>NC_133759.1:78184523-79434523 GCF_036562045.2 Rhinolophus sinicus
TTATATATAGCAATTATATATAACTACAGAGGTGCCAAAAAGTGAATACACATTTTAAGAAAGAAAAACTGTATTAAAATGGTATTACTTTTATTTTCCTCATCAACATTTATTTTTATGTTTTTAAATATTAATAAACATGATAAAAATAAAAATTAAGAGAAATACAAAAATTGTAATACTCAATATATACCGATAATAAAAGATGAACACAAATCATGTTTGACTACTGGAATTACAAGAGATGCTCAAAGTGGTTACCATCCACATCCAGACACCTGTGATTACAGCAAACTACTGCTTGAGCAACGTTCACCAAAGTGTGCACTTGTATACATAGTTTGGCACCCCTAGTATATATATGTAAATTAGATATGATTTAATATTTATTTTTTCATATTTTATAAATGTTTCACTATATGCAATTTTATACATAAAATTATGCACGCTTTTTAATAAAATTATATATAATTGTTATATGTAATTGTTCTATATACATAAGTGTATATAATATGCATTTGAAAAGAATGAAACCTGACATTTCTGACAACATGCGTGAACCTGGAGAGCATTACTCTAAGTGAATCAATCCAGACAGAGAAAAAATTCTTCACTACCTCATACATATATACATATATATATATTTAATTAAGGTAACTTGGTGGACGATGCTGACTAAAGTTACATAGTTTTCAAGTGTACAATTCTGTAATATGTCATGTATACATCACATTGTGTGTTCACCACCTAGAGTCAGTTCTCCTTCCATTACAGTGTGTATATATATATATAATTTATTTTTTAATTAAATTTCACTGCAGTGACAATTGTTAGTACAATTACATGGGTTTCAGGTGTATAATTCTGCAATACATCATCTATAAATCCCATTGTGTGTTCACCACCCAGAGTCAATCCTCCTTCCCATCACCATATATTTCATTGCATACTTGAAATTTGTAGGAGAGTAAATCTTCGCTGATCTAACCAAAAAATTAGGATACCAAAGGCAACCTACTATGTGAGGTGATGGATATATTAATTAATTGATCATGGTAATCGTTTCACAATTTATACATGTATCAAATAATCACTTGTGTACCTTAAATATCTATAATTTTATTTTTCAGTTATACCTCAATAAAGCTGGAAACCCTAGTTGTCATGCGGTAGAAGAGTTGCTATAAGGACCTCTGTACCGTGCAATTATACAGTCACACAGTGTTCCACATTTTTCTCAGGTCTAAGGTCACCATGAATGTCGATATCCAGCCATCAAAACAGTGAAAAATAGAAAGCATGTCCCTCCGTACACTTATTAAAGTAATATGAATACTACTCTTCTATTGCAGAGCTTACGAAAAGAGTTTGTGATTCATGCAATTTTGACCAAAAAAATTGAAGTATTAAAATAACAACATGGAAAAAAACGTATGTCGTCACTGCCTCATCGAAGTTAATCTTTAAAGAATTCAACAAATTAAAAAAAAGTAGCTGTCCCTTCCCTGTATTCTCTTCTCAAATAGTGTATTTCTATATTTATTCAAAGTAATAAGCTTTTTATAACTTAAAGGCATTCACAGCCATTTGCACTGTTGAGGACATTCTTCTCCCCATATCACTCAATTCTGTACCTGCCCATAAAAACTGCTGATGCATTTCTGCCACCTTGTGAAATACTCAAGATTGTCCACTTTCTCCAGCCCTAGTTTTGTCTTGTCCACAGCAGGACGTCTGCTACTTCATTACAACCTTGGGACAAGGATGATGCTGCTCGGGTCAGCCCAAGCATCCTCTAATGGACCGTGATGCAGGAACACAGCCTCCTTCCTGGACCTGCCTGTAGACAGTGTCATGGGGGGTGGGATTGGCTCAAGGCCTCACTTGGAATCTGTGTACATGCACATGCGCAGTCCAGGTACATCGTTAATAAAAGGTGTGTCTTAGTGGATATCACACTGATTTCCCATTTAGCAAATGGTTTAATCCCAGGGAGAGGAAGTGATTGCCACCCTCAAACCTGAATCCTTAGTGTGAATGTTGAAAACAGATCGTGGATGTTTTTGAAGGTTTTTAATTGTTTCATTTAATAGTACGTTTAATGGTGAAAATTGACACTTTTTTTCTAAGTGCTCTCTAACAAGAGTGAACAGCTGAAAGTAGTATTTCCCTTAAAATAATTCATCCTGTAGTTTAATTAATCTGAGTGAAAATCTATTAGTTCAAAGTATCTTTAAGACTTCAAGCTGTGTGGAAATGTAGGAGTAGGAATATGTTTGCCAAAGATCGATTCATAAAGAACCAAAATTATCAGTCATACTGTTGTGGGGGGAAAAGTGCTTACCCAGAGTTTAAACTTCTTTTTCTAGCTGATGACTGTGATCACTATGTGGCATACGTATACCAGGGTTTTGGAGTTAGTAGTCCTTCCTGAGTCCTAATGCCCTGCGATTCTCTCCAGCTTCCAGAAGGTCTCTCCAAGAGTCCGGAAATAAATTCTGACTGCTGATGTCTCCTAAGGATGACATCCTCTCGAACAATAAACAGAATGCCTTCAATCCCCTTCTCCTTTCCAAGTCACCAAGAAGGTAAGATGATAGTTGATCAACTTGTTCCATGAACTTGTCAGCAGTCACCGCACTTCATATTTAAGAATCAGAAGAAAACCCAGGGAAGGAGGGTGCACTTAAATGGAGTGTAATTCTGCACTAGAAAGCACACACACTTCCTCACAGAATGGGCTTGTAAGGCTGATCATATTTACTGAACTTCATATTGGCTATATTTCTGAAATGTAAATGCGTATTAATGGAAAATCAAACAACTTAGAAATGCGTGTCATTATTGATTCTTCTACTGAGTCAAAGGTTGTTTGAAATCTCTACTTAGCCCCTTTCTTGTCATGCTGAATTTATTTTGGTTTTGTGGTATTGTACCAAAGATGCATTAATGTCTCAAGTCTGTACCAATACTCTTGTTTCTCATACTTACTTTGCTCGACTGGTAGCATTTTGGTCGTGCTAAGTCATCCTAATTTCTCCTTCTGTGTATGGGAAGGAGAAACAATTTTTCTGAACACTGAAAGCAGACGATAGAGATGGTTCTAAGACTTTTGCCCTCATGGAAGGAGTTAGTCTTTAATTCTTCTGTTATGACTGAGGCGATAGTTTCACTGAACGATTTTTCTTTAAATTTCTTGATAACCCAAATGGAACGAATTATCAAAGGACATCTATCTTCAGTAAATGGGCAGATACAATTTCAAAGGAGTGACCCACCCTACAATTATATGTGTGAATAATGGAGACACTGGCAAATCCGACCTCCCATTGTCTGTGTCTGTTCTTCACTCAGATGTGGGGGTCTTCTGAAATTAAAGGACAAGTGTAAATTGTGTGCACACAAACACACAAAACTGTTCATGCAAGCTAATAGCCTCATCTGGACCAAAAGAAAGCTTAGCCAACTAAATAATTACTTTAAACATCCTTGATGTTTTGAAATATTAATTTTATTAAGAGTTTCATTCCACCTCAGAGTTAGATAACCACATTTTCCAACTTTATGGCAGAAATATCACAATTATTCAGAATGAACACATCATTAGAAACTTAAACTCTGAGGTATACAGCCCAGTATTTCCTGAATGAATCCTACGACGTTTTAGGTTAATTTTATAAATCATCATAACATTCTGATGGGATTTTTGAAAATCAATATGACAGGTTGTAGAATTTTGAGATTGTTAGAGTCATGAAAGAGCACTTTTTTGTATAATTCAAACTCTGGACTATCTATTGCACATTTTATGCAAGAAATGCTATTTAATAGAAGATGTTAGTTATACATATATGCTTCTATAACACTTAGCTTTTTTGTCCCTGTTTATATACTGGTGTTGGCCACCTATTTATTAAAACATCATTTCAAAATTTATTTTTTTAATTGTATTTCATGTTTAACGTAAATGCTAAGAAAAATAAGTGAGAGGAATGAGCTTGTGGTGGAAATCCATGAGCAGAGCATGACGTAAAAGGAGTGGTCTCTCCAGCTTCGGTGACATTTGTCAATTCTACTGCAGACATTCATAAATCCACCGAATAAGGAAGAATTAGCCCAGCATTCACATTGCACAAAGATATTATTTGAAGCAATTTTTATTTGGAGTTAATATATTCTTGCACAAGAAAGCTTCATTCAGTGATATTTAATTCTCTAGTTTGACCCAGATGTTCCCCATGATAAAGTTCTGCCCTCTTGAATGACTTTGCAGGTTCATTTATCCTATCAGTAAAAATTTTAATTCCAGAATATTGAGGCAATTTTTATATTCTTGGAAAAATGAATGTGATATGAATCTTTGGTTTAACAATGACAGAGATGTATGATTATTACTCACAAGAATCAATGCTTCTTATTCCAAGAAGCATCCTGTAGTGGATTCAGAAATGTACGAATAAAGATATTATAGTAGTTTTGTTGTATTTGGATAAATATCCGGAAATGGGATTGCAGGGTCGTAACTTAATTGTATTTTTAATTCTTTCAGGCCTATCCATACTGTTTTCCATAGTGGCTACACCAGTTCAAATCCCATGAACAATGCATGTGGCTCCCTTTTCTCTACATCCTCACCAACACTTGTTGATTTATTGATGGCAGCCATTCTGACAGGAGTGACATGCTTACCAAATATGGTTTTAATTTGCATTTCCATGATGATTACTGATGTTGAACAAAACAAACAAAAACAGACTCATAGTAACAGAGACCAAAGGGATGGCAGAAGGGATATGGTGGAAAGCAGAACAAAATATAGTCAATAATGTTGTGATAAGTTTACGTGACGCATATGATTACTAGAATTAGTGAGGTGATCACATTGTAAGATATGAAAATGTCAATTTGCTATATTGTATACCTGGAAATAATACAACCAATGTAAGGTTGCATACCAACTATACTTAAAAAACCCCAAAAATCACAGTAAAGTTAAAGTCGTGTGTGTGCATATGTGTGCACACACCTTTGGAATCCAAAGGATATTAGTGACTGACTTGAAGTAGGTTTGCAGAAATAATTAGTCTCTGATACAAACAGCAGACAAAGTACGCATTGAAGGCTGACTTCTGGTAGATCCTGTAGTCTTTGAGAAAAAGCAGTAGATCATCTGCTTGAGACACAGAATTGAGGGTTGAACTTGGTAGTACAAGTCCAGAAAAGAATATTAGAACCAGATGCTTAGAATAATTTTCTGCTATCCCCTGGAGTGTGTAATAGATGGCAGGGAGTTTATACAGTATTAAAGCTTTTGTATGGCTGCGGATAAGAGCAATGTACAATGAGACAATGGACAATTTAGTCAATAATACAGTAACACAAATAATGCTCTAGATAGTGTGCCCTGTATAGTCAAAGGGAGGCTGCTATGGGTAAGCAGATGGGTTGATCTTCGCAGGGGAGAGGCTGGTTTCATTCCTCAGGTGCGGTGACTCAAGGAATGTGATCTTATACTCGGCCAAGTCTCCCTATTCCTGCATCAAGCTGCTAGTACTGAGGGCTGCCTGTGGGCCTGGAAGCAAGTACAACCATCTAACACAAACCGGTCACGAGAGATCCAGTTCTAAGAACCTTTTCTAATCATGTTTACTAAGAAAAGAAACAAAACCAACATTGGAAGCTACATTTCAAAGACTGATTTGGAGGGACTATGGTATTTGAAGATAATTTGTAAGATATAACAATTTTAGAACATGATTAGACCTTTTAATAAAGATGGATGGAAGAGCTGAGAGTTGATATTCATTCCTAGAGTAGATTTATTAAGAAGTGATTATTGATTCAAAGTAGAAGTTAAGATTTAAGTAAAGAGAAGAAAGTATGATGAACGATGACTATTAAAAGAACTTGGGGTTATGATGGCACATGAAATGAGAAAGAGAGGTAGAGCAAAAGGGGGCAGGCTAGATAAAACACATTGTGTTCATCTAAAGGTTGAGGTAAGCCAGGTTATTGAAGAAGAGACCTATTGTACCCTAGGTCTAGACCTCCTGAGATTAAAGTAGGAGGAAAGTTTGGTGAAGATATTTAACTAGAACTTGAAACCTTGACAGGGTACTGGACTTCAATGACAAACACGAAAACAAAATGTGTGATTTACTGTTTTGAAAGGTGGTGGAGCTGAGGTGTGTGGTGTGTATAAAACACAATCGGCAATTTTCTAATGTATGGTAATTGTGTGTCAACAATTATTGTGAAAAGCAGTCTTATTTAGTCACTGCAGAGAAAACTTATCTGGAAAGAGCTTGGTCCCCATGACTTGTAGCCTCCAAGGTCACTGCGTTGTTGGTCACAATTGTCCAGGAACCAGTGACCTGCAGTCCCTCACCACACTCTGCTTCAGCCCCATGGCTACCATGCTGCTCTCCTCCACAATGTACCTCACCCACCGCAGGATTCAATCCTCCTTAGTAAAGCGACTGTCAAACTAGATCTTTCACTTTCAAAACTGTTGAGTGTGCAATAGAGAAAGGGCTTTGAGTCGGAAGAAAGAGCCGTTTGTTTTCTAATGTGAAGACCATAGAAAAGAATCCCGTTGATAAAATGCGAAGGTACGGCAGGGACACTGGTTGGAATAAAGATGCTTATTTTGACCCCCACTGAATTCACTCATGGGTTCTAATTCAAAGGCCTACTGCTCACCATCCCACCTCAGCTTAAAAAGCAAACACAAAATCACAATCAAGGGCAAACTTCTAGCCCCAGCATTCCAGGCCAGTGCCATTTTGGCGTGCCCACTTCACGGTCTCCTCTCCAGTGCGACCCCACAGGCACACTGCCCCTCAGCAAACTTGCCTGGGGACTGTCCCGTTCCTCCCGACCCCTGTGTGTGGGACTCTGAAGACACAGCATACTCTGCCTCCGACTGTAGGGTTATGTTCTCAATGCGTCTTATTCCCAGTGGGATCCCCAAAGGCTCACCACGCTGCCCCATCACTCTGGCCTTGCAGGGCAGACACACCGACACGGGACAGTCAGGCCACAGTGTGTCTTCTCAAAGGTACTGAATGATCTCTTGTCGTCTTAAGCTGAACATCTTGAAATGCCAAGGTCAAGTTGGTTATGCCCACACTGAGCCCAGGAGTTCTTTATCGGCCCACACCCTGCACCTCCCACCTGAGACCTGCACTAACACCCACCCAGACCACAGAGCAGTAGACCCGGGGTCATTTCAGCCTGCCCATCCCCACTCTTCTCTCATCACTCAGCATATCCTGTGGGGTAGGTGCCCATGACCCCGTCCGTTCTCCTGGTTCAGACCTCTATCACTTGTCTCGGCCTGGCCAGTCCTCACCGACGTCCGACTCCATTTTCGAGCACTCAACTGTGCAGGGGTATTGTAAGTGTAGCTACGGAAAGCCGCCTGTTTGTGCCTCACAATACGAGGGTGCCCCCGACCTGCTGAGACATCTTCCCTCTGCTCCACCCACCCTCTGCCCTGCGCCGAGTTCCTGAACATACGCAGCGGTCCTCGGGCTGCGGAGCCTGTGCAGGCTGCACCCCACATCTAAGCACGGCCCCCCACTCTGCCTGACATGTCTTTACACGTCTCAGCGAGGCATATAACAGGCATTTATTTATTCCAAGAAACGAATCCATTGACCCCTTGAAAAGGGTTAAGTTTCCACAACCTGAACAGACAACATTCCAGATCCATGCAGTCCAGGTCCACAGGTTCCGGGGACGGCCCTAGTGTGCTCCCTCCTGGACTAGGAGGGGCTGCAGGACAGGGGAGGGGACAAGGGATCCATAGTGTGCACTAAGGCTCCCCTCCTGCTATAGTTTTAGACAGGCTCATTGGCTTCTGAAATAATCTGAAAAACAGAACACAGCAAGTCTGGTCAAAAAAATAGCACATGGTGCCAAGTCTTTGACATATAATGAGCATTTTCTTGCCAAAAAGAGCCAGGACCCATTGGACAAGTGGTTGTAACTGGGAAGTATGAATGTGGAGCATCTCAAGGGGCCAGAAAGTGCCATAAAAAGATGGGGTTTGTTGAAGGAACACAGGAGAACCCTGAAGGAGGACCCAACGGCCTCAGAAGAACTTGATATGAGGGGTGAGTGATAGCATGTAGAACAAACACCCATGCTGTAAAGGACAACTGAATAAAAACTCACTGGGGAGAAAGGGCTGCTCTCCCTGACACTGGACAACACCACAGAACAGGTGCTACAGACAGAAGCTACTGATGAATGAAGGCTCAAACTAGGGGGTGTTGAACACGTGGGACCACGTGGCTTTGCAAGGAAGTGCCCCTGAATGCAGTGGGGATCTTGGAAGCAAAGCACCAAGGACATCACGTTTGGCTGAGCTGACATTCTTGCACTCATGTTACTGTCCTGGTTCTGGTCCCTGTACTATGGCTACGGAGTGTGGCTGAGAACCAGCTGCCACAGGGACATGGGCAAACTCTATAGTTTTTTGGGGGAGAGAGGTGCAACGTCTCCATATGAACGAAGGAATGTTTTAAGAGTGAACCTGCTTTTGCCTTTACATTAGCCATTGAAAGAATTAACTGTCCAGTGTGGCAAAGAGCACAGGATAAGCACTAGTAAGATGCAGGAACGACCCCTTCCTGCCCGCTCATCACTCTGTGTGTCTCTGTACAAGTGCCCATGCACTCGGAAGCCCCAGTTCCTTCTCTGTAAAACTGAGAGGAATGAGACAGACCCCGCTGGAGCTGACAGCCAGGGGTGCGTGCAGTGTCACGGGCTGAGGCACGACCTCTGAGCCTGTCCCTGTCCTGTCAGAGCTCAAGGCCAGGTCGCATCCAGTTCCCACTCCTCCGTTCTTGTCATAGTGTCCTCTGCCTGTGCTCCAAATGACCTAAATTTGTGACACTCTGGCGCAGCAAGTAAAAATGTGGGGTAAAGGAGCAGAGTTTGCAACCCTTCAGCAGGACTGTGAGGTCCTTGAGGGGCTGGTGTCACTCATCCTCGCTCATCACACACACCTGGATACAGGAAGAAGAAAGAACAAAGTGAAGCCGACAGAACGGAAGTGGCAGGCTCCTACCCACCTAGAGCCCATCTGGGTGTGGCTGAGGCTGGAGCGTCTCTTCTCCCTTTGGTGTCCCCGAGTGGTTCCGTGGGATCTTGGGACTGACTTGTCCTCCAGCTTCTGACCTGAATGGGAAGGCCTTCTAGCAGGGGTGTCCTTTTTTTTCCGCTTCCTCAGGGCTTCAGCCTGGGGCTGGGAGGCTCTCTGGCCTGCACCCTGTTCTCCCGTGTTGTCTTGTCTGGACAAGGCTGAGACAGAGGGTCCCGCTCCTGCACCTTCCGAGGTGTCTCTACCACATGTGTTGGTCATGTCCCGTCCTACCACCACACTGCTGCTGCCTCGAGGTGTCACTGCCAACCCTGGGGATGCCTGGCAGTCAGACTCCATGGTTGTGGAGCTCATGACAGACTTTTTGTCCCTAAGCACGCTGTTTGTGCCAGGCACGATTGTTTGGACACCGTCTCCAGCGGCGTGAGCAGGAGAGGTGGCCTCAGACACCTCCGTGTCCATGGGAAGGCTCCGGATGCTCACTTCATCCTGCTGCCCCTCTCCAGGGACCTCCATAGCCTGTCCGAGCGGGGACATAGGGAAGTAGAGAAGAAAATCAGTGAGACTGAAAGGACTGTCACCTCCTCAGGAGCCTATCTTAGAACCTCGGCAGTCATCAAATCCAGTCTCCCAGTGTATGCGGGATCCCCTAACTCCCCACCAGGGTCCCTGCAGCTCTAGGGGTACAGGCGCAGGGACAGGGAGAGCTCTGGTGGGGTCTACCAATGAGCACCTCACACATTTTCTCACACCATCCTCTCAGCATTTCTGCAGAACAGATTCTAAAGGGAGAAACTGGCCAGGAGCTGTGTCCGTTCCACACACTGACAGCTACAAACAAATTGTGCACCTGTCTGCCGAGCTTGCTGCCATGTCCCAGATTTACACAAGAGTCAGTTCATGGCCCATATAAAGTAAGGATGTTTTCAATTAGAAACATCCCTCAACACCCGAGGCCGCCTGAGGTTCAGAGTGACATGGAAGTGTTCCAGAATAAGCTGCACGGTCAGTGCCCTAATGTAAACGGCGCAACCCCTGTGATGATATGAGGGTTGGTGACGTCTATGGGACCTGGGACTTCCAGAAGCCCCTGGGACCTCCCCAGTGTGCTCATGTGGCCTGCGCTCCTGAATGCCACGTGTTCACTGGTCTGCCCGGGGGAGCAGCAGGGAGAGCCGGCAGCTGCTTTCCCTCAGGGCTCTGGTCCCGGCTCTGAGAGCCTCTGCAAAGGCTTACCTCTGGGCTGCTCTTGTCCTGTGCCTCCAACACAGGTAAGTCCATCATATCCCAGGCCGGTTCTGCCTGCATCCCACTGTATGCCTCCACTGGCGGTCTCAGGAGGAAAACCAGATCCTCCCACTGTGCAAACACATCCTCTCTTGCATCTGCAGGGGGGCACAGTTGTAGGTAGAAAGAGCGGCCAGTGGCAAGCTTCAGCTGGAGATGCCTTTTCTCAAGACTGAAGATGGATAATGTTATAAACTTCAGCGGGAGCAACCTGCAGAGAGCAAAGCGTCGGGAGGTCCGGTCGGCATATTGGGAAGAAAAGGCCCTGGTCTCCTGCCCAGCCAGAGTCTGCTCTGCCTCATGGTGGAATTACCACATCCTGACCCCTGACCTCAGGGCTCACTAGGCCCTCCTCACCTACAGCAGCAGCGGGCGAACGTATATCTGGCAGCTCGTCCTGCCTCTGGATAAAACCTCTGGCTCTGGACCACCTACCACAAATGGCAGGTGAGACCCCCTCACTCTGTCACATAAGACCGTCTTACTGTACTGGCCCCAGCTATCTTTCTACCCTATTCCGGCAGACTTCTCGCATACCCAATGGCCACTCTCCCCACAAGGCTAGCTGCACCCACTATTGTGTCTGAAGCCCTCTCTCCTGAACCCACAGCACAAAATCACTGGTCAGGGTGGAAGCCCCTCTTGTTCCAGGGCGGACAGTAGGGTAAAGCATGCGCCTCGAGGCCTTGCCCCCGTCTGCACCCTTCTCACAGGGAAGGACGAGAATGGGTCTCACCTGGTCAGCTCCAGGCTCTTGGCCGACTTGTGGCCCTTCCCGCTGGTGCCTCGCTCACGTCTGGCACTGACTGCATGGCCGCCAGCAGGTCGTGCCAGCAGCATGACGTCTGGTATTGGGAGGCTGGGGCTGCTGAATGTGATGCCCACGGTCACCATTTGCACACTGTTGTGTACGTCGACCACGTATCCTCTTTTGCTGACCTGTGGTTGGAAGAAGGAGGAAAGCGGCTCTGTTTCCATTGCATTTCATAGGTCCCCCTCCCTGCAGAAGGAACTACAGTGTCCAGCACGGCTCTGGGCTGAGCAGCCAAATCGCGAAGGGAGGTAGTGTTCCCACGTGCCAGCAGAAGGCGTGGAGCACGGCAAGAGCGCCCTCTCACGTCTCCTCTCCTGTCTGAGCTCGCAGAAGAGCCGAGATCCACTTCCTGCGCTTCGCCCCTGGGCAGAGGGCTGGTGATGATGGTCCCCGCAGGACAGGCCGTACAGCCTGAGCACCAGCAGGTCCGACTGAACGCGCATCTACGTACCCCGCGCACACAGAGACCAGGCCCTGAGGAGATCATCACCACATTGCCCTAGCTAGGGCTGGACTCAACCCAAGGGCTGAGCGCGGGGGTCTGGGCAAACATTTAGAATTCCCGAAAATGGACATTATTATAAAATAAAAACAGTTGTTTGGCCTCAAAATGGCTGATGGAAGACACAATGAAACGTGCCGGGATTATTCCAGACTACAGAAGGAGACAGGTGTGACATCTAAATGTGATACATGACCCTAGGCTGGCAAGAACAGTTATTAAGGACATGAATGGACAGCTGAGAAAATCGGAACCCGTATTGTACATGGCAGCATTGTATCAGTGGCAGATGCCCCGACACCGGGACCTGGTTACGTAAACAAATGTCCAAGTGCTTAGGCGACACATGGAGACTTGAAGGGTAGAGAGGCCAGCGCTGGCCACCACACCTTATCTCCTGTGGTTCAGCAAGAAGGACAGTCTGTCCCCTGCCTGTTCTCTGTGAGCTTCTCAGTCCAGCTCACACCTCATAATACATCACAAGCCTGCTGCCCGCACTGCTCCCAGTCATCACATGACAACATTGGGACGTGGGTCCCAGGCGACACTGATCCCTAAACTCTCCAGGTGACTCCCAGGAGCTCCCAGGCTGAGAACCAGCGACAGATACAACGTCGTGGAGATCCCAGGTGATGCACAGGTATCCCCACTCCCTGACTCTTAACTCTCTCACACTTACAATGAGGGATTTCTTCCCACCCAGAGTCTGGTTCATATGCAGAAAGCAGTACAAGTGCAAACGCCTGGAGTTGGAAACTAGGCCTCAGCCACTCTGAGGTCTGGGGCAGTCACTTCACTCTCTGGAACGCAGTGTGCTCCCCATTGGAAGGGGGATGTTTGTCCTCACTACATAATGAGGTTGTTGTGAGGCTCCCAGGAAACGGACACAAGGGCGTCCTATCCCGGAGCGCACCACACAAAGATCAGGACACCTGGAGCCTCAATTCCTACAAAACACAGCCTGTGACATGAGCAAGCTGCACAGCGCACGTGCAGTGTAAAGACACCACATCCGAAGTCCCCTCAGTGAAACAAGATGGCACTGCGACTCCAAGAGTCGTAACACGTTTAATAGATAGATACATACGTGTCAAAGGACAAAGGCTGCATGGGGACGATAATGACGACATTGGGGACAGTGGTAACTGGGGAGAAAGGAAAACACCCCCAGGAAAGTGCACTCAAGGAGAGTAAACCACATTCATTTTCTTCCTTTAAAAAATATTCCCTCTAAAGCAAATATGGCAGAGCAATCACCTGATGGAACCGGTGTGTAAATCAGTAAATGGGAAAGGAAAAGAACAACGGCCTTGTTTCCTTCAGCTCGTGGAGATGTCAGTGAAGACATCCTTGCACTCAGCACCTAATGGGTCTTGGGTCCACTTTGGGGTGGGATCAAAGGGGAGCAGTACTGACCTGGATGAAGTCGCTCTCGAACACCGGCATGTGCTTGAACATGGCAAACTCTCCCTTGCGCAGCTGCCTCTGCAGCTTCCCCGAGGAGTTCCTGAACATGTGCAACATAGGGCTGCTCCACGCACTGAGACTCGCCAGCGTCCTCTTGCTGCCCATGGCTGCCTGTCATTAACCGGCGGAAAGAGAAGGAAGGCACGTTGTCTCCTTCGGAACAGAGCAGGAACCCGGCACAGACCTGGCCGGCATATCGCCCTGCAGTGATGGGCAGACCTGGCCCTGGCCCCTAGCTTCCTGCAGGCAGGGCCCCTGAGTGAGCGAGAGGGAGGTGTCCCCTTCTCAGGGCTCCAGGAGACAGCAGAGGGACGACTGCCCGCACAGCTTGAGATGCAGACAGCCAGTCGCTGGACCCCACCCTCAGCCCTCAGCCTCTGCCCTCCTGAGTCAAGGCCAGGGGCCATTCCAACCCGCCCCAGTGCCCCCACCCCGAAGGGATCCGCTCACGGGCATATCCTCTCCTCAACTCCACCTGAGTCTGACCTCGGCCCCCCTTTAAGCTTCTGCTGCCCATTGTGACCTGCAGCCATCACAAAGCACTTTTTGCTCATCACCACAGCAGCCCCAGCAGGAAGGGAGAGCAGATACCGGAAATCAGCCTTTTCCAAGACTGCACAGAGTCCAAGGTAAGAATGCACAGTCACTGCTTCAATCTGCTGACAAACAGAGGAGAGCCCATGCGCAGACCCCACACTCAAAGAGGGGGGATGCTCATTTTTTTGGACTTAGGAGTGGAGAGAGGGGCTCATGGGCAAACAACACTGGCATGTGGCCTTGAGACTGCTTCGTGGGCAGCTGGGCTGGAGCACATGTGCACCTATAGACTCTATAGGCAATTGGTGGAGCTACAGGAAGCCCTCAGGTATAGTCACTCTTCCTGGTTTCCTGTAAATGGAGGGAACAAGGATAATGTTGGATAGCTGCTACCGTGCCTGTCTCCTGACACCTTCTGGCTGATGGCACATAGGATCTGGTCTTTAGGACAGAGACCTGTAGCACAGTCCCAGCACCAGTCCTCCATGGACAAAAGTCATGAATCAGGGAAACGTAGAGAGCATCTCCAGGAATGTTGTTTGCCTCCAGAAGTGGAAGTGACTCAGGCCATGTCTGCTAAGATCCAGGCCACTTATACCTTCTTCAGGCCCTTTAGTGCAGGGAATACCTACTGGGGAAGGCCAAAGGGAACCCCACGCTGTCACCCTGGCTCACAGGCATATGTAGCTGGGGTGGAGGAGGGGAGGGTGACATCTTAGGGACTAGGCCCAGCACACCCACTGCACTTTTGGTTTCCTTGATTTTCTCTATTCTCCATTCTCTAGTTCATTTATCTTGGTTTAAATATGCATATTTTCTTCCTTCTGCATAGGGTTTAGTTGTTTGGTTATTCTGCTCCTATAATGTGTACAGTTAAATTGTTGATCTGAGATCTTTTTTCATTTAAGCTTTTACATCCCTACATTTTCTTATTAACGCTGCATCTGGTGAGTTTTGGTATGCTGTGTTTTCATGTTCACTGGTCTCGCTCTACAGGCGGTACCAAAAAATATATATACACATTGAGAAAGGAAAAAACCGTATTAAAATTGTTATATTCAATATATACTGATAACAACGTTGAACTACAAATCGTGTGTATACATTTTTTTGGCACCCGTAGTATTTTCTTATTTCCTCTGTATTTTATTTTTTGACTCATTGGCTGTTCACAGGTGTTAAACAAAAACACATAACTTGCCCGACTGAAAGCCTGTTTTAAAAGCAAGCCTTTGTTGTGTCATATGCTGGCCAGAAACGGACCAGGTGCTAGGTCATGACCCCTGAAACACCAACAACAGGGTTAGATGGAGAAGACAACTTGTCTGCCATCCTGGATTTGATGGGTGCATTTACAAGTGATATTTTGGGGAAGAAAGATATAAGTTGTTTTGAAAAAAATGACATCAGCTACAGAGAAAGAGGCGGGATGAGGTAAAGGTGGGGCATTTCTGTAACAGGAGCAGGTCTGTGAGGAAGAGACATTCCCTACTTCTGATCACTTACAGGTAACAGTTCTCAAAGTTCACATCAGGACGTGGCGGTGCCCAGTGGTTGGCTAATCGACAGCTGGCAGTTGATGCAAAGTTCCAACAGGCAGGTATCTCTGTGGTCTCTTGACAGTGACTCACAGCTAGTAACTGGTTCAGTGCTCTGTCTCTTTCACTCCTTGGCTTCTGACATTTAATTTAAAATGCCTTAGACTTTCTCTCTTGTGACAAGTATGAAAACTGAAACAGGAAGCGTCAAGTAAAATTGGAGTTGGGATGGCTGAAAGAGAAGCTGTCATATCACGCATGCTCAGTTGCCACAAGCAGGAAGAGATGTACCTTGCGTCTCCAGCAGGAAGATGATTTTTACTTGACTCCTCAACGAGACGAAGGGAGATTCGCCCTTCCCTGACAACAGTTTAGTCAATGAGAGACTGTCACAACTCAGCCAACGAAATGCCACTACATTAATAGCCGATTTCCCCTAAATGACTCTGTTTATAACAGCTTCTCCCAAATCTCCCCTTTTCTCTATAAAAGAACATTCCTCTCTTTTTTTTCCTCTTTGTCTTTTTAAAATTAGTTTCAGGTGTATAAAACAATGTAATCGCTAGACATTTCACCCTTCACAAAGTGATAGCCCCTCTCCCTCAACCTACTACCCTTCTGACATATATAGCTGTTGCATTTCAATTCACTCTATTCCCTATGCTGTACTCCATATCCCATGACTATCTATATATGTTAAATTACAGTTGTCATTCAATATTATTCAGCTTCAGCTTTTGGTGTACAGTGCAGTGGTCAGGCACCTACATCATCCATGAAGTAGTCTCTCTAATAAGACAAGTGCCCATCTGACACCCTACAAAATCTTTGCAACATTGTTGACTATAGTCCACAAACTGTCTTTCATATTCTCACAGCAATACTGTGAATACCAATTTTTGCTTTTTCATCCCCTCACCTTCTCCCTCATCCCCACCCCTCTCCCAACTAGCAACCGACAGTTTTTCCTCTATATCTCTGAGACTATTTCTGTTTAGTTTGCTCATTCATTCAGTTCTTTAGATTCCACATACGAGGGGGCTCATATCGTATTTGTCTTTCTCCATCTGTCCTATTTCACTTAGCATAATGTTCTCTAGGTCCATCCATATCACTGCAAAGAATAATGGCTCATTCTTCTTTATGGCCTAATATTCTTTTCCTTTTTCCTCTCCAGATTTGCCTATAGTGTTCAGCTAACATGCGTGTCCTTAATTGCTATTCATTGGTATTCTTCATCCATTTCTTGCTGGCGAAATAACTAACTGCTGTATTTTTAAGGTCAACACAAGAAGAGTGTTTAATTTACACATAGTTCTGAAATCTCCAGATTTGCTTCTGCTGTTAATTTTTAGTTTGATTCTCTTGTAATCAGAAAACACATGTGTGAATATTATTATAATTGTAATTATTGTTATTATTTTATTAAGACTTGTTTCGTGGCTAGGTGATGGCATATCTTCAAGAATGTTCCATATGCACTTGGAGAAAAAGGTGTTTTCTGCTATTGTTGGGTATACTGTTTCTAACGAGGGCCAGTTAGATTAGATTGCTGTTTACATATTCCATTTCCGTGGTGATCTTCTGTCTAATTGTTATATCCATTACTCATACAATAATCGTGGTCTTGAAAGCTCCTACTTTTATTGCACTCCTGCCTGCCTGTCTTTCTCCTTTTGATGTGTCACTTTTGTTCATATATTTTGTACCAGTGATGTTTGGTGCACACATGTATATAATCATTATATATCTTCCTGATTTGTATATTTATCAATGTATATTGCCCTTTATTGAACTTCCATAATTTAGTGTCTTTAAGTTTTGGTCTGATATGAAAATCACCCTAATTTACTTTTGATTAATATTTATATGAAATATTTCCCATCCTTTCACTTATAACCTACCTTTGAACTTAGATGCAAAGTGAGTGTTTCATAGACTGTGTATTTGGATCATTCTGTTGTTATTCAAATAGATTTTGCACATCTATGATTTTTGATGGAGTAGTTTAAAAACACCGGGGGTGCCCCAAAAATGTATACCCATGACTTGTATTCATCTTTTGTTATCAGTACATATTGGGTATTATAATTTTAATACTCTTTTATTCCTTTTTAAAATGCGTATATATTTTTAAAAATTTGGCATGCTCTGTATATATTTAAAATAATTACACAGAGAGAAAGACTTACGTGTGCCTTTTTTTCTGTGTATTTGATAATTTTTTTGTCTCACATTTGGTTTTTATGTTTACTTGAGCTTTTTTAATGACAAGTTTTGGATCCATTATCATTTCTGGCGATATTTCATAAACATTTTCTTTGTAGTGACCATGGCTATGATACGTAACAGCCTGATGTTATAAATAACAATGTATTTTTAATTAATATCAACTTAAATTCAGTTGCGTACAAAACAGTTTTTATAGATTTGTCTCACTCCAGGTTGCTATTATTGTCACAAACACATCACTAATGTTGTGTACCCATTAACAGAAAGTTTTATACTACATTATAGAGCTTTAGAATTCTGCAGTTTTATTTTTATTGTAATATAATAAGCATAATATTGTGGAAGTTTATGGTGAGCCATGTATTGATATGCTACATTTCTGGCAATATGATTACTACCTTAGTATAAGTACATACTGGTATCACATCACCTCTTTTTGTGTTGGGAGACCCATTGAGATATAGTCTGCAGCAATTCTGAAGTGTAGAACATAGCATATAATCACCGTGCTATCCATTAGAGCCTCAAAGCTTACCTACTATTTGCACGGTTGTACCCATCAACAACACCTCCCCATTTGCCCTCTCCCCACACCCTGCTAACCATTATTCTCCTTCCTGTTTTTATAAGTTTGGCTTTTTCAGATTTTCTTTTTTAATTAAAGTTTATTGGGGTGACAATGGTTAATAAAGTGACATGGATTTCAGGTTTCATTTCTTTACTACATCATCTATATATCACATTGTGTGTTCACCACCCAGAGTCAGTTTTCCTCCATCACCATATATTTGATCCCTCTTACTCTCATCTACTATTGACTCCACCCTTACACACTGGTAACCACTCCCTGTATGTATGAGTGTTAGAATCAAGCTCGTTTCATTCTCTGGCTGAACTTCCTAAGTATAATGCCCTCAAGGCCCATCCATGTGGTCTAAAATTGTAGAGTTTTCTTATGTTTTCATGGATAAATAATATTCCATTTTATGTATGTGTGTCAGTAGTATCTATCTATCTATCTATCAATCATCTATTTATCTATCATCTATGTGTCTTTACCACTTATTTTTTTCTTCACTCATATATTGGCCAATACTTTGGTTGTTTCCATATCTTGGCTATAGTGAATAATGCCACAATAGACTTGGGGATGTAGAATTCTGTACAAGAGACTGACTTCATCTTTTGGATATATACATAGAAATAGGATTGGTGGATGATATGGTAGTTGAATTTTCAATTTTTTGAGAAGCATCCGTACTGTTTTCCATAGTGGCTCTACCAATTTGCATTTTCACCACCTGTGCACAATGGTTCCAAATCCCTGCCAACAGTTCTTATGTTTTATCTTCTGAATTATGCCATTATGTAATGACTAGAAGAGACCTGCTAGGTTTTCTTACACGTTCCCTGCCTCCACTATTTAAAAGCACTGTTACTTTATTTATTTTATCAGTAGATAAGTAACATAGGGTCATGATACAAATTTCAAAAACACCAAAAGGGGCAAACCATGGGAAGTCTTCCTTTTTCTCCAGGTCCCCCACCACCCAGTATTCCTCCCCAGAGTGAACCAATATTTCAGATTCTTGCATGTCCTTCTAGAGGTATTTTTTACACAATTGAGCAAGTATGTAAATGGAAATTCTTTTGATCCCCCTTTCACCACCTTTTACCCCCACAGACAGTAGAAGTAGCTGGTTGGTTCTATGGAAACAGACTCTGAGATGGTCATTGGCAGGGCAGGATGTTTGCTGGGGTGTGTACTTGGAACCAACGTCGGTGAGGGAGAGAAGGAAGCAGGACTGACCAGAGGGAGGAATTCTAACTATAATGTGATCACAAGAGAGGCCTCAGCCAGCCCCATGGGGAGCTCCAGGGCCGGATGGCCCTTCAGAGTTGACCCGTGGATGAAGGTAGCAGGCCTTTGATCGGTCATTGTCTATGGCATCATCTTTGGAGATGCCGCTCTCTTCAGCCCTGGGCAACCCCTGGAGAGAGACTGGGGTCAGTCCACCCAGTACTTCTGGCAGCTGGGGACTCTGGGTTGGCCCAGCACAGCCTCCATTCCAGTAGTATATGGTGTGCACGTTGCTGGCGGGAGCCTCAGTGGATGCACTGGATAGTCTCTTCCAGAATTCAAAGTGTGCATACTCTTGGACCCTGCAAACTGATATACTTGCACTTGTGTGAAGAGACAAATCTATACTGCACAGTTGGATGCAATTACACAAGAGTGCTGCTAACAAACTAAAAGTCCATCAATAGAGAGCTTAAAAATTACGCTATACCCACACAATGGAACACTATGCAGCCGTTAAAAATGGAATAAGGAAGCTATTTATGTACTAATGTGAAACAATTTTTGAAATCTGTGGCTTCATTTATTTCTGAAAGCTCTGACTTTCAAAGAAAGAGAAAAGGTTCTCCACAGATTACAGAAGCCTGACAAGAACAACCTGTTGTCAGCAGAACCCAGCCAGCCCGTGATACCTTTTTACAAATCCGCTAAGGAGGCATGACCGGCTCGGCTCCCCCAGGCTCCCCCTGCCCAAATCCCGTGAAGCTGAGTGTCGGTGTCCGTTCTCTGTCGGTAGAGAACCCTCAGGGAACTCGGAAGAATGACTGACATTACGGAACTCTTCTGAAAAGTTACCTATAGATTGAATGAGAAGGTGAGCACTTGGCCACCTACATGCTTCGAAAATCACCAGGTATGTTTTTCTGTAAAAGCCAGTCATACTCGATCGAAAGATTCATCCTCAAAGATTTTATGGTAGCACTTTGAGCCGCAGTATTGATGTGTGGAAAATGCTTCATTTATTGCCAAGTTGAGGAACGTGGTGTTTCTCCCAGATCTCGCTCCCAGATGACTGAGGTTAGTATTTACATTTATAGCAAGGCTTGCTATTTACATTCTCGTTTTATCTTTCTAAGACTACTGTTATTTGAAAGCATTTTTGAAATGTTTCTTTTATGATTTCCTTCAAGTCAATTTAGGACATGTCTTGTGTGTGTGTGTGTGTGTGTGTGTGTGTGTGTGTGTGTGTGTGTGTGTGACTGTTTTTACAAAGATATAGTCCCTTCCCTGCTTTGTCAACAGAGCACCTTAGATACAAGTTACCAATTTCATGAAGACTCAGGATAATAATTATAAGCAGACCTTATTTCACCGGGTTTTTGTATTTAGTAATGTTTCCAGGGGCTACTGCAGTATACAAGGCCGTTTGGCCCTGCCGGAAGTGGCCTCCAACTCTTCTGCTTTTGATAATGATCTTTCTCCTCCCCCTTTTTATTACCTGTCCCTTCTTGTGTCTCCCTGTGTCTGGAGTGTGGCTCTTGTTGTGCCTGGGCTTCCTGATAGATAACTTCTTTGACGCCTTTTTTCACAGTTTTTGTGGACATAGTTGAAAGGTTGACCTCACTGGGGGTCTGGTCTCTAGACAATACAGACGTTCCTATAGGAGATTATGAGTTTGGAACCAAAGTGTTCCTTTTGTGTATTTGGGGCTGCAGGATGGCTTTGAAGAGGTTCAGCAACAGCTATGAAGCCTGTCATGGAACCATCTTTTGCAACTTAAAAAAATCATAGCAATAGAAAGAAGCTACTCAAAACATGGAGATGTTATCCAGGGAATACTGATTCAGGCATATTACAAACATGCTGAAAACAAAGGCTAAGATGCCAACACCCTGCATGGAAACACTCATCCCGTGCAAGGGGTTCACTGCGACCCTAGTAACCCCTGCGGTGGGCGTGAGTGGCTTGAGAAGTGATTGTGTCTGTCTCTGGTGCAGCAAGGGGAGCAGAAAGTGGGACTGTGGGTGAATGTTCTCACCACCTGCCGTTCCCACCTGAGCCTCGCTAAGCCCTCACTGGGGCTTAGTGTGAACGGGAGCTGATGGGACCATGGCTATCCATATGATTAAATAATAATATTAACAATAGCTATCATTCTTTGAATGCTTACCATGTGTCAACGCTGCACACATATCTCAGTGCATCCTTACAACCATCTTATACGATGTATTATTATCTGTACCTCACAGATGAGGAAACCAAGACTCAGACGGATAATACATAAGAGAGAAGTCACACAGCTAGTACGTTTGTTCATCTCAGGAGCCTGTGCTGCTAACCCAGCATGGTTTGCTGGCTCTGATCAGTGGTCTGCATTAAGGAGACGAGATGAGCCAAAGCTAGTCCTCTGGCCTCTGGCCAGAAACGAGGTGGTCCAGAGCCTCCTGGATGTGCCATCAGCTCCCTCCTGCCCCATCCAGGTCTCAGGAGGGAATCTACAAGCATCTTCTTAACTGTGACCTCTGAGACTTAGGGCAGCCATTGTACCTCCACATAGGATAGGCCTTGCCTCTTTTCCCCGCAGTTACGGGAGGGAATCAGAGAAATGGTCAACTAGGCAGTTCCAGCACCTAGTGACAGCATACCTCCATTGTTGTATAAGTGTCTAAAACAGGGGTGTCCAAACTTTTTCAACGTTTTCCACCAAGGACCATATGCAGTAAAATACACAAACAGCCGGACCACTCACTCGAGGTGAAGTACGTATTGCCTCACCTGGTTTATTTAAGTAAACGAAATATATTTTTGGAATTTGCTGCGGGCCAATTAAAAATGGATTGCGGGCGGCAGTTTGGACACCCCTGGTCTAAAAAAAAAGGACCTTGAGAGCTAACTCTGCAAGTTTCAACCCTGTGTTACAGTCCTGTGGTAATACAGGTGGTACCTTTTCACAGTTCTCTTATGTGCATTAGTATATTTGCATCTACCTGGACTAAGGTTGGCGGTATCTCTTACTTAACAATATGAAAGTCCTAAGACTCCATCATGCTGACCCGTGTCCCTGTAGAAAGGAACAGAGGAGGGAGGACCTCCAAAGGGCCTACTCTCTATAATGCTCAATAGTGCAAGGCGTGCCCCTAAAATAGCTTGTAAGACCAGCCCAGTTGTGTCACGATAGGAAACCTGATCTTCCTCTGTGGACATGAAGGCATGATTTTATTCAAACTGGCAAATATTAACCCAGCCCTACTCTATTCTGGGTTCTCCTGTATGCCAAAGGTTTAAGACCCGGCCACTGTCCTCAGGGAGTTCAGTCTGCTTGGGGATGTAGGGCTGAGGATGGGGGAGGGAGAGGAGCGAGGAGCTTTTGTCTGGGTCAGCCAGGCATTTGCATGCAAACTAAGGTGGCCAACTGTCTCTGTTTGCCTGGGACTGAGGGCTGTCCCCCCCAGGACAAGGGACATTCAGTGCTAAAACCAGGAAAGACCTGGACAAACCTAAGTTGGTTACCCTAAAAGTTGCTAACCCTCTTTGTACCTCATTTTCCTTATCTGCAAAATAGAGATAATAACACCAAACTCTCAAAGTTAATCTAAGAAAGAACTGAATGTGATAAGGTTTGGAGAGCATGTGGCACGCGGAAGTGTTAGTACCTGAATACCTGAAGACAGCAAGGAGAGAAGCACAGGAGTGGGGACATTCAGGAAACGACAGCCAGCAGGAGGGGCCATGAATGGGGAAGTCTATGAAGGCGAGTGTGCTCCCCGCTCTCTTACGGAACGAGTGAGGCTCCGTCTGAAATTGTGCAAGGAGATCTGAGCGTCCAGGAATAAAACATGAGAGATTCTATAATAAAATAGCTTCTTCCCTGCTTCAGGCCACTTGTGTTTTGCAGGATTTAGCTACTGCTCTGCTAAAATCCTCAACCTCCTCTATCCCCCACCCACAACCTGTCATCTCTTTCCTGGGGATTTGCTAGTGCTGTGCCTTAGGCCGAGTCTCCTCTCTGTAAAACACCTGCTCATTAACGGGCCACCCGCCCCCTCCCCATGAGGGGTGTCCGGTGAGCCAGGATTAGGGAAACTTAAGCTCAGAGAGGTTAAGTGACTTGCCAAGAATCACCCAGCAGATCAATTTTGAATTCCGAAACAGGAAGCAGATGTCCGCACCTTACTCCTTGCTTACTTTGGAAGGTGGAGTGTGGGGCCCAGGAGGCCGGAGTAGAACTGAGCTCCTTAGGGAGAGACCAAGAATTCCACAGCCATCCTGTAATTTACGGTCAGGAGCTCCCCCTAAGTGTGTCTTAGGGGGAGGTGTTTTTATAAAAATTCAGCTTTGGGAACACCCCTGAGTGTGGAAGTTTTACATATGAAGGAAATGTCTGAGGATCATTTAGGAAACGATGCCACAGTGAATGAATTGAATGAATTAAGGATTTGGCACAAACTGTACCAAGTATCAGGTAACGAGGTTCCGTTTCCAGTCACACATTCAGTGCTTCTCAATTCAGCCAAAATTGGCAGGAGTCAAGCTGGTTATGAAAGCAAAACCTGGAAAAGGCAATTAAGTGCTCCGAGGGTTAAAAGGTCAACTCCAGTGGAAACACGAATCATAAATTTTACTCACAGATATTCCTGTTACTCAAAGGCTGTGGCTCTTAAACAGAGCAGTGTGTGAGGCGGAGGGCTCTCCACTGCGGGCCTGGTGACAAGAGGCCTGGATGGTCCTGGCCAGCCGACTGGGAGGCTTTCCTCAGACCCTGGGCTGGCGCTGTGCTGCAGGAAGGGAGGTGGGAGTCAGGGTCCCCAGGACAGCCTGGTGTTGCTTCAGTCCCTTTGCCAGGCATCTTGTGTGCACTCTTTGGATGTTTAGAAATAGGCTGACCCGCCTTCCAGGGCGGAGGGGTGTCCTGGGCTGCGGGACTTTGGTCAGCACTGACTGAAACTAGAAAAATCCCAGGTAAACTTGATGACCAACCCTGTAAGGACCCCGCTATTTTGCAAGAGTCCTGTGTCCTACCCAACAATTTCGCGAAACCTGTAAAACCAAATGTAGACTTCACACCTCCACCTCCTGAGCTGTAAGATGGGGATCACTGATTCCCCCCATCTGGGGTGGTGTGAACATCAGCTGACAGTAGGCAGGTGAGTGCTGAGCAGAGGGCAGGCGCCCGCAGAGACATGGGTGCTGCCCAGCGGCGGCACCCATCTGGCATCTGCCCCCTTGCTCAATGTAGCTGTTTTAGGGGGCTCTTCCACTCCCCCCGGCAGCAGCCCAGGAGGAAATCCAGAGTCCTACCCAAGATCTATTCAGATCATGTTATTTAAGCCGACATATCTTTAGAAAAGGGGATAGTTGCTCAGGAAGGTTCTTTGTTTGAAAGTGGGCCCCATTTGAGAGCAGCCAGCAAGGAGGGCAGGTGCTTGTGGAGAGTCAAACCCTCTGTTCTAAGAGGTTTTGTTTTCTGATTAAACCTATTTCGAATAATCTATCATGCAAGTGGAGAAGCAGAAAATCTCCATGGATTTGTTAAGCAGGCAGGCTTTTTTAGCATTAAAGGAATCTACCCCACTTTGTCCTTTCAGAGGGTCCTTTGCTATTGAAAGGTACCCAGAGGAGAAGCAATGGGGAAAGAGGGATGGCCGCCTGCCACCTCTGAGAGCTGAGAGGAGCCAGCCCTCTCCGCACAGTTTAATTGCTTTGGAAAAAGTTAGGTAGCTGAGAATCTCTCTCCAAATTTACATGCAATGCAGTCATCCATGGAGATGCTGTCTTTGCTAATAATCTAGCAATTAAAATGGAATGTGACTGCTAATTAAACCTGCCACTCAACTAAGACATGTGGATTTGTTTTCAGCTGGAGCTGGATTTGATCTGGCCTGTCTTCCACCGAAGCTGAAGACTGAAGATTTGGATTAGAACGTGAGGCCCAAAGAGGAAAGTTCCTCTAAATGCCTTTAAAGTTTCTTCTTTTGGAAATGAACCTTAATGCCAGGTAAGATTATATTAAAAGCTCAAAGTAAGTCATCGTAAATTTCAAAAGTGTTTGTCTTTGGGATGTGTTTTTCATTGGTTCCTTCATTCAATGTACTTTTCTCTCATTCAATTTGCAAGTAGAATTTTAATAATTTGAAATCTTCGGAGTTTTGTAGTAGTAAACTTTCTTTACATTTATAGTTAATTAAAACTCCTACTGTTTAGCTTAGTATGCTAGCAGGGCCTACTATGGAGATTGCCTGCCCAAGAGGATTCTGGGTTTGAAACCTGTTTTAGTTGCCAGATAGTTCAGGGATTTTGAGTCAAGGACAGGAAAGGAGTGGGTGAGGTCTGGGTGGCTCTGGGCCGTTCTCCTTGGTAGAGGCTGCCCTGTGAGCCCTGCACTGACGTGAGCTGATTGGGTCTTTGCAGCTTTTGAGACACTCAGCTACAAAGAGGAAGCCACAGTTGTATGCTAGGTCTCTTTCTGACATCTCCAAACTTTCCAGGCTGTGATGTGATTGGCAGATAAAGGCACGTGCCTCCACAATCTTCTCCCGGCTGAGGGCAGACATCACGAATCTATCACTTCACTCTTTCCTCTTGAATGAAGACATGATCGGAAGCCCTGTTAACACCATTTTCAAAGCAGCCACGGCCAGTCGAATAGCATGGAGACTCGAGTGAAACACAGCCACCATCCTGGTTGGTAACATCCTGTCTGAGCGTCTGCCCTGTGAGGCAGGAGGGGTCTGAGAGCGAAAAGAGCAGTCAGGGATCAAGAACATCCACAGCCAGAGAGAGGCTGGCAGTTCCCCCCCCCCCCCCCATCCCCGGTCCCTTGTTCTCACTCACCACATGTGGAGTGCATCTCGAGAGACCTCGCTCCCAGATAAGCCTCGTGAACCCTTGGTCCTGCAGGCTTCTGGCTTCGGTGGGATAGAACACTCTGGAGAAAGAGCGTTTCCTCATCAAATGCTTTAGGAGACACATTTGAAGAGGATGTGGCTGGCGAACTCCAGGCCGCTGCTCACCTTTGCAGCCCTACCAGGGTGTCTGTTTTGGGACAGAGCATCGCACAGGAAGCCGGGCAGCCACAAGCGTGGGCAGGACCACGGCGGGCCAGCACAGAGACAGGGAGACGCTTTGAAGGAAACCCTTGGCTCCTGGATGAAACAAGCTGGTCCCCTGGGCCGTCTGGTGTGCTGCGCTCACGGTTTTTATTGAACCACCGGTTACACAGATGTGTCCAGCCCACACAGGCTTCCAGAGGCCCAGTCCTAGCCACGGGCTGCACGGAGGGAGGGCTCCCAAGGGTCAAACAATCTGAACAGTCTTTACCTTGAGGTATATGAAGATGCTAGGAGCTCCCCTGTGAGGACAGGAAGTGGCTCCAGGGAACAGAGGCAAATAATACTAACATTAGAATTCCATCAGCTCCCTCCCATCTCCCTGCTTCTGCTCTTGCTGCCAGGAGATCCATTATCTACCTGGCAGCAGGAGCCCCTGACCCCTCGGCCCCACCCCCATTCCTGCACTCTCCTCCTCACAGCCCTTCAGCTTTTGAACTTATCTATTCCTGCCCCTCACAAGCACAGGCCTCTCAGGCCTCAGGGAGGTTATGCCAGACGGTCCCTCTGCCTGGACTGCTCCTCTGGATACTTGCTGGCTGCTTCTTACCATTGGTGGGTCGACTCAACGGGCCCCGCCACAGAGAGGACTTCCCTGAGCACCCAGTCCAAAGCAGCAACCTTCCCTTCCCACAGTCACTCTCTCCCAAATCACCCTCCTCTGTCTTCTTCACAGCCTTCACCAGTCTCTGAAATTGTCACATTTTACTTTTTTCCTTGCTTCTTGTCAGTCTCTCCCTATGAGAATATAAGATCTAGGAGAGCAAACCTGACACCCAGTATAGACTATGTTTTTAATAAATGTTTGACGACGAAAGACCTTTGCTAAGTCTTCTGGGACCAGAGAATCTTTTTGTTTCTCGAGTTTTCCCAGCTGGCTTTGCAGGGTGAGGAGGAATGGAAGCAGCCAGACTCTCCTGCAGCTGCTATGCCAAAGTGAGGCATGCACAAGCCTGGGCGACCCCTGTCCCTTTAGCCTCTGCTGGACACTGACAGAGAGCTGCCTTCCACGTCCAGGGGCCTCTCTGGCTGGCCCCCCACCTCGGGGCAGCTGTGCTGGCACCTTCCTCCTGCCACATGCTTGAGGCATCTTGTTTCCTCTTGGACCCCAGCCGCAGGACACACACTCCTGGGAGTCTGTCCTCTGGTGTTGGCCTCGTGCTTTTGCTCCTGCCCCAACCTTCTTCCCAAGACACAGGCTCTTGGATTCAAAAGTAAACAAATTCCCAGCAGTTCTGGGATGCAAGAGAGGCTGGTCTTAGTCATTTGGAAGAGAGAAAATACTGAATTCTCAGAAAGAGCAGGACCTCTACACCTTCCCAGCCGAGACAGCCTATCCCGACCCAAGAAGACACAAGTCTTTGCTCACTGACCTGCCTGCCATGACCTAAAGCTAGTCCAGGGAGGAGAGGCACACAGGAGCCCTGCAGCCTGCGGTAAGGGCAATCTTTTGGACCCTAAGTTTCAGCACCAGAAAATGGGTAGTGCCGTCACATCCACGCCCAAGGGCAATTTTAAAGAGTAATGCAACACATGTCTGGAAAGTGCCTGGCCCGAGCTTAATGCAGAAATACCCGGAATGCCAGGGAGTGTCTGGGGAATGTAAAGCAGCAAGCCACTAGTTAGGGACCAGATGACTTGGCTTCAAAGGGATGAATCAAAGGGCCGTGGGGCAGAGCCCTCCTCTCCCCTCCAGGCTGAGGTCAAGGCAGGGCCGGAGTCTCACCAAACCTGGGGGTACTGTCGGGAAGTAAAGTACAGGAGCTGTGAGTGAGAAGGATCTGAGTCCCACTTTTTTTGGGTCCCTTGTGCCAAATTCCATGCCATGCACACAGTAGGTGTGAATGAAGAGAGAGATGGGATTGGCTGTGAATCCCAGGACAGGGATGCTGAATGCATTAGTGAATGAACAGTTGATTGAATCAAGAGTCATGGTGTGCCTGATCACTATCCTATCCCCGCGGGGCCCCTTCGTCTGCACGCCAGTGCACATCCATGCCTGGAACTAGAACAGGCTCTGGAGTGCTATGGGGAGCAGGTTTGCACCCAGGGGGAGGCTGAGCTGGGGAGTCTCTGCCACATTGTCCCAACACCTATTGGGGCCACTGCTCTCTGCACACCTGTGGGAGGTCTCCAGGTGTGCTCAGGGCTCGCCTGGGCCTTCCATACGGGGGAGCAGCTCCAGCCAACCGTTCCCACCTCCTGCCAACCACTGTGAGGAGAGTGGGGAGCTGGTCCAAGTTCCCCTCTGAGCTGGGAGAAGCCTAGGTGCCGTGGAGGAGCAGGGAGATGGGCCTGGGATATGCAGACCGGTACAAGGCATCTCCCAGTGTCTACTTCACGGAGAAAAGAAAGGTAATAGAAGGATAATTTGAAGCCTTCTTTAGATAGTATTTTTGGAAAGAAGAAGCAGAATGCCTAAGCATGTAAAAAGTGCTATTTAAATTGCTTGTCTGTAGCATATACTCGAACGTATAATTATGGCTTCAGAAAAAAAAGGATAATTATGAAAATTTCTGGGCTCATTAAAGACACACAATTGACAACCAAAATTATTTGAGTTAGAATTGATGGTGGAATGAGTCTCTTTTAAGAAACCCAGAGGAAAAGAACTTTGCTTTTTAAAAACTTGTAAGTTCTGGGTTAACCCAGAGTGTCACAGGTCACCTCAGGTAATTCCTCCCTTCTCGGGAAGGAGGCACCCCTCTGCAGTGCCGGCTCAGGTTGACCCCATGGGCCAGGCTTGCCGGGCTTAGTGGGTGGTGATTTTCGGGGACTCCCCACAAATGGCGGTCACCAAGAGCCCTGCAGGCTGTGTTCTGCTGCAGTGCCTGCCCTGCCCTGGGCCTCTCAGGAGACCAAGGATCAATCAGAAACCAGTGGCCCATGGGTTTCCTTGGAACACGACTCTCTCTGGAGTCAGACTGCCCAGACTCAAATCCGTATGCCATCACCCACCAGCTGTGTGACCTTGGCACCTCCCTTCCCCTCTCTGGAGACGTTGGACCAGTGGAGTGTGGGCAACTGGAAAGCCTCCTTTTCCAGAGGCTGGACCTGTTCTTCTGTGAGCCCTAGTTGTACCCTTCCATCCCATGTGCCAGTATTATGCTAAGAGTGCTGGGTCCAACATAATGGTGTAAACAAGATGTACAACGGGTGTGCCAGCAGAGGCAGCAGGACACTGAGGTTGTGGCCAGGGTCGACAGGAGAGACAGAGCACCCCGCTCGCCTTCTCCCAGGGCCCCAGAGATGGCCATCCCCGGTGTGTCCCTGGAGTGATAAGAACATATCTCACAGGCTGTGGCTGCCAGGTGAGCTTCCAGGAGCAGGTTCTCACAGGCTGGGCTGCAGCCATTGGTTCCAGGCCCATGTCATTATGCCTCTGGACCTTCTGCCCCAACTGTCCAGGCAGTCACCAGGCCATGTGGGGGGCTCTGACATCTGCTACAAGCAGAACTTGCCGCCTTGAGCACTGCCTGCATCCAGCCATGAGGAGCTGCCTAGATGATGCTGTTTTCTAAGTCTAGTTCAGGGGGACTTCTGAGAAACAGCTGGTCCTCCAAGGGGTGGGCTCACCTGGCGTCCTTCCTGTCATCTCTTGGAGGTTGTAAAGGCCCTGGACTGGGGCCTGCTGTGGTTCCCAAGGCCATTGAAAGGGTACAGTGTGGTTGTCTGAGTTAGTAATTGGAAGCTCAGTGCCCCCCAGCTGGACAGGGGAGGGTCACCATATCTTTCTCTGGCTGGTGACTCATAAGTCAACCATTTGTGGCCTGTGGTCAGTCAGCGGTGACTCTGTGGAGGGGTCAGAGCCAGGACTCTACGAAGGCCCTTTCTCAGAAGTGATATTATCTCTTCAGCCTGAGGCTTAAGTAAGATCTGATCTTCTAAAGAATCTGAGTGTTTGCTTAGTGTTTAGGGCTGTCATCAGCTACTACAGTTTAAAAAAAATAATAACTTGAAATGAATCGTAAATGTAAAACCTGGAATCAAAACACTTCTAGAAAAAAACATAGATGAGTATCTTCACAGCCTTGGGGTGAGCTGAGATTTCTTAGACAGGATGCAAAAAGCACTAATCATGAAAGGAAAGCATAATGATTGGTTGTCAAAAGTACAACTTTCTGCTCTTCATCATCCAAAACACCATTAAGAAAATGAATGGGTAAGCCAAAGATGTGAAAATATTTGAAATATGTATACCTGATAAAGGAATTATATCCAGAATATATAAAGGACTTCTACAAATCAAAATAAAAAGATAAAGAAGCTAATTTATAAAATTAGAACAGAGTTCTCACAAAATAAGATATGCAAATGACTGATAAGCACATAAAACGATATCTAACATCATTAGTCAATAGGTAAATTTAAATTAAAACTACAATGAGGTAGTATTTCATACTCAGTAGAGCAACTAAAATAAAAAGAATTGATAGCCCCAAATGCTAGCAAGGCTATGGAGCAACTGAACCCCTCATACGTTACTGCTGGGAATAAAATATGTTGCAACCACTTTAGAAAACAGTTTAGCAGCTTCTTACAAACATATATTTATACTATGACCCAGTGATTCCATTCCTAATTGTCTACCCAAGAGAAATGAAGACATATGTTCATATAGAGATTTGTACAAGAATATTTATAGCAGACTTATTTGTAATAGCCCCAACTTGGAAACAAACCACATGTTCATTAGTAGGGGAATAGCTTTTTAAAAAAGTGATATATTCATGCAATGGGGTATATTCTGGACCAATAAAAAAATAAGGAACTACTATTACTACTACAAACATTGGGTGAACCTCAAAAACACGATACTGAGGAAAAGAAAAGGCAGACACAGAAGAATAGGGCTAGAGGATACACTCTATGATTCTATTTATATGAAATTCTAGTAAGGGAAAACTCACCTATGATAATGGAAATCAGAAAATGGTTGCTTATAGGAGCAGGGAGACAGAGGTTTGCTGGAAAGGGGCATGAGAGAACTTTCTGGGATGAACAGAAATGTTTAGTAATCTCGTCTTACATGATGGTTACACAGGTGTATACAGTTGCCAAAATTCATTACATGGAACACTCAAAATGTGTGCCTTCTATTTTATATAAAATTTTATATATTTCCTGTCTCAATTAAAAAATAGTGTCAAAAGTCAGTGTTTATTGAACATATACTCTGTGCAGCATTGCGACAGACTGCCTATCAGTGGTCTCAACAATGCTCACAACCACCTAGAGGGCAGGGCCCATCACAACTGCCCTTTTTATCTGAGGGGTTGCAGAACCGTTAAGTGGTATAAATGGAATCGGAATTCTGTGGCCTCATCCACTCTAATTGTCTCTATGTTTCTTATTTTGTTATCGCTGTGTTCCCATCAGCATTTATCGCATGGCCTTGCAGGCACCTAGAAAATAATATTGGACTGAAAATGTGAATTCCAGGCTTTGTCAAATATTGAGTGAACTCGTGCTAACCCCCAGGCATTGTGCTGGGGCTGAGGAACATGAGAGGGGCACTGCCTCAGGAGCCCCCAGTCTGGAGAGGTCCACACGGGCAGATATCTGGTCTCCCTGGGTGTTTGCGGCCCCGTGCTCCTCTCTGATGGTCTCCAGCCCAGACATAGGTTTCATTTTTCAGTTGCCTCCCACGGCTTCACCCCGATTCCAGAGGGGGCCCTGGTTGGAAATACTTCCCTTGATGGTGCAGGTGCCCCTTTATCTTCACAAGTGCTGGTTCCAGAAGCACGTCAAAGCAAAGACGCTGAGAGAGAGAGAGAGAGAGAGAGAGCTGAAGTCCCCTTGGCCTCCGGCTGCACACCTGGGCCGCTGCATGGGCTCCCCATCCCGGGGGCTCTGGGGGACACTCCTGCCAGCAGCAACACAGGGGTGCCGCTTGTGCACGTGCTCTGAGGCCCGGGGGCCAGGCCTGCCCCTGCTTCCAGCTTCTAAAGACAGGTTTGGTGCAGGTTGAGACATCATGGCCTCCATAAATCATGGGGGCTGCCTTTTGCCTTGAAGTTGACAGGCAGCTCTGCTGGGCCCTGTCCCCCTGCAGGTCTGGCGTTGGACATCCTTCCCTGTGGTACGCACAGTCACCTGGAGACCCACAGCTCTCCCCTTTCCCAGCGTGTCCCCAGCTACCGGCCCCAGTGGTGGTGGGTGGAGTTGTGCCCACTTGCCTCAGAGTTTGGGCCGTGCCGGTGCCGTCTTCTCCTGGACATTTCACTGCCCATCTGCCTATGAAAGGCTCCGAGAAGTCACAAAGCCAGGAAGCCTGTGCAACATTTTTAATCCAGAATTTCCCAAACTTGACCTTGGGACCCCTTTCTCACGGTGTGATGCTGGGGCTCCAAGGAGCCCACTGAGAAATGCCGTTAACTGCCAAACAGGCCTCCTTGGCTAAGGTATGGCTGTAAACTGAGCCTCATATAGGTAGGGCCCTTTTCAGGAGAACATGTTCGTCTTGACTGAAACTGCCTGAGCCTTTCCATCACTTCTCACAGCCCCTTGCCACTCTCATCAGCACTGGGAAAAAAAAAAAAAAAAACACCTCAAGAAATTTAATTATTACAGAAATGACTATGAAAATGCCATTCTCAGTGAGCAGTGAACAAAATGGCAATATTTAATATCGGACAGGGACCCACAGGCAAAAATAGCAGAGGCAGGCTCACAGGCCTGTGTTCTCTCATCTAAAGTGTGACAAGACAAGAAGTCTGAACTCTGGAGCGGCGCTGTGGGAACTGCACGTTAGCTTCTGCAGAGAAATTTCCCCAAAGGCAAACCCGGAATCTTCAGTCACTGCTCAGGGAGGCTTCTGCGTGCCTCTTTCTCTCAGCCAAGAATGTCTCAGTGGTGACAGCACACTGAGTGGCCAGGCCTCCCCTTCGTTCACAAAGGGTGAAAAGCAGTAGCTTCTCGTCCTCTGTAGCTGTAGATACCAAGGCCAGGGCCAGTGAGCGCACGCTTGCTTGCTTACCCTATAAGGAGCTGTTTCCACTCCTGACCCCACCGTGGTCTAACAGGGTGGGCATTTTTAAAGCAAGGTCACGTAATAACACCTGATACCCTGCTGCCCACAGTCTTCCTCACTGCCCACCCCTGCCTGCCTGGCTAACTTCTCGGCAGAAATGTCCCTTCCTCCAGGAAGCTGTCCCTGATTCTGGCCTACTGTGTCCCCCTGCCTTACTGTCCCCAAGCACCCTGAACGTTCTCCTTTGAGGCGCTGACGCCACACTAACCACTGCTCAGTGACTGTCTCTTCCAGACCGTGGGCTCCATGAGGACGGAATGGTCATAGTCGTTCCTGTGTCCCGGTGCCCAGCAATGTCTGGCCCGAGAGGACACCCACAACAGAGGTGACTGAGCAGCTGCACTGCTCTCTGGGTGCCTCCTAGATCCCCACTCCCACACCCATGAGTGTCCTTTCTCTGCGTGCCAGCCCCCAGATCTGCAGGGAAGTGGCTGCAGAACCACCAGCACCCATGGACGTCTAGGCCGGTGCTATTTAGCCACTTACTTTAGGGTCACACGTAAGGGCCAAGTGAGATCAAATTTAGCTAATTTTTTTTGGTTTCTTTGTTTGGTGCTTACTGTGTTCCAGGTAGTGTGTTAAGCGCTTTGTGTGCATGGTTTCATTTAATCCCTTTCTTAACCCTTCTGATGATTGATACATATTGCCAAACACAGTGTTTGGTATTTAGAGCAACCTTATGCTCTTGCAAAGGTTTCTGCCCTGAGATGCAACAAATACGTGTCAGTTTGCACCGTTCGGTTACGTTCCGGCTGTCAACATCCATTTTCGACCTGGCTTACAGTCAGGAAGAAGGCTTCGGCCTCAGAGATGGGTTTATGCGCTGCTCCGGGTTAAGAAGGCCCAGGAGAGATCAGCCTCCAGTGTAGACGCCAGCCTCTGCAGTCCAGAGAAGGTTTCCTCGCTGTGGGGCTTTGCTATGGAACACTTTCTCTGAATGTGGGTATTGGTGGCAAACCAGGTGGAAAACAAGGCTGTTTTATGTTTTTTTTCACCCAGCTCAGCTTCTCAGTTACATCAGATCCCCAAGCCCAGGCCTGCCCTTAACTAGAGCAGGCAGAGTCTGGATTGGCTACGTACCGTACAACGCAGTGTCTACCTGATGGTCCCCTAGCTCCAGGCTTTCCAAAGATCCTCCCGCATCAGCATCGTAGAGCCTGTTGTCAGATATCGAGCAGGATTATTTCATCCCCATTTTAAAGAAGGAAAAACAGGCCCACAGATATATGGTCACTTGGCTGAATTCACAGACTCAGCACAAGCACGTCCAGGCTGGTGCTATTTAGCCAGTTACCTTGGGGATACACGTAAGGGCCAAGTTGGATCAAAATTAGCAAGTTTTTCCCCCCTTTGTTTGTTTAGTATTTCCTATGTGCCAGGTAGTGTGTTAAGAGCTTTATGTGCATTGTTTCGTTTAATTCCTCTATTAAATCTTTCAGATATTGTTATCCCCATTCTATAGATAAGGAAACTGAGGGACAGAGAGGTCAAATAACTTGTGCAGCCTTAAATGGCTAATACATGGCAGAGCCAGGATCTAAACCTAGTACCGGGTGATGGCAAAGCTATGCTCTTAACTGAGTTTCCTGGCAGCTTCCAAATATCCAGACAGTTCCCTGGTATCGGGCAGATTGCAATGTGTGGTCCTGGCTGACGATGAACAGCCACCTGAGAGCCACCCAGGTGTGGGTCTGGGTGACCTCTGATATAGGTGGGGTTGGGTGAGGTGGCTGAAGGGGAGCTGGGGGCTGCCAGGGGCACTTTTGGCCAAGTGACGATAATCCGGGCCTGGGAGGGATTGGATTGGCCAGTGTCTCCTGGGCCCTGCCGGCCCCTGGCCCGGCTCTGGAATCCTTTCCTGTTGACATAACCACAGTCCTCCTGCAGGCCCGTGCTCAGGCCCTCGGCCTGGACGCCCGATTCAGAGCTCCCACATCCAGTTTTGGGACCTGCATTTGTAAGACCCGACTCAGAGAGCAGCAGCCACTACAGGGCGAGCAGCTGCCTTCGTGACAGTCCCCATTTCACTGCTGCTGTTGCTCACTGAGTCTGGCGCCGCCACCTTGCCAGGGGGCCTGGACATGATCTGTAGCTTCTCAGGGCTGTGGTTTCTTCATCCATAAAGGAGAAACGTTAACCTTTCTCTCCTGCATCATTGTGAGGAGGCAGGGAGGTAATATACACCAGGCATCAGCACGCGATAGGTATTCCACACCTTTAGCTGTGAAGACGATGACAACATGTGGGGTGTGTACCCAGCGGTGCTTGGAAGAACAGGTGACAAAACTGCCTAGACATGTAGTGGGCGGGGGGCTCCTACAAACTGTGTGAGTGTCTGGGCTCTGGCTCCTACAGACTGTGATTTGAGCAAGTTGCTTCGCCTCTCTGAGCCCATCTGCTTAGAAGAAAGTTTGCCTGCCGCACGACGACCGGGCCTGTGTTCCGTGAGATGGAGCCAGGTCTTCCCAGGGCATCCAGGTGTCAGCAGCTCCCATGGGTGGGTGGTCCCCATGGCTGAGTCTAACATCCTGGCCATACTGACAGGGTGGCAGAGGCTGCGGAGCCAGCCTGACTGGAGCACAGACAGGTTTGTGCGGCCACGCCCCACCTTTGTTCTCAGGAGTCACTCACCCTGCGACTGCTTTCTTTGAACTCAGCTGTCTCTTCTATGCTGCCCATCCCAACACCAGTCCAGCCTTTTCTTTTCAAAGAGAGACTCTTGTCCCTGAGAGAGAGGCCACCACCCCTTCACCCCCACCTGCTGTTACACCTGGCACCTGGGTAAATACGGCCTTCCTGCTGCCCATTTTCCCAGGACAGGGCCTGGCTCTGTCAGGGGCCTCCTAGATCCTGGTGACTTGTGCCACGCACTGGGGGTCCAAAGGTGATTCAGATCTTCTCTCCCCTGGCGTTGGGGGTGGGAGGTACAGCCGAGCAGCAACAAGATCTGTACTCAGACAAACCTTGATGCAATTCCTGGTTCTGCTCCTCACTAGTGCGTGAGGTGGGACAGATGCTTACATCCTCCTAGTCTCAGTTCCCCTCTCTGTAAGCTGGGTTAGCAGTATTACCCACGTCAGAGGATGAATGGGAGCTGAAATGCACTTAGCACAGGGTCCAGCACATAATAAACACTCAGTGTTTTTGGTATCATCAGGGCATTGCTCTTTGGTGTTGAGAAGCTCCTGGTTTTGTAAGGAGACGAACAAGCACAGAAATCCCAGGGCGGCCAGGCTGGGACTCTAGGGGAAGCGAGTGCTGGATACAGTGGGAGCGCTGGAGAAGGGGCCCCTCGAGCTGCCTGGACATCCGGGAGGTGCCGCCCAGGATGAGGCTTGAAGGAGGGGCAGGTCGCAGGAGGACAAGAGGTATAAGGACCCAGTTCCTTTCCTCAAGCTGCTGAGGTGCAGCCACGCCTCATGTCCCCAGACACGAAAGAGCTGAGCGGCTACTGCAGGGCAGTAGTGGGCAGGGCCGCAGACCTTTTGGCTTTAATGATCAGGAAAGGCTTCATGGGAGGAGTAAAACGTGTGATGGGTTCTACAACAGCTACTTTTTGAACATGTGCACCGGTAGAGAAAACACAAAGACTGTGTGGAAAACGGGGGAGGGGAGGTGCACGGCAAGCAGGAGGGGGGGGCTGAGCCTGAGCAGTTGAGCAGTGGGGGGCTGAGCAGCAGGGGGGGCTGAGCAGTGGGGGGGCAGCATGCCCTCAGAGCAGTGGGGGCGGAGTCTGGCCAGGGAGGCTCCCAGGTCCTTTATTCATGTCCTGTTGGTCATGGCCCTGTGTTTGGAGACTGGGAGCCATCGGTCCAGGGGCTCCTGAGAGGGGGAGGGGACAGGTCCCTGGGGCCTGACTCCACCTGATTGGCCAGCCCTGCAGCCCAGAGAGGCCCTGTGATGCTTGGCTCCTGCTGACCTCTCTCTCTGGCATTATCTCTCACCTGTTGCTTATTTTCTGGCCTTTTCTTTCTCTCCAATCAGCAGACCTCTGCTTTCCCGCTGTGCTTCCTCACCCAGGTTTTCCAGTCTCAGCGCTCAGCACTCCCTTCGCCCACTTTCTGTGATCCCCAGAAGTTGTCCTTGAGTCTTCTCTCCCACTATCCCTCACCCCAACCCATCAGTAAGTCCTTTACCTCCGAAAGCATCCCACATCCCTCTCTCCCTCTCCTCTGCTGCCACGCTCGTCCCAACTGTCTCGTCCTCCTGCCTCAGGAACTGCAGTGGTCTCCAGTCTGATTCCCTGGCCACCACTCTCACTCCCCAATGTCTCGTCTCTTCCTCTCAAACTGGAGCAGTTGTGGTATTCCTCTCTTTCCGCTCAGAGTAAAATCCAGGCTTCCTATGAGGCCTACAAGATCCTGCCGGGTCTTCCCCGCCTGGCCCAGCTCCCTGATCTCAGTTCCTGCTCCTCTCTCCTGCCTGCTGCACTTTAGCACTTGGGCCTCCTTGTTATTTCTCATCTACTCCCAAGCACAGTCCTGCCTCAGGCCCTTTGCACTTGCTGTCCCCTCTGCCTGGAACACTTCCCTGAGATACCCTCATGCTTCACTGCTTCCCTTCACTCAAGTCGCTGCTCCAATATCACCTCTTCAGAGAGGCTTCCATGACCTCCTTAGTTAAAGCAGCCTCCCCATCCCTCTCTTTCTCTTTTTTAAATTTTTTAATTTAATTAATCAATTTATTTTTATCATCAGATTTTTTTATAACATTTTTTTATCATCCCCCTCTTTCTTATCATCTGTTTTCTTGTCTTATAGCCTTTATCAGTCTGCAATGATCTCAAGTATTTGTTCACGTGTTTGTCTGTTTCTCCCCAGCTAGCCTCTGAGCTCACGAGGTGGGACTGCGTCTGTCTTGTTGATTGCTGGACATGGAGCAAGCTTTATGGCAGGAGGACAGCAGATACACAATGTGTTGAGTGAGGGATGGATGGGTGCAGGCAGTTGAGGCCTCAGTGCCTGGGGCTGAGTGTGAGGAAAGGGTGGGGCCTGGGCAGTTGGGACTCAGGCTGGGACATCATTTCTCTGTTGGCTCCATGCCGCTGGGACATGGGCCCTCCAGTCAACCAGAAAGCAGGGGCTGGGGATAAGCATATAGATTCTATCTCTGGGGCCCTTTCTATGTTTTTTTTTGTGTGTGTTTTTTTTTTAACTTTCTTATTTTAGAAACTCTCAAACATCTGCAAAAATAGAGGGACTAATACGATCCATCCCTGGGTAGTCATCCCCTAGCTTCAACAATGATCAACTCCTGTCCATTTTGTTCCATCTGTTCTGCACCCCACCGCACCCCCAAGGGTTATTCTGAAGCAAATCCACAGGCCCTTCTGTAGTGTAGAGAGCTTAGAAATTCCTGGCAAGGGTTTTTCTTCTCTCCCTCCCCCAAGTATCTCAAGCCCTCAGGTGCTGTCTTCTCCGCAGTTGGGACTAGCCCTCAAAGTGGGATCTGCTGACTATGTTCCCATAAAGGTGTAGATGACAGATTTGCACTGACATGGGGGAGGGGTGCTTTCATCAAGACTATATTTTAATGGTGGGGTGTCAGGCCCTGACTCAGCCAGGCAGAGGTGGCCAAGCTCTCCCAGGGCAAGTCAGGGACCACAGGTGGTGTAGAGCCTGTGCCACTGCTGCTGTGCCACTTCTCTCAGGCTGGTCACCTGTGGGGAATGGGCTCAGGGCAATGGAAGGGACGTTTGTTGTGAATGGTCCAGACCTGAGCTGGGGCTGGTTTAGGGAGAGCCCAAGAGTCTCCAGAATCATTTTTAATGATTTCTGGTGGAAAAACACATCTGGGGCAGGTGGGGGGTGGCACGGAGAGAATATTAATGTGAATGAGTGAATGAGAGAGCAAGCCGGCTGTGAATCCCAGTGGGGTGTGGTGGGGCAGGCTTCGCTTTTGAGAACTAGGCTGACCCCAGTTATAGCCATGGCTAGACAGGTCCATGCACCAACCCTCCTTCCCTTTCCTTCTAGAATATGACATTTGCTTTGTTTAAAGTTGGTAAAATGCCATTTCATTGGATGGTGTTTTCATACAAGTTTTATGACTGCCCTGCCAAGGTGGTTTTATTGTTATGAAACATTCCATTTGAGAAGAAAATAATACAAAGCAGATTTGCTTCACATACTGAAAATTGCTGTAAAATTGAGATCTCAACCAACAACTCTTTTCATGACAGTAAAATACAAACCCCTGCCACCTCCTCAGGTGCCCGGCCCCGGGGCCCACACCAGCGGGCGGCACTGCCCTTACCCTGCTGCCCCCGAGCCTGCTGAGCCCAAGAACTCTCCTGCTTTCGGGAAGGAGTTAGAATCAGTCTGGACTCCCCAGCCAATTCCTGTAACCCAATCCAAGTTGGAGACCAACTCTGACCAGTTTTCCCACTAAATTTTGTGGGAAGCTATGGGAAGACCCCCGCTGGAGGCCAATTCTAATCCCCTAGGTCCTCGTTTGCAAACTTTAGTGAGCAGAAGAATCGCCAGAGAGCTGGATACAAATCCAGAATCCTGGGCCCCACCCCAAAGGTTCTGCCTAGTACATAAGGGACAGGGTCCTGGAATCTGCAATGTAATCAGCCAGCCCAAGTGCTTTTGGGGGACCTGGAATCAGAGGCACTGACATGTGGTGAGGTACTTGTACAGTGAGGTGGTGAAGGGCAGGGCTGTCAGAGCTGGAAATCCTGAGTTGAACTTGGCTTACGGACTATGCAACTTACCCTTTCTGAGCTTTCGTTTTCTCCTTTTTAAATGGAGCAAATAATACCTACATTATACAGCTCCTATGGGTTATATAAGGTCCTGCCTTCAGAGCTCAGCACAGTGCCAGGTGCATTGTAGGTACTTAGTTCATGCCGGCTGCTCTTGTTATTACTATTATTTCCCCCCATGACTCAACTGCAGATCTACTCCCTCCCCCAACACTCACCTTTCCCAAGAACACCATCAGCTGGGTCTCTGGGAGGGGTGAGTGGGGGCAGCCCTGATTTGAAGCATTTACCAGTTCCTGTGGTGTACATACCCCCACCGTGGCCAATTTAAAGCTCGTAATGTGATGACGTTGAACACGGACTTGGGAAGAGATCCGCACGGTTGGCTAGTCTGCGCTGGGACCAGCTGGGACCAGTGTATCACCACTAAGTCCCTCTTCACTGTGAGGTCCCAAGTGTGTCCTCAGGGCCTCAGCTGGAACCGTGAAGGCACAGGGCTGTGAGCAGAGTCTGAAGTAATTGCTACCTCCTGCTGCAAGGGGCAGCTGGTTTTTGCACAGTCCTGCTATTCGTGTGTACTCCTAGCTAATGCAGGAAATGGGAATTGTAGCCTCAAATTACTGTCATTGGGAACTCAGGGCAGAAATGATTATCAAAGGGCAGAGAATGCTCTAATATGCTAATATGAAAACGAGTGAGGCCTCTGAAACCACTGCTGTCTCCTTTGCTGGTTTGGTTTGGTTTGGTTTTGATCACTGGGAAAGGCAGGCTTCGGTCCTGAAACAAGTGTGAGTTTTGGAGCCAGACTGTCTGGGATTAAATCCCAGTCCTGCCGTGTACCAATGTGTGACCTTGGGCAAGTTAGCCAACCTGTCTGGTGCTCAGTTTGCTCCTCTGTGAAGTGGACATATTCATGCATACATTGCGGACTGTTGTGAGAGTTAGACATGACCTATGTCACGTGACTAGGATAGGGCCTGGCAGAGAAAAGCAGCTCAGTGAAGGAGAGCTAAGTTATGGCTATGCCTGGGGAGAAGGTGCTGCCCAAATGGCTTTTCTGAAGCGATCCTTTATCCAGGAGTTTAGGAGCTCACTGAGAATCCAGCCTCACTGGTGGAGGTGAGCAGGGTAGACAGTTTTCATAATGGCAAGTTTCAAACATTTCATTTCCTCCTCACCGTGATCTGTTCTGCACAAAGAAAAAGTAAGTTCTTTCCTACTAACCCATCACGTGAAAGAAGGTGGATGGATTTCTTTCTTTTCTTTTTTTTTTCTTTTTGCCAAATGCGGAGGGTACCTTTGGGGTGCTCTGATTTAAAATATAAGTTCAATAGTTGCACGCCACTTAGAGGCCTGGCCATAAAATATGAAAGGCTCAAAGAGGATGAAGCCATACAACAGAAGGAGGCTGAATGCCTTAGTTCCCACTGGAACAGAGCTGTCCAACCAGGAATATCCACTATGGACTTGCTGGGAGTGAGAAGTAAACCTTTTCTGTGGTGAGCCACTGAGACTGGAGATACTTCTGTTACAGCGACTAGCTTTAACCAACCCTGACTAATACAATCGTATAAACAAAACGTGCTTTGAGAAGCCCAGGAACCACTCGAAGAGGTGGTCAGTCATAGTCCAGAGTAGCTAGACTGAGGTACAACAAGAGCCATAGTCCTCGACAACAACAGCAGTAAGAAGACCTGGACAGAGAAAAAATGAGCAGATTCAAATATGAACCCCATTGTGAAAGGCACAGGGCATAAGTCCTACATTGCAGATGCTTTTCGCATGGACAACTCCATGTGTCAACATCCAGAGATGGATTTATTTGAGTCCCATGAATGTTTCCACCAAGCCTCACCAGGCAGATCAGCAGCTTTAGAATGAAGGGCAAAGGTATCCTCCCTACTCTTCAGCCCGAGGGAACGAAGGTGACAAGAATGAGGCTCATGTAGAATTGCTGATATTCAGCTCTCTATGGATTGTATTAGTGTCCCCAGCCTTCTCCAGGGTCGGCCTCACAAGTGACGTTTCGCCCCGTGGGCATGAACTAGCTATCCTGGTGGGTTCTCAGGAATGCTGTGAGATCTGGTACCTGCCATTGGAGGGAAGGAAAGCCTCAGTGCTAAGGGCCACTAGAAAGAGTGACCCTAAGCAGCAGAGTCCCCACCATGTCCTTTCTTAGCAACCCTCTTTCTTCCCTTCAACTCTCTCCCTTCCTGTAGCCCCAGGAACATGTAAGTGTTGCTCTGACATGAAATACAGAGGCCTGCTTTCCAATTGCGCCTGACCCCCACAAAACTCTTCCCAGCATGTTAAAATCTGTCCATCCTTTTATCGCCTCTCCTCATTTCCTGGACCGTATTCTTTACTTACTTGGAGTTGGTGCCTCAAGATTGTCACTGTCTCCTGGCCCCTCCCACACTTTGTACCAGCCCTGTTGTTTCTCCTTGTGCAGATTTCCACCTGGATCCCTTTCCCACTTTCACTGCTGCCACCTCCACGGACCTCGAGCTTTCTCACCTGGACAGTTGCAGCGACCTCCTCACTTTACATCCCCTCCCACCTCCCCCCACCCCGGGACCTAGAGGCTGCGTTTTGTCATCCCACTGAAGCATAGTGCTTTCAACTCCTCACAAGTCTGCTTGAAAACTTCCCACATCTTTGTTGGCCTTGACCCTGAATTGTCTTTTCGGATGGAATCAGAGCATCCTTTGTTCCAAAGTTTTCTTATTGTTTGCTTTCCATGGGATTGTAGAAAACATCTCCCGCCAGGCACACCCTACTGTTTTTGTGAAAATTATAGGCTGCAAATAACTGCTTAAGTCAACTACCAGACAAGGTCCTCTCTCTTCAGAGGGAAAATTCCAGCTGTTGGACAAGTTTATGGGCTTTATTTTTGGAGCAAAGAGTTCATCAAGTGAAGAACAGAATTTTCCAGTTGTCCCAGCTCCATTCTCATTATAAAGCATATGTGTCTGAGTGGGTTACTTCCAAGGTCAAATTTATTACCCGGTACTTACTCATCCCCTCTTTCTGTTGACTTCCTCGGGCCCCTTCTGCAACCTTTTCAGTAGACACTTTGAGGAACACCGAGAGAGGAACAAAGACGAGTGAAGAGAGAGGGCACGAGGGTGAGGCCAGCCCCCATCCACTCCTCCCCTCAAGTCTGACAGCGTTCCCTGCCTCGGGCTCCATGAATTGGTGCTTTGTTCTGGGATATTTTCTGGCTTCAGCACGTTGTTCCCTGCATTTCGTCTCAACTGAGACCCACTAAAAGAGCAGCTTCCTGCCCTTGCATACATGTAGGGAGTAGAGTGTACCCCAGAAGAAGCTGCCCAAAATCTGTGCTCACCTTGCCAGCTCCTAGCACCTGGGGCAGCCTGCATTTCCACAAAGCATTCTGGTCCCCAGAGGAGCCCAGGGCGCATGTTCAGCTGTCCCCTCCTCCAGCCCTCATATCCCTCAAATGTCTCCGTATCTCTCTCTGCCCTGTCGATGCATAGACCATCCTCAGGGGCTGCCATTCAGGGAGGCCCCACATTCTAAAACCTGCCCAGTGTCAGGCACCCCCATCAAAACTTCTCCATCCCATATTCCCCTCCCACCAAATCCTGCTGATCTGATAAACGAACTTATATTTTGGGTTTAATGAACAGGAATCGTTCAGTATTAAGCTAACACCTTGCCATTCAAAGCATGGCCTGCAGACCAGTAGCGGCAGCGTGTACTTGACAGCTGGTTAGAAATGCAGAAGCTCAGGCCCACCCGAGACCTTCTGAACCAGAATCTCCACTTAACAAGACCCCCCAAGTGATTCTAATACACATTAAAGTCTGAGAAGCACTAACTTACTGTACATTTTGCCTTTTTCAGCAGATAATTACTTTTAATGCAAGACATTTCATGTTAATTCTTCCAGCGTTTTGGCATGTCACACTTTTGCAAAGCTTTTTCACAAATATGAATTTTTATGGCTGGCAGAGCAACTAGACTGTGAGTTCCTGGGAGCATCATGTTTCTCTGTTTAGCCTCAGCTCAGCTCTGGCATTTGCGGTTTAATTAGTTGAACACATGGATCAATGTGGAGGCCCCTGAGAGAGACAGGACAACGGACATTATTTCCATTTTGCACGTGAGGAAACTAAGGCTCAAATAGGTCAAGACTTGCTCTGGTTTAGTTCATTAGTGTCAGAACTAAATTTCATCACTAAGCTTCTAACCTCTCATCTCCAAGTGACTGCAGATCATTGCTGTGCTGCACGGAGATTTGTGTGGTCCCCCCGTCATGTGTGGAGTCCGACTGAACATTTTAAAACAAGTCTGTGTGTGGAATGACCTTCCTTTGGGGGAGGGGGGGGAGAATGTCGAGGCGCTCTTCACAGCTCACCTGAGTCTTCATCCTGGAAACCTGCCCTGGGCCTTTGTCCGTAGGGCTTCCACTCAGAGCCCCAGAGGCTGCTGGGAAATCAGACCAGGAGCTGTTCCAGGAGATGAGAACACCTGCTGCTCATTCCCCTGCCCTCCTCCCGCCCCCTCCCCAGGACCAGGACAAAGGAAGAAGCTAGCAAGGCTTGGGCAGGAGTGTGTGGGGTAAGGCTCATTGAGAATGGTTTCTGGTTGAGTGGTTAAGCACGTGAAGTTGGAATCATTTGCCCCTTGCACCCCTTCCCTGAGGGTGCTGGGCTCTGGCCGTCCACCTGGAGCCTGTTAGGAGTGGCCAAATGCAGAGAGGTGCTTCACAGAGGAGCTCAGAGGACCCCACAGTGAGACAGAGAGGCACAGTAAGTAATCAGGGGGGAAGGGGGAATCTGAGTTCTGAAACAGACCACAGGAATGCACCAAGCCTCCCTCGGGGATCACTGCAAAGGATGGAAGCAGATGAGGGCTTTGCTGTTCCACAAATTCCTGCAGCCCCTGTCCCGGGCCTTAGGAAAGGAGTGCGTGGTGCAGAAGGAGCAGGAGGGCGGGGGTCCCTCTCCGCCATTCCCCACAGTGGCAGCCCATCAGCTCCTGCTTTCCTGCAGTTGTTTCCACTTGTCCACAGACTGGAAGCCCACCCGCCATCTCTGACTTGCAATGGAGATCAGCCCCAGTGGGGTTAGAGCATCACATTCCCCTGCACACTTCGGTTTAGGTGTCCTGGCTGCAAAAAACACCCAGACAAAGACACTCACACCAGTGATACCAGTCTGAGCACTTCCTACACCAGGCACTCTTCTAAATACTTTCCGGGCTTTAAATCATTTGATCTCAACCCCAACCCTAGGAGACAGGAAGGCCCCATTGTTATCCCCATTTTACAGATGAAGCAAAAGGCACGCAAAGTGGCCACGTGACTGCTGAAGGTCACACATGGCTGAGTGGCAGTTAATTAGTGAGGGGAAGGCAGCATGGCTTGAAGAAAGGAGCCCAGTGCAGTAAGAGGATATGTGCAAAGGTGACCTGTGACTATACTCTGCTCAGTGCTCTGGGCTCAGGCCTGGGGTGTACGGGGTGGTGGCCATGGAGAGATGACGCCGTGAGACCAGCTAAACAGGCTAAGGAGCCTGAGTTTTTATCCTATAGACAAAGCGAGTCACGAAGGGGAGTTAAAATCTGACCCCTGGTGCAGAAAGGTAAGAGGTGGCACCTGGGGACTCGACAGGAGAGGCAAGAGACCGGGAGTCTGCAGCTCCGAGGAGGCTCTTTTTACAGGGCAGATGTGAGGAGGTGGAGGCTGAACTGGGGCAGAGACAGTGGAGCTGAGCAGATGGGCCACATCTGGAAGAAATAGCAGAGGTGCAATCAAGAAAATGTGGTCTCAGATCCAGTGTTTATAACGGTTGCTCCTCTAGGCTGGGGTTTCCAGCCCAGAATGGGCACATTTCTGGGTGTCTCTTCTCTGCGAGGGCCATGTGAGTCATTGCGGCAGGGATGAAGGTGGTCGGGGTTGCGTTCAAGTTCCTGAAGTTCAGCCCAGTAGCCCCCTCCCACCTCAGGGTGACACAGCTCTTCCTGAGGGTGCCTGAGGGGGTGGGAGTGCCTTGGGATGGCTCCCATTGACTTCTGGCCTTTTCAACTCCCCCACCCCCCCAGGTGTGGCCTGAGCCATCACCCCTCGTGGGCTGTTACAGAAGCTTGTAGCTGCTGGGTGGGCTGCTGACAAGCAGGGTATTGGGAGGCTGTGATGGCCGGAGGTGACTTCACCTCTCAGAAGTCTCTCCAGAACCCTAGGGAATGGATGAAAGGTTTGGATATGGGACTGTTGGCATCAAAGTGCACTTGTCGGAAAAACCAAATTTCTTCAATTACTAATCCATCCGTTCTGTGTTGATGCCTCCTGAAAGAAAACTTCTAGTTTGCACAGCACAGCGTTTTCTCTCTTGGAACCACTTGAACCTGTCATGAGGAAGTTGTGCCTCATTAAAGCTGTGGCCGGGGATTACAATGTGGAAGGCCCAGCTTGACCAGGGCGTGGCTTCCTGGGGCTAAAATCAGGTTCCTGTGTCCTCATGTGATGCGGTCCCATTGCCCCCGGGCTTTGAGGTTCCCGTTTGTATTTCCTGGCTTTTACTTGGAACAAGCAGATTCCTGTTGAGATTTATTCCTTAATCCCTGGCACAAAGCACTGTGCCAGTTACCCAGAAACCGTTTCCAAGGGTCTGTTCCAAGGTTTTGCGGTGGATGTAGCTTGGACCCTTGTCCCCGGGTGGTGTGGTTTCTACATTGAAAAAGAACTCTCACCATTGACAAGAGTTTTGTCCGAATATTCCTCCTTTCCTCCACATGCAGGCTGCTTCCTACAGGGAGAAGTGACCCTCAGCCTTACCTGGTCCCCAGGTTTGGACATCCATCAAGAGCCTCATCAGGTGAGAAGCATGCCTGGTACAATGTGAGAAAGCTGGGGAGAGCGGCTCAACCCCACGGCCCCTCCGCCATGCCCGTGGTTGGTGGACTGGCTTAGACAGTTGGGCTTTTGACGAGCACCTGTATCAGGGCCAGTAGGTAGGTAGTGACCTGGGTGTCAAGGAGAAGGTGACCTCATAGCTGACCTCAGTTCCCCCGGAATGTCCTGTCCTGCCAGGAGGGTAGATACAATTCCACAAAGGGCCCATTCTCTGATCTCATTGGTTATCACTTCTTTGCAACTTCGTGTGACTGTCTGCTATTTCCTCAGGAGGATTTGCGTAGTAAGCCTCTCTCAAGCTAGAGATTGGCTTTGTTGTCTCTTCCAGAGGTTTCAGCCATCTGTGCGAGGACTCTTGTTCATCAAGGAGTCTTCCCTGATGGAAAGGCAGTCCCTGATTCTATCTATATAAAAGGTTAATAGGAGGAGTCCGTGGTCTGAAAGCTTAACGTACAAACATGGGATTTGGGTTGTCGAAAGCTCTGGACTAGGAAGGCTGGCCTTCGAGACCATTTACCCCAAGCTCCTTCCAGCATCGCATTCCCAGTCACAGTGTTTCTCAGCCTACTGTGACATTTGTTTCCCGTAATTGCTTCCTCCTATGAAATTTTGGTACCACAAATATACCTCATATCTGTTTATATACTATGGCCCTTTGGAGGGCCATAGCCATCCTAACAGCTAAGACTTCTTGTCCCCCAAGAACCAATTTTCATCCTGTTGTATATGGATGTCTCTCGTTGAGAAAATATGCCCTAGAGCATATGCCTGAGCAGAAGCTGGAGGTGGCAAGTATCTGCTCGGCTATCACACCCATCAGGGAGCTCACTACCTGCCTCCTTCTTAGGACAGCCTTAGAACACTGCTCAGCAAAAACGGAACAGACTATTGATACAACAACTTGAATGACTCTCCAGAGAATTATGCCGTGTGAAAAACCGGCCATCCCCAAAGGTTATGTAATGTACGATTCCATTTACGTAACAGTTTTGAAATGATAAAAGGATAGAAATGGAGAACAGAATAGTAGTTGCCCAGGGTGCGGGGTGGGAGAAAAGTGGGTGTGCTTATAACAGGGGGACGAGAGGGAACTGCTCTGTATCTTGACTGTGCTGGTGCACACAGGAACCTACACGTGTGATAAACACAGGAACCTACACGTGTGATAAACACAGGAACCTACACGTGTGACAAACACAGGAACCTACACGTGTGATAAACACAGGACCCTACACGTGTGTTGAACTAAACACACAAGTACATGGGAAACTAGAGAAATCTGACGCTGGTCAGTGGGTTGTACTAGCGTTGGTGTCCTGGCTATGACATTGTACTAGAGTTTCGCAAGATGTTGTTTCTCATTGAGAAACTGGGGAAAGGGCACTCAGGATCTCTCTATTGTTTCTTACAAGTGCATGGGAATCTACAATTATCTCAAAATACAACATTTAATTTTTAAAAAAATAGCTGGTTTTGAAAATAGAAATTAAAATAAAGAGCCTATATTTTCATTTTATAAATCTAGGGTTTATTTTTCCCTTTGGCCTTTCCTTAGGCCCACTGTCTCAGTGTCAAATTCAGTCAAACTGACATAAAAGACAGGTAGATGAACCTACTTGTGTACCGGAGGCAACAAGCCTGTGCCTGTCCCGGGAAGCGAGGGGAGTGGGCTGGGTTGCTGAGCAGGCATGCAGGAGAAGCAGGCAGAATGGAAACCTGGCTTCCATCCGTCCCCGTGGAGCCCCAAGGGAAGGGATGGAGAGAAGCAATGGGGGAACGGGACGGGGTGCTCCCCCTGCCCCCCAAGCACCTTCAAAGGAGCTGCAGGGGCAGGAAGGAAGGTGCTCATGTTACATGAAGAGGGATGGGGCCGACTGGAGAGCAGAAGAGCCTCGGGTCAGGGGGATGCCTAGACCTGCTCAGGAGTGAGGCAGGGACAGGGGTGGGCACCAGAGCCAGAGCCTCTGTGGGTGGCACATGCCCCTGCCCCTGCCTTGCATGGCAGGGACATACAGCGGGTCCTCCAATAACATCCTTTTGTTCACCGTCATTTCCTTGTAACACTGATGACATGCCATGGGAACTTAACTCTCGTTTGTAGCAATGAGCCTGTGGTAAAATTGGTTTTGTTAGAAGTTGTTTTGCTTAAAGTCACAGAACTTATTGATGATGTTAAGTGAGGACTTGACACCAACTTCTGCACCAACTCAGTTGGAGGTCGAGTTTAGAGGCGCTGTCCAGCCAGGAGCAGAGCTTGGCTGCAGTCCATCCAGAAAGGCTTTCTTTGAACCAAATTCTGAAGGGGCTCATAGATCAGCTGGATCAGGAGTCCCCCAAAAACCCATTTGTCTGAAAACTGCATGTAATCCATTTTGTTCTTGCAGTTGGCTGAAGGTTGAAACATGCAGTAGCCCAAAGTCACTCCAGCCTCTGCTCATTTTAGCAGCTGAGTTCCTTGACATGGGGTGGGGCTGCTTCCTCCAGGGCCCTCCCCCACCCAGGGTTGAGTCAGTTGACCCAGACCCATCCATCAGGCCTTACAGACAGGCCCCATTTCTTACACCCAGATGGGCTGAGGTGGGACGGCTGCCTGGACCCACGGGAGGGATCCACGTTGCCTGTCTGCCCTGCCGGTGCCAGGACCCAGCTTGCTTTTTAAGGAATTCTGAAAGCCTCGGTTGGTATGGAAGTGCTGGAGGGCCTGGGTGCTTGTAAAGGGAGGTTGTGGATTTGCTGGTGGGTCCCAGGCCCTGTGCTGAGCGTTTCACAGAACACACACACACAGAGTTTACACAGCTGCCCCACGCCCCAGCAGGGGTCCTCTGGCCTCATGCAGTAGACGAGGCTCAGAGATGAGGGAACTTGCCGGAAGTCCCACAGTAGCCATGTTCACCCTGAAACCCAGGTTTCCAACCCCAGGGCCGGGCTCTACAACACGCCACTGACTTTGTTCACATGTCACACTCTGCAGGGCCTTTTCAGACCCCTCTGTGTACCCTGATATGGTGACAAAGGTAGAGGTTATGATTCCCTCGAGAGAAGGGAGCCCAGATCCTGGACAGGGTGACACTTGCAGAGACACAACAGAGCTGGCACCAGGGTTGGCTCACCTGAGGCTGACTTCAGTGTCCTTCCACCTAAACTGCAAGACCCGTCCTATGACCTGGGCGCCTTGTGTGGCTCAGGACACATTTACAGAGGAATAAGGCGGCTCTTCACGGGAATCAGTGGTTCTCAGGGGCCCAATATTTGCTGTCACTGGTACTAAATGACAGGTTTCCTCAGAATGGTTTGATGTCCAGAGAAGGTTCCATACTCCTGTGGTCGTAGGTGTCTGTGTGGCCCTGCACAGCCAGCCCCAGTCCTGATGGCTCCCAGTCCCTTGATTGTCCCCCACAGTGCATTGCACAGAGATGCCAGGGTGGGACAAGAAGAAAAGAGGAAAACCATCCAGGCCTAGAAACCACTGGACGCAAACCAACAAAATTTGGGAGTGGAGCAGTGTGGTGTAGGGACGGGAGAAGACTACTTTTTGGGGTTCTCCTGGTGGTAGATGTGCTGGAAGCTTCCGGCTGCAGTCAGGAAGCCTGGGTTCTGGTCCTGCTCCTGACACTGAGCTGCTGCATTATCTTTGCATTGTTGGGCATATCAGGTGCAAATGCTGCTTGGAGGAAAGGGTTGTCTTAGGTAGCAGAGGGGGCCAGCTAGGTGGCTCTGAGCTCCCATCCCCATTTTGACCAGTGTTGTTCCACTTCTGCCTGATTATACACTGGAACCCACCTAAGATGGCTCATGAAAGGCTTCCACAGCTGAAGCTGGTTGAAAGCCATCAGCGAGATGGTCTGAGCATGCTGTACAATCAGAGCAGGTCCCTGCTCTTCAGAGCTGAGCAAAAGAGCCAGGATGGATACGGTGAGAAGCAGACAGTGTCTGCAAGAGGAAGAGACGTCTAAAGGGGGCATGGGTCAGGGAAAGGAAGAGAAGGCAGCACAGAAGACCTGTGGGCCTGTGCTGATGACCTCGCTCACTGCCTGGGAGTCGGACACCAAAGCTCCGGGAAGATTAACCTGGACACAGCCCAAGGGAAGATGCGGTTGTGATGCCTGGAATTCCTCTTGGATTATTAGAAGATGTGCGGTAGTGGCAACGTGTTGCTGAAAACCAGAAATGACCCACAGAGAACGTGTTCAGCCCAAGGAGGTGGGGCTTCTCCAAGCCGGCGCCAGAGCAGCTCTCAGTCCATGGGGCTCTGGACGCCATACTGGAGTGAAATGGAATATTGCGGTTGTGCCTCTGTTGTCAACGATTTCAGAAGCCCAGAGCGGCACAAAAGTTTAAAATTAGATATCTGTCCTTCTGAGTCTGTGCAAACATGCTGTGCTCTTTGAGCAGCCAGGAATCAGGGATCTGCTTTTCTCTTCTCTCTCCTGCTGCACCTCTAACATTTCTCATTCGTGTTTGCTCTACTTGAAGACAGCACTGTGTCAGGCTGTCTGGGTCTGTCTGTCTGTGGGCCCACCCACCCGAAACGCCCTGCTACCTGCCCCCAAGCTTCTCACTCCATTAGCATCAGCTGGTGTCTTCCGGGCAGTTTGACCCGCTGTCTGAGGGCCTGTGGGTGGGTGTGTGAGCACAGAGGGGATTTTACCTGCATTTTAATTTCTTTCCTCTTTCCAGGCAGTTGGTTCCACTCCTCCACATCTTTCATTATGATGGCAAACCTTCGGGAACATGGTATGCATTTGAATCACACTCATTTACAAGGACATGAGACCTCGGACCTCTGGCAAGGTACTTGTTTCTTTGGAGACTCAGTTTCCTCTCCTGGAGATGGATTACCGTGTATGTACTCTGCCTGGGAGCCAAAGTAGCACAGAATATGAGTCCCATCGCAGTTGAGCTGAGGTACAGCCTGGCTGGCTCCCAGGGATGGGAGGACAAGGTTGGTTTCCAGGGCATTCTCTAAGACCCTTGACTGTCAGGACAAGGAAGGGGATCATTGCTGCTGTGGTTTCAAACTGGAGTGACGGTCACAGGTGATGCAGTTTTCCAGCCTGTCTGCCCACAACGGGGTCACCCCCCAGCAGGGGCCAAGCACCGAGACCTGATGTCCCTAAGGCGCCTACTTAGCTCCCCACACAACATCTCCTTGTGCAAGAGGCCTGCGTGGAGAGGAGTCTTCTGGCTGAGGCAGTAGCCAGGCCTGGTGGGCCTCTACCTCAGGGCTCAGGCTTTTCTGATTCACAAGAGATGAGGCTCCGTGCAAGCGTGTGTTTTCCTGGTCTGGCTCTCCCCAAACTCTCCCTTTGCCCTTATGTCTCTTTAAACTTCCCACTGTGCTGAAAATCTTAGTGACAGTGCTCAGCGATGTTTTTATCATTGGCTAATTGATTTGCCTTTCTTTCAGCTGCTGTAAATTTGCAAAAATCTCTCTTCAACGCTTCAATGGCTCCTATGGGACTGGAGCCATTTTGAATGCCAGTACCTTGGAGAGAGAGAGAGAGAGAGAGAATATGGGGGGGGAGGGACCCGGGCACAGCACCAGGGACCCCTGAGGGACACACACGCCCTTGCACTCCTCACTCTCTTTTACTTAAGAAATGCCACAAGCCACAGTATAACCACACCAAAAATGTTGCTTTAATCACTCCTAATCCCATCACTCAAGCAAATCAACTCTTTTTCGCCTTCCCTTCAGCGCTTGTCTATAGCAGATTTCTAAACAGCTGTAACTGGAACACAATTTTGCATTCGGCATTTCTCCTTATTTCCGAAACCCTGCCTCATATTGCTAGACAGGCTTCATCAGTATCGTTTTTAATGGCTTATCAATTGGGACTTCTGGAAATTACTTACCATTCCCCTTGAATTACTTACCATTCCCCTTACTTACCATGACCACATCCTTACTTGTAAGAGCCCAATTAGCTGGGAAACAAGCGTATGGGTTATGTCTATAATTTCTCCATGTTATTGAACTCTAGAAATATCTGGCATTAAAAGGCTTCCTAGGGAAGACGTGTTACTGTTGCAGGACTAGAGCTCTTCTCCATGTCTCATGTGCGAATTAATGTTTTCATTTTCCGTTTTCCAAGGAGGCTCAAGCCCAGACGCCTTGCACACACACTTTCATCTATCAACAGCACAGCCAGAGATGGTTCCTTCCCCAGCTTTTCTCAGTGTGAATTCATCTTCTTCAACTCCTCCTCTTCCACCATTGTCATCATCTTCCTAAGAGCTGACATTTATTGAGTATTTACCCTGTTCCAGGCCTGTACCATTGTTTTGTTTAATCCCATCAGTGACTACTGTTGTTATCCTCAGTTACAGATGAGGAAACTGAGGCCCAGGATGCTGCAGTGGCTTGTAGGAAGTCTCATAGCTCTCAGTGTCAGAGGCTGCCTGCCCTCTCTGGCCCCACAGTCCCTGGGAGCCAGCCCCCCAGGGTGGTGAGCCTTTGCAGGGGTAGATCCTCACGTGAGGGCCTCTCCTCCAGGGCAGAGTTTGGCCTCAAGCTCCTAGGAGGGCTGCTGGGCGCAAAGAGCCTTGCTGGCTTAGTCCGTTTGTGTTGCCACAACAGAATCCCGGAGCCCGAGTGGCTCATAAACAACAGCATTTATGTCTCCCATTTCTGGAGGCTGGGAAGTCCAAGATCAAAGTGCTGGCAGACTTAGTGTTTGGTGAGGGTCTGCTTTCTGTCACCTTACATGGTAGAAGGAAAAGGGAGTTCTCTGAGGTCCCATTTATAAGGACACGAATTCCATTCATGAGGGCTCCACCCTAATGACCGAATCACCTCCCAAAGACACCGCTTCCAAATACCGTCACATTGGGCATTAGGTTTCAACACAAGAGGTTTGGGGACACAAATATTCAGCCCATGGTGCTTAACCTAGTGGTCTTCCTCTAGGGGTGAAGGAGTTCTTCCTTCCCCTGCCCCACAGGAACCCTGGGCAGGATGGAATGTGCCAGGCTCAGATGGGAGCTGAGAGTCCACGTGTCCTTTAAGAGATCGGGGTCCAGAGACACGACGGGCCTCACCCAAGGTCATGGCGTGAGCCACTGGCACAGCCAGGCTAGAGTTGGGTCTCTTGACTTGTGACCGGGGCTCTGTCCTTCTCACTGGGAAGCGATTTCAACAGACCACATCTGAAATTGCAGGAGAGGCTTTAGAATTATCCAACTGTTCTGTTCTTACAAGACGCTGGTGCTGTCACATAGTCAGACAGCACTGGGCAGAAACAGGAGAGAAGGCAGTGACTGCGCCCAGCCTGGTGGGTAGAGACCCGAGCCAACAGCACAGACTCAGCTATGTAAGAACCACCGTCCTGGGGGCTCTGAGCCCGGCCTCAGCCGGCTGACTGGACTTGTCAGACACATCACAAAAGCTCCTACCAAAGGGATTTCCCACAGGATGGGGGCTCTTTGCCCTTTTGAGCCTCCTATAGGCAGCAAAACCACATGAGAGGGACCTTTATAGTGATCACAGCCTCCCTGGGCAGAATTAAAGCTGCTGCAGGAAGAGAGACAGCTTCATTCACTGCTTCTTTCAACAGGCATTTATTGACACTTTCTGGGTCCCATTAATGGGGATAACTGGAGGAATAAGACAGACAAGCTTCCTCTCTTTATGAAACTTCCACTTTGGTGGAGATAATAAACCAGGAACCAAGATACTTCCCGAAGATAAATGCTATGAAGGAGACAGAGATGTGGTAGACCCTGTGGGTAGAGGTGGGGACAGGAAAGCAACTTGGAGTTGCTAGGAATGGCCCTTCTGAGGGAGAGGCCGTGAAGTGCAGCCCTAGAAATCTGCCCAGATCTGGAGACAGAGCACTCACGCTGTGGGTACTGCAAGTGCAAAGGCCCTGGGGTAGGAAACAGCTAGGTGAGTTGCAGGGACAGAAAGAAGGCCAATGGGAATGGATTTTAATTTAGGTTCAGCATTAGTGCTGTTTAAAGCAAAGAGACCACTGGGATTCCTGGCCTGCATCATTCAAATGTCTTGCCTCCCTTTCCTCACATCATCCCCTTGGGCTGTATTCCTCTTTTGTCTCTGTAAGTCATTGTGATTGTCCCCTCATAGCACCTGCTACTGGGAGCATCGAGTGTGGCTGGTGCTTCCCCTAAGCTCTCAGTACCCTCCTCTGATGTTTACATCTCTGGTGGCTGTGTCCTCATTAGAGACAGTTAACAGATCCAGGTAGCATTTCTTGGACCTTGTAAAGTAATAAATCGTGTTATGTTTACCTTCTGGTTTCTAGGTGGAGTGCTAGGGTTTGCAAGAAAACCTGCCTGCGGTTATTTCATTACAGAAAGCTGCTCTTGTTAAGGATTCTTAGCTAAACACGCCATTAGCTCGGGGAGAGGCAGCCCTGAACAAGCCATGCCTACTCATTTGCTGGATGCTGATGGACACTGACTGGCTCCCAGATCTCACCTTGGAGGAGACAATGTCACTATTCATCCTGCCTGTGGGCAGGGTTGCTCCAGTGTGCACTGCCCTGCCATAACAGCCGGTCCGGCTGGCTCTGCCCTGGGGCTCAGAGTTCATGGGTCAGCCCCTGCCATCCTGTCTCCTCCCCTCCCATTCCCGAGGGCTGCCAACAGGGCACGGGGAGGGGACTATCAGGCTGGTGGGGACCCCCCGCGGCCCTGGCTCCTGCTACTCAGGTGCCACCTCAATGCTGAGGCACTCCCTGGCGTACACAGTATGTCCCATCTGGGTCCCCTGTGGGATGCGAGACCTGTGGTGAAGCCCAGAGCAGCGCAGTACACAGGCCACATCTGCCGTTTTCCAGGGACAGGCTCATCTCTGTCCTTTTCATTCTAATAAGACTTTTTCTTTTGAGATAATTGTAGATCACATACAGTTGTAAGAAATAACACAGAGAGTCCACCCAGCTTCCTCTCATGGTAACGTCTCACAAAACTATAGTACACCATCACGACCAGGATGTTGACCTTGATGGTCAAAATACAGGCACTTCCATCACCGTAAGGACCCCTCACGTGTCCTTGTACAGCCACGCCCCTCTCCCTCTCCCCTCCACCCCTCCTGAACCATTGGTAACCACTAAACGCTTTTCCGTGTCTTTAATTTTGTCATTTCAAGAATGTTATATAGATGAAATCGTACTGAGACAGCATAGTTAGCATGTCCCTAGGTAGACAGGGAGGTCCCTGGTGGAATAAACAAGGACAGCCATATCCTAAAACTCCAGGTTATGAAATCACTCCTTCACTCCCGGACATAATGTAACAAGGCTTTGAGGTTAATCATAAAATTCCTTTTGGCCTGACAAATGGAGCTGATCTGATAGATAAGAGTAGGTTACTTTGCTAATTCCTTTAGGATGGGCAAGCAGAACAAACCTGGTAGACGAATTTCATTAGAAGGCGCCTGTTCCCTTCTTCAAACAGCTCCCCTTCCCCAAACAGGCAAGGGAAGGTATAAAAGTAAGAGCTTTTGCCTCAGTCATGGGGGCACCCCCAGTCAGGACCCCCTCCTGCTCCCAAGCTTTGACTCTTTGCTTTCAATAGACTATCCTGCTTTTAAAACTCTTTGCCTCTCCTGGGTCCATGTTTCCATTCTTCGGTCTCACGAGACATGCTCCCTGCCTACACCCAGAAACTGCCAGCAGATCCAACATCATCTACATCATTTGGGGAATCACAGGAAAAATATTCCTCCATCAATATAGTGTGTACATTTTTGTGATTGGCTTTGTTCACTTGGCATATTTCTCTGGAGAATCATCCATGCTGTTGTATCAATAATTCCTTCTTTTTTACTGTTGAGTAGTAAGAAGTCCACGGTACGGATGTACCACTGTCTGTTTACTCTTTACCCATGGAAGGACATCTAGGTTCTTTCCAGTTTAGGGCTATGAATAAAACTGTTAAATATGTTCATGTATAGATTTGGGTGTGAACATAAGTCTTCATCTCTCTAGTCTAAAGGCCCAGAAGTACAATTGCTGGCTTCTATAGTCATGGCCTATTTCGGTTTTTAAGAAACTCTTTTCCTGAGTGGCTTTCCTATTTTATGCTCTTACCAGCAATGCATGAGTGATCCAGTCTCTGTATATCTTCCCCAGCATCTGGTGGTGTCACTGATTTTTATGTTAGCCGTTCTCATAGGTGTGTAATGATACTTCGCTGTGGTTTTAATTTGCATTTCCCTAGTGGCTAATGATGTTGAACATCTTTTCGTGTGTTTTATTGGTCACCTGTATATCCTGTTGGGTGACATGTCTTTTGTTGTCTTTTGTCCATTTTCGAATTGGACTGTTGTTTTGTTTGTTGTTGTTGTTTTTTATTGTTTGGTTTTATAGGTTATTTACATAGTCTAGATACTAGTCCTTTGTCAGATATGTGGCTTGCAAATATTTTTTCACACACTGTAGCTTGTTTTTCCTCCTCTTAACAGGGTCTTTTTCAGAGCAAAATTTTTATTTTTAATGAAATCCAATTTATCAATATTTCCTTTTATGGGTTGTGCTTTTGATGTTATGTCTAAGAACTATTTCCTGGCCCTGAAGTTTTTCTATTTTTTTTCCCTAAAATGTTATAGTTTTGCATTTAAGTTTGTGATCTATTTTTAGTCAATTTTCATATAAGATGTGAGACTGAGGTTGAGGTTCACTTTTTTTTTCCTTTTTTCCCCACAGATGTCCAATTGTTCCAACATCATTTGTTGAAAAGACCATCGTCCCTCTATTGATTTGCTTTTGTCAAAAATCAGATGAACACACTCATATGGATCTATTTCTGGCTCTGGCTTCTGTTTCATTGACCTGTATGTGTCTCTACCAATATCATACAATCTTGTTTGCTGTAGGTACGTAGTGAATCTTGAAATCAGGGGAAATGGTTCTTCCCATTTTATTCTTTTTTAAAATTCTTTTAGCTATTCTAATTCCTTTGTCTTTCCATATAAATTGTACAATAGTCTTGCCTATATCACAAAATATCTTGGTGGGATTTTGATAGTAATTTTGAGTTCTGTCTTTTTTGTAATGTAACTTTTCTACAGCTAGCATGTGTTTCACATATTATTTTTAATTAGTTGAAAATAAATTTAGCAAAAAGAGAGAGACCATTTGCAAATCTGCCACAATATATGTATCCTATATAGACTGTTTCATAACCAGCTGTCTTATTGACTCTTTTTATGTATTGACACTTTTTCCATGGCAATAAACACATTTCTATGTTATAATTTTAAATTATTTCATAATATTTACCTGTGTGGAGACAGCATTATTTATTTGACCAGTCCCCCATTGTTAGCTAGTTTAGGGGTTTTCCTTTAAAATTGTTTGTTCATTTATTTATTTTTCCTTGTTATAAACAACACTGTGACAAATATCTTAAAGCCACATCTCTGTAAATATCTTCAAATATTTCCTCTGGAAAAACTCCTGTGAGTCAAATAGCTGGTAGCTTCTTGATTCTTTTGTTTTTCTGACCTCAGATGGAAATTTAATTCCTTAACTGAAGATAATGTTTGGTTATTCGCTCAAAAGAGGACTGAGCATGAACCCACTTTTTACCTCTGGCTTACCTACCACCTGGGTTTCCTCTTGGAATGCCCTCCACCCCCACCCCCACTTCTACCCCCACCCCCCACCTCCACCCCCACCCTGCCCGAGGCTTAGATGGGAGATCAGGCAGATGAGAGATCCAGGTTCTCCACAGCTCTGTTCTTCATGTCGTCTTTGAGGCTCCCACTGTGGTTCGGAGCTGTGTGTCCTATTCCTAACCCCAGATATAAAACAGATGGGAAATGGATGCCGTGCCTTACGCTTAGATTTCCCCCACATCCCTCCATTTGCCTAACGATCTCTGTTCTTCCTTTCTGGAAGAAGGGGACCAGAAATTCATGGGCTCTTCTACCTCCATTGTTACTTAAAAGAGTTTCTCCCTCATCCTGAATAGCATGTAACTTTTTAAAGGAAAATCTTTAAGGACTTCAAAGAGTAATAGGATAGTTTCTGGGATGCTTGTTAAAATTCTTGAATATGTTTAAGGGATTTACATTTTCAAAGAGAGAATGTTTTCTTTCTGATGTTGAGAAAAGATGATTTTTTTCCCCTGTGAACTTAAATAATTTGCATGACTTTCTAGTGGAAAAACCACAGTGTTCTTAGATTCTGGATGTGGCATTTGTTAGGATCCCCAATGATTGACTGCAGGGAGAATGTGTGTGTAAATGATTCTGAAATGTTTTTAAACCAATGGCCATCTGTAAGTCGTCAGCTTAAGAAAAATGGCATCTGCCCTGAATAGGGAAATTTTATTTCTTTATATCAGTTTTAGATGATCTTTAACGATGATCGAAATGGTACCTTCCAGAAGAAATGGAATCAGTCTTCCCCCTTGTGGATAACTAGGAAAGTGATACCATGCTAAAGTCCGGCTGCTTGCCGCTTGCAAAAGTTAAACATCCAGAGACAAGGTTGGTGGAAAGAAAAGTAGGTTTATTCAGAATGTCAGCATTCTGGGAGAATGGTGACTCCTGTCCAAAGTCCATCCCCCCGTTCCTGGACAGGTCAGGTTTTATAGGTGCACAAGAAGAACAAAGGAAAGGGTGAGTCGGTCAGGCAGGTCCCAGGGCTGACATGCTTCCTGGGGTCTGGTCTGCTTTAAGATAATGTTATCTCCGGACCCCGGACCCTGGCCTGGGGCTTCATGTGTATTCCAGTGTGTGGGCACCTGAGGATGAAGAAATTGCCCTTTCCAGCTTAGGATTTTGTTAATGAGGTATGGATAGCCTTGAGAAAGGGAACAGGGTTCTTCAGTTAATCAGTGAGGGGAGAAACAAAGAGAAATCAGATGAATATCTGGATGGATCAAATAGCAAACAAAGTCTATTACAGGTGGCTAGATAGCGAGCTATGTGGTTAGTTAAGCTGTAAACTAGCTAAGTTTAACTGCGTCATTGATTTCCTGAATTTCACCCTTACAAAAGTACCTGTTTCACCCAATACAAGTTACAGGTAAGAGTTCTGAAGGAACTGTAGAGTATATGACATTTTCCTTCTCATTTAAAAGTAATAGTAAGTACTCAATGTAAAATTTGTGTTAAAGTAACAATATCTCTATAATAGCTGATTTGGCTTTATGACTGGTATTTTAAAATAGAACATACAAAAAACTAAGTACACAAGGTAGTGTGAGATATATATATAAAATTTGAGTTTCCTGTCCCACATCTCCAGAGCAATGGCAACCTGTCAGATAAGTTAGTCTTCACGTTCCTGACCGTGTCCTGTAAACTGAGAGGTTTGGGGTACGCCAAGAGTGCATGGTGAGGAGCTTGGGGCTCACAGCAGAGGTAAGAATAATGATCACTGTCATTTGGGGGAGGTTACTATATTCCAGGCACTGTTCTTACGCCTTATGTCTGTGCCCTAAATCAATTCTCATAACAAGCATATGCAGTTATGATCCCAGGTTATAGCTGAGGAATCTGAGATTCTGAGGGGCCGTCTTCCTCAGAGTCACCCTGCTGGGAAGTGGCAGCTGGGATCTGAAGGAAGGCCTGCCTGACCCTGGAGCCCTGTGCTCGGTGCTCCCAGAGCGCTGGAGGCAGACTCCCTGGGAGGGGACAGGGACACAACCACCACAGTGGCACAGGGCACACGGGGAGCAGGGGCCTTGTTCCTGCTGCCAGGAGGCCACAGCCATTCTCTCTGTAACACAGTCTGAGAAAGGGGGACAGAAGAAGTCTGAGCACCTGTTATGAGCTGAATCGTGTCCCCCAAATTCCTATGTTGGAGTGCTAACCCTAAGAACCTCAGAGTACAACCCTATTTGGAGATAAAGTGTCTTTAAAGCAGTAATTAATGTAAAATGAAGTTGTCAGGATGAGCCCTAATCTAATATGACTGGTGTCTTATAAAAGGCGGAGGTTAGGACACACACACACACACACACACACACACACACACACACACAGTCTGAGCCTTAAAACTCTGATCCTGCACAACTGCAGCCTGTGTCAGCTGACTCCAACTTTCAGATATGTGCTCCCGACAACCACCCTGCTGCCTTTTGGGGTCATTTGTCCCAGATACATTCCTTGGAGTGGACGCACTGTGGTTGCAGTTTGGACCCTCCTGCCTCCTGCAGACAACCGTCCCTGACCGCCCCAGCCTTCTAGAGTCTCTGCTTTCTCTAAACTCCAGCTGTACTCGGCAGCGCAGGGAGCACATGTCCCCGGAAGTCCAGGACAGTCTGAATTTCAAACCTCCACGCACACTGCCTTAGCATGCTCCTTTCAGGCCAGACAGGTGGTCCCTGTTACACAGGTGAGGTGTGAGGCATGGGAGGGCTGGTGTCCTTCCCCACCCAGATGGTGGTCTGTCGGCGTAGACAGCACACTCCTCCTGCACAGCAGCGGCTCAGAGCACAGGCTCGAGAGCCAGGGACCTGGGACCAGAGGCTTAGTTTAGCCACCTTGACCTCGAGAGCCGCATCTCCAGAATGGCGGTCTGAATCCCTGCCCCAGGGCCTGTGAGGATGACATGCGAGGACACGTTTACAGGGTCCTGGTGCCACGTCCTGGCTCCACATTCTATAACCCTGGATACATCAGCCCCCATCTCTGGGCCCGATCACGCCCTTGGGTCCACGAGTGTGAGGATCAGTGAGGATTGGGTGAAGCCACAATAGGCCGATGCCTCGTGAACTGGCAGCAGTCCGTGGGGACCAGCCCACAGTGGTAGCAGTTCTGTCGGGCCAAACGCTTGGGCTCCAGTGTGTGGAAGCTCCTGCTGACAGGCAAACGGGGCGCATTTCCTCCAGGGCTCTGCGCTGGCTGGGATAACGGAGGGCTTGGTAGGAAGCCCCCGGGACCCTGGACTTTCACTGGGGTCCCCTGAGGAGGCAGCTCTCTGAAAGTCACCTGAAACTTCTGGCAGGTGAAGGAGACGATGAGCCCCATAGAAAGGCTTGAGGGACTGGCTTTAGCCTTTATTATTTGAGGACAAAATCTAGCACATGCTATGGAGTAAAGAGAGCAAGTTGCAATGCATGACTCTCTTTACGTAAAATTCAGTGTAGTCACCAATACACACCCCCGCAGGGACCCGCCTGGAACCATAGTCACCAGACCTGCATTCTGTGGTCATGTGTTCTTGTGTCATCTGCATGACCTTGCCATAGCCAGCTACACCTCGTGGTAGATATTTAAATGGACACATCTTTTGATTAAAAAAAAAAAAAAATGTACTCTTGTCCTAAGCAAAAATATCTGCAAAATCATGGCTTTGATGTGACCATTATATTTTCTTTCTGATACACATTAAATTAAATATATTTGCTGTTAAAAACTGTTCACCTGTGTGTCACCTAAAATCACTTTTCAACGGCAAAGTGATTAAGTACTTTAGCTTCAGAGTCTAACTGCCTAAATTTGAATTCCAGCTCTGCCGTTTTACTACTGGCCATTTATTACTCAATAAATCCTTAACCTTTTTACACCTCACTTCCTTCTCTTCACATAGGGAGACAACCTCAAGGCCCAAGGCTGAAGACTCACTCTCAGCCCTCTCCCCCAGGCTCACCTCTCCAGTCTATAAAATGGCGTGACAGTGGTAAACTTGGAAGTCTGCAGTGAGGACCGCACGGGGGTGGGGGGCACTTGCCCAGCGCCTTAGCTGACACTTGGCAGATGACAACCATTGCCAGTCTCTTCCCTCTAGCAGGAGCCACAGACTTGGGAGAGAAGCTGGGGATGGTGGCTTTGTGGGAGAAAGCAGACATTCAACAGAACCAGCTCTTCTGTGATTGTCTCACTCTGGGGTCACGGGTGACTGGGGAAGAACCACAGAGGAGAGGCAGCTGGCATCGAGTGGCAGGAGTAGAGACCCAGCCCGGAGAACACTGAGGACCCAGGTAAGGAGAGGTCACAGCCCCGGGGGGGTTAAAGGGATCCTTGACGTCCCCTCTCACCTTCCACTGGAGGCCCTGGGGCACTCTGCCAGTGTCTGGGCACAGGTCCCCAGGGACAGCTCACGGGCCCCGTCAGAGAGCTGACCTGATTCCAGGCAATGTCTGCCTCCCCTTTGCTCCCCGAGTCTCTGGGGGATCTGGATTAAGCTGAATTAAGAGGCAGGTGATGCTCACAGGTGTTGGGCACGTGGACGGAGGTCTCCATGGTAACAGAGCCATCTGGCTTTCTTGCCTGGCACCAGGCCTTGTGACTTCATGGTGGAATCTTCTCTGACAGGCAGAGGGCGATTTGCCAGGGGAAGAGCAGGCCAGGAGGATGGGACCTGCCCAAGGAGGCTTTGTCTATTCAGCCCGAGTTAGAAGATCAGGCTTGATCATGTCAACACGGGGCTTCTGCTGACTCTGGAACGGGTGTCTGAGGGCCAGCACAGGCGGCACTATGCATGTGCCATTCTGCTGAGGACCTCTGGGGAGTGGGTGGGCACATCTGGCCTCCTTCAGTTAGGACTCGCTGGTGAAGTGGAGCCAGGGCTCAGGCGGGAAGAATTGAGGTGTGGCAGAGCCACTGGCCCACCTCAGGGAGATCTGCCAGCACCACAGGATGGCAGGAAGGGTAAGGCCGAGGTGCCCCAGCCCACGGAGGGGACCGCAGTCATGGCGATGGGCTTCTCCACACAAGCGGTTCACCAGGTAGTGCTGGGAGAGGCCGACAGCCTTCATTCTTGTGCCGAATCCTTCCATCCACTCAACCAGCCACCCGACCGACCTGTGTGACGTAGTGCCCTAGGTCTCCTGTAACAAATCCCCATGAAAGGGGTGGCTTCACACAACACAGATTTACCCTTACAGTTCTGAAGGCCAAAAGTACAAAATCAAGGCGGGGTTCCTTCTTGGGGCCTCAGAGGGTAAATCTGTTCCTTGTCTCTCTCCTGGCTTGTGGTGGTTGCTGGCACCGTTGGCGTTGCTTGGCTTGTGGCAGCATCACTCCAATGTCTGCCTCCATTGCCACGTGACATTCTCCCTGTGTCTGTGTCCAGATTTCCCTGGTCTTACAAGCACAAGCAGTCACGGATTAAGTCCCACTCTAATCCAGCGTGACCTTGTCTTAACTTAATTATATCTGCAAAGGGCCCATCTCCAGATAAGGTCACATTCACAGGGACCAGGGGTTAGGAATGGACAAATCTTATGGAAGACACAATTCACCCCACACTACTACATAGCTCACAGTGAAAGGCGCGCACAGGCTTTGGAGCAGGGCAGACTTGGGCTCCGACCCCAGCACTGCCACTCACTGTCCTGTTTCCTCGGCACAGCGAAGTTGGAAAGGCAAGCCTGTCCTCAGGGGTCACCTGAGGATAACCTGAGAGAACACTGCAGACTGCCCGGTAGTGTCTGGGGCAGTGGTAGAAACCCAGCAAAGATAGCCCAAGCTGGGCCCCGGGACTCCAGGTGGGGGGCTGGTCCCTGCTTTCCAGGAGTTCACCTGTGGGACAGCAGGTGCGGACCACAGGTTAAAACTTATGATTGGGACTGCAGTGATCCAGCTGCAGTCAAGGAGTGAGCACAGGCCTGGACCCCACAGGATGTATGGTGGGGGAGGGGAATTCAGGCCCAGAGGCCCCAGCAGGGACTGAGAAGCCAGGGGGTAGACCACAATAGGTCTTTCCTCTGGGACAAAGAGTCCACCCCATGGGCTCTGGGCCTGGCGCTGACAGGCGAAGGTGGAGAATTGGCTGACTTTTCCCTAACAGGTGCTCTGGGCTTCTATGTCCCCTCATTCCCATCTTCCCCTCTCGCCGCTCCCCCAAAGACATGGCTTCTCCCTCCTGTGGACGTTGAGTCTGGCAAGGACTTGGTTCCTGGCCAAGCACACTTTGATATTCTCTTTCAATCTTCTTCCTTTCTTTCCTCCCTCTTACCTTCCTTTCCTTTCTTCCAATATTTGGTATCTGCTGTATGCCAGGGATGTTGTGAGCACTGAGGATACAGCAGACAGATGGACTTGGCCCTGGTGGAATTTAGAACTAGTGGGACGAGAGATATTTCATCAAATAATCATGCAGATGAAGGTTTCACACTGGAGGAACGGGTGCTCTGAGGGGTATCAGGGCAGTGGAAGCAATAATAGAGTGATGCTACTAAGCCAGGGAGGTAAGGGAAGTGACCTTGAGTCAAGAGCTAAAGAAGTCATGAAAGAAAAAGGAGAGGGAAGAGGTTCCAGGCAGGAGCACATGCAAAGGCCCTGTGGCAGGAATTTGCTTGAAGGACTGAGAGGAGGTCTGTGTGGCCGGATTGAACAGAGTAAAGGGAATAGGCGATGGGCTGGGAGTCAGCAGATTAGGCCAATCATTTGTTGGCATCATATCAGTTGAACGCCTACAGTGAGCCAGGAGCACCATGTACACAGAGTGGCATGACCACCGACCGAGAACATTCCAGTGTAGGAAAAGTGAAGGGCAAAGTGATCCATAGTCACGGGGTGGGGTGGGGGAGGAGGGGGCTGGAAGGCTCTTCTGAGCTAAGAGTGGAAGAACAGCTATGGGCCCAGGCTGTAAAGCAGGAGCAGCTTGGTGTGACTGAGGAGAGGTAACAAGGCCAGCATGTACGGAGTGGAGCAAGCAGGGGGGGAAGGACGCAAGATGAGGTTGCAGGTGCTGGCAGGGGCAGGTCTGCCAAGGCTCATGGGTAACCTAACCACGGGAGCCATTGCTGGGTTTTAACGGAGGAGAGAGCCACACTCAGGTTTGCACTATGGAAAGACCCCTCTGGCCTCCAATGTAGGCAGGAATGGGGGCCGGGCGGGATGGGGGGGTTGAGTTGGAGTGGCCAGAGAAGTTGGGGTGAACTAACAGATGGAATGCCTTCTCTTCCCAGACGTCCCGGAAGAGCTCTGAGGATGAGCCTGGAGTCTTGTCCACTCAGAGCTTCTTGGAGGAGGATGACATGGGGCCCCTGTCCCAGCAACTACAGGCCACCAGTTCAAGGGCCAACGAGCCCCTCAGCAACCGTGACCTCTCTCCTGGGTCCCTGGTGGACATGCCCTTCTTCCTGTACGTGCCCTTCTTCCGCACCTATGGACAGCTCCTGGCCGAGGAGGAGTGGGCCCCGCAGCCGGAAGTTTGCAGGGACCAAGGAGGAAACTGGGGTGTCAGAGGGGCACAGTTCTGGGAGGACTTAGAACCACCCAGCGGGCACTTCCCTTACTACCGCTCCAAGGAGGAGAATTTCCCCAGCCTTTTGCATGGGGGCTTCCAAGACCCGCCCACCAGGAAGGAGGTGCAGGCTGGATGCTTCTGCAGGAGGAGAGAGAGCATTGGGAGCTCTGTGAGTGGGGAAGGCCGCATGGAGGGGCCACAGACGGGTGCGGGAAGCAGCCCTGGGCCCCGGGTCCTCCTTCCAACCTCTGTCCCAGGGCCCCAGACCCCAGTAGGCCAGGCCGGTTCACCCCACCACCCAGGGTCTGCTGGAGCTCCTGGAGCGCTGAGTCTTTGCTTAATTGCCCAGAGGCTGGAGGCAGACTATCTCACTCAATCCCAGCTCAGCGCCTTGCTAAGAGAGTGGCCTGGGGAATGTGTTTAAGCTTCACGAGCCTCCGTTTCCTTATAAAAGAGAGAGACTAGTAGTAGCTACTCTTAGAGCCACTGTGTGAATTACATACAATAATGTGATTATTACGCCAGGCTTAGCCTAGTGTTCCTGTTTCATCCTTATGACTTGCTAGGAACCCCAACAAATATTTCCCATGCATCATCTCATTTATCCTGATAATAGTCCTATGAGATAGTTCTGATTATTATTTCCATTTTATGGATGAGAAAAATGAGTCTCAGAGAAGCTAAGTGACTTGGCCAAGGACAGGTCGCCAGCAAGAGCAAACCAGAGACCTGCCCCCAAACCCATGCCCTGTAATGTTACTAATAGCCACTGTCTGTAGCATGAAGTTGGGCTCCGTGCCCCATGACTGCAAAGGTGGAAGAAGCAGGATGAGTTGCTTCTAATCCCAGACACACCTCTCCCAGCTGGGAGCCCTGGAGGGGTGAGTGACATTGTGTGCAGTGTGTCCCCGAGTACAGAGCAGCCCAGGCCCCGCCTTCTTCCCCTAGTGCCACCGGGGTTTTGTGGGCACAGGCCAATTCCAGGTGTCTAGACTGGAGCTGGGAGCCTGACTGACTGCCTGTCTCCTCCTGACCCAGGCTGCCTCAGCAGGCCCAGACCTTGTCTCTTCGTCCTCACTGACCTGCTGCCCCATCCTGCTGGTCTCAGCAGGGCACTCCCAGGACAGTGGCCTGGACGCCCCTCTCTGCAGTGATGCTGCCCTCGGTGGCCTATCTGCCTCAGGATATGTGCCTTACTACAGAACCCCCGAGGAGGGGCTACACACTAGCCCTGGGCCTCCTGCTTGTCCGTTGGGGGGGTCCAGGAGCCCACAGGGCGGCTGCCACACTGTGAAAGGAGCAAGAGCTGGTAGCAGCAAGAGCCACTAGAGAACGGGCCCCCAGCACTCACTGATCACCGAGGGGTGAAGGGGGCTGCTATAGGTAAAGTTCCCATAGCTGGGTTTGCCCTGGGACCAGAGCCCTCAGGCCTTTATTCCCCTGCCTCAGTGCCAACAAGCTGCAGAGCTGGCAGGAGGAGCCCAACCTGTTGGGCAGGCTCTCCTGTCCCCTCTCAGTCCACTGACCTGGGCAGGCAAGATGACCCTGCACCCTGCAGGGTGAGGCTCCACGCTGGTGTCTGGCTCAGCAGACCTGGGGTTTCCCTTTCTCCTCAAGGAACAGAGGGGCGCAGCTCAGCCTGTGCCTGCATTCAGCCACAACCCCAGGAGGTGACCCCACCACCCTGGGCGGCTCCCATCTGACTCTCCTAGCGAGAAAACCCACCTAATGAAACATGACGGGCAGCAGCCCCCAAAGTGTGTCCATAAAGGGGATTCTGCCTGGTCCAGCACTCACATCTTCCCGCTGGTCCTATTGTAGCCTGTTCCAAGCCCAGAGGGAGGGAGCAGGATCCACCGAACCACTAAGGGATGCAGAGACCAGAAACAGGTTTTGGAAATAAATCATTTCACTACAAGTGTTGGAGTCGGTGCGCTAACTTGATGCTATGGAATAATGCTTGCAGCTTCCATTTATTGAGCATTTGCTATGTACTAGGCACCTTATAGAGACCATCTCCATAATCCTTAGGGGTAGACCCTGGTGCCATCTGCCTTCTGCAGATGAAGAAACAGGCTCAAAGAGGTTAGGCACTGTGCCTGAGCTCACACAGCTCACAAACACTGGAGCTGAGATTCACACCAGGTCTGTCTGATCTCGGACCCGAGTGCTTAAGCACTTCCCCATACACCCCTCTCAGTGAGTCTTCACACAGCAAGGAAAGAGCCAGCTGCTCCCCGCCAGGCTCCCCTGGACTTATCCCACCTTCCTCTTCCTTATTCTTCCCTTCCCTGGCCCCCTGCCCTTTGGAGCAGCAGGCTGAAGACAGTAACGCAGCACATGTCACTGCTTTCTTGATTTCTGTGTCCCTTGGAACAAAATGTACTGATAGTTCTAGTCACCGACCCCCACCCCACCTCCATGTCCCAGTCCCATCCCCCACCCTAACACAGAGGGCATGCAGAGACCACTAAGTGTGGGTGTACTGGGGTGAGGGTGACGTCCGTCATCAGGCAGGTGTGGGGAAGGAGACCACAGCCTTTCTGAGAGGCTGGACCAGCACAGGCCTCAGCTTCCCCTGAGGTCCCCTCAGAGAGAAAAGTCTGATTTGCAAGGAGCCTGAGCCCACCTCAGCGGGCTCCAGGAAGGTGTGTCCAGGTGAGAGGTAGTGGGTCCTGAGATGGGTCGCCTATCCACTCACAGGGAGCAGCAGAGGACTGAGGACGGCTGACAACAAGCAGATGCCACTGCCAGCAGTCCCATCGTAGCCCTCCCCTTGTCAGCTGAGGTCCTCCGCCCTCAGACTCCACACCTCCAACATCCTTTCCCACAGCAGCAGGCTTTGGCCATGGTTTCTCACACCTGGCGTCAGAGGCTGTCCCCTCTGTCTACAGTGCCCTCCCCGCCTTCCACTGGGCAAAATCCAGCTCGTCTTTAAGGACCAGCCTAAGTGCCACCTCGTTCCCCTGGCTGCCCTCCAGACTTTACTGTCCCTTCTTGCCACTATTCTTTTCAGGCCAGGAAGGTGTGAGGTTTCCTGAACCCCCAGAGCCCTGGTGCAGGATGGAGGAGACCCTCCACAAGGCAGAGCTGCAGCAGACATTCCTGAACACAAACTCCTCGCCCACTGTCAGCATTGCAAGCTCTCTGCATCCTGGGCAGTTTAGCGCACAGTAGGTCCTTGGCAGGGCTTCAAGAAGTGATCTCGACAGTTACAATGGCTCCCTCCACCTCCCACCCCCACACCCCTTTTTGACAGAAACCCCTCAATTCCAGATCTCCCCAGCCAAATTTCCTGGTCCCCTGACCCATATGACCTCCCCTTGTCCTTGGCACCAGCCCACTTATGTCTATCAGCTGAGAAGAAAAGCCCAAGGAGGGCCAGCTTCCTTGTTTTCAGATGTGCACAGAGCCAGCTGACCCAGCGGAGCATGTCGGGGAGGGAAGGACAGAGGGCATCCCAGGGCACTCCCCCTAACTACTGAGGCATCCGCTCTAGGAGTCCTAAGCATATGAGTGTAGTTAGCAAATATTAATACTATGTCACTGATGGTGAAACTGAAGCCAAGAAGTTAGGACACTTATGCAGAGGGGTTGGGGTGGGGGTAAGGACTTTTGGGAAAGTCTCTTCCACTTTGAGTCTTGACCAGAAAGCATCACTTTGGTTAAGATCTGGGCTCTGGAGACACACAGCACATGTGAATCTGTACTCTTCCATTTACGGGTTGTGTGACTTTGGAGAAATTGCTTAACCTCCATGAGCCTCATTATTCTCATCTGTAAAATGGGGAATTGCCTCCCAGAATTCTATGAGATGGTATAGGTAGAACATGTAGCACTGGGCCAGCTTGGTGCCCTGAGGTGGAAAAGAGCCTGGTACTTTTGAGGCCTTGATAAATCAAAGCAGGTGAAGAGATCGGGGGTGTGAACTCTCAACTGGGGTGCTCTCTAAATACACAGTTCCCAAGAAGCCTTAAATGGGTCCTCATCAAGCCCCTCAGAGGTCCACTTCGGTACCCTCTGACTCCTCGTAAGCCTTTGGGTCAGCACCTCGTTCACTGTCCAAGTGTACACTGGATCTGACTCTGCCAGCCAGTGTGGGGAAGCTGGGCCAGAAAACTCCTCTTGGGGCAGCCAAAGTGGCCTTCTCCTCCTGAGAGTCCCAAGTGCTGTGCAGCAGCGCCCTCTGCTGGCAAATCTTGACAAGACACCCACAGCTGGTGTCTCCATGGCCCAGAATTTCAGACTTCGTTGACACTGTCTAAGAGGAGACCCATCTCTACCCTCCAAAGGACGGGGGGAATTGAGGTGTGGACCAAAGGTGCCCAGTGAGTCAGTGGCAGCACCAGGAGCACAGCCCAGGCAGCTCAGCCTCCCAGCGCCAGCTCTGCCCCCTCACTTCACCACCACTCGCCTCTGTCTGTTTCTTGACTGGGAGTGTCACATTGAGCAGGTGCTGGAGCAAATACAGTCCGAACGTGCCCTGAATAGACTTTCTCAAAGAAGTGTCAATAAAGGAAGAAATCCAATAAAGGAAGGAATCCTGCCCCAGAGGAGAGGCTCATATAGCACCTTGAAAGTCACCATATGCCCCTTTCCTACCCCTGGGACTCAAGGAAGGGACCACAGTGCTCCCATTACCTGAGAAGGCCAGCACAGGAGTTGATGCCACAGGTACAAATGCCCAAAGGAGAAAGAGGACACGTGATGTCTTCCCACTTCATTCATTCATTTGTACTCAGTCATCAGTAATTACTGTTCATCTGCTCTGTGACGGAGGCTGAGAACGGCCTCCAGGGATTCTTGGAGGGGTGAGGGCTGGAGGGAGAAGCAGGGACGCCTCGAGAGGGACAGCGAGGTCTTGGCCTCGGCCGAGGGGTCTGGAGAGTCCTCTGTGCAAAGGCTGTTTCACCTTAGGCCTGAGGTAGCAGTTAGCCTTGAGAAAGGCAAGAAGAGGGAGCCGTGGGCTTCCCTCCAGTGATGTGTCTCAGGGGGAGATGCATGGCACACACTTGGGAATGGAGCTCAGTGGCTCATCCTGGAAAGGCGCCCGCTCCTCCTGCTCAGCTCCAGCTCATTAGCAGCACAAGCAGCAGCTTTCTGGGCTCAGGAGGCTGTCCCAGCACTGCCAGGGCCACTGCCTGCCAACTCAGGACCTTCCCGATTGGTCCCGTGCTGACACGGGACTGAGGGGATGACAATCCACCTGGCACCCGCTGGGTGGTCCTCCAAAAGCTGTGGGGAACTGGCTGGCTTTCCACCTATGGACTTGCTCCAACTAAAGGGCCTTAAAGGCGAAGCAGGCAGGCGAGGTGGACTCACAAAAAGGCCACTCTTTGGGGACCTCTCATTTCTCATAACTGTCCCAGCACATATCCCGAGCAGGGTAGGGTACAGCCTGGAGGCTGGTACTGAGGGTGACCCCACAGCTCCACAGAGGCCTCTCGGCCCTGTAGGAGCAAGCCTCAGTGGTCAGACTCCACCTTGCTTTGGAGGAAGGAGGCCTGCTGGCTGCCCCTGCATGATGGCCTGGATGACATGACATGGGTGTGCCAGTGGGAGCAGAGCAGGCCCAGCAGAGGCGCCTTCCTCCAGACCACCCGCCTCACCACTCTCTGAAATCCTAAGTGCCAGCGTGGGTCCCTGCTGGAGACTCGCAGGACACTGGAGGACATCGAGTTGTCTTCCTTCTCAGAGGAAGCCAGTGGGCTTCCACGGGACCCCAAGCACCTCCCCATTGCCAGGCCATATGTGCCCATGAGCATGGACCTCCAGCTGGGTGCAGGGCCTGCCTACTACAGAGAGGGAGTTTGAGGGAGAGAGGACCCCCACTTCCGGATTGGCAGAGGGTGGACCATGTAGGCTGAGCCTGGACCTGGAGGGAGCTGGGTCCCTGGAGAGCTGTACCTGAAAACTAGACATGACCCTGCACTGCCAGGTACTTGCTGCGGGCTCAGGGTACCAAGTGGGACATGGCTGGGGTGGCAGGAAGCATCACTGCCCACGACTGACTGGATCAGCACCGTCTGTACAGGCCCAGGGAGAGGCAAACACCCCACCAAGTGCCACTTCAGGAGAGGGGGCTGAAGAAGAAAGGGGGGTGATGATGAGAGGCGTCGGGGGAGAGGTCAGAGGGAACAAGAGCGACCTCCAGGTTGTCCCTAGGATGCCCCCACAACCTCACAGCTGTGGGCCTGATACTTCCTGGCTGATGGGATCTCATTTAACCCCATGGAGCCCGCGTCTCCTCATCTCTACAGGTGAACACAGGCTTGCACCAGAGAAACAACCAGTAGGAGACACAGGCATACCTCGTCTTATTGTATTTCACTTTATTGCTCTTCACAGGTGTTGCACTTTTTACAAACTGATGGCAAGACCCTTCGCTGGCAAAAAGATTGCAACTGGCTTTGTTGCTGTGGTCTGGAACCAAACTCGCAATATCTCCAAGGTGTGTGTGTTGGGGCGTGGGTGGGTGGGTGGATGGGTGTGTGTGTAAGAGAATTGTGGGGTGTGGCTGGGTAAGTCTGAGATATCTGGAGGGCAGGCTGGCAATCTGGAAACTGGCAGGCAGTAGCTGACACTACATTCCACAGAGGCAATTTCTCCTTCTTCTGGGTAATCTCCATTTTGCTGTTAAGGCCCTTCAACTGATTGGATGAGGCTCACCAGGTTATCAAGATAAGCTCCCTTACTTAAAGTCAACTGGTTGTAGATGCTAACCACATCTACAACAGACCTTCACAGCAGCACCTAGATTCATGTTTGATGGAATCACCAGGGACTGTTGCCCAGCCAAGTTGACATGTAAAACTGACCATCAGTGGGGATGGCCCTGCTGCTTGCTCACAGCTGCTGTGAGAAGGAAGTGGGACCACGTGTAAAGCCCTCTGCAGGGACTGAAGATATCCTCACGCCCAGGCAGCGCCAGTGCCTATTTGCTTGCCTGGAGCATGCAGGGAGAGAGGTAGGGGTATGCATTTGAGGGTGGTAGGAAGTGTTTCAGCCAAGGTGGCAGATGGGGTTTGGGGCTGCTTGTCTGCAGGGAGTGGGGATAAGGGTTGGCCCAGAGAGCCCTGGGAGGATGGGGGGAGGGAGTCTCTGTGGGTTCTGGGAGCTGCAAGACAGGCACATCCAGAGTCACAGTGTGCTATCTGGCCACTGGGACCTCATGCCCAGGCAGCTCGCAGAGGAAATTTCCAGCCTAGCGTCAGCCCTCCTGAAGCCCTGGCCAGAGACAGGCTGAGAGTTTTCAGGGCTCTGGAAATTCCCACCTGGCCAGTGTGCCCTCAGCATGGGGCTGTGTGCCCTCAGCAAGGCTGCTGCAGACCTTCAACGCTGGGTGTGGTCCCCCCTGGACTCTCCACTGTGACAGCCAGGTCTTTGGTACTAAGCTCAAATCTGTCTTTACACAGCCTACAACTCAGGTGTGACACGTTTTATCTCCTAATTTTGATCAGTTTTCTAAAAGATTCAAACTATGTCACACACACACACACACACACACACACACACCTTATATACACTAAACATACAGGCATTTTTGTCACCTAGGAATGGGGATAATGATAACACCCAACTCACAGGGTTGCTGTGAAGAGTAAGCCCAGGTACAGTGAGTGGGGCATGATTTAGGGGATTGTGAATTGTTGGATGTTATTAATAGCTAATATTTATTTAGAGCTGACTTGGAGCCTATCCCTGGATTGGATGCTTTCCACACATTATTACAGTTATTCGTGAATAGATAATGTCCTAAAAACCTGTGGGCTATGGGGAGGTGTGGGGGAATGGGGACCTGGGCGAGTGCCCCTAACCTCTAAAACTGGCCTGGAAAATTGCATGTCCTGTATATTCTATATCGAAACTGTCCATGGCTTTCAACCAGCTCCTCAGAGAATGAAGAACTGATTCAGCTGATAGTTGGATATTCAGTTAGAATTATTTCAGCGTTGTTTTAGCCTAAAAGAGGACCTGTCTTCACAGGTAAATAATCTACTTCCTGACCTTGGATGAAACACCTCGCCCTCCCTCTTGTAATTAACTTTGCAAAAATGTCCCTGAAATCACTTCCAGTGTCAGAAGCGCTGTGAACAGTTACAGGCAGGGGCGGGCACTTTGCCTCACAGCGCCGAGGTGCTGCAGTTGGCAAGGGAGCAGTCGACGGGAGAAGGGAGGCTCAGGGAATACCCCCCGGTGGCCTGACCTCTCCCCAGGGCACACCGTCGCCCCGCCTGCCTGCTTCGCCTTTAAGGTCCGCTGGGGGCGTGCTATCAGCTGCCGGCGGCCCGGAGGGGAGGGGAGGGCCGCCGCACGCGCGGCAAGGGACTGATACTGGGTTTGGTGACCCACCTGCGAGCGCTCGGAGTCTCAGGCTGTCCTCCCTGGCGCGCCCCTGCTGCGGGCCATGCCCCGCACATGCTGAATGGGCACCGACCCGGCTCCGGGCGGGCGGGGCGCCGCGGCCCCAGCCACGGGCAGCTTCCAGCTGGAAGACTTTGTAGCGGGCTGGATCGGAGGTGAGCCCACCCCGGATGGGAGGGAACCCCCCCAGAGGTGGGTGTGCTTTCGGGAGACCCCCGTGCCGGAGAGATAGAGAGAGAGAGGCGGCTGGGCGCTGCGCCCAGTTTACACCCGGGGCTCCGGGCGGGGAGCTCTGCACCCATGCTTCCCGCTGGCGCCGCACGCCGCCTGCTGCGGGGAGAGCCCGGTGCCTGGGGGTCTTGCGGTTACCCGCGTAAACTCTGCGAGCCTCACAGAGGTTCACCTGAGCTGCCGATTTGCCTCCAACTTACGATCCCCGGAGCTTGATCCTGTAATGATTAAGCCATCCGTCCAAGGGGACAGCCAATGGAGCGCCCCGGCGCGGACACACCCTTCGGTGACCGGGTGCCCACCTGAATTTGGGGAGGTGGCTTGCAGGGACTTGTGGGTGAAGGTGATTCTTGTCCTCTGGCCCCATGAGCGGAGCGGGATGGTGAGCTCGTCTTGGTAATCTGGCTGCTTCTAGAGGCGCCCAGGCTGGAGGGAGCGGATAGGAGGAACCCTTTACCTTCTTCAGCTGCTGTCAACTTCAGGCCCCTCCTCCAGGCACTAGGGTCCCCTGTACCGCTCCAGGAGCCTCTCCCTGCTGGGCCTGGGATGGGTTTGCTTGGTCAGGAGTCTCATCCATTTCCTTGCTTCTCCATTCTTCTCTTCCCAATAGGTCTACCTCTCCTCTTGCAGTATGGGTGGGGTATGGGGAGAGGGTCTGAGGGACTTTACTTATTGTAAAATATTATCTTTCTTTTGGCCCTCATCTAAGAGGACCGTCAGAAAAGAGGTGTTAGCAAATGCAGCCACTCCCCAAGATAAAATACAATATTGAGGTGCTGAGGCCGAGACTCCGTATAGCATGTCTGACCCCACCTAGTGTTCTAGGTATGGAGGAGACCAGGAAATTTGTAGGGAAAGGAAACAACAACAAAAATCGACAAGCCAGGTAGCACCCCAGGTTCTTCCCCTATGGCGCTCCCCTCTCACAGGAGGCCACGTCTGTCCCTCCACGGGTGGCTGCAGGGTGCCTGCTTCTCACCATCCTGAGCAGAGTAGGTTCCTTTCCTGGCAGGCATCCCTGTTGGCACAGGCTCTCCTGGGCTGGGCTGAGACCTGCCTCCTAATTTTCCCAGTCAAGGGGCTGTGCCTGGAGGCCCACTGGGCATATCCAGGCCCTCTTTGGACAACCCTTCAGCCATTCCAAGGGAGAGCCTTCCCTCGGCTGTTTCCTTCAGTAGCCAGACCAACTTCAGTAGGTCTGCCAGTGGCTTGGTTTAAGAAACACCCTGGAGGGTAAGCTGTCAGAGGAGCTCAAAGTCTCTGATGACACGGAGACCCTCCTCAATTCACACAGCAAGTAGTGGCTTGTCCTGTATTCTGTAATTGTCTTTACTTTGATGACGTTAACATAGCTTTTTCTTTTTTGCTTCCATGAAATGATGATGAGCATAGTAACAGTGAATACTTGGTACCAGGTGCGGCTTAAGTGCTCTAAATATAGTTTTAAACCAACTTTATTAAGGTTATTTTACATATCATAAAATTCACCCACTTCAAGTATACAATTCAGTGATTTTGAGTAACTGTACCAAGTGGTGCAACTATTACCATAAATCAGTTTTGGAACGTTTTCACCCCTCAGTAAGATCCCTCACGCCCACCTACAGTTAAACTCCGTCCTCTCCTTCTCCCTCTGGGCAACCACTAATCTACTGTCTGCCTCTATAAATTAGCCTTTTCTGGGCATTTTATATAAATGGAATCATAAAATAGGTGGTCTCTTGTGTCTGTTTATGTATATTTCTTTATAACCCCAATGAGGTAGCTATTATTACATTCCCATTTTACAGATGAGGAAATGGGTACACAGAATTCAATGACTTGCCCAAGGCCATGCATCTAGCATGAGCGCTGGCATTCTAACCCAGGCAATCTGGTACCACGGCTATTTTAACCCCTGTACTCATCTACGGCTGTTTCCTTTCTTACTGACCTTGCATAATAAAATTTCACCACTACATCATTCACATTTTGTTTGACATTTTACTGGTCTGTGAAGTCCCAAGGTCTGGAAACCACTGACCTGATATTCTGATTTCTTATATTGTACCCCCTGCTTTTGGATGGGTGGGCTACTGAGTGAGCAGGGAGCTACTAGCTCAAGGCTGGATCTGGGGTTCTGTCCTGGGCTGGGGGATGCCCAGAGGGAAGGATGCACTCACTAGGGAGGGGGGAGAAGCTGGAGCCTGAGGACCAGACTCCTTCCTTCCCCTGCCGGGAGGGGTTCCTGTGGAGTGAAGGCTCCAGCTTCCCGGTGCCCATCACTTTTCTGCCTCTGCCCAGGTGTGTGGGAAGCAGGGATTGAGAGGGGGTTGGAGGTTCTAGACCAAGGAAACATTTGCTCTGGGATTAGCTGGTTTCTGAGCCCCTGGAAATATCTAATGTTTTAGGACCCCTTACCTGCTAGCAGAGACCCTTCCTCATCAGGTGATGGGGAATTGGTCTTAGAAGAATGACTCCTGTTTCAATCTCACAGTCACTGACTCTGCGACTAGGGCTTTTTAATCTGTGTGGACTCAGGGTGGCCTTGCTTCCCTCCAAAATGGTTCAGGCCTTGTGAATGTGTGTGGGGACAGGCATTTTTCTGTGAGGTTCTTTTCAAAGACACCTTCTTAAAACAAACAAACAAAAAAATCAATAGCATCCCTTTCTGAACACCCTATAAGCGCCTAGCTCTCTGCTAGTACTTTACATTCATTACCTCATTTCATTCTTACAATGGAACCGTGAGATAGGTGCTAGTATTATTCCCTCCTACACATGCTAAACGTGAGGGATAGAAAAGTTCAGTTACCTGTAACCTGGAGGTAACTGAAAATGTTCTGGGTTTTCTCTTCACATGCTCTCCCCTTTTTTCAGGTGAAATCCACATAACATAAAGGTAACTATTTTAAAGAGTACAGTTCAGTGGCATTTAGTACATTCACAGTGTTGTGCAAATATCACCTCTGTCTAGTTCCAAATCATTTTCCTCATGCCCAAAGAAGTCCCTGGACCCTTGAAGCTGTCACTCCCATCTCCCCTCCCCCAAGCCCTGGCAACCCTAATCTGCTTTGTCTCTGGATTTACCTATTCTGGATAATTCATACAAATGGAATCGTACAATATGTGGCCTTTTTTTGTCTGGCCTCTTTCATTTACATAATGTTTTCAACATTCATCTACACTGCTGCCTGAGTCCATACTTCATTCCTATTTTTCTAATAATATTCCACGGTATGGTATACCACGTTTTCTTTATCCATTCACCCAACAATGGACAGTTAGGCTGTTCCCACCTTTTGGCCATTGTGTGTAGTGCTGCTATGAACACGTGTGTACAGGTACTTGTTTGAGTGCCTGTTTTCATTTCTTTTGGGTATACACGTAGGAGTGGAATTGCTGAGTCATATGGTAATTCTATGTGTAACTTTTGAGGACCTGCCAAACTGTTTTCCACAGTGGCTGCACCATTTTACATTCCCACCAGCAATGTATAAGGGTTTCAGACCCTTGTCAAATATGATTTGCAAATATTTCTCCCCATTCTGCAGGTTGTCTTCACTTTCTTGATAGATGCATAAGTTTTAATTTTTTATGACGTTCAGTTTGTTTTTTCATTCGTTACTTGTGCTTTTGGTGTCATATCTAAGAATCTATTGCAAATCTGAGGACATGAAGATTTTCCCCTATGTTTTAAGGATATGATTTTTGTAGTTTTAGTATTTCCATTTAGGTCTTTGGTCTATTTTGAGTTAATTTTTGTACATGATATGAAGTGTTGGGGGAGGGGGTCTAACTTCATTCTTTTGCATGTGGATACCTAGTTGTCCCAGCACACTCACTGCCCTTTGCTGGGGTGCTTGTTTCTTGAGGCAGAGCCCTGGTTTGACCCCATTTTCTCTGCCTTCCTCAATGCCTGGCTCAGAGCCTGGCATATTAGGGGTCCTCTCTGGCAACTGGGCATTGACTGAGGAAGTGAATACAAGTGCCTGAACCCTCTGTCCTGTCCCAAGAGCCAGCCAGTGTAAGCTAGGAGTCCTGAGGCTGAGTGACCAGGTGTTCTGCTTCAATCCACAGGTGCAGCCAGTGTCATTGTCGGCTACCCACTGGACACAGTCAAGGTACAGTCGCCATGTGTGTCATTACCTCTTGGAAAGGGTCCTGAAGTGAGTCTGCCTCTAGGTGTGTGCCTGCTGTTTCTGATGCCTCCAGTGCAGGACAGGTTCTCTGCCAGCCCATGGGTGTGTGGTGCCAGGAGGCCTGCTTTGGAATGGCTCTGCCCTCATTACTTGGCGGTGATTTTGTTTTTGTGAATGTCTCATCTCTGCCTCCAGATTCTCATGAAGTATGTGTGTGTATGTGTGTGTGGGGTGGGGGTGGGTGGCCAAGGCACTGGTGAGTGTCCTCCTGTATATCCTTGTGAAGCTAAGGAACCAGGAAAGGCTTCCAGTGTGAGGTGGCATCTGAGCCCAAATTTAAGGTGGGGTCTCAGGTGATGAGAAAAGATATTTCAGATGCAGAGAACAGCATGGGCAAAGGCACTGAGATGGAGACGCTTTGTGGGGCCTGCTTGGGAGAGGCCAGCGTGGCCAGTTTCCTGATGCATCGGGTTGCTGACAGCAGCTACGGATCAGAATCCAAGGAAGGCAGGTCAGCACTCAGACCTCTGAGTCCTTGGATGTCAGGTTAGGAGGCTGGCCCTGGGCTGGGGCTGGGGAGCCATTACAACGTGATGCAGCCCATGGCGTGTGAGGACTCTGGAGCCAGCAGGGCCATCTGGCATGGGTTCATTCAGTTCCTTGTTCCCCAGATGTAGAAACTGGCTCACAAAGGGGAAGCAGCTTGCCTCAGTCACACAACAAGCTAAAGCATCAAGGAGTGAGATTCTCTGACTCCACCGCCACCCCTGCCACCTGTCCCCAGTGGTGAGCAGGACTCAGAGCTATCCCCCGAGAACGTGGCCCCAAATAGTGACTCCCAGATCTGTGCCTAAAGCTCAGCCCAGATCTGCGCAAAGAGGAACTTGGAGGCCTTTCTCAAACAGCTGTTGTCATCTCCTTTCTCTGCTTTCCTCCCTGGGTGACACTGGACTCCCTCCTAGATCAGAGCCCAGGCCTGCTCTCTTTTTGATGGGGAGGTCAGCCTACTCGTCTTAAATTGTTGAAGATATTTCCCGGCTCCTCATGTCCCCCATGCAGGCCCTCTGCCTTTTGCTCGTATATCAAACACATACTGGACACTTGCTCTGTGCAGGCGCCATGAGGGTGGCCAGGCATCGGTGGTGGACAAAGCAAGTGCAGTTCCTGCCCCCGGGGGGCTGACAGCCACATTCTGTATGCAGGTGACCTTTGTGTCTCCTTGGGAGAGTGTCCTTCCCTTGCCTCTAGCCTGGCGAGGGGCCGGTGGAGCCTGTTGGAGTCACACCATCCCCTTGCCCAGGCAAGTCTGGTCACATGTCACTTGAAAAGGCGGGAGCTCTCCTCCTCTCCCCTCTGGAGGGAACCCTCCTGATACATAAAATCCAAGTCTGCTCAGCCTGACAACCTCCCCACTGAGGGGACAGCCTGGTGGCGCCCAGGGGTGTGGCCCAGGGCCCTTATTTCTGCCCAGAACCTCCTCCTTTCTCCCTCCCTCTTGGCTGGCATTTTCTCTAGAGTCCCTGTCCACTGAGAAAGTCCGGGCAAGAGCTTCAGAGTCCGAATAACCTGGAGTCCAGTCCTAGCCTCCCCACCTACTGACCCGGCTATGGCACTTAACCTCCCTGAGCCTGGTGTCCCCGTTTATAAAATGGACAAAGAACACCACCCTGGCAGGGCTGTCGTGAAGATTGTCACTGTGGCACTGAGGATAGAGCAATGAGTGGGCCATTCCCTTCCTGGTGAGCACACGCACTAGGGTATGTCTGAGGCCCCCGGGCTGGCCCACGGGAGAGCCAAGCTCCAAGGCCCTGGCTTACTGAGTTGGGGCAAAGACTCCTTCCCCTGCCTGCAGCTGCCTCATCAGAAGTGGCAGAGCCAACCACTGGCTGCTTGGTGGCAGTGGAGCTGGGGTCAAGATTCTCACCTAGTTCCTGGCACAACTGGTACTTTCAGGGTTTATGCCTGATGCAGTGTGACCAGCTTTCTAATCAGGGCTCGGTTGCCTTTAGACCAGCTGGCAGACTGTGAGAGAATAAATTTGCATTGTTTTAAGCCACTGAGTAATTTGTTATAGCAGCAACAGGCAACTAATACAGGGAGTGGGCTTTCTTCGTCTGTAAGACAGGGGTAGTATTCAGGCTGCAGAGCATTTAAAGGATTCAGTGAGATGACTTCCTCATGTATGCAGTTGGTACACACTAAATGCCAGCTTCTGTTGTAATTGGAGGTCCTGGAGGCTTGAGCTGTGGTGCTGGCCTTGGTGGCAGCCTCCCAAGCGCTCAGCACAGCTGGCAGACCTTTGCTCCGTGGCTTTGAACCTGCTCTGTGATCCGGGTTTGGCTTTTGGGTTGTGTGCCCTCATGTACCATTTGCTTGAGTGACTCGACCACTCAACCTTCTTAGTGGGACCTTGATCCCTCCTGGGGCTCAACCATTTCATGGGTTCACTACCCAGGGCCAGCCCTGACAGGGCTGGGGCCAGCAGGGAAGAGCGGTCAGCCTCAGGCCAGCCTTCAATGGGGCAGACAGAGGTCTGTGCCCCCACCTGCCCTGGCCCACGTCCCTGCCTTAGTTGGGGACACCCCAGCCCAAGGTAGACCTCTGTGGTTCTGCTTAACTAGGAGACCCCGAGGCCCCGTTCTCCCCTTGCTGCATCTTCTGGGACCTCTTCCCCACCACGCAGCCCTTCTGATTCTTGGTTTATTTGTCTCCATGGCACCTGCCATCTGACATATATTTACTTGGGAATTAGTTTAAGTTCCACTCGGTTTAAGTTCACTCGGTTTAAGTTCCATGAGGGCAGGGAGTTTGTTTTTTCTACTGCTGAATGCCCTGAGATTGGAATAGTGACTGCTATAAAATACACACTCGGTAAGTATTCATTAAGCCAGGCAATAAATACATTTCTCTGCTTAGGAAAGTAATATTTATGAACAGTGTGGTACCATTAATGGCTCATCCTTGTAGGAATACTACATATTTCCTCTGGCTCTACCTGTATAATACTACGTAGAGGAATGCCTGTCAGACTCTCAGCTAGGCTATTAGCCACGGTTATGTGCTCAGGGAAGGGGTAGGGTGAGAGAGAGGGGTGGGCCAAAGGCGACTTTAGCTTTATATGTAAGGTTGAATTTTTTTTTATTAAGAGAGCGTAGTCCCATATTCGTTGTATACTTAGTTTTTAAATTACATAAGCTAAAAAGAATCAAAGTAAGCCCTGCTTGTGGTAGGAAAGTTGGAAAATGAAGAAAAGTTCAATGCAGGAAAATGTGACCCATGATTTTTACCTCAGAGACCATCACTTTTATGATATATGTTCTTCCAGGGTCTTCTCACCTGTGTGCAGATTGAACCCAAGCTGTTAGTGTGAAGTGTTAGTCTGCACCCTGAGCCTTAGCTCCTCATGGGACCCTGGGTTCAGGGGGCAGGGTCCAGATTTCCTCCTCTGTGGCCCTCACAGCTCCTTCCTACCAAGTGTGGCATGTTGTGGGTGCTGAGAAAGTGTTTTGATGGAGAATTATAGGCCGCACATCTTAAAAGAAGTGGAACTCTCTGAGACCAGGGTAAAGGGTGCCCTGGGCACTTTTGTGGGCTTACTGAGACCCTCTGTGCTATCACGATGCCCCTGGCCACCAGAGCCATTTGAGGACAGCACGCCTCCACCATCCAGCCCCTTATTCAGCCAGGAGTCGTGTACCAGGGCCCCACTTGGCTCCCGGGACAAGAGGGAAGTAGGGGACGGCCCTGCCCCAACGGGGGCACCCAAATAAACCCTAAGCAAACAGACAAACTGATGACACCATTGTAACATTTAAACTCAGACCCAAAAGATGAGCGAGAACTGGAGGAAGAGATTTCTGGGAGAGGAACAGAGGTGGAAAGTTCTGGAGGCAGGAAACGGCTGATGTTCGAGGGACTGAGAAGGCCGAGGGTCGAGGGCTGGTGTGGACACAGGAGGTAGAGGACATGGCAGGGTGCGATGAGAGGTGGGCTCAGGTGCTCACCCAGCATGTGGAATTTATTCTACGCTGCTAGGAGGCCACTGGAGAGCTTTAAACAGCAGTGACTGTTGTTTAGAAAAGATCAGTCTCACTTGTGTCACTGGTACCAGCCAGATACCAGGCCATTGTCCAGGTGAGGGGTGAAGGGGTTTTGGAGGTAAGAAGAACAGGTCACTCCTGGGAATATTTAGGAGGGCAGAGTGAGGAACAGCAGACGGGGTAGAGCCATGCTACAGGTTGGCTTTCTGTGCTCAAGCGACAGGGATCACACGTCTCCAAACAAGCATTGTTTTTGCTCAACAAAGTGGCCTTGGTCCTCTCTCAGACCAAGGGGGCTTCTGCTGCATTTAGGGAGATCTGAATGGGACACTGAGGGAGGCAGTGCAGGTAGAGGAGAGAGAGCGAGCCTGGCTGGGTCTGACACCCAGACCTACTTCCTGGCTGGGTCACTTTGGGCAGGGCCTTCCCCTGTCTGTGTCTCGGTACTGGAAGCTCAGCATTCTGGGAGCAGCAGGGAGGTGAAGCATCTCTGCCTGGGCCTCACCCTTACCTCTCTCCACAGACTCGCCTGCAGGCTGGCGTCGGCTATGGGAACACCCTCAGCTGCATCCGTACCGTGTACAGGAAGGAGAGTGTAAGTGCCCCTCTGGTGGGTGGCTGGAGCCCTTGTGGCCAGGGCGTCCCATGAAACAGGGCAGAGCCCACTGGGCCTGGGGACCGAGCGGCCCCAGCCCTCCCACCAGCATCTCTCTCACGTAGGAGCCCTGTTCATCCCCGTTCGTCACATTTGGCTCAATTTTCCCAGATCATCTCACACCACATCTCAAATATTACATGTTACCTAAACTTAACTCTGTCACCTAATGTGATGTTATTGGGCGGGGGGTGGGGGCTGTGTGTGGAAGGGGGTGGTTTTGTGTAACCTCTCTGGAGAAATTCGGAGGAATTTAGAACCACAGTATGGAAAATTCCTGCAAAAACAGGGTGACCTGTCAGGTTTTCAAAACCGAATAAGTGGCTGGTAACCGTGTGCCCACAGGCTTCCCTTTATCCGGGCGCTGTGGGAGCTGTGAGCTCTGACTGCATACGCCCAGAGCAGGCTTGAACCACAGGTCACTTGAGACCATGGGTCCCAACGTGTTTTTGTTTGTTTTTTCAAAGGGGAAAACCTGAGTCATATTTTATAGAAGCTGTATCGAGTGCCTTACTTGAGAATTACCGTGTGCTTTAGGGAGACTTTCTAAGGCCCCTTTTTGGGGAGTTTAAAATAAATATTAAAATTTAGGATGATATGACCTGCAGATTTAAAGCAAAGGTTAGCCCTCTGGCAGCCCAAGGCACTTCCTTGACTCACCAGAAGTGTGGCCTGGTTGTTGACCCCTGTTTCCACCCAGCTCGTGTAGGACATGCCCTGGAGCTGCAGAGCCTCTGTCAAACCTGGAGTTTCTCCTTAGACCCTGTGTCTTGTGTCAGGGTGTGGTTCTGACTCTCTGATGGGCTGCTTTAAAATCAGGGCGAGCACTAACAACCCAGGACTGATGTTCCAGGGTGATGTTGTGTGGTTCCTCGGTGCCCTGAACGGTGGCTGTTGATTCTCCCAGGTTGGCACACGTTCCCCGCAGTGTCTGCCTGCCAAAGTCCCCGCTCCGGAGCTTCTGTGGGGACTGTGGCTGTTCCTCAGACACATAGCAGCTCAGGGCTAAGTGCTGTCCCAGTTTACCTGAGGAAGAGCCTGAAGCGGGTGTGTGTGTGTGTGTGTGTGTGTGTGTGTGTGTGTGTGGTCCAGCCTCTGGCGAATGGGGTATACACACACACACAATTCTGGATTAGCAGGTTTGCATACAGCCTGGACTTTATACGACAGCTTCTAGTACTTTATCATCTTTGGCGTGGAGCTCATGTGTGCTGCCCTGACTCCTCCAAGGGCCTGTGGAATTTTCCAGTTTCAGGCGAGTGCCTGTGGTGTTCATTGAGAATGCAGTGTGGACGGGCCCCTGACCTCAGCCTCAGCACCCTCTCCTCAGCCTCCTGCATCCTGTGTATGTGCTGTACCTCTGGGGATCCTCCCTCCAGCTATTCTTCCAAGAGACATCCATGCCCAAGGGCACCCATCTACAGACTGGCCCAGGTGCCCCTGGGTGGTCGTGGGACCCAGTTCTTAGCCCCGCACCACAAGCTTAATACATTCCACTTTAGTTGCCTGTCAGTTTGTCCAGCCAGGTTCTCCCCTCCCCCAGACTGGGAGCTCAGTGAGGGCGTTTCTTTCTTATTGTTGTCCCCCAGGGCCGGGCACAGGGCAAGTGCCAGAGAATGCTTTTGTTGGAGTGGCACATGAGGGGGGCACATGTGGTGTGTGGCAAGCCCCCTCCTCACCAGGGCTCCATAGGCTCCCCGTCGGCCACAGCCCAAGAGCACTGCCACTCTGGTGGCAAATACGGGTTCCTGGCCCAGGACCCCACTGCTCAGCCAACAAGACCTCGTGAGCAGCTGGTTCCTCCTGAGGGCGGGAATGTTCTCACACACCCATATTTCCTATCACATCAGCATCCTCTTTCATCTTCTTCCCTGGCACATTGCTTTATTTCTGGAGTGTTTCGCTACCAGCCTGCAGGCTGCAGGAGGGCAGGGTCTGTGCCCAGGACAACATGGGGAGCTTGGCACCTGCCTGCAGTCAGGCCCAGGCAATCATGCTTCCTCCCCTGGGATTTTCCCACAGGTGTTTGGCTTCTTCAAGGGCATGTCCTTCCCCCTGGCCAGCATCGCTGTCTACAACTCCGTGGTGTTTGGGGTCTTTAGTAACACAGAGAGGTTCCTCAGCCAGCACCGGTGCAGGGAGCCCGGGGCCAGCACACCCCGCAGCCTGTCAGACCTGCTACTGGCCAGCATGGTGGCCGGTGTGGTCTCCGTCGGCCTGGGCACGCCCGTGGACCTCATCAAGATCAGACTGCAGATGCAAACACAGCCATTCCGGAAAGGTAAGAGGCTGGAGGAGGGTGCCTGATGTCTGAGCACCTGTGACCCTCTCCAGGTTCGCCAGATCTGGGGTGCGGTGCTTAACATCCTTTTTATTGAGCATGGTATCTCCATGATGACATATTCATCTGTGATTGTTGTTACTGGGTCTAGAGTAGTAACGTTCATTGGTTCAGTGTTTCCTGGGCTCCTGCTAAGAGCTCTGCGGGTGTTCTCTTCATTCGTCTTTCTAGCCATTCTGTGAGGCAGGAGCTCTCACTATTTCCATTTACAGAAGAGAAAACTGAGGCTCCCAGAGGTTAAGATACCATGTTTCCCCGAAAATAAGACCTAGCCGGACCATCAGCTCTAATGCATCTTTTGGAGCAAAAGTTAATATAAGATCTGGTCTTATGTTATATCGTATTATATAAGACCCGGTCTTATTTTACTTTTTTGCTCCAAAAGATGCATTAGAGCTGATGGTCCGGCTAGGTCTTATTTTTGGGGAAACATGGTACTAATTGAGGGACACACAATCAATGACTGGTGGGTGAGGACGAGCTACATAATTTATGGTGCTCCGTGAAAAATGAAAACATGGGGTCCCTGTTAAAAATTATTAAGAATTTTTTTAAATTAAAGTTTATTGGGGTGACAATTGTTAATAAAGTTACACTGGTTTCAAGAATGTTTAAAGCACACCGCCATGCATCGGAGCGAGTGTGGAGATGCAGGTCTCAAAGCCATGCCTGCCCCATGTGCCAGGGAGTCTCACACCCAGACGGGCTGCACAGGTTTGAAGTGGGCGCCCCTCTCCTTGCCCTTGGCACCCCAATTACAGCTGCATTTCTTAGTGTGCTATGCAGCTACTCCTGCATCACAAGCTACGCCTGTCATTTCCTCCTCACTGAGAAAGACGCGTCTATGTCTTCTCCTGGGGGTGGTTCTGATAAAGGAGGAAGGAAAGAATGGGAAGGCAATTCCTGTGCAGAGTAGAAAGTGCCAGCTCTAGGAGAACAAGCGAGGGGTCCTTACAAGGCAAATTTCAGTACCTTGGAGTTTGGTTCTTGGCTCTAATTTTAGGGTCTCCTCAGGGAAGACACTGCCTTCCTGGGCCTCAGTCCCCTTTTCCGTACAATGGAAGGGCTGGATCCACCATGCTTCCTGTCATCTCAGCTATTCCATCATGGCCAACAGCTCTCCTGGATAAGCCCCCTCCCCCTGGCAGCCTTCTGTGTGTGACACCTCTGTCCACAGAGGCTGGCGCTCAGCTGTCTTCCTTTCTATCCTGCCTACTTCGGCAAAGCTTGTTAGTCTCCGGTGCATAGGAAATCTCCCCATAAGTCTTAAAGCTCTTTGGGGTTCGGATATTGGAAGAGTGTCAGGGATAAGGCTCCTCAGCTCCTGGGGGCAGCCCAGCTTCCTTCATATCCTGAACTCTTTGTTTCTGGAAGGGGAGGAAATAGGGGCGGGTGTGCATGTATATGTGTGTGGCTGGTCACCACAGGCGATGTTTCTCAAATAGTGACTTCCTTCAGAAAGCCTCGGGCATTTTGCAGCAAATTAACTGGTGAGCTTTCTTGACAGTGTTTGGTTTCATCCTCTGTCCTGCTCTCACCCACCCGCACCTTCCCTGCGGAGGGTGCTAGAATGGTGGCTTCCTTGGCAGACCAAGGCCTGAGCTACAGGGGTCCCGTGGCCAGGCTAGAAGCGTCTGGAGGCTGGAGGAAGGATGGGAGCAGCCAGCTAATAGCCCAACCCAAGAAAGGCCCCAAAGCTGGGTGTGTGGCAGCCTCCATTTTAGGGAGTCGAGCAGCCACCATTAGCAGCTGCCAAAGTTGTTAAGCATTCACTATGTGCCTGACACTGTGTTAAGTGCTGTATGTGCATCATCTCATTTAATACCCACTAGGACAGTGTGAGATTGGTCTGAGTGTTAGCCCTATTCATTTACCCAGCACACAATAGTTATGCACCTGCTGTATGCCAGGCACAAGGCTAGGTGATAGGAACACAGCAGTGAGCAAAAGTCTCCATACTGTCTCTCTGTAGTGCTCTGTCCAGCAGACAGGAATTGGGTCACTTCAAACGTGGTTGAGGGAGAGAGTGGGCTGGGCTCTCAGCCAGGCTGGGGATCAGGAAGGGCTTTGGAGCAGGTGGTAGGAGGGTTGGAAGGAGAACCTAAAGGTCAGAACTGGGGCCCTCCAGACGGTCCATCCAGGGAGTCCAGGCCCTTCTACAACCTCGCTTCCTGGATAAGCACTCTGAGCAGTGAAAGCATGGGGACCTGTGTGCCCTCCCTGTCCCTCTCCACTATAGGACCCATCTGCAGTGTCTCACTTCTCCTGTGTGGGTGGCATCCTGCCCATGACCTCAGGTTGTCGTTCATCCATTCATGGTGCCAGAGGAAAGCGGTTATTATACTTAAGGCAGGGACCCCTTGAGGCAGCAACTGTAAATGCACATGTGTTTGTTTTGTCCTTCCCAGTGTGACAGAAACTGGACTTTGGGCACTCAAGGAAGGCTCTTAATAAGAGGCCAATACAAGGTTCCTGCAGGCAGACGTTGCTCAGCCCTGCAAAGCTCTAAGTCACTAGTCCCTGGTCACAGGGGATTAGCTGTCAGTGTAAAGACACGGATGGTTTACTTGAGTGGGTGGAGGGAAGGTAGAAACCAAGATTGGAGCGTCTGCCTGAGCGGTGCCCCTCAAGCCTCTGGTCTGGGCTAAGCCAGACTGGCCACAGCGTGGGAGCTCAGAAGCCAGCATTTACTGAGCCCTTATGTGCCAGGCACTGTGCTAAGAACTTTGTGTGTGTGTAATCTTCATAACAACCCAATTCCTAGACAGTTATGGAGGGGAGACTGAGGCACAGAGAGGTTCCATCCCTTCCTGAGGTCACTCCCCTAGTGGGAGGTGGTGCTGGGATACGAACCCAGCCAGTCTGACTCGGAGCGCACTGAGGTTGTTTCTGCTTCTGCCCCCAGGATTTGGTAGAAGCTGAGGCTTCGGCAACTTTGGGAACACCTGGGCTTTGCACAAGATCACCATGCACAAAACCAGCTTCAGACTTTCGAGGGGGATGTGGGCTGGGAGCACATTTCCAAAATGACATTGTTCAAGTAATGGGCATAGCTTATGGGTCCCAAGGGATGGATGGGTCTGAATTCTGAGGTTTTAGGCGGATCCTCTCTTCATGGTCCACTCTTCCTTACCCCCTCCCCCAACCCCAGCTGCTTGAGAGAGGGATTTTGGTGACTACAGGTACTTGGCAGGGTCAACTACTGGGGATGGGGCAGGGAGGCAGGCATTGTGTCACCAGGCGGTACTTTCTGCCAGGAATCTCTTCAGAATATGAGGAAGGATGCGGTTTCCTTTTACTTATTCTTCAGGAACCCTCTAGGCCAGAGGTAGACAATTCAAAGATTCACCTGCACCAGGGAGGTAACAGAAGTGAACAGAGGTGCCTGGCAATTGTACCCTCTTCTACGTTTTTGATACCCACAGCCCTCCTAGCTTATGTTTCATTTTTCTTCTTTTCATTGAAACATGGACATAGTACATATTTCACTCTCCGCATCACTCTCCTGTTAGAAAAGCAGCAGTTCAAGCACATGTGTCAGCTTTGGCACCTGGGAGGCCATAGGAAGTGGTGGGCCCACATCCTGTCTGTAGGATGTGACTGTGCTCCAGCTCACTATTGCCCTGTGGCCTGGATCTTTTGATTTTTAAGAGAAGGCAGAAAGCTAGATTTTTCTGTGGAGTCTTTCAATTGGAAATTGTCAAGTAATGCAGTTGAAAAACAAAGCCAAACACAACCAAACCATTGTAACACCGTGCAGCCCCAAGCACGGTGGGACCGGGGCTGGCTGCAAGCCTGTGGTCGCTGCTCTGGGTCAGGCCCATTCTGTGTGATGAGTGGGCTGAATGGGCATTTCCAGGCAAATTTCAGCAGGGCTTGTGGGATGGCTTATGGCTGTGGCTTTACCCCAGAATTACCAGTCCACTTCCTGGGTGATGACAATGATCCATGAGCGACTACACCCACACACTGAAGCCGGGTGTCAGCAGCCTCTGGCTTCTTTCCTTTGGGACAGTGACGGGTGGACTGGCAGGTTGGGGGCAGAGCTCAGCTCACCTGGTTGGGGATTTGCAAATCTAAAGCCAGTGAGTTCATCCTGATGGTCCATCAGTGGTGACACGTGGTGGAAAATGTACAAAATACAGAACGTTGACTGTGGAGGGAGAAGATGCCCACCCAGCCAAACACAGTCACTGGTGACACATCAGTGTGTCTCCTTTTCCTTTTCTATGTACACAGATTAAGTATTTCAGGAGGTTGTACTCACGTTATATAGACAGTTTCATATCCTGTTTTTAACTCAGCTTAACAGACACCTTTTTATATTATTAAAATAGCATATAAAATTATTTTAAGTAGATGGGTAATATTTATAAAAGATGTTCAATGTTCCATCAAATGCCTGCATGTACACACACACACACACACACACACACACACACACACACTGAGAATGATGATGCAATGTGGTAAGAATTCCTTTTCTGGAGTTAAACTACCTGCTTCTAGCCTACCTCCACCAGTGTCAAGAAACTCTGATGACTCCCCTAACGTGGCCAAGCCTCAGTTTACTCATTTAAGAAGCAGGTAGAACAACAGTAGCTACTCCATACTTGGGATGGAGCAGGATGGTGTATTGCACAGGGAGATCATAGCCCAGTGCCGGTCGTGCTGGAAACACAAGCTCAACGTGAGCTATAACGTTAGGAAACTTATTCTTTCACAGCCATTCTAGTGATGAGACATGTAGGTTGTTTACAGTTTTTCCTCTTTTACAATAGTGATGTGCTCAGCAAATTTGTCCATGAAGAGTTGCCTTCATTTAGAATTATTTCCCTAAATGTGTGGGCTCTTTGATTCGCGAGTGAGTCAAAGGCAATGGTCATTTTTAAGATTCTTGGAATATGTTGTGAAATTGTTATACAGAAGGGTTTTACCAAACTACATTGAGAGTTGCTGAAATTGAGAGGGAATTTCCATTTGTCTCTGACTACCATTGCATATGAAACAGCTGTTGTCCCTCATGTAAACGCTTCCTCCTTAACTGAGGTTTTCTCCTGGGTCCTCTGCCACTTGGCAAACAACCAAAAGCTGGCCTGAGTTCAGCTGGATGTGACCTTGATAGGAAGGCACCTGTGAAGAAACCCTCCCTTTTAAAGTCATCATTATCCTTTGCATAGACATGAGCGCCACTGGGTGCCCTGTTGGGCCAGAGCTGGAAGTCAGGGCTGTGGTCCCTCTGCTGCCTGGGTCAAGTCACATCCTGCGGGCCGATGGCCAATGATACTCACTGCTGCCCCATCTGGGAGCTTTCAGGTCTCTGTTTGCAATTAAGAGCCTAATTAATGTGCAGCTCACAAGGCCCTCCATACCTCCAGAGGGCAGAGTTAGGGGGGTTAGAGGACTGGGCCTTAACTCTACTGACCAACCTGGAAACTTCACCAGGCCCAGCTGGAGGCGCAGGGCTGACTGTTATCCCTGTGTGAATTCACTCTGACTCGTTCATTCACAAGCATTTCCTGAGCTCTGCCCTGAGCCAAGCAGACCAGGTAAATCAGGTATTCAGACTACAGCTCCTGCCTTCAGGGAGCACACAAGCTGGTGGGGAGTCAGATGTATAGAATGGAAAGGGCCTGTGGAAGGCTCTGGAACCTCAGCGTCTGTGCAGATCAGGAAGGCTCCAGAGAGGAAGTGGCTATTGACCAGGTCTTTGAATACTGGCCAGGATTTGGAGATGGGGTTATGGGGATGGACAGGTATTTCAGACTGTGGAACCGCCTAGGAAAGGAGTCTGTGGCAGGAAAGGCGAACGTGTTGCAGGATGTGGAAGCAGTTAGGTTAGTGCCAACACGCCACGCAGGGAGGGAAGGTGCGGGTGAGTTGTGAAGAGCATGGCTTTCTTAGCCGAGGATGGGCTTCGGTGCCATTGGACAGGCAGTGAAGCGTCCAGGACACCAGAACGACCCAAGTAGAGCTGTGTGGTGGGAAGACGGATCTGGTCTTCAGAAGAGGTGGGAGAAGTGGGAATGGCGGAATTGGGAATAGGGGTGGGAATTTGGAGGCTGCTGCCACAGACCAGGTGACAGGCCAGGAAGTCTGACACGGGGCTGTGGAAGGGAGGAAAATGGCACCGATGCTGTAGAACTAACAGGCCTTGCAGGAGAGAAGGAAGTGTCAAAAATGAGCCAGATTTCAAAGCTGAATGACCGGGGCGGGGGGCAGCTGGCACCCCCCCACACACAGGGAATTAGGTAGTAAAGGAAGTGTATGAGACGGCGCTTGGCATGGATATGTGATCAGTACATGCTTAGTGACTCTGCTGCTGCTTTGGAACCGGGCTGAAGGGACAGGCTCGAGTGAGAACATGATGAGTTCAGCTCGGCACGTGTTGTGTGAGGTGCCTGGGCTGCAGCTGGAATGCCAGGGCTGGAGGTGCAGACGGGATAGGCAGACATAGCAATAGCGGTGGAAGTCATGACATTAGGTGCAAAGGCCAGGTGAGCTGCCAGAAAGAAGAGGGTGGACACTGACAGGAAAATTGTAAAAAAAGTTTGGGAAGGGGCAGAGTACTGTAATGACACTCACAGCTGTAGTTAACAATTTTTTTTTTTTAAATTGGGGAACAGTGTGTTTTTCCAGGACCCATCAGCTCCAAGTCAGGTCGTTTTCAATCGAGTTGTGGAGGGCGCAGGTTACTGGCCCGTGTGGGAATTGAACCGGCAACCTTGGTGTTATGAGCACTGCGCTCTAACCACTGAGCCAACCAGCTGCCCAAGTAGTTAACAATTTTTGAGCCCATACAGTGTGCATTGCGCTGACACACATTCCATGATTAAATCATCATAACTCTATGAAGTAGGCATTTTCATTCTCTGTACTTTATAGGTGAGGAAACTGAGGCTCAGCTTATGTGATGTGTCTATGCTCATTCAACTGCCCTTGGAAACAGGGTCCTGAGAGACTCCTGTCACCAAAGTAGGGGCAGGAATTTCAGTGAAAGGGGGAGAATTGCAGAAGTTGGGGTGACACTGGGAATAAAGACCAAGGGGTGGAGAAGGAAAAAGCCTTTCTTTTCCATATTGGGAGAGCAGAAGGAAAGACAATTCAGAGAGAATTTTGAGGGAAAGAGGAAGGAAGTTGAAGGAGCTTGCCTCAGAAGGCCTGGCTCTACCATGTTCAAGATCATCTGAATTGAATGAAGGGGAGAGAGTGTGGCCAGTATTTGAAGAGGAAAATGTCCTAATTTTTGGACATGCTAAGAGGAGAGAAGCTGGGCTAGATGGTCATAGAAGAGAGGTTAGCTGAGGGGTGGATTTGGGCAGGCGAGATCATCGAATACACACCAGAACAGAAATCCCATTTGAACCCAAGAATCCGTACGGTGACAAATGGGGCGAAACCATTTGTCCGGTTTCCCTGACTCGCCAGAAATGTCTGTCTGGGAAGGTCACCGACTGTGCCTCAGAGCCTTCAATACATCAGTCGATCCCTTTGGCTACATAGTTTATTGTTATCATCAAGATGTGTGGCTGCCAAGAAAAACTCTTCCCCAGGCAGATCGGCCTTGGGGAGGAGGAGCCTTCTAATACAGTGGATTTTCCAAGACTTCCTTAGTGTAGAGCAGGAAATATTGATGCTACGTTCCCTGAGGGGACGCCTAAAGGGAGACAGGAACCCTTGAAGCATGACAAGAAGCATAAAAAACTGCAGACAATCCAGAACCATACAGCCTGGGCCTGCTTCTCAAGTAGGCTGTGGGCTGCCAATAGGGAGTAAGGGTTGGTGCAATGGCAGCCCAAAAGTGGAAGGAGAAGGTTTGAGGAGCAGCCAGGTATATAGCCATGCAGTTCGGGAGGAGTCCTTGAATTCTGGACCTTTTGACTGAGTCTTTTTCAAACTGCAGTCTCACGTAGCTACCAGAGATGAATAAAGGACACACACCATAGCACACCTTCGTGCAAGTTCCGTGCATTGGTGACTCATTCGTTTGTTCTTTGAATCAATTGACAAGAGCAAGTATTGTCCTGATTTCTGGACTTGACACCAGTATGGGTAGTTCTTGGCCCCGTGCGGGCATTCACAATCTCCCACAGTAGGCTTGGCAGCGGGCCACAGCTGCCTGAGGTTGGCAGGTCCGGCACTTCCGGAATCCTAGGTCACATCAGAACAGGGTAATAAAATTAGGAATGATAACTATTTGCCTCGAGTAAAGTACATTTGCACAACACGCATTTTAGTAAAGTACATTTGCCAACATTCTCACTTAGCTTTCAGAAAAGCCAGATGAGGTGGACAGGCCGTTTTTTCTTCCCTGTTTGTAGGCGATGAGGAAACTGAGCCTCAGTGTGGATGAGCCCTTTGCATAGCACTGAGCAGCAAAGCAAATCCCAGTTGCTCCTAATCTAGGAGTTCTTTCTACTAAACCATCTGCATACCTTGGACCCTTCAGATCACGAGGAAACTGCTGGATCCTTTGGAAACAGGAAGTGGGCAAGAGTTTTCCGGTTGCTAATATCCTGGCAAAGTGAATGTAGGGTTACATCAGCCTGCTCAAACCCACACCACAGAGGTTATACCCAGACTGTCTGCTGGAGGACGGACATGCCAGTTGCTGGATGCTTCCAGATTATCAGACCAGAGGTAGCGGACCATGGTTTGGGAGTTTCTTTTAGTATCTACAGCCTCTGGCACAAGGACCAGACAGGGCCAGGCTTGGGTGAATGCTGACGCTTTGGGAGGCGCCGGTGCTGAGATCTGCCTGATGAGAAGCTCAGGTGTTCACTGAGTGGTTGTGCAGCCCATGTGGGCACAGTGCCCTGGGACATGCCACCGTGTGTGCTTCCTGCCACCAGGAAATTCACTGCATCAGTTAGGGCAAAACACACACTCAGAAAACGGCAGTAACCAGAATAAATCATAATAGGGGTACAGCTTCTGGAATGGGTTGGGGGCCCCCCGCTTCCTCTAAAAGTTCCTTTTTAATACAGAAAATGGGTCCAACCCATAGAGCAGCAGTTATCCTTTCCATGTCCATGGATTTAGAAAACACACATGACAGGAAGCTACTATGAGTTATTAGAATAGGTAAGTAAATTTTTTTGTGTGTTTCCCACAATAGCACACACATGAAAAAAAAATGGCCATAACGTATGTAACAACCATCATCTAAAAGAAAGATTTGCTTCTCATTAAACAACACATCATTGAGGTCACAGAGTTCTTTCACCTTGAAAGGCAGGAGAGGGTAGGTAGGCTTGTAATCTTTGCTCTGCCTGAGTGGGCTGTGACCAAAACAGTTTGTTTCAAGCATAAGATGTCATTTTCTCAGTAGGATATGGTAGCAGAGGTCATGCAGTTGTCAAAATTCACCAACTGTATACTTACAAGCTGCACCTTTTATTGAATGTAAATTATACCTCGATTTAAAAACAAACTATACAACAAGGACAGGAGGCCAGAGAAGAAGACCACGGGCTCTTGAAAGTGATTGATCTTCATGGGGAAAGAGGTGAAAATGGGGAGGAGGTTCGGCCACGAATGCATAACCTCAACGTAATAACAAGGAAACATCAAACAAACCTCAAATGAGGAAAGTTCTGTTTACAAGAAAGGAGGCAGTGTACTCTTAAAAAGGTCAGTGTCATAAAAAAACAAAGAAAGGCTGTGGAAAGGCTCCAGAGTAAAGGAAGCAACAGAGACATGACAACTCAATGCAGTACCTGATTAGACTGGATCGTGTCCTGGGGAGGGGGAAGAATGTTATGAAAGTCATTATGAGATCAAATGACGATGAGCGTGTAGACAGTACATTAGATAAAACTATTGTCAGAGTAGGTTATGGAGCCGATAACTGTACTGTGGGAAGACAATAGCCCTATTCTTAGCAAACACATACTGAAGTATTTGGGGGTAAAGACCCACGTTTGCATGTTACTCACCCCGACATGGTTCAGAAAATAAACTTATGTATGTATGTGTGAAAAAAAATATGTATGTGTGTGCAAAAGAATTTCCTGATTGCTTACTTTGGGAAAAAAGAAAAAAAAGTGCAGATTTGGTTGTGGTTTAGGTCTTGTTGATAAGGCTGGTTCAAGGTTTGGCAAGCGTTTTCCCAGCATTGGCACCTCCAGATTGGGAGGACCTTATCAGTAACTGTCCTTCTGTCTGTAACTCCTGAAAGCCATGTCCTACCCCTAACAGACTCATAAAAACGTTGACTCCAGGTCAGGCCACTGTTGCCTGGAGACGAACACGGGCCAGGCAAGTTCATGTGTGGGGACAGTGGTATCTGCTCTATTCAGCTGCACGCACATGTTTGAGGGAGAAGCAGGTGGGTGGGTGGGTAGGTGGGGAGAGCACACAAACCATAAAACTAATGAGGTAGAATGTTAACAATAGGTGAATTTGATTAAAGGGTATATAAGGGTGTGTTTTTTGTACAATTTTTGTTTTTTGTTATTTTTTTCAAACTTGAAATTATTTCCAAATAAGGTTTTTTTTGTTTATTTTTTTAAATATTGAAGATGGGGGAGTTAGAAGGAGTTCCAAGGGCTTTGCAGTATCAATTTGTGCACAGAAGGCACTGGCCACCAGCTCAGATTCGTGTCAGTATTGCAGGCGATGGTACTCACCCTGACAATTGTATTGCTTTAATACTCGTAAATGGATCATTCCTGAGCAATAAAAGCTAGATTGCTCATGTAACAAACCTGGGAGAATGTGAAAGAATTTCCTTATTGCTCACCCCAGAAACAAAAGGAAACAAGTTCAGGTTTTTTTGTTGACATAACTAGTTGCCGGTTGAGCAAGTCCTTTGTTCAACATCGCTATATCCAAGCAAGCAGAATGTTATCAGACATACTCCTTCAATCAGTAATTTCTGAAAGCCACGTTGTGCCCATAGTTGATTCCTGAAAACTTTGGTTCCTGGGCCAGACCACTGCACTTGGACATGAGCATGGCCCAGGCAGAGTTTTTCTGTCAGAACAATTACATCTATTCTGTCTAATGCCAAAATTCCCCGGGATGACCGTAGCAATATCACAATGGATTTGGGAGAGGAAGGGGTGCCCAGTGACCTCTCAGTGGGCTTTCAAACACCACAGTGTCTGATCTTGCTCTGAGCTCAGAGGGCCCTGCGCCCCCCTAAGTGACCACCACCCCTGCTCACTTCCTGTGGGATGCACTATAGAAGTGAATGGGACTCCCTCTCCTGCCCGCACTGCAGTTGGCCTAACGCACATGGCACTCATTACTCTCTTGTCCCCACACAAAAGGAAAATACAGGCTTAGTTTGTTCAAGCACACTTCCTAGGCAAATAGAAACCTCGCCCTCGACCTCAGCTACTTCTGGGATATGTGAAAGGACAGGCTGTACTTTACTCCCAGAGCTCCAGTTTGGACTGTGGAGTCATGCAGCTGAATATTTTGTCATAATGTGTCCTCTGATAAAGATGGACCTCCATAGGGGATTTAGAAGTTCAACTCTGTAGTGAAAGCTATCTGCCTCTTTGCCAGCATGTGTAAAAACGAATTGAGGTAGTACATATTGGGAATTAAACCTGCAATAATACCTACACATGCTCAGCATGGTTCTAGGAGCTTGGCAGGGATGCAAACGGTATCCACAGATTATTAGTGAGACCAAGATGATTGGCATGAGTCTGGTGCAGGATGCACTGGCTGGAGGGCTGGACATGTTCTCATTGACTCACTTCAGCCCTGGCCAGGCTGTGCCCTGAAACACCTGTCTGTCACCACTGGTGCTATGGGCCCCTCAAAGTCCAGGGGCACAGGACTGCTGTCTTCTGGTCTGACCGCTAGGGTCTCTGTTGGCAGAGTGTGGTCAAAGGCAAGCTTCATTTTATCTCTTTCCTGGACATGTCCTGTTAGTTCTTCAAGAAGGGAAAAAGTTGAGAATAAGAGTCTGCTTTATCTGCACGGGGACTGGGAGTTTTCTCTGCCCATAAGTCAAAGCGATGCTAACGGGTCCACAGCAGAGATGAGCAGCAGAGAGGGAGACGGGGGCAGCCACGTGGAAGGAGTAAATGCCAGAGACAGAGTCACTGCCAGCTGGCGACCTACACCCCTAGAAGAAGCTACAGACGTAACCCATGATCTGCCGGCAGAGACCCCCAAGGTCAGACAGAGACAGTAGCTGTGCACTTGGACTTTGAGGGGCCGATGGCACCAGAGTTGCCTGACAGGTATTTCAGGGCACAGTGTGGCCGGGGCTGGAGTGAGTCAGTGAGAACTTGCCCAGCCCTGCAGCCAGTGCATCCTGCCCCTGACTCATGCCAGTCGCCTTGGTCTCACTGATAATCTGTGGATACCTTTTGCATCCCTGCCAAGCTCCTAGAACCACACGGAGCATTTGTCGGTATTGATGTATTTATACTCACAACAACCTGCTCTCCTTTTGTTTTTTAAACATGTTCTTCTAGTTTTATTTAGATATATTTGACATAGAACACTGTGTAAGTTTAAGGTACACGATGTGAGGATTTGATACATGTGTATATTGCAAACTGATTACCAAGATAAGGGTAGTTAACACACCCATCACCTACACAGTTACCATTTTGTGAGTGTGGGTGTGGTGAAAACTTTAAAAATCTACTCTCAGCAACTTTCAAGTATACACTACAGTATAGGCCTGTCTTCTTTTTAAATAAAAGGCTGAAAAATGTGACCTTACCAAGGACAGAAAGTTTGTAAGTGGTGGGGCCAGGATTTGGAACCAGGACAGTCTGGGTCCAAATCTCACATACTGTTTTACCACACTGTGCACAAGTGTGTACACACACACACACACAGTGTGTGAAATCGGTATAGCTTGTCATATTTGCTCCTAGGCATTCTGCAGTCACATCTGCTCAGAAAGCATAACAATGGTTGACCAGATACCCTCTGGACATTCAAGGCAACTGGTGCTTTATCACCTGGCCAGGATTGTCTCCCTTCTGGTCACACATGTTGGCAGGTGCTCTATGTTGGGATTTCAGAATCCTGGTTTGAGCGCCAAGAAGGTCAGAAGGTTTGGTAAAAACCAATGGGCCATGTGTGGGAACGGTCCATGGGCTAGCTCCAGTGCCAGAGAATGACCGCTCTGTTGCCCCGGGTCACTTGTCATCTTCTCCCCGCTGTCTTTGCAGCCAATCTTGGTTTGAAGCCCAGGGCAGCAGCTCTTGGGGAGCAGCCAGCCTACCAGGGACCTGTGCATTGCATTGCAACCATCGTGCGAACTGAGGGCCTGGCAGGGCTGTACCGGGGAGCCAGCGCCATGCTGCTGAGGGACGTGCCAGGCTATTGCCTCTACTTCATCCCCTATGTGCTCCTGAACGACTGGATCACACCCGAGGCCTCTGCAGGCCCCAGCCCCTGTGCCGTGTGGCTGGCAGGTGGTATGGCAGGTAAGGCAGCAGCGCTGATTCCTGTCCTTGTGCTGGCCATGGCAGTGGGACAGCTGGGGAGTCTACCATGCCCTCCTCAGCCCCAGGGAAGGGCACGATTTACCCAAGAATTGTTTGCTAAGTACCTACTATGTCAGGCAGAGGAAGGGCTAGGACTAGAGAATAGTCCCCCCTCTTTCTCCCATCCCCTTCCCTCTGGACCTCTGGGGATGGCAAGTCCCTATTTCGACCCATTTAACTTTCAGTCGGAAGACATATTTTGAGCACCTTATTCTGTTGCAAGTATCGCTGGACTTTGAAAATGAAATCTGTTGTCATGGTTCACCTTTTTTGACTATCAGCACACTGCAAACTTTCCTCATGTGAGATTTCCTTAGCTTCAGGAGGTAGGACTCAGTCTCCGCATTTTTCAGATTAGAAAGCTCAGGTTCAGAGAGATGAAGTGACCCACTCAAGGTCATACAGCTAGCGCAGACAGTATAGCTGGGACTCTGCAGTCAGAAAGACCCAAGTTCAAGTCCACAGTTACTCATTTTGTGACCATGGACTGATTACTTAACCTCCCTACTCAGAACCATCCTGCATCCCCATTTCCTGTCGCTGAGCTTTGAAAATGAAATCTGTTGTTTTCAAGTTGCTGTATGACCTGGATTCCTGTTACCTATCTGTGCTCATTTTCTGCTCCTGTCCCCTGATTTGCTCTGCTCCAGCCACAGGGGTCTCTTTGCCACCACAGGGCCTCTGTGATGTATGGGTCATTGGGAACTCTGACAAGACCCATTTTGGTGAAGAGAAGGGTGTGGAAGCCTGATTGGAGTGGGCTCGAGGGAGAGAGTAGGATGAAAGAAATTGGAGAACAGCACTTCTGAGGGGTTTGGCTGTGCTGTAATGGGGCAGAGAGAAATGCAGCAATAGCCAGAGAGGGCATGGAATTCAAGGGAGGATTGTTTTCTAAGGAGGCTGGTAACATGGCAAGTTTCATGCTGATGGGAAAGATCCGATGGAGAGAAGAAAATTATCATTCCTTCTCCTCCTTATCATCATAATTAGCTACGCTTGAAATTCAGCCAACACATAACAGAGCCCACATCTTAGCCTCCAAACACCAGTGCTCTCCCTCCACCCCCATGGGTCTGAGGCCTGGCCTGTGTCACCTCCTAGTAAGTGCACAGTAGGTACGTGCTGGCAGATAGGACAAACAAGGCCCCATCTGGTCTCATTTCTGGTGACAGCAGGTGTGAGTGGCCTGGCAGGCAAACCTCGATTTGTAATACCCTGGCCTGTGAGCTGAGGGACAGGGAGGCAGCGCATCATCCTGGCAGGAGGCAGGAGGGAGGAGAAGTCCAGAGGGCTCCCCAAAGGCCATGGGCAGGACACCACAGGGGCTGGAGGCTGGGAGGATGGAGGGCCTGGGGCAGGTGAAGGCCTCTTTTAGAAGCCTCTGGACAGCAATTACAAAACCTTCCAAACCAGCTGCCTTGGACTTTGCATCAGTTTGTTTTTCTCTCCCCATCCAAGAATGTGCCAGTTTTTGTGTTTACACAATAACCTGGTGGAGTTGTCCTGGAGTCCCTTAAAGTCACAGAAGCGCTCAAACTAGGGTGCCCGAGCGTATCCAACAAGGATGACCCAGGGGCATGTGGTCCCAAGTCTCCTATTCCATATATCTGGAAAAGAGAAGAGATTTTTAAAGACCTGTTCCTGCTCTTCTTGCAAGCCCCAGGCTGGCCCTGCCTTAGCCAGCAACCTACCTGCAAGTGTTTGTTTAGCTTCTTTATGTGCAGCGTAAATCCTGCCTCTGGGGAGTGGCAAGCCTTCGGCCTCATGCCTTCCCCTGGGCTCTTTCCCCTGGTGCCCTGGGAAGGTGCTGCAAAGTACAGGTGGGGCCTGTTCCTGTTTCTCCAATAAAAGCTGCGGATACAAGGCTTCTGCTTATGAAGCACTGGCTATGGACCTGGCACTGTGCTTAATGCTTCACAGGCATCCGTTTATTTATCCTCACAGCCCCATGAAGAGGACAACCCCAAGGCCTAGTGGATGTGGGAGAACTCTGCAAAGTCCCACAGCAAGAGGATCAGGAATGGCCTTCACAGGTCCTAACCCCGAGCTTTTCCACTTCCCTTGGCAGCTTATTAAGCCTCTGAATGGTGGGAATCTGCAGGGTCCCCTCCAGACCCCAATCAGCCAGCCCCTGACTCCTGTTTGTCTCTCTCTTTACAGGAGCAATTTCTTGGGGGACAGCGACTCCTATGGATGTCGTGAAAAGTCGACTCCAAGCTGACGGAGTTTATTTAAACAAATACAAAGGTGTCCTGGACTGTATCTCCCAGAGTTACCAGAAGGACGGTCTTAAAGTAAGCCTGACAGTAGTCATGTAGGGTCAGTGTCAGTCCCTGGAAGGGGTGGGGATTCAGGCATTTTAGGGGATGTGAGATTATAGAGAAGGAAAACTGAGGTGCTGACAGTGACTATTTTTCAAGCCTTGTGAGAGAAACTTGTCTCATCCAGTCCTTGCCCCAGGCTGGTGGAGGAAGTGGGTGTGCGTCCCACCTGAGGTCAAACAGCTAGTACACGGCAGAGCTAGGACCTGGACCCACGTCTGTGTGTCATCAAACCTTGCCTTCTTATCAAGATAGGCTGGGAGGTCCTTCCTCACTCTATGCTCGGTACCTCAGCTTTGCCCTCTCTCTAAGTGGGAAGTCCCAGAACCACCTCAGTCATCACATCTGAAAAGTTCCAGTTCCTTCATCTGTTATGTGCTCTTCCACCCAGGGAAGTCCAGACCCTATCACCTCTGCTTTTACCTATTGAGGCAGCCTCCAACCTGGCCTTGTCTCCCTTCTCTTTTCTCCTTCTTGCACCCAAATTTTCTGGACATGCCTCTTAGAGTCAGCAGGCTTGAGTTCAAAGCCAGGCCTGGCTACTTGTGAGCTGGAGGAATCCAGACAAGTTGCTTCACCTCTCAGGTGCTCCGTTTCTCCAAGGATAACCATCCCTACCATGAACACCAGAGGTATTTGTGGGTGAAATTAAATTAGACATATAAACAGTGCTTAGCTTAGTGTATCACACATAGAGAACATTTAGAAAGAGTTAGCCATTGGTCATCAGCATTAGTGTTAGTAATTTTATCAGAGTTAATGTTACTACTCAGCTCTGGGCTTTTTCTCATGTGCCTTCCTTGTCCTAAATCTGCAGTATTTATTAACTGCCCACTCCAATGTATCTGAACTTGCATTTTTTTTGCTCCAGTGGAGTGCTGAAACTTTTCCTCTGGAAACTTGGACTTCCACAAAGGCTCTGTCATCTGTGGGTGACTGCCCAAGGCAGTGCTCTCCAGGTGCTCCTGGACCATGACCAAGAGGGGTGGAGCCAGTTACAGGCTACCACCAGTACTGAGGTCTGTGCCTATTACCTGATATACAAATGGGAGACATTTCTCTTGGGTCCCTTGGCAGATGGTGCCAGATTTCACAACTCCCATAGAGGCACTTTTGTTCGTAGAATTTTTGTTATTGAGATGGGGACAATACGGGGACATCTTGTACTGTCATGATGCTGATGTCACTCTCCCTATGAATTTACCTTTATTGAGATCTTTCTTTTTTCATACAGCTTCAGGTTACTGTCCAGTGTCATTTCATTTCACCCTGCAGGACTCCCTTGACCATTTTTTTTGCAGAGTAGATCTAGTGATAATGAACTTCCTCAGCTTTTGTTTATCTGGGAATGTCTTAATTTCTCCCTCACTCCATAGTTTTGCTGGATATAGGATTTTTGGTTGATTATTTTTTTCTTTTAGCATTTTGAGTATATTGGCCCATTGCCTTCTAGCCTCCAAAGTTTCTGATAAGTAATCTGCTGATAATCTTATTTAGGACCATTTTTGTGTAATGAATCGCTTCTCTCTTGCTGCTTTCAAGATTCTCTCATTGTTTTTGAAAGTTTATTATAATGTGTCTTGGTGTGGGTCTCTTTGAGTTCATCTTTTGGAATCTGTGAGCTTCTTTGATGTTTATATTCATGTCTTTCATTGAATTTGGGAAGTTTCCAGCGATTATTACTTCAAATATTCTCTCTCTCTTCTCCTTCTGGGACTTCCTCAATGCATATGTTGATCCACTTCATAGTTTCCCATAGGTCCCTTAGGTTCTGTTCACTTTTCTTCAATCTTTTTCTTTCTGTTCCTCAAACTCAGTAATTTTCATTGTCCTATCTTAAAGTTTGCTGATTCTTTCTTCTTCCTGCTGAAATATGGCTCTGAATCCTTCCAGTGAATGTTTCGTTTCAATTATTGTACTTTTCAGCTCCAGAATTTCAATTTATTTTTTCCTGAGTTTTCTGTTTCTTCACTGATATTTCCATTTTGTTCATGTATCATTTTCTTCACTCTCTGCACATCTTCCTTTAGTTCTTCAAGCATCTATAAGACAGTTGTTATAAAGTCTTTGTCAAGTATATCTGCTATCAGGTCTTTTTTAGGGACTGTTTCTATTGATTTATTTTTTTTTTCTTTGAATGGACCATACTTTCCCCTTTCTTTGTATGCCTTGTGATTTTTTTGTTGAAAACTAGACATTTGAATCTAATAATGTGGTTACTCTGGAAATCAGATTCTTCTCTTTTTCCATGGGTTTAGTGTTTTTTGTTATTATTTTGTTTTTCTGAGTCTGTAAAGGCAGAATATGTTGCTGATATTATTTCCTCCAAAAATTACTGTGCTCTGTTAAAAAAAAAAAAAAAAAAAAAGGGTCCTACAGGGCAACTAAGGCCAAATGATAGATTTTTTGTTGCAGGCTGTCTCTGTGCCAAGGATCACGTGTGAACGTAAGGTCCTTTTATGTATTTTCTGAGCCTGCACCTTTCCCTGGGCATGCACAGTCACTTTCTAATTTTCCCCAAACATGTCATTGCTTTTGATTATCCTAGTCTTTAATGTCTTCTTTCCAAAATGGGAAAAAAGAGAAAAGTGAAGAGGGAGGGCATTATCCCTTTAAATCCCCTGGAAGTCACTTCAGCCTGAGGGGGAGGGGTTTGCATCAATGGTGGCAGGCGAAACAACAAAGACCACCCTTCTCTTTGCACCTCCGTGATCAGAAACAGCAATCAGTGATCAGAAACAGATCTCCAATATTGGGAGGACAGGGTCCTTATTGCCTATCCTGGCCCCTGTAAACTGTGCAGATTGCTCCAGAAACACATGCACCGCTTCCTGCACAGGGGTTGAGCAGGGGATGGGTAACTGCTGTTGTGCTAAGAGCTGAAATTGACTGAACTTAATCATGATTTACTGTCCAAACCTTCCCCTGGAAGTTGCAAGCCTTCAATAAACTCTAGAATTCCAAAATAGTTACATCTGACAGATTCTGCCAGTACAATTGTTGTCCAGGTGGGGAGATGGATTCCTGGTATCTGCCATCGTTTTTTGTTTATTTGTTTGTTTGTTTGTTTATTTTGGCAGAAGCACAATTTGTGATTCAACCAATAAGTACAGAGGGACATGTAGGAGAGATTCAAATGAGCTCTTCCGTTTAATATGAGATATTTTTGTCTGTTATCCAAAATATTAATGTGTCACAATTCTAAAAAAGTCTGTAGAGGCAGAATATATTACTGATATTATTTCCTCCAAAAATTACTGTGTTCTGTTAAAAAAAAAGAAAAAGAAAAAGAAAAAAGAAAAAAAGTCCTACAGGGCAACCGAGGCCAGATGATCAATTTTTTAATCTTGATAACATTTGATCCATAATTTATAGTCAGACACAGATGTTAAGCAGAGACAGCAATATTCAGCTTCGTTAACCACTTCATTGACTGAGATTAATTTTTAACTGTTTTTATTAGTGGGTTATAAAAATGGATTGTGTATGAACATAGAAAGCTTCAAAACGTAAAAGAGGGTCTGCCATCTAAATGTGTCTTGTGTGGGTACCAGTCCTTTCTCAAAGGCAATCACTGTTATTTCTTGTGATATATTTCAAAAATCTTTACAGCCCGTGCAATCATATATGTGTGTATGCATATTTAAGTACATTTATACGTGTGTTTGCATATAAACATAAATAGTAACATAAAAAAATCCCGCCCAGTCCTGGAAAGTTGAGTTGTCTCCCAGTCATATCCCCAGCAGGAGGAACGCAGTTTCCCAGGGCCAAGGGATGGCTCCAGTCCCAGTTGCCTTTATGGAGTATCCATTCTCAAAGTGTTACTGCAGCTCACTGAGACAGAGTACAAAGCCCTGTGCCAACTTGTTGCCACTTTCCCAGGGAAGAAGAACTCAGTGGTAATAAAGAATTGATTGGAAAGGAGTAAAATAATGTCCATGCTTAGTAGCCCTTTGTAACTCACTTAACGATTACCCATAAAGTAGCCTTCATGATAGAGGGAATCAGACATCCATGGACTTGCAGGGCATTCCCAAGTCATAACAGAAGAAAGGCCTGGTCATTTGGGATCCATTCTCTGCTTGCTGTGAGGGGCGGCATGGGCCACTGGGCTGTGGCTCATCCTTGGAGAGTTGCCATCGGAAATAAGGAGGCTGGAGGAATGACTTGGTGTCTGTTAGCTCCACAGAGGTGACTGGTGTGAAGGGCCTTATGACAGTGGGATGAGATTAGATGACGCTACGGCGAGATGGGGAGGAACATTTGTAGTAGAGAAGCTTCCTGAGGCACCAGGGGTGATTGCTGTTTGGTTCTGCTGTTCGGGGGTCTGGAACCCTCCCTGCACTCCAGGAATACCCCTTTATCACAGCCACCACCAGGGCTCTTTAAGCTCAGAGACCATTCTTTTCTGCACCAAGGAATTCATTCATTCATTCATTCATTCATTCATTCATTCATTCACTTATCCATCCATCCATCGATTCATTTATTAAGATTTATGGAGGTCCTCTAGGCCAAGCACAGTGCAGGTGCTGGGGATTCAGAGGTAAGCTACACACGCAGCCTTGCTCTCACTACCCTCAATGGGATTATTATTAATGAGAGGCTGCACAAGCCTCGGGCAACTGGAAGATGGTGTGAGAAGTGGTGTGATGGCAGAAATACGGAGTGCACAGAAGGCAATGGGCCATAATCCAACTGGGGTGGCCCTGGCAGAACTACGAGAAGGTGCAGCCAGGTCTGGGGAGCGTGCCAGGAGAGAGCCAGTGAGGGAAAGAGCTGGTCTCGCAGGAGGAATGACAGGGTGTTCACCTGCCCAGAGTGTCGGGTGTAAGAGGCAGCCCAGAGAACATATAGGAACAGAGGATGTCAGTCCTGACAGGCCAAGGAAGGTGTGGACTTGAACTTGGGCAGTAGGGAGCCATTGAGGCTTCACGAGGAGAGACTCGGTCTAGTTTTTTTGTTTTCTGAAAGCTCGTGGTAAAAGCCAGAGGCCTATGCTTTGTTTGCCACCTTTGGGCCTCACAGTAGAGTAGCCACAGCTGGTGGGGAGGGGGGTCACATCTCGGTCTGAAGTGGCCCACAGCTCAAGGAAGATCACACTCCATGCTGGGTCCCGCCTGGCTCGCCTCGCCTTGCAGAGCCAAGCCTGGAGCCATGGGGAGCCTCTGTGGGTACCTAGCGTGGAATTTTCCTCTTGGAGCCTGACCCAGTTCCTTGCTGTTCCTCAGTCACTCTGGGTGAGCCGGTGGAATTCCAGAAAGGTTAGACACGAGAGAGGAGTGCTAAGGTTACAAGGGTCCCGCTTGCCCCCTACCTGAATTGCTCCAGGGTTTGGGGGAGCCACTTGCTCACTCACCTCTGGGATCCTGGTCCATCAGATCCCTTCCCCAGGGCCGAGGCTTCCGCCCAGGTCCACAAAGCCCTTCTCTCCCCTTCCTGATAAAGCTTCATCTCCCAGGCTGCCATAGAGCGTCTAGGTGCAGGTACGTCTCCTGAAGGAAGGCCACCTGATGTCCTGGCCAATGACAGTGGCCTCCACCTACCCTGACTACCAAGGAAACTGGGGAAATGCAAAGGGTTGGATTTCTGCTTTCTTAAAATCACAGTACCAGTTCTATTTCATAAGCTTACTAAATTATCCAGGAGTCAGTTAACGGGTTTGGTTCTCATGCGTGACAGGGCTCAGGCCACTTATGCTTGGTTTGGCACTTGCCTTTAGATGTGTTGTCTCTTCCCAGAGAGGACATTTGAGGACAGCTCCCCCCACCACACCCCACCCCTCACCAAAGCCCTTATCTGTTCTCATCACATTCTAGGTGATATTGTGGTTATTCCTGAATGGGGCTTAGCTCCTCGAGTAGGTTATAAACTTCCTGAGGGCTGGAACTACATCACATTGACGCTATATCACAGTGTCTCTACCCAGTATCAGGCAGGGCAGTTCAGAAAGGGAAGCATCTTATATTCCCTAGTGATGAAGGACAAATACAGTCTTCTTGTATTAAAAGCTGAGTTTAGCAGCTCACAAGACAGACCGCTACTCCTGGGCACACATACCGATGACCGAGGTTGAGTGCTACTCTGAGGAGTTGGTCGTAAGGACGGTGCTGTGATGGTCAGCAGTTAACGAGCACTTACTGCATGGCAGGCACCGAGGAAGTGCTTAAAAGCATCACCTCATTTATTCCCTCAACAGCTGCATCAGGTCAATAGTATTATTGCCCCCATTGTACAGTTGGGGAGATTGAGGTTCCAGAGGTTGCCATTGGCCCAAGTAACGCAGCTACGACATGGCAAAGCTGTGCCTCAACTCTGTCTATGATCTTAAGCACAGCCTGAGCTCTCCCCCAGCCGACCCCTTAGGGATGTCCTGGGAAGCACCTGCCACAGCATCTGTCATGGCTGGGTGCTCTGTCCACCATTGCAAAGCGAGTGGGGCGGAGCGCTCTGACTCCTGGATTCCCTGGAATCATGTATGTGAATGTACACACATGTGCATGTGTATGTGTATTCACAAGAGAGAGCAGCGATTAAGCAAGCATATATGTGTTTGCAGGACTCAACAGCTTGCCCATAGTATTTAGTGCATGTTGACCAGGATCTGGGAGGCAAAGTGTCATCAGATGTGACCCGGGTCAGGGCACGGGTGTGGCTGGGGCTTCTCAGGTGGTCTCCACTCCACCTGAGGTCTCCACCGTCTCAGGTGGTCCTTTGGGCTCTGTGGGGTCCAGCCTGGGACAGGGGGCCTGAGTGGGCAGCACCGCCAGCCCTCTCTCTGCCCCTCGGTGGTGGCCCTGCAGAGGGTGTAGATCAGTCCCCTGTGATAACGTCACCTCCTGCCAAAGGTGTTTTTCAGAGGCATCACTGTGAACGCTGTGCGGGGTTTCCCCATGAGCGCGGCCATGTTCCTTGGATATGAGCTCTCGCTGCAGGCCATCCGAGGGAGCCACGCCGTGACCAGCCCCTGAGTGCCAGGTCAGTGTGCTTACTGCCCAGCCAGGTGTGCGTCCTGGATCTTGAAACTCTCTTTGCCATGAAAATGTTCCTCTGTCATTCATTTCCTATCGAATCTGTGTTAATCCTAGGGCTAGGATTGCCACTCTTCTCGTCATCCAAAAGCCCTTCTCCAATGCCCACCTGTGACTGGCGGTGAGCCGAGGGCTCAGTAACTGAGATCAGCACAGAACTTACCTGTTTCCAGCGAGCTCACCTACCTGTTTTTCATTCAGCAGCTTTGACGGCCCTTGGAGAGAAGGGTAGTTTCACTGTACAAATTTAGTGACCCAGGCTCAGAAGTGAGGACTCAAACCAGGATGCCCACCCCTGTCACACGGACACAATCTCTCCACCTCCCTACCGAACTCAGAGCCTGATTCTGAGAGCCACCCATGGGCTCCCCGAGCCATGGGAGACAGCCTCTGACCCTATCCTCTCCCTCCCCTTCTCCCCTTTTCACTGCAGAAAGATCACTGCAGCCTCTGGGATCTAAGAACAGAAATCCAAGCAAGAGAGTCCCTTGCTCAAATGCCCTCAATGGCCCCCTATTGCCCTCTAGGTAAAGCATCAGTCCTTATTTGCCGTGTCTTCACCCGCCTCCTAAACATACGTACCATCCTCACTGTCATCTCTGGGTCTTTTCACATGCTGTCCCTGACCGACACCCTCTTCTCACACCTTCCCCCTTGTTCTTGGTTTCATCAACTCCTCTTTGTCATCCAGGCCTTCATCTAGAAGTCTCCTCCTCCAGGAAGCTCGCCCTGATGCCTCAGCCAGGAGGAGTTGTGCCTGCTGTAGGCTCCCTCCCACAGCCCCTGCTCAACCTCTACCACAACCCTCTGCATCATAATGATTTTCCTCATTCTCCAGCCAACGAGAATGTCCCCAGAGAGCTGTGACTATTATTTTACCTCTGTATGGCCTGTGCCTCTCACGGAGACTGGCACACAAATGGCCACTTGGAAACATAGTTGAATGGCTGGATGATCACCCTCCAATATCCCCTCAGTTCTTTCTCATCTTTTCCTCTCTTGTTTCTCCTTCTCTGGCCCCAAACAGGTCACTTGCAAAGCTCAGAAGACAAAATGGGGTGAGTCACTGAATTTTCTAGTCACCGAGAAATCATTTTGCTTTGGTTGTGGTGACTGCAAATTCTCTCAGGAAAAATGGTCTTTGTCAAGAAGGTCTAGCAAACTTCCCGCCTCACTTCCCCAGGCAGCTGAGCTCTGCTAGGACGCCTGGATGGGCCAGACCCCGGAGCCAGGGAAAGGGTGGTCACACTGACTAGAGTGAACCCAGGACAGCCCTAGATGCTGGCTTTAAATCAAACCCTTTCAGCTTTTTACTAAAGCACCCACATTCACAGCTTTCCTGGCTTTTTGCCCTCTCTTATAAAAGGAAAAGGGTAGCAATGCATTTTGCATAATTAAACATTTTAGGTGACAAGTTACTGTATTGGGGTTATGTCTAGGGCAGGGAAGAGTAGTTGCCCAGTTCTTAAAAACATGCTCAGATATTTGCCACCCTCACCCCTGCCTTACCGGGCTCCGTGAGAGGCACAGGCCATACAGAGGTGAAAGTGACATCATAAAATCAATGCATTTTTTATGGTAGAAAAATAGAAATTACAAATAAACTGAAAGAACAATATAAAAATACCTATAATCCCAAGACTTTGTTATTATTCTCCCAAGTGTTTTTTATGTGTACCCCCAAATGGGAGCCTACTTTACGCAGAGTTTTATAATCTGCTCTTCCCATTTAATAGTCCAGGACCATTTTTCCATGTCCTTAAATCTTCAGCTGCAAGGTGGTTTTACTGCCAAGACCTGGCACAGCCCAGAGTGGCTGGATACTTGCCCGAGTACCCTGCCACTTGTGACCACCCTGGTGATTGGCTACTTGAGGAGGAAGAAAGAAGTTTCTAGCAAGCCAAATCCTGATTGTTCTGGATTTGGCCGTTCAGGGCAGTGACCACCCCAACTGGAAGCTTTTCTTTTGAAAGTGCTCTGAAAGTACAAGAGGCACAGATATCTGTCTGCCTTTCCTCTGTTGTATGGAGAGGAGGCTGGTGCCCCCCAGCTGGAATAGGGGGTTCCCGGTGATTCTTTAGAGCCTCATCTTGAACAAGCCTCACCCAAGAAGTTCAACTTCCTGCTCTAACCTAAGAACACCAAGGCTCTCTAACAAGTCCTGGATTTGAACTTGCCAGGTGGCTCTGACATCTCAGGCAGGTCATGCTGCATCCAGGCAGCGGTGACGTCCACTCGTTGACGACATGGAAACCAGTGCCTCCCTCATAGTCTAGACTGAAGACAGTGAGATGATGTGTGTTAGAGGACTAGGGAGCCTGCAGTCCCTAAGAGGTAGAGGATGGTGACTATCTCAAGCGTCCCTGGGTACAGGAGGTGGGAATGATGTTGAACTGTTTCCAAGTTCCTGCAGAAGAGAGAGTCCAGCCCCAGCAGCTGCAGCCTCCTTCCAACACCCAGACACAGAGCTCCCCCAACTCCCACGACGTCGTAAGAAGAACACTTTCTTTTCACTCATCTGTTCAGTTATTTCTCTCCCAGGTCAATATATGAGTGACCCAAAGGCCGTTTGTAACCAAGGAAACACTGCATGAGGTTGTTGTTTTGTGATGTGGTTAGTTTATCTGTTCATATGGAGAAATCAGAATCAGAAAATACGAGGATGATGACCTTTGGTGAGAGAAGAGAGGTCCCAACCACTGGTCAGTGGTCAGCTCTGGGGCTTGTCTGAGGCCCGTGATTACAACTGCACCATTCCTACCTGTCCACCAAGATCCCCTGCCTCCAGAACCTTCCTGCAGTAATGCTGATTGGCCCCCTGCCATGGCTTTCATGCTCCAAACCTCAATGGCCTACTTTCAATTTCAGGAAAAATTTATTTTCAAGGAAAGGAGATATAGTCTCCCTCCTGTGACGTCTTGTTTTGAACATTTACAAATCACCCAGACAACCTCATAGCCTTTCACCGGTCTGTCTCACGCTGATATTTTGCAAGTTGTTGCTTCACAGAAACAGTTACAAATGGGTTGACTCCTGGGTCTTGCTGACTGATAACCCCATTTAGATGAAAGTGTTATCTTTCCTCCTTTTTCCTCAGGGCCAGCGTCACCTGGCCAGGGTGTCACCTAACCAGGGTCTCACTCCACTACAGGTTGCTGCTGACAGCCGTGTCTCCAGAACCTGCTGACCTCAGAGTCCCTTCCTTTTCAATTGTGAGCAACCTGTTCCTCCCCTCCCAGCTGGACTCACTGAGCTGCCACCTTGGAGGGACCACTGATCGGTCACCATCCGTTTCAGATCTGCACTGGCGCCTGGGAAAAGGTGGGGCAAAGCAGACCCTGCCCCCATGACCACTGTCAACTCACTGGGAAATCACCAAGGAACTGCAGTTGTCTCTTAAGTTGCCAAATAAAAACATTAAAAAACAGCTTCAGGTCATTTCTGTGTCAGATGCTTCTGCCTGGCTTCCAAGAGACACCCGCTGCCCTCATCCTTCCCTCTGTTTAGACCCCTGTCGATATCACCAGCCCAGACAGGAGCCCACTCCATGCAAGTGAGAAGAGAAACTAAGGATGGCAGTGTCACTTCCTTTTTCCCAGCTGTGGGCCTGGTGAGCAGGGAGGGCACAGAGGATGAAAGGGCAGTGGAGGCAGAGGAGGTCCTGTAGGCACGCCCCTGCCCTGCCAGCCACACGTACTAATTGAGCTTCTCAGATGTGGGCACTGAGTGTGGGTGGGGTGGGTGCTGTCTGGGCCTTGTTTTTCAATGGAGAAGAAAATAAAACAAAATAAAATACTTTGGTCACAGTCTGTTCTCTAGAATGATGTCATGATTCTAAATTTTATTTCTCACCAGAACAATGTGGGGAGGTCATTGCTCTCCCGCTGTTATGTGGCGTGTGTCCATCAGGCCACTCCCACTTCTGTGCCCATAACAGGCATCCCTAATTGATCACAGAGCCCTTTCCTGATGAGCAGCTTCAGAATCCCTCTCAACACAGTGGCCTGAATAGCTACCACCAGCCATTCAGAATTGACATACAGATGAATCGATTTACCGTTCCTGGCTTAAATCCCAGTGGGGGAAAATATCCTTAGATTCCTTTTTTTCTTCTTTTGTCCTCCAAGGAAGAGTCTTCCTTGATTTCTCCCCTCCCTCGTACCCACCCCTTGAATAATACAGAGTATGTCTGAAAATCCCCTGCCCTGACAGACCCAGCACAAAGACACAGCATTGCTCAGGCACAGGGAAGTTGAAAACGTTCAGTCTTATCTGTAACAAGGGGTTCTCTCCTTGAAATAAGCCCTCAGTATGCCTTCCTGGTCTCTCCGCCTCACAGCCCCTCCACTGCAAAGTGCCCCGGGAACCTCCACAGGCTGCAGTCTAAATTTTCCATCTCTCTGGCAGTGGGGCATTCATTCATTTCTTCAGTCATCAAACATTTGCTGAGCACCTACTCTAGGCAGATGCTGTCCTCGGTGTTGGGGACAGCCTCGAGGGGCTCCAGTGCTACTTCCATTCAGCCGTATTAGAGATGGTTCTGTTGACAGGAGACATGGGTCTGCATGCCCACTCAGCCTCACTGGTACTGGGAAGGCACTGTGGACACTGGTAGAGAGATGTTCACTGGCATTTAATCCATTCCCAGGTAAACTTAAACCTGAGGTCTTTAACACGTCCTAGAGTGTGTTTCTTAAGTTTGCCTCAACTAGACCATTTCCTGGTGCTTGTTCTGGTTGCCCAGTTTGTTTGGAAGTGGTAGTGTATTCACAAGGCCAGCTGAGGTCTGCAGTTGGACGCCCCTGATAAGGCTGAGATCCAACAATTCTCTTCAGGAGACATAACCCCTCCTGGGTTCTCTTGATCATTTTATGATCCTCTCCATGGTAGGAGGATGTAAGCCGAGAGAAGCATTGCTGACCCAGTTTACAGATAGGGGAACTGAGGCTCCAATCTACCGGAGTTCCTGCTGAGAGCTTAGACTGCCAATTCCATTTGCTAACCTTCCTGAGTCTACATTGCCCCCTGCTGTCCAAGCCAAGGAACATCACTTCATACTGTAAAAAAGAGAAAGTTGTTGGGAGAGGTGTGTAAGAAGTCTCAAGCCACCATTGAAAGTCTTCCATAACTCCCATTGGAGCTGCTCTTCCAGACTCACCTCTCACTGCTCTGATTTAGGTTCCCTGTGCTCCAACCACCTGTCCCCATCCCATCCAATGCCAGGCACATAGAGCTCATTCAAATGTTTGTCGAAGGAATGACTGAGTCATCCAACAAACCCAGCAGACCAGGTCCTGTCCCACTGCCTTCCAAGGCTTTCCTGCCTCTGTGCTTTGCTGTCGCCTGAACACCCTGACGAACAGGGAACATTTCAGTTGGCGAAAAGAATAATAACAACTGTTACTCTACAGCAGCGGTTCTTAACAGCAGTCCCTTTCACCCTTTAAAATTATGGAGGACCTCAAAGAGCTTTTGCTTATGTAGATTGTAGCACTTACCAGAAATTAAAATAGAGAATTTAAAAAATATTTGTTTAAAGTATAATAAACACATTACATGTGAATAACACATTTTTATGAAAATAACTATTCTTTCCAAACAAAAATAAATAATGAAAGAGTTGCACTGTTTTACATTTTTGCAAATCTCCCTAATGTCTGGCTTAAACAGAGGACAGGTGGGTTCCCATCTGTATTTGTTTCTTTCACTCTGTTGTGATATTACTTGCTGTGTGGCCTTTGAAAAACTCCACTGTACAGTCATGAGAACATGAGAGTGGAAAGGACAGAAAACATTCTAGTGTTATATGAAAATAGTTTTTGACCTAGGACGGGGCGGTTGTGGGTGGCGGGTCCTTTGAGAACCGCCGCTCTCCAAAAAAAATCCCTCACCCAAAGGCTCACTTGGCTGGTACGCTGCAGAATCACCACTTGGTGGCAGCAGAGGTCAACTAAATCCTCTCTGCAGGTGTCAGCTTCTGGTAGCTTGTGCCTTTGGCCTCAGTGTAAGAGCATCTGGGCCCCGTAACACTGCTCTTCCTGTTTTCTGGGCGTCCTGCCTCCCTTGTTGTTGTCCTTTCACTTCTCTGTGATGGAACGAACCTCAGACTAGGGAGACCATTGCCTTGCATTCCAGTTCCAGGTGGGTCATCAGCAATTTGTGTGACCTTGGCAAGCTTTTGCCCCTTCTGGGATTAAGTTTCCTCATCTGCAAGATGGCCACACCTGGTCTCCCTTACTGACCTTTCAAGGCTTTAGTAAGAATCAAGTGTAAAAGTGGTTTTGTAAATTGTAAGGTGAAAAAAATAGAGGTTAGAGGAAGGCGGTGGGGGGTAGATTGGGGGCAGTCACTGTGTGATTTTTTTTCTTGTTTCCGGTTTCAGGCTGCCTTCCCCTTCTGTGAGATCTGGGTTGTTTGCATCTTTCAGGGGACAACACGGAGTGGTTGCAGCAGTGTTCCCTGGGTCTTGTCTCTGCAGGTGAAACCTGAGAGCTTCAGATGCCTAGCTCCTAGGCCTTTGGACCTGTAAGTGAAGGTCTGATACACATGCTTGGGTGTGGCCCTTCTGATGATATGCTCTTATATACAGAAAATCCTAAGGAATCCATTTAAAAAACTATGAGGACCAATAAACAAGTTCAGCAAAGTTTCAGGATACAAGACCAACAAACAAAAATCAATTGTATTTCTATACCCTAGCAATGCACATTCCAAAAATGAAATTAAGAAAACAATTTCATTCATAATCGCATTTGAACATGAACTATTTAGGCATATTTTAACAAAAGAAGTGTAAGGCTTATACATTGAAAACTACAAAACCTTGTTGAGAGAAATTTCAAAAGACCTAAAGAAATGGAAAAATATTCTTTCTATATCATGGGTCAAAAGACAAAATATGGTTAAAACAAACACTCCCTAAATTGATCTACAGATTTAATTAAATCCCTCTCAAAATACCAGCTGGCTTCCCCCCCACCCCCAACCCCTTATTCTGGAAGAAACTGGCAAACTAATCCTAAAATTCAAAATGGAAAAGCAAAGGACACAGTATAGCCTAAATAATCTTAATAACAAAGAGTAAAGTTGGAGGACTCACACTTTCCTATTACAAGGCAGTGTGGTGGTGGCATAAGGCAGACCAATGGAAGATCATGAAGATCAATGGAATAAAACTAAAAGTCCAGAAATAAACCCTTACATTTTGTGGGCAACTGATTTTCTAAGAGACAATTCAATGGAGATTCTTGTCTTTTCAAACAATGGTGTTGGGACAACTGGATATCTTTATGCCAAAAGAATGAAGTTGGAACCTTACCTCACACCATTTATAAAAATTAACTCAAAATGGATCATAGACCTATATGTAAGAGGTGAAAATATAAAACTCATAGAAGGGGATATGGAATAACTTTTTGTGACCTTGGGTTTGGCAAAATATTTTTTAGATAGAATACCAAAAGCATAAGTGACAAAATAAAATATAGATAAATTGGATTGCAATTAAAAACTTTTGTGCTACAAATGATATCATCAATAAAATAAGAAGACAATACAAAATGGTAGAAAATATTTGCAAATCCTGTCAGATTAGGGACTTATATCCAGGATACATAAAGAACTCTTACAACTTAGCTATCAAAATACAAATAGCCCAATTTAAAAATGGTCAAAGTATTTGATTAGACATTTCTCTAAAGATATACAAGTGGACAATGAGCACATGAAAAGATGCATCACTAATTATTAGGGAAATGAAAATCAAAGGCACAATGAGATACCATCCCCTGGGATAGCTACCAAGAAAAAGGCAGATAATAACAAGTGTTGATGAGGATATGGACAAATTGAAACCCTCATACACTGCTGGGAATGTAAAATGGTGCAGCCACTTTAGAAAACAGTTTGACAGGTCCTCCAAAGTTAAGATAGAATTACCATATGGTCCAGCAACTCCACTTCTAGATGCGTATTGAAGAGAAATGAGAAAATATATCCTCACAAAAACCCGTACATGAATGTTCGTAGAAGGATTATTCGTAATGGCCAAAAAGTGGCATCAACCCGCGTGTCTATCAATGGATGAATGGATGAATAAAAGGCAGTATATCTATAAAATGGAATATTATTTGGCAATGAAAAGAAATGAAGTACTGGTACCTGCTACAGCGTGAATGAAATTTCAAAGCGCCATGCTAAGTGGAAGAAGCCAGTCACACAGAAAAACACATATCTCATATAATTCGATTTATAGGAAAAATCCAGAAGAGGAAAGTTTATAGAGACAGAAAGTAGATTTTTCAGTTGATTAGGTTGGGGGAAGGGAGGCTAGGGAGTGGCTGCTAATGTGTACAGGGTTTCTTTTGGGGGTGATGAAAATGTTCTCAAATTAAACTGTGGTGATGGTTGCACAGCCCTGTGAACATACTGAGAACCATTGAGTTGTACACTTTATTTTTTAAATTAATTACTGTATTTTTCCGTGTATAATGTTCACCCATGTTTTGGGCCCAAACTTTCAGGGGAAAGATCTTTCATTTTAATTTCTTAATTCAAATTTTTATTTGTTTACATGTAGGTACTTGTTTTTTGTATTACAAAGGAATTTTAGCATTTATTTTTTAACATATTATGGTACAAGAAATTTTATGTGACAAATAATTACAAAACACAAGAACAGATACAAGATACAAGAAATACTATGTACCAGTAACAAATTTACAATATATACTCATCGTAGAAGGCCAAGAACTCTTCGTCATTGAAAGTTCCTCGTAAGTTCAACAAAACCGATTATCATATTCCAGGGTATTATTTTGCATACGGATATCGTTACTGATTTCTAGAGTTACACTTTTAACTCATAGGCATAAATAAAAGAATTTTTAAAATTTACATAGATGTGAAATTAGTACTACCCATGTATAATACGCATCCTTATTTTTCCCTCACAAATTTGGGCAAAAAAAGTGCACATTATACACGGCAAAATACGGTATTTTTTTTACTTACAGTTGACATTCGATATTTTAATGGTACGCTTTAAACGGTTGAATGGTCTTTGCATTTCTGCTGAGGGCTCACTTTCCAGAGGAAGACAGGTCTTGGTCTGGGATGGATGAGGGGAGCTGGTTAGGAAAAAGATTGCAGGGTTGAGCCTTTACAATATCTTCCTGCTTCAAATTGGATGGATGGGAAGATAGAGAGACAGATGCATGTGGACTGATTGACTTGAGGGTCTGCAGCACCTGGCCATGGCTTTGGCCAGTGGCAGTGGACCCTGGTCTGGAATCTCCTGGAAATAACTCTGCCTGGGACCTGGCACCTGGACAAGGCAGCTGGCTGTGTTGAGAGCTGCCACCCACGCCCCTGTTGGTCCCATTTAAGAGTGTGGCTCTAGAGTCAGTTACCTGAGTTGGGATCTTGGCTTTACCCCTTGAAAGCTCTGTACCTCGGGCATGTTGAGTAACTTCTCTGGGCCTCATCTATGCACTGGGAATAATTATATAGAATAATTACATACCTATTTTATGGGGTGGTTGTAAAGATCCAACTAGATATTTTGCAAAACATGCCACGCACAGTGCCTGGTCCACAACACTCAGTAAATGTTAGTTCATCTTTCTCCAACGTGACTTCTAGATAAATCTCAACTCTCCTGGCACAGGGAGGAGAGTAATTACATCACACCTCACCCAGGCCCTGAGAATCCTGCTGTGAGCTTGCCTGCAGGGGTGTGGGTTTTACAACTTTTGCAGAAAAGCAGAGGGAAACCACCAAGCCATGCTAGTGACTAATCTGTGACAGTGGGTCCAGCTTATCTCTCTGCCCACCTTCCCTGGCAGCTGATTGTGTTCCCAGGTTGTGTTCTGAAACCAACCACCAGCAGCTGTCCTTGCAGTGATCCCCGGGCAGGGCGATCCTCACTGCGGTGGCAGCTGCGAGGCTGCAGGCTATCATCCACACTACATAACGTGACACAGCTGTGTCTGGGGCAGTCATTCAGAAAACCCAGATGGAGGAGAGGAGTAAAGAAAGCCCTGCTCCTGCAACCTGGGACCCCACATAGCGGGCCTACCAGGGAGCTACAGAAGCCTGTGTCCCTCCTGGAGATGCCCGGCGCAGTCCCAGGTAAGCCCTTGGGAGAGGGAGCCCCTCTCTGGAAGCGGGGCCAGAGCTGGGGAAATGCTCCCCAGGCCCTCATCACAATCCTGACGTCCAAACAGCTCTGAAAGCCCAAGATTTGTGGAGACTCAATCAGCTGCCAAATCTAATCACCTCATGTGACAGCTCGTGTGTTTTGCTGCTGAATATTAATGTGTTTAATTACGGAATCCTGCCCCAGGCCCTGCTGTGGGTGTTATGTAATACATGGCGCATGAACTGTGTGTTTCCTTTCTAAAAGGCTAAGCAGTTTGAATGCGGAAGACTATCTGGCCCCCCGGTTTTCAGGTTAGGGAGTGTGGGGCTATATTATTATGAATCTGTTTTACCCTCGGACTGCAGTCAGAGGAAACAACATACACATTTGATGTACACAGACTAAGAGCAGAATGGTTGGAGCAGACACAGCTGGGGTGGGAGGCCTGCTCCAACGCTGACCAGCTGTGGGGCCTTGGGAACATCATTTAACCTTTCTGAGCTTTGATTTCCTTACGTATAAAATGGAAACAATAATACCTACCCCTTGCAGTTATTAGGGGATTAAATGAGATGGTGCAGGCTTAGTACAGACAGAGTAAGTGCTTACTTATTACGTACTTAATAGTAATAAATAATAATAAATGTATTATTTGATAGACCTTTTTCTCAGTGCCTCATCCATGGCAATCCACAGACCAGCTAGGGACCCAGGGAAGACAGACACACCTGGATACTGTGTGTCTGTCTCTATGCAGAGCTCTGTGCATGAAGAGTGCGGGTCCTGAAGATACTTAGTGATCAGAACTTTGAGTCTTGGAGAAAAAGTCATGCAGCAGATGCTGGGAGATACCACTAAAAACAGTAATGGTTGGAACACAAATCCTCATGCCCACTATTATGGGAGAGCCTCGGGAAATCTCCTGATAGAACCTGTGCCCAACCTCCACCCACCCCCCAACTGCCACACAATGCTTTTCACTTCTCTAGGGAAGCAGATGGGTCAGCAGACTGTGAATATTGTCTCTTTGTCTTAAGGTCTGTGTCCCCTGCAAAGTGCTTAGTGGCCTTTCATGCTGCAGAAGGACAAAGGGTAAACTAGTGGTCCCCTTGTGAAAGCCTCCTGACTTAGAAATCCAACTTGTTGCCCTCTGATATACATGTTCCTAAGGATAAATCCCTGAGAAATTTGTCTCTTTCTGTCCAAACTAAGACTAAGAACCTTATGATTGGATATTATCTTGGACCCACAAGTTCTGTACCCAAGAAGATAATAAAACATTCCCCTGACATGGGCCCCTTTGCTAAAACTCTTCCATCTCTCCTATGCTTGGCTGTAGGTGGAGGCCAAACTTGTGCCCATCCCCTTGCTCAAGGAGCTATACGATTCCAGTGCCAGGGACGGGGCTACTTAGATTATCAGAGAAGCTCGCCTCTGGCCAAGGGCTGTTTGCAGTGCAGGTCACATGGGATATTGTTTGATGTTGTAATTGATTGAAGATAAAAGCCGACCGAAGCCCTTTGAGGAACTCTGTCTCTGGGTGCTCCAAACTTTCCATATTATTGTGACCAAAAGTAACCAAGGATGGTCTAGCCCAATAGGGAGGGGAAGCGATTCTATTTTTGATGGTACCAAGAAAAATACTCCCCACATTAGGTTCTTCTAAGCTCTTCCGAAGCCTCTAAGCCTTCAGATAGCAGGGGAGACGGCCATTCTGATTGTCAGACCACCCCAACCCCAAAACGCCCACGTACACCCTGCCTCCATCTCACCCATCACACAAAGCCAGGGAGGCCAAACAGGATGCTTGCTGGCAGGCTGCCCACCCCCACGTGGCCAGGTCGTGTGAACCCCAGGTTGGGGCCTGCCTGGAGGTGTTTGAAGGGGCCTCACCTTTCTGAACATGTCAAATGTTCTAGGTACCATCCCTTCTCCAGGTGAGCACATTCCTGCCTACACATCAGTTTATACTTTGCTTTTGCATCTCAAAGGCCTTTCATCCATTCGGTCAATAATTATAGAGCACCTGGTCTGGCACAGCAATATAGGCTCAGGATAGGCATTTGGGATACAACAGTGAGAAATCCAAAGTTCTCTGCCCTCAGGGAGCTGGCATTTGAGCAGGGAGAGACGGGCAGTAAAAACAAATGTGGTAAGTTAATAGATGAGAGCATCTTAGAAGTGAAACAGAAGCCAGGACCAGGAGTGCTGCACACGGGGTGGGGCGGGGTTTGGACCGAATATCCAAGCAAACTGGATAGTCTATTAGCCAGGGTTTTCTAGAGAAGCAGAACCAACAGGTAGTATGGATGGATGGATGGATAGATAGATGATAAGCACATTTATTATAAGGAATCAGCTCATGTGATTACAGAGGCTGAGAAGTCCTATGATCTGCTATCTATAAGCTGGAGGTCCAGGAAAGCTGGTGGCATAGTTTTAGTTCAAGTCCAAAACCTTGATAAACAGAGAACCGATGGTGTTAGTCCCAGTTTGAGAAAACTGATGTCCCAGCTCAAAGCTGTCAGGCAGAGAGCCAATTCTTCTTCCTCTGCTTTTTGGCCCTCAGTGGATTGGATGAGGCCCCCCCCCCCATATTGGGGAGCACATCTGCTTCTGCTTTACTCAGTCCAATTCAAATGCAATCCCATCCAGAAACAGCCTCACAGACACACCCAGAAGTAGTGGTTAGTGAAATATCTGGGCACCCCATGGCCTGGTCAAGTTGACAATTAACCATCATCGATAGCTATAGCCACGCTATGCCAGCCAGGCAACCAAGTTCAAGGATCCCTTAGGTCTATCGCCCATTAGCTTCTGCACCCCAGCCAGACAGCGCCTGGCATGAGGTGGGTGCTAGCTGAAGGCCTTTAGGTGACTAGATGACTGTGTTGACCCCAGCATTTCTCTGCTTTGTCCCCAGCGGGTCTGCTCCATGACCTGCTCTTGGCTCAGCTCCCAGCACTTTCCTCTCTTATGTATGAACACGCCCACATCATCAACTGGACCCTCCAAACTGCTGCCTTCTCCCGTTTCGGGTACGTGGTTGATTTCTCAGGACCCCAAAAGCCTTGGCAGTGCCCTGAGCCTCCCTCCCCCAGTACCCGCAGCTAGGGTACCACAGGCATGCCCTTAGCGTCCCCTAGTAGCAACCCCCAGACTGTCCCCACACCCTTCCTAACTGCATCCTGGTCTGTCCCCAGGCACAGCTGTGAGCTGTCAGCCATTTGGCCCTTTGACAGAGTTTGTAGCTTTCTTTGTCCTGGACAGCAAGATGGGAATAAGCACCTGGAGACCAGACTATCATCTCTTTTTTAACATATTTATTTATTCCAAAATAAAGACAGCATTTTAAACAAATACATATTTTTTTAATTTAAAAATTTTAAACAACTATGACAAGTGATTTTGATTGCGAGTGGCTTACTTGATTTTTAAATTGCAACAACTTAAGGAGAAGGCCTTTAAAATTCAATAAATAGAATAAATACTATTTCCTCTTCATACACTGCCTCTCATCCTTTGTTTCTGGAAAGTTCCCAGGAGACTCTTCAGAAATGTCAGTGTGTTGCCTGCTGTGGTTTGGTTGCATGGCTGTTCACAGGAAAAAAACTGTGGGGATAAAAGTTAACGAAGACAGAGTGACTAAAACTGTGTGGAGCCACCCTTCCCGGAGCCTGGTGAGGGGTGGGGGGGTGCAGTGGGGAAGGACGTGGATGAGGAGAACCAAGGCTAGCATTTTGTATAGACACATAGGGGGTTGTCTTTGTGGTAGGATTTCAGGGGACACCACCACCACCACCACCACCACCACCACCACCACACCTAGCTCTGGGGACCAAATCTCTTCATTAGAAGAGAGCTTTTCTTGGGATTATTTGAGTTGACAAATTTTGTTATTTTCCTTTTTGGTTGTCCTTTCAAGGTCATTTTATAGCATAATAACAAAGAGCCAGACTTTGGGGTCCCATAGATCAGAGTTTAAATCTCAACTCTGCCACTTATTAAATATGTAGCCTTTGATAAATTAGTTAACCTCGCTGAGCCTCAGTTTTCTCCTCTATAAAGTGAGGGTGATACATCTAACAATTGTCCCTAAGGTAGGTACTCAATGAAACAGTATCTATTAACAGCACTTAGAACTACATGCTGTTGATGGCAGAAATGTACAGTTAAGTAGCTGAGTGCAGGGCTCTCTGCCTTCTGTGGACTCAGGTGGAGATGCCGACGCTCAGTGTTCCCTCTCCTCCCCTTCCCTCCAAGGACAGGGTATATGCTGAAAAGAGAATACACTGGTGGGGCGTTTAGGGCAAGCAGCAAGCTTTCACCCAGATCCAGATGTGTTTTCCTTTAAACGCCTCCTTAGCCAATCAAAAACAAATCTTTACCTTGCAGGCCACAACATCCACTCAGCTGGCAAATTGTATCACTAGGGATATTAGTGTTGTGGGGGCTATTGCCCTGACTTTCTAGATTTTAGCTTCTCATTACAATCAGATAGATTTGTTCACTATTCGATGGATAGAGAGCAGTAAATGGCCGCATAGGTATCAGTGTTTTTTAAAACTAGGGGGGAACAATGGGCTATTGGGACAAATCTCACTTTAGTTCTATTGCTCTGATGAAAGTTCTTAGATGTCTCTTCCAGAGCTTGAACTACCAAAGACACCATTATCATCTGTTCTCGTTCCGATCGAGTTGGTATTGACATTCACTTAGAAATAACTAAGCAGAGCATATCACAGATGAAAACCAACTCACCAGACACTTGTTATTCTTCAAGACTTCGACGGTTTTTTTCACCCGGTAGAAAATCAGAGGGAAACGTGTTTTCACTGTGGTGTTCGTCATCTGTGACAGACCCTCCTGGAAGCATGGCGTGGTGCAGTTGTCCTGGTAAATAAGAAGATTTATGATGAGAAACACTCAGAGGGTGGCGTGGGGAAGGAATCACAAAAAGAATGCTTTTAGAGACTCTTAGTTTAACCAACCTAACCTAAACTGACATTATTTTTAGTCAGGTCCCTTGCCAGTCTAGGAAATGATCACTATTTGAAGGTGAGGCCATTTTTCTACAGGGACACTCCCTGGAGATTTCCAGTATGTTCCATCCAGGGAACATGAGGCCGACGGCCCCTGATAAACAGCCAGTTCTGAGTCTCCTTTTCCAAGGATGCTCCCCTGCTCCAAGTCTTGAAATAGTGAGTTTGAAAGTACAGGGAAGAGAAAGTCTTTTCACACCAGCCTGATGAGATGTGCCCGTTGAATATAGTCAGTGTTTTCCGCAGTAGCTAAAATCATGGACTATAAACCAAGGGGATGGGATGTGGTATAATTGTGTGGTTCTGCCTTATGCTAGTCTCATCTAATGGGTGGATCATGATGGGGTATGATGACTGACCTCAGCTGGGGTGAGCAGCTCAGATTTTCCCAGGTTTTGCTTCAGAGAGAGCAAAGCAGGGCCCCTTGGACAAGTTCTTCCTCCCCACTTTACCCAGAAAGTTCCTGTTGCACTTGCTCTCAGCCAAAGTGGGCAACAAACTTCTGGAAGCCATTTCCAGTTCCCCTCCCCCCACAACCTCAGCCACTCTGTCCTCCCAGAGGGAGGCCACCCTAAATCAGCTAGGTAGACAGGAAGGGAGGGAGAAGGGAGGGGAAGGAGAAGGCAATGCGCACAGATAGTTTATTTCGAGGAAAGATGCAGAGTTGTCAGTTTATTTACATTGTTTTGCAATCTTAGTTATCAGCATATGAATTAGAAAGCAATGTGATAGGTGCTATATCATGTTATAGTCTCAGTTACAGTTTGACTTAATTGTTCGCTAATGACCATTAATTTAAAAAGACATTCAAAGCTCTTCCTTAAATATAAAAAACGTTCAAACTTCTCAAGGGGCATAAAACTGACTAAATACAAAAAAAATGTATATAATATAACATTTGAAGAGCCTGGTTTTAAAAGGAAATGCTAATCTGTAACGATTGCAATTAAGTAACACCTGTTCATTTAAAAATATCAAATAAAGAAATTGTTTTTACTTAAAAATTTAAAAAGAACAAGATTACATTCTTTTACTATACTTACAGAAGGAATGGGCAGACACAAACAATTGGTCACCTGCAAAAGAGAAATTTCAAAGTGAAGATTCCAGATGTGGAAATTAAAATTAGTTTGGAAAGTTTTTAAAAGAGCATTTACTCACATTGCCACTGCAGCTGCATTTTGAAGGTGGATCTTTCTAAAGTAGATAGAGAGACAAGAACCCGTAATGGGCAGTGTGTTTTTTCATCCTCCTAAGAAATTCACTTAAATTTTCAATGGCTGCCTTTCCTGCTGACACCTCCCTCTGCAGCTTACCTGTAGGTTGTCAATAAGGTGCCTGATGTCCTTGATCCCTACCAAGGTCAAACACCCCTGGCCGGCCACCGTGCAGAGGAGAAGGGCAGAGAGGACCACGGTTGGAAGCATGTTGACACAGGACTGGAGCTTGGCCTGCAGAAGTCTTCAAGTCGAGTGGTATTTAAAGCTCCCTTGCAAACATGGAAAAACCCTGACATCAAACTGATACCAGTTGCCCACTTTTTCTCTGTAAGTTTGGGCCACTTGAATTGATAAAAAAAAAAAAAAAAAAAAAAGATCTATACACATACTATATCAAACTGAGTCACTTGGCAAGACTGCGTTACACTGTCTCACAAAATATCATTCCTCAGAAAAGATGCTTTTGAAAAAGCTGGGTACTGAGATGCTGTAAGAGAAGTTAAAGATCTTAAAACTATGTGTGTTTTTTTTTTTGTTTTTTTTTTTTTTTAAGGCAGAGATTCTGGTTGTGAGAGTTTGAATACTTTCCATGAAAGCCCAGGGCTGTATTTTCCCTTTTTCACTTTATTGGAAATGCTGATATAATAGCCAGTCACAGGTGTTCTAGTGAAGGAGGGGTTGGGGTGAGGGAGAGGATGGCGGGGAGGAGGTAGGAGGATGAGAAATAGTGTAGTTTCCTGAGTGGTTCTGTTTATCAGTGTTTTTTGCAACCCAAGTCTTTGCAAACTGAGTCTAGATATTGCAAACTCAATCTTTTTTTGTTAAATAGATTTTTATTAAAATGTAGCTAACATACAATGTTATATTAGTTTCAGGTGTATACCACAGTTACTTAACATTTACATACCTAAAGAAGTGGTCACCATGATTAGTCCAGCCACCATCTGACTCCAGACCATGCTACCCCAGTATTATTGACTGTATTCCCTATGCTGTACATTACATCCCCATTTGCTTTCTTTGCTATTTGTTTGCTATCTGGAAATTTGAACCTCTTATTCCCCTTCATCTTCCCCCCCCTTTTTAATTTTTCAATTATAGTTGACATTCAATATTATTTTATATTAATTTCAGGTGTACAGCACAGTAGTTAGACATTGATATAATTTAAGAAGTGATCCCCCTGACGAGTCTAGTACCCACCTGGCACTATGCATAGTTACTACCATATTACTGACTATATTCCCTATGCTTTACTTTACATCCCCATGACTATTTTGTAACTGCCAATTTGTACTTCTTAATCCCTTCACCTTTTCTACCCATTCCCAATGCCCCTCCCATTTGGCAACCATGTTCTCTGTATCTATGAATTTGTTTCTGTTTTTTTTCTTTTTGTTCATTTCGTTTTTTAGATTATCCACGCGTAAGTGAAATCACACTGCGTCTGTCTTTTGCTGTTTGACATACTTCACTCAGCACAATACCCTCCAGGTCCATCTATGCCACCACAGGTGATGAGAATTCATTCCCTTCCACAGCCGAACAATATTCCATTGTGTATATGCACCACCTCCTCTTTATCCGTTTATCCATCGATGGACACCCAGGCTGCCTCCGCATCTTGGTCATTGTAAACAGTGCTGCAATGAACATATGGATGCACATGTCCCCACAAAGTAGTGTTTTGGGTTTCTTTGGATAATTACCCAGAAGTGGAATTACTGGGTCCTTCTTTGACACTTGTTACAGACTTTGTTTTAAAGTCTATTTTGTCTGGTGTAAGTATTGCTACCACAGCTTTTTTGTGTGTGTTTCCATTTTCATGAAATATCTTTCCTATCCCTTTACTTGTATGTCTTTTGATCTGAAGTGAGTCTTTTGTAGGCAGCATATGTAAGGGTCTTATTTTCTTATCCATTCAGCCACCCTATCTTTTGATTGGAGCATTCAATCCATTTACATCAAAGTGTTGATAGATATGTAGTTATTGCCATTTTATTTTATTTTATTTATTTATTTTCTTACAGAAGTCCCTCTAACATTCTTTGTAATACTAGTTTGGTGGTAAGGAACTCCTTTAGCTTTTTCCTGTCTAGAAAGCTCTTTATCTGTCCTTCAATTCTAAATGATAGCTTTGCTGGGTAGGGTAATCTTGGTTATAGGTCCTTGCATTTCATCACTTTGACTATTTCCTGCCAATACTGTCTGGCCTGCAAAGTTTCTGGTGAGAAATCGGCTGATGGTCTTATGGGAGCTCCCTTGCAGGTAGCTAACTGCTTTTTTCTTACTGCTTTTAAAATTCTCTCTTTGTCTTTAACTTTTGGCATTTTGATTGTGATGTATCTTGGTGTGGGCCTCTTTGAGTTCAGCTTGTTTGGGACTTTGCACTTCCTGGGCTTGTATCGCTATTTCCTTCACCAGGTTAGGGAAGTTTTCAGTCATTATTTTTTCATATAGGTTTTCAATTCCTTGCTTTCTCTCTTCTCCTCTGGTACCCCTATGATGCAAATGTTGTTATGCTTGATGTTGTTCCAGAGGCCCTTTAAATTCTCCTCATTTTTTGGAGTCTTTTTTCTTTTTGCTCTTGTGATTGGGTGTTTTATGCTACCTTATCTTCTAAATTGCTGATTTGATTCTCTGCTTCATTTAATCTACTCTTGATTCCTTATAAGGTATTCTTCATTTCAATTATTGTATTCTTTATTTCTGACTGGTTCTTTTTTATGTTTTCTATCTCCATTTTTTTGTTTCCTATCTCTTTTTTTAAGTTCTCCCTGAGATCACTGAGCATCCTTATAATCAGTGTTTTAAACTTTATCTGGTAGGATGCTTGTCTCCATTTTGTTTAGTTCTTTTTCTGGAGATTTGTTCTGTTCTTTCTTTTGGGACATGTTTCTCTATCTCCCCATTTTAGCTGCCTCCCTGTATTTGTTTCTATTTTAGGTAGGGATGCTATGTCTCCCAGTCTTAGTAGAGTAGCCTTATATAGTAGGTGTACTGTGGGGCTCAGTGGCACAGTTTCCCTGGTCACCAGTCAGGTGCTCCGGTGTGTCCCCTGTGCAGGTTGTGTGTGCCCTCCTGTTGTAGTTGAGCCTTGGTTGCCTTTTGCACATCAATGGGAGGGATTGACCCTCAGGCTGATTTGTTGTGAGTACTGGCCGTGACTGCAGTGGAGGAGCTGTGGTTCAAGGGCTAACCCTACAGACTTACAGAGCAAGGTTCACTTTAGCAGGGCTCTGGTGCCTGCCCAGTCTGCCCTTTGGGTGTATCATCCTTGGAGGCAGCCAGGTGATGCTGCAGCTTGGTCTGAAGCTGGCCACTGAGTGTGCCAGCCCCAGAGCCTCCTGAAAGGGGACCCATTGCAGGCCAAGTTCAGCCACAGTCTGTGCCCTGCCCGGGGCCATCTGGAATGAGCCACAAAGCAATCTGCAGATGGCTGCCACCTGCACAGTACTTGGAAGTGCCTTTAGAGGCCAAACCATGAACCAAGGTTGGCTGTTGCTAGTGCCGGACTTAGGGCTGCTCAGCCTGAGGTACAGGACATGCCAAAGCCAGATGATGCTTGTTTGGATTTTGTGAACCTTTGAGAGATTTAAGGAAAGTCCACAGTATGAGACAAGACAGGCTGTTGATATGGAAAAGTCATTGGAAGTGGCTTGAGTGTGCCCAAAAGTTGGATGGGGTGGGGTCTAAGGAAATCGCTAGGGCACAACAGTTGAATGGTGTTAGCCAGGTTGTTGGAGAATCCGATATGGCATCTGCCTGCATCTGCATGCAACGAGGGACAGGGCTCAACAAGGAAACAATAGCTTCCACCAGCACCTCCATCCAGGAGAAAGTTGCCCCACCAGCACTCATCCTGTAGCCAGACAACTCAGTTCCTCAGCACATGTAGTCCCTGGTGACTTTTGAGCTGCTCTCCCAGCACTGGAACTCAGAGTGAGTAAGTCTGTCAGTGATAAGTTCATGTGTGGGCCCTTTAAGAGAAGCACCTAGGACTGCAGCTGCCCTTGTCTCACTCAGCCACTCATACACTTTTGGTGTATCATCTTTGAGGGCAGCTGAGTGATGCTCCAGCCCAGTCTTAAGGTGGGCATTGGGCCTGCCAGCTCCCAGAGCCCCCTAGAGGGGACCCACTGCAAGCCAATTTCAGCCACAGTCTGTATCCTGCTTACAATTTCCACTGGTTTTCACAGCCAGAAGTTATGGGGACTTTTCTTTCTGGCACTGGAACCCTTGGCTGGGAAGCCTGGTGTGGGGTTGGGACCCCTCGCTCCCTCAGAGAGGACCTCTGCAGCTGAGATATCCATCCAGATTTTTAATGGTCACATGTGGGTGTGGGATCAGCCATTCTGTGTCTCTGCCCCTCCTACCAGTCTTGAGGTGACTTCTTCTGCATGTCCATAGTTGTGGGGCTTCGGTTCAGCTAGAGTTAAGACTGAATGATGGTTGTTGTGTGGTTTAGTTGTAGTTGATGTGGTCCTGAGAGGAGGTGAGCACCACGATTACCTACTCCACCACCTTGACCTGAAATCGTGTAACCTCAGTCTTATTATACTTTATTCCAAAATCTTAACAATATCTTTCATGCCTAGGGCCAGATACCCTACCTCATACAAATGTATCTTTGTGCAAGTATTCCTTTGAACAACTGCACCACACCAACTGTAAGCACAAGAATACAGCAACACTGCCTGTCAACACTGGCTTTGAAGATGCCTTCGAATCTTTAGGGAAGTTATATAGCACTGTATAACACCAAGTAAAAGTTCAGTGCTTGAAATGGGATAGCAGCTAACATTTATTGAGCACTTACTACATACCAGTCCCAATTCTAAGCACTTTATGGGAATTAAGCCATGTAATATGTACAGCCACCAAATGAGGTGGGTACTAATTTGTCATCCCCATTTTTTTCCCTTTTAAAACATTGTCTGTATGTCAGCTTTCCAGCCTTTGATGAGGCTGTTCTTATCATTGTGAGCCAGAAAGCAGTCTCACTGTCACCCTATGAGGTAAGTATTATGACTGTCCTCATTATTTTGTAGATGGGGAAACTGAGGCACCAAGAGGCAAGTAATTTTCCCAAAGCCACACAGCCAGGAACAACAAAATTTGTATTCAAGCCTGAAGTCTGGCTCCCAGGTTCAGCTCTTAATCCTCTGGCTTTTCTACTTCTTGGTGTGTTTTTGGTCTGCCTCTCCCACCAGGTATGTCTCCAGGTATATGGCCCAAGGTCCTTGTGGGTCTAGTTCACCCCTGTATCCTCAGCATGTAGGAAGGTGCTAGGAACACTGAATGCATGTTGAATTAAAACATTAATTTGAAAAGTAGTTTTTGAAATAGCAAGAAAGGTGCACATATACTGAGATTTTATAAGGTTTCAAATCTAGTTTCTAGGGTATACATTTAGAGGTGTGTGCATTTAAGAAAACGTATATTTTACACACTAGAGACTGAAAAGGTGGGGGTTCTTTTCCTTAGTACTTTGAGCTATAGTAGCCAATGCGGACAAACCCATAAGATTTTCTCACCGCTACTATAAGAGTGTGTGGCAATATTGTTTTTCTCATTGCATGCTGTTTCTTAGGCATAATGAGGTATTGTTGGTGTTTGACTACACTATAGGAAGAGGGATATCTTGGTGTCAAACAAGGTAAGAATAAGTTGGCTTTTTGCCAAATTCCCCAAATCCGCCTGCAGTTCTGACTTCCATGTCTGTCCTTTGCAGGCATTAAGGAGAAGCTCCAAAGACCTCCCAGCTTATGGCAAACACTTTGATTACAGACTCTGGTATCGACACCGTTTTCTTGCTAATGCAATGTGTGATTTAGGGAGGCAATGTGCCCAGCCAAACACCCACTTTTTTAGCCTCTCTTACTGCAACAGGTGGCCATGTGACATGTTCTGATCACTGCCATGTCTGTAAAATTCTTTTGCTTTCCTGGTAATAGGAGAAAAAAGTAGCTGAAACCTGCCCTTACCCCCTACTTCAATTTGGCCATGGATGTGCCGGCAGGAGCTTCCGCAGTAATCTTACAACTATGAAGGAACGGACAGGAGAAGTCCCACAACATCAACACTAGCACTTTGCATAAATAGAAAAAAAAATCATAAAAACCAATAAAAGTAAAATCATAATAAGCGTACAACAGTGGTACTAAATTCTAGGTAGTTACCTCTAGAAGATCCTGGGCCTGAAGATTGTGGACCTTGAAATTCGGTAAAAATGGAAAGCTCTTATAAAAATTGGAAGTTAGCATGTGCAGGACAGATGTTAAAGATATGCTGACATCAGACTGAATCTTTCCCCTGACGTCACTGGAAGATTTAAAAGAGACTTGAAAGGGTAATCATCTTCTCACCATGTGAATGAATATTATTTAAAGACGTGTGTGAACCAAGAAAATCATTTCACATGCCATCGAATATGCTTGCCACACTGAGGGAACACTATGCCAGCCCTCTCATTTTACAGGTGGGAGCCATACCCAGAAAGAAAAATGGGCTTGTCCAAAGCCATGTCTCTAGTTACTAGTGGGGGGCTAGTACAGTGCCGTGTTTAAGACATCAGACTGCCTGGGTTCAAATCTTGCTCCTGTCACTTGTTAGCTGTATGGCCTTGGGCAGGTTACTTGACCTCTCCAAGCCTCCATTTCCTGACTGTAAAACAAGGATGAGGATATGGAAAATGCAGATGGGGGTGAGGCAGGGATGGGGGTTGGCTTGGGGTTGTTGTATAAGGCCTACCTCAGAGGATTCTTGTAAAATTGAAAAGAAATGTTTACTCGGTGCTTACCGTGGATTCAGCAGCTTCAGGTTGAACTTTGTCAGGGCAATGCTGTCTAGTTTAAGAGTCAACAAACTATAACCTACTTGGGCCAGATCCAGTGTAAGGCCTGCAAGCTAAGAATAATTTTTAACCTTTTTGAAGGGTTGTTAAAAACAAGACAAAACAAAATTAACAAATGAAAACAAAGAACAATGTGTGACAGAGACTGAATGTAGCTTGTAAAGTCTAAAATATCTACTATCTGGCCCTTTATGGAGAAAGTCTGTCCAGCCCTGGTTTAGTTCCCACACTGTTCTCCTCCTTCTCAGAAGACGGCATCTATTATCTTCCCTGCCCGGGAAGGGTGGCGCATTCTGGGTATTCAGGGCAGGCTTCTGAACGAAAGGGAGGGGACTGGGGACCCTGGAGTCATCGGCTGCCAGAGTCCCTGAGGTGCAGGAGGTTCATCGTTTCCTGTAGCCGTCTGGGGAGTGAGCTTGATGGCCCCATGAGCCAAAGGTCTTCTCTTGGTGTAGCCAGGTAACTGCCATCAGTGTATCCAGGGAGGCCCTGGTTTTCTAGGTTTTCTCCTCACATATTGAAGTCAGGAGAAAAGTGGGTGAACTAACATTCCCTTCTCCCTGGGCCGAATCCTGGCCTGACCAGCTTGTCTTGGGTCACGCACCCTCCTACCCATCCACAAAAGCTGGCGCAGGAAAGCTGCTCAGTGGACACTGGTGCTCCTTGGGCAGGTTACCTAGCCCTTCCAAGCATCAGTGTATCACCAACACTCACACACATGGGAATTTGGGGTGGATCACCTAGCCCTACCTCATGGTAACACAGCAGCGTTCCACTTGGAATGCTTCCTCAGGAATGCGCCACGTTTCCATTTGGAAACTTGGTCTGGTCTGTCCCTCTTTCCACCCTCCAGTCTTGTTGGTTTCTTGCTCTTTCCAGCATCTAGGCCTTTGCTCTTGCTAAGCTCTGCCTGGAATGTTCCCCCTCAATTCTTCCATGTACAGCCTGTTCTCATCCTTGAGGTCTCAGCCCACATGTCGCTTCCTCCACGGGGCCCTCCCTGATGGCAGTGATCACTGCAGTCTGCGTGATTCTTATTGTTTATTCCTCCTAGTGGGGTATGAGTTCCACAAGAGCTGACATGACAACTCATTATTGTTCATCATTGTATTCCCAGGGCATGGTCTCTCTTAAATGCTCAGGAAATACTGGTTAGATAAATGAATGACAAATAAACTTAATTCTGTAAAAATGTATTAAATGTATATTATTTATGAAATGACCAATATATATTAGCAGTGGATCAGCAGATGTAACAAAGAAAGAGTAGATGTAACATTTTAAAAACCTGAGCAAGGAAAGCATTTGCCAAGTGATTAAGCAATGAACAATATCAACTCTCCTGTTGTGTAATCCCTTGAGAATTTTGAAGTGCTTTCAATCTCTTCTCCCTTTCAATTTTTATAGTAACTGCATGAGGAAGGCATGTCAGGTGTGGCAACTCCAACTCTACAAAGGATGAAACAGAGAGAGAGTTAGGTGGCAATTCTTTCCAATTCTTGCCCATTTCCCCATACACTCAGTTATAAAAAAGAAAAGAATGAAGAATATTTAAGTGGTAGTTCAACAGTTCAAAACACCATTAGAACAGCAGATGTTTATCTAGGCAGTCACGAACTTTTGAGGTTTAGCTTCTAGGATTTCTTTCACTATCAAAATGCAAGTATGCAAATGATTTCCTACAGAGAAAATGCACTAAGCTCAGAAATTAATTACTCACCTATTTTAAATATCAAGAAGATTGGAGAGGGGGATGCTTACCTAGATTTAGTGTAGATAACATATTTTGCAATAGATGACAAAAGACAATATTCAACCATTTGTTTTGTTCCAAAGATAAACTTTGACATTTTTATTTTGTGAAAAAAACCCATGTGTCATTTTTTTTCCCTAGATTATTTATCTAGGAATAAAACAAAATAGTAATTTGTTCTAGGAAGCCACAGCACCAAATGACATACACATACACAAAGACACTAAGTTTCTAGGTAAAACCCATTCTCCCTTTTTCTCTAAACAGCCAAGAGATAACTAGTTATAAGAATCTTCGAGCACTAATTTCTTAAACAAATAGTTATTTCTAGGTCGGTGTTTCCCAACCAAATGGGACGGGGAGGCCCCGCTGGATGCGCTGTCCTCTCTACGGGGGCTTCTTCCGCAAGGAGGGTGATTTCTGCCCTGGACCTCTCTCCTTGCATCTCTCCTAAGCACATTCTGGGTCCCAGGGACGTGGGGGCTCCTGCTCCCCGTTTGGCTCCCACACAATTTCCAGAGCTCCAGACTTAGGATCTTTTCCTCTCCCCCACTTCTACTCCTCTTCTACTCCTCCCCGTCAGTGAAGAACCATCCAGGCCATCCTTGGAAATGGAATTTTCACACCCTTCCATGGACACAGCCCACATTACCTGAAATCTGCCCCTATATTTGATAGAGACTATGGGACCCCCTTTGCTGTGGCCAATTTATTGGTGTCCATCTAATTAAGAAAGGATGACAACTCCTGTTCTGGATCACAGTGGGGAAGGCCGTAGAATTTGTTGAACCCTTATTATATGCAAGACAACGTATTAAGTACTTTATATATGTCATCTGACTCAGCCCGCTCAACAATCTTGATTAGCCCCATTTTATAGATGTGGACATTGGAGCTCAGAGACGCTAAATGATTTGCCATAGTCACACAGCTGGCAACTTGAACTGGGTTTATCTGACCTCAGAGCTTGTCCTCTTGTCTGCTATGCCATATAACTATCTCCGTTGCTGCTGACGCAACTGTAAAGCCTATGTTCCAAGTCCACTTAATACAATCTGAAATCAAAGTATGGCCTTGGCGCTGGGGGAGGTAGATTGTAGAGATGAGCTGTATTGGTTTCCTAGAGCTGCCATAACAAAGTGCCACAAACTGAGTGGCTTAAAGCAACAGACATTTATTCTCTCATAGTTTTGGAGGCCAAAATTCTGAAATCAAGGTGTTGGAAGGACTGGAAGCAGCCTGATCGCTGCAGAGGTAGCTGTTGGGAAGCGATGGCGAATAAGGCTGGGAGATTAGAAGAGTAGGGATGATTTGGCCACAAATCACAGAAACCCCAGTTAACACTTGCAATAAGAAAATTTACCATCTCACAAAACACTGAATCTATGGATCAAGTAGCTCCAGGGTGGTGGTGGGGGTTAAAGGTGGGGGACCAGGACTCAGGCGACTCTGTCTCTCTCTGCGTAGGCTTTGCCCCCAGGTTGCCTCCCCTGGTGGTTGCAGGATGACTGCCTCAGGTCCAGGTCTCACATCCAGACATGATAATATAAATTCTAGATTTGGAATTGATATCAAGCATTTTTAATGCTTTCACTTGTAACACTTATTACCAAACTGCTCTCCAGAAAGTTGTTCTAACATAAAACTGTATAATTTATAATACTCTCATTATTCAGGTTTAAAAATGCCCACTTCTGACACCCTTGCCAACAGGTTTTTTATTAACCTTGGCCAGTGTGCCTGGCACATAATAGATGCTAATGTATATTTGTTGAATTAATGAATTATTGCTTTTTTCTATTTCTTCATTTCTGAATTACCTGACTGGGCCCAGTTTTCTGTTGGTGTATTGACCTTTTACTTATGGAGTTCTAAGAATTCTTTGTATATATTTGTTTTTCATATATATTATTTTCCTCTATTTGTTCTGTTTGTAGTGTTTTTTGGCTGCGTAGATATTTTTGTGTGGTCAAATACATAATATATTCACCTCTATTTTTCTAGACTGTTATTTCATTTTAAGCGATTAAATCTTTAATCTTTGGAGTTTATTTGAGGGTAAAAAAATGCAGTTTTTTCCTTTGGTAAGCTTGGTCAATATCATTATTAGCTAAATATCTCTTTAGCTCCCTGATTTGAAATACCACCTTTAGTGAAAGGATTAAGGAATACAAATTAGTAGTTAAAAAATAATCACGGGGATGTAAAATACAGCATAGGGAATATAGTTAATAATACTGTAACAACTACGTATAGTGCCAAGTAGGTACTAGATTAATCGGGGAAGTCACTTTGTAAATTCTATAAATGCTGAATCATGACTCTGCACACCTGAAACTAATATAATATTGAATGTCAACTGTCATTGAAAAAAATAAAAAGAAATACCACCTTTACTGTGGACTAAATCTCTGATTTTGCTTAGCTGTGTTTCTGAACTCTCTGACTGGTTCCAGTGAGCTGCCTGTTTATATTGGTGTTATGGTTTCATGATCTTCAGTTTCTGTAGCTCTTTTGTATGTCTAACTATATGGTTGGGAACGTCGATCTGTCTCCTATTACTTGTCATTTTCAAAAGTGTCTTAGATAGTTTCAAACATTTATAGGTCTAGATAGGCTTTGGAATCCTTTCAATAAGTCACCCCCCCAAAAAAAAGTCCTTTTGGGATTTTAATTGGGACTATGTTCAATTGAAATTGAATTTGGGAAAAATTGGTATCTTTAAAAATTGAAACTCTCCATCCAGGAAGATGATATATATCTCTCTATATTAGCCCTTTTTTATTTCCCTCTATTCAATTTCATAGTTCTTTTTTCATAAATAGTTTTATGCAGTTTATTCTTAGGTTTACCTATTTTTTTTCAACAATATTTATTGAGAATTTATTATGTCCTGGGCATTGTTCTAGGCTCTTGGGATAAAGCCATGAACAAACCAAAGTCTCCAGTCTTGGGAAGCCTATATTCTAGAAAGCAGAGAAAGGCAATAAACAAATAAACAAATATATTGGTCATATGTCAGGTGGTGACGAGTACCATAAAAATCAAAAGCATGTGAGGAAACATGAGTGGTGGAGGGTGGGAACTATGTTCTTTAAGGTGGCCAGGGAAGGCCTCTCTGATATGGTGATTTGAGTAGAGGCCCAATGCAACTGAGTGAGTGAGTCAGGCAGGTAAATTGGGGAAGATCATTACAGGCAGAGGGAACAGAAAGTAGAAAAGGCCCTGAGACTGGAGTGTGTCTATCATGCAGGAGGAGCAGCAAGGAGGTTAAAGGAGGCTAGTGTTTCTATAGCAGAGTGATTGAAAAAAAACGAACGGAAATATAGAGCAAATCATGTAGAGCCTTACAGGCAATGAGGAGGACTTAAGATTTTCTTAGGTAAGGTGGCAGCCATTGGAAGGCTTTGAGAAGAGGAATAGCACGCTCTAACCTGTATTTTAGAAGGATTACTCCGGCACAAAAGTGGGAATTTTGATCCCCCCTTACAGTTAGGATACTATTGAGTTACCTGTGTAAGAGCTGATGGTGGCTTGGACCAAGGTGGTATCAACAGTCGTTGTAAGGAATACTCAGAATCTAGATGTCTTTTTAAGGTAGAGCCAATAAATATGTTGATGGCAAGGATAAATGATGGGAGAGAAAGACAGGGGTCACAGATGACTCAAGGGTTTGTGGCCCAGGCGACTGATAGAATGGAGTGGTCACTCACTGAGATAAGGAAGAGTGGAAGAGAAACAGGTATTGGGAGGGAAGAGTCGTGAAGAGTTCAATCTTGTTTAAGACAGGTTTAGTTTGAGATGCCTAGTAAGCATCCAGGGGACATGTTGAGTAGGCAGTTGGATACAAAAGTATAAATTTAAAAAAAGAGATGAGGTGTTCTCTATTTTAATGGCTATTGTGTACAGGGTTCTACTTTCTAACTGGTCATGACTGTTGTATAGAGATAACAGTGAGCTTCTGCTGTGTAACCAACAACCACAACTCCTAATGGCATGCGACAATCATCATTAATTACTAACACATCATTTGCTGGCCTTTCTGCGCTACCCAGAGAGGGGTCCACGTGGCAGTGTTCTGGGTTCCCGTCATAACTTAAGAGGAAACTTGCATGATGTCCAGAGCCCTCACTCGAGCCCTGCTGATGAAGCAGGGGGATATTCTCAAATTCCTTGCAGCAGGAACCACTTAGGCGGCACCCACTTTGACTTCTAAATGGAACAGCGCGTCTACAAAAGGAGAACGGATGGCATCTACGTCAGAAATCTGGAGAACACCTGGGAGAAGTTTCTGCTGGTGGCTTGTGCCATTGTCGCTATTGAAAAACCGGCTGATGTCAGCGCCATATCCTCCAGGAACACCCGCCAGCAGGCTGTGCTGAAGTTCGCTGCTGTCCTTGGAGCCACTCCTACTGCTGACCGCTTCCCTCCTGGAACCTTCATTAATCAGACCCAGGCAGCCCCCCGGGAGCGGTGAGTTCCGGTGGTTACTGATCGCAGGGCTGCCCGCCAGCCTTTCTCAGACGTGTCTTGTGTTAACATACCTACCATCTTTCTCAGGAATACCCTCTCTCTGCCATGCGAACATGCCATTCTGGGCAACAAGGAGGCTCACTCTCGGCCCAAGCACCGGATGCTGGGCCGGGAAGCACTGCGCATGTGTGGCCCCTTCTCCCATGAGCACCCACGGCGGTCACATGTGATCTCTGCTTCCACCGAGACCCGGAAGAGGCTGAAAAGCAAGATCAGGCTGCTGCTGGAAGGGCATTGACCCGAGAGGAATTTCGGGGTGGATGTACTGCTTTAACTTCCAAATTTACTGCTGCTCAGCCTGAGGTCGCAGGCTGGTTTGAGGGCACAGGTGCCCGCTGTACCTCTTCAGTGGTTCCCCGCTTCCCGCCCCTCAAGACTCCAGTGCTCAGCTGCCCCTGAGGACTGATCCGCAGCTAATGGGTAGGAACAACCACGGAGTGGTCTTAAGCTGTTCTTCCTCAGACCCTTAAACAGAAAATTAAAATCAGGCTGATGGAAAATAAGCAGTTTTTTTCAACAACAAAAAATTTATTTTCTCGGTAAATTAAGTTTTGATAGAACTTGGCCATAAAATATGGGTGATGACTTTTGGAGGTTGATTCTTCAGCATTTTCTGTTGAAGAGAAACAGGGCTTCATAAGTCTTTGTAGCAAGGTGGTTATGAGTGCAGACTCTAGCTGGACAGTTGCTGCCACTTATAACTATGACCTTGTGCAAGTGACATCTCTGTGCTTCAGTCTCATCTGTAAAGTGGGCTAATCATATAATCTACTGTATAGGGCTGTTGTGGGGAATAAAAAAATCAGCACACAGTAAGCCCCTAGAACAGTGTCTGGCATATAATTGGCACCATGAAAGTAGTTGATATTATTATTTAAAGATGAGGAATTGAAGCTTTAAAGAGTTAAATAACTTGCCCAGGATCACACAGCTATTACTAGATACAGCGCCATTTTCTTTTGAACACAGTCTGGACTGGATTGCATAGATTTTGGTATGCACTTTGCTCATGCTCATTGATTTCTTAATAGTCTGTAATTTCAGTTTCGGTTTCTTCTTTGATGAAGTTCCTGTTGTTTCTTCCTCTGTGGGAAACCTTTTTGTTTCCTCCTATCTGCATGGTCTTGAAACTCAGGAATTTCACCAGAATTTGGTCTAGTTGTGGCTATTCTTTTTTATTCCTGACCAGCTTGTAGCCCGTCTCACCTTAAGATCACAATCATTCTCCAGTAAAAATCTTTTCTATTAGTTTTTTGATCTCCAGTCATCCTTCTCCTTCTATAATTCCTATTGTACATATGTTGAAATCTCCTAAACCTAGTTTTCATGCTTTTCCCTTAAATCTTTATTTTTTATTTTTTTAATTGGGGAATATTGGGGAACAGTGTGTTTCTCCAGGGCCCATCAGCTCCAAGTCGTTATCCTTCAACCTAGTTGTGGAGGGCACAGCTCAGCTCCAAGTCCAATTGCCCTTTTCAATCTTAGTTGCAGGGGGCACAGCCCACCATCCCATGTGGGAATTGAACCGGCAACCTTGTTGTTGAGAGCTCACGCTCTAACTGACTGAGCCATTGGGCGGCCCCTAAATTTCTTATCATTGTTTTCATTTCTGATTTCTGGGGGAACTGTTGGATTGGGTCTTTTAATTTTCAATTCAATTATCTGCAGAATCCAATCTGTTGTTTAACTGCCCCTACTGAAGTTTTTCATCAATGACTTTTAATTTTAATATTTTTAAAGTTTGATATGCATTCCAAAATATATGTAACAAGCTCATTAGGCCCACTTTGGACAATTTTTATAAAAATGAAGGAGAAAGATGATATATAAATGACAAAGCCACATAAAATGCCCTTTAAATTTTCCATTAAAATTAAATTATTAATAATTAAAAATTCCACTTTCATTTCCACTGAAGTTCTACCCTACATGCAGCCAGCCATCCAGCATTTCTATCTCCAAAAATCTGACATCCACTGCCAGACCCCAAAATTAGTTTTTTGATTCTGGCTTACTCTCCCCAAACTTTACCTCAGCATCTTTCCATCTTCCTTTTTGATCTTTAACAAAGTTTTATTTGGAACAGTTTAAGATTTATAAAACAATTGTAAATATACCATTTTTTTGCCATGTATAATGTGCATATTTTTGCCCAAATTTGTGAGGGCAAAAAGATGTGCATTATACAAGGGTAGTAGTAATTCTGTTTCCCTGAAAGTCTGGGACAAAAACTTTCATTATACTCGGCATTACTGGGTGCTCATTATACACGGCAAAATGTGGTAGTACAGAAAGTTCTCATATACCCCACATCTAATTTCCCCTATTATTGGCACCTTACATTTGTTACAATATGCACATGGTGCATTTGTTACAATTAATGAACCAGTCTTAATACCTCATTATTAACTAAAGTCCTTACCTTGTTCAGATTTCCTTAGTTTTTACTTATTGTCCTTATTTGGATCTCACCCAGGACACCATATCATATTTAGTCATTATGTCTCTTTAGGCCCCTCTTGACTGTGACAATTTCTCAGACTTTCCTTGTTTTTGATAACCTTGACAGTTTTGAGGTGTGCGGGTCAGGTATTTTGCAGACTATCCCTCAGTGGGATTTGCCTGATTTTTTTTTTCTTTCCATGATTAGACTGGGGTTATGTATTTTGGAAGGAAGAGCACGAAAGTGCTGTTTTCATCATAAAATATCAAAGGTACATACATCATTGTGACTTATCCCTGTTGATGCTGACCTTGATCATCTGACTGAGATCGTATTTGTCAGGTGTTTCCATTATAATGTTCCTCTTCCCCCCCCCCCCCTTTCCATACTGTGCTCCTTGGCAGGAAGTCACCATATACAGCACATACGCAAGGAGTGGGGAGTTATGTTCCACTTCCTTGAGTGCTGAGTACCTGCATAAATTATTTGAGATTCTTCTGCATGGGGGACTTGTCTCCCTATTTATTTATTTATTCAATTATTTATTTATAGCAGTGTGGACTCACAGGTACTTATTTTATACTTTGGGTTACAATTAAATACTGCTTTATTTATTTTATCACTCTAATTGTTCCAGCTTTGGCCATTTGGGAACTGTTTCAGTTGTCCCCCGTGTCCCCATTGAACCCATCACTGTGGCTTTTTCTCCTTTTGTTTTTTGAGTACTGTATTACTTTCTGGCATTAGGATGCTCCAGGCTCGTCTTGTCTATTTCTTATGCCAGTAGGAGAATCAGCCATTTCTCCAAAGAGTGCTGATTCCTTTTACTGGAGAATGGTATTAGAAGGCAAGATGAAAGCTAGCTGTGCACATTGCTACTGGGGGTAGCAATCAGCTGGGTTTTTTATCGTCAAGAATTGTAACTATTGCTCCCTTTTCATAACAACTGGCTCTTACTTTATCAATGCAATGAATAAAAATTATCTAACTATATATATACAGGAAATGGAAGGGAGAAGCTCTTTTATGAAGTGCTTTTTCATTCAAGGTTATTTGCTCTGAATGTTCCACTTAAACTGCTGAGTACTTTTAGATATCTGGTAATTCTTTTTGCTCTGCTGATGCATATGAACTATTCAGAAAGGTAACCAGGACTGGTTGCTGAGATGGGTTCCAACAGAGACTGTTAAGCCAGTATAATTTCTTTCCATCCTTAACAAAAATAGAAGACAAATTTAGACGTATACTTTTCCTTCAGCAGCTTAGACATCCAATAGTTTGTTCAGCACTGGGACGTTGAGAGCTACTTGAGTGAAATTTCACCTTAGCTCAGTTATGTTCTGCGTCTCAAAGGGGACAGGGCCCTGTGTACCAGCCATTTAGGACTACTTCCTATGTCCCCACTCAGGTCTGTTAACTATCTAGTTAGCCTCAAATGCAAAGTCTTGGCCTCTGTCTCAGTGTCCACCTCTGTCCTATGCCCTGGGATGGAATGCGTCAAAATGACTCTCTCCTTAGTTCCTTACTAGTAACAGTCCTTGTTTCCACAGTCATGGCAAACCCCACTCCTCCCTGGCTAGTGACAGGTCCTAGAAACCCAGCCGGACTTAGAGGCCACGTTTCTCACTCCCCACTCCCCAACCCACCAGATTCTGTAGACCTCCAAGGTCACTCAGCTAGTGAGAGGCAGAGCCCAGATTCAACCCATTCTCTTTATATTATCTCATTCTGCCTCCCAGGTTGACCATTCCAGTAAACAGATAATTCAAACACTGAACTCAAACACTATCCACAGATTATTATTTCCGTAGTTAGCCAGTATGAATTTGATTAGAGAAAATGGAATAGAGGAAATGAATAATGTGAATAATGTGAAGGCCAGGGTAGCTGTGGTAGGTACCAGGAAATCTGAGCAGTGGCGGGGACAGGCAGCAGGGCACGGGCACATCCCAAGGGTTCCTTTTGGTGGAAAAGGAGGCTCCACCTCTGGTGACATCTCTACCATCTAGAGAATACCTGGGACATCAAGCATGGGACTCAGCAGAGGCCTCACCCACAAAACCATGTGCTTTAGTATCTGCCTGAAAGAATGAAAGACTAATGTGTTTTCCAAGTTGATTTCAGAAAAAGATAAGCAAAGAAAAGAAAGACACAGTCATGATGCTTCATAAGAGGCAGTCTGGAGTATCCTGTGGGGTACCTCAAAAAGTTCTCAGTAACAGTGGGGGATCTCCAATGGCTAGTGCACTTTACTTCAGTCATCCCGTTGGGGTTTCAGTTTGGCTCAAACAGCACAACATTTGTTGACTAGGGCCTCATCTTAATTAAAAATGGTGACATGATTTTATGAAGTTTTGTTACCAATGGTCCTTTTAGATAAGGTATTGTCTTATTTCTTTCAACATGTCCTCATTATCCTACGAAAGAATTCGGGGTCTAGGTCGGGGTCAGGCTCAGGATCAGAGTGTAGGTTGGGATCTTTTCATAGTCTTGACCTCTCGAGAACCTTTGATTCCATAGAGTGCTCCCTTTGTCGAGAAATGTGCTCCTCTCGTGGCCCCAGTGACACCACATATGCTCTTAACTTGGTTCCTCTCACATGCGCTACCTCTCAGTGTCCCTTGCTGGCTCCTTTCCCGCCGTCCAGCTTCTCCATACTGGATTGCCCCAGTCCTCTGTCTGGCACTCAGCGTTCTCTAGCGTGAATTAGATGTTCTTATTCAGTCCTGGTTTTTCCCCGTCTACATGCTGATGATTCTCAGATTGTATCACCAGCATCGACAGCGTCACTGAGCTACAAGCTCATGGCACAAATGTAATATACTTAGATATGTCCAGGCTGTTTCCCTTATGAATAATTATATCACCGTTTCCTACACTCCCTCCCTCATCCATCAAGGTGTAATAGTGAGACTGGAAAGAATTTTTATGTCCTTCAACATACTCACATTTAATATATAAAGAGAAGATTGCCCTCCCCTTTGTCCCCCACCCCCACCCCTGCCCCCGACTCTGCTGGCTGGGCTATGATAGTTACTGCCCTAGGCAAAGAGGAGAATGGACCAGGAAAAGGGAAAGTTGGTAGCCCATCTCTTATGGTACCAAGGGATTGTGGGGGAAAGAAGGTGGGGCAGAAGAAGCAGAGAGAGACATGTCGTGCTGGTCTTTCCTCTCTGAACGTCTGCCCGGGCAAGTGTGTTATAGCTCCTGAGGGCAATGCCGAGCGTTTTTTGCCCAGTTTACTTTGGAGGCTCTGAGAGGAGATCATCACCCAGCTGACTCTTACGCCAACTGAGGCAGTGGGGAGTAGATGGTGGGCATATCCGAGTAAAATCAGTGGTACGGCATGGCCAGGCAGAGACAGACCTGGATGGTAGTTCTCTAGGCTGTCTCCAGTTCCCATGTGGTGAGGAAGGGACTCAGAAATTCCCACATGTTCCCAAAGTATCCATGGACCAAGGCTGGGGAGCTAATAAACATCCCCAGAGCCAGGGTGGGTCTTTGGGCCAAGCTTGGTGGAGAATATGGCAGATACCCAGAGGGATACAGAGCCCGCGGGCATGAGGCCAAGTCAGCCAGAGTGTCCCAAGTCCTTCACTGAGCTCTCACCAAGCCACATTGGCTGCCAGCTTCACTGGTGAACACCAGCAGTGACCAGGGACAGGCGAATAGGGTGATCTGCTGTAGACGGCAGAGGAGTTAGTGGACACCAAAAGGTATTAAGACTCTTCCAGGCACTGCTGGGAGGGCACTGTGGGCTCCCATCATTTTGGGGGAGAGATGAGTGGTGGGGTGCAAATCTGAGAGAACATGTTTAAATTCTTCCTTCACATGAAGAAGAGCAGATCGGGCTAAATTGAGTTCCCTCCCTCCACCTGCCCCCACGCCCCAGTGGGTCAGGAATCATGAGCAAGATCTGAGAGGAGGCTGTGATTTCTGTGCACTTCTGAGTTACTCTTAATGGCATCATTCATTTCTTCAACTCATAAATCTGACTGTTTGACATTTAACATGTATCTTAGACTATACCTAGCCAAATTGAATTCTTGACCCCTCTCCTAAAAAATCCTGGTCCACTCCCAACTTTCCCTACCTCAGGGGCAGCACGACGGGCTTAGGGGTCATAGTTGATTTCTCCTTTCCCCTCACCCCTCACTCACGTCTAATCCATCAGTAAGTCCTGTCAGCTCTACCTCCAGACATATCCTAAATCCACTTCTCGCTTTCTCCACCATAACTATTATCCTTGCAAAGATGATGGCGATATCTTCCCCCCATTCTCACTCCTGAGGCTGCTTCCTGCCCATGTGGTGCGTAGTATGTGATAGAAAATATACGTCTTTCTACAGATGAACGCAGCCGCATGCTGGATACAGGGCTCGGTGAGTAGTGCAAAGGCAGGATGCAGCCCCCACGCACCCCTTCCACCTGGCATCCTTGTGTAGGATCCAGCCTAAAAAAAGCACACAGCCGGCAGCCCTCCTCACTCTATGCTTCTCCCTAGGATCCATTATCCACCAGCAGAATGACCTTTTAAAAACATGAATCACATCTCACTGCCCTGCTTGAAGACCCTCAATGTCTTGTCCAACCCTTAGAACAAAATTTCAACTTCCCACCATGGCCTGTGGTGCCCCGCATGCTGGGGCCCCTGCTTCCTTCTCCAGCCTCATCACGCTCCCTCATAGTCATTTTCTCTCTTTTCTTCTTACACGATGTCAGTCCATTCTTTGTGCTCTTGCTGTTCTCTTGGACTGAAAAATACTGCCTTCCAGATTGGGGTTCAAATGTCACCTTCTGGGTAAGGATTTTCCTAAATGACCCTATTCATATTGCCCTCCTCTGACCCTCTCCACCATATTACCTGTTTTGTTTTCTTAACAGCATTTCTCAATCTCTAAAATCATTTTTTTTCCGTTTATTCCTTTGTTCTTTGTCTCCTCTCTCTCACACGAGAATAACAGTTCCAAAAGCAGGGACCATTTCTGCCTGGCCCACCTCTGTTTTCAGAGTCTTGAACAGTGAATGGCACATATCTGTTGAATGAACACTTGAATTAAAGAATCAGTGGTGAAAATTGCATGTGGTGCTATTGTAGGCATTTCATAAAAAGACTGCAAATTGCTGACCAGAAAAGCCAAGACTTTAGTATTTCTCCAAGACACAGTGACGTGGCCCTAGAGACATACAGATGGAAGAATAAACACAATTATTTTTTATTACGATACTAAGGGATCTTTTGGGGTATTGCCTTTCATTGCTGAATTTTAAACTAGAAAAGAGCAAAGTTTTAAAGTGGTTGAGTGCTTTTCCCAACCAACGCAAAACAAATTCTCTTCATGACCATCTTATTTTCTGACTCTGAAACTTTTTTTTTGTTTAATCATTTGTCGACGTCCTGTTTGTGGTTTAAAAATTCTGATCACAAAGAATGATATAACATACGCTAAACAATAATTCAAAAAGAGTAATCTTAACATCTATTCATCATCAAGTGTTCAGGTTTTCTAAAACATTATTCATTGTGTGACTAAGTCCAGGAACTGCCCACTTTCACCCGGTTTACACCAATACTCAGCCCTTGTAAATGAATATTACTTATCGTGACTGAGCCCTGCTACAAACACTTCATGGAACTATAACAATTAGAGCATTTATCAAGTGTCATCATCTTCAGTTACCTCATTTGCTCCTAATGTTCAGTCCTACTAAGGCAGGCTTGTGGTCTGAGGCTCTGACTTGAGGTTTCTCTTCTCACAGTTTCTTCTGTTCAATTTGAGAAAAAGTAGTAATTGTATAGTAGACTAGGTTACACGGACATATTTGAGATTACTTGTAAGATACTCGTTATTAATATAAACTGTTGAACTTTAGAAAAAACTTTACTTGAAACCCACTCTGCTTTGCTTTTCTTCCTCTCCCTTCTTGTCTTCCTCTCTTCCTCCATCCCTCCCTTTCCCCTGCCCTCTCCTCCTTTTCCCTCCCCTCCTCTCCTTCCCATGTCTGTTGAGTTTCAGCTATGCATGAAGCCCAGTGTGAGGTAACTTCATATGAACACATTTATGAATGAACCTATTGCTGTGCCTAGAACACAGCAGATGTTCCACTGGCGGAAAAAAAAAAAATAGAATCAAGTACATAGTTTCTACCCTTGATCCTGACATGATTGAATCTTTTCTTTGGACTTACCTAGACACAGATCTATTCGTCTAAGCTCTCTTATTATATTACAGAATCCTTAATAAATGGTCCTCCTCCTTTTGCTTAAATAATGGGTTTTGCCATGGTGAAATAGGGTGTGGAAAAAGACCTGTACCATCATTCAGAAAATGCCGACTAATTCAGAAGATACAGTATATAAAGCCCAGCATAGTCGAATCCATTGGAATGGAAATCAGTAGAGCTGATTTCAAGTCCAAATTTTGTCCCCACATGCGGTGTAACCTTGCGTCAGTCCCTCCTTCCACATAGACCTCATTTTCTTCATTTGAAAAATTAGATAATATGTTACTCAAGATTATTTTAATTAAAAGTGACAAATCCAGCTAAAGCTCGTTCAAGCAAAAAAGAAAACTTTTTGACTCAAACATCCTTAGGCATGGCTGGATCCAGGGATCCAGGAACCAGCATCACTGGACCACGTCTTTCTCGGCTCTGATTATCTCTGTCTTGGCCTTTGCCCTCCTCCTATAGATGGGCTTCCACTATGCGCCCAAGGGAAGTCGCCTCAGTAACTTCAAACGTGCATCATTTCAGCTGATTAACTCTAGAGAAAAGCACTTCTATTTCCCAATCTGTATACCAGTCTGAGGAAAGAACTTAGATGGGGTCTGTTTTGGTCACGTGGCTGTCCTCTGGACCTAGTCCTGTTGCTTGGGGAGTAGGTGCTATCATTGGCCGTGTATGGATCACATCACGTGTACCACTGCAGTTGGTTTGGGGGAGGGATCTTCTTCGTTCCTCCCTTGGTGTCCATTTTCTGGCTACAGAAAGGAGCTAGAAAGACTTGGGGTAGCACAAGTGTGCTTGCTCTCAGCCTTTCCAGACAATCTGTTTCTCCAAGGCTCTGATGGATGAGGAGACACAACCAGAGAGGCATTTTTTCCTTAAAGCAAAACTGTTGCCCATTTGCTTTGCTCACCTACCTGCCCTGTCCTAATGGATGATAGTAAGTTTGGTTACTTACTGGGAGGGTTTCTATGTCCCAAAGAGATGAAGTGCTTGCCCAAAGTGATATGGCTAGATCGTGATGAAGCCTGGGCTAAAACGCATGCCTGCCTTCTCCCCACCAGCATCTTCTCCACAGCACTGTGCTTTTTCTTGGGTTTAGCAGATAATACTGATTTACTACTTGGTGCTGTGGTCATAGGGTTACTCCAGTTTAGAGGCAGACAAGTTAGTTCTTCCTGGGCCCAACTAGAAAATCTCCTTAGTAGTTGATATGATTTGTATTCCTAGAACATGAGTAGTTTTAGAGCATCCTGGTCTACGAACTCAGTCAAATATCACTGCTTCAGACTGAGAGGATGTGCATAATGACTGTGCTGAATGACAGGACCTTTTGTAAGAAATGCAGCCCAGTCATTTCTAAGCACACAGAAAAGCGGGATATGGAATGTGCCCTGAGGAGTTCCCAGGACAGCCTCTAACTTCTTGGAACCTCAATTTCCTCCCCTATACAATGAGGGAGTTAGATTAAATGAGTATTATTATCATTATAACTGGTTTCAGGTGTAAGACTAAATGACTTCTGAGGTCCTGCAGAAGTCTGGATATATGATTGAAGCCCTGTCATAGTTTCTTTCAGACCTGAGACCCACGGGGCAGAGTTGATTTTAGTAAACAGAGCACTGAGGTGCTGGGGTTGCTGGGAGGGCCTGTCCCACTCCACTTTGTCTCCAGGACGCTGGTAGTTAGGGTCCTGCCCCCTAGAACACAGAGCTTATTGATTCCTGAAATTTGACCGCTGGTACTTCCTTTGTTTTGTTTCTGACTGTGATCTCTCAGAAAGAACATGTAACATGTAATCAGAGGCTTTCCTGTGTGCCAGTTTTGAAAGGAAAAGGAGGGAGGGTTCTGGGCCTTTGAAGAGGGGATTTAAGGTGCTAAGGGACATGCACCAAGAGACCAAAGCCACACTCTAAATACACACTTGGTAACTTTGTAGAAGCTCCGTCTCGGAAGGAACTCTTGTCTTTACATTACACATGTGGTCAACACAGAGCACATATGTCACTCACACTCTGACCTCAGGGAAACACTTTTGGTTAACCGCCAGCAGGGAGCCCCACTTCCTTCTCAGAGCCTTCCCTGAGTCATCTGTTCAACTGTGATATGCCGAGTAGACAGGAAGAACCGAGTCAAGTTAACTGAGGTAACCGACTGGCCCAAGGTCACCAGGACACTCTGTTGACAGTCTACAAGTCATTTCACTTTTTTTCTTCTGCTAAGGAGCCAGGCAATCATAGACTGTCTCAGATTTAAACGGCAAACTGCGACTTGGGCTCCTCTTGCGTTTTCTGTTCCAAAACAAAGGTGTCAAAAGCCAGTGAGATCTTGAACCCATTAAGCTTTCTACGCTCCCTGATGTGTAATAGTGATGTCTAACTGCATGTAATTACGGTACTGCTTTTAAAATACATTTTAAGATGTTCAAATGAAAGGTATTATTAAATACTTAACTTCTGAGAGATATAAAATGTATAATGATTATATACTGTCCTTAGCCTAAAATGGGATCATTCCATCTGTAATTCTGTATTGGTGCCTGTGCTGCTTTTCCTGGGTGGGGGTGGGAGAGTGGTAGTGACAAGTTATGCCAACCTATCTATAGGCCTATCCTGTCTATCTGTCTATCTGTCTATCTCTCTATCTATCTATCAACCTATCAATCTATCATCCATCCATCCATCCGTCCGTCCATCCATCTTCTGTCTCTGGAACAATTTTATGAATGACGAGACATTCATTTACTTATTCCCTGTACAATTATGCATTGACTACCTACTATAGGCCAGGCACTGTTCTAAGTAATGAGGATCTAGTTTGTGAACAGAACAGACCAAAATCCATGCCTGTCTGGAGCATACATTCTAGTGGGAGTAATAGATAAGCAAAACATACAGTATATTATATAGAGGTTAGTACTAAGGAGAAAGTAAAGGTGGCACTTGAGTAAAGCCCTGAAGGATAATAGGGAGTAAGCCTTGTAGATATCTATGGAAAGAGTACACGAGGTAGAGGGAAAAGTGAGAACAAAGGCCCCAGGGCAGGAATGTACCTGGAGGGTTTGAGGAACAGGGAGGAGGAGGCCCTTCTGACTAGAGTAGAGTGAGGGAGGGAGGACGGAGGGAGAGGTAGTAGAAGAAAAAGTCGAAGAAATGGGGTGGGGAGAAAAGAGACTGAGGGGAGGTTTCCCAGGTCCCTATAATAACTGGCTTGTACTCTGACTGCAAGGACACCATTGGGGGGGTTCAAGTAGAGAAGTGACATGAGTTGACACTCTAACAGAACTACTCTAACAGCATTAAGAACATACTGCAGGCATGACAATAGGTGGTTAATAGATTTATTATTGGTGATCACACCATAAGGTATATAAACGTCAGAGCACTATGTTATACACCTGAAACTAACACAGTATTGTATGCCAACTATAATTTAAAAATTTTTCTAAGGAGCAAGAGTGGAAGCAAGGAGGTCAGTTAGGGGGCCACTGCACACTCCAGGTGAGAGATGATGGGAACTTGAACCAGTGTGGTGGCGGTCAGGGTAGTGAGAAGTATTCAGATTCTGGACATGTTTTGAAGGTAGAACTGAGAAGATTTGATGACAGATTGTATGTAGAATGTGAAACGATACAGAGGAGTCAAAGACGATTCCAACGTTTGGGGCCTGAGGAACTGAAAACATGGCATTGCTACTTACTGAGGAAAACAGCAAGAGAAGAAGGTTTTGAAGGAAGAGATCTAGAAATTACTTTGGACATAAGTTTGAGATGACTGTTGGAAATCCAACGGAAGTCAAATAGAGAATTGGGTATAAAAGTCTGGAGTTCAAGAGAGGTGAGGAGTGGAAATAAAGATTTGGGAGTCAATAACGTATAGATAGCACTTAAAGCCACGAGAAGGGATAGCATCACCAACAGAATCAGCACGGATAGCAAGGATTCGTGCTTCTAGAACCACAGGGACATGTGGTTGATGGGTTGAGGAGATGAGGGGGAACCAGCCAAGGAGAGCTGTGTCCGGAGTAATTGGAGAAACACTAGAGACTGCATTCACAGCCTTTTACCATGGAATAGGACATAATTAGTGTATTCAAAAAATCATTTTCCATGATTGTCCTGTATCTAGAAAAATGTCTGTGATTTGGGCTGGGAGTCTGACAAACCAAAGCTAAAAGAATAGGATAATATAATGTCATCCAGCCAGGACAAATCTCACTGGGTATGCCTTCCCCTTATTTTTCCTACTTTACAAAAGTCTGCTCACCAAAATTTTAAATGTGAAACATTTGCCTTTAAAACTATCGGGGGACATTTTTTCTGCATAATTCAGGAGTATAGTCGTTACAGTTCTCAACATATTTTTATGAAACAATAGCAAAAATAAATCTAAATTAAATTTAGGCTATTTGAAAATAGGTTTTATATGACTTCCAGAATATAGGGGAACTGAGTTTGTGAAAAGGACCTTTTGCTCAAATCCATTATCTTTTATGGTAGGATAATGTTCAAACTCTATACTGAGAACAATTAGGAAAAGTGGAAATGTGCTAGGGATGTAATGAATGTTGTATAAGATATACTGTGATTTATTAATGTTTTTAACACAGTTTTCTAGGTAGTTAATTGAAGGAAGTGCAACTAAATTATACTCAGGAGTCAGTGATGTAGTTGCCCATTGCCAAAACCACTTGTTAAAGGCAACCACATATGTCATCCTACAAGTTTAATATTAGTGAATTTTTTCTGGGTTGAGAATGAAAACTCTGTTCCACAGGGAAATACATCAATATAATAAGAGTTTGACGGGGTTCTCTTCTGAAGCACCTGGATAATTATCTGCTGCAAGTAACGACTCACTTTCAGGATATGACTCAGCAGCACTTTGCTCTTAATGAAACACACTTCATTGAATAGTAGATGATGTCGTGATTTCCTTTCCAAGATTTGAAAAGTTCCCTAAAGGTAAGAAGATGTAATCGATGTTGACAAAGAAAAACGAGTAACAAAACTTTCTCTAAAGAGAAAACCTCTTTTTTAAATATAAGGGGAAAAATGCTCAACAAGGATTTGGGGATCTGAAATACACTATTTTACTATGATTCAACCCAAATGGAACACATATTCTGCGAGTCATCACTGTGGGAAGAAAATAGCCCCAACTGTCACACATGAGCTCTGCGCCCTCCTTCTGGAGGAAAATCATTTCCCCTACACACAGAGCTTTGTGCCTTCTCAAAAAACCGGACTTTCCCTCAAAGCCCATCTGAGAGCCCACACTACTTCAAGTGCTGGATATGGGGTCAGAAAAGTGGTTTCACTCAGAGTTTTATGTGTACATGTTCTGCAAATATCACCTCATTTTTTAATTTTTTTTTGGAAGGCTCAAATGAGAATACTCATAGAGTTGAAGATGTAACTCTCCCTATAGTAAATGCGGAGTCTTCTAATTTTACTCAACACAGGCTGTCCGTACAGGGAATTGTAAAAAGCAGACATGCTGTGCCTGGCATTAATTTTTGCTGCTGTAATAACTTGAATTAACACCACCAACTAGGAGCCTCGCAGCAGGTGTGAGTGCGTTCAGCAGCGACGTGAGCTGTAGTGAACGTCACTGTTGTAAGCATCTAGCTGAGTTGCACAGATGACTGTGTGGCTCACAGTCTGTTCTTTTCCACTGTCCTCTGTCCTGGATTGGTGACCATTGTCATTGATTGGCAAACCTCACTGGTGTTTGTGAGCCTGTTTTTCCAGTGTCTCCTCAATAGCTTGCAACAAAGAGCTGTCCTATTTCTGTCTGGGTATTTGAACGGTGTGTTTGCCGGCAGTCTACTGCCATGCTGTTGCATTTTAAATATGACTTCAATTAAATATTACAGTGTTTTTCCTATTTCCTCTAACAATTCTTCTACTTTATGATCTCAATGTAATTGACTCACAATACAGTATATTCCTTATGTTGATGAATAATAATCATTTTAAAAAAAACAACCAGTTTGGATTTCTAAAACCAGGAAGTTAAACTGCTGTGTACTTAATTTTCAATCTTATGATACGTCATTTTTCAAAGATTTGGAGTTAACATAGGAAAACTTGCCATAAACAAGGAAATGATAAATTTAGTAACTTGAAAGAGTTTACTGTTCTTTATAAGGAAAATATTTCAGTGTTAAAATTGTCCTTTTGTTCAAAAAACTAAGAAATTTTCATTTTTGAAAATGACTTTTTCAAAATGCTCCTAAAAATGGCCGATGACCATAACGGCTATAAAACATGACCTACTAACCTACTTTTATTAAATGATTTAGAATGACTGATCTTGTTTCACTCAATGATCCCAGATTTGTGCTGACAAAGTAATAATACAGGGTTTTGCCTTTCATAAATAAAAGAACTGTAGAAAATTATCTCTCGGTTAACAAAGTATTTCCATGAAAATGCTTAGTTAAAAGGGCAATAAATTCCCTTGTTTCTTTTTTTATTAATTAGTTAATTAACAATTTTTTTCAGTTACACTGTATTTGGATAATTATCTGAGTTGCAACGTTTAAAACCAGGTAATATACAAAGTTGGAAAACATAATTCAATGTTACATTTTATTTTAATAACTTTGCAGCTGTAAAGGCTTAACTAGAAAAGCATTAGTGAAAAGCATTAGGTTCAAATCATTTTTCTTCTCCGTTTTAAGAAACGAATAAGTTCAGATCCACGAGGCTGTGCAAGACAAGGCTACCTGACACCTAGATAGAACATGGTGTTAATGAAATCTTGAGCTCTATGTAATCCCCTTGACTTTACTCTTCAAAATAGGGTAATGGCTTTGAATCAGTGCTGTCACAGATGACTAACCCTGACCCATTTAGAAATGCTCATTTTATAATCCCCCTGTTTGGGGGGGGCTTCACACTTTGTTTGAATATTACAAACAGCAGTCAGTTCTTCCACATTTAGAGACACATTAGTTGGCATTTGTGATTTTACAATGAATAGCCTTAATTTTTTACTAAATACTTCCTTTACTATTTTCCTTTGGGGAAAGCATAATATAACTTTTGAAGACTGAATCTCAAAAATCTTAAGAGATTTTTGGGTCGGAAAAAAAAATGTAACCTATGTAGAAAATATTAAGTTGGTGCAAAAGTAAATGCGGTTTTCGCAATGTTTAACCTTTTACACCACAATTACTTTTGCAGCAACCTAATAGATTATATATCTTTTAAATATTAAAAACCAAATTGTTAAAAGGAAGGCAGCGTAGATCTTCAGAGCACAATTCACTTCACTGTAGGATTCACATGCAACAAACTATAATGAAGCAAATCTTTCAGTGTCTTTTTATGTAGGCAATGCGTTTTGCAATGTACAATGGGAAAAAACCTCAGAAAGGTACCTGAATTTTTCTTTGGGAAGGAGACAGTTTATATATTAAGGTAAATATGGCATTGTGTTTTTTCCTATTGCTCTGCCAAAAATAAAGACTTTCTTTAGGTAGCAAATATTACTGATACAGTTCAAATATATTTTTCTTTCCTATAGGATACATAGGAAATTTCATTATAGAGTTCTGAAATGATATTGAATCAAGTATGATTTAATCCCTGTGTAGTAAAGAATTAACCTTACCCAAAGAGAGGTCTTTGCCCTCAACTCCTGCAGCGTGACAGAGACAAGTCTTTGGCATGTTCTGCCTGATAAGACAGACGGTCGTTGTTTATTTAGGGCTTTGGGCCATGCCAAACAGTCTAACAGTGTGATTCATGGGAGGGCTCTGGCCCAGGCCGTTATCAGCTAGACCTGTAGAGAGACTGGAGACTAAAGGTCAGCTACACAGGGAGTCAACCATGTCTATGTGACCAAGCCCCAGTAAAAACACTAGACATCAAGGCTCAGGTCCTCTTCCCCAGTTGGCAATACTCCATGCATTCTGTCATATATTGTTACTGGGAGAATTTAGTGCTGTCCATAACTCCACTGGGAGATGACAACTGGTAGGCAATGTGCAGAACTCTCCTGGACTCTGCCCCAAGAATCTGTACCCTTGGCCGACTTTAATCTGTATTCTTTCACTGTAATAAAGCAAAACATAACCATGAGTATAATGCTTTTAGTGAGTTCTGTGAGTCCTTCTAGCAAACTATCAATCTAAGGGTGGTCTTGGGAACCCTCAAACTTACAATTGATGTCAGAAGCAGGGTAGTCTGGAGGGTTCCTGATATCTGCAGTTGGTCTCAGAAGTGACTGCAGTCTTGGAAGATTCCCCTCCCCAAATTTTGATACCCCCAATATTGAGACATCTTTTTATGCTTGAAAATATTTTTGGAGAAATTTTGATTGTACAATTTTAGTAATGTGCCAGTCATTATGATTGTTCCCAAACATTCCAGGTTTCTCCTTCCAGGCATGTGGTAGGATTGCATTATCTCATCCATTTAAAGTTAGGAGTGGCCATTTTGAGTAGCTTTGGCCAATGAAATGAGAATGGAATTGACATGTGCTTAGAAGCATAAGATGCAATGTCTACATCCCACCTCCTCTTTCCCTCTGTCATAGACTGACAACTTCTTAGATAGTAACTTCTCCATCATTCTTGGTCCCAGAATGAAGACAACAGGGACCAGCAGAATCGTGAGAGAAATGCAGTGTGACTGAGAAATAAAACTTTGTGTGTCAAATCACTGTGATTTGCAGTTGTATTTTACTGCAGCATAATTTAAACTATTCTGATTCTAGCAACCAGAATCACTATTTGCTCAAAGCCGACAATGACACTCCCTGCAAAAAAGCTATACAGAGATGCTTTTTAAAAAAAATTTATTATTGGCATAATTTTGTGCTCCTTAGTTTGAAATCAAGTATATCACAATTATCTGACCAACATTTATTTTAGTGTTACCATATCTATTAAAATCTAAAATATTTAAACCAGCAACTCTAGTTCTAGGAATATTTTCAGTAATATTCATAGAAGTGCATCAAATATATGATCTTCACAGCACACTTCTAATAGTAAAAACTAAATGTCTAGCAATACAAGAACAGGTAAAGGTCTTATGACGTTTCCATATAAGGGTAACTGTTCTTTCAGCCACTACAAAGTGTGAGAAGGAGATCTCTCATTCCAACCAAGATAGAGAAACAGGGACTGAATATTCCCTCTGCAGAAACACCTGCGTCCCACCCCCAATAAAGGATAAAATATATGAAACAACAGCTTTCTAGACACAAGATACCAGAAGTCTTATGAATGCCCCATTTTAGTGCCTTGAGAGAGTTTCTAGAGTGCTATATAGGAAGGGGGAACCCATGCTGAGTTTAGTGGACTCCCTGAATTTAGGTATTGGTGATGTGCCACTAAAGCAGAACTTATAGGGATAAAAATAGCACTAAAGCCTATATTACAATAAAAGGAAAGTTTCAAATCAATGAACTCCACTTCAACCTTGAGAAACTAGAAACAGAAGATAAAATTAAACCCAAAGTAAATAAAAAAGGAAATAAGTATCAGAGCAGAAATCAATGAAATATAAAACAGAAAAGACAATTCTGAAAAATAAATGAAAAACCAAAAGCTGGTTCTCAGAGAAGGCCAATCAACTTGATAATCCTATAGCCAGACTAATCAGGTAAAAAAGAGTATAGTCACAAATTACCAACACCAGGAATGAGAGAGGTGACATCATTACAGATACTATAGACATTAAGAGGATAATAAGACTATTATGAATAATATGCCAATCAGTTTAACAATTTAGATGAAATGGACAAATTTCTTGAAAGATATAAACTTCTAAAGCTCATTCAAGAGGAAATAGATAACCTGAGTAGCCCTATATATATTAAAGTAATTGAATTTGTAGGTAAAAACTTTCCCACAAAATAAACTCCAGGCTCAGATGACTTCATTAATGAATTCTACCAAATATTTAAAAAATGATTAATACCACTTTTGCACAAACTTTGCTAGAATATTGAAGAGAAGGAAGTACATCCCAACTTGTTCTATGAGGCCAGCATTACTTGATATCAAAATCTCACGAGGAAAGAAAACACAAACCAATACCCCCCATAAGATGTACAGATGGTAAATGAGCACATGAAAAAAATGCTCAACATCATTATTAATTGGGGAAATGTAAATTAAAACTGCATTGTTATGCCCCTAGATATCTATTAGATTAAAAAGTTGGGTGAGGATGTAGCGGACATAGAGCTCCAATACATTGCTGGTGTGAATGTAAAAGAGCCTCTTTGGAAAAGGCATTGGCAGTCTTTTTAAGAAGTTAAATATACACCTATGAGGTGCGATCAAACAATACAGTGAATGTTTAAATAAAAAAATTATTACAGTAAAAGACACATTGCCATTAATCCCCCTCAAAATACTCCCTCTCGCTTTGAACACAGTTATCCCATCGTTCTTGCCTCTTTCTGAAGCAGTTCTGGAAGTCTTCTTTTGTGAGTGTCTTCAGTTGTGCTATTGTGGTTGCCTCGATGTCCTGAATCAATTCAAAACATTTACCTTTCATGGTCATTTTGACTTTGGGGAGGAGCCAGAAGCCGCGGGCGGTGCCAGATCTGGTGAATAAGGTGGATGATGACACACTGTAATGTTTTTATTGGACAGAAATCGCCATACCAGAAGCGATGTGTGACACGGAGCCTTTCTGTTGTCATCAAAACACAGTGAATGCTGCTTCAAGTGCCACCCAATGGAAAGGCAGGGATCTTCAATATGGGAAGCAGCTCATCAAAACTTAGTAACAGTGTGTGACAAGTTTCAACTTGTTCAGTGCAGTCAGTCGGGTGGGAGCTACAGTTGAGAGAAGGTGTGTTTTAAAGTGTATCATAAATCATCCTCCATCATGACAATGCTCCGTGTCACACATCGCTTCTGGCATATGGCAATTTCTGTCAAATACCGACATTATGGTATGTTCTCATCCACCTTATTCACTGGATCTGCACTGCGCGACTTCTGGCTCTTCCCCAAAGTCAAAATGATTCAGGACGTCGAGGCTTTGACAGCACAACTAAAGACACTCATGAAAGAGGACTTCCAGAACTGCTTCAGAGAGGGACAAGAACGATGGGATATGTGTGTTCAAAGTGAGGGGGAGTCTTTTGAGGGGGATTAATCGTAGTGGCTGCTCACTTAAGGGTTGTGAAAGAATTCAAGAGGCAGGTAGAAATACAAAAGGAAGATTTATTAAAATAAGAAAAGGGTCAGTTGGGCAGTCTGCTGGAAACTAATGCATCAAGTCTTTGTTTCCTCTTGTTTTATATTTTCTAACCAGGATGTAAATTGCTTTGGCCTGTAGTGGAATTTTCTGTTGAGTTCGCCTTTGTCCATTGGAGTGGGGGAAGGTACGGTTAAACTTGTTATCACAACCTTTGCATATGTTATGTAGATTTAAGTTGGAACCAGGAGTGGGTTCCATACAGATGCAAAACCTTGCCCAAATCACAGGGCCAGCACTGGGCTGAAGTAAATAGTAGAAACATTGAAACTGGTATGCATAGTAAATGTATAAGAAGCAGAATCATTAAGGTTTGGCAGAAAGGAAGCAAAGAAAGAAAAGAAAGCTTTCAAAAAGTCCCAAGCTAAATTACAATAGTTAATTCTAACTATACCAGAGATCTAAATCTCAAAATAGAAGATTTAGTGCCACTATTACAATCCTCCTGCCTCATCATTAATGGCAGTGTGTTTTTTACTGTAATATATTTTTTTATTTAAACATTCTCCATATTGTTTGACCACAGCTCGTATCATATCATGCAGCCATTCCACTCTTAGATATTTATCCAACAGAAATGAAAGCATATATCTAACAATGATGTGTACAGTAACGTTCATGGCAGCTTTATTTGTAATAGCCAAAAACTAGAAATAACCCAAATGTCCATCATCGGGTGAATGTATAAATAAAAATCTGAGGTATATCCATACAAGGTAATACTACTCAACAATAAAAAGAACTATGATACATTCAACAACATGGATGAATGTCAAAACAATTATGTTCAGTGCAAATAGCCAGACCATAGAGTACATACTCTATGATTCAATTTATATAAAATTCTAGAAAATGCAAGCTAATCTATAGTGTCAGAAAGCAGATGAAGGAGGACTCAAAGCAAGGATTACAAAAAGAGCATAACAAAACTGTTGGGAGATACACATATATTCATTACTTTGATTGTAATGATGGTTTTAGGAGTGTCAAAGCATCCTTTTGTACACTTTAAGTATGTGCAGTTTATCTTGTCAATTATTTTGTAATTCAATAAAGCTGTTTTTATAAAATAAGTAGGGGGATCTACATGTGTCAATATGTAACTGTGTCAATGATGAAGTAAACAAAAGAGGAAGTATTCGAACAATGTATAGTTTAATCTTAGATTTTAAAAAACTAATGAATAAGAAAGAATCATAAAATCCTTACTTCTCACTATACTTTTTCGTGTATGTCTTGAAGGTCTGGTAGTTTGCACAAGGAACAATGGTTATCCCCAGGGAATGAGATGTAGCCCAGGGTAGGGAGGTGCTATATACATATTTAACAGCGAACTGTTACCATTTTCCATATTTCAAAAGTTTATTTTCATATATATATTAATAAATGGATGCACTTTCTGGGGAGGTTAAGTGCTAGAAACTGGAACTGTTCATTCACGGCCATTTGGAGAAGTTGGCCATCTGTTCTACAGAGCCCGTGGTCACAGCGAGTTAGTCGAAGACCTATACGCAGAAAACCTTCCTCTTAACCACCTAGGCCCCCAGAGCAGGTGTCAGCAGCCACACACCGGCCTCCCGCGAAAAGTGGAGCGACGCGCATGCGTGCGGCCTGGGGCGGGGCCGGGGCGCGGCTGGGGGCGGGGCGGGGGCGGGGCAGACGCTCGCAGTCTCCCGCTCTCCCGAGTCTTCGCCACTAGCCGGCCGCCCACAGCCACCTGCGGGACAGCCACCTGGAGCGCGGACTGGGCGGGCCGGCTCCCGCCGCCGCAGCCCAGCCCGCTTAACGCCGGGGCACGAAGGGAAATACCGTTTAAAGGTAGCATTTCCTTCTGGGGGTCGTGGTGGACGGAAGAGTGAGCTTCAGCTGACTTGGAGGAAGCCGCGGGCGGGACCCCGGGTCCTGCTTCGGGCGACTGGTGATCGGGGGACGCGGAGGTGCCCGCGGTCAAGGCGCTTTCTCTGGGACCCAGGAGGCGTGACCTGGTGTCCTTCCTCTGGGCCATCCGAGGCGTGAGGTGGGGTGGGAGGGGGGACCCCTGAGGAGCGACCCTAGCTCGGCTGGAGGCCGGAGCCGCCTTGTAACGCGCTCGCCCACCCCAAACCCGGCAACTTCCGTCACACACACCAGAGGCCGATCTTGATTTGCTCCGAGATCGGGTGGTCTGTGGGCTTTCACAGCCTCAGTTCGTTTCTGGCTTCTTACGTGGCGGTCTTTCTGCAGGGCTAGCACAGAACCCCGGATCCCTGAGGTCAGACGTCTTCCTCCTCATCTTCGGAGGGTAAGCTCTGAAAGGATTGTCCGCGCGCGCCCCTCTGTCAGATGTGCCTCCGGTGATGTTTGGAGTCTGTGTAGTTGCTGGAAATGCTGAATGATTAGGGAGCCGTGCAGTCGCTTTAGCTCGCCCCCATGAAGTGCTCAAGTTGACAGGAGGAGCATGTAAGAGTTCGTATTTGCCGCAAAGAAATGAACGTCCACGAGAAAAGTAGACGCCAGCCTTGCCCGTGAATTGGAAGAATCGACGCACTTGAAAGTTTTGTCTTTGGCACATGTGCCCAGAAACTTTCCCCCCGAATATTAAGTGGAATAAATTATGATCATTTTCTCTCAGAAAAATGTTGCAAAATGCTTTCTCGAATCCTTTGAGTTGTTAGATGCCTTAGTCTCCCCTTCACTAAACTGGGACTCCCTATTTCACAAGGCTTCCCTGCAGGGGGCCTGGCCTGGTGTCCTCAAGCCCCAGTCTCTTCCAGAGCCAGGGAGGACAGGTGGGGAAGTCTGAGGAGAGGGAAACAGCTGCCCTTCAGGGATTTTACCGCCTTGCCCAGTTCTAGTTCTGTGTAACTGTCCCTTGCATCTCAAGAGATGCTTTGAATCTACATATAGGAGTATTCTGAAAACTTCAGTTTTTCATGAGTCATGTAAAAGCAAACATACCTGTTTTAAAATTAAAAGATTTAAAAAAAAATAAGTATATCAGTATCTCAGAGAGACTTGAGAAAGTATAGAAAAATGGCTAAATCAAGATGTGAGAACACCAAAACGCTGGCAAACACTGCTTTAGGAAAGATATTTTTTCTCTTTTGTGCTATTGAAACCTTAGTGATATAATTTGACTTTCCCATTTAAAAAAAAAAGAAGTAGATTTTAGGTTTAGGAAGGAACTTAGAGGTGGGTTGCAAAGAACATAAATATTTTTGACAACATTCCTAAAAATTATGTTTCATCCTCTGCTTGGGTTATATTTAATGGGAAGAGGTTTATTAGAAAGCTGTGTGTTTTGAAGCTGTATTTTGGGACAAATCTTCAGCTTTCCTGGCCAGGCCACACGTCCCTTGTCATTTCACTGACGGCTGGGATTTCAAACCCCATAACAAACAGAGATCATCAGCCTGTGGTGGCAACAATCTGATTTCTCCGTGTGTCACTTTAGAAAGGAGATTAAATACAGGACATTTGCTAATTACTTCCTGTTCATTTTCATCTTGCCACTTCCAACAAACTTGTGTAGCTTTTTAGATAGTTTTGAATCTTTGTTCTGTCATTTGTAGTATTTACACACTATTTCCAGTGTTGTGACAGTTGAAAACTCAAAACTTCATTTTTAACCATTCTGGAAGGTCCTGGTGATGGGGCAGAAGACAGTTGCTTCCGTTGTCGCCACTAGTTTGGCTTTGGATGTTTAGTTTTTCATCTAATCTTTCTTTGATTGTCTTTCCCTCAAGAATACTGTGGGAGATTTCTTACTTTTAGAGGATCCAATTCACATGGTCACTTGATCCACTAAATTAGTAAACGTATCAAAATAAAGGGAATTGGGTTAGGGTGGTTAGTGAAGCCACTAAGTGGACTTTGAGTCATCATTATATTCTTTCCCAAATGCTAACAAACCTGTTTTGTACTCCAGAATTGTGCTAAAGATCACTGTCAAGCTTGCTCAGCTCTCCCTTTTTGGAAGTATGGCTTATCACTTGATGGGATCCTGTACTGTGGTTTTGTCTTCTGTCAGCCCTCACAATTTCAGATAGTGACTCTGAAATAGCAATCAAGTTCCTTCAGCAACCAGGTAAATAATTCATCTGATCCTAAAGACTCCAGTAAACTGATCTGAGATAGGTACTTGCATACTGTCTTCTCATGGGTCTTAGGTAGTAATTCCTTAGCCATATATCCTTGGCAGATTACTTCATTATTTTTTAACATAAAGAATGGCCTGTAAACCCAAAATTAGCTAGATTGGTAACTCGGTAGAAAAGTTTCTGCAGTAAATAAAATTGTGTGTCATCTGGATAGGGGAATACAAGTCACTTGACTTATCTTTCTCTTATTTGTGGTGTTCCTCTAAGAGTGTGCCTGATAGCTCCTTTCTGCCTACTTCTGCAGTAGACTGTAAAGGAGAGAGAGCCAACCTTGCTATTGTGTGGAAAACAGTGGTTTGGATAATAGTAGAACAGATGGCAGTGGAGGAAGATCAAATTGTGGATACTGGTCTTTAATACATTCTTCCTGTCTGTCCTCCAAAGCTCTCTATTTTAGGAGTAAAATTCAGAGGTTGAGAGCTGGCAGGTGGTAGGTAGTAGAGATTTAAGAGAAGAGTGTAGTTGATTAATACTTGCTTCCTCCACCTCCTCTGTGTAGTTTAGTTTGGCTTACAAAAGTGGTAGAATGCAGTTATTTATTTTTTTACTTTATGATGTTGATTCACGATGCCAAGGCAGTGAGTTTTATCCTGGTGTAGACCAGTTATTATTTTCTTTCATGTCCATAAACTGCCCCCAATTCTGACAAGTCACTGTGCCTAAAATTGGCCAGACCACAAAGAGAATATGAATGAGTAAATTAAGTATGACTGAATCAATTATGTCTACCAGTATAAGTGAACAATTTAAAAACCACAGAAACGTGGGTTCTGTTAACAGCAGACTAGTCAAACAAATTATGTTCATATGAAAATGATAAATAATAAAAGGTATGTCTGCTTATTTAATTATTATAACTGTGGTGGTATTATGTGCTGCTAAAAACTGGAACTGAATGATTTACGCAGCCCATAAATAAATAAATGTCATCATGGACCACCTTAAACTTTTTGTAGTATCTCTCCATACATATTCATTTAAATGTGAATTTTCAGAGCCCTTTGACTGATCTACCTTCCATTTTGTAGAGCTTCAGGTGTAACTCCTGGCAAGTGTTGCAGTATTTGCACTAATTAGGCTAGTTTTTCTTTTTCTTTTTTTTTTTTTTTATGGACAAGTTTCCTTCTGGGTAGAAAAAAAGTCTGGGAATCAGTAATTTCCTAACAAAAACTTTCAACATATACAATGATATGTAAATATCCTAAGCTTAAAAATGATTGGATTTTTACTTATACATTCTGATGAATGTGTTTTTGTGGTATTTTGCCAAGCTAGGTAGTGAAATCAAATGGATGTTGGTGAGTACCCCATGGCAGCAGTTACTTCATTTCGTTCATTCAGAGTGAACTGTAACTTGGAAGCCTTCTTTAGGTAAGAAAGTTAGTAGTTTGAAAAAGAAGTGATCAGTTTTTTAAAATCATATATGTTTAGGCTGGAATTTTTATATCATTTTCAAGCTAAGAAAGATCAATTTGTCTTGCATTCTAAGATGTAGTTTATTGATATGATACTCATCACTATGAAATTATTTTATGTAAAAGTAATGATTTCCAGATGAGTTGTATGCTCTGAAAACCAGTGTACACAAGGAAAAAGAAAATTTAAATGTTTAAATGTTATTTTTAATAGAATTATTGGCACGTAATATCCTTTAGTTACTAATGGTGATTCTGTCAGTAAATTGGCAATTTAATGATTTTACTAAATAAATAATTTTAACAATCGATGCTACACATAGTCAGATTTAATATATAGCACAATTTTTTTGTTTAGAATTGCAAGGCAATTTTCTAACCTGGCATTTGGTTGAAGTCTTTGTTTTATTTTTGGCTTCATTGCTTTTTTTAGTGAGGGATTATATTCGGGATAACTTTTTTGGTAATACCTTAGTGAAATTTTAATTATCCATTCTGTAGGCTACCAAATAAAACAAGTACAAGCAAACTATCAGTAAATGTGCTTCACATCAGAGTTTAGAATCCAGTGTCCATTCCTTTACCTTCCCTGGGCTATCACACTTCATTTTAGGGAATTAGCATTAAAGAATAGATCAACCCTTTCAAAAGAGCATATGCTTTGAACTGTTGACATCAGCACTTTCATATTTCATTGTATTGCTTGGACAGGCTGTCAGTCATGCAAGTAATTTTAGTCAGATTAAAATGTGTGTAGTAGCTCTTTTGCCCAATGCTTGAGATAGAACTTTGCAGCTGTTTGTGCTTTCCATTTCAGTTTTCCAAACCCTACAGATGATCTTTCCTTTTGTTCAGTGACTAGGTCAATCCTGCTTCTGGAATCCAACTCTAGGTTGTGGTTAAGAAAAGTTTCACATCAGACAGAGTGACTCACAAGACAGAGACATTTACGTATTAAATAAATATTTCATTAGATTTAAAGGTATGTTTCAGTTGTGACACTGAATCTTCCACATATACACTCCTAGCATTCAAGGGTAAAAAGAGAATTAAGTAGTCAAGCACAGTTAAATAAAATTCAGAACTACTGTTACTATTATTTTGCTCCTCAGATAATTGTATACTTGAAATACTTTGCATTCTTCGGTAAAATATATATACAAGATAACCCAGTATACTTGGCTATATCTGGACCTGAAATTTGTTGGAACTTAGTTGTATCGCAAGCTGACTAATGCCTGGAGATTCATCATTTCTTTTTGTTGGGGAAGAATGCTGTCTGTTTTGCTATTTTACATTGGCTGGTGAGGGTCAGGTGTGTTACTTACACAGACTTTGTGCCTGCCGTATCCAAGTTTTCTGGAGTTCCTGTGTCTTGGGTATCATTTGAAAATTGTAACAGATCATTTGACTTTTTGTTAGATTTGCGATTCAACTTAATGAAATTTGTTCAGAAAAATGCATTGGACAATTTAAAATAGCAACAACTGCAATATTTATTCAGCACTTACTATGTGCTGGCACTTAAGATACTTTAATCCTCACAACAACCTTATGAGATGGTACTGCTGTGCTCCCTGCTTTTCAGCTGAGGAAACTGAAGCTTAAATTAATTTGTTCAGACAAGAGCACATGGTTAGTCAATGGCAGACTTGGGACTTATTCAGACCTATGCTTTTAATTATGCATTACAGTCTCCCAGACTCTCCAGGAGTTCCTAGCACAATTGCAATGTGATGCTGCCTTCTTTGTAGGAGATAGTAAGAACACAATAGTTGGCCATGAATAAACCTGGGACATACACAGCTTTCTTGGACATTTCCTCTTGGAAGCCTCTTCAACCACCCGCTCCCACATACAAACTCAATTACATACTATTGCCTTATTTTTCTATTGCAACTTGTCCCAATTTCAGAGATGGCATTTATCACTATATTTCACCATTTGACCACAGCTCTTTGAAAACAAGTTCTCTCTTACTTATTTTGTATCTCTAGCACCTAGCAATATCTATCAAAGCATAAATATGGAAGATAACTTTTTAAATTGTCTTAAACTGTTTTTCATTTTCTAATGTTGTTATTCTATACAATTAGAGCACAAATACATGATGGAAAAAATGATCACTTAACATTTTTTAATGTTTACAGAATGAAGAGGAACAATTTATCTGTTGTGAATAAATTTGTCCAGTCTTCACCAACAGTGAAACAGCCGAAACTTGGGTTCTACTCTTCTCTCAACCAGACTGTTCTGCTTGACTGGGGGAGTTTGCCTCACCATGTAGTATTACGCATTTTTCAGTATCTTCCTTTAATAGACCGGGCCCGGGCATCTTCCGTATGTAGGAGATGGAATGAAGTTTTTCATATTCCTGACCTTTGGAGAAAGTTTGAATTTGAACTGAACCAACCAGCTACTTCATATTTTAAGTCCACTCATCCTGATCTCATTCAGCAGATCATTAAAAGGCATGCAGCCCATCTCCAATATGTCAGCTTTAAGGTAAGAAAATTAAGCATTAAATGGAAACCATAACTTATATTTTAACTTTGTTTATATCTAGATCCTTGTATTAAAGCAGTCAGTGAATTTTGCAGAAATTTTATCCCAAACTACTTCCTGTTTTTCTGTAGTTTTTTTCTGTAGTATCTGTTTGCATAGATAGAGATGTAGAACTTGAGCTATATTAAATAACTTAAATTTCAGTTTCCTTCATCTGAATGTGCTATTATTAAAATTCAGGTCTTTGTAAAAGATTTGAAAGCATGAAGGGCTTAGAAAGTTAATTTGCCATCATTTCTATTTCTCACTTTTATCAGAGACATTCTGTATAAAGAAAAAAAATACTAATTTATAGCTTGAAGGGGTAAATACAGTTTTGTAGTTGAATTCTATTAAATAATTGTATTGCCAGTAATGTTCTGATAAGTTACCTTCATGAAATTAAAATTTTAAATTGTCTTTCTAGGTTGACAGTAGTACTGAATCAGCAGAAGCTGCCTGTGATATACTTTCTCAGCTGGTAAATTGTTCTATCCAGACCTTGGGTTTGATTTCAACAGCCAAGCCAAGTTTTATGCATATGTCAAAGGTAAAAATGCTCTGCTTTTTTCGTGAGATGTGCTGAAAATTCTTAAATATGTCAAACTAGCAGAAAGGATTTTTTCCTACAAACAGACTGTATCCTACTTGTGTTCAAAGAATTACTGAGAGCAGTTTTCTGTTGACTAGCACTTAATTTTTGCTGAAATAGCTTAGGCATGGTTTCGTTTTTTAAATATATTTTTTAATTTTAGGAATTGTTTCCCAGTAAATGTCATTAATGTCGAATTGAGATGTTATACAACTTTCAAGTGCCAGTTTACTCAGTTATTTTGAATATAGGATGTGTAGGGCCAGTAATGGATGTCTTTTCTGTAATTTCTATAGTCTTTCCATAGGAGGTGAAACAACATAATATTTAACTAAACGAACTATATTAGTTAGGATGATGTTTGAGTTCATATAGTAGAAATTCCAAAATAACAGTGGCCTAAAAAACATAACCAAAGTTTATTTCTCTTACATTAAAGAAATCCCTAGATGAGACAGTCCATAGCTGGTATAAAGTTGTTTGGAACCCAGACTTCCTCCAGGTACTCCATTCTCTCCGAGGTGTTTTCTTCATTTTCAATGTCCAAGATGACTTTCTGAGCTCCAACCATCACGTCCTTATTCTAGACAGCTGGATGGAAGAAGTGGGGAAAGGAGGGTATGACCTCTTCTTTTGAAGGAGACCAGCCATAAGTACCCCATAATACTTCTCTTTGTCTCATTGGCCAGGACTTAGCCCTGTGGCCACGCCAGATTCCTGGAAGACTCGGAGTGTTTTAGCTGGGTGGCAACGTGCTCAACTCAATATTGGGACTAGATGACCAAAGAAGAAAGGATGAGTGCGTGTTAGGAGGCAACCACAGTCTCTGCCACAGAAACTAATAACTGTCTTCTCTTCACTCAGGCTTCAGCTTGAATGCTACCTCCTTAGGCCTTCCTTGACTACTTTTGCTAAAACAGCACCGACTCCTCCAGTTACTCTCTACTGTATTACAGTATCTTAGTTTCTTTATATCATTTATCAGTACTTGAAATTACCATATTTATTTAACATGTGTACTCTCTTCTCCCGAGACCAAATCATAAATTCATTGAGGGCAGGGATTCTGTTTTGCTTATTTACCATTATAAACCCAGAATTAGAATAGAGCCTGATATACAGAGGGTGCCAAAAAAATGTATACACATTTTAAGAAAGGAAAAAAACTGTATTATGATTCTAATACAATGAGTGACGCTAGCATTCATTTGATTAACGCCATCTTTTGAGCGAACGTCATACTACACATTGCTACCGTAATTCAATGCAACTTCTAAAAGTAATAGATAACATGTCTTAAAATGTGTATATTTTTGGGCACCCCCCAGTATATTATAATAAGCACTAAATTATGGTTCTCAGTAAAACTGGCTAATGGAAACCTTTCCATAGAAGAGGATCTTCTCTAGTAGCATCTTTCTCTCATAAACTGGGTCATGGCTCTCTGACAGCATGCATTGCTGCTAGCCTGTTTATCTTTTCAAGAGATTGCTGAAAAAAATGGGTCATTTGGGGATTAGAGTCATATAAGTAAACAGATGAAAACTTACTTCTTCTAAATAGTTATTTCCTTGTTTATGAACTATGGAATCAGATTAGCCTGAAATTCTTAGATTCTAGGCTGTCTCTAATGTTGCACATTGGCTTCCAGGGCCAGCTACTCGGTTAGCTGATGCAGTCACAGAGTGAGGCACCGGCGATTAGCAGGCTGCCTTTCAAGCGCTGCCTCTGCAGTAAAATGAGCTATGTGGCTTCTGGCAAAGTTGTGGATCTCTCTGAGCCTCAGTTTTTTCATTTGTAAACTAAGGAAAAATAAGATAAAAGTACAGCATTTTGCTAGGCATAAACAGTGCTAAACGAATATATTGTTACTAATAAAATATGTACAGGTTTCCCCTGATATCCGAAAGCAGAGTGTTCCTGTGAAACCTTTTGGAAGCAGAAATGGCATAAAGCGAAGAAGCAGTTGTCTTAGGACACATCTTACAGAAACACAGAACAAATTGAGATGAAGCCAATTTGAGGTGAAGCTGCGCTCACAGACACAGCTCAAAATGATGGCAGCTTGATGCTGAGAGGCTGAGTGTAGTTCCCCCAGAGAAGGAGCTTGTTGGGGCCACACTCCCTGCTTGCCTTGTGCACTGCCTCTAGAACGCTTCACAGCAAAACAAACGCTGAACGTGATTTTTGCTTTTTACCTTTTTCATAAAAGCGAAAATCCTCTTCAGATTCCTTTTGGTTAGTGAAAACAGGTACTAATGTTGGTCTTTTGTAAAAGTGAAGTGGCATAATGTGAACTTTCAAAAAGCAAGGGATACCTGTACCCTAATGCTTAACTGCGTCCTTTAGGACAAAAAGAGTCCATTAAGAGCTGATTAAAGGGAAAACAAACTTTATATTTCTTAAGAAAAAAGAGTGATGTATTTACATCTCTCTCATAATTTTTGGCACCAAAAATTTTAATAAGAAGGTCTAGCGATCCACCATTTAAAAATTTGTGTCAATTGGTTAACTATTAGTATAAAGCAGTAAGTTTTGTTATAAATAAATTAAGATTTATAACCAATTTGATCATTCTAATAGAGACAATAGAATGTTTGGTGAACTCCAAATTGATTTTGAAAAAGGAAAAATGTTCACGCATGGATTTGGTTCCAGACTTTCTGTGCCCAAAAGTACTGGATCTGAAAACTTTTGAAATTCCACCCCTTTCAAGTTCAAACTATAAATAAGCTTTAGTTTGTTAATATTCAAAACATAGAAAGTTTTCAAAACATTTCTTTGTTTAATTTGCTAGCAAAAAGCAGCTCACTAAGGAATATGGCATCATTTATTCATCACCAAATATTTATTGACCCACTATATGCCAGGTACTATTTTAGGTGCTGAAAATACAGGAGTAAATAAACAAGATAAACATTTAATTTCTTCAAAGGCAAGGTTGAAAAGATACAGATAGTAAATATTTTCGGCTCTGCAGCTCATACAGTTTTGCTGCAATTCTACTGCTGCCGTGCTACTCAACTCTAGCACTGTAGTATGAAAGCAGACATCGAAAGTACATTGTTGAAGCAGCATGGCTATGTTACATACCATCACTTTAATTATGGACACTTAAAGAACTTCATACAATTTTCATGTGTCACAAAATATTCTTTAAAACATTCTTTTCAACTATTTAAAAATGTAAAAACCACTTTTAATAATCAGGAGCCATACAATAACAGACCATGGACTGGATTTGGCTGGCTGACCATAACTTGCCAACTCTTATTCTAGGAAATAAATACAATTATATCCTTTCAGTATTGAAAACTAAATCCTTTTAAGATTGAAAATAATTGGCAGACACGTTTATGAAACCTTTGAAACTTTTTCCTTTGTTACCATTCTACTTATGAAGTATAAAAGCATAAAAAAACTATATTGTCTTATAAAAATTTCTACTACTGGCTAATGGTACTATGGAAAATAGTAATATGTTGATTGTTTTTACTATATTATTGTAAGCATATGTTGATATAATAGTTTTAATGAATTATTTGATTGAAAATGTAGATCTTTAAATAACGTCTTCATAATTTTTTCTTATTTCCATGCAAGTCTCATTTTGTGTCAGCACTTACAGTTGTTTTTGTCAACTCAAAATCATTATCGTCAATCAAAATTGAAGACACACCAGTGGATGATCCTTCACTGAAGATTCTCGTGGCCAATAATAGTGATACTTTAAAACTCCTGAAAATGAGTAGCTGTCCTCATGTTTCATCTGATGGTGGGTTATATATTTTTTAAAGCTGTGTGATATTTTTTATTGTAGTAATAGTAACAATGCAGTTTCTTATTGAAAACTACATGCTTATGAAACATAATTCATTAAAGTAATCTTTTTTCAAAAGAAGTTTTATTTTGTTTTGTTTTTAACATTTATTTAAGTGTGTTTTTCCAGGACCCATCATTCCAAGTCAAGTAGTTGTTTCAATCTAGTTGTGGAGGGCGCAGCTCACAGTGGCCCATGTGGGGATTGAACCGGCAACCTTGTTGTTAAGAGCACCACGCTCTAACCAACTGAACTAACCAGCTGCCCCCCCAAAAGAAGTCTTAATCCGCAAGTTAGATATAGTTTAAATTGCTTCTCTTAAGAGTATTTTATATATGTATATATCTATACATATATATGTATACACACACACACACACACACATATATATTTACCATGTATATAATTATGTATATATTGGTATCCATCTCCTGAGAAATCAGATGTCTATTTTAGCAATTAATAAATAACTAATACCAAATTTAAATTTACAAAATGTTATATTCATGTGATTCTTTGTTCTTAAGCATTTTTTCCCATTTCCCACAGGAATCCTTTGCGTAGCAGATCACTGTCAGGGCCTTAGAGAACTGGCATTGAATTACTACATGCTTAGTGACGAACTTCTCCTGGCACTTTCAAGTGAGACTCATGTTAACCTAGAACATCTTCGGATTGATGTTGTCAGTGAAAATCCTGGACAAATTGAATTTCATTCTATTAAAAAACAAAGTTGGGATGCACTTATTAAACACTCCCCAGGAGTTGATGTTGTCATGTACTTCTTTTTATATGAAGAGGAATTTGAGACATTCTTCAAAGAAGACACCCCTGTTACTCATCTTTATTTTGGTCGTTCAGTAAGCAAAGCCATTCTAGGACGGATAGGTCTTAACTGTCCACGACTTATAGAGTTAGTGGTATGTGCCAATGGCCTTCAGACTCTTGATGATGAACTTATTTGTATTGCTAAACACTGTAAAAACTTAACAGCCTTGGGCCTCAGTGAATGTGAAGTTAGCTGTAGTGCATTCATTGAGTTTGTAAGACTATGTGGGAGAAGGCTAACTCAGCTGTCTATCATGGAGGAAGTTTTGATCCCCGATGATGATTGTAGCCTAGATGAAATTCACACTGAAGTCTCCAAATACCTGGGAAGAATATGGTTCCCTGATGTCATGCCTATCTGGTAATTGACTACCAACGATTCTTAACTTTTTTTTATCAGTAAGATTGGCTTCTTTCAGTCTATGCAAATGTAGGTTTTAAGATGTGTTACTATTTTAGGTAAACTGTGTTATTGTTTGAAAAAATATGAGAAATTTGAAAAGCCAGAAATTTTCGTAAATAGAGCACAGAGACTTTGTTGCTATGCTAAAAACTACAGATGGTTTCTAGGTAAGTTTCTTAGCCTTCCTTGAAGGCATACTTTGCCTTGCTAAATACATTTATAATATTGAGCTTTAAACTCCTGAAATTATGCCATGTACAATTTTATATTGTTTTAGTTGTTTCTGTTTCATCTTGGTATTAATATATTTTTCAGAATATTTAGTATTAAAAACTAAGAGTAAAATCAAAACATAGATGCAAAAAAAATAAAATAAAATAAAAAACATAGATGCAGAGGCTGACTTAATTGTACTTCACGTTTAGCACTATATAAGATCATATTATGATTTAATAAACAACTTTCCAATACACTTGGAACTCTATTTTATTAACTTAGGAGAGAATTGGCATTCAATTAAAATTAAATAATGCTAATTCATTTTATGAAGATACTGTGATTGTTAATTGATCAAATACACTACTGAGATTTAAAAAAGTAAATTTTGCTAAGTGTGTTTGGGAGGGAATCAGTATGTACTGACCTACTACTATGTATCGGAAACAGTGCCATATCTTATGCAAAAGGGATCTTATACTTCAATCAGGAACACAGCTAAACCTCCTTAATGGCTATGTATTGACTTTAGGATGAAGACATATCTTTAAAATGACCTGCAAAATCTCACAAGGTCTGTCTTCTCCCTACTTTGCGCTCATTTCCTTCCCACCAAGCTGCCTCTTGCCCTTCTGCTTCCATTCTCTCAGCTCCTTAAGACTGCCCTGCATCCCCTAGTCAGAAGGCATCTGTACATATTATTCTTTCTACTTCGATTACTGTCTTTGCTCCCTTGGATCTTTCCTTTGGCTGTCTCAGGGAAGCCTCTGTGATGTGCAGCACCTGGGACTTCCCTTTGTGGTGCTTGTCATTACTGTCATTTGCCACTTACTTGTATGATTGTCTGCTTACTTCATTGTACTGTAAGCTCCATCAGTGTCAGATCACTGTTGGGTTTTACTCGCTGTTGTATTCTCAGCATCTAACATACCATTTAGCACCATCGTAGGCACTCATTCAATTTTACTTAACTACTTTCTTTTTCAAACTTGTTGCCCTAAATCTTCCCCCCCACCCCAGTATCTTAAATTTCTTTCTAAGAAATCAATGAAACTAAAAAAAATTCAAAATATGTTTACTATTTTCCAGTTTTGAATATTTTTAATTAGAAAATTTTTAAAAATATTCTCACCTATTAGGAAATTAGAATACATTATGATTTTTAAGTGGTGATTTTAAAAAAATAGCACGTTATAGCCCTTTATTTAGAGACTGTACTTGTACATACATTCACACCACTGTGCCGCATTCTTTGTCACTGTGAGCTCCGTATAAGCAGGCATTTCATCTCATTCACCTTTGAGTTCAAAACTCTTAAAACAGTGTGTAGTACATTAGTACACATTAAATAAATTCTAGTGGAACTGATATTATTGGTTAAAAAATAAAACCAATTTCTTAAGACAGTTATTACTATTGCAGATTACATCATGTATACCTTAAGATTTCAGCAGAGTGCAGAAGCAGTATATAGTAGGGAACTTAAAGTCTGATGAGAATAACAGAACAAACAAACATCAAGGAAATGGCATAACTGATGGAAGGTCAGGCTGGTTGGAGATCAGAGTAATGCTGGAAATACTGAAGAGATAAATCTCCAGTCTCACCTGGTATTAAAGTACAAAGGGTGCCAAAAAAATGTATACATGCTTTAAGAAAGGAAAAAACTATTAAAATTGTAATAATATATACCAATAACAAAAGATGAATACAAGTCCTGCGTATCCTTTTTTTTTTTTTTTTTGGCGCCCCCTGCGTATATACTTGAATGGTAAGATGATAGAATGCCAGTGGTGTTTGCATTAGAGAATAATGAAGCAAGACAGGGAGGAGCTAGAGAAGGGAGGTCAAGGAGGAGTTTATCCCCATAGCCCACCAACCTAGAGAGACAGTGAATACCAGTGGCCTCTTTTACCTCGAATAAGAATTTGCTGCTCTAAATAGTGGTCTTTAGTGGCCCCGGAGTCAAACCTAGCGCACTGAGAACTATAATGACTCTCAGCAAAACTCAGAGTAAAACTGGTCGGTCTAACTTACTGGGTTGATAAACTGAAGAACGTTTTTAATACGGCCAACAAGATGAGGAAATAGGATATTTATGATGCTTCAGCTAATGAAAATGTCTCCATTCACTTTGGAAGTCCATGAAAAGTACTGTTTACCTAAGATTAGAGGATTCTAGGTAAATGAAAGAGTTTGATATCAGATGAATTTTGACCTTTAGCCTTTTAAAAATATTTTAGTAAACAAACTTGTTCATATTAAAAATGTTTCTTTGCATGTGTTAAAGGGTTCTGGGAAAGTTAGGGTAATTTTGTGGGCAAAATATAAATGGACAGAATAGGAGAAAAAGTTCTATTGTAGGTGTACTGAAAAAAACACAAAAACAGGATCCTCAAACAAAATTTTGTTTTCCTTCCTTATACCCTTCTTGGCTTCATTTGTATTGTACTAAATATTAGGGAGATAGGCAGATTATAAAGATACATGTATTGCTGTCAATATGTCACTAAATGTGATAAATGTTGTCACAAGAATGTAAGAATTCTTCCCTCTTTAGGCCTGGCCCCTTCCATTAAATTAGTACTTCCACTAACTTAGTTCCCTGCAAGAAACTCAAAACATTTTCTAAATAAAAGTTGATTTTGTTCACATTATTTACAGTCAGTGAACCTAACACTTGGCACCAAAAATTATAAGTATATTTTATAATCACTTTAAAGAAAAATAAGTTACTCAGTACTATTACTTCTCTGTCATTTGAATTTTTACAATATTTTAATCTAAGGGGAACATTTTGGCACACAAACCTAAAAGAAAAGGAAAAAACAAAACAAAAAACAAACAAAATCACCTCTGATATAATGCACCAGAGGGCGCTGTATTCTATTCCTTCCTAAGAAGTCCTTTAGTCTAAAGTTTGCATTTCCATTCAACAGATGTGAGAGTGCTTGTGGAATGCTAGGCAGAAGGCAACGTTCTTGCTCTACCTTGGGGAAGCTCTCCATCCCAGGTAATGAGTCTGGTTTTTAAAACAATCACTTCAGAAGATTGATTATTTAGAAGGCTAAGCATAGCGTTCATTGTTCAAGCATTTTAGAGCTCTTTAAACATTGCCTTTAAAGTCTGTGTGCTGTTTCCTTTTTCTGTGTTCTCAGTGGGAGCACAGCCTTTGTCCTTTGAAAACAAATGTAATTTCGGGAAACAACCTAGTTATTTGGCACTAGGGGATGAATAAGGTAGACGATCAAACCAGACAGTGCTTGTTATTGTTTCTTCTTTTTTAACCAAAAATTAAATTCTTAATTCACTAGCCTTGTATAAGACTTTATGAAACAGTAGAGGATAGTCTGTAACTGGGTATGAGAAATTACTGTGTTATACAGACTCTAAACTATCTGAGAACCGTCATTAACTCTTCCTTTTTCCTGCACTCACCTGCTAGTCTTGTTACTTCTATAACATAGTCGTAATAATAAATACTCATGAAATCATTCCCAACTGTAAAATAATAGAATTAAGAGTAACTTAAATTTGTCTGTGTGGTCCTCCCCTATCCAGTCCTTAGGTAACCCGTGTTCATTATTTGCTTGATTTCCTTTTATATGTTTTTATCACATACTTATATGTTCCTAAAAATTGTGTTTTGGTTTTAATTTTTTTGATTTTATAAAAAGAGTGTCATGCTATGTTTCGTCTTTTAGACTATTTTTTTGGCTCAAAATTGTATTGCTATGATTCATCCATTTTGTTATGTTCACTGAGGTTCATTTATTATGACTGCTATATAATATTCTATAATTATCCACAATTTAGTTGTCCATCTCACTGTTGATGGGCATTTGACTTGTTCCAGGTTTTGCTGTGACAAATATTGATGTGCTGAACCTTCTTACACATATGTCCTAGTATACAACAACAGCCACTTCTCACCAGTAGTCAAGTTTAATGACATTTTCCTCTAATATAGCTACACTAAGAATGGAGTCATTCTGCTGGAGTTTTCTACATTCTAAAAGGATTTAAGCAAAAAATTCATGAAGGGAGTTTCCAGAATGATGACTTCAACTTACTCATTTCTTACTGACTAAAATCTAGGCAGCCATAATTATTTCTGGTCCTTTGAACATGTGTGTGGTCTTATTTCCCCTTAATACCTTTGTCAACATAACCAGGAAAAAATAATACAGATATACAGTGATGTGTAGACATAAGTAGCCCTGATATGCATATGGCGAGGTGAGGCAGGCTGGCTTGGTTCCATGAGGTACTTCAGGTTAGGATAGACCTCTTTCTCTTTCTAATACTCCTTGTAATACAGTCGTACTGGAATCTGGAATATTACATATTTTCTTAGACTGCCATCATTCATTACCTAAATCTACCACTTGTATAGTGTGGGAATGTGTGGATATAAAGACCAGCAAATTCTGTCTTATCCATGCAAGCAGCTCACAGTCCAACCAATTTGATAAACCTGAGGATGTTGCTGAAATTCTCTACAACCTTAACTCAAAAGAATCCTTCGGTTTATTCAGTTAATATTTATAAAGTGTGTATGTATGTCTACCCTGTACAACACTATTCTTGTACCATACAAACAGTTGAGGCTTTTTGGTTTTTTCCCCAAGCACAAATCTAGTTTTAGAAGCGTTAAAAGTACAGTCTGGATCAGCTTGAATTTGTATGTTTATTTATCCTATGTATTTAGGACTAAGAAATCTTTAAAACAAAACAAACAAAAACCAAAGACACCACCCCAGATCTCATAGGTTATAGAAAGGTCAGAAAGCCCTGAGAAGTTAGTTGACACGCAAAAACATCCAAGTGGCAGTAAGCTGAAATCAAAATACTGTTTTCTTTCTTGCATTCATCATGCTTCTATTTGAACACAAATTTGAAAAGCAGGATATGCATTCAGGCTTTAAGAAGACGGCCTTCTATCTAGAAGATCTGGTCATTTGTCTTCCACTTACAGGTACACAGTGGGATCACTCAAGTCACAGTTTTCAATGTGTATGTGAGATTGTATGCCAGGATAAACCTTCTGCAAAGGCAGTAGAGTTCCCAGTTTTTCTCCCTTCTTGATAGAACCTTTATATTTAATTGGCTTAATGTAGAACATTTTAATACAGAAACCTAAAAGAAAAGAAGTAAAATTATTCATTATCTGGGTTTTAATAGTCTTGAATCAGAAATTCAAAAAAATAAGAACAGAAATGGGGGGGGGAAGGCAAAAAAAAACTGGAGGGTTGATTGAACTTAATGAGGGAGTAGAAGAAAGTGACAAAATCATATCAGAAAAAACACAAAAATTGCAAGATGCCCAAGGAAGAATAGATTCAAATGAAAATTTCATAAAGGCTTTGAAGAATAGCAGGAAAATACTAGGTGGCTGAGAAAATTGACCCAGAACAATATCAACTCTAAGGCATATTCTAATAAGCTATTAGACTTTAAAGACAAGGAAAAATGGAAACAACTGGCATAAGAATACAAATCTTCCTAAATACCAAGAGAAAGATATTTTTTAAATAAAGAAGACCCACCAAATGGAGAAATAGTTAATACAATACCGTGATTATAACATAAAATAATATGACAGTGTTGGGACCAAATATATGTTATATCTATAAATGTTAACCTTCCTATTAAATCGATTTTCTTATTGGCTCGAAAAGGAAAACCCAATTCTATGTTGTATACAATAAAACATGATAATTGAAAAATGCTAAAAATTAAGGGCTGGACAAATATTTGCCAAGAAAATGGAAGCCTAAAGGAAAACAGCGTTATGATTCTGTTACCAGAGAGTGGAATTCAAGCCAAAAACCACTGAAACAAGACCAAAGAGGACAATTTATCATGCAAACCCAATGACGATGCAATTGTTGCAACTATCTATGTGCTATATAACGGAAACTATGTATATAAAGCAGAGACTACAGGAGATAGAAGGAGATATAGTTAGAAACCCACTAGTAGTAGAATACTTGAACACATGTCTGTGAAAATAGGTCAAGTGAACAGAAAACATAAGTAAGGCTATAGAATTGTGCTGTCCAACATGGTAGCCACATGTGGCTAGTTAGCATTTAAAATGTAGCTAATCAGAATTAGATGTGCTTTAAGTATACAATACACACTAGATTTTGAAGATAGTACAAAAAAAGGTAAAATGCTAATTTTATATTAATTGTATTTTGAAATGAAAATATTCTGGAGATACTGGGTTAAATAAAATACATTATTAAAATTAATTTCACCTGTTTCTTTTTACTTTCTGTGACTACTAGAAAATTGAAAATTACTTATGTGGCTTTTATTATATTCCTGTTGGATAGTCCTGATATAGACTATCTAAACAAAATCAATAAAATGTGTCTTATGTACATATATTAAACAGAACGTGTGCAAGATCTCTACACTGAAAACGAATACAACTGCTAATATAACAATGTAAGAAGATCTAAATACATGAAGGATATAACATGTTCATTGATTGAAGGACTCATTATTTTTAAGATATCAGTTCTTCTCAATTTGGTCAATATAATTAATGCAAATCCTGTCAAAGTCCCAGGAGGATTTTTTTCAGTGGAATCTGAAAACTGATTCTATAATTTGGAAATGCAAATGATCAAGAATTGCCAAGGCATCTGAAAGAAGAACAAAGTTAGAAGATTTATACAATCAGATATCAAGATGTATTTTAAAGCTATTAAGTCAGTGTGGTATTTGCGACATATTGACAAATGACTGATGAAACACAATAAATAGAAAGACCAGAAACAAAACCTCATATATTCAGACGCTGATTTATGACAAAAGATACCGAAGTGCAGTAGGGAAAACCTGTTCTTGTTAAGTTAATGGTACTGAGTCAATTAGATACCAATATGGTGAAAAAATCTTGACCCCTATCTCATTCCTTACTCAATTCCAGATGGATTATAAACCTAAATATGAAAGATAAGCAATAAAACTTATAGATGAAAATGGGAAGAATATTTTTATGATTTCAGGGTGACAAATGTGTCTTAAACAGGTAAGAAAAATGTATTAATAAAGGAAAATACTAAATTGGGATAAGAATGCCCGAATTAAAACTACATGCAAAAATATGGATGAATCTCACAAACATGTGGAGTGAAAGAAACCTCATAAAAAGACTGCATGCTGTTTATTTATATCATTTTCAAAAACAGGCAAAACTAATATATGACAGAAAACTGATGACCTTTGCTGGGACTAATGACAAAAGGTAGCACCAAACGTCCCTGGGATATTGCTGATGTTCTTTTTCTTGATCCGGCTGATGGTTACACAGATGTTTTCACTTTGTGAAAACTCACGGAGCTGTATACTTATGCTTTGTGCACTTTTCTGTGTGTCCCTTATACCTCAGTAGAATCAACACAACCGAACAACCAGACCGGGAGCGCTAGGAGACACAGCTTTACCAAGAATATAGAGGCCTTTGTAAATATTTCACAGTCAGCTCTTGCAGAAATGCCAACATTTTTGAAGTGTGGGATTTGGGTAAATGAAAGTATCTATTCATGATGGTTAGTTTTGCTGAAAGTGATTTTGTTTGTAGATTGTTAAGCAAAACCACATGGGCCACAGAAAGCAAGCTCTCGGTCAGCTGCAGAGTCAGGTGGAACCTGTGCATAATGAAGACGATTTTAAGGAAAGTGGTGGAACATCGCTCAGAATGCTTTAGCTGTTGTAGTTTGGTACCATGTGTCCTTTGCATTCTAGGTTTTTACCATTTTGGAGGAAGTGTGGAATATGCATTCGATAAACAAACACCAAACATCTCCATATGTTTCCCAGGCATATACACCACCTCTTACCTCTTCCAGATATCCGTACACCATTATTGATGGCATTTTTGTTCTTATAAGGTTTCTCCTGGCCCGTGATCATTCCGGTGAATGGTGCGTACACAGTAGATCCATCAGGACACAAGACATCCACACCCTGATGAGGCCTGTGATTCCTGGGATGTAGATAAGAATGAACAGACTGAGGAACTGGCCCGGGAGCCTTATTCCCAGGAATTTTTGAGTTCTGCTAGAACATGTGGGCATGTCCCAGGTTTCCTCACTCTGTTCTACCCAATTTTAACCTCCTTCCCTGAAGGTAAAGATTGAAGCATTGAAGGTAGTATTTGGTACTTGGGAAGCCTTTACAAAATATTAGCTATTATTATATGGCACTGGGGGGAAATGAGGCAATCCATATAGGTAAGTTTTATAGATACCTGAATCCTGACCCCTTCAAAGGCCACTTAGAAAAGAATTGTCTTTCTATGGGAACCTATCATAAAAGAATCGTGTTACCCTTATTTTTTACTCAGTGATCCAGAAGTTATCATAAACATCACTTACTGTATATGCTGTTTCAATACAGTGAGTGACACCTCCTGGGTTTATTAAAGTATATGGAGCGTAAACACAAAATGATCCCAGATTGTGAGGTCTCTTGAGGCTGTCTGTAGCAATCCTCACTGTTGTCACTATGCCTGCTCTTACTAGCCTCTTGTCCTTTCTAATAGGCTACTACCTGGAAAATGAGATTCACCAGGATTGTTGGAATTATGTGTAAAGCAACATTGAGCAGGTTCTAAACGAAGTCAAGTGCATAAACTTCAGGGTGTGTACTAACTGAGTCTTAATTTTGGCAATTCAGAGGCCATTTTCCCATATTTTGCATCTCTTAGGTATATTTCCAGGTATTTGAGGTTGTGTGGTAAGTAGTGTATGTATAAGTGAGAGTTCCACAAAATTAGGGTGGAGATCAATAATGCAGTTGGACACATGGCTATTTCATCAGAGAGTGGTATTCCCAAGGTGGTCTGTGCATTACTGAAAATTCACAAGTGTGTCCCTCGTTGTGTGGAAGAAATGGCCTGCACAGAGCCAGTCTCTGGTGGCCAGCTCCCAGAGCCTGGGTCCGTAAATTGTGGTTGGTTTCATGGGAAAAGAATCCAAGAGCCTGAATCCTAGTCCAGCCTTTGCCACCTCCAGCTGTGTTTGGTAGGTCCCTTAACCCATTGGTACCTCAGTTCAATTTCCTCATCTATAAAATGGGATAGTAATATGTAATTTTCACCTTGGAAAAAAGCAGTGAGATAAGTCAGTATGTGAAAACAATACGTGAAAACTTAGTCCATGCTTTGTTCCCGATTCATAGCCCACACTTGAAGCCGAGTTCTTGGAAATCGCTCCAAAGACAGTAATGTAACTGGTTTCATCTCTGAGTTTTCCTGCTTTCCGAGGGATATGACCATGAGCACTTGAGGGAACGTAGGGCAAGGACACTAAAAGAAGTTAAGAGCCCAAATAATTTATGGTTATTTGTGAAACCTCATACCTTTGAGCAGTATACTGGCCACAGCCATGGCTGTCACACGTCCTGATCTCATTGGAAGACTTGCCAGCACATATATTAGCCCATGGGCCAGCCAGTGCTAAAAAGGAGAAACATGAGATGAGATTTGCAGACCTCACGTATTTCCAGTCTCCACTTGCCTTATAAGTCTCCCAGTGGATTCTGAAAATCCTGTTTTAACTATAGTTTTTCCCCCCCAACTTTCTGTAGTTCATGGGAAGGTCTTCCTTTAACTCTTGATTCAGATGTAAAATTTTTCCCTGGCCACAGAAGTCTGTTTCATGACAGACAGAGTCTTTGTAAATGTGTCTGGATATTACGATTAACTTCCATCATTATAGTTTCATATTATCCACTAATAAATGGTGTAAATTGCACTTTTCAAATTTTCTTTGTTCATTGCTTGGCATGAGGACCACTATGTTTAGGGTAAGAAAAATAAACAGCATGGCTCAAAGAAATACCTCCAGAAATTTGAAATAACTTTGAAATGTTTCCTTATTGTTAGTCCTAATAATCAAATCCAAGGAAATGTTTGCATTAAAGAAGAAACAAACTCTAAGCCAGCAAAGTTTATTTAACGCTAAATAAATCTCTTTCATATTAGCAAACATGGAAGAGGGAGATTCTTAGAAATAAGACCATGTCAAACCAATTTAGCGTAGAGTGGAGTGAGAAGAGAAGGTGAGGAAGGGAGGAGAAACAATTACATAAAAAATTATGAAGCAGTAAAACATGGAGGAGGGGCAGGCTCTCTGTGTGTATTTTCTGCAAACTTTGTTTCAAGTGCAACTTCTCTTTAATAGAGTAAGCACTTGATAAATGTTCAATTGAATGCAATTTCCCAGATTTCCAATGTTAACATTCACAGAGACCGTTAGCAAAATCATCCTTTCACTTCAAACAAACAAAAACAGAAGCAAAACCCAAGAACCTGCCCATTAGATCGTTGATTTCACTTAACAGTATTTTACTATTAATTACTGTATGTGCTATGAAGAGAAGCCACAGCATATGGCCGCTAAGCATATTCTTTAATATACTTCTACAAGATGAGTTTCGAAAGTCTGATACCTTGGTGCCAAGCTTCAAGATCAACATGTTGATCAAGATATACTACTATCCTCACTTTTACAAGTAATATTTATCCTTGGGAATTGGGGTATATACTAGACAACTTATTAATTTATTCAATTTTTCTCTTCCACCGTGACTGTTAAGGGAGTGTTCCCCTTGTTCTAATCCACACCAGTCTCTGTTATCAGGAATTTTCTAAATCAGATTCTTACACAAACTTTTTTATTTTCTAATTATGTTCCAGTTAAGTCCTCGACCAAGATTGGAAGACTTTTTCTTAAAGTCCTCCCATTCCACTTTCGTTAAAGAACCAGAACATCCAAGTGGAAATCATTGACGATTCCCCCCTTGTATCCTTCCTGTTCCATTTTTAGTAACCAAAGGCACACTTTTGTGCTATGATTATGCTACTGATGACTTTTGAATCTATCCTTGAAATGAGGTTTTAAAAATTAGCCAAGATTCTAAAATTGTATTTTTGACTTACCAGTCGAAATCAAAACAGCCAAAAGGAAGACTCCTGTGGAAAACATTTGGCTTTTGTTTCCCTATGACGTTCCTTCCTCTGATAAGTAGGATTGCTCCACACTCAAGTTTGAATAAATATTTTCTAGCTATTTAGTCTTAGAATTCTGCATCTGTCCTTTCTTTAGTATAAGACAAAAATATAAGAATGAGCAAGTCAAATTCTAATACTCCACGGGTAGCTATTTGGTTCACATGTAGGACCTATATAAAGGCTTTTTGAACTGAAGAAGCCGCTGATTTTATTGGCAATGCTGAGTAAATATTAACAGTGATAAGGCTAGGTGAAGAGTGTCCTCAGGCCTGTGGCTTCATAAATAACTGTGTATATAGTAAAATTACAAAAACATGCACAGACTACCTTTCGGATAATAGTTACTTTTGAGGAGGGAGGAAAATAGAATTGTGGAAGGCTATACAGAGGGCTTAAACTCTAAAATACTTGATAAAAAAGGAAAATATCTGAAGTAAATATATAAAAATATTTAATTATTGGAGGTAGATCCATGGGTATTTGTCATATTATTCTCTGTACTTTTCTGTATATGTCAAACATACTCGTATATTAGCATCTCCTTTTTATGCTTAATAGCAGATGAGGCCCTGGAATTTTCTGTGGATACACCTCTGTTCCAGTAATTTGTCAGTTGCTGTGGGAGACTGAGGTTGTGGCCCCAGTTCTTCACCCTCCCCGCATCCACACCCTGGCCGTATCTCATAGGGGCTGTGAGGGGCTTTCCTAACCTTTGATTTGTGGTTCAGCTATGTGATGCGCTTTGACCAATAAAACGAGACAGAAGTGACAGATGGTACATCAGCAGTCTGAGCCCTATGCGGCCTTGGTCTTTCTATTCACCTTCTTGTGTTCTGCCATCTTTGTGAGGAGAACATTCTCACACTAACCTGCTGGCCCCAGGAGGAGAATGACACCCCTGGAGCAGTCACCTTAGCCACGCCTCCCCAGCCAAAGCCAACCTGGCACACCCCTTCATTTACATAGAAAATCCCCAGCCTTCAGAATGACTGAACACAACAAACTTCACTGTGTTTGAGGAAATATTAAGAGAACTACAGCAAATAGAAGCCGACTAACTGAACATTTGTTCTGAACGAGGTTGGCTTATGTCCCATTTGAAGTGGCAGCCCAGGGCCAGAAGGCACGGTTGTCATTTTTCATGTATAATCAGTGGTTGTGAGGAATGTTTCAGATGATTGCTACGTGTTAGAAATCTTTTGATGAGAAACGCTGATCTGTTAATAGACATCTCTGAATGAGCTCTTTATCCTCTCTGAGCTGTACTTCCTCATAAAGAAATATATGCGGAAGTACAATTACTTGTTAGGCTCCAGTTACTGAAGGGCATTTAACTTTTGCAAGATAGAGTCGACTGTCCACATTCTAAGTCCACTTCTCATTTCTCCCCCGTGCCTCATGCCTTGACCGTTTTGTTTTTCTTAGCACTTTCACCAGAGGTGGAGAGGGCAAGGAGGAGGAAGAGAAATTCAAATCGGCTATAATTCAGGTTTGATGACACTGGTGATAAACACTACTTGTCCTATATCAAGACTAAAAGTTACTTGCCTCTTCCAGCACTTCATTCTCATCTCTTTTTAGAAAAGCTTGAATTAAAATAGTGTAGTAGAGCTCATCCAATTGCAAAGCTCAGTTGTTTCTTCCTGTCTTATCTCTGCTTGTTTGTAACTCGGCCTTCTGTTTCTGACAAGGTAGGTAATGAGCTCGTGCTGAAATATCAAAGTGAGAAGGCTGGCCATGTTCCATGAGTTCCTAAACAAATTGTTTCTGATCTGTTAATATGTTGTGATTGTCCTGGTCCATGTAGGCTGCTATAACAAAATGCCATTGACTGGGTTGCTTATAAACAAAAGAAATTTATTTCTTACAGTTCCAGGGTCTGGAAGTCCAAGGTCAGAGTGCCAGCATGGTCGGGTTCTGGTGAGGGCCCTCTGCCAGGTTGCAGACTGCTGACTTCTCACTATGTCCACACATGGCAGAAGGAGACGATAGTGCTCCACGGGTCTCTTATAAGGGCGCTAATTCCATTCATGAGGGCTCCACCCTCATGACCTAAGCATCTCCCAAAGGCCCCACCTCCTGATACCATCACATTGGCATTGGGATTTCAACATAGGATTTGGGGCGGGACACGAACATTCAAACCATAGCAGTGTTGATTACTGTTAAGTCATAAACAGAAACGAATAGAGAGAAACTATTTGATAGAGATGGCAAAGTTATAAATTTGAAGATGATCTCCCAGCAGAGTCCTATTCTCCCCCAGGTTAAAAATACAAAATGTATGGCACAAAAGTTTTAGAGATGTAATAAAATTTGAATGAATTAGCTAGAAGAAGAAAAGTTTGTGGGAACCCTGCCCATGTACACAGCAATAATACATAATTGTATGGGATAAATATAGTATATTGTTTGGGGTCACTGAATTTGTGTAGCTAACTAGACTCAGCTTTTATCGAGTCTACAAACAGGTTCAAGATTAGTTGAACAACTGCTACCACCACTTATATGCTGGGAGTTTAAGTGTATGTCTTCTGTATAAGACATGTAGGATAAAGAAAAATTAGGCTCGGTACTAGGATGATGAGAAAGCTTCTACTCTGCCAACCTCCAACACAAAACCTCGATAAATGTTCACGGAACTGATTTGAACCAAACTATATGGCCATCAGTGTAAAACTAGCCACTTTGCTTTCTACTTCAAGAGAGATTGATGAGCTCTAAAAACTTAACATGTGTTAGAATGAAAAAAAAAACTAGGGAATTCCTGTACACTTTTGGTAATGTTGGCTGCTCCTGTGCACGAGCCCAATATGGGGCAGCCCTTCCTGAAATGTTTTCAGTTAAGATCAGAACCGATGTTTGTTTTGTCTCATTGTTTCTTTCGTTTGGTAAGGGCTGTGAGCTAATGAGGCCGATGTCATAAAGGTGATCCCTGTGAGTTACCTCTTCCTGTCCGAGAACCCCAGGCAGAGGCCTTGACCCTGGCCTAGCATCTCACAGATGGCAGGGACTTGTCCACCGATGTGCTGAACTAGAGCACATAAAAAAATCAGAACAAATTTATTCCTACTCTTGGACTGATGTCTTCCTTCTCGTCTACTACCGTGTTTCCCCAAAAATAAGACCTAGCCGGACAATCAGCTCTAATGCATCTTTTGGAACAAAAATTAATATAAGATTAATATATTATATTATATTTTATTTTATATTACACCCAGTCTTATAGTAAAATAAGACCAGGTCTTATATAAACTTTTGCTCCAAAAGATGCATTAGAGCTGATTGTCTGGCTAGGTCTGATTTTCGGGGAAACATGGTAGAAAGTAGAATTGGATGTAAGCCTTAGTCTGTTTCCAATGTCCGTGGCTGGAATAGGTAACTGACACCCTGAGATCTCATTAAAGATGACCTTGTTTATGGGCAGATTCTGGCAGCCCATATGTCATGTTTAATGTGCGGTGTGTACTTCAAAGGGCCTCTGAGGTCCTTGTTCTGATTCTGAGACCCTTTGTCGATTGTAGATAAATGTTAAAGATGTTTGCACCGATGGTATGTGTAGGCAGATACCTTTCCTTGCCAAGTGTCTCCCCTATTCTCTTATTTCTCTCTGATAAGCCATTAACCAAAGAAAACTGGATTTTCTTCTCTTAAGGCTAATTGTGTCCTTTTGTTGATAATTTCCTTATTGATTTTTAAGAAGTAACTAGTTTTTGTCCTGTTACATGTAATACATTTTTCCTGCAAATATTACCCCAAAATTAAAAAAAAAAAAGTATAAAACCAATTTCCCATGAACATTGTGAGTGTATCTTGTTTCTCTTTTTATTTTTATCTAGTCTCTCTTGTCAGGACAATATCCGTGTTTTCTTAAATACATACTGTCTTCAACTGAGCATAGCGCTAAAAGTTAAATGCAAGAAAAGACTAGGGGTTTTAATAGAACGCTAAGTAACGGATGAGTTAAAGTGTTGGGTGCGTGCGAGTGCTTCTATTTGGGTAAAATTTACATGAAACCTTCTTGGTTCTTCCTTAGCTGTGCGAATCATGGGTGAGAAGGCACGGAAATCATTTTTCACTCTCTTTGATCTTTGGTTCGGTCTGTACTTTGGAGGCCTTGTGCTTTGCAAAGAGTTGTTGGCCTGGGTGACCCCGCTAAATACCTGGGCTCCCTCCCTCTCTCCTGTGTTTCACTGGACCAAACCTACCTAGAAGCAGCAGGCTGTGTTAAGCTACTGATTTAGTAACCAGATGCATTCAGAAACCTGAACTGCATCCAGAACCACTCTACGCAAGTCTGCCTAGTCATGATGAGAGTAAAGAAAGCTTTAAGCACACATGTTTAGGCTGGTGGAAGCCGGAGTTTAGTGATGAGTCCGCACTTGGTGCCTTCCGTGATTTGAAAACGCTAAATAAACATTTAAATCATGAATTCTACCTGCCCTAACCCCACCCCACCCCCTTTTGCCCTACCCCCTGCAAAAATCCTCTGTGCTGACAGAGAATGGAAATAATTACAAGTATGAACCATGAGTCACCACTGCTTTGGGAGGTGAAATAAGCAAGGGAATGGGATTTGGTTACAAAAATAATGTGGAGAATTGTTTCTAAGTTTTCTAACGTATGGGGTGGTTGACTTATCCTAGAAGAACCGAAAGAAGCATTTTCTAATAAGCCATTTCCTTTTTCCTTGCTGGAGTCATGGAGAAGACAGATTGTCATCCTGACACTGGAGCACTGGGTTTGATTTGCTTTCAATTAAGTTGTAAACTACTGAAGGTGAAAAGCTCTCTTTATGTAATGTGGACACACAGTACAACTTGGTATCATGTCTAATGCAGCACCTGGAGGTTGGAGGGATGTGGCCAGGAGTTTTTCTAGCTACCAGAAACCCCTCAGAGTATTATCTAAGTCAGAGTGGCAAATATACAGTGCATATAGCATACTTTCTTGCCTGTATCCAAGGGAGACGTGCATCACCAGGCAAGCTAGCCTGCCAGACTATACTCAGACATGGCTTCACAATCTTGCTCATCACAGAATCTTTCCCAGTTGGTAATTTATTGAAGTTAGCATACGGATGAAAACCTACTTGTCATCCTGAGTGAGGTGAATTTAAATAATTTACCTTAATCCCGAGTCTGGCCCTTAGTTTTTTCAGTGTCCTAGACTCAGACTCAGGGAGAGTGATTCAAGTTTATCAAGTTACTGGAAGCCAAGTAAATGAACACAGAGATAGATAGATGATTGACAGATGATACACACAGAGAGATAGATGATCTCCCTTCTTGTTATTAGAACCCTTGGAAAAGTGGTTTGATGAATGTGGAATGAGAGCAAAAAGAAATGAAGAATTTTAAGGGCATTTCCAACCAACTGTGTCATCCGGCCTGAAAGCTCTTCCCTTTCTCATGATACAATAGACTAGAAAATGTTTTCCCCTTGGGTGACACCACATGAGCCCATGAACCTCGGCTCCTTGATTTCCTTTCTAGATCCCTAGGCTCATGTGTTTCCATGGGGAGTGCCTGGAGATAGGCCAGGTAACACAAAAAGCCAAGGGATAAACGTGGTGACATAAGGTACCAGTGTTTCTTTAGGACTTGGAAATGGGGGAAGAGGAATAACTATTATATTATGTGTATGTGTTTTTCACATCTGCTAACATAATTAATCTTTTTCTTAAATATTGAGATTTATTACTATATACCATAAAATTCACCCTTTTAAAGTATGCAGTTCAGTGGTTTTTAGTATATTAAAAACTCATGCAATCATTACCACTATCTAGTTCCAGAACATTTTTATCACCCTAAAATGAAAAACCACACACATTAACACATTAACAGTCACTCACCGTTCCCTTCTTCCTCTAGCTCCTGGCAGCTATTAATCTACTTTTTCTCTCTGTGAATTTCCTTATTCTGGACATTTCTTATAAATGAAATCATACAATATGCGGCCTTTTGTATCTGGCTTCTTTCACTAACCATAAAGTTTTCAAGTTTCATCCATGTGGTAACATATATGACCATTTTATTCCTTTTTATGACTGGATGATATTTCATTGAGTGAATATACTACACTTTGTTTATTCATCTATTGATGGACACTTGGATTATCTCTTCTTTTGGTGATTATGAATAGTGCTGCTATGAACATTCCTGTGCAAGTTTCTGTGCAGACATATGTTTCCGCTTCTGTTGGGTATACAAGGTTGGACAATTAAGTTCACGAACTTGTTGTAAGGATGTTGCTAACATTTTTGATATCAGAAGGATTATTGGTTATGAATTTGTACCAACTGGACAAACAGTTAACCAAGTTTACTATTTGGAAGTGCTGAAAAGTCTGCATGAAAAAGTTGGATGACATGAACTTTTCTCCAACAATTCATGGCTCTTGCATCACGACAATGCACCAGCTCACACGGCACTGTCTCTGAGGGAGTTTTAGCCAGTAAACAAATAACTGTGTTGGAACACCCTCCCTACTCACCTGATCTGGCCCCCAATGACTTCTTTCTTTACCCAAAGATAAAGGAAATATTGAAAGGAAGACATTTTGATGACATTGAGGACATCAAGGGTAATACGATGACAGCTCTGATGGCCATTCCAGAAAATGAGTTCCAAAATTGCTTTGAAGGGTGGACTAGGCACTGGCATTGGTGCATCGCTTCCCAAGGGGAGTACTTCGAAGGTGACCATAGTGATATTCAGCAATGAGGTATGTAGCACTATTTCTAGGATGAGTTCATGAACTTAATTGTCAGACCTCGTATACCTAGGAGTGGAATTGCTGGGTCACATGGTAACTCTGTGTTTAATTTTTTGAGGAACTGTAAACTATTTTCTAAAGTGGCTGCATCAGAGATACAGAGAAAAACTAATGGCTGCTAGATTGGAGGAGAGGGATTGGGGGATGGGGGCAGGTGAAGGGATTAGAAAATACAAATTGGTAGTCACAAAATAGTAATAGGGATGTGAAATACAGATAGATATAGATATATAGATATAGATAGATATGGTCACGGGATGTAGAGTACAGCATAGGGAATATAGTCAGTGGTATGATAATAGCTATGTACGATGTCAGATGGGTAATAGACTTGGGGAGTTACTACTTTATGAGGGGTGTAAAGGTCTAATCGTTATGTTGTTTTGTAAAAAAGAGAGAGAACATGGTAGGAAATAAATTACCAGTTACACTTTGCTAAAACAACACAGCGCTAATGAACATGAACCTAGTGTGCTCAAGTGAAAATTGGGAAACAGAACTTGAATTGGGACCAGCAAATGAACATATTAAATCTTCTTGTCAGTGACTCCAAAAGTAAATAATAAAAATAAAATAATATAAAGTGGCCGCATCACTTTACATTCCCACCAGCATTGTATGAGAGTTTCAATTTCTCCACATTCTCATCAGCACTTGTTATTATCTGTCTTTTTAATTATAGCCATCCTTGTGAATGTAAAGTGGTATCTCGTGGTTTTGATTTGAATTTCTACATCTTTTCTTGTACGTATTGCCCATTTGTGTATCTTCTTTGGAGAAATGTCAGTTTAAATCTTTGGCCCAGTTTTTAATTGGATTATTTATCTTTTCGTTGTTGAGTTGTAAGAGTTCTTTATGTATTCTGGATACTAGATCTTTGTCAGATACATGATTTGCGAAATTTTGTCCCATTATGTGGGTTGTCTTTTCAGTTTCTTGATAGTGTTCTTTGAAGCACAGAAGTTTTTGCTTTTAATGAAGTTTAATGTATCTGTTTTTTTCCTTTGGCTGCTTGTGCTTTAGGTATCATATCTAAAAAACCATTGTCCAATCCAAGGTCATGAAGATTTAAGCTTATGTTTTAATCTAAGGGTGTTATAATAATTTTATCTCTTGCATTTAGGTCTTTGATTCATTTTGAGTTAGTTTTCGTATATGGTGTGAAGTAGGGGGTCCAAATTCTTTTTTCGTTTTGTTTTGTTTTGGTATCTAGATATCCAGTTCTCCCAGCATCATTTGTTAAAAAGATTGTTATTTCTCCTATTTAATTTTCTTGGCATCCTTGTCAAAATTGAATTGGCCATTCTATTTCAATTCTGGACTCTCAGTTCTATTTCATTGATATGTCTGTGCTATGCCAATAGCATACAAACTTGATCACTGTAACTTTATAGTAAATTTTGAAATCAGGAAATGTAATCTTCCAACTTTTTCTCTTTTTCAAAATCGTTTTGGTGATTCTGGGTCCCTTGCATTTCCATATGAATTTTAGAATCGGCTTATCATATTCTGAAAAAAACTGAAAGGCAGCTGAAATTTTGATAGAGATTGAGTTGGATCTGTAAATCAAATTGGAGAATATTCCATCTTAACAACATTAAGTCTTCCAGTCCTTGAACATGGGATGTCTTTCCATTTTTAGGTCCACTTTAATTTGTTTCAATATGTTTTATAGTTTTTTGAGTTAAAACTTTGCACTCCATTTATTAAATGCACTACTAAGTATTTTATTCGTTTGATGCTATCATATAAATGGAATTGTTTTCTTAATTTCATTTTCAGAAATGAAAAATATTAGGTCTAAAAGTTTTTAATTTTTGATTGATTCCTTAGAATTTTCTGTATACAAAGTTGTGTCATCTACAAATAGTTTTTTTTTTAATTCCTCTATTCCTCTATTGTCTCTTTTGTGTTCAATAAATTGTTCACATGTGTTCACTTCCTAGTGTGCTTTTAATTTCTTTGATTATATAATTTTTAGTTATTTTTCTCAATGCTTGCCCTGGTGATTATACCTTATAACAATCTAATTCAGATTAATACCAACTTAATTGCAATAGTATACAAAAACTTGGCCCATATATAGCTCCATTCTCTCCCTCTTCTTTAGTACTGTTGTACAAATTACACCTTTATACATTGTGTGGTCATCAACACAGATTTATAATTATTGCTTTATTTACCTACGTAGTTACCTTTACTAGTGCTCTTTATATTTTCATGTGGACTTAAGTTACTGTCTAGTGTCCTTTCATTTCAGCATCAAGGACAGCCTTAGCATTTCCTATAGAGCAGATCTGCTAGCAACAAATTCTCTCAGTTTTTGTTTATCTGGGAATGTCTTAATTTCTTCATTTTTGAAGGATAATTTTTCCAGATATAGAATTCTTGGTTGATAGCTTTTTTGCTTTCTGTACTATGTCATCCCACTGTCTTTTGGCCTCCATAATTTCCGATGATAACTCAGTTGTTAACCTCATCGAAAATTCCCCATATGTGATAGGGTCCTTCTCTCTTTTTGCTTTCAAGATTCTAGTTTTTATCTTTTTGTTTTGTTTTGTTTTTTGACAGTTTGATTATAATGTGTCTCTTCTTTGAGTTTTCAGGTTCGTCCTACTTGGATTTCTTTTTTTTTTTTAGCTTCTTGGTTGTGTAGATTAATATTTCTCAACAAATTTGAGAAGTTTTCAGCCATTATTTACTGAAATATTTTTTTATGCCCCTTTCTGTCTCTCCTGTCCTTCTGGGACTCCAGAAGGAACTCCCATTATAAATATGTTGGTATGTTTTAGGGTGCCCCACAGATCTCTGAGGCTTCATTTCTCTTCATTTATTTTCCTTTCTGCTCCTCAGACTGGATAATCTCAGTTGACATATTTTCAAATTTGCTGCTTTTTTTTTCCTTCTGCCTGCTCTGATCTGCTGTTGAATCCCTCTAGAGAATTTTTTTTTAAAATTTTGGTTACTGTGTTTTCCAACTCTAGGATTCTTATTTGCTTTTATGTATAATTTCTATCTCTTATTAAAATTCTCTATTTGGTGAGAATTTATTCTCATACTTACCTTTTGTTCTTTATACATAATTTCCTTTAATTCTCTGAACATGTTTAAAGTAGCTGATTTAAGTCTTTTTCTAATACATGCAATGACTGGTTTTCCTGAGGGACAGTGTCTGTGCTCAATCCTTACATGAAGTTGTGTGGCTGTATCTGGCCATCACAGCCATGACCCCATGGGAAGCACTTGTACCTGTGTAGAATGTAAATGTCCTTCTTTATCTACTGTGTGCTAAAGGCAGAGGATGCAAACTAAGGAGGCTACTTCTCATAACTCATTCAATCATAATGTCTGCCTTCACCGTTTACAACCACTAATATTTTACCTAAGGTCGCTCTCAAGAATTCTTGTGAACCAGTTGACTCCCTATCTCTGGCATACCTTTGTAGCTAAAAGACATTGGTGGTCACCTACATAAAATAAAATAAGATCACTCTAGCCTGTGAGGTTTAAATTAGACATAAATTTTCCCAGTAAAAGTTTTCTTTGTTCCGTTAGGTACAATTATGCAATCAAAGAAGACTTTCCACCTCTTCCATTCTTTTCAAATAAGAGTCTCTTGGTTTAAAAAAAATCCTACTTGACAATTTTGTATGGGAAATGACCATCTGATTCTAAGATTCCAGAAGATACTAAGCCCCAGTCAATAGACAACCCTCACTCTGTCAAATACTTACAGACCCACAGTTGGCATATTTCCTCACCCAGTTTCACCATCTGCTAGTACTTTGACCAGCAGAAAGCAAACAGCCCAGGGCCACCTAGGGAAACACAGATTACCCCAAACCATGGTAAACAGATGTGATTGGCGCACTGAGCTTTGAACCCTGAAATTGCACCACACACAGACATGGTCAGAGTATTGCCAGAGGTTACAACATACACATTCTTGGCACCATTGTTATGGTTGACTCAGACCAGCTGAACATCTAAACCAAGTGATAAATGAACTCTGACCATGGAAGAAATGATTCTCTCCTGTTCAGGGATTAAAATGTCTCTCTAGCTACTGGTATCTCCTAAAAAAGGAACTGTCAACATGAACGACTCTCAAAGTTACAATACTACTTCACTGTTCAAGAACACAAGCCATCACACGTTTGGTGGGCAATGTGTGCAAGGTACTTAACTAAACGCTGTGAGCAAGTGGAGATGGGGAGGGAGGCAAGCAAGGCAGGACATACTGAGGACCTGGGAGGGGGCAACCCAGGATGTGAGAATGAGGGTGAGTGTGGGCCCAGGAAGAGTGAAGCAGGTAGAGGGGGTGTGGGTTGTCCTGTAGCTGGCTGAGACCATGAAGCATTTCCGAGGGAAATCAAGCTGAATCCCACAGTTTGCTTGTTTCCAACAATGAAGATGGAATTTTTGAATTCCGTTTGACTCTAGGGAGATGTGGAATATTTGTGTTGGATGCTCTGAGAGAGGATAGGGAAGTCATTATTAGATATTTAAATACATTTGTGCAGGACTAGATACATCTGTGTTTTTATCTCTCTCAAAGGTTGCTTTAAAATTGTTTTATGAGAAGGTATATCAGAGATAGAAAACATTTTTTTCTGTTATTGCTAAGTAGGAACTATCAAGAAAAGGGACTTGGTTGGGCCTGCTGGACCAAAAATAAATAAATAAATAAAAGACAACAACAGAGATTGTGACCTCCAGAATAGGTCACCTTACTTAACTAGTATCTTAGCCAGACAACAGGGTAAACAGAAGTTCTCGGAGAAAATGGAATAGTCCTAGCCTGGAAGCATCTTCTGTGGTTCCAAATTCAGATAATGTCTTTCTGCTGGAGATGTTTTCTCTCTACAGTTAATAAAAGGGTACACCCATAGATATCAGTCAGGGTTCTCCAGAGAAACAGAACCAGTTGTGTGTGGGTGGGTGGGTGTGGGTGTGTATACACAAAATAATAATATAGATATAGTCTATATAGACAGCATAAATACAAAATAACCCTCTATGTACCATATGATCTATATGTCTATAGAGAGAGTTAATGAGAATGAATTATTTTAAGGAATTTGCTCACGCAATTGTAGAGGCTGGCATGTCCACAAATCTGTAGGGCAGGTGGGCAGGATGGAGATCTAGGCAGGAGCTTGTACTGGAGCTTGGAGTCTGAAGGCAGACTGGAGGCAGATATCCCTCTTCCTTGGGGAACCTTTATCTTTTTTCTCTTAAGCGCTTCAACTAACTGACCCCAATGAGTCCCACCCACATTGTGGAGAGTAATGTGCTTTACTCAAAGTCAACGATTTAAATTTAATCTGAAAATTACCTTCACAGAGATATTTAAGTGGTGTTGGACCAAATATCTGTGTACCATGGCCTAGCCAAGGTGATTCATAAAACTAACCATCATACCATCCTGGATCCTTTGCTTCAGGAGTAAAAATTTCACTGTGTGCTTTGACTTCAAGAGTTGAACTAGAACAAAAACAAAGCTTGGCCTGCAGTGGAGCCTGCCCCACCGTGGGAGCCTTCTGGGGTTTCAGGAAATTTCATTTTGTTAGCTTAATTTATGGAAGCTTTACATACCTAATTACAATCTCATTGAAAACTTGCCTTATGGTCTGTCCACTTTAAAACTTTCAATGAGGAGTTAGAGGAGAAATAAGACATAACGAAAATGATTAAGCCCTCATTCCCATGTTTCATTAGTATGTTTTGCATTTTGTGAGCACTCTACAGCTCTCTTTGTATTTTACCACCAAACCATACAGAAACAGAAGGGCCAGCAGAGCATAGCCAGGAGTGGGTGGTGTGCTAGAGGGAACAGAGATTAAAAGCAATGTTAGTTGGAAGAGGGAGTTCCGGCCCATGGGTTTTAAAACACAAATCACCTATTTAATGACTTAGTGTTTTGTTGATCATTATCAAATATTTGGAACATCTTTTTGTTATCAAAAGTTACAGTTTGTCCCTTTCTACCCAAAACCTTGCAAAAAAAAAAAAATTTTAAATGTTGCTTTGCCAGAATTATAGAAGGGTTACACATAATCCTCCATTTGATGACTTAGGAGACTTTATTCCTTAGTGTTTCTTTTAAAGAGAACAAAGCACCTTTTTGGTTTTGCCTTTTACTACGTCATTTGTTCCTGCTCCTTGTTTGTGTCAAAACTGAAGCTCAGACAAGTTAAGTGATGACTGTCTGACCTTGACTCTTGGGAAAACTCTTTTCTGCATCCATTGTCCTGTCTCCAAGGATGGTCTTTCTGGGATGACTGCTAATTCCCAGTCTCTCGGAACCACACGAGCCCCAGGCATGAATATGTAGGAGAGAGATTTTCCCTTGTATGTCTCGCATTCACCTGAAGCACAGAAAGCCCAGAGCAGAGATAGTGCTGTCTTCTGTGAGAGACAAAATGTGAGAGTCAGGGGACCTAATGATAGAATCTTACCTGAGCAGGTGATGTATGAAGGTGAGGGGTTGGTCTGGAACACAGATGGAGAATAAGGGACGATAAACATTTTCAAGTGGGGACAAGATATATGGGGGAGCTCATGTAGAATAGCCTCCATCTCCTGAGATGGGTAAGTAGAAAATATGAAGGTGATAAGAAAATGACTATGAACTTGATATTAAGCATGGTTTGGACTGGCTACTGCAGCTGAGAAATGAGAAATGAAGTCCCAGGCTCTGAGACTCTCCAGCAGTGTCTGGCTGCCCAGGAGTGGAAGCAGAGGACGTGACAGAGGCAGGTAACAAAGTAGCTAAAATCCAGGGTTGACAAGCTTGATTGGAAGGGCTGACTGTGAGTTCTAAGCTAGACAGAGAGGCAAGAAAGAAGCCAGTGGGAACATGGGAGAGGTCTGAGAAGCTAAAGTCATAATAAGATGAACCGTGGCAGGATCTCTCTGTCTCTCCTTCCTGCATCAACCACCACCATGCGTCCTTGTGAGTTTGTCTGCCCTGAACACTCTTCCTTTCTTCTACGTAAATGCCCTTCCCCTCCTTAAGGTTCAGGTCAAGTCCTGCTTGCTCCACGGAGTTGTCCTAGCTGTTTCTAGATTTGTCCGCGCCCCTTCTCGAAACTCCTTCAGAACTTTTCCTCTGGGACACTTAAATTATTTCAGAATTACGGTCATATCGTATCCATTGTATGTATCTCATTTCCTTATGAAGATGTAAAGCCTCTTGAGGGATAAAAACTGAGTCATAAGCTGCTTTTATTTTTCTAACATGGATAAACACTATATGAATAAAAATATGCTTAATAAAAATGTATTGGTTGATTATCCAGTAAATGGCATTACTGCCGTACACATTCTGAGACTGTTTGGTGGATTTTGTCAGATTTTTGATATTTGAGAATTTGCAGTATGCTGTCCTGGTCACTCGTGAGAAGTTCAAAATATATGTCTAATAACTCTTATTTCCAATATTATTTATCTCTATGAACCATTTGATTTCAATAAAATATTCACGGGAGAGGGGATCCCAAGCATTTATTTGCACAATTATTAAATTATGAAAGAATAAAAAAAACTGACTTTCTCTAGACATGTTTGTATTTTATTGGATTAAATATAGAGCAGATATGGGCTTTCTTTTAATTCGGTGACCAACATCTAGCAACATGTACATATTAAATGATAGGTTGTGATGAAGGAGAGCAATTAGGGTATTGTAGAGAAGACCATTTCTCTGCATGGAACCAAATGGCTGCTGGCAGGTCATCTAGACCTCTAACTAGCTGGTTGCCTTGGACAAGGCACTTCCTTTTTCTCTTTCATTGTCCTCATGCACGAGATGCGTGAGTGGACTTCCGGCTTAAGCAGTGTAGTTGTTGGAAACCCCGTGTGTGCCCTCCCTGCAAGTCTGCATGGCCAACTTGTGGCTTTCCACTAGTGGGCGCCATTGAGCAGGCTTTAGAGCCTCTGCCTCTCTGCCTCTGCCCTCCAGGGCAGCTTCCTTGTGTTTCCCATTCTGACTGACGCATTTGGGTCTGAAATGACACGGGATTATGAAAGTCGTTGGCATAATTCGATTCCATCAGCTATTCTAAAAGTCTTTCCTGGCCCTCTGGTTTTGAGTCATGCCCACACTCAGAGCTAGCAGTTTTGCTACCACAGCCAGTTGCCATCGAAACAGTTCATCCTTTGTGGAAAACACTGATGCTTCTAGTGCATTGCTGTCTTTCTTAATAGGGCATTTAGTCTCGTTCTACATATTGAAGACAGGTATAAACACCCTGGGCTCCTGGACTAATTTTCACAGGGAAAATCTTAGGAAATGACTTAAGTCGTGGACGTTTAGAGCAGTGGGAAAGCTTAGGAATCGTCCTAGCGAAATCCTCTTGTTTTACAGAAGAAAGTCAGGTCCAGAGAAAAGAGATGGGTCCAAAGCCACCCAGCCCCTCAGGGAGTGAGGCGGGACTGGAACCCAGGGATAATAGTGAGGCAGAGGCAGAACCAAAAAGGGACCCTCAGTCACGTGGTTCCCTTTACCTTTCATTACCTTAACTGTCCTCTCCAATAGCTTCAGTGACTGAAAGGTATGTGAGTTGCAGCTTGCGTTAGTCTGTTGGGGGTAAACATCCTTCATTTTGCCTTATTAGCAGCTCATTATGTGTCAAACGCTGGGCTAAACTCCCATAACATAACACATTGTGTCTCATTTAACCCCAGGCTGTGCAATCCAGGCTTACAAGGATGGAGCCAGCAACCTGGGCCTAAGTTCCAGCCCCACTTCTCAAGAGCCACATGGGTTGGGGTAAGTGATAAATCCTCCCTGCACCTCTGCTGAATCTGGGGATAATACTTGAACCCCCTTCTAATCAGTGAGCTAAACCATACAAGTCACTTAGCAGAGGACCTGACCCCTAGGAAGCACCCTAGAAATGTTAGCTGTTGTTTTTATCAGTCTTAGGCATCAGTTTTCATCACATTGATTTTCAATATAAGAACCATCTAAATGTTCTATTTCACATTTATAACATGAATGAACTATTTAAAATATATATGGCTATCAATGTGTTGATGGTATTGTGTTTGCTTTGTCATAGAAATGTTTTTTTGTGAAATGAATGCCTAAAACCAAAATGGTATAATTATCCTTTAAAAGAAAAATATATGTTGTTACAGTTTATTTTCTCATGATACCTCTCTATCCTGGCATTTTAAAAGATCAAAACAAAAACAAGAAAATACTCCCGATAAAAGGCACCGTCATACTTCTTCCTTTTCTCTTAAGGATTGGCACTCTGTGGATGGCGCTGACCACAAGTCAGAGTCATAGTTTGGGATTCTATACTTTTTCATCTGTAGGAGATAATTAATTGGAGTTAACGTTTTGCTTCATGGAAAGGGACAGTGAAGACTCTGGTTCACTGTCTCACCTGGAGGATTTGTCTGAACTATACCTCAGAGCCCTATAATGATATAACCACCTGTTTGCAAGTCACATAAATGCTTGCCTTTTTGACAACCATCAAAGTTAACGTACCACAGCCAAAGGATTCTGCGTGAATTCTCTGTGACAGGCTCAGCGTTCAAAGCAATAGCTGTTTGCAGTTTGGTGCATTTTAAACCTGAAAGCCAGGGTACTAGATATAAATAGGATGCACAGTTGAACAACGGCAGTACTGTCAGGGTGAGGTCACTTCCAGGAAAACACTGAAATGTAGCAATGGGAATAACATCTGGCCTTTCAACAGTCGCATTTGATTTAGACTTGGACAGCCTATGTGAAATAGAGGCTGTATTTATTAACAACTTTAGTTTCCATGCAATTCACTCACTTGAACTTGAAAAGCAAGACCTCCACAGCCTATTCATTAAACCTGCTGCGTTTAGAGTCTGGATGCAAAGCTCACTTGACTTAATAATTGCTTACCTGTTTCTCCCTGGTCCATCCATTCCCACCTCATACCACTCCAAAGGAATATAGGCCAAGAGGACCCTAGAAGCAAAGTTTGTGTTTTCTGCTGCTGGTGATAGGCTGGGGTTGGAGAAAAGGTCTATTAAATAAAACAAGATGAAAATGTGAATCTTATTCTTTCTCTCTATTTCAGTATCTGGATATCATTTTGGTTTTCTCTGTGGGGCAGTGAAACCTTTTTTTCTTTTTTCTTTTTGGCTGGGTACATGGCCAACCAAAATAAAGACTCAATTCCCAGCCTTCTGTGGAGCTATAAGTGAAAGTAACTAAGTTCTCGCCAGTGATAAATAAGAACAGTACTTGCACATTCTAGAAAGTGTTATTAAAAGGAGGTTTTGAAGTCCCTCTTCTCCTTCCTGTGTTTGGAATGCAGTTTCAATGACTGGAGTTTCACCAGCCATCTTGGGCCAGGGGTGGCCTTAAAAATGGAAGATGTAGGGGCCAGCCCGGTGGCTCAGGTGATTAGAGCTCCATGCTCCTAACTCCAAAAGCTGCCGGTTCGATTCCCACATGGGCCAGTGGGCTCTCAACCACAAGGTTGCCAGTTCGATTCCTCGACTCCCGCAAGGGATGGTGGGCTGTGCCCCCTGCAACTAGAAAACGGCAACTGGACCTGGAGCTGAGCTGCACCCTCCACAACTAAGACTGAAAGGACAACACTTGAAGCTGAACGACACCCTGCACAACTAAGATTGAAAGGACAACAACTTAACTTGGGGGAAAAAAAGCCTGGAAGTACACACTGTTCCCCAATAAAGTCCTGTTCCCCTTCCCCAATAAAAAAAATCTAAAAAAAAAAAAAGGGGGAAGATGTATATATACAGTGAAAAAATGAGGTAGAAAGAGCCACAGTCTCTGACACCAGGGAAGGTTTTAATAATCCTAGACAGAGAACCTCCAATTTATTGTGGAAAATAGTACCAAAACAGTAATGTGAACAGAATAAAAATACACAGCTCAACAATTTATCCAAACGGAAAGCGTCATGTAACTACCACTTGGTCAATTTTTGTAAATAGTCCATGTATACTTGAGGAAAAAAAATGGATCTTTTAAAGCTTGAAGTGCAGAAAATGCATCCACTCTGTCGGTTTGCTAATCATGTTGTTAACATTTTCTGTATTTCTACTGGCTTTTTGTCTGTTTGTTCTTTCAGTTATTGAAATAGTTCTGCAACAGTCTCCCACTATGATTGCACATTTCTGTTTCTCTTAGTGTTTGAAAATTGATTTGTGCATTAATATATGAGGCTCTTTAGTTAGATGCACACAGTTTTAGAATAGTTATATCTAAATAGTTATAACAGTCCTCTGTTTGGACTATTTATTTTTAAGAAGTGTTAATTTCTGGTAATACACTTTACCTTAACGCCTATCATTAATATAGACAAACTAAATATACAGAGGGTGCCAAAAACAATGTATACACATTTTAAGAAAGGAAAAAACTGTATTAATTGTAGTACTCAATATATACCGATAACAAAAGATGAATACAAGTCACGTTTGACTTCTGCAATTATGAGAGGTGCTCAGAATAGTTACCATCAGCGTCCAGACACTTCTGATTGTGGTGAACTACTGCTTGAGCATAGATAACATCTCTTAAAATGTGTATACATTTTTTGGCACCCCTGGTATTTAGTGATTTCCACATTATCTCTTCAGTCCTTTACTTTCAACCTTTCCATATCCCTGTGTTTTAGATATCTGTCTTATAAATGGCACATAGTTAGGTTTTGCAGTTTTTAATCAGGTCTCATAATGTTGGTCTTTTAATTAGAGCATGTAAACTGTTTTTAGCCTGAAGAAGCAGGATAGATCCCCTACCCAAAATTTGGTTTGGATGTGGAGACTGATGACACCATACATACACACCAAGAGGATATGAAAAGCCTTGGTAAACATCTCAGGCTGCCCAGAGTCCTGAAATGGCTTGAAAGAGCAAGAGGAGGAAACTATGGTTAGGGGATTGGATTGGGTGAGGAGTCCCTCACACGGGAAGGCACTTGCGTAGTTTAAATCTCTCACTAGAGCCAAAGAAAGGAACACCCAGGTTTTCTTATCAGCTTTCCCAGCTATGGAGCAAAGGGCAAGAGGGGAGGGCTGAGACTTAAGAAGTGTCAGTAGTCAAACATCCAAAAATGGAATCAGATTCTTTATCACCAAGACCAATTCATTAAATGTAAAAACTGATACATTTTCATTTAAATTTACCATCTTACTCAGTGCTTTCTCTTGTTCTTGCCTGTTCTATATTCCCTTTCCTCCCTATTCTTGCCTTCCTTTTGACTAATTTTATATTTACTTTTATCTCTCTATTAACTTGAGAATTTTGTGATTATTAATTATGCTCTTAATATTTATTCTAGAGATTATAGCATGCATTTTGACTCTTCAAAATCCAATATTATTTGGTGTTTGTGTTTCTTTTTGGACAATGCAATAATTTTATTTAATAAACTCTCTGTTATTGTTTGTATTTTAATTTTTATATCGTTTAAAACCACAATACATTATTGTTATTTTTGCAGTTGAAAGTCATTTAGGTTAGGTTTATCCAATGAAAATTTTCCATTTTCGTTGTTCTTTGTTTCTTTCTGCATCTCCAAACTTCCATCTGGAATCATTTTCCTTCTAGCTGAAAGATACTTTTTAATATGTTTTTTAGTGTAAGCCTGCTGGAGAAAAATTCACTCATTTTCTATCTGTCTGAGTTTTATCATGTCACCATTACTGAAGAATGTTTTTTTGTGGGTATGGAATCTTAGGTTAGTACTGATATATTTTCAGCACTCTGAAGATATCACTCCAATGTCTATTGGTTCCCACTATTTCTATTTAGAAGTCAGCTGTAAGTCCAATAGTTACTCCTTTGAAGGATCTCTGTTTGTTTGTTTGTTTGTTTGCTTGCTTGCTTGTTTGTTTGTGACTGCTCTTACAATTGTTTTTGTTTGTTTGTTTTTGTCTTTGGTTTTCAATAGTTTTACTATGATGTACCTAGATATGGATTTCCTTTTATTCCTATTTAGGTTTCCTAGAACGCCTAGAATATCTTTTATTGGTTTTGGAAAGCTCTCAGCCATTGTCTCTTAAAATATTGCTTCTGATTCATTCTCTCTGTAATCTTCTCTGGAGACTGAAATTGGACTTACGTGAGACCTGCATCTCATTGTCTTCACCCTGCCTCTTACATTCTCATATATTTTCATTATTTTTTTCTCCCCATGCTTTATTCTGAAAAATTTCCCTTTTCTAACCAACACTTCTTAAATTTTAATGTTTTTACAGTCACCTGGAGATCTTACTAAAATATAGATTTTGATTTACTAGGTCTGCAGTAGGGCCGAAGATTCTGCATTTCTAAAAAGCTCCCAGATGTAAAGAGGATATTAAGTAAAAACTAAAGAAGTATGAGTAAAGTGTGGGCTTTAGTTAATAATAATGTATCAATACTGGGTTTATTAATTGTGACAAATATACCATATTACTATAATATAATGATAGGGGAAATTGGGTCTGGGTTATAAGAGAGCGCTCTGTATTATCTTTGCAACTTTTTTTGTAAATCTTAAACTATTTTAAAATTTAAAAAATATATATTTAAAAAACCCCTCCCCGGTTATGTCAATGCATCTGGTCCACAAATCACAGTTTAAGTACAATAGTCTAACCTATCTGACCACTTTTCTAGTCAGTTACATCTATCCTAGTGTTAAGCCCATTCATTGAGATCTTAATTTCATTGTTAATTTTATTTTTATTTTTAATTTCCAAAACTTACATTTGATTCTTTTTTATAACTGTTAGTTCTCTGACAAAAATTCTCAAATTTATCTTTTACCTCTTTGAATATCAATAGCATTGTCACTTTAAAGCCTATAGGGTGACTCTAACATTTGAAGAAGCCCTGTGGGCCTGTTTCTTCTCTCTATTGTTTTTCTTATTTTTCTGTCATATTGTCTTGTCTTTGAGTGGCTCTGGTTATTTTCAATCTGGAGTTGGACATTGTGTTTAATTTTTTTATAGAGAAATAATTAGAGAACTAAGCTGAGGTTATAATTCTCGAGGGGAATTAGGTTTGCTCTTGCCAGATCCCTAAGCATCCCAACTAGTCAGGATGAGCTCAAAAGAACTTCCAAGATTGAGATGAGCTACAGCTCATCTCAATATAGTCCTGGCACAGGTCTGCCCACTTCTATTTCCCTCTCCTCATCCATATAACTCTTCAATGTCTTCGTCACAAAGCAAGGACAAATGTGTGTATCTTGCTCTAGGTGATGGGCCCTGGATTTCATTGCTGTAAAAAGTCTCTAAAGCCTCTAAATCTAAGCAGTGGGTTGGATCAGTTCCACCAGAGGCCACTGAGAGGAATGCTCTTCCCTCTTTCAAAATGACTCCTCCAGTTTCAGCAGTACATTCCTTCTTTCCCAAGTCCTCATAAGGTAGAAGTCCCTTTATTCAGCCCAAGTACCAGTGACTTCGAATGTGAGATTCAGGATGACCATGGGCTTTATTTTACATTCTTCTTTTTCTCTATCCTAAAAAGATACAAATTTAGTTTGAAGAATAAAGTTGGAAACTATGTGAGCTTTCAAGGTAGAAATTTAAGTCCAGCTATATAATTCTCAAATGTTAGTACACGTCAGAATCCTTGGTAAAGTTGTGAACATGCTTATGTCTAGGTCTCAACCCAAGAAATTTTTGCATCAGTGTTTCCCACACTCTCCGGAGTGGTTTTGATGCAGGTGGTCCCTGGACCACACCTTGTAAAACCCTTTTGTAACTGTGGACTGAACAAAAGAAAGCTGAACTGGCTGTAATCAGAGCAAGTCCTTTGGCTTGCTTCTGCCACTGAGTTGCTCTGAGAACTTGGGCAATTCACCATGTGTCTCTGAGTTTCCAAATTAATTAATCAAAAGATAGATTTCTTACTCACCCCCACTTCCCCAAATGCTCTGAATGAATATGTGAAGTCAGCGACGCTCACTGTAACCAATCCTAGCAGAGAAATATCTGTTCTTTCAGTGTGCTTGTCTGCTAGACAGGCTCTGAGCTGTAATCCTCTGGGATTCCTTTTTGTGCATTAATATCAATTAGGACTGTTTACAGTAATGTTCTTTGTGGCCACGTATGGCTTTAAGCCTTCTGGTCTCTCTCCATGATTAGAGGCTCTGCACTGGCGCAGTCTCTGGCTCCTGAGACGTGGATTGCTGAGGAGCAGCACTCGGGACCCAGTTGCTTGTACTCGGTTTGCAGTTGTTTGAACACCTCTGGCTATCGAGGCAGAGAGGCAAGTCAGCGGTGGGTGGCCTTGTTGAAAGAGGGAGCTTATTTGAGTAGATTCTGGTTTCTGACCTGGGCCCATTTTGATTTTGCTGTGATTTGGAATAGCCAAGTAGTCTCAACCTGCCGACTGAACAGTTAAAAGTCGGTCAGAAATTGTTGTCAATTCAAGATGGCAAATAGAGCTAAAGAAATAAAACCACGTCACCTCTTTCTGTTCTATGTTCTAAGCATGATTTATCATTAGAATCATCTCTTAAAGAAAGCCTATATCTTGTTTTTGACAAAGTCAGTTCTTCAGAGGTGACCTATAAAAGGAGTAAGAAAAGGGTAACAAAGATAAAAGTCACCTGCTCATCACGGCTGCTTGTGGGGGCTGGGAAGTTGGCGTATGACTACGTTAGTGAGTATAAGTTGAGAGAATACCAATGTTTACTAGGTACTCACTGAGTGCCAGGCTCTGCCTTAGGAGCTAAGGATACGGTGGTGACTCAAGAGCAGTTTCTGCCTTTCTGGAGTTTATATTCCAGAGGCAGAGCCCCCAGTAGAGTTTGATGTCTGATTTCAAACTTTAGGAAGTACCATGATGGGAAAGAACATGGTTCTATTACGGTGAATAACAAGGGAGCCTGGCCTAGACTGAGGGTCCGGAAGGCTTCTCTGAGGAAAGTGACGCCTGAGCCAGATCTGAGAGAGGGGCGGGCATGGGGGGTGGCATGCACTGGGGCAATGCCAAGGGGGAGAGAAGAGGAGGGCACGTCAGGGACAGGGTGTGGCATATGCCATGGCCCTGCCTGAAGACGACAGGTGTGTCCTGAAGGAGGAGGAGAGAGAAGTATAGTGTGCAAGGAGCCCATGGAGGGGGGGGGAGTAGAAGCCCCGCTGTGTAGACTTCACAGACCACATGAGAGACTTTGGATTCTGTCTTAAAATAAAATGGGGAACCACCGAAGGTGTTTAAACAGAGTAAAGCCATCATCACATCTGTGTTTTGAGAAGAGGACTCTGGCTGCAGTGAGAAAAGTAGATTGGGGAATGGCAAACGTGGACCCGCAGTGAGGAGTACATTGCAGTATTAGCATCTGGGACTTAGCTGGCTGGAGAGGTGGAGACAAGGGGATAGATTCCAGAGATATTTAGGAGGGAACGCAGGCAGCAAAATAACAGTAACACTTGTCTTTACTGTGCTGTGCTCATTGCAATCTCTTTGTCACAGCTAGGCAGAAAGTATCTGGCTGGATAGCAATAGTTCTGTCATCCTCTCTGATTAGCCCAACACATAATTCAGAATGGCCAGTTCCCAGACAGGCCTTCCAAAGTGATTTCTGGGAAGACATTTCCATTCGCCATAACTCAGGCATGTGAAGAAGTTAAAAGCTGAGCACAGGTTCTCTGCATGTGATACTTTGGGGGACCAAGGGGTTGTTGGCTCTTAGCTCTCACAGCAGTGAATGTAGAGCAAGTGGTCTCCTTCTGTGTGCCACAGCTCTCTTCCCTGTCTGCCACCTGCGGTCAGCTATCTCAATTAATGTGTTACTTCTCCTGTTCTGTCCTTTCACACAGGAAGTGATTTTGATTACCTTAAACATGGAGACTCCATGAGCTAGGAAAAGGTTAAGTCACCCAAGTACATTTTCTGAGTCGCGTTGTAGGTGTCCACCCCTCTCATATTCCTCTATGTTATGTTTCCTGTCTCTTCATATTTTTATGCAGCTTTTTCTTTGGATTTCCCGTCCATGCGAAGAACAAATGACATGCTAATGTGTTCAATTGGTATCATATGTGGTAGCTTTGAGAGAAAGTGCCAGAATGTGTAAGGGAGGTTATAGGGCAGTGGAAAGTATCCATGGCAATGCTACCCTGTTTAGCAAACATGTGAAGAAAATTTATGCTGAGATAATCAAAGCATAAGTTAGAGGTGTACTTTGTCAGGCCCAAATTCAAAACGGGTATTTTCCACTGGTTGACTGCAAATCAAAAGTAGTATTCATGCAATTTGTGTCTTGAACTTTATAGCAATAGTAAGGCAGCTTTCTCAGACGACAGATAATTATCAGCGGCATGTCAATTTGGGGTATCTCCATGACTCACAACATCATCAAATTTCATTTAGGACAAGTCCACACACCTTTTCCCTGTGGTAAGATAACCTTTGGTCATCCTGAATTCACCAAATGTTTCACTTATTGTTGTTTTTCTTGCAAATTGTTCAAATATGTTAAGCTAGAAAGAGGTACACGAAACCCCCAAATGCCTACTCAATGCAGCCATTTCTAAGGAGTTATATATGCAAAGCACTTAGAAGGTGTTATGCCCTTGGCCATCCCTCAGCTGTAGTGTGTCCCCAGTGCTAGCCATTGAAGCCCTGAGTGTTCCAGCCGCAGGTGTCTCTGCTTACCCTATGTGGGGACAGAGCCAGGAGTGCAGTTTCCAGGCTCTCGCCCTCACGTGGAAAGGTGCTGGCTCAGGTAGTAAATGGCCATCAACTGTGACTGGATGGCCATCAGCTGTGGCTAATTGGCCGTCAGCTGTAACCAGTGAGCTATTGGCCAGTAATATAACTGCCGAGGCTACGCTAGCAGAAAATGGGGGCTAGCAAGACGATGGTGGCTGAGCTAGCAAGAGCAGATTGCAGCTAGCAAGTGAGGTTGGTTGGCAGAGACAAGTGGACAGTGGGTTGCGGATAGTGTGGCTTCTGCTTCCTGTGTCTCCAACCCAGCCGCCAGCGAGAATGTAATGGTATGACTCCCTTATCTATGGCTCTGTGGGTATACTTTTTTGGCCTCACCATATCGTGAGTTCTTATGTGGGGAGTAGGAGCTGAGACCCCGCATGGCACCCTGCATGACACCCTGGCACATATGGAATTACCTAGAGTTTACGTCTCTTGTCCAAACTTGGCCCAAGAGAAAAGATCAAAGGCAATAGCGGATGAAATTTTCTGGTGGAAAATGGAAGGTCTGGTTTTCATGCTGGCTTTGAAATGGACATAAATTCTGTTTTCTTGACACATAAAATATGTTTAAACAAACAGCCGTTGACATATGGGTTCTCTGGGACTTGAACCAAATGTGTCCACCTAGGAACTATGTGTTGCAAAGCTGTGAAGAAATCTAAGAGGATATGAGTGAGGGGGCTTCCTAAGTAGAAATCTAGAGCAACTATCCTCCAAAGGCAGATGTGGGAAGTGACCAGGTGGGAAAGATTTGGGTAGTTATGGCCATGAAAGACATGCTGCCCTTGCTAATTGTAGGTGATTCATTGTGGGGGGACCTTTTTCCTCATAGCCTGAAACATGTCCTGGGTAGTGGTATATACAGAGGGGGCCAAAAAAAATGCATACACATTTTAAGAAAGGAAAAAAATGTATTAAAATTGTAATACTCAATATATACCGATAACAAAAGATGAATACAAGTCATGTGTATACATTTTTTTGGCACCCTGGTATATGTGTGTGTGTGTGTGTGTGTGTGTGTGTGTGCGCGCGCGCGCGTGCATCTACGTATATACATATATACATATTTAAAATGTTATATGAATATAAAAATTGCCTATTATCCAATTACCCAGAGAATCATACCTAATATTTTGTTGTATGTTCTTACAGTCTGTGTATCTTTTTGTGATTCAAGCTGCTTTTTTTCTTTCACTCTATTATGAATATACACTGCTGATGAAAACGCCATGGAGATCTGCTTAGGTGTGATGTCACGTGATCGCTGGGCTTAGCATAGTGTGTAGTACTCAGTAAGCATTTACTAAAATGACAGGGCAGCGCGGGCTCGCTTTGGCGATGAACCTTACTGGGCATGTGCAAGTCTCTCTAAACAGATCGATAACATCTGCTGTGTTTTCAGTGCTCCTTATAATTACCTCATCCAGAAAAGTGACTTTCGGACTTACGGAATTCTTGTCATTCTTCTTTGTCTGTCATTCACTTTGCCAGACTGAACCCAGGCTAGTCTGAGGCCGCAGAAGCCAGGTGCTAGGACCGTGGCTGCCTTTCCAAGCCCAGAGATTTCCTGCAGAAAACATGAATGGTGGGGCCTTCTGCTCCTGGGCGCTCAGTGCAGGGAAAGAAGCAGGTCAGCAGCCCCCCATCCTTAAACCCCAGCATACACTCAGGGGGCACTTGGTTCAGTCCCTCTTCTGCTCAGCCACCCCAGTTCTCCCCTGAAATCACAGGTGGGTTACCCAACTGAGGATGCTGTTTCAGTTCTTCAGAACCCCTAACCTAATTCAAGATCAGAGTTAAACAACCTTATTCTCTGTCAGAAAATCTAATTGAGTCACTGTTTGGGTGAAGTCATTTTCCAAACCGTTTATCCACCAGACCTCCCACGTTGAACAGTGTAGCCTTATTTTTTCATTTTCCAAGTTACAAAGAAAGAAGAAAAAGAAAATCTGGACCGTGGCTCTGTGATTCTCTCGTCAGTAACATGAGAGGGAGGAGGGGAGCCAGAGGCCATAGGAAGCAGAATGTCACCTCCTTTATCTCGGGAGCACAGGCGTTTGTCTTCAGAAGGACATGCGGCCTCCCTTGAAAATCACGTCTGGAAAATTATTCCAAACAAGGTTCAAAACAAAGACTTCAAATGAAACAGACTCAAAGGAATAAACACAGCAAAACAGAGGATTTCAAAAATCTTTCAAATGTACACAGCCAAAGATTTGTTTTCTATAGTTGGTGGGGTTTCAGGTTTAGCTCACATTTACCACTTCCCTTTCCAACCAAAGTTTCTGAGACTGCAAGCCCATGGGAGGCTACTGTAAAAAGGCCTTGGGAGAGATGTCCCTCAGCCAGCGAGAGGAGAAAGAGCATAAGACCACACTGACAGAGACGCTTCTGTGAAAGCCTTCTCCCTAGTGGCCCACTGCTCTCCTGCCCGGAAATTCCTGCACACTCCACTGTCGGACTCATTGAAGGCAAGACAATAGCCAGCATGCTTGTTGATTAAAAATCAGCCCATCTAGAATAGAAATATTCCTTTCTGGTAGCTATATTACTCTATCTGTAGGAAGCATGTAGGAAGTCTGCTCTATGTCGTTTTTTTTCCATTAAAAGTACAGTCCTAACAGAATTCCAGCTACCCAATAACATTTGCTCCAAATTTACACATGATTTATATGACCATGTGGCCAACTCCATATATAAATATAGATAGATTCTGAGAGGGATCCTATTCTAAATACAAGTAAAAGTGGAAAGATCGGTATTTAATTACATCATCAAATTTGTTGTAAATCTCAGAACATCGTATTGTCAACCAGATGTCCATATATCCATATTTATTTCATGTCAGCAAAACATGAGTGCTTTAGATGTATGTATGTTCCTTGTAATTCTGAATATTTTACATAAGTTATTTCCATAACAACTGAGAGCAAGGGAGAAGGAGCAGATTCTATTACTTTTGTCCAATGGCTGGTGAAACAGCGGTCACATGACAAATCGAGTAACCAACCACCACTCCATTCTTTTGACTCTCAGCTTACTTTTTGATTGATAGTCTCTTCTCAAGGATAGAAAAGTGGTTTTTTTAATGAAATTAAAAGTGAAAAGGAAACATATGGCCATATTTGATTGAGGATATGGCGAGTGACGATGCCACTCAGATGTCAGGAAGTTCCTGTATCAGAGTGGCCCTCTTCTTTGGCTAGAAATTTTGTGTTAGCTCCCTCTGGCTGCTCTGCAGGGAATGGAGTGGATTTTGGGGGTCAAGGTTGGACGTAGGGAGGCTACACCACTATTCCTGGTAAGAAACTATAATAGCTTGAACTTGGGTGCTGACAGTGTAAATGAACAGCCGGAGACTAGTTCAAGGGAGATGTAGAAGGTAAATCCAATGGCCTTGCTGATGTATTACTTATGGAAGATGAGGGAGAAGGTAATAAGAAGGGTGGCTCTCGGGTTCCTGAGTGGATGGTCTGCCCATGCGCTAAGAATTCATCAAGAGGCCAGGGGTCCGATCAAGGGTTCGGTCTTACACAAACTGATGTGATGTCGAGACTTCAAGTGGAGATGGCAACTGGGAAAGCAGGCAGGGGGCTGGGTCTCAGCCCCAGTCACAGCGTGTCAGCTCTGCTGTGATTTGCATGACAGGTTCCTGTTCTGTGCACAGCTTTTGGAGAAAATAGTCTATGACCACAAAACATATTGGAAGTCACTGCTGTAAGCAATGGGGAGTCCCCGAAGGAGTTTAATCGGGGAAACGAGTTGAATGGATTTGTATCTAAGTCCACCTAGGAGCAGCAGAGAAGAGACGGAAGGACGTTTGAATCCTGACTGGCCCCTTCCCAGCTGTTTGGATTTGGGCAAATGAATTAAACCCAGGTTCTTTGTCGGCAAAATGAAGATAGTACTACTTTCTAGGGTTGTAATTAAAAGACCTAGGATAATACATACTTAATACGTGTTGGTTCCCTCTTTGTGACTGAGTGCCTGTCTGTGGGGTTCAGAAACCAGGGTGGCAGGAGGCTAATGAAGAGTTTCCAGCAATCTCCCCAGAGGGGCGGGCAAACCCTGACCTATGGGGAGAAGAGAGTCGGACTGCTGGGTTCCGGGGCAGGTGGTCAGGGCGGTGCTGCTGCGTGTGGGGCGGGGGCTTCGACGAGAAGTAGTACTGTTGGTCACATTCAGGAATTCAGAGGGCAAGAGAGCATTGGGGGTTTGGTCAGGTGGAGGGGTTGCTGGCAGCCATTTGCAGAAACACGCCATGTGACCGCAGAGCTGGTCGCTTGCCTTCCCGCTTTAGCGCACTTGACTCTCTGCTGCTGCTCGTTGCCACAGCTGAGCTCACTGCCTCTTTCTTCCCCTTCCCGCCTCGTTGCTCACTAGCTCCCAAGACTCAACTTGTCACACAGCACGAGCCTTTGGACACACTCTTTTTCTTCCTACCTCAGAACTTGGTTTCTCTCTCTTTACAGTTACGGGTTCTAGTTGCTCGGGTCTTGTTTCTTTCCTACAGAAGAAGGGAGTGTTTTATTTTGATCTGGCTCTCTCCAGGTCTGGAGCCCTGCTGCTTTCTCCTCCTGTTCCAGCTGCTACCCTTACTGAGCCTCTTCTTTGGGGCAGTGTCCTGAGTAACAAGAGGAAGAAGGGGTCATGGCTGACTACCCTAAGGCCACACAGGGCAGCATGACCGGGGTGGTGGCCCTCCAACACTTAATCCAGATGAGGATACCTTTCATTGGTGGGAAGCCCCATGTCCCCTTTCTAGGACCCTGCTGTGTTAGTGTCAGACTGTAACCAGGCTGGTGGCTGGGACATGTGGGTTCAGAGCAAGGTGGGTGGCTGGTCCCAAAAGCTTTTCCTTGGCCTCTGTAAGATGTCATGGGGAGAGCTCATGGTGGCCAGACTTTGGACCCCCAAATCCAAGCCTCTCTTCCTGAACACATGGCCCCTTTTTGTCTCTCTCTCTCTCTCTCTCTCTCTCTCTCTCTCTTTCTCCCTCCCTCCCTCCCTCCCTCCCTCTCCCTCCCTCTCCCTCTCTCCCCCCCCCATTTTTCTGGGCTTCTGTTGCTGAGCAATCCTCTTTAAGTCCGTTAAGTCACCTTTTAAGCCACATCTTTGCTCTCAGCCTAGGAGCTCAGCTGGAGAAATGGTTCTGCTGGCTTTCCAGGGGCAGGCTGCCTGAACAGGAGTCTCTAGACATTTTCCTGCATTCACCCTTCACAAATCCTGTGCTGACCTCCATTTCCAAAAGGTATGTCCTATGACATTTTTAACAGTCTTAGTTGATTCAGAATATACAAAGGTTTCTTTTTAAAGTCAACTTTATTGACTAATTTACATATAATAAAATGTGGACATTTTAAGTATACAGTTTGATGAGTTTTGACAAATGTATACACCCATGTTGCCACCACATAATCAAGATGCAGAACATTTTCATCACCCCAAAAAGTTCCCTTGTGCCCCCTTTGCAATCATACCCCTGACCCCCAGCCTTTGGCAACCACTTACCTGCTTTCTGTCGGTATAGATTAGTTTTGCTTTTTCTAGATTCCTATATAAATGAATCATACAGTATGTACACTTTTGTGTCTTGTGCTCAGCATAATGTTTCTGAGCGTCATCCATGTGGTGGCATGTTACTGATTTTTTTTCACTGAGCAGTATTCCATTGTACGGACATAACACAATCTGTTTATCTCTTCTTCCGATGGTAGACATTTGAGTTGTTTCCATTTGGGGGATATTATGGGTACAAATGCCTTTATAGATTCTGGACATAGCATCTGGAGTATCCATGGTTGTTGTCCTTAGAAAGCTTGAAATCTTGTCAGGAAGAGAAGATTTAAATGATGCGATACTCGTGAAAGTTTATTATTGGATATAATCAGTTGCAGGGGTGCTTCAGAGTTGTGCCAGGCACAGTGGGACAGTCAGAGAATGAGAGAGTACAGTGCGGGAGTCACTGCAGGGGATTTCATGCTATTAGGGGATGGCATGTTAAAGCCCCCATCAGATGCCAGGGGACAGGAGGCGGTGCCCCTCGGAGCAAGCTGGGGAGGGGCACAAAAGGGAGCAGATACCGTCAGACCTGGAATAGAGTGTTTGTATTTAGCAGGAGGGAGCAAAAGGCCGGAAATCCTTGAACACGGGGATTAGAAGCCCAGAATTGATGTCCCAGGCAAGATGGAGTTGCTGCAGGTTTTTGAGCAGGGGAAGGGCATGGGTGAAAGTACAGGCGTGCCTCATTTTACTGCATTTTGTTTTATAGCACTTCATAGTTGTTCCTTTTGTTTTACAAAGGGAAGGCAAGAGCCTCCACCATCGAAAAGATTATGATTGGCTTTATCGCAGTCTGGAATCGAAACCTGCAATATCTCTGAGGTCTGCCTGTAGTATTTTTGAAAGATGGCTGTGCATGATGGTTCGAATGAAGTAAAGAATGCAAGAAACGGGAGCATGGTGGGTGTTTCTTTGAGCTTGTTTTCCTGACAGCTTCAAGGATGAAGCCTGGTGGCCTCCCCAGCTGCAAAGGCGTGCCCAGTAGTGGAGTGGAGCAGAGAAGCATGGGGGCTCGAAGTCACAAAACCTGCCACTGTCATGATGCGTTCGTTTTCTAAATCCCGTTTACTATGTAACAAATTACCTCAAACTAAGTGCTAAAACACACAATTAAAACGAAAAAAAAATTAACAGTTCCCGTGAGTCAGAAGTCAAAGCATTAGGTCAGCTGGGTTCTCAGCTCAGAGTCTCACTTGGCTGATATCAAGGTGTCAACCCAGGGCTGTGTTCTCATTTGGAGTTCAGGGTCTTATTCAGGGTGTTGGTGGAATTCAGGTCCTGCACTGATAGAGCGGAGGCCCCTGTTTTCGTGCTGACCTGGAGGCTGCCCTCAGGTCCTAGCCATGCGGCCCCCTCCACAGGCTGTTCACAACATGGCTGTTGGTTTTCATCCCAGCCAGCAGGACAGCGCCTGCCACTGCTTCTTGTGTCTTCTGAGGGCTCACCAGATTGTCAGGCCCCCCCAGAATAACCTCCCTTTTGGTTAGCCCAAGGGATTACATCTGCCATCAATTAATGCAAATTAGTTACAGCAACAAAATCCCTTTTGCCATGTAAAGTAACATAATCATTGGAGTAATATCCCACGGTATTTCTAGGTCTCACTCAAGGAGAGGAAATTATGCAGGAATCTCGGGGGCCTCCTTAGAATCCTGCCTCCCACACGTGCTTCTCCTTTGACTTCCTGTTTCTCCACCTGCAGATGGGACTATAGGGGAGGTCTTGTCAGAGCTTCTGCTCTGAATCGTCTTCTCCCTCATATTATGATTCTGGAGTCAAGTTGGAAGCACTGTCACCAATCATCTCCTCCAAACTGTGACTTGAAGATTGTGGTGACCACGTGGGCAGAGGTAGCTGAGAGTCATTGAGAGGGGTGCAGGCTGAGGGGGGGACAGCCAAGTGACCAGCAGGTGGGTATGTTGTAGAGTAGATGGTTGGTGTGGCCAATGGGGCTGTTTAAACCTGTTTCTTCTCCTTCTGGGCAGCACTTAGTAGGTTTGGACTCTCCAGCCCCTGTGTGATTCAGAAGGCTATGTGACTTACTTTGGCCAATGAAATGTGAGCAGGTATGATATGTATCATTCTGAGCACAAGTTTTATGAGCCAGTGCGTGTGTTTTGCCTCACACTTTTCCTCTGCCACGGTGATTAGCAAGATTTGGGATAGTGGCTGGTCCATCAGCCTGGGTCCCTAAGTGAGGGGGATGCAGGGACATGTGGTGAGAATGAGAAATAAACCTTTGTTGTTTAAAACACTGAGATTTGGGGGTTGTTTGTTCCTGCAGCATGACCTCGCCCATCCTGCTCATGCAAAGAACAGTATCAGTCAATCTTGCTGCCACGTGCTCTTTTTCTCTGGGAACACCCATCCTAGCCAGGCCCCTGATCCAGTTACTTCTGTGAGATGTAGCTGTAGGACCCAACCCAAAAGTCTGCCTGAAAAGTGATTGTGTTGCTGTATACCGTGTTTCCCCGAAAATAAGACCTAGCCGGACCATCAGCTCTAATGTACCTTTCAGAGCAAAAATAACTATAAGACCTGGTCTTATTTTACTGTAATATAAGACTGGGTTTTATAAGATACAATATAAGACCGGGTCTTGTATTAATTAAGACACCTTAGAGCTGATGGTCCAGCTAGGTCTTATTTTCGGGGAAACATGGTAGTTATGTATTTTCTATCATTTAAAGAGAACCACCTACCTGCTTACTGAGAGAATATGTTCTCTCACACCTCAGCCATCCTGACAAATAAGCTTTTTGAGAACAAATAAATGTAATTAGCATGCTCACAGAAAACTGCCAGTCAAACGCATCCTCACCTGATTGGGACGTACCTTGAAGCAGTTTACGTGTCATCTTTTTCTGAAAGTCTCAGTTTCCACGCCATCTGCATGAAATCCTCTTTTCTTTCCCTACACCTATAATCTGTTTGTCCATCATTATGATTCCTGTTTTTTCCAGACTTTCACATTCATGATGTCCTTCTCTTAGGGGTTTTCTTTTCTGCCACCACCTCCATTTCCAGTGAGCATTTCTCCTTCCTGACAATTTTGAAACTGTATCTTCTCTGATGTGCCAAATTGCAGCTGCCTCCGTACCTGCTCAGATGCGCCCTGTTTGCTCCCCTTTCTCTGGGAACCATCCCACCCCTTACTTCATAACCCTGCCTTTGTTACCCTCTGCTCTGGGTCTTCTCCTCCTACTCTCCCTGATCATAAGGCTTCAGCGGGACACCTCTCTATCGGGACTAACTGCAAACCATTTTCTGGCTCTCGAGACTGTTGTCCTGCTACACAACTGCCTGATGGGGAAAAACACTAGGCTGTGTTGGTGTGTCACACAGTGATCACAAACAATGATCTGGACTCATCCAAAGACAACATAAATCATGGGTGACTGCAGGTGGGGACCCACGTGTGGTACACAGGCAGAGACTACCCTTAGGCAAAGAGTGAAAACAGTTGCTGCTATGAGAAGAAATTATGCTCAAGAGCATGCCACTGTGTAAAGACAAGTGTAAAGACGCAGTGCAAAGACAAGGGAAATAAGACCCAGAGGGAATCTGCCAGTTAGAGTAATGATAATAGCCGATAGTGAACGAGCACTTACTATGTGCCAAGCACTGTATAGACAGTTTCGCTGGATTATCTCCTGCAGTTGACATATTTCCTATCAGGTAACATGAGTCTCATGCCCACCTATCTGATGAAGAGACAGGGGCTCAGAGAGTTTCAGTCGCTCGCCTAAGGTAATGCAGCAAGTAAGCGGAGAGCTGGGGTAAGATCCTGGGCCGGACACCAGGGCAGAGCCCCAGCTCCTACAGAGGAAAGGATGGCACCTCAAGGCAGGGGAAGGATGGACCCACAGGCCAGAGGGCTACTCCTGGCTCCAGTTATGTGATTCTTTTGGCTGCTGGGTGAGGCCTGCTGCTCTGCGGCCCTTCCGCCTTCCTCTAGCTCCTCTTCACAATGCAAACTGAAGACGCCCCTGCTGGTCCAAAGAGCCTGGAGCCTTGGGTTCCAGGCCGCATGTTCCGGGGTTGGCTTGTGTCCACCGGAGGTAGTTTGAGGTGAGTTTGAGTTTACAGGCCAGCGCTGCAGGCGTCCTGCGGGGTTGGACTGCCTTGCCTTTCAGAGTAAGGGAGAATTGAATTATTCTTGCCTCAACTCCCCTGACACCCTGAAACTATGGCCTCCCTCCCTTCTTCCTCTGTGGCTTTTCTCTGCCTATAAAATGAAAAGCAGATTGTCTCACTGGCGACTCCAAGCAGGCCCTGCAGCCGAGGTGTGTGAGGGGAAGCGCAGTGTGTGCAGGGCACGGTGCAGGGCCATCTGCTTCTCATTGACCGCAGCGGGGCCGTGGGCAGACAATGGGCCAGTGTGCAGCCTGCACCCATAGCAGCCACACTGGTGACCCTGGGCCTGCTGCCCGGCAGACTGGGAGCTTGTTTCCTAGAGTGGGGGGTGGTTCCCCCTTATTTGGCCATGTCTTCTTTCTTGTCTTCCTAGAAAGATGGGTCTCAGCTGTTTCCCCAGGCCTCCTGGTAACCTCCTCGTAAAGTGATATTGATTGTGTGTGTGTTTTAATGTCAGAAGTGTAATCTATATTCGATGCAGAAAAACCTAGAAGAGTTAAAAAGAAGCAAAAACTAGTGACAGCCCTCCTACCAAGGGTTTTCATGTGTGTTCTGTTGGTCTATTTTCCATGAATATTTTTCAGCATTATTTTGAAAAACAGTGACCTAAGGGGCAGTTCTGAGTCAGGCAGGGTACTAAATACTGTGCTGGATGATCTCAGGGCTGCATACAGTACAACCCTATACGGTAAGTCTTTTGATTAGCACCATTTTTACAAATGAAGACATTGCAGTGTCAAAGGGGCAGGAAATTTGCCCAGAATTACTGAGGGAGGTGGGTGGGGCCAGGATTCAGTTACAGCCTGGGTACTCCAGATTCCACAGCTCAAAAGTACCTAACAATACACATCTGTGTGGAATTCAAGCTAGTTTGTGTCCCGTTTTTCACCAAACAATAGATCAGGATTACTTTCTCATTCAAACTACAGTCCTCTACACATGATGTTTACAGCTGCATACATTCCTTTCCATAGACTTAACCTATTTAGTCCATCCCCTGATTTTGGATTGTTCCAAATTTTGCCATTATAATCCTGACCTGATCATTTGGCACAGATATCTTGAAACCCAACTCCCATGATTTGGTAGTAGTGGAATTTCTGTGTGGTGGGCATATATAGTTGAAAGAGTTTTGAAAGATGTGGGAAATTGTCTTTTAGAAAAGTTATATTTGTAACATATTATAGCCTTTCATCTGTCAAATTGGCAAGGATTTTTTAAACTTTCAACTCATTTTTTTGTGTGATCAGTGAACATTCATTCATTCATTCATTTATTCATTGTCAATTTTGATTTATTCTTTTGTAAATTTACTGTTCGTTCTCTTTACCCAGTTTTCTACTGCGTAATTCATTTTTAAATTGACTTGCAAAAGCTTATTACATTAAGGATATTGATCCTTTGATGCTTGTGTAGTAAATACGTGTCTGTTAGTCATTTGACTTTTTGTCTTATGATGTTTCTGTATTTTTGTCAGAGAGATTTAAAAATGTTATGCAGCTGATCTATCAGTCCCTTTCTTTGTACTATTCTTCCTTTACTATGTTGTTTTTCAAACTTCCTTTTGTCTCCCCAACAATATTATATAAGCGTTAGTATTAAATGTAGAACTTGTCATGATATGAACTGAAGGACCAAGATGTCGAAATGGGTAACTCAGAAAACAAAACTAAGAAACCCATTGACAGTGAAACCAAAATGTAGACTAACATTGTTATTTTATTTTATAACACAAGTATAAGAGAAAGAAATTTATGTTCATTTTGGGTCTGATTTTTCAAATCTGTAAGGAAGGTCTCCCCATTTCTTACCTAATTAATGGGATTCATAGATGTTTGCTTTAAATATCAGAAAGCATTCCTCGATTTTCCTCGTAATTATTAGAAAACTAACACTTTATCACTTTAAACATTTTTAGCATGGAACTGCACCTAGTCTCAATGCCTTCAAAGTTAAGATATAATCTACATTCTGCCACAGAATTCAGAATCCAAGCCGCCCTCCGACCTCAGCCCCCATCCAGTCCTCTGTACCCGACCCCTCTCTGCCTTTTCAATTTCCTCCTCAAGGGAAGGAATAGAAATCCTCTAGATGAACGGGTTTTGAGAAGATCCTGAGTTTTGTAACCTGTAGAGATGATGTCATTTACGTACATGCCTGGGGAATAAAATCCAAAAGCAGGAAGGAGAGCAGTGCCATGCGTACACGAGTGACCCACCATATTGCTGAGAAAGACCACCACTTGCCAGTGTTATTCAAATGTTACATTTCTCTGGCCTCTCTTTCCTTCTTCCCTCTGATCTCTTCCAGATTCCCCCATTGGTACAGCCTGCCAGAAGGCCAGAAGGCAAGAGAGCTGGGAAATGTGGCTATAGAGGTTACAGACCCTGGGTCACAGAGGCAGGTAGAGAAAAGTGGAGGATGGATCTGATAGTGATACACACCAGGAATAGCCAGGATAAATAACAGAAGGATGTTAAAAATCACTCTGAAATCCCCCATCCAGAGGTAACCTTGATTAACACTTTTGATAGATTCCCTTGATGACTTTTTAAATTAAATGTATTGGGGGTAACATTGGATTCATATAACATTGTAATACGACACCTGTCAACTCTATTGTGTGGTCACCACCTGAAGCCTAGTCTCCTTCTATCACCGTACACACAACCCCCTTTACCTTCGTCCTCCTCACAGCCGCCATTCCCATCTGGTAACCACCATTCTGTTGTCTTAATGTGCATTACTTTTATACAGTTGAGATCATACTACGTAATTGCTTTTTAAAGCATAGATAACCAAGAAGCAATTAGAAGTCCAAGTCAAAAATTATTTCGATACTATTGATGACAGCTAGTCATTGCATTTGAGTGGTTTATTGACTTTCCCATTACATTCACACACGCGCGCAATGGCCTATGTCACTCAGTGGGAGTAATTTTTTTCCCAATGTGACTTTCTTGAATGTAGAGAATTATTACTTAAGCTTCTTGAACTGTGAATGGCCTTTTCTCTTGTACAATGCAGCTATTCTTTTGTAGACAAAAATTAATATATATTTAAAAAATTTTTAAACCACAATATCCTAAGTACATGATCAGGGTAGCAAATGAGTGACACATGTGCTGCCATATTCCGTTTGTTTTTTCCCCAGGTCAGGCGTCACTCACTGATGCCCTTATTCTTTCCCACGGAGCTCCTCTGTGGCTCAGAAATCTACTTGACACCCCTGTCCTCAGTACGATAACTCTTATAAATTAAGACCTATTGCTACGCTTTATGTTTAGCAATCATTACGAATAGAACTACACTGCCTAATAGCTTAAGTGGCCGTCAACCACAGCCGAAGATTCCCCCAAATTATGTGGTGAAAGATATGGCACAAAAAATTCATTTCTTGATCACATACTGAAACATCAGAAAAACAACTGAGGGAAATAGCAAGGGGTTAAGCCTAAAGTTGCATAATTCTCCAATCAAGCAATCCAACCGGCTTTTGAATTTGGGATTTCTGTAAAAGAAGAACAGTGTATCTAGAAATCCCTATTCTCACATTGTTAAAGTTTATGATCTCAGTCACTAGGGTATATCTATTTTGAATCCTTGCATATCAAAGACTGTTTATTGCCTCTACTCTGAAGGCTACACAATTATTGGGTCCCATATTTCTCCCTTCAAAACCTGCTACAGGCTGCTCCTTGTAGGGTAACAAAGAAAACGTCTGAAGGCAACCAAGTTTTATATCCTTAGTCAGGAGTTGTGGTTTTCTTCCTTGATTCTTATAAAAGTCAATTATTCTTACAATTCAAATATTTTGCTAGAACGTGTTTTAAGTGAAGTCAGGGGTCCCCAAGGCCATTGCTATGTTTGGAAATTCACTAAAATGACTCACAAAACTCCACACTAAGTGTACTCATGGCTAAGATTTATTTCGGCAATGTGGTAAGGACATTCAACTGCCTTAGAAGGGAAAAAGGCACAGGCAAATCTGGAGCACAGGCTTCTCTATACTTTCTTCCTCCTTAAGGGCCACACACAGCTCACTGTTTCCCCAAGAAGGAAAATGGGACAATGTATGTGCGATGTGTCTGCCCAGAGAAGTCCATTAAAAGACTCAGCTCAAGTTTTTTCATTGGAGTCTGATCATATAGACGTTCTACTTAGCAGGTACCAAAATTTCAGACTCCCAGCAGGAAAACGGGTGGTCAGCGTAAACCACAGTGTTTATAGAAACAGTTTAGGCACAGTGAGCCACTCTTACCACTTAGGCAAAGTTTTATATCAGGGTAGGGAAATATTTACCAGCCAAGTTCCCAGACGCCAACATCTAAACCTTTCTAAGAATAGCAATTTCAGGCCTGCTTTGTTAACTCTTTTCTACACCGCCCCCTTTCAATTTATTTTACTTACAATACTATGAGCCCTTTCAATTTGCAGACAGAATAAACTTTTCTTTAACTATATCTTTCATCAGTGCATTTGTTCCAATTGTACAAGTATGTAGCTCTTGGGTTTGGTAGGATAGAGAAAGAGGACACAACCTGTCCTTTTCGTCCCCGTCGTTTGTCCTCCTCGTTACTAGTCAATTCACTTCTATGGTGTCAGCTCTGTTTCTTTTGGACCTAACGCAGGTGTTTTGTTTTGTTGTTTTTCTGGTGTTGCATGAAAACTTTTTAACTGCAAACCCTAAGTGCTTTTTTCCAGATGTTCCGTGATTATTTTCTTGTTGTTTTCTCCCCCTCTCCTCATCCTCAAACTGTGGAACATCTGTGTAGATCCAGTAATCATCAGTAGAGAGGTTGTGGGGGGCTTAAATGTTCATTGCTGCCTCTATCATCAGGGGTGTCTGTCAAAAGCTCTGTCCAATAGTTGAGTCATAGATTGTAGAGCAGTTTTCTGGCCTTGTTTCTAGTGACCAACAGGTTTTTATTTACTGAACATCTGTTAATGGAAATCCCTTTTCTCCTATACCACCATATAGCTCTCTGACACATCAAAGAAATGGAGTGCGTGGAGCCCCGGCGTGCCCGCCTCCAGGCTCTGCTGTCTGTGGACTGTGGCCATAGTGCCATGTCTGTGAAGACACCCCCTGGGGTCCTCAAGAGCCCTGTTACTCCCCATCCACACTTTCTAGGCCTCAAGGAACGGGGTGCTTGTACAGGCAGAGAGCACTTTGGACAGCTCAGCCCTTGTGTTCCGGTTTTAGGGGCTGGGTCCCTGGCACAAAGAGGGAGTGTTCCTGACATGGCATTTTCCACCCAGTTTCTTTCCTGACATTTGGTTAAATTTTGATTCTAATTCAACTTTTCAACTTTTCAACTTTTGTCAATGTTACGTTAGGTATTTTCATGAGAAGTTGGGAGCAGCACTGTTGGCGGCTATTAACCAAGCATCATGTTAAAACTCAAGTGTTAAGAAACCTTCTAATTAAGGGATTACTGGGGATCACAAAGAATAAAGCAAGGTAAGTAATCAACAGAGATTAGAGTCTCATTAGGGAGCAGGGACAGACACACATGGAAAATAACTCACAATACCAGCCAGTGTGTTATGATGCGTGTACTAGGAGGGCAGTGTGCTGGGGGTGGGGAAGCCTGGCATCTCGTTCCTGACTTCAGTGGACTTGCTGTGTGACCTCGGACAAGGCAGGGCTCCCTTCTGGAACTCTCTTGCCTTGTTTACACATGAGGAGATGGGTTTAGAGAGTTTCCAGTATGCCTTATGCTCCAACATTCATCATCTATTTTGGCAGCTGCAATTCGATGGGAATACTGTAGAAAGGAAGGATCAGCTGACTTTGGGCTGATCCATCACCTCTAGGGGCCATAGAACCTGAAACGTAACCTCCCAGGACCTTCACCTCCCAATGTCCAGCCTCGGTGCCAGGGAGCGCCCTGTGTCCCACCAGGCGCGCCCAATTCCAGCCTCTCCAGCCCATCTCGGTGTCTACTAGATTTCCTTAGACCAGCCAGCTTATACATTGTATGGGTTTGCAGTTTACAAAGGTCTCGTCTGTTTGAATCATCTTGATTGTGTGCATATGTGTGTTTAATGTAGCAGAAAATGAATTTCAGGCTTCCTTTTAAAAGTGAGAAGTCCTTTCAGCCTCTTATGACTGACTCATAGTTTAACCAGAAGGAGCTGGATGTTGCTTCATTCTGACAATGAGACATGATTCTTTTGTTAGGCCAAGTTTATACAACGAGTCTTAGGCACAGTGAGTAACTTCTGCTACATCAGGGGATCCAAAGGCCTCGGGACCTGGCCTGGGGCCTCGTGTGCTCCAGTGGATTTCCTTCTTGTATTCCGAGTCCTATAGTCTGTGAGTATGGCAGGCGGAGCTGAGTCAGCGCCCACCTGTGGTGAAGAGCAGGGTGGCAGCTGCTGTCTGATGAGGCTGGTCTTAGGTGTGAACCCCCTTCGGGCAATGGGATGGAAGCCCTGAACTCAGGGACTCCTGTGGGGACACTGCTGGTTGGCTGTCCTTCCAAGCACTCATATGTCTCATTTGATATCTCCTCATCCCAAACCAGGATAGGAGAGGCCGTTAGCTAATTTAGCAGATTATAAAATACTGGCAAAACCAGATATTCAGGTTAATGCAAAATCCACTTGAGGAGCATAAATAATCTAATTGGCTGTTGACATGCAAACAGAATAATCGCAAAGTTTCCAAGTACCTGAGGTTCCAGCTTTCCTTTCCTTCAAGATAAACTGCTCATACTTGGGCCTCTTGCACATACCCATACTTTAGGAGAGAGAAAGATGGGGAGGATTGCTTTTCTAATTCATATCTGCGAGGGGTGAAATGTATTCATCCCCAAGGATCTTCCTCTGTGGCTTCCCTGACTTCACTGCCTGAATGTCTGGGCCCAACAGAAAAATCGTGCTCTCCTCTTTGTTCCCCCAGCTGGATCCCAGCACTTCACACATTGTCTTTGTCTCGATGTCTGTCTCTCCCATCAGCCTGCGCTCCTAGAGGTTAAGAGCTATGTCCAGTTATCACCTCAGACAGAGCCTATGCGGAATGCCTGCTCCCCAGTGATTTGTGAAGCCAAATAAATGAGTCGGCTCTAGACTTACCTGAAGAGCCGAGAGGATGACATTCCCCAGAAGACAGCCTGTATCTGTCAACCGAAATAGCCTGTGTGCCTTCAGTTTATGTAATCGATAAATATGTATTGAGCATCTACTGAGTGCCAGGTATTCTTTTAGATACTGGGAATGTGGCAGTGAACAAGACAAATAAGATTCCTACCCACAAGGAGTTTAAATATAATGGGAGACAGATAATAAACAACCAACAAAACAAATCAACTAGTAACAGTTGTTAAAGGAATGAAAATAGGATGATAGAAAGTGATTGGGGTCAAGGAAAACCTGTCTCCTTTAAAGTGAGATCTGAGGGGGAAAAAGTGAGACAGAGAAGAGCCCTCCAGATGGGATAGATAGCCAGTGCAAAGGCCCTGAGGCAGAACTAAACTTGGCATGTGAAAGAAGCAGGAAGAAATTCAGAATGTCTGAAGAGCACAAAGTGGGAGCAGGGAATGGATGGCATGAGATTGAAGCAGTGCATAGGCTGGGGCCAGATCCCAGTGCTCTAAATGCATTGTGAAGCCACTAAGGTACTTACAGCTGGATGGAGGAGGGTGACATGAAGGCATTTTGAGAGGCATTTGAGAAGACTTCATGATAAAACCAGGGTCTGGTCCCCCTGTGGGAGTGACCCTTTACACGCTCATATTGTTTTCTAGGGAGGGGTATGACTTCTGCTGCACCTTTGCTACAACCTTGCTTGCTCAACACCTCTGCTGTATGTTTGGTCACTAGAGGAGAGGGATGGATATCCTTGGTCCTGGGACTGGGAGAGAGGAACAGCTCCTATGGGGATGGAAACCACAACTTTGGTCTTGAAAGCACTGAACAATTCAGCATTGTCCAGGGTTCTTTTAGTTGCCAGTGACAGAGACACCATGCAAACTAGCTAATGCCAGAAAGAGAATTTCTTGGCTGCCAAAAGTGACCATTGCAGGGGTTGAACTGGCCTCAAGGGCTCAGTGTCAGTAGGAGTGTCTCTGCCACGTGGTTTCTTCCACTCTGTTTCTCCCTTTGCATTGACTTTATTCGCCCTTGCTCTAGGAGAGCTTCCTCCCAAATGCCCTTAGACCTACAAAGTGGGGTCTCTGTTCTGGGTCCCATGCTGCAGGGGACTCCATGCTTCGAAGTCACTTCCGTGAAATTTTCTAAGTCCTCTCTGATGCCTGGGACCAGCTGGAGCCATTGGTTCCATTTGTATGTACTCTGGTTCTCATTTCTTCATTTAGGGCATTCTCGGACTCTCTTTCCCCAATGCGAGTGGACCAGCTGCTTAAGGAACTTCAGGACCCACATTGATGGGATTATTCTGGGACCTGTGAACAGACTCCACTTCCAGGAAGATGGTCCGGTGAGTAGATCCCCCTCACGGGGCAGCGTGGTATTTCTTTCATGAGATCTCACAAGACTGGACCGCCAAAATGGTGCTGACTCACTAATCTGGGGTGCCTTTTACTCCCATCTGACATGAGATGCGTTCAGAGCTCTGGGCTACCCGGACTCGAGGGCAGGAGCTGCATATAAAAGCCTGAGTGTCATCTCTCTCCTGTCTGTATTCTGACTGTGGTGCACCTTTAGTCTGCAGCCCCTGGGAGCAGCAGCTTGGCCACAGGCGTCCTTTATCCTATTCTGTGCTGCTGAGCCCAGGGTCACCACCCCTTACTACTGATTGGGTATGTCAGGATCTGTGTCACGTGGCCATGCCTAGCTCCTCCATGGCTTTCAAGACCACTCTCCATGACCCCAACGGGCCATTCCAGTCGGTATCCTCTCTTATAGCTGATTGATGTACTGACTTGATGCCCTCCTGGGGTGGTCATGGCCCACCCCAGACAAGGGACAGCCCTTCCTCGTGCAGGTCTAGACGAGGAATATAGCTCTGGCCTCTGCCCACAACCACAGCATCTTTCTGCCCTACCTTTTCATCTCCTTCTCCTCCATCCATGTTACATACGTAACCCTGATAAAGTCAGGACCAAGTGGTCCAGTTTCAAGAAACACCATCCATCTACCCAAGTTAATTTCACAATAACTCAAATATTTTCTTTTTACTCTTTGAAAATTTTGAAAGGGATCTAAGTACCTGCTCCACAGAAATCGTACAGATTTACCTGACTGGTCACAGTGGTTCCAGAACATCTCTCTTAAAAATTCTTACCCTTGCCGTAACTCCTAACCCCACAGCCCAGATGGCTTTTCTTCTTTATTTCTGCTCTCCCATCCCAGTAACGTATTATCTAGATTTGTACTGTCCACTGTGGTGGCCACTAGCTGCCTGTTGCTATTAAGCACTTAAAATGGGGCTAGTCTGAATTGAGATGTGATTTAAGTGTAAAACACACACTGGATTGTGAAGACTTGGTATTTAAAAAAGAAAGAAAGAAATATAAACTGTCTGACTAATAATTTTCCATATGGATTACACGTTGAAGTGATAATGTTACATGTTGAAGTGATACTATATTGGGTTCAGTAGTATGTATCTAAGATTAAGTTCACCTGTTTCTTTAATATAGCTACTGGGAAATTTAAAATTACATCTATAGCTTACGTTGTATTTGTATGGGAGCGCCCCGAGTCAGATCCAGTTTTCTGCCCTTCCTCCTGCTTCTGTGTTCTTTTTCCCTTGGTATGATACTGTGATTCAAAAACACAAAAATTCCAAAAAGTGCTTTGGCAGAAGTGAAACTCGCCTCAGATGGGGGTGTGAGAGGGCAAAGGATCTAGATAAAAGTGCATTAATCATTTTTGTTTCATCACACGTATGTCAAATAGCATTTGGATTAAAATCAACAGTTTATGAAATAACTGAATTCAGTGTCTATTGAAACTGCCATCCTAAAACTTGACCACACGGAAAACAACATTGGATGGAGGAAAGACAGTCTTTTTTTTTTCCCCCAGGAAACTCTTAGAAATCCACGTTTTACTGTAGATTTTAAATTATTTCATTCATGCGGGAGCTTATACCTCTCATGTCTGTTCTTTGCAGGCTCTGCCACTACCCCATACTTCTTAGCGGATACAGCTCATAGCAGACAGTTAGCTCTTTTTATTTAAAGTTGACAGGTAACATTTTCCTATTTTGTTTTTCTTCAGTTGGATAAATATCTAGTTCCCAATCTATCATCACCAATACCTAAGACTGACATTATTCTTCACTCCAAGGAGACTGTCTCGAACCCTGAAAGCAATGCCGCCGTGACTCACACTTTACATAAAATGTGTCTGGGTGTTTGGGAAAACAGCCAAAAGTATTACTTAATCTCACCTTGTGATAACAGATATAAAGTAGTTGGGGATACAAGGAGAGGATTTGTTCTAAGCTTTGAAATAGTTTTTATTTGATAATTTTTAGAAATTTTTCTAAGTTGGAAAGCAATGACAGCTAACAGGTAATGTCTGAGTATTCACACATGTGAAAAAATTGAATGTGGTCTGATTGGATTCATTTGAAACAAACCATGACCGAGGAACAAGAAAGGATCTTTCACTTGATGATTATTCTCCCTAGGTTAATAGGGGAGTGATTTACTCTAGGTGATTGTAGCCAAAGATTTAAAAGCTATTTATCGTTATCAGCCTATGCTTTTGAAAAATGGTTTTCTAGACTCTCCAAGGAACTTCGGGAGGAGGAGGAATGGTTCCCTTATTTAGTCTTTTGCTGTTATGCCATCGGCTTTTCTTTGTACATAAAGAGCACACATACACAATTTTCGGATTTATTGGCATTTGCTGTGGTTTTGTATATTTCATATGTCAGACAACTGCTTGTTCATGTTAATTGAGGAAGAGGAAGTAGAGTATTGTGTAATTAAACGGAATCTTGAAAATTAACGCTGATAGTTGGTAAGCCATTTCCTCTTCTTACTATAAGTGTCTAATTCATGCTTTTCCCTATAAATGGCGAAATTGCAGTTCTCATCGGAAATTTTGAACTGAAAGTATAAATCTCTGAATGCCTTTGAGATGGCATCTTCCTAAATAATTTTTGGAAACGAGGGGCAGTTCAGAACTTAGATCTTTGACAATTGCATTGTCTATGAAGAGATGAATGTACAGCCATGTGCAAACAAAAGTTTCTTGGTGTTTGGCCCTGAAAGCTCAATGCTTTCCTCCTCTGGGCTGACGTTTCTGTGTGAGAGGGAGGCCTCGCCATAGAGTGGAAGTTGCACAGTTTGCTGGGGACGTTTGTTGCGATACAGGCACTTACGTGAAAGTTGGAGGCCCGCAGCTTCACCTGGCTCTGGCCAGAGGCGGGCCCCATGCGTCACAAAGTCCCAGGGTAGGCGCAGCCCTCACAGGACCCTTTCCCCACCCCTCCTCCCTCTGCAGAGCTTGGCCTCAGCCAATGTGCTAGATGGCTGTATATTCCTAAAGATCTACTGGGGATACCGCCCTGCAGCTTCTGCAAGCCATTCTGAGCCTACCAGTCAAGCGATTCTTTTAAACACTTAATATAAATTTGCCCTGCTCTAACCTGAGGCCCTGTTGGGGTGCCGCCTGAATATCACTTGTTTAGGTGAGACACAGAGAGAGACTGACTCATCCATCTCTGTTAAACCTCCGTCCTCTTACGTCACATGTATGAAGGAAGCAGTACTTTGTAAAATTTCTCTTGAGAGCTATGGTTTGGTGCTAAGAAGACAGGAATGCAAAAAATTGCTCTTTCACAAATCCTGCCATTCACCTATAATCTTGTCAGTACAAATTCTGATCTCAGAGTAAAAAATGGACTTTGCACGTGACCCACACTGATAGTTACCCAAACCCTGTCTAAAATACGGACTGGCGGAGCCATAGGAAGAGTGAGTACCAAATCACTAACTCAAAAAGATATCTGCGCCACCATGTTCATTGCAGCATTATTTACAATAGCCAAGACATGGAAACAACCAATGGATGAATGGCAAAAGGGAATGGCATGTGTATATACATACCCCCAGTGAAATATTATTCAGAAAAAAGAAGGGGATGCTGCCATTTGCAACAGCATGGATGGACTTTGAGGGCATTATGCTTAGTGAAATAAGTCAGACAGAGAAAGACAAAGACAAAAAGGGAGATGGATCATCTCACTTTTATGTGGACTTTGAAAAAAACCAAAAGCCCCAGCTTGTAGGAAAGAAGAGATTGGTGGTTGCCATGGGAGTTAGAGGGTGGTAGCTGAAATGGCTGAAGCAGGTCAAAGGGTACAAACTTCCTGTTATAAAATGAGTGAGTCCTGGGGATATAATGTACAGCATGGTGACTATAGTTAGTAATACTACATATTTGAAAGTTGCGTGAACACACAATGGGATTTATAGATGATGTAATACAGAATTGTATACCTGAAATCTATGTAACTCTACTAACAATTGTCACACCAATAAACTTTAATTTAAAAAAAAAGAATATAGAAGATTTAAAAAAAAAAAAAAGAAAGTTGCTAAGAGAGTAGATGTTAAAAGTTCTGTTCACAAGAAAAAAAGACTTGTAACGACATATGGTGATGGATGTTAACCAAATTTATTATAGTAATCATTACACTCTCTCTATCAAATCATTATGTGGTACACCTAAAACTAATAAATGTTGTATGTCAGTTATATCTCAACTAAAGTAAAAGTGGGTGCCTGGCAAGGGCAGGGGTGGAAGTGAAGAAGGCGACCAGAACTAAAAGAACAGCAGCTAGGAGCTCAGATTCCTGGGTCCTGTTTCTAGACATGAAAGATGTCTGAATGTTACAAGAGTGAATTAGTAAATGATTTGCGTAGCATGAAGGGAAAACAGAGGAGTCCAAGCCCAAATGCTAATGCAAGTCTCTGCATTAGAAGAACATTGTTCATGGGTTTGAACTGAGGTCGTGCTCAGGCTGCCAGAGTGAGCTGGGAGGAGCGATTGGAGAATGTCTCCTTTGAAGTGTGGTGGTCAGGGAGCTGCTGGCAGTGGTAATAAACCTATCTCATGCCAGCAAAGAGTAAGGCTATTATTTCCAAGGGAGGGGGCCCACATTTGAAGTTCTGTATTAACATTGCTACACATGATAGAAAACTTTTTATTTCCAGGCAAATTTTACGTTGCCGAAACCAAAGCAAATTGCTTAATGTGGGTTTCGCCCACTCCTCGTAGAGTAGTAATTTAAAATAGCTTTAATTTAATGAAACTAATCGGCATGCCAAATAATCCCCAGCAGTGGTGGAGGTGGTCTGCAACACTGAGGGGGCTCTCCAGCCCTGTCTGAATTTTCTAGGCTCCTGGAGTTGTCCTGGGCCTGCCCTCTGCCTTTGTGTGTGAGTAGCTCTTGTGTGCCAAGCCAAGAGCCAGGATAAACAAAGGCAAGTGGGACCCCACTCTGCCCTCGCAGCCTTTAGCCTACGGGGTGGGGTGGAATGGAGAAAGAAGACATCCGATGTGCATCCAAAGTAGAAACTGAAGGGCCATGAGAAAGTCAGATAAAACCCCCAGGCCGACGGGAACAGGTAGAGAAAGTGTATCTGAGACACGTCTCAACAGATGGGCAGGATTTGGGCCAGAAATGGAGCAGAAGACAGCGCAAAGGTGAACGTGTGGGAACCTTCAAGGTATATTTGGAGAAGAGTAAGTCCTCCAGTTTGGTTAGGGGAGCGTTTGGAGAAAAGGCTGGGGACAGAAGTAGGGCCAGGTTGGGGAGCGTCCGGCCTGGGGTGGGACAGGGCTGGGCCGCCCTCGTAGCCCAGGGAAGAGGAGATGAGCGTGCACTGTGCAAGAGGAGGGCTTGGCCTGCTGCTGCAGATGTGTCTGCGCCCGTGGCTGTCAGCATCAGCCCCACAGGGGAGTCACCTGGGAGCTGAAAACTGCTGCTTGGACCACAGGACCAGGGTGCTGGTTTCATTGGTTGGCCGTATGGCCCCAGGCATCAGGATTTGTGAGAAGCTCCCGGTGATCAGTGATTCTAAGATGCTACTAAGGTTCAGAACTGCTGGTTTGTGGCAGATTCTGATTAAGGGGGGTGGGGACTGTTCTAGAGGTGATGCAAGAATTCTGGTCCAGGGACCACTCTGTGAGTAGCAAGCGTCTGTAGGATTTGGCCATACCACGTCAGCAGAGCACCTGCCTGCCATTTAACCTCTTTAAAAGGGAAACATCCAGGAAACCTTTGACCTCTTTCATCTTGAACGCTCTGGGTGTTGGACCCCTGTTGAGAGAGAACAGCCTCTTTCACGAGTGGTCGCTGACCTTCAAGGACAAATGAGGACTTGAAACTGAAGCACTCATTTCCTGGGGCTCCAGGAAGACCTTCCAGGGGGTGCGGACATGCATAGTTTTCCCAGAATCCATTTTCTCCGCTTTCTCATGTATGCTTTCCTACAGCAGATCTGCCTGCAGACACGCCTCCTCAGTGCTGATTCCTCTTCCCACCTCTTTTCCAGTCTCCTCTCTCGTGCTTTGCAACAGCAAGATTTCCCTCTCATCTGGCTCATGAGGGGGCTTTGTGCCAGGACACAAAAGTCCTCAGGATACCTAACAAAGGACAACTAGAAAATGCAGGCTCCTGAGAGCAAAGCCAGACGTAGTGAAGGTGTTACACTTGGTTTCCTAAGGCACAGAGGAAACCTATCTCTGCTAGAGTTAGAGTTCATAGGAGGGCTGGTCGTCAGGAGGGCAGGGAGTGATACGTTTGTTTGAATTAAAACATGAAATTGTACTTTTCTGACCAAAAGTACGTTTGCTTTGGCTAATGTTCCCCACGAGGACTGGCTTCACAGTTAGATCACGTGATAATAGTAATTATCATCCTCATCATCGTGATAGCAAACACTTATATCAGTGCGGGCTAGTCCCCATTCTAAACCTTTCCATGGATTAACTCATTTAATCCCCCCAGCAGCCCTGTAGGTAGGTACTATTATCATTCCTGATGTATAGAGAACATTGACGTGTAAGCAGTTAATCACTTGCCCAAGGTCACGTGGCTGGGAAGGGGCAGAGTTGATATACAGCAGACATTTCCTATATATTGTATGAACCAAATCTACACTTCCAGTATCCTGACAAAAGCAGAATGTAATGTATACATTCCCAGTGGGGCACTCTGGCTTCTTTGGCAGTCATATAAACGTATGATAAAAATCTTTAAGTATAACTTTAAATTTTGGCTCAGTGACTATGCGGTCTTGGCCCATTCCCACCCTTCCTGAGGTTCAGTCTGTCATCTGTAAAAACAGGGACAACCATCACTACCCGTCAGGGTTGTTGAAAGATCAAATGAGAGAGCCCAAGGAGTGGCCGGGCCTGCAGCCAGCTCTGGCTGAATGGCAGATACTGTTTCCATGGGTGGCATCTGGAACGCTGTCTTGGCATGTGGTAGGAGCTCCTTGAATGTGAGCACCCTTCCCACGTATTAATCGTTCCCAGATTTTATTCCCATGGAAGCCCAGACATCTCCTGGGGTGGGGGTGGGGGTAGGAGGGAGGGGTAGCATGATTCAGCTAGGTTCCCTGCCTCCTGCTGTCTTCCCTTTTCAAACTTCCTCAAAGCAGACCTACAGTGCACCTCCTCCAACATGCCTCCCCTAGTAAGAAAGCCTCACCATGATCTTTCTCTTCTTTGATCATCTGACTGACTCATGCTACGTGCTCCATCAGTAGGTTAATGCATCAGTGAATGGATGCTGGGAATCGGGGAGTGGATGGGGCAGGCATTGCCCTCTCCAGACTTACAGTCTAGATATCAGCAGATAATTAAAACCTGACTGATGCCGCAATAGTAGAAAAAGGGGGGCCAGTGCAAGCCCGGAGGACGGGCATTGAGGAAGGGGAGGCTTCCTGCAGAAAATGTTGTCTAAACTAAAATCAAGTGGACAAGTGGAAGTCAGCCAGCAGGGACAGTGCGTGCACAGGCCTGGAGGGGAGAGTGCGCTGGGCCCTGAGAGCAGAGAAGACCTTGGTGAACTTGGCCTTAGCGATGAAGGTTTTCCACTCTTATCTTCATTCCCTCCCTTGCGCTGGCCCTCCAGATGATGGTGTGCTTCTGGGAAACATAATCTTCTACATCTTTGGTATTTACCCTCATATTTGCTCAATTATGCAACACCCACAGCTGACCCTTTAATAAGTGCTCACTGCGTGTTGAACTTACTAGAAGAGGAAGCCTCGAGAAACTTCTCTGGAGCTCATTTCATACATTGCTGGGTCTGAGCAGCACTGCATGGAACCCGTCTAGCCAAAAAAGGGGCTAACAAACCCCATCTGTTGGCCTCTAGAGCCCCCATGAAGCCATGCTCTGAAATGTCTTTTCATGCATTGTTCTAAAATCAGGGTTATATAGGAGCGTTTCACCTGTAAGTGATGTATGTACACAGCCGGTGGCCCTGGGGTTGTGGCTATGGGCTTGTGGGATGGAGGAAATGCATGGCTTGTCTCAGCCTGCCTTTCCCATCTGAGACCAGGGAAGGGCACACAGTCAGCAGCAGGGATGGGGAGCATGATTGTCCATTTCCACGCTCCCTCTATCCCCAGCAGGTCAGGCCCCGGCAGGTCAGGCCCCGACGTCAGCGACAGACTCTGCCTTTCTTGCTTCCCCGGAGTGGCCCTTGCTGCCCCAAGCTCTCCTTCTCTCCCTCACACCCTTCGGTCTGCAAAATGAACTCCTGCAAATGACTCAGGGAAACAAGTTCTGGCCACTGACAAACCAAAACCAGTGGAGATCTGATATATCGTTTGAAGTGTGAAAGCACATATTTTTCTGGAATCTTTCAGAGCATTCCCAGTTGCAGGATTTTCCTGGAAATCCACAATTAACTGCTGCTTGTGCCTAGAAAGCAATGACATGCATTTTTACGGTTGGCTCCAAGGGGGTCCGTGACACCACCGCATGGGAAGACTGACTCCCTGTCTGCCGGAGAAGGCCACATTTATGTCAAACTAATTGATAGGTTTCCAGTTTTAAAAATTCAGAGTTGACTTTCCCTGTGGTCATGATGAGCAGGTTGGTCAGCACATAAAAATGAGCAGAAGAAGGAGCCTTTCCCAAAAGTCAGAAGAGAACTGAAACAGAATGTGAGAAGCCTGGGCTCCAGGCCTCGGGCCAGCCCAAGGTCCAGTCTCCGGAACGAAGTGCTCTGCATGTGGCAACTGGCCATTTGAAGCATACCAGGTCCTGCCGTTTCCTAAGAGCACCCCTTTTTGCTACTGAAAAAAAGGCCCAACTGTCCTTTATAAGGCCTTCAATGTGCATGTTTTCCAGGATGTCTTCCCTGACAAATCTCATCGGGCCCCAGTCACTCCTCTGGTTTTGCTCCATCTCAGATCGTAAGCACCCTGAAGTCAGATCAAAACCATTTCTCCCCTCCCCTCTCGGAAACTATAGTGGAAACATTTCATCAAGGGTAAGGACAGGATCCCCGACGAATGACCATACATGCACGATTACCTCGGTGAAGAGATGTTTGACCCCAAATCCAGCCTCATCTTTCTCCACTGTTTGGAACTACTGTTATAAGCACGTCGTGTTCCGTAATCTTTTTCAGGAGACGCCTTGCACCGAGGTTCTTATGTTTGACTGTCATCAACTCCATGGCCTGAGTCAGGTAAACACTCCACAAGGGCCATGCTTCCAGCCAAGTGAGTGCTCTGAAGTGAAAACACAGGCTGGCTGTTGTGCTGGGACCGGGAGCTGCCTGCTGGTAGCTGCGGAGAGAGGACTTTCATTAGTTATTGTCACCGAGCTGACACTGTGCCAACCCCCACATCTGGAAACAGTTATAAAAAAAGGAGTGGCATGAAAACCCAGGCCTCGTGACCCGGCACTCTTCCCTTCTGCTGCCTTATCTATTGATTTACTGGTTTGGAGTGGTGAACTCGAGTCCCCAGTTTAAATGAAAGGAGCCAAAGCTATAAAAAGGCCACAACTGTCACAATACTCTACAAAAACAGGCCAAGGTCTTATTTATGGGGTCTTGGATGAACTTTGTATCTAAACAAACATGTGTTTGAAGTTGCATATTGTGTTGGACTTGCATCACCAAGCCGAGTCTTTCTAAGCTGTGCCCTGAGCTTCATGCCCCTTCCAACTGGGCAGAACTCGGGCGCATCTGCCTCAAAGGCGCCATAAGGATTTGGACACACAGACACACACACAGAGACATACACTTGTTGCCCCTCCTTTCCTCCTTTAAACTGTATGTGACGAGAACGTCTGGAAGGGGTCTGTGTGGCACCAGCACAATGTGCCATGAGTTGTTGATAGGATAGAGTGAGCAGGGCCCAGGGGCCCGCTTCAGGGCTTCCTGGGTTTGGAGTTTGGAAAGTGTCCACATAGCAGACTTGGGTCTATTTTTGAGAAGGACCAAAAATTAAGCCTTAGAATATGTACCATGTTTCCCTAAAAATAAGACCTAGCTGGACAATCAGCTCTAATGCATCTTTTGGAGCAAAAATTAATGTAAGACCCGGTCTTATTTTACTATAAGACCAAGTTTACTATAATATAATATAATATAATATAATATAATATAATATAATATAATATAATATAATATAATATAATATAATACTGGGTATAATATAATATAATACCAGGTCTTATATAATATAATAGACGGGGTCTTAAATTAATTTTTGCTCCAAAAGACACATTAGAGCTAACTGTCTGGCTAAGTCTTATTTTCGGGAAAACACGACAGTAGATTTCTATACAGTGTGTGTGGGGGGTGGGGGGTGGGACTGATCTTTAAATAAAACAATCAGAATGGCATTTTCCTTGGCCGTTCAGAATGGATGCACAGAAAAGCAATTCTTTCCGGCCTTTGCGTCTCAGGACTTGTAAAGCCCTAACAAGAACCAGAAACCCAGCCCAGGAGTCTGTCTCTGGTACTAACCCTGTCTCCGGTTTCTAGTTTGATGAGTTGCACTCCACCTTGCTGACTTGGCTTCCTTCTCCACCAGATGATGAATCACTGCTTCTGGGAAGAATCCTGACCCCTGCTGTGCTCCCCCCTCCACTCCGCCCCCATCCCACCCCCACCGTGTGGTTGGTTACTTCCCTCAGGAGTTCCTTTCTCATAGAGCCATGTATTAGGCACTTGTTTCATGTATATGTGCCTGGCTTCCCCACCAGACTGAGTGTCTCGGGGCCGGAAAATGACTGACTCATCTCTAAGACCCTAGCCTTCAGCCCACTGCCGGGCTTGTCGCCTGAGTTCAGTGAGTGTCTGTACAATCAGTCCAGAACCACTCTCCGGACCAAATTCATTGTCCATACATTATCAGTAGTTTTTTTTTTTTTAAATGATGTAGAGCAATAGGACTAACTCAAACTCTACTTTCGACTGACTTCAGATATGTGCTCATTAATGTAAGCAAATCTTTTCTACGGACCCCAGGCGTTGTTTTCATTCTTCTGTTGTGCTGGGATTTTGTTGTATTAAATGTTAACTACAACGACCATGCCATTAGTTTGAAAAATTTTCAGGCACAGATAATTAATGTTTGATCAGTTATTAAACAAGAAATAAAAGAAAAGTTGGTGTTTTGTTTTTCATTTAATGTGCCTTGCCAAAATGTTGTCACTTGTGGGGCTGTGCCAAGCCCCCCAAAAATTACCTTTCACTTCTTGTTTTACATATGGTATCCCACCCCACCCCCCATCCACGGTTTCTTTCATCAGTTTCTGCTACCCATGGTCAACTGCGGTTTGAAAATATTAAATGGAAAATTCCAGAAATAAATAATTCTGAAGTTTAAATTGTATACCACTCTGAGTAGTGTGATGAAATCTTGTGCCATCCTGCTTCGTCCTGCCTGGGATGTGAATCACTGTTTGGTCCTGAGTCCCCACGCTGCACGCGATACCTGCCCGTCAGTCTCTTAGCCTTGTCGGTGATCAGATCAGCTGCCATATATTGCAGAGCTTGTGTGCAAATGACCCTTATTTACTGAATAATCACCCCAAACACAAGAGTGTGATGCTGGCAATTGGGATATACCAAAGAGAAGCCGTAAAGTGCTTCCTTTATGTGAAAAGGTGAAAGTTTTCAACTTGGTGAGGCATTTTATCATCTCACATTATCATAAGAAGAAGAGTGAGAACAGTACAATACGGTATTTTGAGACAGAGAGAAAGGTCACATTCAGAGAACTTTTATTACAGTTTATTGTTACAATTGTTCTATTTTATTATCAGTTGTTATTGTTGTTTATCTCTTACTGTGCCTAATTTATAAATTAAACTTTACCATAAGTATGTATGTATAGGAAAGACATAGTATATGTAGAATTCAGTGCAATCTGGGGTTTCAGGCCCCAGATCAGGTTCCAAGATGCACTGAGGGTCTTGGAACGTATCCCCCGTGGATAGGGGGGACCACTGTACTTTTATGGTGCTTTAAGAGAAACAGTGACTGCTTAGTATGTATATTGGTCCATCTCCAATGTGAAATACATTAGGAAAGGAAATGATCTGTCTTGCCAACCAAAGAGTTACACTGAAGTCATTGTTAAAGTACAGAAGGCTGAGAAGACGGGTCTAGACAATTGAGGTGAAATGGTGGGACGTTGCTGGCTCCTGTCTCAGTATGTTTACAAACCTCATGTGAACTGAGACCATAAATTAGCACCTGGAGCCGAGAGGCTACGTGATGTTAAGTTGGGCCACGGCTGGGGAATGTTCCCTTTGGGGAGTCCCAGGCCACAGGGAGCCCCCATGTCCTTGCTGCACACTCCCTCAGGTGTCTATGCAGATGCTGGGGAAAAGACAGGGACATGCTCCCCACAAATTCAAGAAGGCAAGTCCCCTCTTGCCCATACTAGCTGAGTGGCATTTTTGTTTGTTTAACTCAAATTCCAGAGACTCGATCAGAGGCGGGCACTGCAAGGAGATGATTTGGAGGGCTGCACCAGCAGCAGTAGCAGGTGGCTGCTAACCCCTCCTTGTGCCTTGGAATTCAAGGACGTACAAATAAGCAACGCAAACAAAGCCAAGTAAGCAAAGGATTTATTAAAAGAAAGGAAATAATACACTTTCGAGATGGCATGAGAGAGGGCAGGCCCATAAGAAGAGCAACTGCGCCGAAGAACAAAGAGGGCGCAAAATATTCAAGTTTTAAGGGTGGTGTTCCCAGGCGGGTCCTTGCTGAGGACTCTTTCCTGTCAGGAGGTGGAATTCCCTTGTTCTTGCTGGCCCATGTCAGAACTGTCATGGCGACACATGGGGTGGAGATTTCTCTTGGCTGCCATGCTAATACTACTGTAATCCATTATAATGAGATAAAGTTCACCTGAGGGGCCAGATGGGGTCCCTGATCTGCTCTGGGCCACCAGAGTGCAGTTCTGACCAGTCTGGTAGCTGCACCTTTTTCTAAGGATGACCTCATCTCCTCTGTCCTTTGTCTCCCTTCACCTCCCCCTCTCTTTCCTCACGCTCTCTCTCCCTGCAGCCTGTTCTTTCTGCCTAAGGTAACAGATTCAGCACACGGTTCCATACAGAGCACTTTGTAGGCTGGGGGTGGCCCCGGCAAGGTTTTTGAGGTTTACTAAGTAATTCTAGCTGATCCACTCAAAGTAACACTTCATGGGGAAACTGAGTGGTTCCAGCAGCTCAGTTCCCCTGCCTGTGTGGGGTAAGGGGAGTGAGCCGGTACCGGCATATTCCTCATGGGGCTGCTGCATTCACCAGAGTGGCTGCTGGGGACTTGCGGGGTCGGGGTGGGGGGGGAGACGAGGGTTGCTCAATGAACATCTATGCAAAGCAGAGAAAGTTCCAGGGCTTTCCAAAAATGTGCTGCTACACTACCTGGAGAGGGGTGTAGGGCAGTGATGTACGTAGGGCAGGTGCTGGGGGCTAGGCTGCCTCCGTGCAACTGCTGACTCCTCTGCTTTCTAGCTTCGGCACTACTCTGGCAAGTTCCTTCACCTTGCTGGGCTTGCCTTCTTTATCTGTTAAACAGAAAAAATAACAATACCCAACCCATAGGATTAATGTAAGGATGAAATGACTTAAGGTGTGGAAAGTACTTAGACTAGTGCCCGCTGTTGGGTAAGTCGTATTGATGTGGTGATGTTGGATCTGCCAGCAGTTTCTGAGTGCAGGCTGGGATCGTGTCTCGTGAAGCCGAAGAATGAAAACACGGACCAGGGAGAGGCAAAAAGTTTTAAAGAAGATAGTTTATTAGAGGCAGGAGAAGAGGTTGAGCGGGAGGGGGTCCCGAATGGGGGGTGCCCCATGACTGAGGCAAAAGCTTTTACTTTTATGTCTTCCCTTGCCTGCTTGGGGAAGGGGAGCTGTTTGAAGAAGGGAACTGGCGCCTTCTAATGAAATTCGTCTACCAGGTTTGTTCTGCTTGCCCATCCTAAAGGAATTAGCAAAGTAACCCACTAACCTCAAGGCCTTGTTACATTATGTCCTGGAGTGAAGTTTCAGGATATGGCTGTCTTTGTTTATTCCCCCAGGGACCTCCCTGTCTACCTAGGGACATGCTAACTCTCCTGTCTCGGTATCGTTCTTCGGTACTTGTGTTCCACGTGGGCACATGCATGCACATATCTGCTTTCCTCTTCTGACGGCCTCCTGGTGTCACTCTCAAGCTCACAGCCTTTGCTAGACACGGCCTCATCTGGGGGAACCTCAGAAGCTAATCCCTGCTTTTGCGGTTTTTGAAAGCAGCAATCCAAGCCCCTGTCCGTGCCTTCTCTCCTCACAGCATTTACCCCTCCATGTCCTAGTGAATTGGCAGGAGTCCCCCCCATGGGAGATAAGATGGAGGAAGAAGGTGCTGGGAAGGCCTGGGGAGGGGGGTTGCACTTAGCTGATGCTGACAGGTGTGCCCTTGGGTGGGCCCAGAGCCTGGTTGCTGGGGGGGTGGGGGTGAGGGGGAGTGGAGTGATGGGTCCCGGGAAGTTGGGCTGTATCATGACGCTCTCACTTGGGGGTTAATTTTGTCCTTTCATTCCAGGGTGAAAGTGCTGGTCTGAAGAATGAGTACGTTCCAGATGTTAAAACCAGCAGGGAACATTGTGTGGCTCTCAGCTCACAAGCTCTCCAGCCTGTGTGAATTGCCTTCTAGCCCATGGATTTGAATGTCCAGGGTGATTTGGAGTGAGGCGGGGTGGTGTCAGCACAGGAGCACTTTCTTAGGCATGTTTAACATGGCCCTTCGAATGGCTGCTGGAGCTCAGAACCCTAGCTTCGGCCTCCCTTCCCTTTTCTGCTCTCTGAGCCGGCACCACACTGTAGCTGAGGACGTGGAGGCTTTCCTTTCACCAGCATGGGGCGAGGGCATTCAGAGAATCGGGATGTGATATTGGGAGCACCGGCTCCAGAGAAACTGCCTCTGCCTGCGGGCACCGGATGCCCAACCAGGGGAGCTGGGGCAGGGTCCAGGAACAGTGCTCTTTAAGTCCATTCAGAGTCTCTGCCTGACCCTGCAGGCCACGCTCGCTCATCAGGCTGAAGTGTGTGGTGGAACAGCCGGCGAAAGCAATGCCAGGCTCTGTCTACCCCAGACCAGTCCATGGGGATAAGTGTGAATTGCACCAGAAGGGACTTAGGCCAGATCTTTCAAAATCCACCCAGCCAGTCAATTAATGAATCCCTAAATGTTATCTGGGCTCCGCGCTGAGTTATTAAGAGGTTATAAAAGAAGCACAGGTACAAACTGTGATGACAGACCCAAGGACCAAAGGTTCAAAGTCTTAAACATCAAAAAGGAGAACCTAAAGCAGAAGGCCATGGGAGAGAGACCAGCTGAAAAAAATAACAGCCCAGAAAGGTTCAGGAATTTGCTTGAGGACACACAGCTTCTCAGCAGCAAAACTGGTCTTGAATGGAGAGTCTCAAACACTAAGTGGAGACAAAGAGGAACCCAGTCCTTTGCACAGGGAAGCTGAGGTGGGGCTGTGCGTGTTGTGTGCTGGGGGGTGGGGGGTGGGGGGGTGGAGAAGGCACACACCCTGCAGGAGCCAAGGCTGACACTGGGGCCGTGGGAAGGCAGGCTGGATGATGGGGAGGTGGAATTCTGTGGGAAACGTAGAGGCCGGGTATAATAGAAGGAGGACAATACACTGAAAGTATCTTTTGCTATAGGGATTATGGATGGGTCGTTTTTATCCTCTTCTCTAACCTTTTCAGTGTTTTCCAAGCTTTGTATAATGTATGTGTATGTGTTCCTGTTTTAACTAGGGGGTGGGGGGAGAGATGTTTATTAAAACAGGCTGAGAAGTCTGGATTTCCCCTGATAAACAGCAGAAGCCACTGGGAATGCTCTAGGAGAGCAGTTTCAGTACAAGTGGTGTTTGTGGAAGATAAGACAGGCCATGTTGGGAAAGATGGATGGCTGGGGGTTGAGGGTAGGGCTGGGAGCTGATGTCAAGGAGACGGGCTGTGGTCAGAGAAGTGAGACAGTGGGGATGTGGGGTATCCGAGGCGGTGGTAAATGGGTGATAGAAACACAGGAGCAAATCGGAAAGAATACTTGTAGGGTCTTGGTGACTGATTGCACGTGGGGGAGGGAGGCATGGGCATGGAGGGAAGAGAGACAGAACTGGCTGCACTGCTTTCCAGCTCTGGGCAGTGCCATTGACGAGAATAAAGAAGGGAAGACCAGATGGACAAAGGAGCGAGCCCTGGGGATTAGTGGACCTGGGGATGCATTGAGGCTGGGTATGTCTATTTCTCAGAGGCCTTTGCCCTCCATGCAGGACACCTTGAGGGGAGCAGAGGAAAGGCGTGGGCACGCTTTGCTTCTCAAGCCAGCAACCTGGTAAGTTCCCTACTGTGGGCACCACTCCACAAACATATTCGAGGTCAGGCAACTGAAGCAACCTCGACAGTGCCTCTGGATTCTTCCCTTTTAAGATATTCTGTCTGAGCCAAATCAATGGAACGCACTTGTGAAAAATCAGTTTCCCTGGAAAATGAATTTGGGTTCTACCCAACAAGTAGTAGCATTTGGCAAGCGCTGGTGAGGAAAGGCAGTGTTTGGAGAAGTTGTGAAAACAGCAAGTCATTTAGGTAAGTAAACACTGGGGACTTAATGCCTTTTTAGGGCTGTGACAGTTTGGTCCCCACCCATCTATTGGGGACAGAACTGAAGCTGCAGGTTTGTTTTAAATACTTGCTGTTACAAACCTGTGGATTACCCCGGCCCTCTTGGCAGGCTTTGAAAGGGCAGAAATATTGAAGGTGACCCAGGCTAAACACAATTGCTTTTCCCTGTTCGGTGTGTGGAAGGCGCTGAATACCCAGTGACTGGGTGGCAAACAGAGGTTCCCAATGTGGTCACCTCATTGGTACACACTTTCAGGCTTACTTCTTTTTTGTCGATGGCTATATTTCTTGAAAAGCTTTATATAAATTGAATCCTAGTTGAAACTCATCTGAGCTTATCTGCGTATCAATATTTACCATAACCCTGCAGGCCTGTGCTTCTCAGGTTTTGTCTTGCACGCAGATGGCTTGTGATCTTGTTAAAATGTGGAGTCTGATTGGGTGCAGGGTTTGGGTGGGGTAGGGGTGCCGATGCTGCTGTTTTGCAGACCACATTTTGAGTGGCAAGATTATAGAAATTCCATGGAAAACCAAATCCAAAACCTAAATGGCACTACTACAGTCACCTCTTAATTTCAGTAAATGAGGGTGTTTCTCGCATTTTTTTGTTAGGTGGATGGATAATTGCTATGTGTAAAGTACTGTTCTAAGTGCTGTGTGTTGTATAAAGCATGGAAAATTTCCCCCAAATTTGATTCATATACTCTTTGAAATTGGCTGTCTCAGGCCCCAGTTGACCCTTCTTTCTTCCTAGCAAGTCTTAGGGAAATGGCTTTTAAGGCCTCTCTAATTCATTACATCGTGGCAGGTAAGGAAGGCCGGGTGCCCTCTGGAAATGATTTTGACCATGTCACCTATCTATATTGCTAGGACATTGGGGAGGATGACAAAAGGGAGGCAGGCAGGCAGTCAGGCTGTAAATGCCAGCTCTCCCGCCAACAGACCCAGACCAATTTCTTTCCAAGTTTTCTCTGTGGGGAATTTGTTGGAACTACTAATTCATCTTGATGTTTAAGGCCTGTTGTCAGGCTCAATAGGATTATTTTCAAAATCTAAACTGTGTTTGGTGATCTTGTATGAGCCACAGAATGTGAAAGTAGTCATTTTTATAAAGTGCCTGACAAAGTCTGGTAATTGTTGTTCCAAACAAGCCTCTCTTTCTCTTCAGTTGGTCTAACATGGGAAGAAAAAGAAAATCCTTCCCAAATGGGCAGTCTAGTCATGAGCTGTGCTAGGCCTGGTTGGCTCCGGGTCACTTGGGCATGGAGGACCCTGCTCCTTCCTCCTGCCACGTAGCGGTCACTTGTTCTGTGTAACAACTCACCCCCCCAACCTCCCACCCCCACACAGCAGCAGTCTCTGGTGGGAGAATGTGTTTATATCCACAGTGTTCTGTGTTTGTGTTTTTGGAGAGGGGGCAATGGTGGGGCATAGAAGTGGAATTTTTTTTTTTTTTTTTACATCTAAACAGTAAATGAAGTATTACTGTAATTGCATTTCTGAGCTCATGGAAAAACTCAAGTCATCGAATGTTAGTTTTACAGATGAGGGAAGTTTTACAGCGAGATTACCTGACTTGGCCCAAAGCCTGTAAATCTTGCTAGAGGGAGAGCTGGGCCAGGAAGGGCTTCCCGGCTCTTACAAACAAGAGGCATCTCCCTAAAACTGTGATGCAGCCGGTGCTCTAGCCCCAGGGGAACTTTAAGCCCTAACTTGCAAATTTTTAAACCATCAATGCCCTAGGCCAAGGGGTCAAACAGTTGAGGCTCAGAGTTGTTGAACAACTTGCTCAAGGCTGCACATCTTGTAAGTAGCAGGACTGGGATTTGAACTTAGGCACCTGCCTCAGAGCATTCACTCAGCAGCTTTGCTATCCCAACGCCGTTGCTCAGGCAAGGCTGGCAATCTACCTGGATCCTGGCTGGGGGACCCACAAACCGAAACCATCAAGCAAAGTTGCCAAAGGCTACTTCCTTCCCTCTTGGTGCCTATCCTTTCCTGAAACTTCTCATTTCTTACCCTGCCCTCCGATCAGACCGTCCCGATTTTATAAAGAGGCTATTTTACAGGAGCTCAGCCTCGGATGCCAACCCATGGAAGCTGCTGTGTACTCAGACCTCAGCCCAGGCCAGTGCAGCCTCTCAGCTCCTGATCTTAGTGGACGTTTATATGGCCTCACTGCCTTTCTCTTTGTGTGATCTTTCTGCCTGAACAGAAAGTGCACAGATAGGATTTTATGATGTGGAAATCATCAAAATAGCTGTTCTCTGGATTTGCTCCTCAAAGCTCCAGAAAAAAAGAAAATGATAATAACACCACAGCAAGGAAAAGGATTCATACATAAAGGGGAGCTAAATCCCCGGATCCCCAACGTAGGACCTGATGCAGCAGGAGAGGCATTCTCCTCGCCCAGAGAATTGCTTTCGGGAAAAGCCTGTAATTCCAGACTGAAGTATGCGCTCGACAGTCCTCACCAGCAAGCAGAATGAGCTCTCCTGGATGGAGAGACAGGCAACGGGGACATTCTCCCCAAAGTGGCAGAGGTCTCAGCACTGGGACTGGCCCCCACAGGAAGCCAGGGGAGTGAATGTCCTACCTCTTCTTCCTGGAGAGATGGAGAGGGAGAGAGACAGGGAGGACATCAGGGAAGGACCGGCTCTCTCCAAGGTCAGTCACCCCAGAACATCCCCTAGTATTCAATGCAGAAGACACAACCTGGAATCAGAATGTTCCAGAAAACTTTCTGTAGCCTTGTGGGCTCTGGTTTCCCAAGTACCACCCATCATGTAGGAACCACTAAGTGATAGAGTCCAGGTTGAACTGTCTGCCCCGCCTGGCAGTGATGGTGGCTCTCGAAACTCTCCTCTCCTTTGGCCTCTTTGGATCCCCCTGGCTGGACCTCTGTCTGTCAGGGTTCCATCTGTGCCTTCCCCTCACCCTCTCTAGATGGCACTCCCCAGGGCTCTGGCCTGCCATCTCCTCCTCTTCCCCTCGCTCTTCCTCTTTTCCAATACACGCTCCTGAGGGAGTTTGCCCACCACATGCCAGTGTGGGGACTCAACTCTGCATCTCCAGTCCTCACACCTGCCGTGAACTCTAGACCTTGGAAGGTAACTTCCTCCTGGACAGCTGTCATCACCCACCAATTGCCTTCCCCGGAGAATTCGTCCACTCCCAGGGCTTTTTATAGGCCGAGGACGACTTCACATCTGGATCTCCACCCCAGATCTCTCATCTGAGCTCCAGACCCTTATTTCCAGCTGCTCACGGTGAATCGCAAGCACCTCCAGCTCAGTGTCTTCAAAACCATTTACCCTCGCCTGGCAAACCGGCACCTGCCTCCATATCCCTCATTCTAAAAATGGTACTGAAGGGGGAATATGTCTCTGTGAGTCCCCGAATGATGTAGGGGACTTCTGAGTGAGTGAGTGCCGGGATCGTGTCTCGTGAGACCAAAGAATGGAAACACCCACCCAGGAGAGGCAAAGAGTTTTAAAAAGAGGATGGTTTATTGAAAGCAAAGGGTCAGAGCTCCCGAGAGGGAGGGGGTCCCGAATGGGGGTGCCCAGTGACTGAGGTAAAAGCTCTTTTATACCTTCCCTTGCCTGTTTGGGGAAGGGGAGCTGTTTGAAGAAGGGAACTGTTTGAAGAAGGGAACTGGCGCCTTCTAATGAAATTCGTCTACCAGGTTTGTTCTGCTTGCCCACCCTGAAGGAATTAGCAAAGTAACCCACTCTTATCTATCAGATCAGCTCCGTTAGTCAGGCCAAAAGGAATATTATGATTAACCTGAAGGCGTTGTTACATTATGTCCTGGAGCTTGTTACATTATGTCCTGGAGCTTGTTACATTATGTCCTGGAGTGAAGGAGTGATTTCAAAACCTGGAGTTTCAGGATATGGCTGTCTTTGTTTATTCCCCCAGGGACCTCCCTGTCTACCTAAGGACATGCTAACTATCCTGTCTCAGTGCTACCATCTACCGAGATGCCCGTGCCAGGAACACCTTAGTCATCCTGGACTCTTCCTCCTTCCCCACACCCTATGTACAGCCTCCAAGTTCTGCTGAGTCCCGTTACCCTAGGCCACCCCTCTGGTTTGCTGCCTCTCTTCATGCCCACCTCCACTGCCATGGTCCCCTCCTGATCACCTGATCTTCCTGCCTCCTGTCTTGTCTTATTTTATCTGATTCTCTCATAGCCTGCTCCTGACACTGATGGTGTCGCTTGCTGCTTCTCCATCACCTGCAGGACTCTGAGCTTGGGTCTAGGCCCTGCGACATGCCTTCCCTGCTCCGTGCTTCTACCTCCCCATGCTTCAGCCAGCCGGCCAACTTGAGTTCCCTGAATGCACAGTTCATGCTGCCTGGCAGGTGTCACCCCTGTCAGGGCCTGATGCCTCCCCTGGCTCCCAGGCCCCCAGCTGCCCCTCTCCATAGCATATTATTGGGTGGCCCGCAAATCTCCAGACTGAGTTTTTTCAGAAGGAGTCTGGATCCCATCTGCTCATCCATCTTTGTGCTAGGTAACTAACTGGTAGGTAATTAATAGGTGTTTGGGTGAATGCTTCCCTCCCATGTGACTATTTGTTTGCTTGATCTGAGCTCCTCCAGGGCAAAAATCTTGTCTATGCCATCTCTTTGCAGCACCCATCTGGCCGCAGTGCTGCACAGATACTTAATGAAGAGAGAAAGAGCCAGTGCCAAGGTAATGGATGCCGCCCTTCTGTACGGTTTCCAGGAGCAGCTTAGAGTCTAACAAAACCTGTCCCACATTTTTTGACTTTGGTTAAGCCTAAGGTTTACTCCTTATCTATCTTTCAATTAGCAAGCCTAGGGGAGAGAGGGGTGCTCCTGGAACGCAGAGGGAATCTGCTGGGGAGCGTATTGTGGGGATCAGCATTGCCCTCGCCCCACTTGGGGCTGTGTTCTGTAGCTTCAAGACCAGTGAGGTATCTTTGGGCTCAGCCCTGCGGGCTCCAGGAGGGAGAGCCTTGGCACAGCTGCCCCTGGCTCCCAGCCTCTCCTTTCGCAGGACCTGTGGCCTTGGTGCCAAGGAGCGGCTCGGGGAGGGGAGGAAAGAGGACCGGCGGCAGGAGGACAGGGCGGCGCGAGGATAGTGAGGGGAGCCGCGCAGCCCGGGGTTGGCGGGCAGTGGGGGGGGCGGGGGAGGGGGCGAAGCGCCGGGGCTCCCGCCCTCCGCCTGCCCGCCTGGCCTCCCCGCCCCTCTGCCGCTTATTAGCCCGGCCCGCTGAGGAGGTGCTCTCACTGCCCCTGCCTTCCGCCCGGCCACAGTCGCTCAGCGCGTCCTCTCGCTCCATGGCGTTCCTCCTGCGGCTGCTGCCCCTCGCCCTGGCGCTGGCCCTGGGCCCTGCCGCCACCCTGGCGGGCCCCGCCAAATCGCCCTACCAGCTGGTGCTGCAGCACAGCCGGCTCCGGGGCCGGCAGCATGGGTAAGCCAGCTGCCCGCTGGGGTGGCGCAGGGACAGGCTGGGGGCGCCAGGGACACAGCTCAAATGAAAAGCAGGCAGCGATGGGGCGCTTGCTTGGAGGGACAAGCCCAGCATGAGGTAGAGGGAGGGAGGTGGGGAGTGATAGAGGGAAAGGCAGCAGCAGATGCTTTGTAGAGGAAGGGGGTGGCAGAGCTGACCAGCGCCCCCAGGCTCCCGCCAAGAGCATGAGACCACCCAACCCAGGGCCTTCAGCTTCTCACAGCACATAGGAGGGAGAGGGAGTTGGCAGCAGTGCACATATTCCAGTCAGGTCCTTGTCCAGGGCCTTTAGATGTGACACTGGGGCCACACAAGCTGGCAGTATCAAGGTCCCCAGACTCCTGTTCACCTGGCCAGGCCCTGACGAGAGAGAGTTCTCTCCAGGCACAGCCAGGGCAGGAAAGGCAGTGTGGCATCTCCTCCCCTGCCAGATGAAGAACAGGAGAATTCCATGTCCTCACACGCACTGTACAGATAGGGAAACTGAGTCCAGGAGGGACACACCACTTTCCCATGGTCCTGCAGTGTACGCTGGGGCCAGGATTAGAATCTCTCAAAACTATAGCTGGGTTTATGAAGTTGGGACGTTATCATTGCAGATACCCGTTTGAGACACTGAAGATGTGTTGGCTTTAGGAGGCAAACACAGATTAGTACTGAAAGTCAACGATAATTAAATATGTGTACGTATGTATGTATGTATATATATATATATGTATGTATATATACATATATACATATACATATATACATACACACATGTATAGTCACAGGATGTGGAGTACAGCATAGGGAATATAGTCAATGGTATTATAACAGCTATATATGATGTCAGGGGTAGTAGACTTGGGGGGTTATCATTTGGTGAGGGGTATAAATGTCTAACCATTATGTTGTTTTGTGAACCTGAAACTAATATAAAAAAGCGGGTTTTTTTGTTTTTGTTTGTGTGTGTGTGTGTGTGTGTGTGTGTGTTTAAAGGAGGCATGCACAGGCACGGGGTTGGACCTGGTAAAGACCTTGGCAAACCCAGGCAGAGGTGGCAGTATTTCTACATCCCCACTCAGGCCATCCTGCTTACACATAGCCAGGCTTTGCCGCAGCTTTCAGCCTACCTGGTTGTGCTAATTCCTTTTCCACACTAGGTAAAACTATGTGTGGATAGAATCGTTGGGTATCAGCCCAAATGCCATGGGGTCTGGCATTCGAACCCAGGCAGTGCCCAGACCTCCACGTGACTGGGCAGATCTGTACTCAGATCAAAACTCAGTGTTAGGGGTCATTAGAGTTGACTTCATTGGACTTTGCAAAGCCTAGTCTGGCTCCCACCCCAGGAGTGCTCGGAGGTTGGGTAGTTATCCTGCTTCCCTCTACCTATGGCCTTTGGCACTTACTTGGCCTTTCAGGTGCTCAGGGCTACGGGGAATGTCTGGCCACTCTGCAGAGTGAAATCAAGCCAGACCAGGCCACAGACTCAATACCCTCCTGGAAAGAGGAGAGCTCCGGGGATGTCCTGGGGTTTTTAGAGAAGTGGGAGAATCACCTTTGACTTAAGCTGGTACAAAAGGGTGAAAGGGCAGGTCAGAAAGACAGCGGGATATGAGGCATAATAGTTAAAATGTGAGCAACTGGCATTTTCATGGTCTCTGCCCAGCTCACGTTTGTCCCTCTGCCTTTCTTGCAAATTAAGCATTTTATGTATCTGCCTGGGAGGTTTCTGTTCCCTCAGTATCTTAGCCACTATGTCAGAAGACCCCGATAGTATGCCCTGTAGCACTGTCACCCTGAATGGTGTCTGTGCACACCACAGTGGAGCGTCCTCAAAAGTGTTGACGGGGTTCCACCAAGAACCATCTCTGTAGCAAACCTCCTTCCCTTCAGAGCACAGAAGAGACACTAACCAGAAAACAGGGTTTTGATTTTTGTTTTTTTAATGTAAGTGCTCTTTATTACGAATTTCAGATATTAGATCAATTTCCTCTCCACTCTACACACACACACACACACACACACACACACACACACACACACCAATACTCCTGCAGGCTAATCCTTTAGATGAGCTTCTTACGGTGCAGTTGGAAAGACCTATAGTGATCTTTTTTTTTCAATTAAAGTTTATTGGGGTGACAATTGTTAGTAAAGTTACATAGATTTCAGGTGTACAATTGTGTAATACATTATCTCTATCTCACATTGGGTGTTCACCACCCAGAGTCAGTTCTCCTTCCATCACCATATATTAGACCCCGTTTACCCTCTTCTAGAGCCCCCCTCCCCCCTTACCCTCTGGTGATCTTTTAACGGGCAGAATACTTTAAGGAGTCACACTTGCACACCCCCGCCCAGGAAAGTCTCGATCACAGGCAGATGGACTGTGACAAAATGGTTGCAGGCACAATTGTGGTTACTCTGATCTAACTGCCCCTGAAAATAGCACGGGGCTGCCTGGCCTTGCACATGGGTGGGGCACTCTGTGCAAAATGGATAACCTTGTTCAAGCTCCGGCCCTTCATTCAAAGTGAGAACTGGTGAAAAGGGAAGGAAAATCCCTTCGCTCTTTTGAGGAACTACAATGTGCTCCAAGATGTGAAGGAAGAACTGATGAGGGGGCAATGCTGGTGTGCAGCCCTTTATCATCCATCACCTCTTTTGCATCTATTGTGCATGTTCCCATTTTACAGATGGAGAAACTGCAGCTTAGTGAGATGGAGTGACTTAATCCAAACACAAAAAGCTGTTGGGAGAGTCGTGACTATGACACGGTCTCTTCACTCCCAGCTGTATCTGTGTTGCTATAGGGAAGGAAAAAAGTACTGAAAGAGAAGTAAAAATGCGGTCACATTTCCGAATATCAACAACCAAAACTGGACTGAATTTCCTGAAGCATTTGATTTGCAAACGCAAGTTGAACCTCAGAGCTACTGTGCGTAAGGCAGGAGGCCCAGAAATGGCTTGCTCATTTTGATTAAACTTCGGCATGAATTTCCTATATGCGCAGCGCACCCCCTCTCACCCCGCTGTGAGAGGCAGCGTCACAGCGAGCCCAGCCTCTGCTCCTGACTCAAAAGGCAGCAGCAGTGGAAACTCACTCTGCAGAGGAATGTTGGAGCCACTTCCACAAGAGACTCCCTGAAGATGCGCCAAGCGCCTTCGGAAAGTTGCAGGGCATTCGGCAGTAATTGTTTCCTGCCTGGTCAGATAGAAGAACTTGTAAGGTTGCACACCTAGGGCTGGAGTGTGGCCAGCGGGAGCTCTCCAGGGGTTGTGTGGGGACTGCTATAACCTGTAAATCCCAGATAGCAAGCAGAGAAGGAGGCTTCCATTAGGATCCCCCGAGAGCTGCGGGCATTTGGCCCGACCCAGCTAGGACGAAGGGGACTTGGGCTCATCTAAGTGCCGGCCTGTGGTTTTCTCTCCTGTCTTCTCTGGCCGTCGGGTTCTTACATCGAGTCACTAGTTACTGTGCCTCTTTGGCCCACTTACTTTTGCCTACTGAACCACCAACTGGACAAGAGGTGGCAGCCACATGGTAGAAGAGACAGGGCCAAGAAAGAAAGGGTCAGTATGCTCTGTCACCCCATAACCTGGCTCTGAGTATTTGAGAATTGACCAAGTTCTTGCAGCTGATGTGATGGGGATGGCAGGTGTAGCTGTCACTGCAGCATCAGTGTCTTCCTGAAACATACCGTGCACATCAAATGATGGCTGTTGATTGCATTGTAAAGTAACAGAGGGATTGCTATGAAAGAATGATAGCTCCGAGCACAGAGGTGGTGTGAAAATCCCCCGTCTCTTCGCTTTGCTTTCCTCTGACTTGTGGTCAGCCAGATGAACTGCCTGCCTCCTGCTCGGAAAGACACCCCCTCTACCCCCCAGTTGTCACCACACAGCCACAGCTGCCTCCTTTCCCCAGGGACTCCTTATGACGGTCCTGCTACCACATGGACTGGGCACAGTTTGGGTCAGGACTTGGTGCACTAGAATAAAATTCACAAAAACAGCACCCCACATCTCTGAGGAAGAATGTTTCTCAGCATAACCCCGGGGCATTTGCATCCAGCTTTTCCACAGAGCTCGTGAGGCTCCTTCTGAACTGGGCGGTCTTGGGAGCAGTATTTTCATTCTGTTCATCCGCATTCATTCCACGCTGTTCCTCCCCCATACCCAGTACTGGGTCCCTATAAGACACAAGGAAGAACGAGGCAGCGCACCGGCCCTCAAGGTTTTGCAGAGGGTAGTGGAAAAGCAGTGACGTGCACACGTTGGTCAGTTATAGGATTCTGGCTGGTGCACGGGTCAAACGAGGGCTGTACCCCAGCTCAGAGGTGGACAGATGAGTGTCACATCGGGCACTGGAAGAAAGCTTCCTGGGAAAAGTGGGACTTGAGCTGTGAATGACTCAGAGTTTCAGAGTGTCTCCTACTGAGGTCCTGACAGCAGCTGGCTGTGTCCTAGTTTCCAGAGTGGCATTCTGAGAGGTTGTGTTTGGGAGCCAGGCAGATGGCCTAGAGACGCAGAGCTTGTCTGTGTGTGGAGCTGCCTGGGAGGTGTGGGACCCGGACCTCAGCCTCCCTTCACGACAGCAGGGCCACCGCTGTGCCCTGGGATGCCAGGGTAGAGCCTGTGGACGTTTTGGCTCAGTGTGAGGTGGAGCTGCAGACAAAGGCTGGGGGCTTCTTGCAAAGCTACGTTGCTTAGCAAACGCACCACTCTCACTTCGTTTTCTCAATCTGTAACATGCAATTTACAATGTTAAGGTGCTTTCACTTCTACTTACTAAACGTTCATGTCAAAGTAGGTTACTTACATGAAGAAATTGTGTCTATGTGTGTGCTATACTTGGACAATTTTTAATTTGGTGGGTAACTTCTAGGGGCTGTTGGAAATCTAGGTCAGGAAGTCCAGTGTCTACCTCCAAGCCACCTCCTGGTACCAAGACCAAAAGGACTGTATCTTCTCCATATCTAGAATGCTCTGGAAGTTCCAATGACCGAGGAGGACTCACAGGGTGGGTAGGACAGGGAGATGGGGTAGACGTGCTGACCATCTTGTTAACATGGCTGCTTTTGTTTTCAGCCCCAACGTATGTGCTGTACAGAAGCTCATTGGCACCAACAAGAAGTACTTCACCAACTGCAAGCAGTGGTACCAGAGGAAAATCTGTGGCAAATCAACGTGAGTACCTATAACCTCCTGAGACCACCAGCCAGCAAGGAGTGTGGGATCCATGTACGGCAGCTACGGGTACCCCCAGGCCTGGCCAGCCCTCTGTAAGGTCAGGCTGCCAGGGAGCCGTCACGATGCGTGTGCAAACATGTCAGGGAACCGTGTGCTTTGGGAGTGGCAGTTTTAGTAAGCTGGCCAGTTTTGTTTTGCATTTTTAAGGCTCCTGACAAGACTTGGATACATTTTTCAGGGCTGATTTGAGATTACAAGCAAGAAACATGTGTCCATGCATGCGTGCTAAATTCTCATTAAATGATACAAATGTTATTGTTATGGAGAAGCCACCAGACTGTGACTCTAGGAAAGCCCACTGGCGGCTTATATACCACTCCTGTTCTGCAATCTTAAGGGGAACACCCCCAAAAGACTGAGAGTGCCTAGAAATGTCCACATTTACAAGGCAGCGTAGCATATTAAGAAGATAGGCTCAGACTTCCTAATTCAAACCCTGGCTCTACCACTTACCTGGGCAAGTTGCTTCACCTTACTACCCTCAGTTACCTCGTCTGTAAAATGGGATTAACAATAGGATGACTTTATGGGGTTGTTTTGAGGATTGAATGAACTAATGCACCCAAGAGGCTGACTAAGGTTCCTTGCACATAGTAAGTGCTCAGTAGATGTTACCTGCTCGTGTTGTTCCCCCTAGAACTTGCAAATCTAGGCCACGCAAACAGAAGCGAGAGTGCCAGTGGGGTGTGGACCAGTGTGGTTCCAGTGGGGCTTGTTGGTGTCCCTGGCAGCATGCAGAGAGGCACTTTTCACCCCGACCGTCTGCTGCCTGATGGAAACAGGGTGACATGCGTGTTCTAACAGAATTCTGTGGAAACCTAATCTGTTTGGGTGCCAGCCATCACCAGATCTCACAGCTGGCTCTCCCCTACAGACGGGAAGATGTGCTATGTGAAACCTCCTGAGCCACTTGTGAGGGCCTGACCTTCCTCTTGTCTGCATAATAGGAGGATTAAGAGACGCTGAGTACTGTCTTGAACACATTCCCATGTTAGGGATTTTTAAATGCATTGCTTATGACAGTGCTTTTAAGCAGACATCTCCTCCAACTTCATAACCAGCCGAAGGAAGGGAAAATGCTCTTTCTTTAAAATGTACATGGAAATCAGTATTCTACCTTGTGACCCTAATTGTGTTAAGCAATTATCAATCTTCGTGTGAATCAAGGGAAATTAGAGATCAAGGCAGAGCTGGGGAGAGACTAGCAGCTCCCTGGGAGCCTGTCAAGGACAGGTCCATGACAGCTGGCTCTGCATTTGACCAAACCCAGCTTCAAAGCTATGGGTTGAATGAGCTAAAAGGACACACCTCTTGGGTTCAGTGAACAAACACCCAGCGATAATTCTTGCTGCTGTGGACAAAAAGAGATTGTGCAAATTCTAAACCACACATCCTTCCATGGCGCTCAAGTTAAAAAAAACAAAAAAAAGAATTCTTTGAGTCCTCTGATTTTTCCCATGTGTGTATATTGTCTACTCAAATAAACAGTTAATTACTTAAACACCAAGCCAGGCCCCACATAATTGCTTCTTGGAAGGTGACCAGAGCGCTGCTCACAAGCAAACAGCTCTTGCACTTTTCAGAGCCCTGGGTTTCAAAAAGCTCAACCTCTTTGTTAGTCCCAGTTCCCCTAAAAATGGGACCGGGCTTGTGATGTCAAACTGGCCAGAGGGTAGCGTTGGCCGTGGTATTTCAGGTGGCCCTGTGTTGCCGCATTTGCCTGACTACCTAACAGCTGATTAACCATGGTCCCGGGCACTTCCCTGGCTGGCAGTGCTGTGGACGGTGACTCGCCTTGGCTTCCTGGCTCCGTACCTGCCTCCTCTTCCCTCTGTGAGCCAGGCCAAGGTGCTGGCAGCACAGCAGCGAGGTGACATCGCCTCCGAGCAGACGGGCGCTGAGAGCGTGGCGATGGCGATGCCGCCCTCCTCACACCAGTGAGTGTAGGGCGTCCCAGGCACTGGGGAAAGGAGCAGATGGGTGGGTGTGGATGTGGGTGTGCCAGGCGAGCTGTGGAGCGGAGTCCAGCAGAGCCCAGTACCAGGGCCCAGCCATCCACCTGGCCTCCCGAAGCCGGAGGGGTCGTTGGGCAGGTTCAACTCCTCCATGTGGCCGCTGCTTTGGGCAGCTTCCAAAAAGAGGAAATGAAGACAGAAAAACATGCGTTGATATAAAACTTCATGATCTAGGACAAGAGGGTCCCTTCCTGGAACACCACGTGCAGCGTCAGGAAGGTGGAGCTAGCTTGGCAGAGGCCCAGAGAACTCAAGGAGGGAAAGGGGAAGCAGTTGGACTCATCGCCACTGTCCCCAAAAGAGCTGAGACGGAGCAGCCCTGCAGCTCACTGTGTACCCAGAGCCGAGACCCTGTCCGAGCTGCCATTGACCCCCAGGAATTAAGTGCCATGGTGGTCAGGAAGGGAAGGGGAGGGAGATGTGCTGGCTGGACTTAACATCATCCTGGTGAAAAGAGTCCCTAGGTGCATTTATTTGGGGGAGGACCAGACTGGGAAATGGGGAGCCTGGTGGTGGTAGGAGAGCAAAGAGGACCATCTCAGCTGGGGGTCAACTGGGCAGTGGGAACTTTCTCAGCAAGACTCCGGGGAAGAGGCTGGAGTAGAAGTGAATGTTGGGATTAAAGGGAACAAAGTGTCATGGGGGAGGGGGCAGAACAGGTCACCAAGGGGCCGAAGACCAGGGAGAATTTGCCCTTGAAAGTGGACAGGGACACCAAGCACAGGGCCTGGGGTGAAAACTTTGCAGTATCTGGTCCCACAGAGAGACCCAGGAGCCTGGAGCCACCTCCATGGGGGAGGGAGGGGACTGGCCACACTTAGCACTCCTGTTACGGAATACTTCATGGTCCTCAGACAAGAACTTTCCTGCATTTCCAAAAAGAGAAGGACAGGGTGTTTGGTGCTATTTGTCAAGCCCCGACATATGGATTTTATTACAGGAAGTGGTTACCAGTGGGCCTCTATTTAGTGACTTCAGTGAATTTTATTACTTGGAAACTCGAGTTAGCTTTTATTTCAGATCCTAAAGAGCACCAGAGCAATACAATAGCTAATCAAACAAAGAGAGTTACGAGGTAGGGAGACGGCATCCCACTCTGATTTCAGGCCCCGTCTGATCAGTAACCATAAAATTTTTACAGGCAGCAGCTTGAGCGATGGTGCAGGAAATTGTGGTCAGGAAGCCTTGCTGCCTCTCAACAGGCTTCCTTTGTGCAAACCCCGGGGACAGGGAGGCCTGCTTAACAGCCAAGTCGGAGCTGACATCATGGGGCTGTAACAGTCATTGCAGGAGCTCAGACATTATAAACATGGCACCGGGAGGCCAGCAGGAGCTGGGAGGTTGAGGTGGCAGCTCTCCATTCCAAAAGCCTTGAAGTTGTTTCACAAGCAACATATTTCACACACACAAGAGCCCTTCTCCAGGGCCAAGATGAGCTGGTAGGACACTCCCCTTTCTCTAGTAACAAGCGTTGCTTTGCCCAAGGGCTGAAATAGTAATACTTCTTCAGCACTGCAGTAAAGCTTAGGAGTTTGACTTTCACCGAAGCAGCTGGTGCCTGGTTGAGCTTTTCCATCAGCCAGTGGGGCTATTTCTATTAGGTCTCCTTCTGGCAGGGCGGCCAGGGACATCGCAGCAAACAACCCTCCTTGTCTTCCCTGTCCTGTATCCCACAACCTTGGTGCCAAGAGGGAAAAGAAGAGGATGGTGAGAAGCCATCTAAGGAAGCCAGGCTGTCCCCAGACCTGTTTCATATTCCCTGTCCAGCCAGCTGGGACCCATGGATAATCTGCTTCAAAATAGCTGGGATTTGATATACACCCAACGCCAGGGGTTCACCGAAGGTCTCTCTTGGACAGAGCTTCTTGACAGTTCTGTCTTACTCTGCAAACAAACTCCTGGGAGGTAGCTTAGCTGACATGGACTTTTGTTGGGTTGAGTATTTACATGAATCCATGTAGCATGTGGGGTAAGGCCCTGTGGTGGGCAGAATAATGACCCCCTAATGTCCACATCCTAATCCCTGAACTTGCAAACATGTTCCCTTACAAGGAAAAAGAGACTTTGCAGATATGATTAAATTAAGGATCTTGAGGGGAGAGATTATCCTGGATTATTGGGTAAATTCAGTACAATCATAAGGGTCCTTATACGATTGAGGCAGGAGGGCCAGAGTCAGAAAGGAGATGTGACAATGAACACTGAAGTTGGAGTGGTGCGGCCACAAGCCGAGAAATGCAGGCAGCTTCTAGAAGTTGCAAAAGAGAAGGAATGGGTTCTTCCCCAGAGCCTCTAGATGGAACGTGGCCTTTGATTTTAGCTTCATAAGGCCAATTTCTAACTCTAAATCCAAAGTTGCAAGATAATAAATATGTGTTGTTGTACGCTACCAGATTTGTGATAATTTGTTACAGAGACAATGAGAAACTAATACAGGTCCTATCTATTGAGTTATATAGATGTGTTATGGGGGATTTATTTATTACGATGTGATTTGACCAGTGACCTCATGTAGGACATGGCTTTCAATGAAGTTATTAACCTAACTTCAATTTTAAAGTTTATACCTGGAGATTTTTAAGAATAAGCGCAACAACTGAGCACTTAGTAAATATGAAGCATCTGTTAAGTGACTTTCCTGTGTAAGCTCATTCGGTTTTCATAATCACTCCGTCAGATTAGTCTGATTCTTGCCCCATTTACAGAGGGGGAAGCTAGGGGTCCGAAAGCCTCAGCAACCTGCTCAGAGTCACCCGCTGGTAAGTGGGTCTGCTACTCTCCCACGCTGCCCCCAGGGAGAATCAAGCCTCGCAGCTAATGTCAGTGATCCAGTAGGTCCTGGATGATCGGCCCCAGATCTCTCTTTACAGCCCCCAAACCTGTGGCTTTGGACCCCAGGGAGGAAGCCTTCTCAGGGTCAGCAGGTGACCAGAGTCACCAACCCCAGTCTGACATCGTTCTGACTCCCCAACACCCCTAGTGAAATGAAGGGCATGGGAACTGAGGAGACACAGCATCCAGGAGCCCCCCAAATGCCCTCACACACTGCACACAGATTGCCATGGAAAAATCTAACTACATTGTCTGAAGAGTCAGGCTCATCGCTACGCAAGCTGGGCCTGGGTGAGTGGGGTTGTGGGGGGCTTTTGGGGGTGGACAGTAGGTGAAGACAAACCCTTCTTCACCAGGGTGCTCAAGATTATGATTTTCTGCTGGGAGGCTCAGGAAAGCTCAGCTGAGTTTCCAGGGCCAGGAGTGCAGAAAACGACCCACTCCAGGCAGGCAGTGTGTGGGGCATGTTGAATGTCTAGACGTTATTGGTCTGTGTTTGCGCTGCGATTCCACTTGGAAATCATGACACACTGAATGGTTTACCTTCTGTCACAGGAAACCAGCGCTCAGGCCCCGTTCCTCACCCCACCTACATCCAGGATCTAGTTAATCTCTAGCGCATTTACAGTCACCACAGCTGGCCAAAACCACAAAGCACACTTGGGAGAGAGTAATTGTTTTAACTTACTGTTTTAACTTCTTGGAAAATGATTTGGGGAGAGAAACCAATACTTCTGCTTTATCCAATCATGAGTAAAAAATGCGGAGGGGACTGGAGGAGAGCTTCCTGAACACCCCTATTCTTAGAACTTGCATTGACACTGTCTTTTTACCTTCCCCCCCAATTAAATGCCCTTCTAAATCTTCCCTCACTTTCTTCCTCAAATTGTTCTTCTGACCAGGGAAGCTGGAACAACAACAAAATGGTGTCTCATTGCCCTAGAGAGATGCTTTTTTCTGACCTGAGGTGGACTGTCAGACCAAGGAGAGCCAGTAGCCTTTAGAACAGCTTGTGCTGATGAGATTTGATTCAGAGACCAGCAGATTGGTCCTCTGCGTGCAGGGAAGCCCAGGCACTGTGGAGACACAGATGAAGGCTCAGCCATGGTCTCCGTCCTTTGCCGCGTTCATCCTAGAGAGATAGTGTCAGCCCCCACCCCTCGCCGCCCCGATGCTGTGATTGCCCCCAACCCCATCTCCCCACAGCATGTGTGTTCTCCCCTGGGCCAGAGACCAAGGAGGGTGGCACACTGGGCTGGGAACAGGGACTGCTCGTCCAGAGAGGTTTGGTTAAGCTTGTCTCAATGCACTATCGTCTCAGTCTGCAGTTTCCAGCTGGCCTCTGTTTCCCTGGGGCCATGCAGACTGGCTCTGAGGAGAGCTAGTATTGTTGGGACAGCTGGAAGCAGGGAAACTGCCGGCTATCGAAGCATCTCAACCCATAGGGCTGCCAGGCTCAGGTTGAGAGGCATGACTTACACCTGCACACCTAGAGAGTGCCAGTGTGCCCGCTGTGGGCGGCAGGAGTGCAGGCGAGGGAGGGGGCAGCAAGGTGAGAGGATTAGGAGAAAGCTTGCTGGCAGAGAACCAGGAAAAAGCCTTCAGATGGGGGACTGAGCCCCTGCTGGGGGTAGTGTGCCACCCATGTCCAGCCGCTGGTGACATGGGTGCAGAAAGCTCACCTGGAGAGGCACAGTGAATGCTGACGACGGTTAGTTCTGATCACATTGGAGAGAACACCTGTGTCCTCTCACTGTCAAATTTGTCAGCCTGCTTTCCCCCAAATATGTGCATTGTCACGAGCAATGGCAATGGGACTGGACTCGATGAAATTCGAGAAGAACCCTAGATCTCCCCCTACACACACCCAGCTGTGATCTCAAGAAACCCCTTTGTGCCCAGAGCCCTCACAGCTTTCAGATTCCATCCTAAATAGCCTTCTCCACGCTGAGAGTTTCTGCTTAGCTCTGTCCCTTCTCCCCAGCCCCTCAGCCCTCTGCTTCTCCTGTGCCATTCTCACCCCTTCGTCACCCTCATACACACATGGCCACAAGAACCAGGCCACACTTGGGGAATTGATTTCTTTTGTCCTGGTGAGGCCACCTGAGCTGTTGAACTCTCTTGTGGATTTTTGGGGTGGAACTCAGATGTAAACACCCTGGGAAAAAAGTCTTCTTCTGGTGAGTCACATGACTGGTGGGGGCCAGTGTGGCTGGGGGCTCCAAGGAATGGAGTCTGTAGCAACCATGTACACAGGGGTCCCCAGAAATGAGGAAGGCTTTTAGGAGAAGACCCATCCTCCAATTGTGCTCCAACTCCATGGACTGTCACCCAGGCACTTTTGGAAAGAAACTAAGCTTTGGGGGACTTGATCTAATCCCGTATCCCCTATCTTAGCCACAGAACCTGGTGTTTATCAGAGAAAGCCTGGGATCTCGGGTGTTCCCTGCTTCTGTGGGCTCAAGGCTCGGAGCTCTCCCTAAGGTTTAGCTGGGAGAAGCTGGCACTCCCCTTCTTTGAAAGAAATAATTTAGACATAATCCCATTGACTAGAATTGTGAGTGTGAGATTGGAAGGAACCTTAGAGATCCTCTAGCTTAACTTCATCTCATTTTATAGATCAGGAAACTGAGACCCAGAAAGAGAATTAGGGGATTGGCCTGTGAGCCCTGCTAGTTACTGATGGATGACATGCCAAGTCTCCTAATTCTATTCTACTAGGTTGGTGCAAAAGTAATTGCCGTTTAAAAGGTTAAAAAATCATTGCAAAAACCACAATTACTTTTGCACCAACCTAATATTACACCATGCTGCCTTCAAAAGGCTGTGTATCAATCAGCTCTTACTTTAGTTGCTGAAGATAAAATTGTGGATCAGTCAAGTTGTGTCTTGAGACTACCAGGCCATTAAACCTTAGAAGTAGGAATGAAATATTAGAACGGAAGGATGGGAGATGGGCTGGAGAAAAGGGGCATGAGGAAGGCGGGAAGGGGGGGAGAGCAGGGCAAAGACGAATGCGCATGGCTTGTCACTCCTCAACCATTTCCTACGGGGGGTGGGGGAGGAGCCTTTCTGGTCAAGTGACACATGGAGGTCCCTGACAGCCTGAGAAGCCTAGCCAGTCCGTCTCTAAAACACCACCTTTGATAAGAGATGGATTAGACTTCATCTTCTCATGACTCACCAGGGCTTCCCTGCGATGACGCCAATGGAATTAGTAAGCGCAGAATGTCTGAACTCCTTGAGAGCACCCTTCCCCATTCCAAAGCCCTATTTCTTCCCAATCTGCCTGCCTCTCTTCTGGTGATGTCATTGAACAGCCTGTGAGAGGCCCATGGTGAGCACTTCTGTGATAAAACCCACTGCGCTTAAAGTCTGGGTTCTCTCCTTCCTGTATGAGAAAGGAAGGGGCAGGACATGACTCTTTGCGTCTGGTTCCAGGGCTGCCACGGAGGGGTTGTGCACACTGCCAGGGCAGGGGTGGCCTTAGGCAGACACGGGGGCTTTGATGAAGCAAGTCTTCGGTGTAGGCGTTTAGCACACGGAACTTCCTTTGCAGTGATATTTGAAATTCTCAGTCTTGGGGCTTCCCCAGAATGTGGGTTAGCTGAAGCTAAGTGTTCCAGACCTCCAGAAGGAGGTAAATATGTTCCGTGATGGACTGGTCTGAGTTAGAACAAGAAAGTTTTAAGTGTCTCTGCCAAATGATTTCATGGTTTAAAACTGTAGACGGCCAGTCTTGTTCTTCCAAATACAAAGAATCTTGCAAACTGGCAATACTGGTTGTCTCCTAGAAGGAGGATGGGGTGGTAGAGGAATCAGGGTAGATGGGGGTCACTTTAGTATATCGTCCTTTGTATACATTCAATTTGAAACCATGTGAATGTTTTCATTGATTAAAATTTTGTTCTTAATTTAAAGAAATTTTTAAAAAAGCATCTCGATAAAAGGAGCTTTGTTTTTATTTTAATTTTTAAACTTTTAAAGTTTGATTGTAAAGACTGAGAAAAACTTGATCATGTACACACGACCCTTCTTGGTTATTAAACTGGAGAGCTGGAAGACCAGGAGAGATTTAATCCAACGACCATTGCACGATCCGTACATACATGTTACAGATGAGGAACCAGGCCCAGAGAGGAGGCAGACCTGCTGCCGAGGTCCCAGGTAGCCAGGGGCAGCCTCAGAGCTGGAACAGGTCCAGGGCTCTTGCTGCTTCTCCCTGCTGCCTCTCAGGAATGCTACCCATTGGGTCCCTGCAAATTACGTTGCAGAGAAATTCTTGGTATGTTTTCGAATCCCACTGTTGAACGTGCTGCGGCAGTCAACTGACTGGTGCCCAGGTGGGTTGCTGTAGACGGGGGCAGCTGCTGGGGACCCTCTACAAAGTGGAGGAAGGATGACAGGCTCCTTGCCCGGAAGGCACACGTATGACTTAGTGATGGTCTCCTCCGTGAGCAGCATACTTTACGCACCCTTTCCCTTCCTTGTCAATGGAGGCCATTCTTCCTGCAGAGAGGAATGGTGACATGTGAGGCGCAGGGAAGCCCTGCCTGCTACTACAGATGTGTGTGTTTCATTGCAGAGTCATCAGCTACGAGTGCTGTCCTGGGTATGAAAAGGTCCCAGGAGAGAAGGGCTGTCCGGCAGGTGAGTACGCCAGGCCTTGCGTGTTGGTGCGGATGGAGGGCAGGGGTGGGAGAGAGGAGCAGGCACGTTGAAGGCAGCAGAGTCTGAAGGAGAGTCTGAGGGACGAGGCTGTGTGGCGTTTCTCCCCATGTGCTCTCTGGCCTCTAGGCCCCATGCGAGGGCCGGAGGACGGAAGCTGGAAACGGAGTTTCCTGTACTGCTCCTTCCTATTCAAGCTGACCTCCTCGGCAGGTGCTGCCACAGACTCCAGTTCTGACCCACCTGTGCGCTTCTCACCAGGCCCAGGTGCCACGAATGGCCCCATGGAGCCACGGCTGCGTGGCACCTGTGGATTTTCATTAGCACTTTCCCTTCAGCTCCACGTACCACCAGGACCGTGCAGAGGAGGCTTCTTTTTTAACTGTGAAATGTTTGCTGTTTTATTAGTTGACAATATGAGACTGAGACTTAGAAGGAAGGGGGCAATTTGGTTGGTGCCAAGGTCACCAGGGGTATGCGGTTGGCATGGGCTGGGTTCCTTCTACTTAAGTTCCTGGCTTAAATGAAGTTTTGCTCTGCTGACATTAAAATGATTGAAATTTATCAACCAGTTGAGTTCAAGTAGGGAGGCTTTCTTGACCAAGTTATTTCAAGAAGCCTGTGGCAGGCGTTAGGCTCCCCAGCGGGAGGCGGTCTTGGGGCCTTCCCACACACGTGCGTAGATGTGCCATCCTCTCTGCAGACTGGGGGGTTGGGCCCCCAGGCCCATGCCTCCTCTGTCCTCTGCCCCTGCAGCCCTGCCACTCTCAAACCTCTACGAGACGCTGGGAGTCGTTGGATCAACCACCACTCAGCTGTACACAGACCGAACAGAGAAACTGAGGCCTGAGATGGAAGGGCCTGGCAGCTTCACCATCTTCGCCCCCAGCAACGAGGCCTGGGCTTCCTTGTCAGCTGTGAGATGACCTCCTTTTGCCCAGGGGACTCTTACTGGGAATTGCCTTCCTCCTCAGAGGGTGGGCAGTTTACAAGAAGGGTGAAGACCCTAGTGACTTCCCACTGTTTCGGGAAACGGTTTCCTTCACCCTCAGATAAAGTCAGGGAGCTTCCAGTGCCCCGTCTGTCCAGTTGGACAGACAGACCATGGTGCGCCCTGAGGAGAGCTCCTTGGCAGAATGGAGACCTGGGGTCACTGGGGCTTCGGGAGCATGTTTGCCGGGGTAGCCAGCACCCACCTCTTGAACATGGGGTCTGCAGGCCCCTCACTGCCACGCTGACCTTCTTCACAGGAAGTGCTGGACTCCCTGGTGAGCAACGTCAACATCGAGCTGCTCAACGCCCTTCGCTACCACATGGTGAACAGACGTGTCCTCACAGACGAGCTGAAACACGGCATGGCCCTCACCTCCATGTACCAGAACTCGGACATCCAGATTCACCACTATCCCAATGGGGTAAGGGAACCCCTGGTACAGAGCCTCACCCTGTGCCCACACTGTGCCCCCTCCTGGTCCCCAGGTGGGGCTGGTCTCTGGGGTTTGGTCCTGCAGGTGACGTCAGCTGTAGGTCAGCCCCCACCCCCTTGCCCCTGCCTCTCCTCAGACCCTCTAGTCCTACAGCTGATGGAACCCACGTTCTGTGCTGTGTCCTCCCTGCCTGGGGCTTCCAGACCACGCCTCTGAAGTGTTAATCACTCGTCCTCACTTCTTCTCTGGGCAGATCGTGACCGTCAACTGTGCCCGGCTGCTCAAAGCTGACCACCATGCGACCAATGGGGTGGTACACCTAATCGACAAGGTCATCTCCACGACCACCAACAGCATCCAGCAAATCATCGAGATCGAGGACATCTTCGAGACCCTTCGGGTGAGGGGCTGCCCTTGTGGGAGAGCATTTAGGGAACAGGGATGACCTTCCTCTAAATGCCCATGAACATGGAGAAGCCACTGAGCAGACCCTCAGCTGGAGTGCAGGAAACAGCATCATCCCCTGCTGGCAAATTCCCTCCGCCTGCCTCCTCCTTTGCAAACCTTTCCTTTTCTGACTCCTCTGGAAAGTTCCATGTTTTGTGGCTGTGGGGTCCTTTGAGCCTGCAGTGCAGGTTCCAGAAATGGGAGGGCCTTCCTTCCAGGTGGTGATTCCCACATGTGGGACTAGAATAAATGGCCTGTCAGGCTGCATGATCTTCTTGACCACATGTCCCCACCATGGGACCCCTGCTCCAGCCATCCCCATGTTTCCTGGGAACCCAGGACAGCCGAAAGTCCAGCCATGTGGACACGGGAGCTGGGGTTTGACTTCTGGCCTGGCTTCTGACCGCTCTGGGCCCACAGAATGCTCTTCCTCCCCCACTGCCCAGCAGACGCTATCTTACAACTGGAGCGGCGAGTGGGTGTTCCTCTTGGCACCGGCTGCTCAGAGGAAGTAAACACAGGCTACCCAGTCAGGTTTTTTGCCCTGATTCAAGCAGAACTTCCTGACCACAAAGGATACCAAGTGGGAGTGGGTGGTTCCTCCCCTGGAGATCTCCAACACACAGGGACAACACTCCCCCAGGCCAGGCTGGCACTGAGGTGACCTCGGGAAGTAGCTCTGGAGGGCCCTGGAAAACCTGCTCTCGAAGCTCTTCCCCTGCTTTCCTATGGGTCCCTCACATGTCAGGAGTTTGCAAGGGAATGCTGTTCCCACGGGGTTGGGGGCACATCTTTCGATGGACAGTTGATCCCCACTCAGTGACCGCCTCTTACTGTCTAGGTTGGCAAATATTCCTTGCTGGCTTCTTCCCCTTTGGGCCTCCTTGACACCCTCTTTCCTTCCATGAACACATAATTATTAAGCACCTGCTACTTCCCAGGCATTGTTGTACGTGCCGCAATTAGAGGGGTGAGCAAGACACACAGATTTCTGTTCCCAGTGGCACGTATATTCTTTCTGGGGAGACAGACAAGAAACACAATGGTAGCCACAGAGTGTGCTAAGCGTTGTGAAGTCAGTGAGTGGTGCTCAGAGGAAGCCAGTAGGGACCAGGGGGTCAGGGAAGGTCTCTCTGGAAGAGGTGACATTGAGCTGAGGCCTGAAGGATGAGGAGCATGGCGGGCAGAGGGGAGAGCAGGCGTAAATAAGAGGAAAGGCTCGGAGGCAGGAGCAGCAAGCAGGAGGCCAGTGAGGCCAGAGTGACGACAATGAGGAGCCAGATCCTGCAGGGCCATGCGACCTGGCCAAGGAGTGTGTCTTCATCCTGAGAGCAGCGGGAAGGAAGCCATCGATGCTTTCAGAGTGTTCTGGCTGCTCTGTAGAGAATGGATTATATGGTCCTTATACTCACAGGGCTCACACAAGGAATTATTACCAATAACTAATTACGACATGAGAAGGACAGCAAGTTGTACAAGTATGTGTAACAGACAGACTCATTTTCATTGCAGGGACAGTGGTGGGGGTGGGGTGGGGACAATGCCACGTTGACTACTTAGAGAAATGACATTTTAGTCAGGGCCCAAAGAAGGACTAGGAGTCAGAAAAGTGAAGAAAGGAGACGGGCAGAGGGGATGACGGGCCCAGGCCTGGAGGTGCGAAGGAAGGAGGCGTAGGAAGTAACTGAGAGGTGGCCAGAGTGGTTGGAACTTACTCAGGCTGGGCAAACTTGCGGAGGCCGTGGCGAGAGGTGAGCTTTGGTGAGGCTTGTCTTTCTTTTTAAAGATTTTATTGGGGAAGGGGAACAGGACTTTATTGAGGAACAGTGTGTACTTCCAGGACTTTTTTTCCAAGTCAAGGTGTTGTCCTTTCAATCTTAGTCATGCAGGGTACCGTTCAGCTTCAAGTTGTGTCCTTTCAGTCTTAGTTGTGGAGGCCGCAGCTCAGCTCCAGGTCCAGTTGCCATTTTTCTAGTTGCAGGGGGCACAGCCCACCATCCCTTGCGAGAGTCGAACCGGCAACCTTGTGGTTGAGAGGACGCGCTCCAACCAACTGAGCCATCCGGGAGGCAGCTCAGCTCAGGGTGCTGTGTTCAATCTTAGTTGCAGGGGATGATGCCCACCATCCCTTGCGAGACTCGAGGAACTGAACTGGCAACCTTGTGGTTGAGAGCCCACTGGCCCATGTGGGAATCGAACCGGCAGCCTTCGGAGTTAGGAACATGGAACTCTAACCACCTGAGCCAGCGGGCCAGCCCTGAGGCTTGTCTTTTCACCTTGGGCTTCTACAAAAGCCTGGCGCCCTCTGAGGGAGGATTGGCGAGGCCGTTGCCTCTTGCCTCTGGAGAATCCCAGAGCCTTCAGGGAACACTCATGCTGTCCGTCCCCTCCCCCACAGGCTGCCGTAGCTGCATCAGGGCTCAACACCCTGCTTGAAGGGGATGGCCAGTTCACGCTCTTGGCCCCCACCAATGAGGCCTTTGAGAAGATCCCTGCTGAGACCTTGAACCGGATCCTGGGTGACCCAGTGGCCCTGAGAGGTGAGCACCCCTCTGCTCCTGCCGCCACCTCATTGGAGCAGCCACACTGAGCCCAAGCCCTGCTCCCATCCAAGGTAGACACGCTGCCTGCCATCTTGTCTCAGGATAGACACATGCCTGCCATCCTAGTCAGAGGGGCGTGTATGGAATTTAGAAGCCTTTGGGGATGCGCTTTGGCTGAGGCGGGAGGCAGAGCTGCAAGTCCAAAGCAGGCCCTGGCCAGACTCAGCGAGAGTTAAAGGTCCAAATGACCAAAGCCAGAACAAGGCTGCCAGGTGGGCAGCAGCTTGGCAGTGTGGGGAGGGGATGGTAGGTCCTGGCGTCCTTGAAATAGAATCATCACGCTTCCTATGTCTGGCCAGGGGCTTCGTGGATAATTCAGAATAACAGTTAAAAACTGCTAATAGTCAACTCTTGACCCTTCATTGCTGGTCCTTCCTCACGTCCTCAGTGAGCTGCTAAGTAAGGGGGTGCATTGGTTATTGCTGCAAGAGAAGGAAGAGATTAGGAGGGGAGGCCGGGCTCTACACTCCCCCCACCCCACCCCTTCAGCTCCAGGACCACTGAGTTGCTGCCCTGTAACCCCTGAGTCCCCTGCAAGGGGGAGTAGGCCCCAGGTCCGCTGGGTACCCCAACTACACTGATTCCTCCCAAAAGTAATCCAGGAATGACTTCATTTCTTTTGAATCTATGTAAACTCACCTTTGAAATGTACTATATAAGATGCCTGATGCATTTCCAACACCTACAAATGTAAAGGCTTTTCCTTGCAGCAATGCAGGGACAGGGAAGGGTACATTTCTGAGAGCACAGGTGGGGCGCTGCTGTGTCCAGGTGTTGTGGGCCCTCTAAGTGTCTGGCCTGTGCCGGGAACCAGGCCACAGAAGTGAACACGGTACAGCCTTTGCCTTCAAGGATGTTTAAGCCTAGTGGGGACAATAGACTTAAAAACAGGTCTCTGGGCCTAGATGTGTGAGCATGATGACAGAGATAGTCCCAGCACCATGGGGTGAGGCCACGAGTGGGGCACCAGCAGCCTGAGGGGTCCGGAAGGCTTCCTGGAGAAGGTGAGACCTGGGCACATTGCAGCATATTTAGCTTCTCATTTAGAACTCTGTTTCCCCGAAACATGTTTTGCACAGAGCACATTTTCATCGTGTAGATCAGACCTCCTTATTATAAAGTGGAAGGAAAAAACCACCCCTAATTTATCGCTTTTGAACATCTGCCTTTTCCTACTCAGTAACGCATTTGCTCAAAGCAAGAGGCCTCTGTGTGAGGCCTGGCTGGCAGCTGGAAGGCAGCAGGCCATGAGTCCACCCCATGGTCTCATGTTGTTACCCGCGGGTTGGCAGACAGGTGAGAAGCAGCCCCGGGCTGGCGTGCCCTGTCTGAAGAATGGCTTCCAGCCCTGTCCCTGCTCACCCTACCGGTGGCCCGGCCGGCCACCCTTACCTCACCCTTGCCTTCAGTTTCCATTCCAGAGAAGCGAAAGCCCCAAGGCCTCACTCCCTTTGCTGCCGTGCTGTCCTTTCTCCCCCCCCCCCACCCCACCCCCCCTCCCCGTTCCAGGCGCTGGACGCTCCTGCAGGAACAGGTGCCTCTGCAGGGCCTCAGAGCTTCCTGCTGTCCGTGAGACTGTGGTTTTGGTTCCCACACTCAGGACAAATTGAAACTCGCCTCTGCAGTGAGAATGTAAGGCAGAAAGGCCTTGGTGACCTTGGTGAGCAGTGGTCGGAATCTGCTTTGCCTGGCTGGGGCTGGGGCGCGGTCCCCTGTCTGCTCCGCGCAGCTCCCTCAGGGCCTCCAGCCTGTCTGGTCCTCAAAGCAGGACAAGTACATAAATGATTATATTTATGATTTCGGGGTGTGGTGGAAGGGGCAGCAAAACCATGTCTTACTGCTCTGTATCCTCAACCCCTGCGACAGGTCATGATGACTCAGAGACCTTTGGGTAAAACGAACAAAAACCAAGTACACAAATAATTCAAAACCTCATTCACTCCCATTTCCATCTTTTCCACCTACATTTCACATTTTTATAAAAGTCAGTGGATAAAAAGTCCCAGGGTAAAATCGTTTGAGTTTTTCCCCTATCCCTAAAGTTCAGGGACTAATAAGAGAACTCCCCCTGAAGTTCAGGTGTTACGGTAACCGCTAACGTTGTCGGGCATTTACCCTGTTGTCAGGCATTGTGCTCGGTGGTTCACATTCCGAGTTTCATGCCATCCTGACACCAGCCCTAGAAGCTGAATGCTGTGCTTATTTCCACTTGCCTGATGAGGAAGTTGAGACTTGCCCGAGGTACCACAGCTGATAAGTGGCTGTGCTGGGATTCGAACTCAGGCAGTCTGACTGCAGAGCCCTGGCTCGCTTTAGAGAAACAGCAGACAGTAGGAGAAGAGGGTCTGGGCTGTGTGGTGCCCCAGCCTCGTCTGAAGGTCAGCACTGGCGAGAACAGAGTCCTCACAGCCTTGGTCAGGGTGCCAGCCAGCCCCTGAGGTCAGCCCGAGCGGCACTGACTGCCCTGTGTTCTGTTCGGCCCCCAGACCTGCTGAACAACCACATCCTGAAGTCAGCCATGTGTGCCGAGGCCATTGTCGGGGGGCTGTCTGTGGAGACCCTGCAGGGCACTACGCTGGAGGTGGGCTGCAGTGGGGACATGCTCACCATCAACGGGAAGCCCATCATCTCCAATAAAGACATCCTGGCCACCAACGGCGTGATGCATTTCATCGACGAGCTGCTCATCCCAGACTCAGGTAGGCCAGCCTCAGGGGGCCTTGGTCTGCCAGGCCCACTGCCCCCGCTGCTGTCCATGGTGGCAGGGCCGGAGGAATTCAGAGATCTTCGGGGCCACTGCCCTTCCTGCACCCAGCTTACCGCCTCTCAGGACAGGCCTGGGCAGTCGGTGGGTTGCGGCCAGACTGAAGAATCTTGAGATGCTGGCATGGGAGTCCAGACATCATCTTAGAGGCAGTGGAGAGCCATTGAAGGTGACTGGGGAGGGAACGACTCAATCACAGAAGCCTTTCAGAAGACCTGCCTGCTCTGGTTAGGCACAGAGGACCATTTGCTGACCTGAGAGCTGTTGTTTTCTCTAGTCCCCAAGCATCCCAGGGTCAGTGACCCTCGGAGAAATGACTGAACAGTTTTGGGCTTGTATCCTAACCCCATTCTGGAATTCTCGGGAAGTCTACTGCCCATGAGTGAAGAAATTCCCTAGTAAAAACCAAACCATAAGAAAGCACTTTCCATGGGTGTGGCCACTGGTGTTATCTGCTGCTCAGAAGCCAGGACCCACAGTGCTGCCTTCCTCCCCAGCATTAGATGCCCTGACCGGGGGCTGGGGCAGAGGCTGACCTCTGCCCAGCTGAGCTTCACCTCCCTTCCCTAACCAGTGAGAATTTTCTGGGCGACCGTCCCCTGATGACACGGACCCACAGTGCCCTGGCCATGTTTAGAGGGGTTGTTGGCTCACAAGGTGACATTCCTGCTGGTGGATGTCATGCTCTAGGGAGGACAAAGGATAAATGAAAACAGTGCTACTAACTTTTGAACCCACTTTCTCCTTCCTTGTAGCCAAGACGCTATTTGAGTTGGCTGCAGAGTCCGATGTTTCCACCGCCATTGACCTTTTCAAACAAGCAGGCCTCAGCACTCATCTCTCTGGAAACGAGAAATTAACTCTCCTGGCCCCCCTGAATTCCGTCTTCAAAGGTAAGATGGGGGAGGCATCCCTGTGAGCTTGTCCCGGGGGGGCAGCTGCCCCACCGCTGTCACCTCCACAGCACCTCTCCTGATTTATAGCACCCTGCGGGATGTTAGTGCTCCCACCCAGCTCAAGCGAAAGCAGATGTGATTTCACCAGGAACTTCAGAGGCACTGCTCTTTCGTTTGGCAGAGCAGAGAGAGCATTTGGGGCTCTGTTCCTCAGAATTTAAGAGGCTGCGCTGTCTGGAGAGCACAGCAGTCTCCTGCCTTTTTATCTGCAGGGTCAGTCGCCAGGGTCATAGCCGATCAGTGAGGATCCAGCTGAGCCGTGGTCACAGGACGGTGGAGAAGGGGGCCAAGTAGTGTCTGTGCCTTCCCTTCCCTCTTAGGGCAAAACTCCAAACCCCCTCGATTATCTTGATGTTTTGTGATTTTTTTTAATTCGCAGAAGATGCCAGATGTTAAGGAATATTGCAACCTCACTTGATTTCTCAATCTCTGTTTCCAAAGCCAAGGAGGGCTGGGCTTCTCGCCGCGTTTGTGTTTCCTTCTCTTCATTTCCAGAGCATGCCTCTGGACCGACCGCACCTTCTCTTGCAGATGGAACCCCTCGCATTGACGCCCGGATGAAGAATTTGCTTATGAATCACATGGTTAAAGACCAGCTGGCCTCCAAGTATCTGTACCATGGACAGACCCTGGACACTCTGGGCGGCAAAAAGCTGAGAGTTTTTGTTTATCGTAATGTAAGTTCTGGGCCCTAAAACATGCTCCTTCTTTGTCTCAGCTCTAAAACTGAAAGCTGTATTAGTGTCAAAAAAAAAAAAAGTCCCCAATAATTAGGAGTTTGTCTGAGAGCTAGTTTCTAACAAGGAAGGACTTTCTAGGAAGTATATCTGATGTGCCAGGATCCAAAGGGGATCCTGCAGAAGGATTAGAATCTCCTTTTCTGGAGGCCTTCGGGAATGAACCACTCACCTGTCTGACCTGGCTGGGTAGGCAGCCGTCCACCTTGGACTCAGAGCAATGAACAACGGGCAGAGGGCTGGAGATCTGAATCCTTCTTCGCTTATGTGAGGAGAAGCCCCCCCCCCCCAAACTGAAGCAAAGCCCTCCTTGGTCGAAGGGTTCTCTCCTCTATTACCCTGTGTCTTCTCTCTTCAAACCCAAACCCTGGAGAAGCAGGCGGGAAACACAGCGTGGCATAGCCCTCGCTTGAGACCAGCCAGCACCATGTGACCAAAGATGGCTGCCATCTGTTCAGTCACTCAGTCAATAGGCCCGGTCTGTTTATTTGATCTTTGTCAATGGACCTCACATGTAACATGATATTTTCATTACGGGGCCTCTGTGTAACTTTACTGGGTCCCCTATGGCCCTTCTTTCCTTCAGGAACACCTTTTTTTTTTTCTTTCCTGGAGAAAACGCATCATTTTATCCTAGTCTTGAAAACCCACCCCAGTATGTATTCACTGCTGTTTGTGGATGAAGCCATCAGCCCAAACCAGGAGGGTAACCTGGCCTCTCTCTGCCCCCCTTTTGCACAGAGCCTATGTATTGAGAACAGCTGTATTGCTGCCCATGACAAGAGGGGCAGGTACGGGACCCTGTTCACCATGGACCGGGTGCTGACCCCCCCGATGGGGACTGTCATGGACGTCCTGAAGGGGGACAATCGCTTCAGGTAACTTGCCCCATCCCAGGGCGGGGCTTCTGCCAAGTGGTCATGCTGGGACTCAGGACTCAGCTATTTGTCCAGTTCCCCTCTCTCGGGGGGTCAGTGGCATGCAGGGCTCACCTTCCCGGCTTGGGATGTGGAAAGGGTGAGGGTCCTGGGAAGCCTAAGCTGAGAGGGAGGGTTACTTCTGGGAGTGCCATCCTCTCCCCCGGGGAACAGGGAGGGACTGCACTTTTAATACGAATACCAGAAGACCCCACGCTCTCATTTTAAAGTCCCAAGTGAGCTGAGGACACCTGGTTTTGAGTGTCTGTGACCGTGGCTCTGTGCAGTATCTCTACTCACTGCACCTGAAGATTCCTTACCACTCCTTTTTGGCTCCCTGGGTCCCTTTTCTTGCCCACTCTCTCCATTCCTGACTTTTTCACAGCCCACCACAGGTTGCTGTGTTGTTGAGTATTTCCCCTCACTGAGTTCAACTACCTGCATGAGAGCCTCTGCCCTCCCTGGAATTACATCCCCCGCGCAGAGTGACTCAGCCAGTCTCTGGGTCAGCCATGCCACTGGCCTGTCCCTTCCTCCTCCACCCTCTGGCCTCTGACTTCTGGCCATTTAACTGAGCTTAGCATTTATCGAGAAAAGAGACAGACTGGAATCATGCCGTTTTGTGCATGGGAGGGGGCGTGGGTAATGCTAGTGGTCTGGGCTCTACCTGCCTGCAGTGGTGAGGTGTACGTGGGAAAGTGGCAGCCCCCACAGGCAGGTGACATTTTCTGTGTGTACCCACAGCATGCTGGTCGCCGCCATCCAGTCTGCAGGGCTGACGGAGACACTCAACCGGGAAGGGGTCTACACAGTCTTTGCTCCCACAGATGAAGCTTTCCAAGCCATGCCACCGGGAGAACTGAACAAACTCTTGGGTAAAGACCAACTTAAATACATTTTCAACTTTTCTAAAGTAACAGTTAGGGTTCCAGCAGGAAACAGTTGGCGTGTTACAAAAGGTTTGACTGAAAGAAATTTAATGGCGAGACTATTGGCAGAGGTGCGAGCAGAATTAAAGAACTAGCAAAGGGTGATGGCACCCAGGGACTAACAACCATGGGAAGCCTTTACCAGCTGAGGCCATGGGGGCAAAGGGACAGGATGAGGGAGAGCTGGACGAGGGGCACAGGACAGCCAGGACCACATCCCTGTGTACGTGCTGTCAGAACCATCGCCACCACCTACCTCAGCCCTCTGCCTCCCAGGCCTCCTGTCAGCTGGTTACAGGAGGGTGGGTGAGGGGTCCTGGAAGGCACATGTCACAACGGTCAGCCTTCCCAGGTACCAAACAGGGCAGAGAAGAGCAGATAGGAGTTCAAGGTAGATGACAACCAGCCCCCTCACTGAGACATGGCTTCCACTCAGGACCTGTGAGAACAGTGATGATGAAGCCATTTAGCTGCATCCAGTGTCCCTTAGGATAAAAGCTTTCCCAAGAAGTTAGTCATGGCCCTGAGAAACGTAGCTGAGGATGTTGGAGAGGAAATCTAGTAGCCAAGAACTTGGGCTCCTGGATTCTCTGTCAGCAGGTTCAAATCCTGGTTCTGGCATTTACGAGCTGAGTGATCTCTAGCAAGTTGCTTAACCTCTCTGAGCTTCAGTTTTCCCATTAGACAAATGAAGGTGATAGCAGTACCTTGCTCAGTGTGTTGTGAGGATTAAATGAGGTGTTTCCCACAGTGCTGGGCACACGTCCTCCATCAGTACCGACTACGCTGGTGGGGAGGTAGGATGGGTTGGGATGTTAAGTTCTGATGAATGCCCATGAGAGACACTTCCACCCATCACAGAAGGACCTGGGCCAACCCTTGGGGCCCACGTACACTATACTTCCCTTCCCGCTGTGGAACAGAATAGAAAGTTCAGGCAGCTGTGAGCTGAACTTGTGTCCTGTTTAATTTTCTGTATTGCTAAATAAATGCCTATGTCTACGGTGCTGACGTATGTTCCTGAGAAGAGGGGAGAAGTTCATTCTGAACATAAACTTTCCACCCTCTCTCTGTCCAGCAGGAACGAAATATTCCCCAGGTGGCCTGAGCCTGCTCGGCTTCTGTTTCATTTTCAGCTCTGTGGGATCAGAGGAGGGGAGTGGGCAAACCTGGTCAAATTCGCCCTTCCCCAGGCCCCCGGGCAGGATTAGACCCCAGCACTCCTGGGGGCAGGAGGGCCGGCCAGGTGTTAGAGGTCATTCCAGGTGTTAGAGACCTCTGAAGAAGAAGGCCCCAGCATGTCAGGGCCCCAGATGGGCTTGGCTCAGCACCTCCAGGCAGGATTTATGCGGGAGGGGAACTCTTGGCAGCTCCAGCTTGTGGATATTTGGAAACCACGTGGTACCTGGTAGCTCCATCCCAGGGCATTAATGTGGATTTGTCAATAACCAAGTGCACTCTCCAAAATGCTTTAAAACTTCCTCCGCTCTCAGTTTCATGATGCTGGAAATAGCCATCCATAAGCCCTGGGGAAATTCAGCCATTTGGCTGGTGATGTGACTATGAGGGGCAGCCTTGATGGAGAGGAGAGGGCAGCTGGCAGCTTGGAGAAATGCCTCCCACACTTAATTTGGGAAATGCCTGTGCACCTTTATGAGCAATCGGATGCTTTCCGCAGTTGGCGGAGCAGCTGACGTGGGCTGGAAGGAATGCTGAGACGTGATGAGGGGGTGCTGTGGCGGGAATCCCTCCTCGGCCCTGACCGCATCGGCTCCATAGCTCCTCCAGAGCACAGCTGTTGACTCTTTTAAGTTCTCCCTTCAGGAAATAGCCGTCTCAGAATATGCATTTGAGAGCAGAATGTGTAAATATTTCACCACTGTGTTATAGCCATCGGGAGCCACACTGATAATGAAATGTCCCAGATGCCGATGCTGGAAAGGTCCCTGGCTTTCCAAGCAAATATTTAGTTCATGGAAACATGAGTCACGCTCACAGAGGAGTATGGATTAACTCCTTCACCCAGCCGCCCACTGACCACAGGGGAGATTCGTGGCCATGGACATGTGTCTCGTTCCCCTGATTGTTATGCAGACAGCTGAGCCCACAGTGGGTGCTCAGTGGGTATTTATTAGCCGGGCAAGGAGTTCTCCATCTCAGGGACGACCACTTGCATCTCCTCCTCTGGGCCTTCCTTGACGAGGCCAGTTACCAACCTGGGGATGAACTCTGCTTTCTTTCCCACAAATATGCAGGCAATGCCAAGGAGCTTGCAAACCTCCTGAAATACCACATTGGTGATGAAATCCTGGTTAGCGGAGGCATCGGGGCCCTGGTGAGACTGAAGTCTCTCCAAGGCGACAAGCTGGAAGTCAGCTCGGTGAGTGCGTCTGAAAATGAAAAGGCCGGCTGTGTCCTGCCCCCTGGGATGGCATTAGCCACACACACAGTCTTTAAGCTACATCTTGAGTCTCTGAGTACCCTTTTGTCCAAAGAAAGGAAGAAAATAGAAAATGGTCTTCGGGAAAATCACATGAGATTGTGGTTAAACATGCATAAGAATTTACAGATCTGCAGTGGAATAAAGTATCTAATTGGCATCTGGGTCAGGTGCTTCCTTCCCTTAAGGAGATGGTGGGCGGTTACTTATATGTCTTGAGACATCAATTCCCAATACCCTCCCCGCGCACACACACACACACACACACACGCACACGCACACACACACACACACACGCAAATCCAGGGCTCACTGAGCTGCACCATGAACCAGACCATCCCAGGAGGCTTTTCTTCCGGTGCTTGGTCTGCGAGCCTTCCCTTGCTCCACACATGGACGATACACAGTCCACATTGGAGCTGGCTCGGAGGGCCCCTACCTGGAGGAGAGAGCACAGGCAGCCGGCCCAGCCAGCCCTGGCTGTGCCAGCGAGGCCACTGACCGCCTGTGGAGCGACCACTCTTCCAGTGCGTGGCTGGCTCTGCTTCTGCTCCCTCTTCTCTCCTGAACTTCAGCCGTCCCTGTGCTCATCAGTTTCTCTCCGGAGCATGGGAAGGCATGTCGGGAGGCAGGGATGTGATGGCTTGATTGACTGGCTCACGTTAGCTGAGAATCTCCCAGCTCTTAGATTAGGGTGTGGGGTCCTGTCTGTCACAGGCTTCAGTTCCTCCTTCCCCCTTGGGTCTGATACGTGGGTCATTCAGGAGAACCTGAGATAGATTTACTCGGGGTGCACTTCCTGTGAGAAATCATAAGTAGGACAAGTGGAAAGAGCCCTTTCCCCAGAGCTGGAGACCTGGCTTCTGCCTCTATCTGTCCCACATGCTTAGTTTAAAGGAGGCACTTGGCCTCCCTTGAGTCTCAGTTTCCTCTTCTATTAAGTGGGGCAATAATATCTGCCCTCTCACCGTACACTGCTGTGAGGACGAAGTGAGTAACAGCAAAGAGCATCTTGTGAATTACAACGTGCTGAGTCTACACAGGGGATTAGAATGAATCCAGCAGACCACAAGTCCGCAGGGCAGGGACTGCTCCTTTCATCAGAGCATCCCCAACTTAGCACAGGGTCTGGCACCTAGAAGAGCTCAGTAAACATTTACTGAATGAATGCGGTAGCTATGCCCTACGTTCAACAATTGTTCCCTTTTTTTCTCCCAGAAAAACAATGCAGTGTCTGTCAATAAGGAGCCTGTTTCTGAAGCTGACATCATGGCCACTAACGGCGTGGTTTATGCCATCTCCAGTGTCCTGCAGCCTCCAGGTAAGGCCCGGAAGGATCCCAGCTCTGCAGCTGGCCCCTCTCTACACACAGCAGTTGGTGTTCCTTAGAAAAACTCTTGTAAGCAAAAAGAAGAATGAGGTGCGACATGCGAACTGAGCCTCCATGGATGGCGTCGTGGTGGCTGATGGAAAGCGAATTAGGAGCTGTGGTTTCAGAGGCGCTATACCAAGAACACGAGGCGAGGTCTCCCTTAGCTGAATGGCCTGGCCGTCTTAGCCCCACTCAGACACAGCCCAGCTGTTTGTCACACGTGGAGGCTGTGAACATGGCTCAAAGCTCCCCTCTCGCAGCGTCGTGCCTCGCAGGAGCTCTCTTTACCTCCAGCAAAGTTGAACTTGAGTCCAGCCTCTCTCCTCCCTTGTGCATTCACCTTTCTTTGCGTTCTCTCTCCATGGGCTAAATTCTGCCATGACTTATGAAAGTTATAAAGGAAAACAAATGATTAGAAACTGTGAGCCAGAGAGCCCAACAGTGCCCCCCAGTCATGGCTCTTCTGAATGCCATGCTAGCAGTTCATCAAAGCTGCCTTTTCTTTCATCTCCAGCCCACAGACCACAGGAACGAGGGGACGAACTTGCAGACTCTGCACTTGAAATCTTCAAGCAGGCATCTGCGTTTTCCAGGGTAAGACACCTGCTAGGTTCACCCCTGGCCTGAGCAGCCTTCGGTCCTCTTCTTGGGCCTAAGGAAGGGGCTCTCCAGACCCCTATCTTCCCTGGCTGCTCTCCCAGGGCTCTCTTGAAATTTCTCCCCATTCCCATTGGGGCATCCTTAGCCCTGGACTATGTGGGGTTCAGGGGAAAAAACCCAGGCAGCAGCACCTGTTTCCTTTGTGGGCAAAAGCCCAGGCTTTTCAAAATGAGGCCTCTGAGCCTCAGCTTGTGGGGAAGCCACTGCTGGTGAGAACAGATGCTGTTCCAGAATCCATCTGTCCAAGGAGGGCAACCCATCCTGAATTTGCCGTACGGTGGCCTGGCCTGCTCTGAGCCTGGGTCTTTAGTCACTCTTGTGTTTTCCATCACGGCCCCTCCTGAGTGATGCTGGGCTTCTGGGCGGTGGCTTGGGTTGTGGTTAAAGGACCAGCTATGTGTGTGGAAACTCCCTTCCTTGCTTCAGCCCCACCTTCTTCTCAGAACATCTGAGTCTTTCTATGCTCTTTTCCTGCTTCCCACCATGCCCAGGTCAGGTTCCTTTACTGCTTATGGTCAGGTGGAGCGCCTTGGGAATATGGGGCCCCTAACAAGGTTTGCATTTCAAGAGAGGAAGCCGCAGGAGGTACTCCTTCACCCAGAGGCCTGAAGCTGGAATACTTCACTTTATGTTTAGATAGAGAGGTCCCCTTAATGACCCTCAGCAAGGTTCTTGGCCCTGAGCTCCTACTTTTGAGAGCCACCCCCTGTGCAGTCCCAGGCTTTGGGGTCTCCCAGGCATGTCCACCTCAAACTCTACTTGGTAGGGATTTGCACATCAGTTAGGGCTGCAGTTTCACATCCCCCAACGTTTGTTCTGAGTAGGGGTGGCGATGGGAGAAGCCACTGCCATGAGCAGGTGCAGGTGTAACTTTCACTAGAAAAACCTGACACCTTGTGTTTTTTTTCAGGCTACCCAGAGCTCTGTGAAACTAGGTAAGTCTGATCTGGGTTTGAAGTCCCCATAGACTTGTTTGGACCTTACCCCAAACAGGCCATATCTACAATCTTCTGTATATAGATAAAAACATCCTGGTGTAATAAAGCAAGCCTGGCCTTTGGGGTCAGATGCAGAACCCCCAGTGTCCTTCTCTATAAGGTAGAGACAGTGAGAGCACCACCTGTTAGGGTTGATGTGAGTGTTTGGCTTTGGGAGCCTGGGAATAGTGCACAGGGGCTTGGCAGGAGCCCATGGCGAGGACGTGGTTCCAAGCTTGTAGCTGTAGAAAATCTCAGTGCAGAACCTCACTGAGTACGACAGGGCGTTTCACAAACCACAAAGCACCGCTGTGTGCAGGAGGGTGCGGCAGGAGGAGTCGGCGTGGCCCCCGAGCTCGTGCACCTGGCAGCGTCCTAGACAGATGTGGAGAAGTCTGCCTGTGTTTCAGCTTTCCGCCTTCTCTCTTCCAGCCCCTGTCTACCAGCGGTTACTAGAGAGGATGAAGCACTAGTGTGAAGAACCGCAAGAGGAATGCGCTTCTGCAGCTCCTCGCCAGTTTCTCTCCATTTGCCAAAGAGACTGAACGTTTTTGAAACCAAATATCACACTTCACTGTACATGGGCTGCACCATAATGAGATCTGAGCCTTGGGCAGGTTGGGGGAGGAGGGAGAGATGTACTTTGAATTTTTGGGTCACCCTAAACGTGGCTGTAAACCCACTACATGCAGAGACCTGGGTGTCACTGCCTGACAGTCATTTCCAGAAAGGACATCTCCCAAACACGGAATTTCCTGCCTATGCCAAGTGCTCTGGAAAAGGGAGCAGAAGTTTGTGGAGCTCCCAAAACATGAATCAAGCAGTCCAGCATCATGGGGCGTCCTGGCACAGTTTTTGTAAAGCTCTTTCACAGCTGGAGAAATGGTGTCATTATAAGCTATGAGTTGAACTGCTCTGTCAAAAGTTTCTCGAGCCGACATAAGGCTTGGACACTTGTGTATGGCCTGGTCCAGGTAGAGGAGAGAGGGTAAGTAGAGTATGCAGAGCCCAGGATTGCCCGGGTGCAGCAGAGCCGTGGTGTATTTGTAATAATAAAACCAAAGAAACATATGCCTGTACGGATGGGGTCTGTGTGCTGGCCTAGGTGTTCATTGAGGGCAGGTTTTTGTTTCTCGGGGCTGCCATGCTCTTTCATACCCAGAATGCACCTGGGAGCAGCTCAGCAGGGACCCCTGAGGATGGTCTGGTCCTCGGATACCCCCACAGCACATGGGGTTTGAAGCTCAGTCTTTGTTGAACTTAACGTTCATTTCAGTTTCCATCCCTGGTGCCTGGAATCCTCAGTGTTCACTTCCCCAGCACTTCTCTTGTCGGCCTGAAGCATCCATCTTTCTTTCCTGCATTGTGACCCTGCGAAGTGGTTGCCCACAGGGTCCCATTATACAAATGAGGAGACTGAGGCTCAGGAAAAGGAAAACCACTGGTAACACACAAAATGGCCTTGCTAGGACTGGAACCCAGGTCGCCTGACTCCCGGAGACCACCATTTGTCAAGCGAGCAAATCCAGGTTTTCTAGGCCATACCCTCTGTGCTGACTCACATTCAAATCCCCTCCCCTGCTCCTTTTGTGTTCTCCACCTTAAAATGTCCTTGGCACTGAGAGGCTAGTATGGCCATGCATCATTGCTCCCTGTCTGTGTAACCTTGGGTCCCTCACTTAACCTCTCAGTGCCTGTTTCCTCCTCGTAATGGGAATAACTGTCACATCTACATCATAGATCCATCGTAAGAATGAAAAGGGTGATCCTTATAAAGTGCTTGGCACAGTAGGAGGCAACCTTATTCCCATGGTGCTAAGCTCAGGGTCAGTGCAGCAGAGAGCCTTTTTTGTGTCTTTTCCAAAGGCAGCCACTTCACCTGCGGAATAGAATAGTCCTGCTCTCCCACACTTCCCTCAGCCAAGGCTGACTCGCTCCAGCAAGCAGAGCTCATTTCACTTAATGGATCCACTGACCTAAAGGTGGTGCTGTCTGCAGCGCTACTGCTGGTCGTCCCGCTCTTGGAACACAGCAGTGGCCAAGCATATGGCCCCTCCCTTACAGCCCTTCCAGTCTGCGGAAAGAGAGACATTACCTGTCATCCAATAAAGCCATCCATTCATTCTACAGATAGAAGGGAATCCTTCATCAGCTAATGGTGCTACCGCCTGCGTATCCTCGTGGAGTCTGAAGGATAGCACTGTGGTTCTATGCAGATAAAGAAGGAATCTAAGACCATGGAGGCCTGGGGCCGGGACAGCCAGGAGCTCCCAGAGTGGGGGGAGATGAGAGGAGATGGATGAGCGAAGCTGGTAAGCCGTCAGGCTGGAGGGAAGGGTCTCGGGAGATGTGAGATGGAGCCTGCTGTGTGCGCCTGGTCCGTCACTTTCCCGCAGCCACAGCTCTGCCCTGCTCTCCTGTCCTGGGAGTCGTACACGCAGGCTGCCAGGGACGGCCTTGCTCAGGCTGGGGGTGCTGCAGCGCGGCTTCACTGTCAGCACCCAAAATGCACACCCTTGACTTGACAAGACAGCATCAGAATCCAAAGAGGTGACTAGTGTAACTTGTTAAACGCTTTTATTTTAAAATAAAAACCACCACAGGATTCCTTAAAAATGCAACTCCCTCCATCGGTTCCTGTGACCCAGCTGCCCTGCCCTCACCCAACCTCCCCAACAATGGGGGCTCCACACTGGTCCTTCAGCTTTCCCTGGAGAGTCATTGTACGTGCCATTGCCCTGCCTTCCCTTTTCAGCCAAAGAGGGTCCAGGATTATTTTTTTTGGGGGGGGGGTCCTAAACCACCACCCCATTTTTCCTGGAGACGCAGGCTAAGTGTTAGGTGCTGCCATCTGGAGCCAGACTCCCAGCGCTGAGTGTCAGCCGCTGGCTCTTCCTGGTGGGTGATTGCTGGAGGGAGGTGTGTGCCTGCCTGGGCCCCACTCCGTAGAAGGCCCGAGGGCAGCCCACGCCAGAGGAGGTCCCCTAGGCCTTGTCTGAGTCCTGACTGCTGCGCACCAACCAGGAGAAGGGAAGGGGCTGTGCTTGGCCCCTCTGTCTCTGCGGTCGCTAGGGCTCCCAGTCCTAGAGAGGACTGCACAGGCCCTCAGCATTGGGGCCCAGAGGCCTTCTAGCTGGGGTGTGCCTTCCCACACGGGAGGCAGGGGCTGCCTAGACCTGGCCTCTTGGCCCACTGAGAGGCCAGCTCAGCTGGGGGCCCAGAGGAGGAGCCACTGCACGGGGCTGGGAACCTAAACGCCTGATCTTCTCCGTTCCTGACAGTAGTCCTGTGACATGGGTGAGTGTGAGCAGGACTTTATTTTACTGCTGTGGAAACGGAAGCTTAAAGAGGTAGAACAGTTTGCCGGGGCACAGACTAGGAAGAGGCTAGAACACAAACCAGGCCCAAGTGACTCCAGACCCCACACTCTCACCCACTTTGCCCCTTTGGGCCCCCCACACAGGGTCCATGGAGGAGCCCAGGCAGCCCTGGGCAAGTGGGACATGGGTGTCAGGGTGGCCAGCAAGGAAGGGCGTGAAAACCCCATCCGTCCTGAGAAGCCCTAGCCTCCTGGCCTCAGCTTGCACAGCCTGGACCGCAACTTGTTTACAGGCTGCTGGGGGCTGGAGGGGGACCCACAACAGGCTTGGACACCCAGCCACATGGATATCAAGTAAGAAGAGGGGGGAAAACGATGCTCACGCAGAGGAAAATACCTCTGTGCTTGAAACCATAATTCAATGTCACGCTCTGAGAGGAGCCGCCCGGAATATTGTGCTCAGAAATTTTCCAAAGCCAGGAGAGAGGACCATGGAATGAAGGATGGGCCCAATGCCCTGTCCAGAGAAGTTACATGGGGCCGCCTCTGGCCATCCCTGCCTGGCGAGGAATGAAACATCCAGTCCATGGGGTGCTTTGGCCAAAGCCCGGATAATAAGTGGTGGGGCGCTGGGAGTCTGGGACAACCCCCTACACACACATGCACACATAAGAACGCACGCGCGCGCACACTTGCATAGGTCTAAGAGACCCAAGACAGAGCCTCCTGGGTGAGGAGAGGATTCTGCGACCTGGTGGAAGGAGGCAGTATGTTTGCCCCAGAGGAATCTTCCAGCTCTGGCCTCAGGCCAATTGGGGGCAGGCCTCACAGAACCCTCTACACCCCAGCTGGCTGCTTTGTCCCTGACAGCATGCAGCTCTGCCGGCCGTCGGTGGAACTGACACAGAAACCTGAAGGATGAGGGGCCTGGGGAAGAGAATTTGGGCTGAAAGAACAGTGTGCATAGTCGTTGAAGCAAGTGATGGTTTTAGGGAGATTTGTGTGACTACAGTGGAGGGACTAGAGAAAACTCTTCTGGTGAAATGTCTGGGAGCCAGACAATGCCAGGCTTTGTAGGCTGTGGTAAGAATTTTAGATATTATCCTTAGGACAATGAGAAGCCACTGGGGGAGAGGGGTGTTTAGTTGGGGGAGTGAAGTGGGGACGGGTGTGCCATGATCAGATTTTTTTTTATTGTGGTAAAATACGCATAGTATGAAGGTTATCATTTTAAACATTTTTAAGTGCACAGTGACATTAAGTACATTAAGTACACATTAAGTATACTTAATTCTTTTCATCTTGCAAAATTGAAGCTGTATCCATTTAAACACCAACTCCATTCTCCCTCTCCCCCAGCCCCTGGTAACCACTGTTCCACTTTCTGTCTCTATGAATCTGACTATTCTAGGTATGAACATCATATACATGGAATCATACAGGATTTGTCCTTTTGTGACTGGCTTATTTGACATAGAATGCCTTCAAGTTTCATCCATGTTGTAGCATATGTCATAATTTCCTTTATTTTTAAGGCTGAATAATATTCCACTGTGTATTCACCACAGTTTGTTTATCCATTCATCTACCAATGGACAGAGGGTTGCTTCCACCTTCAGGCTATTGTGAATAATGCCTCTGTGAACATGGGTGTACAAATATCTGTTCAAGTCGCTGCGTTCAATTCTTTTGGGGACATACCCAGAGGTGGGATTGCTGGATCATATGGTAATTCTACTTTTAATTTTTTGAGGAACTGCCACACTGTTTTCCACAGTGGCTGCCCCATTTCACAGTCTCAACAGCAGTGCACAAGGCTTCCAATTTCTCTACACTCTCATCAACACTTGCTATTTTCTGGTTTTGATAATAGCCATCCTAATGGGTGTCAAGCGATGTCTCATTGTTTTGGTTTCATCTTCATTCCCTAATGACTAGTGATGTTGAGCACATTTTCATGTTCTTATCAGACATTTATGTCTCTTCTTTGGAGAGATATCTGTTCAAGTCCTTTGCCCATTTTTGAATTGGGTTATTTGTCTTTTTGTTGTTGAGTTTTAGGAATTCTATATTATATCCTGGATAGTAATCCTTCATAAGATATATGATTTGCAAATATTTTCTCCCATTCTGTGGGTTGCCTTTTTATTCTGTTGGTAGGTCCTTTGATGCATAAAAATTTTTTAACTTTGATGAAGTTAAAATTTATCTATTTTTCTTTGGTTCCCTGTGCTTGTCAGATGCAAGAAATCATTGCCAAATCCAATGACAGGAAGATATCCCCCTATGTTTTCTTTTAAAAGTTTTATAGTTTTAGCTTTTACATTTAGGTCTTTGGTCCATTTTGAGTTGATTTGTGTGTGTGGTGTAAGGAAGGGCCCAACCGCATTCTTTCACATGTGGATATCTAGTTTTCCCAGCATTATTTGTTGGAAAGATTGTCCATTCCCCACTGAATTATCTTGGCAATAAAAATCATTTGACCATATATGTGAGGGTTTATTTCTGCGTCCTCTGTTCTATGGGTCTGTATGTCAATCTTCATGTCAGCACCATACAGTTTTGATTACTGTAGCTTTGAAGTGAGTTTTGAAATCAAGAAGAGTGAGTTGCTCAACTTTGCTCTTCTTTTTCAAGATTGTTTTGGCTATTCAGGGTCCCTTAAAACTCCATATGAATTTTAGAATGGATTTTTCTATTTCTGCAAAAAACATCATTGAGCTTTTGATAGGGATTACATCATTGAGGATTTGATAGGGCCTGCCACACAGTAAGTATTTAAAAAGTGTTACCCCAGAGCCTGGTTTCCAAAGCACAATGTGTAGCACTTTGTGTAGTGTTGCCATCTTAACGATATTAAGTCTTCCAGTCCATGAACACAGGGTGTCTTTCCATTCATTTGTGTCTTCTTTAATGTCTCTCGGCAATGTTTTGTACTTTTCAGTGTACAAGTCTTTCATAGACTCTTCGTTAGTTCCTAACTATTTTTTTCTTTTTGATGTTATTGAAAATGTAATTGTTTTTCTTAATTCCTCAACATGTTTTAAAAAGATTGCTTTGGCTTCACTGTGGAGGATAGGTTGCAGTGGAAGATAGGAGTGGAAGCTGGGACACCAGTTGGGAGGCTGTCATCCAGGCGAAAGGTGATGGAGGACCAGGTGGTGGCACTAGAGGTGGAAGGCCATGGAGGGATTTGGGATATTTTGGGAAGTAGATCAGAAAGTACTGGAAGATGGTTTGGAGAAGTGGTCTGAGGGTTCAGGATGATGCTAGCACTTTCACCTTGAACAGCTGGCTAAAAGGTGGTGCCATTTTTTCTAAAATGGAGAAGAATGGGGTAGAAGCTTTCAGTAGAAGAAAACTAAGAGTTCTACTTTGGCTGTTTTAAGTTGAGGGAGCCAATTTAACATCCAGGTGGGAGGTCCAGAAGGCAGTGAGCTATTTAAGCCTATTGCTCAGGGAAGAGGTCGGGCCTGAGATGGGTGTTTGGCAGTTATCAAATGTAGATATTATTCAAAAACAGTGACTGGGTGAGACCAGCTAGGGAGAGAGTGTAGGTAAAGAGTGCCTGGGACAGAGCCCTGGGCTTCTCCAGCATTTAGAGACCTGGCAGAGGAAGAGAAAGCTGCAACAGGGCCTGAGAAATGTGTGGACTCCTGGAATCCAAGATAGGAAAAACTTTCAGGAAGGAGGAAGCGTCAACTGTGTTTAATTATTGGTGTGCCCATTGGATGTGGTCACATGAATGTCATCAAGTAAACTTGACAAGAGATTCTCAGGGGAGGCAAGAGGGCTGCCTCCGGAGAGTGAGGGAAAGAGGGGTGAGAAGGAAGCATTTCCTGGTTTGAGTGTTTGAATGGATGCCATTTCCGGGACTGAGAACCCTGCAGGTAAACAGAAAGCTGGAAACCATCTGCTCGTTCAGTCTCACGCTTCACGCCTGGATTAGCAGCCCCTCCCTCCATCCCCTGCGCCTCCATCATCACAGCCCTAATAACTTATGTGCAGTCGTTTCCCACTTCCTTTTTGGCTTCCCCTGCTCAGGGGTGAGCTGCTCTGTGGTAGGGGTTCAGTCTCACTCCTGTGTCCCAGCACCTTTGCACAGGGACTGGCACACAGTAAGTATTTAAAAAGTATTACCCCAGAGCCTGGTTTCCAGAGAACAAATGGCTCCTTTATTCAAGAAGGGGGGCTCAAGCCCCTGTTGCCCTGTGAAAAGGAAGAGGAGGCTTACCAGATACTTGGGGTGTCCTCCTTGGGGCTCTCATGCATGTGGGTTGGGGGAAGCCTGCATCCAGCACTCTCCTTAGGTCTCTTACGGGAAGGCAGGGGGTGGCCCTGCGGGTATCACCATCCCCAGGGCAGCTTGCCTGCCCAGTTCTGCTTCTGACCACTTTGGCTAAGTAGACGCCCTAACTGAGAGAGGGCACCCATGGGTCAGCAGGTCACGGAGAATATCTGGGTCCAGAGAACAGACAAATGGCTGCTTAATCACACCACAGAGGGGTCACTTCATCTTGGGCAGGTGACTCGACCCCCTAGTGCTTTTGGGGAGGAAGTTACGAGCTTAGAGAGTTTTTCCCCATTTTCAGGATCCTCTTCCTCCAGTTTTACTAGAAAGAAGACGGTCTGAGATTTGGGAACAGCAGAGACAGAGGGGAAAGCCGTCCGATTAAATATCTTCATTTGGGTGGAAATGAGTTTTTGAGTGAACAGATGGAAAAGCACTCTGCCCTGTCAGTGGGGCCAATGAGTCCCTGTGGCTTCTTGGCAACAGCTCCTAAATAATTGAGTTCAAAGAAGCCATCCGCATGCAGGGACCTTTCCCTGATGACAGCTCTCAGTTGGGGTCCCAGAAGTGGAGGGTGAGGGTAGCAGCCTGGTGGAGAAGTCTTAGTCACACCGTGGTGGAGGGAAGGGAGTGAAAACGGGGTAGAGTGTAAGCACCCCTCTGTCCTCCGTCGTGCAGGGCAGCTCCTCAGAACATGCCTGAGAATGAAGGACGAAGAGACTCTGCAGTGCCCAGAAGCAGCCTCAAAACCCAGCCCTCCTTTGAGAGGCATCAACTTCCTTCAGATCCTATTGACTTCCAGGCTAGAATAGGGGTTCTTAAGAAAAGCGGGGACTCCTGATAAAAGCCTGGGGACACTGTCCCCAGGAAAATGCACAGACATCTACAACACATGGTTATGATAACTGACCATTCCCCTTGAGCCCTACTTGAAATACATTTCACACACCTGAATTCAGCAGCACCACCCTACTTCCTGGGTGCAGCAAGCAAGTCCTCTGCCCCCAAAGCACCTAGCTTGGACACACAGTAGGTTGTCAATAAATATAGAATGAGTAGGCCACCAAACTGCAATGCAGTTTCTGAGAGCTTGCAGCAGGGCATAGAGGCTGCTTCTTGGTGGCACAGTGGCAGCCTGACAGCAAGAGAGAGAGAGAGAAAAGTCACAACCAGGCGTGATGTGGAAGGGCCTTCAAACAGAGCTCAAGCCGTCTACCTCAGCAAAGGTACCCTGGTGGGATTCCCAGGGGCCATTGGGTGTGTGCCCCCCCCCTTTGCACAGAACACAAAACATTTTCAACATGGCATAATCCACACCAGTGGGAACCCCTGGGCACCTGGGTAATGTGGAAGCACTTTTATTTGTGGTTTATAGTTTACATACTTGGGAGAATTCAACCAGGAGAAATAACCCATAAATAAAGTAAATCTTTGAAGGTATTTATTAATAGCCTCCTCCTTTTTTGGAAATCAGGAAATGTATACCAGTAAATAATTAAAAATGATTTTGTCATCTTACTAACAGTTTTAGCTTTAGAAAAATCATATTTGTGAATTTAGTTTTATTTCCTGATGTGTCTATCATTTTCTTGTTACCTTTTAAATCCAATTTGAATTTGATTTACTCTAAAATGGGAATTTGGGGTCTTAATGCATAATTGCACCTCCAGCTTTTTCTCCCACCACCAGGAATTCAACAATTATTTCCTTCCCCATTACATTGTTCTGCGTCCTTGGAAATGTGTTTTCTTCTTATTCACATCATCTTGTGTCTTGAGGCCACATGTTCTGTTTCTTTGATCTACACACTGTGCTCCACCTGAACCACAGCACTGAAATTGGTGTTAATTTGGTATCTTTTAACATCTCATCGGGTCAGATTCTTTTGCTTTGAAGATAACGTCTTGCTTTTTACAAAATCAACACTTTCTCCTTGTGAAAACTTTGGAGAATATAGGGAAGCAGAAAGAAAAAATAAAGCTTACCTATAATTCTAACAACCAGTGACAACCATTGTCAAATGACTGGAGATCCTCCCAGATGTTTTTGAGGGAAATGTGAGCCTACACAACATATTGAAATCTTCCTTGATTGATTGTGCTAAAATAAATTATTAATAAGATTCAAAATAAAAACAAAGCTGGTGCTGTGGTAGGCTGAATTTTCACATGGCCTCCATGACCTTCGCCCCCTAATTTATTCCCTTGATAGCAAAAGGGAGATTATCCCCGTGGGTCCAATCTAATCACACAGCCTTTGAAAGCAGATTTTTTTCCAGCTGGGGGTAGAAGAGGAAGTCAGAGAGATCTGCATAAAAGAGAGGAACTGGATGCAAAATGGCTGGTTTGAAAATGGGGGGTGCCTCTAGAAGCAGAGAACAGCCGCCCTAACAGCCAGTAAGGACATGGGGACCTCAGCGCTACACCCAAAGGGAAGTGGATTCAACCACACGCCTACGTGAGCCTGGAAATGCTTTCTTCTCCAGATCCTCCAGGTAGGAGCCCCCCGACGCCGTGAGTTTAGCCTGTGAGACCCTGAGCAGAGAACCCAGTCGAGTCCACCCAGAGTTCTCGCAGAACTGTGAAATGATTAATGGATATTGTTCTAAACCACTAAGTTTGTGATAATGTTTCACACAGAGATGGAATGCTAGTACAGGCATTTAAACCAGTGAACAATTTTCAAAGTCCTTGTGTTATCTTTCTATGTTCAACATTAGACAAATCATATTTGGGAATAATCCTATGAGTTTATTTCCTTCACTCAGTTTCTGCAGAGGCCTCTGAATTGCCCTCGCTCCATAGAAAGCCTGAGTTCTGGGCCAAGATGGAGTCTCCAGGGCTGGGCTTCAAGGCCAGGCCCTGTGGGTCCCCGCTGTGTAGGTCAAGGCCCTCTAGGAAAAGGGGAGATTCCCACCCCTAAAACTGTCCCAGACCCACAGGAGACCTGCTGAGAGCTGGGGGTGTGGAACTCCATGGAGTGGAGGCACCCATCCCCCACAGGGGTACGTGCCCATTCTCCCTGGTGGGCTAGCTGTTGCCCATGGCCTCTGCAGCACACACTGGGACTATATTTGATTGGCAGAGGATGATCCCCACAAAGTGAGCCTGTGAGGCTCACTGGGCCTTTGCACCTCTGCATTTTAACACATTTAAAAGTCTGCCCGTCTGTTGTCCTATAGCAGCCAAGGACGGCCATAGGCCTGACTGGTGAGAGAGATTGGGTCCCAGGGGCCCTGGAGGTCTTCCAATCGCACTTTCTGGTGCCAGTCACAATAATCAAAGCCCCTTATTGAAAGTCTCATGCTAGGTGTTCTACACTCACATTCTCATTTATTATCATTGTTCTGGTTTCCAGAGGGGGAATCTGAGGCTCAGAGAGGTCATGTAGTTGAAGCAAGGAGACATGTTAAACAATTGATAGAACCAGGATTCTGACCCATCTCTGACTCTAGCCTCTTCTAACTACTGCCTTAGTACCAAGGGGAAGGTGTGCCCTCAGCAACAGCACACACGGTGGGCAGTGGTTCTCTCCTGCATGTTGGAATCCTCTGGGGCTTTTTAAATTCCCGAAGCCTAGACCTCAGGGACAGAGATTCTGATTTGAATTGGTCTTAAGGGAATTAGACCTCAGTAGTTTCAAAACCTCCCCAGGTGATGTTAACCTGCAGAGCAAAGGTTCTCTAACACTGCCAGGCCTAGGAAACCCCTAGGTACCTTGTTACATATGCAGATTTCTAGGCCCTACCCTGTGCAGTTGTTTTAATTGGGCCAGGGGGAAGCCCAGGGATTCTCATATTTATCTACCCCCCCAACACACACACACACACACACACACACACACACACACACACACACACGCTTTTCAAACTTGTTAAAATGAAGCTTCTGAGATGGCGCCTCAGATTCTGTATTTCACACAAGTTTCCAGGTGACACTAATGCTTCTGATCTTGGGGCCACACCTTGAGGGGCAGGTGTCCCAGCAGATTTGGAAGAACTGCCCAGGACCAATGTTTCCCAAAGTGTCGGCCCAGCCAGGTCCAACAGCATCACCTGGGAACTTGTTAGAAATGAAAATTTGTCCCCCCCTCCCCCACCCCCTCCGCCCCAGACCTACTGGATTAGAAACTCCGGGGTGGGGATGGAGCCAGCAGTTTTAACAAGCCTCTCAGGTGACTCTCACACAGGAGGACAGTTTAAGAACCGCACTTAGAGGAATGGGCCACATCCGCTGGGACAGAGCCAGCAGGGACACGGGGTGTCTGGCTCTCAGTCTCTGCTGTGGGCTCCAGACCAAGGAGGCCAGGTCGGCTGAGCAGGAAGCAGACAGGGCCCTGCCAGCCACATCTGGAACCCAGCATGAATTCTCCAGTTTCCTGACTGAGGCCACCTTGGTATCATTATGCAAATATGCAAAAAGTAACCTTCTTGAAGGAAAGCCATTGACTTGGTGATTTTAATGAGATCTGGCTCTGCTCTCTCTCTCCAGATGTCTATTTATTGGTTCACCAACAGCTGCCAGGGAGATGCAATACAAAGTTTGTTGGGTTGGGGTTTTTTTCTCAGTTTAATGCATCTGTTTCTGTAGCCTAAACATCCATTTCTAGAAAGCGGTGAGGCTTTCCCTGGCCTGGGCCATAGGGAACATTAGCACCTCCCTGAAAGGAGGGGGTGGGATTGTCCTTCTGAACATTCATTCTTATCAGTCATTCATTTTTTCAATAAATATGTATTGAATGCCTTTTGTATGCCCAGCACTCTGCTAAGAACTGGGGGGAGAAATGGTAACATCATTCATTGTGTTAGTTAATGGTATGTTAATTACCATAGGTATGTGGTAAACAAAAAATTTTAACTTCCAGGACTGCAAGTCTTTTTGAAAGAAAGGGTTTATTAGGCCATTGCGAGCAAAAACAAAAAGACGGTCTTGGGGCCTGGAGTCTAACCCACCAGCAGCAGGATGACTAGGTAGGAAAGACAACATGTCATCTCTGAGTTTTGCAAGTGTTTTTATACATCAGGTAGGGGAGAAAGACGTAGGGCATTCTGAAAGGATTTACAGTCTCTAGAGCTACAGGGGAAGGGAGAAGGTGAAGCGGGAAGTCCCTGGTTAGGCGCAGAAGAAGTGTCGCCCTGTGGATTAGCTGTGGGCCGCAGACTGGGAAGTTCATGTGCAAATCAGAGGCGGAGGCTCCTGGGGTTCCATGGCGCCTGGCTGTTCTCTCTTTTGGATGATCTCAGAAAGAGCCCCCTGGAAATTATCCTAACTTCTAACAGGTTACAGGAGTGTGAGCAGGGTTTTGTCACAGCTGGCTGACACTGAGTAACAGGCTGTTCTTTCTCTCACTCTCTGTCTGCTGTAATTTTAATTTAAAACATCTCAGAATTTTTTTCATGTCATTTGCATGGTTAATTAGTGGATGTAGTTAATGGTATCTTTGCAATTAATATTTTCTCACCTATGCGGTAGGTAATAGTATCTATAAAGCCCCATTTTGCAGATGAATAAACTGAGGCTCAGGGAAAGCCTCACATGCCCCAGGTCACACAGTGAGTTGTGGGGCTGTGGGTGGGGATGAATGTGGGGGAAGAGGGCTGTTTTACTATTGCCTGTGTTCCTGCAAAACTGTGGTTGGTGGCACTTGGTTAAAAATCCTAAAGGGAGGTCCACTTGTGATGCAAAGAATTTGCCAGCATGTGTCTGCTAGGTGAGCCTACACTGACTCCACCTGCCGCCACCCATCCACGCCAGCCCCAGGAGAGCGAAAGAAAGAGAAGAGCCCTTTGGGTCTCAATGTCTTTCTCCTCGTCTATACTTTTTCATGTATTCACCTTCTCGTCATTCGCCCCTACTCCATGTGCTTGTCACCAGAGACACAAAAGGGACGAGTGAAACAAGGATGGAGGGGAAAGCTTGGACTCACTGGTCCAGCTCTCAGGATTGGTGGGATCCTCTTCTGTACCCTGAAAAGACCCCAATTCTACTAACCCCATGCCCACCCTAGAGGACAGGTGCCAGGGTCCCCTTCCCCACAGGTCACCAGGTACCCTTTTCAAAGATACATTCTTTCCTGCACCCTGGGAACTACTGGTTTTCCAACAGCGGTCTTTGGGGGCTTCTGAATGGTCTCCTTCTAGACACAGGCTAGAATGGCTGTGCCTATTTGAGCTGGAGCCCCCTGGGCACTTGAAAAGGGAATGGGGGTGGGGGGCTGGGGGGGTGGTATCCTCAGTTATAGCTGAAGGCTGAAGAAGCAGGAGAGAGCAAGGAGCCCTGGGCCACTGGGGGGCAGAAGTGGCCCCTTTGCCTTTCCTGGAGAATAGGCCAGGCCCTCCAGCTCCCCACCCCTGGGCTCCAGGGAGGTCACATGAGGCTCACAGTCAAAGTCCAGCTGCCTGGCCCTGCATGGAAGCTTATAAAAACCAGGACACCAGCAAGAGGAGCCAAGCACGCTGCAGGCTGCAGGCCCACCCCACTGGGAGGTCTCTTGATAACTGAGGGATGAGCTCGTCACAGAAGAGAAGCTGATGCTGTGTTTCAGGGAAACAAAGAGTCAGAAGACACACAGGTAGCCGTGGAAAGCAGAGCAGAGGAGGGCGCTGTCTCCACTTCATCCTCTGCCAAATATATGCATTTTCCACTGTCCAGTGGTTTCCTGTCTGAAGCTCTTGCATTAAAGGTGGTGTGTCTCCAGCCATCCTCCTGAGATTCAGATTTAGGGATTTAAGTGAACTCAGGTCATCTCCCTATGACCCTCAGGACCAGCTAGTTCCTGTACCCTGATACGACCCCAGTAACTTCAAGCATTTTCTTGCTTTTTCATAATAGGAAATTGAAAAGGACGATCACTCTGCTGTGCAAAGAATGAACTGGAAGGTGCTAAAAGAGAGCCGGGAGCCCAGCTGGATGCTGGCAAGGAATCTAGGTGAAAGGTGCAGCGGCAATGACAAATGATTAAATTAAGGATTTACTTCAGATGTAAAACCAAAGGACTTGCTACTAGATTGAATTTAGGGGAGTGAAGAAAAGAGGAAAATCAAAGGTAGCATCCAAATTTCTGATTTAAGCAACCAAGTGACTGGCGCTGCCGTTTTCTGATGGAAAAGAGAAGGGAGGAACTGGTTTGGGTGCGTGGAAGGGTGTGGGGACAGAGCCAGGTGTGCAGTTTCCAGGCTCTCGCCCTGACGTGGAAAGGCTCTCAGTCGCGTAGTAAATGGCCATCAACTGTGGTTGGATGGCCATCAGCTGTGGCTAGTTGGCTGTCAGCTGTAACCAGTGAGCAACATTGGCCACTAATATAACTGCCCTGGCTATGCTAGCAGCAAATGGGTGCTAGCAAGATGGTGGCTGAGCTAGCAAGAGCAGATTGCAGTTAGCAAGTGAGGTTGGTTGGCAGAGAGAAGCAGAAGGCAGGTTGCGGATAGTGTGGCTCCTGCTTCCTGTGTCTCCAACCCAGCCGCCAGCAAGAGTGTAGTGGTGTGACTCCCCTATCTATGGCTCCGTGGGTGTTCCTTTTTGGCCTCACCAGGTCCTGTGTTCTTATGTGGGGAGCAGGACTAGAGACCCCACATAACACCCTGCATGACAAAGGGGATCAAGAGTTCTCGTGAGTCGAGTTTGAAGTGGCTCTGAGAAACTTCAGGTAGGCAATTAGATATTAGAAATTGAAGGTCAGAAAAGACCTGGCTTGAGATACTCACTTGGAAATCATCAGCCTACAGACAGTTTAATGTCTTGGTCACAGAGGGAAAATAGGGATGGGATTGTCATACCAACCCTTGGAGGTCTGAGAGGAGGAGCCAGCAAAGGAGGTTAGTCACGACTGGCCAGTGAGTGAGAGGGAAAGGAGGAGAGGGTGGGGTGGGGTGGGGGGCGCTTAGAGAAGACAGTATGGCTAAAGTTGCTGCAATGAAATAAGATAAGGAAAGAGAAGTGACCGTGGGATTTGGCCTGAGGTCACCTCTGTAAAAGCTAGTGACTCGTGGAGAGACAAACCCCTTTTGGAGTGGGTTGAGATGAGAATGGAAAGCTAAGACATGGACGTTGTCCGGAGGGGAGATGTATTGGGGGGCTTGTTTGTGAATGTTTTGGTTTGTTTGTTTTTGGAGGGGGAGCTCATACTTATTTCTCAAAGACGGATCATATCAAGGCAAGTTTGTAGGCCGATTGGGAATAATTCAATAGAGAGGGAGAGGCTAGAGATCCAGGACCCAGAGTCGGGGGAGGAGCCACCTGCGATGGATGCCGGGACACCTTCTCCACTAGAAATGCAGAGGCCAGCAGAGAGTTTTAGTATCCATTCACTGGCTTTGGTGGTGGCAAGGTGATGACATTTCTCCTGGGCTTACAGGAGCTCCTTTTATGAAATGTAAGGCAGGGCCATCAGCTGGGGAGGAGTTTGAGGAGCCAAGGTATGTAATAACCCTAGAGTTCTTTACTAATGCACATTCCGGGGCACCACCCAAAGACCCTGACCCAGCTGTCTGAGGAGGACCCAGGGAATCTGAAGTTTTCACAAGACCCTGGGTGCTGCCTGTGGGGGAGTCCTCCTCCGAAGCGCAGCAGGAAGGGTTTATTATTTGTTTTGTTTTACACTAAGTAATCTGTGTTTTTAGTGGAAAATTAAAAAATGAGGGTTGACCAAAATGTCAAGTTTAACCCCACCTCCTCACCCCCATCGCTGCTAATATCTCAGCTTCAAAGCTAGGTCTACTCAAGTTCCCCTCTTGTTTAGCATAGTTTCTCTCCCTTGCAAGGTTCAAGGTCTGGTGGTAGTCAGGGTCTCTTCTTTCTATGACAGGACTGTTTTCCCCTAGATGGAGGTGCTTGCTAGCAGGTTGTTTGCTGCTTCCAGCCTTCCAACCCGGGGCCTGCAGCTGCTCATTAAGAAGGAGCACCTTCCAGAGAGGCCAGGACCCCCAGCGCCCCAGGGGCTCTGGTCACCGGGACTCTCTCTGACGGGGTGGGGGAGGGGTCTGGGGAAGGTAGGGGCGGGGGTATGCTCAGGAACCGCAGGGGAGGGGGAGGCCAGGCCTAAGCCGAGGTTGATGGGCTGGGCAGTGTGCAGCCAGGCGGTGGGGGCAATGCTCATGCAAAGACTCAGGAAGCATGAGACAACATGGTGTCATCAAAGGCAGGTGTGTCTTGTCCAGAGCCAAAGAGGGTGGACTGCAAGGTTGGACAGCTGGTCCATGGTCCCAAACCCTCTTGAGGTCCAAGAGGAGGGGTCAGAAGTGTAGCACCAGAGCGCCCCCAGAATCGCGCCCCAACCCCTGACTGCAGTGGCACCCCCTCCTCGTAAGGGGCCACAGGATTTCCTAACCAAGGCCCCCTCCACATACCAGCCCGACCCTTTAAGAAGGAATTTGGGCAGTGCAAATCCTCGACTCTGCAACTCCACTCACAGGAATTTAATGTGAAAAATCTCTCTCTGTGTGTGTACATGAAATCAGCCAACAGCACTCTAGCCTATATCATGTTATATCATGGATACAGCGAGGGGTGAAGGTCCCTGCCCTGGTGGAGCCCCACATTAAACAAAATCACATAAAATGTGTGGAAATGTGCAAGTGCCCAGAAGGAAAAAAGAGGTGGAAGGGAGGGTAAAAGAGATCTCCTTTTGATTGGGAGGTAGGTATGCTAAGGAATGCTCCACATGAGTAAGTGCGGCCACAGGCCAGGAGAGAGGAACTTGGTGGGCATTCAAGGACTTGAAAGAAAAGTCCAGGTTGGCTGGAGATTAAGGAGGGGGAGGTGTTACCGGTAGTGGTCTATTGAGTGGGTTCTGTGGACCTTGGTACACGCGAAGAAAATAATCTCTAAGGCAAAAATAGTAAATGACAGTGATTGTTTCTAAAGTTCAGAACGCTCTCTCCCAGCACTAGTAATGAAATCCATAATCCACACCCCTGCAGCTGTGGCCTTGACCGTGAGTCTCCTGCCGCGGGCCTTTTTGCTTTTTTGTTTTTTGTTTTTTTTGTTACATATTCTACCTCAACCCCAATGAATTAGGGAGCTGGGCAAAAAAAAAAAAAAAGCGACAGAGGACACATTTAAAACTCTCAAAGCAAGGGAATTTATATACAGAATTCAGAGCAGAGTTTGGAACAAAAGGGTCAGAAAGCACCCGCGGGTCTCGAACCCCAGGGTAGGGATTAGTAGTCTGCATGACGAAGTAACCGCTTGAGCTAAAGCCGACCCGGAGAGCTGAGAGCGATCTTAGCCTCTAAACTCTAGTGGAGTGACGTGGAGGGGCTGGGCTGCGTTTGTTCCACGCCTCCGAGCCTTTTGCGTCACTGGGCCCTGCCTACTCCCTGCTTGGTGTCCAAGGAGCTTGTCCCAGGCAGCGGGGAAAACAGCCCAGTTTCCCGGACAGCAGAAAAGAACCTGAATACGCGGAGCGAGGGGAAGGCCGAGAGTGTAGGCGAGCCCAGCGCGGATCAATTGCCGGCCTGGGTCAGGCAGCCAGGTGGCCGAGGCTGCTCCTCCTAGAAACTTTTCAGGGCATCCCTGGGCAGATGCGGGTAGTCCCAGGCCTTCCATAACATCCCCAGAAGCAGCCAGTGAGCTTGCCCAGGGCTGAGGCCCACTCTTCTCACCTGTGTGTCAGGCCCTGAGCTGGGCCCTGGGGACACAGTCAGCAAATGACTTTTAGGTGGGGTGGTGAGTGAATTAGGGAATGATTGAGTATCAGGGCACCGGGGCCCAGGATGGGTCCTGCAGCCAGAAGTCTTTAAAGTCTCATAACTTATGAGAAACTCCCTGACAGGTACAGTAGGGTGAATCATTCCTGCTTTCCCCACCCCCACCTCCTTGTCTATACCCTGTTCCTTTGGGAGGATTCAGGAGCTACATGGAGACCTTACCCACACAATTGCTAATAAAGAGGCTGGGACCTCACAGGGCAGTGCCAACCTCTGGATCAAGTAATTGCCTCATTTAATGGCCAGAGCAACTCTGTGAGGTTGGTGCTGCTGCCCCATTTTGCAGATGGATAAACTGAGACTCATCTTTTAAGTAACAGAAGTATTCGGAATTATAAAAAGTGACATGATTATTCAGGGATAGAATGAAAATGTGAACTCTCAGGAAAGGGGAAGGGCTACTCATAGGGTCTGTCTGCCTGCCTATCTTGCTTTAAAGTATTTCAAACAACTAGTCAACACTAGACAGAGATCTTCCATTTTGTTCTTTGTTGTTTCCCTGTACCCAGCACAGTGCCTGGGCCACAGTGGGCATTCAGTTAACATTTGCTACATGACTGACTGGGGAGAATAGGACAGCATCCTACTAGAAATTGTGCTTTATAGTCCCCAACCTGGGTTGAATCTGAGCTCCCGCACTTCCTATCTGTGTGACTTCAACCTAAAGTGTCTCATTAATCGCTTTTTTTCATATTCATTTTGTCTGAAACAAAAACCACGTAAAAATTAAAACCCGTGCAGGTAATGAAAGCCACGCTTGCCCTAATCCCAGCTACCAATCCAGACCCCTTCCCAGAGGTAATGGCTATTTTTAAAAAGTTTGCTGTGCCTCCTTCTAGTCTTCTTTCTATAAACATGCATATGAAAGTAAATAAAACAATGAGCATATAGCTTTATTTTGGTGATGGCTGTGTTTTGTTTGATAGGAAGGGACTGCACTGCGTCAGCATCGTGGGAAATTCTGCAGTGTGTCTGGGAGACGTTCCCACAGCGGCGTCTGGGGTCTCTTCATTATTTATAATAGCTCCCCAAGAGTACATGAACCATGATTTATTTTGCCATTCCCCTGGTAGAACTGGACATTAAAGTTATTTCTGTTTTTTTCACTGGTTTACAAATAGTGCTCCAATGAACATCTTTGCACAGCCTCTTCATGAAAACGGACAAGTATTTCTTGAGGATAAATTTCCAGAAGTGGACTAGCTGGGCTGCATAGCATACACACTTAAAATTAGAATTGCCAAGTTGTCATCCAAAAATGCATCTGTTGGATGCTTGGGAAGTCATGCTGTAATAATGCACCTCATTCAGGCAAGGCACATAGTAGGCTCAGTAAGCAATCATCACAGTAATTATTTCTTGCCTGTCCATTCTCAGCCCCTCATCTGATCAAGCCCTGACTTGGGGCCTGGAGTCTGGGTTTAGAAATTAGAACTGGCCAACAGAAAGGCCAGGACACAGTGGGTACGTCCCAGGTGCTCCCCCTGGTGGGCAAACGTCCCTGGACAGTGAGGAAATCCCCCATCTTTGTAACCCTAAAGCAGATCACATCCATTCCTGCTCAGAACCCTAAAAGTCCCCTCATTCTCAGAATCCACCTCGACTCCGTTTGCTAGGTGATCTGGTGGCCGCCTCCCTTTCTGAAGGTACATGGTGACCCTCTCCTCTTCCCCTGTTTTGTTCAACCATGTTGTCTTCTCTGATTCCTCGAGCATGACCTTTCCAGCTCCCTAACTAGTTCTCAGATATCTCCGACCCTTCCATCTCATTCTTTAACACTCAGCTCATACGCCACCCTCAGAGGGCCTTGCCTTGAACATGGTCTAAAGGGCCACTTCTCTCCTCTCCACAAACCCCCCAGCCCAACCTTACTCTTTGTCACATCAGCCTGTGTTTTTCCTCCGTTAGCAAGTATACACCTAAATAAGCCCAGACATTTCCAAGCGTGGCAGAGTGCAGTGTCATGAGGGCAGGGACATGTCTGTCTTAGGTATAATCCTTGTCTCCCAGGGCCTGCCACAGCACCTGGCAGTAGCAAGTCCTCAGCATTTGTTTTATGAATAGACGAATGAATAAATAAAGGGCACGGACAAGCTGGAGTAGACTTCACAGTGAGAGCTCGCCGGTGGTAAAGCAGGACACACCCTCCAGGATTTTCTCTCCCTTCTAGAAAATTTTTTCCTGGGGTAGCCTTTAGCCAGAGGTATTATCCTGATGCCCTGGGGTGGGGATGGGGGGAAGGTGACAGAAAGTAGAGGAGGTTTTCATACCTTTGCTTAGGTAACCCTTTCCACCATCTGCATTGTAGACCCTATTTGCTGGACAAGCAAACTGAGGCTGAAAGGGGCAGAGTAGGATGCACAGCTAGCATCAGGCTCAAAGAATGGGAGTGTCTGGTGAGGGGAGGGTTAGCAAACAGTCCTTCCTCTAGTCCAAAAGGATACATAGTCCCAAGGAAGTACAACCCCGTGCTTAGGGCTTCGTGGCCCTTCTCAGTGGAGAAATCGACACTGGCTGGGATTGGGTCGTGGCTCCATCCATTCAGCATACCCTTAAAGATCATCCGCTCTGTGCCAGGCCCTCCAAAGATGCTTGAGGGGTGAATTTAGCCTGCAAAAACCTTTCAGCGAGGAGATGTAACAGACCATTGCTCTGTAGGAGTCAGACGGAATGTTTGGAGTACGTACAAACATGGAAGCCACGCATGGCCAGGCCGTGCCTAACTCCAATCTGGGCATTGCCCTCAGAACACTCACCGTGTGGATGGTGCTCTGGAGTCGTGCTGTGCACAACCTGAGCAAGTACATGTGGCTGCTGGTGGGGCTGCGGGGAGTCACCCGGAATAAGGTGATCCGTCTGAGGAGGGAGAAGAGAGAGTAGATTCCACGGGAGCCCCGATATGTAGGCATCTGTGGAAGAAGCAAAAACCAGACAGGCAGGAGGAGGACAAGGTGTTAGACAAATCAACAGAAGAGGAAACAGGATGGAGGGGCAGCCGGCAGCACCAAAAAGGCCGTGAATCGTCAAGGAGAGAAGGGATCCCAAGGGACGGCAACAGAAGTTGGTTGGTGACTTGGGCAGGAGTGGTGAGCATGCAAGATTCCTGTTTGTTGAAGGCTGAATGAGATGTGGAGACAGAGTGAGGGTGCCCAGCCCTTTCTGGAAGTTGGGCTGTGAAAGGAGAGAGAGAGCAAGGGTGTGAGGGTCGTCAGGACTGGGGAGAGCTTTGTTTTGTTGTTGGTCTTTACGATAAGGGCCTAAATGCTGTTGGAAAGGAGGCAGTGGCAAACGGAAATTGAAAACTCACTAGAGACTGTTTTCACCAGGCTGAATCACATGGGAAGGTTTCTGGGAGGGGGAGAAGTTAGATTCAGAGAGGGCAGAGATTCCAGATGAGGGCTACTCAGGATTGCAGAAAGCTTTATGGGGGTGCCGTGCTTTAGTCCTGGGCAAAAGAGAGCCCTGCCCTATGCTTAGTGTTTTAAGGAGCCTGCAGGGCTCCCCACGGTGCAATAGGAACTGCCGAGGAGCCGAGGGAAAATGCATACCCAGAATTCTTCTGGATCATACTCCAGGTAACTGGAACACTTATGTCACCTGACAGAATGGCCCTGAGGCTCCTCCAGGAGGCCTTTTTCTCAGGGCAAGAACAGACTGCACCCAAGCAGAAGTCAACTCATCTTAAGAGGTTAGCATTACTTTAATACCACACCAGAAAAATTCATTACAAGAAAACCACAGACCAATATCCCTCATGATCATAGATGCAAAAATTCTAAACGAAATTTTAGCAAATAGAATCTTACACTCTATACCAGGATAATACAACCTGACCAAGTGGAGTTTCACCCAGGAAAGCAGGTTTCACATTTGAAAATCAGCATAGTTTACTGTATGAACAAACTAAAAAGAAATCACAAAGCAAACAAAAAAACATTGCATCATAATAGTAGATACAGAAAAGGCATTTAAAAACCCAACATCGCTTCTGATAAAACCAACCTCTCAGCTACCTAGGAACAGTAGGGAACTTCCTCAGCCTGATAACGGGTGTCTACAAAAGGCCAACATCTACCATCACACCTTAGTGTGAAAGACTAACTGCCTCTCACCCCCTAAGATCAAGGACCAAACAGGGATGTCACCTCTTAGCACTGTTTAACATGCTGAGGGTTCTAGTCTGTGCAGTAAGTATAAATTAATAAATTAATTCATTAAGTAGCTTATCCAATTCGGAAAGGAAGAAGTAAAACTGTTCTTATTAGCCAACGACACAAACATCTATGAAGACTATCTGATGGAATCTACAAAAAGCCACCATGACTAACAAGCAAATTTAGCAAGGTGGCAGGGTACAAGATCAGCATACAAAAATGAATTGCATATCCGTTATAGCACTAAACAACCGAAATTGAAAAACTTAAAAACATTGCTTACAGTAACACTTGTGATGTTCTTAGGGATGAATATGACAAAATACGTGCACAGTCCATAGGCTGAAAACTACTAAACATTGCTGAGACACATTTTTTAAAAACCTAAATAAATGGAGAAACATACCTTGTTTGTGGATCAGGAGACTCAATACTGTTGTCTCCTACTTGTTCTGTTGATTCAGTGTACTCTCAGTCAGAATCTCATCTGGCTCTTTTGGTTAAAAATTGACAAGCTGATTCTAAAATTTATATAAAAATTAAAGGACCTAGATTAACCAAAACACCTTTGAAAAAAGAGGAATAAAATTGGAAGGCTAATACTACCTGATTTCAAGACTATAATAATCAAGACAGTGTGATATTGGCGTAAAGATCGACAAATAGGTCAAGGGAACAGAATAGACTCCAAAAATAGACCCACACATATACAGACAACCGATTCTTGATAAAGTTGCAAATGCAATTCAGTGGAAAAGATATAGTCTTTTCAACAAATGGGGCCAAAACAATTGGTTACCCATATGCAAAAAAAAAAAAAAAAAAAAAAAAAAAAAGTTTGTACCACATACAAAATGGAATTATAAAAGCAAACAAACAAACCAAACTAAAAACGAATGAAGGATCATAGACCTAAATGTAAAACCTAAAAACCACAAAAGTTCTAGGAGAAAATCTTTTGACCTAGAGTTAGGCAAAGATTTCTTAGCTATGAGATCAAAAAGCATGATTCATAAAAGGTGCAAAATGATGAATTGAATTTCACCAAGATTTAAAACTCTGCTCTTTGAAAGATACTGTTAAGAGAATAAAAGAAACCACAGACTGAAAGAAAAATCTTTTCAATCACGTGCCTGATAAACGGCTTATATACAGAGTGTAAGAGAATTCTCCAAAACTCAATAGTAAGAAAACAGATCATTTTTTTTTAATGGACTGAAGTTTTCAACAGACATTTCGCCGAAAAAGATATATGGATGACAAACAAGCACATGATAAAAATAATTCTCAGATCAGTAGCCTTTAATGAAATGCAAGTTAAAACCACAGTAAGATACTACTACACATTTATTAGAATAGCTAGAATGAAAAAGACTGACCATTCCAAGGATTGGCGAAGATGGGAAAGAACTGGAACTCTCATGCTGGTGGGAATGTAAAATGGTCCAACCACTGTGAAAGGAAAAGAGTGGCAATTTCTTCGAAAGCTAAATATACACATATCATATGATTCAGATATTTCTCTAGTAGGTATTTACCTAAAGAAAAGAAAGCATATATAGAAACAAAATCTTGTACATGAATATTTCTAGAATCTTCATTTACAATAGTCCCAAACAGGAAACAAATATTCATGAACAGGTCAATGGGTAAATAATCGTTGTTATTAATGGAATACTATTCTGCCATAGAAAAGATGAAATAATGCCATTTGCAACAACATGGATGGATCTTGAGATTATTATGCTAAGTGAAACAAGTCAGAAAAAGCAGAGAACCATATGATTTTACTGACATGTGGGATATAAAGCTGAAAACAACAAAGGAAAAAGACAAATGAAGAAACAAAAACTCATAGGCACAGGCAATAGTTTAGTGGTTACCAGAGCAGAGAGTAAGGGGAGAGGGGTGGTAGATGAGTGTAAAAGGGATTAAATATATAGTGATGGAAGGGAACTGACTCTGGGTGGTGAACACACAATGTGAGATATAGATGATGTATTACAGAATTGTACACCTGAAACCTATGTGACTTTACTAACAATTGTCACTCCAACAAACTTTAATAAAAAAACAATAATCAGTGTTATATCTGTACAGTGGAAGACTACTCAGTAGTAAAAGGGAAATATTGGTACATGTATCAACATGGATGAATCCCAAAATAATTATACTAAGGTAGAAAAACCAAATGAAAGGGGTACACACTATGTGGTTGGTTCCATTTATATGAAACTAAAAAATACGAGAAGAATAGTGGTTGCCTGGGGATGGTGAGGGTGGGAGGTATAGAATTGTTAAACTATAAAGGAGGGATCTTTTGGGAGTATTAGATGTGTTCACTGATTGTGGTGGTCATTTCATGGGTGTAAACATGTATCAAATCCCATCGTGTGTACTTTATAGTGTGTGAATTATACTTCAATAAAGCTGTTTAGTATGTAGGCCCATAGTATACGTGCTTCCCTATTACTCTGCCTTTTGCCCTGCAAACATTAAAAACAAACTTAATGATAAAGATAGGACATCAATGGATAAAAGTTAAACAGTAAGAAAGAGAAGAGCAAATAGCCTTTTTGGAGTATATATGTGTGGGTGTGTTGTTTCTGCGAGACAGAGTGAGAAAAGACATTTTTCTCAAATGCCTAAACACCCAGAGGTTTCAAAAAGTCACCAGATAATATTATAAACAGCAAATACTTATTTAGCAGTCACCATGACCCTAGCCTTGAATCAGATTCTTAACAAATACATACAGTAATCCTTTTGACCGTCCTAACAAATTTATAATATTTTGACTAAAAGTTTAGAAAACTGAGGCTCAGCGGCCTCAAGTCAGCTATCCAAAATCGCACAGCAAAGAAGTGTCAGGGCCAGGACATGTGGGGCCTGAAATGGCTGGACTTGTTCCCTTTCTCTTTGTGGAACCTCCCCTGCAGGCAGCTCACAGTTGGGCGGCAGCTGCAGGCCTCTGGCTGCACGTGGACGGCTGGTGAGACAATAGGCCAAGCTTATCCAACTGTTCAGCTATTGTGCGTGGAGCTATATATAGCTGACTGTTGGGAAGAAAGAGAAAGTAAGATTTGCTTTCTGGAGGCTCAGATGATTCAGGCAACTTGAAAGGTCCTGAAGGCTTTTTGCAGACCAGGACTGAAAGGTCATTGGCTAAGCACAGTTGGAGTGTGGTTTCTTGGCAAGGGATGAGGTGGGTGTCCTGGCCCCAGGAGGTGTGACACGTTTGTCTGCTCAAAATAGAGACTGGCTGTTTCCTGAGTGGGAGTCAACTGGGGGTAGGAAAGCGGACCCAGCCCTCCCTCCTCTGACCGTTGGAGGACCTGGCAGCCCTGCTGGAGAGTGGGAAAGGGAGCAAGCATTCAGGGCCCCTGAGGGTCTCAGGCTGGGGTTGGGGGAATGACAGACAAGGACAGTGAGATGGCTGCTGTACTGCTGATGGGGGCAGGGGTGGCTCCCACCTCTGCCTGTTAAGGTTGGGGAAGAGGGACCGTGAGTGAGCCTTGAGGACTGGGAAGGGTTTCCAAGAAGAGGACAGTCCCTGTACAGTGTGATGGTGGGGGTGTTGAGGCTGCAAGTCACTAGGCGTGGAGGGAGGTGATGGCTTCCTGTGCAGGAAATGGACCAAAGAAGGGTCCAGAAGAGGAGGCAGAGGCCTGACGATGACCCTGGTGGTGAGAGTGAGCGTTCAGAGGTGATTTTCTAACTGGGTGAGAACCACCAGTGCCCTTGGAATTAGATCCCACAGGATCTAACTCAGTACGGCTCCAGGCTGACGGGGAGCTGGTTTGCACCAGTGCGGCCGCCCTGGGCTTAAATGTAGAAATACTTCCGAACTAGTTGGTAACTAGCCACTGCCCAGGTCTCCCCAAATGACCCCCCACCATGACAACCGTCCCTGTCTCCCCCCACACCTCTGTCCTGTGGAACCTTACTCCTGGTACTCCTGCTTCCCCAAAAATTAACCACCAAAAGGTTAATGCTTAGCCTCCATCTGATTGGCTGGTGCCAAGGTTGTTAAATATTTGAATACTTTTGCTGGACCCAAAAGAGTAACAGTAGTCAGTTGATATTTGCTATGTACCAGACACCCACCACTCTAGATACTTTATCTACATCTACAACTATAGCAATAACAATCACACAACAGCAGCTAACAAGTATTGGGTGCTTATTAGGTGCCAGGCACTGTGTTAAGTGCTTTATATTGATTATGACATTTTAAAGCCCACCCATTCACTGTAACCCTATCTGGTAGGTTCTAATGTTATCCTCCATTGTCAGACAGAAAAAAACCCAGGGCCCAGAGAGGTTAAGCACATGCACCATTTTTCTCTCTGATAAGTCTCTCTCATTAGCGACTCTTCTCTTTGGAAGCCTGGCTCCTGTTCACGGCCCGATGCTTCCGTGATCTCTGAACTACCTGCCTCCCAAGGGCAGGGAGTCCTGTGTCACTATCCTGGTGTGCTGTTTTCTTTGTTCTAGTGCCCTAACGCGTGCATCCCTTCCAAACATAGCCCAGGAGCATGAGGAAGAACGCAGGGCAGCCTTTTAGAACTGTTCAGAGTTCATAGCTTGAGTTCCTTAACAAAAGCTTTCAGAAAATTTTTTTTTCATAAAAGGTGTACGTTGGAAAATATACCGTGTCGTAGTTTCCCTGATTCCCACTCTGTGCATGGCTGGCATAAAGTGTTGCTCATTGTAAAGCAATTGGTTATTCTGACTCCTTCCGCAAATTAATTTACCTCAGGAAGCCACGTTCCTCCATAAAGGGGGGGGGGGGGAATGAGGTGGGAAACAATGGGGTCTTTTACGTTCTCAATAATATGGTGCTCATTACCTAAATGCCAACTCTGTTGGGCTCTGGAACAGAACATAATATCCTAAAGCAAGGTCATGGCTGTAGCAAACTGGAAAGGAAAGGGGGACCCTCACACCTGTGTCTGAGCCCTGGCTGGGGAAGAAGCTAGGCTGGGGAATCCAGGGCAGGAAAGGTGCTGCCCAGGTGGCCTCCTCCTTCCCTGGGGCCTGGGCCCAGAACATGTGATGAAGGAGGGAGAGGGGGAGAGGGGAGAACTTAAACCTTTTGGACCAGAGGTGCCAGAGTATCTTACAGACCAGTGGTGTCCATACTATTTTTTCCCACATGATGTTTTAATCACAACTACCTCTATTGGTAAGAATGTCTGAGTATATCCTCCCAATACAAATGATGATATATTGGATATCTTATAAACTACGAGAAGTCAGCATTTTAAAGGTTGAAATTTGTAAATAGAAAGAGAAATTTAAATACATATAAATATAAGACCGCTTCTATAGATGAGGCAGGAGCAGTCCTATGGTCTCCAGGGTCCACAGATAAATCATTATCCTCGGAATCTGCAGTTTTCAATACAAGCAAGCAGCTTCATACCAGCCCCTATCCCCAGTTTCCCACCAAAATACTCGTGAAGGTCCAGAAGAGGCTCAAGACTCAGGTTGCCTGAAGGCTAACCTAGAAACTGAATTTGGGAACAATTTCCACCAAATATCAGGCTAATGGAGTAGGATAGAGGGGGAAATGGTGACAATCCTGCTTCACTCATGAAACAGAGCATCCCTGCTTCTTAGAAACAAGGCAGAAAGAATATTCAGCAACTTTCTCCATTTTTTACCCCTCTGGGCGAGGTTGCCTTTGATGAGTTCTGAGGATGATCGTTTTCCATTCCCTCCAATTCCTCATGCTCTACATTGATCCAGAGACTGCAAATCACAGAAATAGGGAGGGCAGAGAGTTTGGGGGTGGGCAAGAGAGAAAGGGATGGTGTGGGGAATTTTAAAGGGCTGAGGTCCCAAGGCCAATGCTTTGAGAATAAGGGAGAGAGAAGAAATCTTCATAACAGTGCCTGATGAGGGTTTGCATTTCTCATTTGTCCCATCAGTTCAACCCATCAAAAAGCTGGGATCTGGGAAGAAGGAGGAAATTTGCCTTAGGACAGGAGAGGTGTATGGGAGGAGTGATATTCTGGGCATTTATCCCTCACTTCAATGAAGGTTTTTGATTTTATGGACTTTTATGTTGGAGTTCCAGGTAAGTTTTTTTTTTTTTTTTTTTTTTTATAAGAAAAGATCTGCTAAAATCCGTGACAGTTATTCTTATTGGCTATAGCCACCTGCTCTACTGGTGAATTCATAAGTGGGGCAGAGCAATCGACCCACTCATCTACCCCTTTGTTAGTTCTCTCTTTGTGCAGAACCAAGTGGAGAGGGGGGAACCTGGCCAGGGACAAATGAAACCCTAGTGAAGAATACAGGAACAGCATCTTAAAAATTCACAGGAGGAATGTAACGCTGAAAATGATTTATGGCAAAACCCAGAAGAAAATTTTAGAAAACTGGCACCTTCATTACACTTAGCTTCTATGAAATAGAAGTAGAAAATCATGAGAAAAAAACAAGATGAGATGCAAAGGAATATAAGGAGGATACAAAAATGCATATATTAATGGTAAGATTGAAATCATCTGAATTGGAGGCAATAAAAAACTAAATGCCTAGAAAATTAAATCATTGCGATGGAGAATAAACTTTAGCCGTCTTTACAAAATGTAAGGAAATAGGAAAAGCAATAAAGATTATAAGAAAGGAAATGAACTACTCGGAGAATAAATAATAGAGACTGATTCCAAGAAGTATATAGGCTATCCTCAGTAAGAATCAAATTAAATGGCTGTAGAGCCAATAAAACATAATTGAAACATTGCAGAGATTAAAAAAAATTTTTATGAGTATGCAAATCAAAAATAAAACCAGAAAAAAAAACATAGGCAAATGTTTATCTGATGTTAAAGGCAAGAAATCTTTAAACACACAATCAACAATAGCAATTATATTTATCAAAATATTAATAGACTTGAATATATACTTTTTTAAATTTAAAGACCATTAGAAAATTGAGATAAATTACAAATTTGGAAAAATTTCTGTGATAAATGTGACAGAGGGTTAATATATTTAATATATAAAGAGCTTTTAAAAATAAGAAAAATACAGACCACCCCCCCATCAGAAAATTGGGCAAAGATCATAAATAAAATAATTAAAGAAAGACTCACATGACCAATAAATATTTGAAAACATTTAACCTCATTCATAATCAAAGTTATATAAATATAAAACAATATTGACGTATAAATATTTGCTGTTTACAGTTGCAGATTTTTTTTAAAAAAAGTTATAATCCCTGAGCACTAAAGGAAATTATGACATAGCTGGGTTTTGCCAAGCAGAATTTGAATAATACTGCCCTCCCATTGTAAGAATTCTTATCCTTTTGATTTTAGTTTTACCTTCATTTCTTGCACCTTACACTTTGTGGCATTTTTCACAACCACATTGTGACAATTTGTGTGAGTTAGTCAATATTTTGCACTTCAATGAGACTGTAAAAATAACTTAAGTTTGTATTGAGAATTTGCTTTGTGCTAGCAATACTTAAAGGCTTTTACATGTTTAATCTCATTTTATACTCCCATTTGATACAGTCTTCACTTGCACTTGTTTTATAGAGGAGGAAACTGATAAAATTTAGAGAGGTTCATCACCTTGTTCTAGGTTGGTCTGGTTCCTGCCTCCTGGCTAGAAGCTACTGCTCCTGATGTGAGCACTGCAGACATCTTTTCTAAACCTTTTCCATCCAGACTGATCCAACAGAAGCAAAGTTTCCTCCCTCCAGGAACGGACTGGATCTTTCATTTTCTGAGCCTCAGATAGCACCAAAGCATCTTCTTCTGAGCTTATACATGCAGATCAAGGGTCTATTTTAAAGATACAAAGCAAGTAACTTACTTAGAAAATACTCAGACTTCACCTTCGTTTTTTAATTTATGTGTCTCAGGTAGCAAAATGTTTCCCCATAACCATCATCTCCGTATTTCAAGATGTCACATTCCACTCTAAAGATGCAAAGCAGTTCCCTGAGGAATTCATGACTCAAGTGTCCAAATTCTTTCTTGGATCCAAAGAGAAATATCTTGAAACTTTCATATGCTGTTTTGTAAACGCCAATTAGATGAGATAAGCAACATTTTTGAAGATATAATAGAATCATTACAAGTTAAATCAACTGAAGATGGGGTTAGCGTCCTTTGTTCACAAGCAGGTAGTCATGTGTTTCTGGGATGGGGTGAGCTGGTACTAGTGGCTTCAGGTTTGGGGGACGGGGGCAGTGGGCAGCTGGAAGAGAGAGGGTATTTTTTCTTTTGTTTTTTAATTAACATCTGTAACCAGCAGGGAGCAGGGAAAGAATTGTCGAAGGCATGCTGTTTTGTGGAATGGAGACACTTTTCTGCACCTCTAATCTGCCACAACCCCTTCACACAGTATTCACACACACACACAAAAAGTAGTTCTGGGCATTTAAGAACTTGAGCTTTGATGTGAGAAAGGTCTGAGTTTGAGGCCAAGCTCTAGCTTTCCTGTGTGCCTGTGTGCGAGTATCATAACCCTATGAGCCCTGCTGTCACATAAAATTGGGACAATAAAAGGGACTGCTTCATAGGGTTGTAATGAGAGGTCCATGTGATAAGTAAGCAACATGCTTAGCATGGAGCCTGGCATGTCACAGGCTTTCAGTGTGTGTTAAGCATTATTTCATAGTGGCAACTTGACCTGCCAGTGAAAATGATCCTTTCCTTTATATCTTAATTATTTTTTTAAACCTTAATTATTTTTTATGGAAACATTCTTAACTGAAGTGCACATTTTCCAGGCTTATTAAATAGAACATATTAAATATAGTGAGTGCTTTGGCTTTTGTTATGCTTAATATACCTCATTGTACAAACATAAACAATGCAGGACTCTATAAAGTCGACAGTGGACGTCTGCCCAGTCTACTCCTGTTTTCCAGGTAAATACTCTTACAGTTTGTGCCATGTCGTTCATGACTTGGAATTTTCCAGAAAGTTCCATCAAATGCTGTGATACAAGGACACACTTCGTCGAGAGCTGTAAGGATGTGTGGCGCAGTTTTCCCTTACGGTAAACGACCCCAGCAGCTTGGAGCTGCAGGCCTACTTCTCAGTCTTTCTGCCTCTCCTTTGATGTCAGTCTCTGGCCTTCCCCTACTGCTCCTTTCCACATTAGAGCTTCTAATCCCCTTTGTTTAGAAAACAAAAAATCAAGTTGATTGTAAGAGTAGGCTGTTAGGATAGCCATTTTAGATAGTTCAGATACATAATATATTTCATAGATCTCTGAGCTTATGAATATACTATGGGACGAGGGCTAGTATCCCAGAAAGAGTCCTAGATGAGAAGTCAAAAACTCTGATTTCTCATCCTGGCCCTACTTTCTAACGCCTGCCTGAACCTGGAAAAGTCGCTACACCTTGCTAATAATCCTCAGTGACCCCATCTGTGGAATAAGATTCATTCATTAATTCATTGAACGCATACTTAGTGATTACATCTTGTGGGCGAGGCATATTTCTAGGTGCTGTATACACAGCAGTGAACAAGATGGACAGGTATCCTGGGGTTTACATTCTAGAAGTGGGGAAAGAGGCAAAAAAGAAAATATTAATATGATGACAAACAAGGTGGTAAGCTAGAACGTGACAAGTTGCCTGCCTCCCAGAGTTGCCAGGCCCTCAAATAAGTTTCATCAAAGGGTTTTGTAAACTATAAAACATGATATAAAATATAATATAATTGTTAGAAAACAAGAAAGCACCCGTACGTCTGTAATACCAACCACCCAAGATCCCATGATGCGCAAAGGAGCGGAGGGCATCCAGACAGCACACGGTTGAGAAAACAACTGTCTCTACTCATCTCGATCTGTCTCCCAAGTTTTCAAAATGTCTCCTAAGTATGGTCACAGGAGCAATATGAGAAAAAGAAGTACTTTCCCTCTACCTACAAAGGCCAGTCTTGTATATTATTAAGCTGGACACCTACCATTAACACCAAATGCTTGCAAAGAATACATAGGAGGGTGAAGACATGCCGGGACCAAAGCTCTGCTCTGTCCTTTTGCAGCACAACCTCTCAAGTGTTTGTTTACAGATCCTTTAACACAGTCATGGTAGGAGAAACCCAAAGCCAAGTGTTCCAACCACCACCGAGGAAGACCAGTGAGCGTGACCATGAGGCAAATCTAGTAACATGATACAGGCCCCTTTGTATAGGATAGGAGTTCCATTTTACTAGACTGGAATCTGATCATTCAAACATCCAAAGTCATTGGTATCACTCTCCATCATACTTTTACAGGTGAGAAAACTGAGGTTCACAATGAAACCATCCTCCAAAACATGTCGCTGAATGGACCTGTTGGTTGAGCAGCCTCCTTCCGAGGAGCTTGGGCCACACTGTTTCCTTCTGGAGTTTCTCGGTCTCGTCACACCCTTGCCTGTCTCAGGGCCTTTGCACTTCCCTTCCTTTGCTCAGTATGCACTCCCTCCTGGCTTCCTGGCCTCCTGACCTCCTTCCCCACCTTGAATACAGGTCCTCCTCTCAAGGTTTCTGTACCAGAGCACTTTCCCTTTCTACGAAGCACTTATGAAGAGATACCATTATATTTTTCTAACCTGTTAATTTGTGTGAAGTCAAAGTTCATGGCTGTTTGGTTCCCTGCTGTCTCCCCAGTACCAGGCACAGTGCTCAATAAATAACTGCTGAATGATGCATGGAAGGAGGGAAGGAAGGCCACTTTTATTTGGAGGTTCAAATGTAAAATAACTATTTCCCCCGATATTGTGTTATGAAACTGTTCAAACATATAGAAAGTTGAAATCATCGTGTGGTGTTGATTCAACAGTTGTTAACAAATCAAGAGCTGGTGCTCGAAGTTCATTTAAAGGAAAGCTGACTTTAAAGTTAGGTTGGTTGGTTGTATGGCCGATAGGTGCTGGCCCAGCAGTCGTTAGCAAATACTTTGGGAGTTCTCAGTTACAAAGAGTCGGTTCTACACTCTGTGGCCCAGAAGCACCACCTTGGACAGAAAGCTACAGGTGCCCACACACAGGGCTCAGGCTGCTACCCAATTCCTGGTGCCATAGGTGTTGAAGGGAAAGGTCTGGGCCTAGAAGCCTAATCGGGCCTCAAGAGGCTGTGAAATGTGGGTTGAATTAAAGTTGTTCCTTGAACTGCATTCGTTGAATCCTCTGGTGAAAAACCAGGGGATACAGAGGAGAACTGACTGTACATTTTACTGAAAAAAAAAGAAAAAAAATCCATGTGTAAATGGACCCGTGCTGTTCAAGCCTGTGTTGCTCGAGGGTCAACTATGCTTCTCTTTTCTGAGCCTGTTTGTTCTTCTGTGAAATGGGAATTGCTACCCCAGGCCCAATGCTTGTCCCTCACAGGATAGACTGATGGGAGTCAGATGTAGGACAATGAATGTCTTTTGTAAAAGCGTAAAGCACACGTGTTGTTAAAATGGAAGCGGTTATTCCAGCCAGGGGCACACACAAAGCATCCAGCTGTTTTCTTTTCCTTCTCACTAATTTGCACTGTTAATGAAGAATTTCAGGTTCACTCCCAGCGTCTACTATCTGGCTGGACTTTGGATCACGGCCCTGTGGCTCCTCCTGAAAACACAGAGTTGGGCCAAGGGCAAGCCTGTCAGGGCCTCTTAGATACTGCTCACTCCCCAGAAGCTGGATTGCTTTGAATGTTGTGCCAACTCGCCTTCCCACTCTTGGAAGAAGATTTGAGCAGAAAGAATATAGGAACGGTTGTTTTCGCCTGCCCCTTCTGCCTCCCCCGGCTGCAGGATTTCTGTCTCACATGTACTCTCCTACTCCCTTTCTTCTCCTCCAGCCCAGACCCAAACTTGTACAGGACCTTTTGCCCTGAATTTCAGCAGGAAGCACAACCAGCAACCAGATGTCTGACTTTTTCACCCCATTGGCAAGGATTAGCCATCTTCCCTGTAAACTTCCGGCCTCTCCTCTCGTTAGATCTTTCAGCTTCTTCACGCTCCATCTCCTTTAGTTCATGCACATGAACACCCTCTGGAGGAGAAACAAACGTAGCCTGCAAACTGCTGCAAACGTGCCGAGTTTTTATATACGCTGTTCAGTAAGTCCAGCGTTGGTGGCTGTTGGAGGGGGTGCAGGTGGGGCCGGGTAGCCGTTCAGCTCTTGGAGTCACTTGGTCTGTCACCAAATTCAGATTCAATGAAGAAAAGGTGGCCTTGATCAAAGACAGAGATAATTAAATCCACAGCTTAAAATAACATGTAAAGGAAAATAAATGCAAATTCCGTTACTGTCAAAGCATCTGGGTGTGGAAAAATAATGGGTAAGGCAGCCTCTGCAGCTTCCAGAGAGTAATGAGAGACCTGGATCTTCTCTGACACAAAGCGGAGGGGAGAGAACTGAGGGGGCAGCTCAGCCAGATCCTTCCCTTCCAGGTAGAGGAACTGAGGCTCTGCCTGGGTGGGAAGGACTTGCCCCAGGTCCCTTGATTGATGGCAGAGTGGGGGACCCCAGCTCAAGGGCTCACTCTTGGCTCTACGTACTTATACCTCCCCTGAGATGTTTCTAGGAAAGGAGGGTGGCCGTTGCAGACCTGGTCTTGATGCCTACTCTCTGCCCCTGTCCTTCTGTTCTAGGAATGGTTGTTGGGTCTGCTGCTCAGGGTCATGCTGACCTACAAGCCCCAGCCAGGCAGTAGCAGCAGGAATGAGGGACTTTTCTTGCCTAGGTCCACCGGCCGTCCAGTAAACACCTGGAGGGGAAGGAGAAGGGGAAGCTTTTCTTTTTAAAAAACTTAAGAGGAAACACACCCAGAAAACCCTGGTTTTCAAGTCAGCACCCTTGGGTTATCCACAAGCAATAAGGAGCAAGTGTTTCCCAAAGAAATGCATGAAAAGCAGGTGGGGCATCATAGGAAACCTTTTAAATGGGCTTTTAAGAGATTATCACTCAATTGCACAATGCCCTGTCCCCCCACCATCTCCTACCCCTGCTTTCCCCATGTATGTCTATGTTTACTGGTATAAATCTCCACTCCGCCATTCCTTGATGTGTGACTCTGATCAAGTTGCTGCCCCTCTCTGTGCCTCAGTTTCCTGACCTATAAAATGGGGATAATCATTCTTATTTGATATAGTTGCCATGGGGATTATGTGAAATGAAACCAGTCACACTTAGCATGGAGCCAATGTTTAATAAGCTTGTTTTCTTCCTTCTGTAATGGAAACGATAAATGTGTTCCTGAGGGAGTGGGTCCCAACAGGGCAGGACGGTGTCTTCTTTAGCAAGCCCCATAGCACCTGCATCTTTGTCCTGTAGCCTCGGCTGCTTACAAGAAGAAAGACCGATCTGGGCCTGGAGGGATGTGTTCAGTTTCTCTGGGCAGCCAGGGTACCTCATCCTGGCAGACTCACTGTGGGAAATGTGTGCCCCTTCCATCCTGCGCCCACAACCAGGGGCTCTAGCCCTCATGTTTCTAATTGTTCACATCACAAAACCTGAATTTTTCTTCTAAAAAAAAAAAAAGAAAGAAAGAAAAAGAAACCAGGGCCCCCACATTAATATAAATGACTCTCAAGGGGCCCTGTTAGCCAAGGCTCAGCACAATGAGTTAATTGAAAGTGGTAATGAGAAAAAGCAGCTGATACTCATAAACCCATGGACCAATGAGCAGTTCAATTCCCGGGCAGTGGGTGAGAGCCAGGCTTTCTAGCCAACCAAGATGTCGATGGCTTCTGGAAATAATTGCCTGAGGAAGGCTGCAGACAGAGACCAAGCTTGTCTACAGATCCTGTCACCTGGCTGGGAGCCACCTGTGATGGCTTAGTGCCCAGTGCTTCAAGCCCTGAGAAAACCCTGTGCTTTAAGGAAATACCTGAGACCTAATAAGGATAGACACTCCACTGGGGTGTCATGTGAGAAACCCCAAAGTTGAGGAACTTGCTTCACATTCCAGCCCTACCACTCCCAGGGGGATGGGGCTTGAGACAAGGTGAATCTTCAGGCCTTAGTTTCCCCACCTGTCAAATGAGCACATTGATACCTGTTTCCCCAGCATTGGGTTGTTTGAACATCAAATGAGATGATATATTTGACATGCTCTATAAAATAAGAGACTTGTTGTGTGAACAGGAGAGCTCAGAGTAGTGAGCTGAGGGATCAGACTGCCTGTGTTAACTTGTGGTAGACTGAAAAAATAAGTCCCACCTCATAAGATTGATGAGATTAAGGAAAAAAAACTATATATATATATATTTAGAGTGGCAGCTGGTGTATAGTAAGCACTGAGTAAGTGTTAACTATTATTTGTGATGAGTTATTGTTCTCAAGGCTTTCTTGTCCTGTAGTGTCTAACTCAAGCTTATAGCCAGAGGCCCAGTGTGGGCTTCTACTTTGCCTCTTTTTCTAACATTTCTAGTCATGTGGATCAAATGCCCATTCTTCCCACAGCAGTCCTACATCCTACAAAGAGGAGTAGGCTGAGTAGACAGAACAGTGAAGGATTTTAAAGACAAACTGATTCACAAGGCAACTGAGCTCTTAACCAATAGAGACACCATTTCTTTCCAGACCCTGACAGTCATGCTGTACTATGAGCTTACTGGTCTACCTGCAGGGCCAGGCTGGGGTGTAATGAATCCACAGTGAGCTGGGGACCATTTATCTGGATAACTGATGGAGTCCAGAGCACAGGAAACTGGGAAATGTGAGTGTGTGAGTGTGTGTGTGAGAGGGAGGGTACAGAACACCCACTAAGGAAAAATGATATGCTCTCTAGATAAGAGAGAGGACACAGGGGTCTCCCCAGCTATCCATCTGCCCACCTCCATCCTACCTCTGTCTGTCTCTCAGGGCTTCTCAGCCTGGACCATCTCATTGCTTAGGTGAAGCTTCCAGTGGGACTTTAGGGCAGGTGCTGAATGACGCCGCCCATACAGTGCTGAGCATACATCCCACAGCAAGTGCAGAAATGGAGTCCATCTGCTATGTCTTAGCACGTCCTTCAATAAAGCCAAGCACAACATCAAAGCACGACCGAGTGATTCACACACCGCCAATAGGAGTGAAACTTTGCACAACCTTTTCAGAGCTCAGTTTGGCAGTATATATCAAAACTAAAGATGTGCTACCTATCCTTTAACCCAGCTTTTACTTCGAGAAACCTGTCCCACAGAAACATGCACATGCAAACACGGAGGTAGAGGCACCAGGGGCTTTAGTGCAGCGTGCCAGTAATAGACCAGAATCGGAAACGACCCAAGTGCCCATCCAAATGCACAAAGAGGCAAGGACGCTCACTACACTAGTTTTGTAATTGTGTGTGTGTGTGTGTGTGTGTGTGTGTGTGAGAGAGAGAGAGAGAGAGCTCACAAAATCCATTTATAGAAGCTGTTTAAAATATTGAGATGGTTTAGCATATAGATTATAGTACCGTGGAAAGTTTCCAAATGTATATTAAGTAGAAAAGGCAGATTGTAAAATATTAAACGTAACAAAATCCCTTTTGTTAGTGTATGTGTAGAAATAAGATCTGGGAGAATAGACACAGAACTATTAAACACTTGTTACCTTCACGGGGAGAGGAGAATACAGGGAACTGATACTTTCTACAGTATTTATTTCCGTAAGGCTTGATGTCTTCATGATGAAGATATGTTCATTTTGAATTTACAAACCAAGTAAAGATGATTCAGGAAACGCACCTAAACAAATGTTAGGCTAAATAAATCTAAGGGGCTGAGGCTACATGCTTGGCCTTTGGGACATTCAAACTAGGTTGGAGCGTAGCTACAAGGATCCAGAGAAGTGGTGTGATCTGGGCTCTTTCGTAGACTCTTTGGTAGGCAGTGGTCAAGTTTTCCTGGGGCCTGGGGCTCGGGCAGTTCAAGGGTCTGTTCCCCATGAGGGCAGCCGACGCCCGCTGTCTGGCATGTGCTAAGTTGCCCCCTGGGAGGGGAACTCTGAGCTTCAGAGCCGAGGAGCGAGCTTTTGGTCCAGCTGCCTGGAGACAGGGACAGCCTCTTCTTTTTCCTCCGTGGAACTGGGGCCAGAGAGGCTATGGTCGCAGCCAGCTTCCCCTTGGGAATAGATCCAGGTCTCAGTCAGGGCGGGAGGAAGGGCCTCCTTAGGCCCCGATCCATCTCACAGGCTGGGAACTCTGCACAGCAGGTCTTTCCTTTCTGCCCTTTCTCGCAAAGGCCCTACAAAAACTTTCGCGTTTCCCCTTATGACCCTATATTTCTTAAAGTTTTGGTTCCAGGTGGGGTGGACTAGAAACATCTGACTGCACACTGGGGACCATCAATTCTGGGAACCAGATGGCTGAGCCGGCTTTCCTTGTAGCTTCCACGATCTGCTGGTTCTCACCCAGAAAGGGGCCTCCTGCCCAGCACGGCATCACCAGCAGCTCTAGAACCACTGCTTCCTGGGTCTGAGTAGGAGAACACGTGCCTCTGTAGATTCAGTAAAATCAGCTGGACATATTGAAAAGGTAGCATGTGGTGGGAAGTCTTTGGTCCCCTTCATTCAGCCTCATTCAAGTACTTTCTCCGTTTTAATGTTGTATTTCTGAGGAAAGGCTAGAACTCTCATCGGAGGCTTTTTGACATTGAGAAGTTTTATGGGGGGGGGGGTCACGTGAACTATTCTCGAATATTTAAAAAAATCACTGCATAGAAAAAGGCATTAATCCCATTCTCTGGATTTCCAGAGCCTTTCCTTCCCTATCAATCATGGGTGTGAGTTACAGGCAGGGGGACACCTGCTGTGGACCAAGTCCAGTGTTAGCTTCCAAGGATACACTGGGGAACAGCAAAAGGTAGGAATTACCTCATGGAGCCTGCAGTCTATTGAGGGAGATGCCCTTCAATCACATAATCACCATTCTGAGTATCTAAGAGCCAAGGGACATACGTGCTCTGAAAAATGAAACAAGTCCTGTGGGAATCTACAACGAAGGAACCACTCGAGACTGGGGTAGGGGTTAGGATGGGGTTTCTTACGGAAGCGGTGCTGAGATCTGTCGGTGAGTAGGAGTGGACACTCTTGAAGACTCTCCAGACAAGAAAGAATGGTGCCGTGAGCCAGGGGGCACCAGGGAAGATGGAGAGAAGTGGACAGGGATGAGAAAGGGGCACTGAGGAAGATAAAAGAAATGATGTTTTTGGAGATGCACATGGTTACTGCCACCACTGCCCCCTACACACACACACACACACACACACACACACACACACACACACCTGCTGAATATCTCACTTGGAAACTGATGAAGGGTGAACTTGTCAAGACTAAAGGGTTTCTCACAGGACTGGATCCCTCTCTTATTAACTATTCAACCCTTTACTAAGAGAGAAACTATGTAAGAATTGAATGAACTCAAGTGCCTGCTAATTAAGCAACAATGAGAAGTTAAGATGAAGAGGATCTGAAATGAACGTGATAAAATGTGCACTTGACTGTCTAGTTTTACTCTTTGTTCTTTGAAATGGACAGGAATCTGAAATGCCAGACTGTCTGGTTCAATACCGCACACTCCTGTCCGGACTCCTGGGCCTTCTTCCTTCCTCAGGAAACCCAGGCCATTGCCCGCAGGCTCAGACACCCAGACCCTTTCCCTCCTGAACCCAAAATGCTCCCAACTCAAAGCCTCGAGACTTTTCTCTCTGCCAGGTAACCCAGCCTCTCTCCCACCCTGGTAGGCCCCAGCTCCTTTCCCTCTGGTTGACTCTGAACACCCCCTTTCACTCAAAGACCCCGCTGATCTGACTCCCCAAGGCTGGAGGCTGCCAGGAATGGGAGGGAAATAAAAAGAACTCTCTCAAGACCCCCAGGCTCTCACTACCCACCCATGCCCTGCCCCCTTTTTCTCCACATCTTTCTTGGTGGCCAAGCTCCCATCAGAACCAAGATCCAAAGTGCTGCCTGCGGCAAGGAACGGTGCTGTGAGCATCTGAGCGTACCTTCTTGGGACTAGAATCTTGGACTTGTTTGGCCTGAGGAGCGGCACAAAGCAGAAGGCCTGGCCTAGAATAGAAAGTGCCTCCCTGTGAGTTCTGCTTCAAAGGAGCACATATCTCCCGGGGAGAGTCACCTTCCAGGCCCATAGGAAGTTCCCAGTCTGTCACCTTCATTCATGGATCCAGGGGTCACTGTGTGCCGGCTCTCCTTGCAGGGGTACTGAGATGGTCAGACAGGAATGAAACCATGGTCATCTGGGTTTCTGGAAGATGAGATAAAATGCAAAGAATTTCCTTTGTAAAGATAAGAGGTTCTTAGTTTCTTGAAGATCACAAACCCCTAGAACGGGTGAAGGGTCCTCTCACCAGAAAAATTTCCATGTGCAAAAGGGCACAAAGCTCTGTGTACAGCACCACTTTGCAAAGGATGGGGAAAGAACCCAGGTCTTCCAGGTAAGCTAGAAATCAGTCAGCAGGCAGGGTACCTGAATTTCCCTTACACGTATCAGAGAGGGCGAGGGAGACCTGGCCTCACCCTGGGTCCAGATCCCAGGTCGTGGCTGCAGAAGATGAGCAAGTGAGTGAGCACCTTCTACTTTTTTTTTTGGGGGGGGGCTAAGGCAACCCCATTAAATAAGGGTCCTTCCTCTCTACTGTCATTTAAATTAGGACTCCAGGGCAGGAATTTTCTTCCAGGTTCAAAGGTGAGTGAAGTGCCATTCCCAGTGCTTTTATAAGGGAAAAGTCTACAGAATTCTGTGGTCTTGAACCAATCTGCTGACTCTCAACCAGCCAGGCAGACCCAGGGCCTTCCTAGGTCACTCGAGAGAAGAGAACCCCCCTACACCCCCACACACACACAAAAGCGCGTGCACCCACAAATGCTCACACACATGCTCTCGCACCAAGAGACCCATCTCTACAGTGAAAACTTGTCTGGGCACCAACTTTTGCTGGAATACTGACCTGGGCAAAATAAATGAAGTCTACACAATTCAAACAGACCAAAAAAAAAAAAAAAAAAAATCAATTTTTTAAGAAAATGAGAGCAGAGTCTGCAGACTTCCAGTTTAGTCCAAGACTTCTCTACCCATTTAAAATATGTATAATACTCACCTCCCCCAACTCAGAGGACAATAAATGTAATTGTTTTCCTCGTTAATTTGGGGTATTCATTCCATATTTTTCCCTCAAGGTAATATGAGAAAAATAAAGTTGCCTTTTGTGTGTTTTGCATTAGAATTCAATTAACAAACATTTACTGTGGGTCTGCTGTGTGTCACTACATACCAAGCACCGCAGCAAAGAATTGGTCAGACACATCCCTTCCCCTTTTCTACACTACAGAAATAAGCCCAGGTGTGACAGGTCTTCCCACAGGTGCTCCAGGATGTCCAATCAACTGGGAGTCATGGAAGAGTCCCCCCTGCTTCCCACCCCAGGAGGAAGTGACATTTAACACCTTCTGGAAGGGTGAAAGTAGCATTTTCCTGGGGCCTGTTTCCCCCAGACATACTTTCCCAGCTCCTCAGTCCTGCCCTTCCCATCAGCCGCCATGCAGGTGGTTGGCGCCCTTGTCCCTCCAGTTACGGGAACACAGCAGAACAGGAAAGTGGTCAGGCCTTGGGAATGCCTGCCAGGATGGGACTAGGACAGCTGAGTGGTCCTGGCCTGCCCGTGGATGGGGGTCACAGGTGAGACAGTAATGACAGAGAGCTTGTCCTCTGAGTAACCCCATCTTCCTATTTCCGTCCCCTCCGTACTCGTATTTCTTCTCTGACGCTGTCAGCCTTTCTCCTCACTGGGAAGGCATCTGCCTGAGACCCAGCTATGACATGATGCGTGGTTAGGATAAGTCCAAACACTAGCCATGGCTTACAAAGCCCTGGGTCGTTCTGCACACACACCCGCTTGTGTTCTCTGTCCAACATGGTCTTCCCTCAGTTTCTCATTGTCGCCACCATGCTCCCCAGTTCCTGGGGTCTTTACACATGCTATTCCCTCCTCTGCCAAGAAGGCTTTCCCCACACTCGTCCCCACCCAAACTTCACCCTCAATTAACTCCTGTTCATCCTTCAGATCTCAGCTCAAGCACCTGTTTGTCGGAGCGGTCCTCCCTGCCCCCTGGTTCTATGCGCTCATTGGCCCGTGTTCCTTTTTATACCATATGGTTATTTAATTAATACCTGTCTCTACTACTAGGTTATACAGTCTGTGTGGGCAGGGACTGGGTCTGTTTTTGCTCACCATTGTGTCTGCCATCTGTCACAAAGACTCTCACATAGTAGGCTATCAGTGAAAGGATGACGAATGCTTGCATGAGTAAATAAATCAGTGAGTACCTTGTGTGGGGGAAGCTGTCTATACCAAGCGGATCCCTGGCCCTTACCTTGTGTGCTGGGCTGGCAGACACGGAGTCCAGGAAGCTAGGTGTCTGCCATGCCCACAGCAACCTTGTCAGGAAAGTGACCTGAGCCACTTCACTCCTGAAAAAGGGGTTCTGATTTGTGCCATGTGATTTGAGTGGAAACAGCCCTGTCGGTCTGGCCACAGTTGCCTAGATGAGGACTGGTGTCCTTACCAAATTGTAAATGACCTGGGCGGGAGACAAGCCAATACCTTTTGAGGAAGCTTGGCATGAATTTGGCATGGGTGGTGGCAAGTTTGGGAATTTCTCTTGAGGCGTCTACCTACCAGGAATTCTGGAAAAGTGAAAAAAGAGAAAGAAGGTCATTTTAGGGCTGGCTGACTCCCCAACCACGCCCTGAGCTATTATTCTAGAAGCCTGCTGGACAACCGGCCTTGGTAGCCCTGGGACCAGAGTGACTTCATGGCTGAGGAAACCATGCACCTTGCCACCCCGCGCTGCCGGATAACCTGACAATATGGCTCCTTGATCACCAGTAACTTGTGTTCATTCCTTCGTTTCAATTTGAAGGAGGCACGAATAATCCAAGTGTAAGGATGAAGCATGAGTTTCTCTCTGCATATTTGTCTTCATCATGTGCTGGGCAGGAAAAAAATAGACCTCTTTGGTTTCTCCTTAGGGCTGCTAAGAGTCTGTCAGAGTTGCTGCTAGAAAACACTCAGCACAAAAACCTGTGTCTAGCATCTGTTTTCCTGATCTGCTTGTGAAATTTTTCACGGCATCTTCATAGCTCCAGGACTGTTGGGGTTGTTAAAGTGAAATATCACCGCTAGGTGAAGACATGGCCTGTTTGTGAGTCAGTGGTAATCACCAACACCCCAGGTCCTAAATCTTTCAGGAGTCAGTGCAGGTATGGGCGTTTGGGTGTCTGAATGCCTCTAGTCAGTCCCGTTTGTTTGTGTCTCTGTCAATGTTGCAAAAAGAACAAAAGCAAGCAAGGCATGAGCAGATCTATTTCCATGAGGTTGGTTAGAGGCCTCAAAAATGAATTCCAGGCATGTGATCAGATGAGTAGAGGGAGGGGAAAAGATTTTACAGTTTAATAAGTTGAGCTCAGCCAATGCCGATCGAAAGAATCAGGGGAGGTGTTTGGGAATCAGTTAGGCAGATTAGAGATGGAGTCATTTATGTCTTTCTGACTTGACTGCATTCTGTGTGAGCAGGGGCCCTGGCTGTTTTTGCATTTTAATGCCTCCCCAGTGTCTAGCCCAAGGCCTGGCATACAGCAAGCACTCCACACATATTTTTTGGAGAGAATAAATGCATCAGAAAGGAGGTTTCAGTCATGAAGCCAGGCCGGCATAGGAACAGGGAACCAACTGAGGGAAGAAATAGGGAGGGAGGTTCAAGGAGAGAGGCGGGTGTGCTTTTCCACTGATAGCTTTACCTCTGAATAGCCTTGTTTTTCACGAATAAATAAAGCATGGAACAATTTCCTTACCATTATAGCGCCTGGCATATAAGAGAAACCCATCCAGCAATCATAGGTAGGCAAGTAAAATAAATACTTAACCTATGTGAGGAATAGATTGCTTTCCCATGCTCCTGGAGACCAGAAGCAGTCCCCAGGTGGTTTCTGCTCAGAGCCCAGAGACATTGCACATCGGTGCTCAGACATCTCATTTTTGGCAGAAGGACCTGGCAGGGGGCTCCTATTGCTCCAATTGTGACACATTCAGGGCAGGAGGCTTTGTTGGCTTCTTACCTCGTTCTTAAAATGTTTGAACTCTGGTTTTCAGTACAGGGTGCGCTAGTGCTCTTACAAAAACAGGTTTGCGGAAGCAACACCGATGAGATCAACACCCCGGACTGCTGAGCGCGGCTCTTCCCTGCAATGGAAACATTACCCGCATGACTTGGGGAGCCAGAGTTGACTTAGAGGAGCTTAACTGATTTGATTCATCAGTTCAAATCACCTTTAATGTGGCCCATTAGTAATGCCACCATATTGTAAGTGATACATCCACAGAGGCATTAGTCATTATACAAATAGAATTAATAGGTTTCACTACACTTCAAGATAAACATGTTGGAACAGTAACTCCATTCACTCAGGGCCTTTTGAGCTTGCTCAGGGCCTTTACCTGACTGTTAGAATAAATACAAAGTTTTATGGCCTACTTGCTCTGTGTGACTTCACCATCAGCACACGACACAGATTCAGTTTAGAAATTGCAGTTGTGTGCATTGACACATTTATTTATTTATCCATGCGTTCATTCATTCTCTTACTTAGTAACCTATTGTTTTTTCCCCGTTAAGCTTGTAGAGCATTGTGGTTCCCTGACTACCATCACAGGATTCACCAGGACTTTTATTGAAGCGCAAATGATGAGAATGTCTTGGTGAACGTGAGACCAGAGAGCAGGCATTATGTGTCGAACAGGCGTTTGGGTGTCAGACTCACCTGGATTTGAAGTCTAGTTCTGTTTCTGACTATCTGTGTAAGTGCAGAATTGGCTCTACTTCTCTGAGCCTTCATTCCTTATCTGGAAAATGGCTGTGAAATCCCTCACCTCTCACCATCTCTACATTGCATATCTCTTTTCCTTCTTATGCAACTCCCATAATGCCAAGGTTCTAGAAAAGATCCTTGAGGACCAGGCGGGCCTCCTGAAGGAGGAATTTAAGTTGACCTGGGAAAGAAAAATAGGACAGGCTTGGGAGGACATGTTTTCTACAGAAGTTACTACAAAAGCAAGCATGTGTTGATAGGAATGTAACAGCAAGTTGGAAGTAGTGGGGACAGCAAAGAGACCAATTTAACACAGGGGAAAGGAGGGCAGTATAGCGGGATGGTGGGAGAAGTTAGAAGGGGTTGGGCTGTGGAAAGCAGAGAATGCAAGATTTTCCAGAATGTACAGAGCGAGGAATGGCGCCAGTGTACAAAATATCTCACCCTAATTCTGTTGTATCTTTCAATAATCAGCAAAGCAGTTTGCAAACACCAATTCTTAAAAAAAGATACCCTCCAAGGCAGAGTGAGAAACATTTTTTGGGGAGTTGTAAGCCTAAGTAGGCTGTAGAAATATGTGCATTCACAACAGCAAGTTCCTTAAGGGCTTGTGCCTTAGTTCCTTCATTTAGAAAAAGGCGGATGATCACGTTTGTAACAGTAACTACATTGTAAGTTTACTATGGTGTTTAATAACATATATGAAGTACATTGCTCTGTATTTAGCATAAAAGTACATATTTGATCAGTATTAGCTATTATTATTACATACACAGAGAGATGTCTGGCAATATATTATATCAACTTATTGGTTATTTCTGTGTGTGGGATTTCAAGTGAGTTTTATTTGCTTTTTCTCTATAATTTGAATTTTTCCAATAAATGTGCAATATTTTTATAAAAACTATAAAGCTATTTTTTTTTTTAAATCCATACTTAGCAATGAAACATTTCAGGACATGAAGTCTAGAGGGATGCAGCTCTGCCGGGAACAACCTTCCCAATGATCAGACTGAATAGTTTACTACTTTAGCACTAAAAACTCTATTTCAGAAAAGGGTCTTTGTTTTACATTTTCGTGACTGAATGGTCTATTATATGTGGAAGCTTTTTACAAAATGAGGGGTTCCTCAAAGGTACTAAGAGTCTCCTCCGCTGTAAATACCTGGGCTTATAGCTTTGAAATGACAGATTTTGAAATTCTAGTCTCTGCCTCCCTCTTCCACGTTCTTGTGTTCAAGGATCTTGGGGACAGAAGACAACCAAATCCCCCGGGAGACTGTGAGCCTCACTACGGCAGAGCAAGTACCACTTATCTTTGTATTCTCAGTACTTGGCACAGTGACAGGCACACAGTAGGCGCTACATAAATATTTAAGTTGGATGAAAAAATGAATGAATGAATGCCAGCTCTAAGGGCTGAGTTTCTGCTTGGGAGGTGGAGAGAGTGACACCCTATTACATACTTAAATTTGATTAGGAAATGTTAAAACATTAAATGGAAACCAAGTAATTTTTCTAGGAGCAATTTTAAAACCAAAATTGAAGCACAAAATTCAATGACTCTTTATTGAGGGCCTACAGCACTCCATGGCTTGATCTAAATTTTGAGGATTCAGTTGTGACGAAGAGCTTAATTCCAGGGGGGAATATAGACTTTGATCAAGTCATGACATATGAGAAGCGAGACCTACCAGGGAAAAGAGCTGGATGCTTTGGAAGTGTATGATGGGAGACCCAGTCCAGATGGGGTGGTGGGGCAGGTAGAACAGAGGTGGCCAGGGAAGGCTTTTGTAAGAAGGTGTCATTTAAGCTGAGACCCAAGGTTGATGAGCAGTTAGATAGGAGAGAAATGATAAGCAAATCATTGCAGAGGTTACCAAGGTGAAGAGCGAGAACAAGAGGAGGGAACCACATGTCCAAAGCCCTAAGCTGGGGAAGAGCTTGTGACATGTGAAGAACAAAAAGAAGGCCAGTGTGGGCAGGACACATGCAAGAATGGTGGCCGTGGCAGCTACCATGTCCCTCAGGGCAGGGCCATGGTAGAGAGTTGAGACTTTACCTAGATGCAGTGGGAAGACCGTAAAGGGCTTTAATTTGAGAGTGACCACAACCTTATTTACATTTTCAATGTGTAATAGCTGCCAGGTGACCAAGGGATTGGAGTGAGGCTGAGTGAAAGCAGAAGATAATCCAGGTGAGCAAAGAGAGTGACCTGAAGGAGTACGTGGACCTGACTCTCTGTGGCTAGTAGACATGGAGAGAAATGGATAGATTTAAGATGTGGTTTGAAGATGGAACTGATAAGGCTTGACGCTGGATTGGAAGTGGAAGGGCAACTGGATTTAACCCTGCCTACTCCAGCCATCGTACTTACTCATTCCGGCACTCTCGCCCCCATTCCCATTCATAGTTTTATTTTTCTACCAAGTATTTATTACCATGTAACACACAAATTTTACTTGTCTTCATATTTTTAAAAATTACCTGTTTACTCTATTAGAGCTGAGGTGTTTGTCTGTTTTGTTTAATGTCTTTCCCCTGATACCTAAAACATGCATGATACATAGTAGGTGTTCACTAAACATTTGTCACAGTATTGAATGAGAGAGTTAATAAATGAATAAACAAATGAGAGTGAAAAGACAGGGAAAAGTGAAGAATATTTTAGTTGGCTATTGCTACATCACAACCAGCCCCAGAATCTCAGGGGTGTACCACAGCAAACATTAATGTTTCCCACTAAGGGGCCTGTGAATCAGCTCTGGTAGGTGGGCTTCAGGCTGCAGGTCTATTGAGCAGCCTGTGGTTTGGGATCTGCTCTGCTCTATGTGTATTTTTATCCTCCCTGGACTGATGGCTACCTAGGGTCTAGTCTTCTAATGGCAGATGGCGGAAGCACAGTAGACCAAGCCAAACTATCAAGCACATCTGAAAATTATGTTCATGTCATGTCCACTGGCTAAAGTCAACATCAAGGGTACAAGGAAGTACATGCCACCTTCTCTAGGGAAAGATACTGCAAAGTCACGTGGCAAAAGGGGTGACTGTAATTCCACAACAGGTTTAGGACAATCACCCAGTAGACCACAGATGACTGCCCGGTATAAGCCACTACATGAATGGGGTTGCCATTTACTGATATGGGGAAGATTGAAGCAGGAGCAGATGGGGGAGGAAGAATGACAAATATTAGTTCAAATTTGGACCTGATAAAACCAGTGAGACTGCCAAGGGCAGGTGTTATAAATGGTAGAAGCATAATGAGCTTAAACAGAAGCAGAATGCAGACGCTAATGTCATTGGGAAGTCGAAGGAGGATCTTCAGAGCTTCAGACACAGCCGGATCAAGTAATTTTGTAAGGGCTTCTCCTCTGTCGCAGCTCTGCTTCTCTCTTTTGGCTTTATTTCCAAGCAAACTCCCTCTACGTGGTGGCAGATGGCCCGTGGCAGCCACAGAGTCCCCCTTAGTTTAACAATGACAAGAAGGACTTCTTTCTCTCAACATCCATACATCAATCTAAGGGATGACACGTGTGATATTACTAGAGTCATAAGCCCATCTACGAACCAGTCACAGTGGCTTGGCTAATGGAGAACTCCGATAACCTCCTGGGTCATGTGTCCATCTCTGAGGTGGGATGTCTGCTACTGTGGTTAATGTAGGAGGGGAATGGTACTACAAGGGAAGCAGGAGAAAGGGGATTCGAGAGTATGGCAGGAAGACAAAATCCAAAATCTGCAGTCCAGTAGAGATGTTAAGAGGGTAGTTGAAGAGCTTGGAGTTCATTAGTCAAGTCCAAGATGAAAAAAGAAATTTTGGGAGTATCTGTGATAGATAGTACCAGAGAGAGGCCTGAGGGTAAATGAGATCACCTATAAAGTAAGAACAGAAGAGTCTACTGTCAGGTAAAATGAATACACATTTTATGTAACAAATAAATTTGCTAAGAATATTTTACGAGTTGCTGGCATATCAATGAAAATACATGTTTTAAAACAAATACGTGTATAGCACTTACTATGTGCTAGGTACTGTGTTAAGTGCCTAACTAAGTCTGTATTCATTTAATCTACAATGATTCTAGTAAATTGATACTACTGTTATCCCCATTTTACAGACGAGGAGACTGAGGCACAGATTGGTTAAGAAGCTTGTGTGAGTTCACCCAGGTAGTGAGACAGTCTGTGTTTAAACCAGGAAGTCTGGCTTCAGAGTTCTCATAACTAAGATTTATGCAGTTAAAGGGCATCCTAGGGAAGTTTCCATCTCTCCTTCGCCTCTCCCCCATTCCATAGCACTCTCCAATTTTCACCTGCTGCTCTGGATTGGCAGCGGAGCGCACGTGTGGCTTGGCTCTTCTGAGACTACATCTCTGAGGATGAAAACTAAGAATGTAGAACCGTGGAGGTCAGTTGAGTTAACGTGGAGAGTGTTTGCCATCAGGAGGAACAGATGCTGCTTAAGTCAGGAAGAAACGAGTGTTCACTCCAAGCCCTGCTTTAGAAAGCCTCTTTGTTTTATGACTCTGGGTGCAAGCAACCCTTTTAATTTTGTGTTTTGGATTCCAGCCATAGGAGGCCTTCTTTAATGTAGCAGATGGCTGGAGACAGGCAAGGCGGGTTCCTACACTCTCCATCAAGCCGCCTTCCCTAGAGAGGATTCGCCCAATTATGTTGCTCTGAAAAAAAGAAGAGAACTTAAAATGGACACATTAAATTTACACCACACGTAAAGTACTCACTGCTTTATGCATCTGCAAATATTTGGAGGTCAGGAAACCCTTTGAGGATCTGATGAAAGCTATCGAGTTTTTGTGCAGAAAATTTGTACATAGGTTTATACACAAAATGTACATATTCCTTCCAGGGGCTCATAGAGTCTCTGACATCCATCCCTGAAGCTTCAAGGGGTCTGTGGCCTCAGGATTCCTGTGCTTCCAGCAGAGGCAGCTGTCCATTCTTTTACTGTCCTTTTCCTTTTTTCAATCCAGTAGGAGTCTCAACTTCAGAGTTGTGAAAAGGAAGGTCTGTGGATTATTAAGGAAGAATTTCATATCAGGACACTCAAATTTTACTAGGAAAAAAAAATCCTTTCGAATGTTGGATAAAATCACTTTAATGTATTCTCTGACTGTCATTCTGTTAAAAACTAACGTGAGGTTCTTTTGAAAATTGTAACGTGATTTTTTTCTCTCTGGGATTGGATTGTGGGTTAGGTCTTTGCACATCATTTCTTTGGGAGTTCACTCTCCTCACAACTTTTCCCAGTTATCTGGCTCCTGCACTGTTGCCAGTATTAAGGATTCGTGGTGGGATAGTCTGGCAATTGAAGAACATACACAGAATTCTCAGAACTTGGAAAGGCAGCTTTATTGTTTCCAGGACACTGTCTGGAGGAGTCACACAAACTTAGATATTTCTTACTCTGATGTCCACTTGTCATAGTGTGTGAGGAAGTGAGACATCTTTGAGGAGGCTACCAGGACCCTTTACGGATCTCCATGATGTCATTCATTCCCCGATCCTTCAATGCTGGGTCACTCCTCCAGACATGATCACAGTCTTTCAGTTCTACTGGGTATGCACTGGTCCTTTCGGGAGAATCTTCTGAGCTACAGAAAAGGGTGGCATTGACATACTTATTAAGGATACTGAAACCAAAACCAATTTGCCTTAATTACACTATCTTTAAAAATATTAATTTAAAATATGGAAGGACTAAGTTAATTATTCCACTTCTTCATGTCTCATATGTCCTGGAAATTACTTCCTTTTGGGATCTGGAACATTCAAGGTGGGAGTAAGTCATGGACTAAACATTTAGACTGGTTCTTTCCACCAAATGAATAATTAAAGCAATTATCAGAAAAATTCAAAGAAAAGGCCCATTCCCTCCCTAAACAATCCAATGAAAGAAAAACTACTACATCAGGGTTTCTCAACCCTAGCCTGTATCCAATAGATGCCACTAGCATCGCCCTCCTAGGTATAACAACCAAGATTGTCTTCAAACATCAAATATGTGCCTTCTCTGGGGGGCACAGGCATCCTTGGTTGAGAAGCACAGGCCTAAGTTATCCTGAAATAGGTTTCTCTACAAGTGCAGGAAATTGTATAGTATTGAAACCACTTTTATCTGATCTTCTTGATCAGGTGAATGCTAAACTGAAAAGGCAGTTTGTCTATTTTGTTGCCCCACTGACTGTATCTGTATGTTCAGATCATCCTGTTCTCCACATGTTTTTAGATCCCATTTGATTGCCAAAAACAGGGCCTTCCTCACTTCATTCCTCTGGCTCTGGCAGGCCTGTGCATCTGCTGTTTGATACCTTTTTGACTACACAGATATTTAGTGATCTGATTATCTATCCCTTTTGAGGTCTAGATAATTTCTCAGTCTCTTGGTATCATCTATTGCACTGCTAAAGTTTCCATTCTTCCCTTCTATGTATCTTTTCCTATTTAAAACCTAAACTGAGCCCACATAGCAGCTTGGAGAGGTGGGAGTCTGGTTGATTCGATCAGTACGTGGACACACAGTTCAGGAAGCAAAACTTTGGCTTTGAGATTAGAAATGTGATTGCTGGAAGGAATCCTCTAATCACAAATTGTGCCTTACATATGAGCAGTGACTACAGGACAGCAAAAAGTTTGTTTGGGGAAGGATTTTACTAGCTGTTTGAAGTGAGGAGTGGCTCTAGTGTACAAGACATTTAAACCAAATTGTTATGTCTTATAATGTCCAGCAAAGCACTCTGCAAACATCAGTTCTGGAGGGGAAAAAAAAAAAGCATCCTACAAGGCAGGCTTATAGGCACTTCTGGGAGTTGTAAACCCATATAGGCTCCAGGAATATCTGCCTTCCAAGGGCTGGATACTCCTGAACCAACAACAAATAATCAGCGAGTGTGACAAAGAGTTAAAATACACAGACTTTACTTTCACAATGTTTATGATGTAGTAAAGAGGTTTAAGGTGTAGACCTGAGATTGCAACCCGATGACCAGCAGGCTAAATCGGGCCCATGGATTTGTTTTTCTTGGTTTGTATAAGGTTGATCCTCCTGAATGTCTAAGAAAGAGAGAAAAAGAGAGAAGGAATCAAAGAAGTTGCAAACATGTAAAACTGAGATTTTAGCATTAAAATCAAGATTTCCAGCTGTCTTTGAAAGGTCAGCCAACACTGGGTCCTTATTCCCTCATCTCACTGCAGTGACAGTTGACTGGGGTGGAACTGCAGCTGCCCCCTTTGTACAGAGCAGGTCCCCTCTGGTTCCCGACCCTGGCCCACTACACTCCCTTACCAGGCCTCTGTCCACTTTTGAGATGTCCACCCTAATGTAGACCGCTGCAACACTTACTTTGTGTCTTCACTGTGGAAACCAACCACTGGAGCCTGGAGCAAAACAGCAGCTGTCCACTGTGTGTCAAATGAGATGACCCTGGCTCAGGCTGTGAAGGTGGCAACAGAGTAGTGAGAAGTGGTCAGATTGGGACCTATTTTGAAGGCAGAGTCAGTAAGATTTTGTGATGCATTGGATTAGGGTACGAGAGAGAGGATTAAAAAATAACTCAAATTTTGACTTTTACTTAGATTAATTTATTTAGAAAGGAAGTCTATAGTTGAATATTAGAAAACCAATACTGAACTTTTAAAATAAAAATAATTTTAAAGTTTTTCTCCACTAGTACTCTCCAAATTTCACTAGTACTCCCCTAGGGGGTAAAGCTATCATATTCTGGGAATTGCTGACAGTTGGGGGTAACTGGAGTGGAAAAGCATTGAGAAGAGCCCCAGTTATCAAGACAAGAGTTAGGTTCTTGCGGCAGGAGACGGAATGGAGGGATATCATCAGCCTATGGACGGCCTCTCTGCAGTGGTCCAAGGGCTGAGTCCCCACCGGATACGCCCCGACCCCCAGTAGGTGGAGGGGGTGTGTGTCTTGAGCTACTGGGGTTGATCTCCCAATACATGGAGTTTTACTTCGGGGAACTCCAAGGTGGGCACTGGCTGGTTTCATAGGCCTGCAAGGGTAGGGGTTAGGAGAGGCTCCGGGATTTCCACATGGGAAGGGTTTTAGGGCTGTGTCTAGTAAGACACCTTAAGAAGAGGTTCAGAAGTTTGTGTTGAAGGTACTTCACAGAAAGAGGCCTCTTTCCGCAGATTAGTCAATAAACGTAGCGAAGTTGTATCCGATGATGTCTCTATTTACACTTTAAATATCACTGAGAAAATCTCCAAATTGCCCATGTCGAGGACAGTTTTCTTTTATTAGAATGTGGGTCGATTTGGTTAGTGGAGACGACTAGTGGCCATGGCGGTGGTGGGAGCTAATCTACTCTCACGCCTGGGTCTGGCCATTGAGGCTAGAAGCCTCGGGTGATCGGAAATCAGAGTTCGCCGGCGCCGAGCCAAGCGCGGAGCTTCCTTCAGCCGCCAGAGCGAGGCGGCCCTGCCCACCGTCCCGCAGCGGTCACTCGGCCGCTGGCGCGCATGCGCTGACCGCAGCGGGAGTCCTTCCCGGCTCCTTCCCTCCCTCATCCGGGTCCTGGGCGAGCGGGCGCCGTGCGCGTGTCCCGTGGCCGAGCTGCTAATAAAGTTGCACTGAGGGGAAGCGCAGCGACGGCGCCGGGAGAGTGTGCCCAGGCGGCCGGAGAGTGAGTGTGGGGCCCCAGGGAGGGCGGGCGAGCGGGAGCGGGGGCTGCGGGCTCTGCCCGGACGCGGCTCGCCCTCAAGCCCTGGCGGCCGGACTCGGGCCAAGGCGGGGGCGTTCGGCCGCGGGCGGAGCGGAAACCACCCGGGCCTTCGGGGAGGGATGTAGGCCGAGTCCCGGCCTGTTGGGGTCCGGTCGGGCGGGGATGGGGAGGCCCGTCTGGCCGCGGAGGCCTTTCCTGGGGCCGGGGGCGTCCTGAAGCAGGGCCAAGGCTGGTCCTTGTCCCAGCGCCGCCGTGACCCCCCAGACTGTGGAGGGAGGCGTTCGGGACGCCCTCGAGGGGATCCCCGGCCCCGCTTCTGTCCAGGGGAGCGGTTTGTTCTTCGTCGTCTTAGCACCCCCCTCAGTACATACCCCGGTACGATTGCCGTGCTCGGCAGAGCAGCCTCGTCGGCTGCACTGCGAAGCTGTCCAGCGTCTTGATGAATCCGTGCCACCGTCGCTTTGTGTTGCAAAGATAAGCATCCACGCTTATCGGTGAGAATTACACTCTGGGCAGTTGTGACCTGCTGCTCCACTCCGCTGGTGGTGAGACCTGGTTTCTGCCACTTGCCATGCCAGTTTTCATCGCTGCAAGGATTTCTTCCACTTGTAAACGTCTGCGCGGTTGCAAGGAGAATGCCAGGCAGTGTCTGTCTGCCTTCGTGCCCGGTCCTTCACTTCAATATCAGTCCTCAAATTAATTTTCCGGTCTCTCCTCCTCCCCCTCCCTTTTCTCTCTTCCCCTTTCAGCTGCTGTTATTACGTGGAGTTTGGAGCCTAAGCTTTGAAAACTCCATGCGGCGCCGGTCTTAAGTCGGAGCATGCTCAGTAGCCAAAACAGATTTTGGTTGCAAAAAGAACTGGGGCGATGATAGTCGGGTATTTGGACCGTTGCCCACTTCCTGACAAAATGTTTCAATTCTGATTTTGGTGGCATTGGAGAATAGAGCCGTAGGCCAGCCTGGAGGTGAGGAATGCCTGAACACCCTGGGCCAGATCTCTATCTTGATTGTAGAGACATTGTTTCCTGACCAGCTGGAGGTCTAAAGAGGAGGGGAAAAAAAAAAAAAAAAAAAAGCATTCCTGGCCGCTTGTGCGTTGAAATTGGGTGTGGTGCGAAGCATATCTTGTTTACCTTATCTTTCGGTGGAAAAAGTTTTCAAGTCTGGTTTGGTGTGTCACATCTAGCCTGTTGCCTAGCACTACCAAAAGTGTCCTTATCTAGCGACAAAGACTGGATAGGTGGAGGTTGTGGCTTGGCCCTGTCATGGAAGTTGAGAGGAAAGGGTGTTTGAGTTGCTGTTTTAAAAATTCTTTTAAAAATTCCTTTTTTTAAAAAAACGAGAGTACTTGAATTTCCTTAGAGTACCCAAATTGTCCAGGGTGAATTAGTTTTTAGTTTTAATTTCAAAGATGAACGGTTGAAAACCTTAGTCCTAGTAGGTATAGTAACATTCCAAGTAGTTTAAAATTTCTGCTAGATGCCAAGGCTGTAATGTCTGTTGTGGGGAAAACAATACCAAACCCACTGTGATGGTTTCACATTTATCGGTCCAAATATTGTTAGGAAATAAGTTGGTTCCAAATTCAGTAAGGAATTATTTATAGAGCTGAACAAATTATTTTATATTCATTTTTTTAACTCCTTTTTTGCTAACTTTTTTTCCTCTAAGGTGAACCCAGAGATTACAAGACTACGAAAACAACTCATAAGAGACAAGTGAACAAAATGTAACCTTCGTAAAAGTTATACATGTTACATTTGGAATTTTTAATTTAATTTTCGTTTATATTGTTAGCATGCTTGTCTATAGCATCCTCCCTTCCTGCCCTCTACATTGTTGCTCCCTCAGTCAGTATGTTTTTTCTTTTTCATACAGCTGCTGTTATGGCATAAACTATACCCATTTATCTTTGTTACAAAAAGCCGTTCGTCAGTTACACCTCCATTTCTTTCAGATAGTTGGCAAAATAGGCTGTAAAAGTTAGATTAACTTTCTCGACTGGCTTTTAGATTTTAAATGCATCCATATGATATGATCTAGTTAAAAGGAGGAAGACAGCAGTGAACTGGAAAAGAATAAAATACTTTTGTAGAATCTGTGCAGTTTGGTGGTATTATCAACTTGTCTGGTTCACTGGTAGGCGCCACAGAAATGGGTAGATTGATATGTGTTGCATTTCTTTCCCCTCTGGCAAAGTTAGCTATTAATTTCAGTGGGAGACAGTGGCAAAATGTTGTTACTAATGAGGTTTGAATCAGATTGTTGTTTACTGTTGGTTATGTAACATGTTGCTGGGAGTATTATTAAAAGTTGCTTTCTGTTGCAAGGTAGAGAGGCAAGTAAATTCTGCTTACCCTCTTCCCTGGGTTTTAATTCTTGGCTGAACCTGAAGGCACATTAGACTATAACCGTAATTATACCTGGGCAGCCTGTCTGTTTCCTGTTTTCATCATGAACCCAAACATTATGATTTGCAGTGATGATCTTTTTTGTCCTTTGCGTTAAACAGACGCCATACGTTTTCTCTCTGTACTGAAAACAGATTTGTAACTTGGTCAAATCAAAGATACTGGTTTCTTCGTGTTTTGAAGAGTAGGCAGTAAAATACCACTTTTTTTCATTTTTTTATTTCTTAGTTACTTAAATGGGAATACTATTTTTTTGAATACTATTTAAAAAATCTATTTCACACATGTTGCTTAACTGTGTTTTATGTAGATTTTAATGTTACCAGTAATCTGTAGTCTTTGAATTAAGAAAGCCCTTTTTGTTTATGACTTATCAGTGTTTATTATTACCAGATGTATATGTTGGTTCAGGCAGTGAGCCACACATTTAGGTGAATTTCAGAGCTGACTTGAGTACACTTTAGGATATAGCTGCTTTTATTCCCTTGGTTTATCAGTCTTCCCTGTTCTTTTGGAGATTCTGTATTTCTCTCTCTCTCTCTCACTCTCTCTCCCCCCCCCCCCCCCCCCCCACACACAAAGAAGAAGCCTACTAGTTTAGTTCTTCAAATGTTACAGGCACTTTATATGGCTTCGCCAATCTACTCCTAAGGTCAAAGACATTGGAGATTTCCTTTTGTAAGGCACAGTAGTAGCCTCTTAGGGATGGTTCCCATCTCCACCAGCCTTGATATTCAGGAGAAAAAATATCTGGGAAGGTAGGACCCAAGACAGCTGCACAGAGATAGGGTGTTTTCCCACCAAGGGAGATGAATGATCCCAGGAAGCCCGTCCCTGGCTTTTTATACCTTGTGTTTCCCCTTCCAAAGTAATAGAGTAACAGTTATTGAAATGTTTAGTGCTGGATTATCTAGTTTGTTGCTGTTGTCGAGAACTCTCAATCTGAGAGGTATGTGTACTAGTTGAAGAATTACTAGAGGCTAGATTGTTGTTAGGATTAATTAATTTTCCAATTTCATAGAGTGCTTTTGTTTTCTAATAGCTTTTATCAGTTTACAACTTTGAAAAGATGGGGTAATTGCAGAGTTACTAGGTTTTTCATAAATAATCATCTAGTTTTAGACTTTTTAGTTTTGATATATTTTTGCCTTGGGCAGTTAGGTGGGGAGATTTCTGGTCCTATTGTAGTACAGAGGTGGTTTCAGTGACTTTTCTTCTTGCATTTACAATATTCCTGAGTTGACTGTGGTAACATTTTAGAAGAAAGTTCTTTATTAGACACTTCTGTGTGTGTACTACTAAAATTATAATTCACTTTTGGAAGGTAGTCAAAGTACATTTTGTAAACAGGCTTTGCTCTTGAATTCTGTGGTACACCAGTCTCTGCCTATAATGTATATATAATTTACAGACTGGTATACTCTATGGAAGCTTGAAATGGTTTGATCTGTTGTGAGATTTTAACTGGGTTTTTTTTTTCTCTTGATTTCCATATATGTTATTTTTGTTATTACTGAAAATAATAGTGAGAAAAAAACTGGTGTCACTTTCCCACCTTTCTCTGAGCATAGCAAATGGAGTCGTGGGAAGAGTCTACGCTTTTCAGATTTAACTATGATCTCAGAATATGGCTGGTGCTTTCAAGGCAAGTTTTGTTTTGTTCTATTTTGTTTTCATGATGTGTTAGGATCTGTCTAGCATCTATCTGGTAGGTTGTATAACTTGAGATCTAGTTATTCTGGTTTGTGCGTTCTCAGGAAATGGGGGCATTGCAGAAATATTTCAAAGCTAGTCCTGTGTTTTCTTTACCCTTATTCACATCTTTCCGCCCCTTTAAATGAGTGCCTACTTAACCACTGGCCATTTCCAGTCTTTGGATTTGTAAGTAAGTGTAAATTAAATGAATGCTGACTAGACCTGAAAAGGTACCCAGAGCCATATTTGCTCCCTTCTCTTCTAAGTGATTGAACTCTGGAGTGCACATATGAGTAGGTATATGGGGAACCTCTACATAAAGCATTGGAACATACGTGTACACAAGTTAGCACTTTGCACTCCAGAGACATTTTTTGTGAGGTAATGACTTGGCATTTGCCCTTGACGATTGTATAATTTAAAGCAAAGCACTGTAAAGATTGACCAGCGCTGTCTCTATGCCTGTGCCTACAAGCCTGTACAAGTGTGCTGGAATACATCTGGTAGCAATGTCGGAAATCTTGCAGGCTCTGTGGGGGTGAGTGCTACATCTTGATCAGGCTCTGCTTAATTAGAGGACTTAGAGGAGCAGGTGAAGTTTAGAGAGTGATTAAGAACTGGGAAACAAAAGTCTGGATGTGGGAGATTAAAAAAATTGTAGACTGTGTGGGCACAAAGAGACTAGGCAAGAAGATTGTGCTGTGAGAAGTGTCAGGGAACATGAGTGCAGCTCCTGTCTGGCTCTGAATGGTTCTCATCCACTCTGAGAACTTTTGATGTGTTTGGAATTGGGGAGCTGCATTTGGGAAAAGGGGTGATTTAAGTGTTTCTCTAGGAAAATGGTTTTGGTACTCATGTGATTGTATCCCTCGTCCTTATAGGTGTTCCCATAAAGAATGGGATTTGTGAATCTAGTAGAGCTTGTGGGTAAACTTGTTCGTGATTTCTTTATCTTTTTCTGTTTGCCGTCATGGCTGTGGCTTACATGTTTTGTAGTAATTGTGTACCTGGATCTAGGATTGGTGTGACAGTGATGGGGGGTGTCTACTCTTGCGGATACTTGGGGACTAGTATCGAGATTAGAACCACAAGGGTAAGATATTTTTAAAGCTTTACCCCCATCAACCACAGAAAAAGTTCCCGTTGGATGTAGTATACAGGCAGGTGACTCTTCCTCGGCACGTGATCCTAAGAACATTGGTTTTCAAACCTGCTGCGTACCCGGGGCCCTTGTCAAAGATGTGGGACGTAGGGTGTTGCTTTCAAACCTGATGAATCTGAATTTTGTGAGATGCTTATGATGGTTTCTTTAAAACCCCCATCTGTAATTCTTTTGTCCAGGTTTGGCTGAGATGATGGTACGTTGTGACCCACATGGGCGTTTATGTGCATGGGTTGATGTGCCTAGGAGATTTTGTTAGGGTTAACAGTGTTAGGTGACATTTTTGGATTGGTTTGCTTGCCTTTTATGGTGAATTGAAACAATTAGAGAGATGTTAGAGCAGAAGGGGAAGCAGCTGTTTCTATGAATTTACGTCCGAAGTTTGGGCATGAGCAGTGTGTGTCTATGTGTCTGTGTCTCTGGGGGAGAGTGTTGAGGCCACAGTGTGTGTGTTCATGGGATTTTCATGAGGTCCTACTCAAGTACCTTGAGGTAAGAATAGGACCTTCGGGTTCTTGATATTAATATGACTTCATTTGAAATAGATACCTGGTGAATCTTAACGTTTTATTCATACATTTAGAGTAAGTAAAATATAACTGCTGATCTTCTTTAGCTTCCCTAACAGCCTTCCCCAAATCAACTGATGACAAATCCATTCTCCCAGTAGCCTTTGCTGACACCTTGGAGTCATTGACTGCTCTGTCCTCACATTCCCCAGGCCTCTTCCATCAACAGACTGATTGTCTCCCAAAATATATGTGAAATTGTCTCCTTCTCAGCACCCCGCGGCTCTCACCCTCGGTCATCATCATTTCCCCCCCAGATGACTGCAAATCTGTATTGGTCTCTCTGCTTTTACCCTTGTTGACCCACCCCCACGTGGCCCCCGATTTATTCTCAACACATCATCCGTGGTAATTCTTTAATAACATGTCAGAAAATGTCGTCTCCGCTCAGAGCTCCCAAGTGGGTCTCTATTCACTTAGCAGTGAAAGCCAAAGCCCTTACTATGTAGCCAGCATGCCCAACCTGTGTCTCTTACCTGTTTGACCCCATTCTGTATTTTCTCTTCCTTGTCCACTTTATTCTCAGGCTGCGCACGGGTCTTGCAGTTCCTTGAGTGGCATTTGTAAAATCTCTGAGGTACCAAAGGCATTTCCCTACAGGAGGATAAATGCTTTGGAACAATGAATTCTTACTAATATTTATTGGGAGCAGAAAGTAGTTTTCCCTAGTTTCCGATTCATTTTTCTTAAATTTCAGCTTCCAAATTTGTATAACCTGAAATATACTGGAGAGAATTCTTTTCAAATATGAATGACCCTAGTGATGTAAGTCTGCTTTCGTAAGTATTTTAATATGGCTGAGGTACAGGTGCACTTTGGTTTTAAACTTTGTTTTTCCCCTGACTATGCAAGAAATCCATGTTTATTTTAAGAAGTACAGAATTGTAAGAGGCAGAAAGTGAAAAGTGCCCCTCACCCAAGCTGACCCCAACTACTAATATCCCTTCAAAAGCTCCTTATGCACATTCTCTCATTCATCAAACAAGTAATTGTTGAGCATAAATATCACTAGGCTTATGGTGATGAGTGAAAATAGATACGGCTCCTCTCATTTCCATTCTTGTGGTGCTGGACAGATAATGTAAAAATATAGGTATGTTAAGTGCAACAAAACAGAGGTATGTGGTGCACTAAGAGTGTATCATAGGGGAATTGCAGCCAGGCAGACAGGTGGTCTGGGAAGGCTTCCCTGAAGAAGAGATGCTTGAGCTGAAATAGGAGGAAGATGTATGTGTGACTGTATGCTTTGTAATGTGATAGATTCTTTTGTAATGCATGATGCTTCTTGATTTTGTAAGGGTTTCATGTATGGCGGAGGTACTACTGCATTTCTTTGGATTTCCGAGGTGCTGTTAGGAGTCATTCAATTGTTAGTTGCAGTTTTTAGAAAAATTTCAGGGATACTTCTAAATTTCTAAATCTTACTATTATCCTGGTTTTCTTTCTAGCTCTGAGGTCATTTCTCTAAGAAATGACAAAAACGTATTCAAGAGAGGGTCATCTAGTCAGGTCTTCATAAACTAGAGGTAAATTCTAAAAGGCCAAGGGTAAGGGCAGATAATGGATACATAGTTATTTTCTTAATTAAGTCCCTCAAGTTCTGATGTAAAAAAAGTAGCACACATTCCTATCTGCTCAATTACTGGCCTCCTGGGCGTGTCTACACGTTTTTTACTCTATTTTAATACCTTATCTCTGTTGGCTGTCATGTGGAAATAAATTTAGAGTGAAACTAAGTGATGTGCTAAACAGCATCTGAAGCTCTTTCCCTATAACTCTTTAAGATCTTTGAGATTACAGATAGTTTGATAACCTCGCGGAGATTAGCCTTATTGTGTATTTCTAGCTAGTTCTCTTGTTCTATCACTTATGTTTCAGCAAACTAAACTAGTAGTATTTCCCCATCCTGGTAGATAAAAACTCTGATTTTCTCTCTTTACTCACAATAGCTTTCGCACCTAAGATATAGCTACTTCATGCTGATTGTCTCTCTCCACTCCCTTCCCCAAAGGGCCATTCCCTGAATTTCTTTTACGTCCTGTACACCCTTAGCGGATCTGCCATCACCCATTGTGTATTGTAGATAGGCATAGACACATCTTAGTTGTTTGTGAATTTGTGAGTCTTTAAAGTTAAGGTCTGGACCTGATTTATCTTTTAACCCTTTCGCTTAGTGGTTTGGTATACTCAGTAAATTGTGTTGCATAAATAAGACTATAATTCTGAGATTAAGTTTAGCACTGGTCATATATGTGTTCATATGTATATGTATGTATGTTAATAGAAATGCCTCAGTAGGTCCTGAAAGCATTGTAGAAAGGGAGTACAGAGAACCAAATTCAATTGCCCAGCAATCTGTAACCTGTGAAGACTTCAGTACTGAGCATAGCCTTTTGGGGCTTTTCTCTATTACTAAGATAAGTTTAGAGATAATGTAGAAAAGTATTATGGATGGTTATGTTCACAAGCAGCTGATTGACTTGAGTATGGGTTTTCTCAGTGTTCCTAAGTTCATTTTATTTAGTGAAAGGCAAAGGGGGCGTGAAAAATTGAACCAACTTTTCAGTAAGAGTTGAAATTAAATCCTTTGGTTACTAGAAAACCTAATTGTACTCTTATTTTCAAAGGTATTGTAAGTTCACTTGGGGATCATATTGCAATGCTAATATATGCAAATCAGAAAGTACAGTATTTTACTCTATTTTTTGTATACATAATGAGAAATTATTTCATAACCAAGGACTTACGTGACGTAAAATAAATCTGTTGCTTTATCCCAAACACTGATATTTATTTCAACTTGTGGACCAACGTGTTATTTTGAATATGATTACAGGAGAAAACGGATCTATCATATGGTTACTATAGAACAGTTTTAATCCCAATATAACGTTTCATTTAGAAACCTGAATTAAATATTATGGAAATGGATAAGTGAAATATGGATGGACCATTACAAGCATATATATGGCAAATTCTTGTGTTAAATGGAAAATGCAGACTACAAAATAGTAGTATCATAGTATACCCTCAATTGTGGCCTGGGGGGGTGGGGTGGCGGAGACTATATACATGCAGAGAAGAAAATGTAAGGAAATAAGTATACCAAATGTTAATGAAGTGATTGTGGTTAAGCACATTTTATAATTAGAAATTTTATATTTAGGAAAAAAAGTTTTTAAAAAAGTACTGCATTGTCTCGTTTCTGAGATAAGTATGTTCTAGTGATAAATGTGACACAAAATCTTAATGCTAATTGGAGCTTTGTAACTGCAAAAGAAAAGGCTGCCATAATAAGGGTAAACTTTTATATACTAGTTGTTATAAACGTGACATAGTCATTCCATGCCTACTGACTGACTTAGCTCAACTGAGAGAAGAGTGAGTTACAGGAGATAAAGAAGTTGATGAGATGTGTTAAGTATAAATAAAAAAAATCAAATTGAAAATGAGCACATTGAACTGGATTATCCTTGGTCTCTGAAACTATATAATCTTATTTTTTGATAACGTATAATGATTTGAATGTTTTGGAGAAGTCAAAGAGATATGAAAAACAATAGAGATCTTTGAGGAAAGAAAATTCCTTGACGGAAGCCTTTCTTTTTAGGAGGTGGTATGTACAGGTTAGAAGTGGAGCTGGGCTGCCAGGGGATCCCTGGCTTTATTTCTTCCTATCTGTAAATAAGCAAATTACATTTAATTTCTCTTTGCCTGTTTTTTCATCTGTTAAAATGAGAATAATGGAATTTACCTCATATAGCTGTTTTGAGATTTGACTGGTTTTCGGTCTATAAACATAAGGTCCTTAACAGTGCTTGGCGTGATGAATATTCAATAAATGTTAGTGGTCTCATCATCATCAAAGAATGTTATTATCTTTGCTTTAGCAGATGAGTTTGTAGATAGGAAGCTGTTGTGAAATCTTGTAATAGCTATATTCTTTTAAGAAAGTCAGGTGTCCAAAAGTCTCCCTCTATAAGTAACTTTTCGAGCTCATTCATGCACTTTGATCTGTTCAGGCAGTAGCAATGCAGCCCCTGGCCCACGTTTTCTGTAGAGGATTTCCAGCACAGCACAGTAAGAGAGGTTCATGATAACTAAGTCATCCAGGAGAACCCATGTTATAGTTAGGTCTTCATAAACTAATGGTAATTGGTTGAGGAAAAAGCCCATTTCAAATGCAACCTCTTAAAATGCAGGCCAGTATTTCATACTAAGTTGTGACTAAAAGGTTGGATTGGGACTTTATCTTGAATAATTAAAAATTTGGAAAAACAGTAGGTTATAATTGTAAACATGCACTAATTCTTATAATGAACAAAGAATGAATCAAGTGTAAGTGGATAGGCTAATTTTTCTCACAAAATAATTTAGTAGCATGATATAGCATCCTTCATGTTTGACATTTGTGGTACTAACATTAAGAGGATTTTAATTTTTTTTCCCCGAAAATATCCGTGAAAAATACATACTGACTTTCCCAAGGACCTCTGTTAATCCTTTGACAGTCAAGTTATTTTTTTTCTTCACAAACAATAACCTTACTTATTGATTACTACAAATGGTAAATTCCGGAAGCTCAGCGTTCCTCACCAGTGCTGACCCACTGCAGGAGTGCCATCCATCTGGGCGTGCCACATTGCATCACTCCCATGGGTCTTGGAGGCAAAAGAAACCGCACATCTGATGCTTAGGCTGCTTGCTGTGCCGTGAGTAATGAAGTCCTTTGTCTCTGACCCAGGAGTCTCATGTCCTTTGTCAGTATCTGTGAAACAGTAACTAACTTATTTGCCTGTAGAGCAATCGGGTAAAATTAAATCCCAGACCCTACATTGTTTGCCATCATTTTAATGTTGCCATCATTTAACTGTGAAATCTTAACAGTTTTTACAAATTTGCAGTTTCACTTGTAGCTTATAAACCATTATGATGAGGGAAATGCTAGTGAATGGGAACTAAATGTATAGGTGATCAGTTCACTAGCTAATTTATTTTAAAAGATTTTTTATATTGAAGTATATGTTGTAGTAAAGTGTACAAATCTTATGTGCATAGCTGAATGAACTTTTACATATGTGTACATCTATGTTATCACCCAAATCAAGATATAGAAAATTTCTAAATCCCCAGAAGCGTCTCTCATTCTCTCTTAGTAACATTCTTGCCTCTGATGCCATAAGTTAGTTTTGCCTGTTTTTAAATGTCATATAGGTAGAATGATATAATGTGTCATCTTTTGAATCTGACTTCTTGAGTATTATATCTATGAGCTTCATCCATGTTTTTTAGGAATGGAATTGCTTGGTCATAAGAACTTACGTTTGGCATTAGTGGATATTGTCAAACAATTTTCCAAAGTGGTTGGGTTAATTTATATTCCTACTAGCAATATATAAGAGTTCCAGTTGTTCTATATTGTCATGAACACTTATTCTTTTTATTCTTTAAGTTTAGCTATTCTGGTAGATAGAGAGTGATATTTTACTCTTTCCCTTTTTAAAAATTTCTTTGATAACTTATAGTGCTGCTGGTCTTTTGCTTATTCACTAGTGAATTTTTGTGACGCGTTTTGTTCCCTTTTTTAAGTTGAGACTTAGATAACGAGTACTTGGATTACTTTGCACATATCACTTCCGTAGTTTGGAAAATTACACAACATTTTTAGAAAGAATTTCATTAAATATGTTTGAAAATTTAATCATACCATATTTAAAGAGTTGAGTGTAAGGTTTGTCCCTGCTCCTTTCCAAGTGTTATTTTTAAGAAAACACGAATATTGAGTCTTAGATTTTGGAATATGTCACTCCTTATTCTTTATAAAGCCAGTCTCTTGAAATCTTAACTAATAAACATCTCCATTCGCCAGTGTCATTGGCCTTTTCTTTGTTCACATTCTCTTTAAACTCTCCCCCTTGTGTTTAATCTTCCACAATACCATTGCATTCAGTTCTAAGCTCTTCGTTTTAGCAATACTTTATCGGTAACTCTCCTTTTTCCTACCAGTGAATGTTCTTAATATTCAGGTGTGTACTTGCTGCTCTTTTCATTCTGTTGAAAACCTATTTTTTCAGTTCTTTGCAAAAATCTTAAGTTTGTTTCTCATCTTTTCCTTGCTGAACTTATATATCTAGTCATTACCCTTTTCTAGTAGAGCTAACCTTCTCCCCTACTAAGCCACTTTCTCAGTGTCCTTAATTCTGTTAATGGAATTATAATGATCTTACTCACCTGGGGTTAAAATGTGAAATTATCTTTAATTTCAAGGTATAGTTGATAGAAAAATCAATGACCATTCAGTATATCCACCCTTAGTATATGGTACGTACATGGTAAGTGCCAGGTGCTAAAGACTTCTTCCTCTGAGGATTTTGTGCTCCATTTGGGAAGTTAAGATAGGTTTTTTATCAACACCTTATATTAGTGATTAATTATAATAAATATTCAATGACCATAGCCTCTTTAGGGTGGGGTCATTAAGGAATTCTTTACAAAAGGGGATGGATTTGAGCTCATCATTAAAGGTGACTGAGATTTCTCTTGGAAGGCACAGATGGGCAGAGATGCAGGCCCTTGAGCTGGATCAGAAAGGGTGCGTGGTGATGCAGTGGTAGTGTGCTGTAGATTGGACCTAGATCCAACCAGCCTTTGAAGTCTTGACTCTTTTTCCTCTGAATACTAAGGACCATAATTCATGTTCGAGTAGCACTTTTCAGTTTATAAAGCATCTGTTATGTTTGTGTGCTAATTATTTCTCATGTATACACACACACACCTTTTTATTACTTCAGCATTTCAGTGACTTAGGGACCATTATCCCTACTTTCCAGAAAAGTTAATAGGCTTAGAGTGATACCTGGTCATGGTTGGATACCTTAAAGGACAGAGTCGGATCCTCTTCTGTTTTCATTATACTGATTTTTAAAAATTAAAAGTAGTGAATTTTTTGTTATGTAGTATTTACACACACATAAAACTAGAGAAAATAACATCTGATGACTTCCCAAATTTTCTTCAGATCTAGTTTTAAAAGAAACATAGCTAAATCCTTTCCATTCTATGTCCTTCTTTCACTACTACCAACCCAGTCAGTATTCAGCATCCTGAGGTTGGCATGTTTCATTTCTGTGCATAATTTTATCTTACCATATATGTGTATCTGCATAAATAACATTTTTTGTTTAAATTTTATACAGTTTTTATAAAGGTATGTATATTTTTGCAAGTCGCTTTTTAAAAAATTCACTATTCAGCTACTCATTTAATAACTAGGCCCTGTTCTAGGTCCAAGGGGATACTGTGGTGAGTAAGGAAGATGAGGCTGCCTGCCTACTAACATGTCAGTGGGGGAGACATGTAATAAGTAAATAAAATTTATAAGGTAATATCACGTTAGGGTAAATGCCATGAAAGAAAACTGAGCAGGATCAGGGCATAGCAAATGAGGTAGGAATGGGATGTATGCTATTTTAAATAAACAGTTCAGGGAAGGGAAGGTTCTTTTTCAGGAAGTGACATTTGAGCAGCTGAATTAATTGAGAAAGTAAGTCAGGTTAAGATTTGGGAGAAGAGAATGCCAGGGCCGGGAACATAAATGCAAAGGCCTTGAAGTAGAAGTGACCTTGGAGCCCTTGAGAAATGGAAAGAAGTCAAGTGTAGTGAAGTGCAAAGTTAGGGGAATGGTAAGAAGTGAGTTTGGAGGAGAAGCCAAAGGCCAGAACGTGTAGGTCCTGTAAAGCAGTGTTAGGGAATTTGGATATTGAGTGCAATAGGAAGCCACTGGCTGAGGAATGACTTGGTTTGATGTACTTTTAAGATTACTTTTACAGTGGAATTCTGTGCAGTAGAAAAGAGTATGGACGCTCTTTCTATATTGATATGGAAGGACCTTGAAGATGCGTTGTTTGTGCGTTTCTCTGTACCTGACTTTTTTCTTTTTAGTATACCAATATTTATGTAAAAAAAAAAAAAAAAGATTGTGTGTGTGTGTGTATGTGTGTGTGTGTGTTTGTGTGTGTGTATACACACATATATGTATTTGTATTTGCTTGTATTTGTGTAAAAATTCTCTGGAAGGCCATAAAAGAAAATAAAGGGATTACTCGTGAGAAGGGAAACTGGTGATGGGGAGAAAAATGGAAAGGAAACTGACCACTGTACACTTTTTATACATCAAGAAAATAATTTTAAATCATACAGAAAAGTGTTTACATCTTAACTATCCAGCCAGCCAAATTTTCACAAATTGAACACTCCCATTTAATCACCCAGAGGGAGAAGCAGAACTTTACCAGGATGGCAGAAACCCTCAGGTTCCCCTCTAGTTAATACCCTTAACCGTTCCCTTCAAAGAATAACCACCATCCTAATTTTTAATAGCATGCATTAGTTTCGCCTGCTTTTTCTTCCAGCACTCTTAACTCCATTCTATTCATCAAAATTTGTTTTAGATTATCTCCTAGTTTTATTTTAACATTAAGTAAGTAATGCATTAGTAGATTCCCTTTGCCAAAAGGTTAAAACAATACAGAAGTCTGTAGAGCAAATCAGGACCCTTCTCTGTTGCCTCTGCCCCACTCCATGCCTCTTCCCAGAGGTAACTGCAGTGAGGAATTTAGTATGTAGCCTTTGTTTTGTGTTAACATACACTAGTAACTTTTCCTTTTTTTCTCTTTAGTACATAATATGGTTAGTATTTGATGATGATGATGATATGAGATTAGTAGTTAGCATTTATTAAGCACTTTTTAGTGGTGAACTACTAATCTAGTATCGGGTCTTTAAGCTCCTCTCCTTTTGTCTCCCCTTCCTCTAGGTATCTCTCCTTCGCTCCTGCACGCTCTCTCCTTGGCACATGTGCTACCCTGTCTAGCTTCCATTATATTCCAGTAGTACTGAATAAGATCTCAGTCAGCCAGGCCTATCTCCCCTCTTTCCTAGGATATTTTTTTGTTTATATCCCTTTGTCTTTGAAATTTCCCTTTTTGTCTCAGGCAAGCAAATTATGCCTTTACTTTCTGACCCAAATGGCTTTTATCCTGTCCTTGATGTAGCTACAACTGAGGTCAGCCCTTCTTACAGTTTGTTTAGCACATGACACTTTATAGTCTGTGACCTATTAACGAAAAATGTGCTTTCATCCTCTTGTTATTTATCTGTAATTTAATGTAGCCAGTTTTGCCTACTGGCAAAAAATGATCCTGTGGAGGTTTGGACATGTCCATCCATACATAAGGAGTGTGCTTTCCCTTTCCTGCACCCTTTCCCATGGTTCCAGCATACAGTCTAGATACTCACTACAGGTTGCTCAGTACCTCGAACAGTGCCTGGCACTTAGTAGGCTGTCAGTAAGTATATGTTGAATGAATGAATCAGTTGGCTCTTAAGATGAAACCTATTTGGTATGACCTTTTTAATTTTATTTTTTTAAGCACCATCATGACTGTTTATAGTAGGTGGCACATAAAAAGCAATCAGTAATTATTTGTTGAGTTTAATTCAGTCTTATTTTACTTTATGTTTATACCTGGCTTTTAACTGAGCCCCATGTATTCTTTTCTGGGAAGAGGTACCCCAATCCAGAATAGTCCTCATGTCAGAATTTGTCAAAGGCAGAGCTGCAGCATTATTTGGCAATTTTAGGCACAAGAAAGGAAGCATCTTTTATTACTGACATCCTGTGTCCAAACATGACTTCTGCTACTTCACTAGCTGCTCATTGTCTGTAGCTGGCTGTGTAGTCACCACAGGGGATTGCACCCCTCTTATCAGTGCAGCGCCGCTGCACATCGTTTCCTCTTGTGGGCTCCAGGAGCTTCTTGACGTGCAGAGTCGTGGTTTGTCTGGAGCAGGTTTGTTAACTTAACATGCTTAAAATATCCCAGAAGGCAATAGAATTATAAAGTTATAAACTGTCTTTTTGGGTTAAACTTTGAATTTACTCTCTTTAAATCTAGTCAGCATTCTTAGTTTTAAAAATAGATACATCCCATTTTTCTGGCCCTTAATGTGTGTTATGATTTATTTGAGGGTTTGGTACATTTTATCTTATGACCACGTTTAATAAAATTTGCATCTAATGTGACTTGAATAAGACCATGGCTTTTGCCCAAACCTTGTAAGTCTGTGAAACATTTTAAAAAGAATAATGGCCTTAGGGAAGAGCTAGAGTTCTAAGACTTTTGTTCAGATCAGGACATATGTTTAGAATTAGCATGAACAGACATAGCATGTAACATGGGTTTCAATGAAGAAGAAAATATTTCACAATCTTTAGAAGGCTATTTGGGGGCTTCCTGTTAGCATTTGGCATTGCCACTGAGTTATTTGTTCATCTGAACAAGGAATTGAGTGGTCATAGGACTTTAGAGACAATTTTTCTTTCTAGACTTAGGTTTTGTTTTACTTTGTAATGATTTTCTGCTCTTATTTAAAAATAACATAATTTTCAATTATATTGATTTAAGTGTATGTTAATTGCATTCATTTAAATGAGGTATCTTATCCTTTTCCCCCTTTCTCTTTCAGGACTTGAACCAATGAAAGAAGCTTATGGCACTTATGAAGATAAATGTCACTCCTCCCTTTTTAATTGGAGCGTCTGCTTAGGACGTGTATATGACTTTTCACCTGTGATCTGTTCTTTCAGTAGCCACTGACTTTGAGTTGCAGGAAGGTCTCTGAAGATTTATATCAAATGACGTCAATGGCCAGCTTGTTTTCTTTTACTAGTCCAGCAGTAAAGCGATTGTTGGGCTGGAAGCAAGGGGATGAAGAGGAGAAATGGGCAGAAAAGGCAGTCGATGCTTTGGTGAAAAAGCTGAAAAAGAAAAAGGGTGCCATGGAGGAACTGGAGAAAGCCTTGAGCAGTCCGGGACAGCCGAGCAAATGTGTCACTATTCCCAGATCTTTAGATGGACGCCTGCAGGTTTCTCACAGAAAAGGCTTACCCCACGTTATATATTGTCGTGTTTGGCGCTGGCCTGATTTGCAGAGTCATCATGAGCTAAAACCATTGGATATTTGTGAATTTCCTTTTGGATCTAAGCAAAAAGAAGTTTGTATCAACCCATACCACTATAAGAGAGTGGAGAGTCCAGGTAGGTTTTACTCCCTTGAGAAGAATCAGAAAAACGTCTCTCTTCCTGATTTGCATTTAACTGGCTTTAGCAGTTAAAGGGTTATATTAGCCTCGTGTTTCCTTCTTAAAGACTTTAGTTTTGGAAGGAATACTGGATTTTGAATTTAGCTTTTTATATGTAGATGCTACAGCTCCCAAGTGGCTAATTCTGATTCACCCAAGTGAGATGTACAGTCTGCCAGTCCTGTGGGTAACCTGTCTGTTGTACCTACGACCTGAGCTCCACGCCCACTCCTTTTTGTCTCTTCAAGAACTTTGTTCCACAGTTATCACCCCTTTCCTCAGCATTATATTTCCCCTCTCTATTAGACTATTTCTGACAGCCTGCAAGCGTGTCATAATACTACGAATTTCTCAAATGAAAGTTAAGAAAGAATTTCTGTCTTGATCTCATTTATACCTCCATGCCCCCAATCTTCTGCCCTGTTTCCTCTAGTTCTTTTCTAGGAATCTCCATTTTTATCGTCTTCACATTACTTTCCTTCCCTTCTTTCTTGACACCCCTCCTATTAGTCTTCCTTTCCTCCACCATTTGACTTTTCACCATCACTAGTGACTACCTTCTTACAGGTAGAGGGGTCATTCTCAGTCCTCACCTTACTTGCCCTCCCAGCATCATTTGATACAGTTGTTCTCCTTCCCTCCCACTCAGAATTTTTCTTTATTGGCTTCTGAGACACTACTCTCCTGGTTCTCCTACCTCACTTGCTGTTTTTGCTTAGCCTCTTTGTTGGCTTATTTTCCTGTTTTCACAGGAATCAGACCCTGGACAATCTCTCCATCTATATTTTTCCTTTACACGCTCTCATGCTGTCACATGTCTTAAAACCATCTGTAAGCTCATGCTCACATTTTGAACTCCAGACTCGCTTTTCCTTTGAGATTTAGACTTCTATATCCAGTTGACTACTTGATATCTCTGCTTGAATATCTACTACACATACCAGATTTAACATATCCAAATAGAACTTTAGATTTTTTCCTACCAGGTCATTTTTTTCCCTCCAGGTTTTCCTATCGAAGTAAATGGCTCCCACATTCATTAATTGCGACCTAGAAGTCATCTTTATTTCTCTCTCTCTCAAGTCCTGTATGAGCTACGAGCAAATGCTGTTTGCTGTGCCTTCAGAATATATCTTGACAATACCATCTCGTACCATCTCTAACACCACTCCTCGTATAGAACATCGTCATCTTTCACCTCCAGTATTCTTCTGGTTGGTCTCTCTGCCTCTTCTCTCACTCTAGCTCATTCTGTTTTCTACACAGCAGCCAGAGTGATACTTAGAAAATGTATATCAAATCATGTCAGTCCCTGCTCAAAACACTTTAAAGTCTTTCTGTCACACTTAGAACAGATTTCTATACAACCCTACGTGACTTACCAAGTTTCCTCTGTTCCTTGGAATTGCCATATTCCAGCGTCTAGGTTTGTTTCTTGCTATTTTCTCTACTTAGAGTGCTCATCCCCATGGTCTTTTCATGAAAGGCACATTTTCTCCGTTCAGTCCATGCTCAAATACCCCCATCATTACTTGACACTGTTAGATATTTATGTTATTGACTGATGTGAGCAGGACTTCCTCTGTTTCATTCTGTACTGTATCCCCTAAGTGCCTGATACGTGGCAGGTGGTGCTCATTAAACATTATTTTGTAATGAATGAATTGTATAAGCTGAGATACTATCTGGGTGCATTAGTTATCTATTGCTGCATAACAAATTATCACAAGCTAAGTGGCTTAACACACATTTATTATCTCGTAGTTTCTGTGGGTCAGGAATCCAGACACAGCTTATTGGGTCCTTTGTAAGGCTGTAATGAAAGTGTTGGTCAGGGCTTAGGTCTCATCTGAGGCTCACTTGGGGAGGGATCTGCTTCCCAGCTCATGATTGTTGACAGGATTCAGTTCCTTGCAGGCTGTTGGACTCTTGCTAATTGTCAGTTGGAGGCTGCCTTTATTTACTTGCCAAATGACCTTCACATTCATGGCAGCTTACTTCTTCAAAGCTAGTAGGAGAGAAGGCATTATATTCTTATGGAATGTCATCACATATATCCTGTCACCTTTGCCATAGTCCATTGGGTAGAAGCAAGACACAGATAATACACTCAAAGGGAGGGGAATTCTCAAGGATGAATACCCAGAAGTGGGAATCATGGTGGCCACCTTAGAGTCTGTGCCATGCTGGATTTCGTGTGGAGCTACCATAAACCCAGTACGGTGAAAAGGCTATGAAAATAACATTGGATGTGGAGCCCAGCAAAAAGAATCGCAGTGATGGTACTGTCAGGGAAAGTTTACTTTAAAGGCTTTAGAGCTGCCAATTGGTATTTGAAGTGATTCTCAATTTCTTATTGAATGTAAGGAAGCAATGTAGCCTGAAGGAATTGATAAGGAAAAGAAGATGTGAGGATTTAATAGAGCAGTGTAGTCTCAAAAATTCTCAAGCTTGATATTTACTAGGAGTTGCTGAAAAGAAAGTCTAGGAATTTAGTGTATTCCCCCATAGCCATGGTGTGAGTTGTAATCTGCCAATAGAAATGTCTTATTTTTTGTAACCCATTTTTCTCAGCTATGCTTCGTTCTATAGAAAAGACTGGGGCGTAGCTCTGGTATGCCTAAGCAAGTTGTCAAGCATCTGTGATACAGGATGAATCATTTTATAGTACTGGTGTTGGTAACGTAGTAGTAACAGTAATATTAATAGTAATGAACGTTTGTTGAGCACTTTTCTAACACTATGAGATTATTTCCTTCATGGGGTTAGAAAATGGTGCTAACATTTAAAATCCTATAAGTTTACAGATAAGGAAACCAAGACTTAAAAGGGAAGTATAACTTATACAAGATCACATTGTTAATATATAGTAGAGCCAGAAAGTATTACAAAAAAAAAAATTAAAAATATAGAAGATAGTTGGAAAGTGATAAAGAAAAGGAAAATGGAGGGCCAACCCAGGTGGTCCAGTGTTTAATATCACAGGCAGTATTGTTTAGTGGTTAACAATGGGTTCTAGAACCAGACTTTCTGGGTTTGAATCCTGATTTTACCAGTGTGACCACAGGCAAGTTGCTTAATCATTCTGTGACTCAGTTTCCTCATCTGTAATATGGGAATAATAATGCCTGCCTCATAGTTTTTTAATAAGGATTTGATGAGTTAATGCATGAAAAGTGCTTATATTAAAACATTAACTGGCTGAGATTAAATTTCAAGTTAAATATCATTCTAATATAATAATCCTAGAAATAGAGTATAGGGGAATATAGCAGAAAAAAAATTACCAAAGAAATACTACTAGAACAATTTCCAGAGCTGAAAATTGAAAAGGCCCAGTGACTGAGTAACCAGAACAAGGGATAAAAAAAGACCCACACATGAAATTTTAGTACATCACAGATAAAATGAATATTCTGAAAGCTCCCAGAGAGAAAAGACAGGACACATACAAAGGACTGGAAATGGAATATTGTGTTTCTCAATGCAATTCTGGATTTTAGAAGAAAATGAAGCATTGTCCCCAAAATTCAGAGAGGAAAAGTTGTTTATTGTGGAATCTGCCTGCAGATAAACAAAAAGCAAGATCTTATCATATATGTAAGGACCCAAAATTTCTCTTCCTTATACTCTTTCTTTGAAAGCTAATCGAGGATAAGGTCCAGGAAATGAGATCCTATAGGAGAGAAGAGAAGGGAAGACCAAGGACTTCAGATTTGTAGGGAACTTATGTAGCAACCAGTCTAGATTTTAGCAAAAATATAGAGGATCTAGGGGGAAAATGGAGTCAATGAATTTGTTTACTGATGGCATCTGGAAAATAGTATTGCTAGGAATTTGACAGTTCTGTTGGACTTCTGGAAATATTAGTGGTAAATACTTAAGATTGAGTAAATGAAGGAACAGGCAATAATTAATGGTAATAAAAGCACTGTTAAAGAAAAAACAATCATAGTACATACTTAGCTCAACAATAATAATATTCATATATAATATAAACACTGGATATTGATTTAACCAAAAATTTTTAATGTAACTTGATTGTGTGGAAGGGGCAAGGGAGTAGGATAGAATGATATAAGAAAAGTACTTCATTTACCATAACAATAAGTCTACAAATAATGTCTTGGCAAATCAGTAATGGCAATATAACATTATTTAGCCATGCACAGAGTATTAGAAGAAATGGCTAATAGTTTAAATTTGTTGTCTCTGGAAGCAGTAAGGAATGAGGCTTAAAAGTTTTTATTGTTGGGCCCACCCCCACTGCTTCCAGCTGCTTCCAGTGGCTTTTCCATACAAATGGCCTGTCGTGGCTCATGCTGAAGACTTTCCATAAAATCTCTCAAAGATTCACAAACCCCACACAAGCAGCATCTGACCTCAGCGTGCCTGTATCTCTTGCTGAGCAGCCCCAAGCCTGGCACTAGCAGCAGAGGGGCCTCAGTTCGCAGCTTAGCCTCTCCCAGGCACCTCTGAGCCCAGCACAAGTGGGAACCATCTGCAGATCACTTTGTAGCTCATACCAAGTGGCCAGGCGGGACACAGGCAGCAGCTGACCTTGGCCTACACCAGAAACCCTCCCAAGAGACTCCAGAACCAACACACGCAGTGATCAGTTTCAGACAACACCAGAGCACCAACAAACCACCTCCCACACCCAGAGGGCAGACTGGGCAGGCACCAGAACCCTGCTAAAGTGAATCCTGTTCTGTAGGGTCAGCCCTTGCACCACAGCTTCTCCAACGTAGTCACAGCCAGTCCTCACAACGGTCAGCCTGAGGGTCAGTCCCCCCCATTGATGTGCAAACAGCAGCCAAAGCTCAGCTACAACATGAGGGCACACACAATCCACACAAGAGAAACATCTCGAACACCGGCTCAGGTAACCAGGGAGATCGCACCACTGGGACCCACAGCACACGTGCTACATAAGGCCACTCCACCAAGACTGGAAGACATAGCAGCCCTCCCTAATACATAGAAACAAACACAGGGAGGCAGCCAAAATGGGGAGACAAAGAAACATGTCCCAAATGAAAGAACAGAATAAAACTCCAGAAAAAGAACTAAACAGAATGAAGGCGAGCAATCTACCAGACTTAGCGTTCCAAACATCGGTTATAATGTGCTCAGCAATCTCAGAAAGAACTTCGACAAAGAGACGGGAAAGATAAAAATGGAGATAGAAAACATGGAAAAGAACCAGTCAGAAATAAAGACTACAATAACTGACTTAAAGAAAACATTGGAGGGAATCAACAGTAAATTAGATGAAGCAAAAGATCAAATCAGCAATTTGGAAGATAAAGCAGCAGAAAGCACCCAATCAGAATAGCAGAAAGAAAAAAAGAAACCAAATTATGAGGCGAGTTTAAGGGGCCTGTGGGACAACATCAAGTGTACCAACATTTGCATCATAGAGAGAGAGCAAGAAATTGAAAACTTATTTGAAGAAATAATGATGGTAAACTTCCCTGACGTGGTGAAGGAAATAGACATATAAGCCCAGTAAGCACAGAGAGCCCCAAACAAAATGAACCCAAAGAGGCCCACACCAAGACACATCATAATTAAAATGCCAAAGGTTAAAGACAAAGAGAATCTTAAAAGAGGCAAGAGAAAAGCAGTTAGTTACCTACAAGGGAACTCCCAGAAGTCTGTCAGCTGATTTCAACAGAAACTTTGCAAGCCAGAAGGCATTGGCTCAAAATATTCAATGTGATGAAAAGCGAAGACCTACAACCAAGATTACCCAGCAAAGCTATCATTTAAAATCAAAGGATAGATAAATTCCCAGACAAGAAAAAACTAAAGGAGTTCACCAACAAACCAGTATTAGAATTACAAGAAATGTTAAACGCACTTCTTTAAGAAGAAGAAAAAGGTAAAAAAATGAATAATAAAGTGGCAACAAAACTACATAGCTATCAAACTTTATTTATTTATTTATTTATTTATTTATTTATTTATTTATTTATATAAGGAGAGTGCAGCTCACAGTGGCCCATGTGTGGATTGAACCGGCAACCTTGGTGTTATTAGCACCACGTTCTAACCAACTGAGATAACTGGCCATCCCATATTAAAAATTACTTTAAATGTAAATGGATTAAATGCTCCAATTAAAAAACATAGGGTGGCTGAATGGTTAAGAAAACATACCCTTACATATGCTGCGTACAAGAGACTCACTTCAGATTGAAAGACATGCATGGAGTGAAAATAAAGGGATGGAAAGAGATATTTCATGAAAATGGAAACAAAACAAAAAAAGCGGGTGTAGCAGTACTTGTACTAACCAAAATAGACTTTGAAAGAAAGGTTATAACAAGAGACAAAAAAGGACCCAGTAATTCCACTTCTGGGTGTTTATCTGGTGAAACCCAGTATACTAATTCAAAAAGACATATGCACCCCTGTGTTCATTGAAGCATTATTTACAGTAGACAAGATACGGAGGCAACCCAAGTGTCCATCAATGGATGGATGGGTAAAGAAATTGTACATGTATACAATGGAACATTACTCAGCCATAAAAAAGAATGAAATCTTGCCATCTCCAACAACATGGAAGGACCTAGAGAGTATTAAGCTAAGTGAAATAAGTCAGACAGAGAAAGATGAATGCCATATGATTTCACTTATATTGTAGACTCTAAGAAACAAAACGAAACATACTCATGGATACAGAAAACATTTTGTTGGTTGCCAGATGGGAGGGGTTTGGTGGCTTGGGTGAAAAAGAGGAAGGGATTGTAAGTACAAATTGGTAGTTACAAAATAGTCATGGGGATGTAAAGTATAGCATAGGGAATATAGTCAGTAATATTATAATAACTATGGTGTCAGATGGGTACTAGATTAATTGGGGTGATCACTTTGTAAGTTATATAAATATCTAATCACTATGTTGTACAACTGAAACTAATAATGTATGTCAACTGTAATTGAAACATAAAAAATTATTTAAATAAATATCTCAACCTTGGCAAAAAAGAAAAAGAGAAAAAAGGTTGCTATTTTGTTATAATCTCATGTAGCATCTATTTAAATTATCCATGTATTATTTTGGATGAAAATAAAATAATTACTGAAAAGCATATAGGTAACATATGAGAGACATCAGTGATTTCAACTCTGCCTTAAAAAAAAAAAAATCCTTACTGGATTGAATTCCTAAGTAGTTATTTAACTAAGTCTTTCAGATTGCTAGCCAGTTAAACATAGACATTCGTACTGTCTAATGTCCTCCGTAGTCTCCAGTGGCAGCTGTCCCATCATTCTGTGAGGGAACAGCAATTGGTAATACACAGTAGAACAAAACAGTTACAATCAGATGTTAACCACATAATTACAGCACTAGTTCAATAAAATGAAAAGAGACAAAAAGTACAAATGCTGACTTAAGGAGCCTCTGATTTCTCAGGTACGTCCTGCTTCTGAGGGGAAGTATGACATAGCCAACTTAAAAACAGATTGATTTTGTTGCTGCTGAATGATGTCGGAGTCAGAGATTTTTGGGAAGTGAACTTACATTGACAAATACAGGAAAGTTGTAAAAGAGATGAATTGGTATAGTAAGAGTTTAAAGAAATCAGGTTTGCTTCTGTTTCCTATAGGGGAAAGTAATCAGATATTTGTACTGTGATTGACCCCTTGGGTCTTTAGAGACAGTGAATGTTTGAATAAAGTTTATCTTATAAAACTATCTCTCAAAATGTTTACTCTTTCTTATGTATATTTCCTTTCTGGTCGTGTTTAGAGAACAGATTTTGAGTGGAAGACTTCTGTATAGGAAATGTTACCATTTTGAGTAGGGAAAACTCTACTGAAGAGCGTAAAATGTGAGATCTCTCAAACTGAGAAACAGGAAATGTTCGAAATTGGAAACATGGAGGCTCTTAGGACATCTAGTTGACTCAACTTTACTCTCTCGTCTTACCTCCTAGTTCCGTGCCGAGGCCAACTGTTCTATCTTCTCTTATTGCCCTCCTGGAATCTCCTCATCTCTTCCTCTATTCTTCCCACCCCTAGCACTCCCATGTGAAATCCTCCAGTTCTTTAAGACCCTTAAGTTAAAAATATCCTCCTTAAGTTCTTTAAGACACTGTCTTTTCTACAATATTTTATTTGACTCCTTGCTAGTTGGAAGTACTCAACTTTCTTGAACTCTCATTGCATCAAATTCTCTGTATTATGGTTGTTTTAAAATATGCCTTATCTCCTGTAGAACAGAAGTGGTATTGCTTCTGGATTATTCTGTCTTTCAGAGTACTTTATACATGCTAAATGCTTAGAGAGTTTTTGGGTTAGTTATTATGTAAATAAATTCAAGGTTCTACAAAGCAGTCCTTCTTAAAAGTAAATTATTTAATAGGTTTACAATCTTACCTGAATCCCTTCTATCTACTCGTAGTGTATATGGGATATTTGCTTTAGTCATTGCTGACAGATGACTTTTGATTTTTGTCTTTCAGTCTTACCTCCAGTATTAGTGCCTCGTCATAATGAATTCAATCCACAGCACAGCCTTCTGGTTCAGTTTAGAAACCTGAGCCACAATGAACCACACATGCCGCAAAACGCCACTTTTCCAGATTCTTTCCACCAGCCCAACAACACTCCTTTTCCCTTATCTCCAAATAGCCCCTATCCCCCGTCCCCTGCTAGCAGCACATACCCCAACTCCCCAGCAAGTTCTGGACCAGGAAGTCCTTTTCAGCTCCCAGGTAAGTATTTGTTTTATAAATACAAGAAAATATTCGCTGAGAATTGGCAATTGTTCTTATACTGCTGGCCCTCTGGGTGAACTATTATATGCCAAGAGCTAGCTACTTTTGACTCTGTATTCTATGGTAATTGTTTGATTTCCAGAAGAGTGTTGGATTTTATTTTGCCAAGTACCATATGTTTAAAAAAATGGAAGTAGCCATACTTGACTTAAAGTCAAATATTTTCATGTAGTTTATAATACGAAGTACAGTTTATTGAGTGAGCACCTTTTATATAACTGATATTGTGGTAAAAGATACTACATTCAATTTAATCTTCAGACCAGCTATGTGAGACAGATACTATTCCTATTTTACATAAGGAAAAATAAATTGATATTAACCCCAAGAGTTTAAGTATTTTGCCTAAGGTTGCACAGCTAAGGGGGGTTTCAGACCCAAGTTTCTTTGACTCTAAAAGTCTGTGCTTTTTAACTATGCTTGCAAATCGTTTTAGACTTTGGAAGGTTAAAATGAACCACATTTATCTTTTATTGGACAACCGATTAACTGATTTGCGTGGAGAAAGATCATAAGTAAGATTAAGTTTCTACCTTTTGTTAATGGCGTGTCATGTATGGACACATCTTATGTCTCTCCAAATATTTGAATGTTTATTGCAGGCAGAATCATATTTAAGTATAGTCTTTGTAGTTTCTCTGCAGCAAAATATCAATTGTTGCAGTTTTTCTTTTTTCTTTTTGGAAGAACAGTTAAGTACCAGCTGTTTAACTTGCTATTAGGTGTTTGTTCAAAAATTAATTTTCATACTTTGTCCTAGATTCAGTACTGACTGTAGTCCTGTCTCAAAAATATGTCTTGTACAAACCATGGGGTGAAAGACAAATTATATTCAGTATTTGTAGTTACTGGACAAATAAGTATAGCTGTAGCTTTTGCAAAGATTTTCAACCACAAGTGTTGAACTGAAACCATTTTCTAGTTAACGTTGTTTCCTAGGAGAATTACCTAACCATTTAATAGGGCGCAACGGCATTTTAGGACATTGCAGAAGAATTAGACAACTCCTGTTAGTGTTAACTGCAAATTTTGAAGGAGCAATAGCTTTATTTTTCAGTTTTCAATGACAATATACTCTGTGTGATGACTTTGATAATTGAAAAGTATCTCCGTAGATAATATACCTAAAGTAGGATAATTGTGTCCTTCAGATTGATTTCCAGTAGTTGCAATTTCTCCGAGCACATGATTCTAAGCAAATAAAGGCAAAATTCTTGACCTTGAATTCTATTTTAGTGTGTTTAGCACTGATCTTACTATCTTGGATTGGACCAAATACATGTGGACTTACAGTAGATTTTCAGTAGCTAATCTAATGGGTGTGCTATCTTTTCTCCTTGTTCCTTGCCCTAAAATAGCATATTACATTTTTGTGTGTCTGTGGTACTCCATAATGAATCCTGCTGGTAAACTTAAGAATTTTCTAATTCTTTTAGAATAGCTTTGAGCATGATGAAGATTTTAACTATTCTTTTGGGACTTGAACTTGTCTCCTTTTCTTCCTCTCAGCTGATACTCCTCCACCCGCCTATATGCCACCAGATGATCAGATGGGTCAAGATAATTCTCAGCCCATGGATACAAGCAATAATATGATTCCTCAGATTATGCCCAGTATATCCAGCAGAGGTAAGAGAAATACCGTATTTATTTGGTTGTTGTTGCTGTATTGTTTGCTTCTTTTTTCTTTTTAACTTCTTGGCCACTTTTTAAAAAACAGCTTTATTGAGGTGTAATTTATATGCCATATAAGTTTTGCACCACCACCACAATCTAGTTTTAGAGCATATCCATAACCCTTTGAAAATGACCCTTGTGTCTATTTGCAGTCTATCCCCATTCCTAGACTCAGCTTCAGGGACCCTCTAATCTGTTTGCTGTATCTATAGATTGGCCTTTTCTGAACATTTCTTGTCAATAGAATCACATAATGTGTGGTGTTTTGCATCTAGCTTCTTTCATTTAGCATAATGTTTTCAAGATTTCCTCCAAATTCTGTCAATCATTTGTTCCTTTTTATTGATGAACAATATTACATTTTATGGATGTACCACATTTTATTTTTCCATTCACCAGTTGATGGATATTTGAATTGTTTCCAGTTTTTGGCTAGTATGAACAATGCTGTTATGAACATTTGCATATAAGTCTGTGTGTGGACATTCTTTTTCTTTTTCTTGGGTAGATACCCAGGAGTGGAATTTCTGAGTCATATGGTAAATTTAACTGTTTAAGAAAAACTGCCAGACTTCTCAAAAATGTCATTACCATTTTACATGCTTACCAGTAACATATGAGGGTTAGTTTCTCCACTTCCTCCTAACATTTGTTATTGTCTATGTTGCTATCTATCTTCTTAATTATACTGTGTTTCCCCGAAAATAAGACCTAGCTGGACAATCAGCTCTAATGCGTCTTTTAGAGCAAAAATTAATACAAGACCTGGTCTTATTTTACTATAATATAAGACTAGGTCTTTAGTATAGGATAAGATAGGATAGGGTAGGGTGGTGTAGGATACCGGGTCTTGTATAATATAATGTAAGACCGGGTCTTATATTAATTTTTGCTCCAAAAGACTCATTAGAGCTGATGGTCTGGCTAGGTCTTATTTTTGGGGAAACATGGTATACGTCAGTTTTGAAAACAGGAAGCGTTAGTTATCTAACTTTGGTCTTCTTTTTCAAAATTGTTTGGTTGTTCTGTGTTCTTTGTGTTTCCCTCTCATTTGAGTATCACTGTGTCTATTTCTCCCCCCCCAAAATAAAAAAACACCCCTCTTTGGATTTTGATAGAGTTCACATTGAATCTCTAAATCAATTTGGGAAGATTTGCTGTCATCTTCCAGTGTACTCCATTTATTTAGATCTTCACTTATTTATGTAGATCTCCATTTATTTGGATCTTCACAGTTTTTACTGTAAAAGCCTTTTATTTCTGCTTCTCTTTTTAACTGTATTCCTAAATGAGTCAGTAGAATTTGTTTAATTTCATGTTTGGATTCTTCTTCATTAGTTTATAGAAATATAATAGATTGTAATATATTAATCTTGTAACCTGCAACCTTGCTGGACTCGTTGATTATTTCTAGTAGTAGGTTTTTTTGTGTGTATATGAGGATTTCATAAAATACAGGAGCATGCCCTCTGTGTACAATGTTTTGAAATCATCACTACTATCCATTTCTAGAACTTTTTCATTGTCTCAAACAGAACACTGTACCCATTATACAATAATGTTTTCTGGTCAACAAATCGACCAACATACAAAAAGGATTATATACCATGACCAGCTGGAATGCAAACATTTCAGGTTTTTCAGGCCACATACTATCTGTCACATATTCTTCTTCTTTAACAACTCTTAATAATCTAAAAACCATTCTTAAGTCACATGTTGTACAAAAACATTGCTAAAACAAGTCTCAATAAATTTGAACGAACTGAAATCATACAAAGTATGTTCAATGCCCACAACGGAATTAAATAAGGAATCAACAGAAAGAAAGTTGGGAGAGCCTGAAATATTTGGAAATTAACATGCTACTACATAATCCAAGGGTCAAACAAGAAATCACAAGGGAAATCTTAAAATATTTTGAACTGAATAAAGATGAAAACAAAACATATCACAATTTATGGGATACAACTAAAGACGTGGTGAGAAATCCTAAGACCTCAGATTTTAAAAGAAGTTTATACCAAAAATGAAAGAAGGAGGGGACCCATAACCAAAGACACATACAAATGAGTAGCCAGAAGTTATAAGAATAGTGTCAGGAAAACTAGCGCCAAGATTGAGCAGAAGCTTGTAAGATAAAAGTTGCAAAGGAAAACTGTAAAGACAATTTTGGTGAAGGTGAAAAGAAGAAAAAGAAAAGCTTTGCCTCTGGTTGGGGCAAAGGACATATTGTTAAGCGGTGATTCCAGTCTTTGCACTTTAACTTTGATTTTCCTTTGTTACCTCTTTGTCAAAGGAAAAATAGAAAAAACACAAAACATGACTGAAATGAGAAGAAACTTTGGTGAAAAAAGACATCTACGAGGTGATAAGATGAGTGCCATGTTCCTCTAAAGGGACTCAATTGTTTGGCTGAGACAAATAATATTCCAAGGAACACCTAACATACCACACTATGAAACTGCACTCTCTGACCTCTGGAGAAATCGAGAGAAAGAAGAGGAAAATGATTGGTGGGGTAAATATAGTCCATATTTTCGGGAGGAGGATATTAGTACCATTTATTGGGTATTACCTGATGCTGTTATGCTAAGATCATTACATATATTGTCTAATTCAACCAATATGTTAATAATTCCTGTATAAATATGATCTCTATTTATTTTACAAATGGGGAAACTTAGGCTTAGAGATTCAAAAAAGAAAGCTACCCTAAATTGCAAAGCAAGTAAGTGAAGATGCAGGAATTCAAATCCACAAATTCATGTCAGACAATTTGCTCTAAATGAAGGTAGATTCTATGAATTACATTGTGGATATACCTAATGCTACTAAATTATATACTTTAACAACAGAGCCCCCAAAATACATGAAGCAAGAGCCAACAGGACTGAAAGCAAAAATAGTAATAGTAATAGTTGGGGTCTTCAGTCTCCCACTGTCAATAATTGGCACAAGTAGAAAGAAAGACAGAGGAAAGAGGAATTGAACAACACGATCCACCAACTTGATCTAACTGAAATGCACAGGTCCTATGATACCCTACAATATCAGAATATACAATGTTTTTCAAATGCACATGGACTGTTCTCTAAAGTAGACTGTGTGCTCTGCCAGGTGTGGGCAAACGTGTTCTGTGAATTACAAGCAAATTAGTATGACAAAATTCCTAGATAAATTCTAGACCTTGAGAAAGCCAAGACATTATTCAAACATTAACAAGACTGTGGGGAGCCTGAAATTTAACTGTTCTTAGGAATATGGGGCTCCTGGAAAAACATAGTGTGACATACGGTCTTTCAGTATCATCACAAACACACACAAAAACATCATTCTTTTAAGAAATGTTCAAAATGGCAGTACCTCACGTCTTCTAAACTTATGGCAAACTAAGGAATTTAGGGTCTCAAAACAAAGTGGCTTTTAAATCACAGTGAAATACCACTTCACACCCATTAAGATGACTATTTAAAAAAAAAGTATTGGCAAGAATGTGGAGAAAATCGGAACCCTAACGCACAGTTATAGCTGGTGGAAATGCAAATGGTGCAGCCACTGTGGAGAACAGCTTGTAGTTCCTCAAAAAGTTAAAATTAGCATAAAATTTAGCAATTCTACTACCAGGTATATATTTTAATACTAAATTAACTTAAAAACACAGATGCAAACAGATTACCACCTGTACACCAACTTTCATAGCAGCATTATTCAGAATAGTGAAAAGGTAGAAGAAACAACCTAAATGTCCATCAACTGTTACATGGAGAAACAAAATGTGGTATATCCATATAATAGAATATTATTCAGCCTTAAAAGGGAATTAAATGGTGATACAGGCTGCAACATGGATAAACCCTGAAAAGTTTTATCTGTGTGAAATAAGCCAGACACAAAAGGACAACTACATATTATATGATTCCACTTAGATAAGGGAACTAAAAGAAGCAAATTCAGAGAGACAAAAAGTAGAATGGTAGTCACCAACGGGCCTGGGGGAGGGAGAATGGGGAATTATTGGTTATGGGTCCCCTCCTTCTTTCAATTTTGGTATAAACTTTAAAATCTGAGCTCTTAGATGAGGGAACTAGAATAAGCAAATTCAGAGAGACAGAAAGTAGAATGGTGCTTACCAAAGGGCTGGGGGGAGGGAGAATGGGGAATTATTGGTTATGGGTCCCCTCCTTCTTTCAATTTTGGTGTAAACTTTAAAATCTGAGCTCTTCGGATTTCTCATTATGGGTCCACATTAATTTATTTTTCTGTTTCTCCTCATCTGAATTCTTTGCAACTGAATAATCAGAATTGAATTTTACAAGTTAACCAGTTCTTTTGCACAGGCCATGTGACCACTCTTAAGTTTTTCTCAGATGTCTATGTCTGCCCTTTTTTATTACTATTACTATTTTTAGTTTCAGGTGTATAAAACAATGTAATAGCTAGACATTTCACCCCTCACAAAGTGGTAACCTCCCTCCCCCAATCTATTATCCCTCTGGTATCGTATATATCTATTACAATTCCATTGACCCTATTCCCTATGCTGTACTCCATATCCTGTGACTATATATATATATATATATTAAATTATAGTTGATATACAGTATTATTCAGCTTCAGCTTCAGGTGTACAGTGCAGTGATCAGGCATCTACACCGTCCATGAAGTGGTCTCCCTAATAAGACAAGTGCCCATCTAACACCCTACAAAATCTTTACAACATTATTGATTATAGTCCCCAAACTGTCTTTCATGTCCCCGTGGCAATATTGTAGTTACCAGTTTATGCTGTCTCATCCCTTCCCCTTCTTCCTCATCCCCACCCCCCTCCCTTCTAGCAGCCATCAGTTTTCCTCTGTATCTGAGACTATTTCTGTTTACTTTGCTCATTTATTTAGTTCTTTAGATTCTACATATAAGTGAGATCATATGGTATTTGTCTTTCTCCCACTGACTTATTTCACTTAGCATAATGTTCTCTAGGTCCATCCATATCATTGCAAACGGTAAGATTCCATTCTTCTTTATAGCCGAGTCATACTCCACTGTATAAATGTACCACAGTTTCTTTTTTTTTCTTTTCTGTTTTTTTTTTTTAAAGATTTTATTTATTGGGGAAGGGGAACAGGACTTTATTGGGAACAGTGTGTACTTCCAGGACTTTTTTCCAAGTCAGGTTGTTTTCCTTTCAATCTTAGTTGTGGAGGGCGCTGTTCAGCTTCAAGTTGTTGTCCTTTCAGTCTTAGTTGTGGAGGGCACAGCTCAGCTCCAGGTCCAGTTGCCGTTGCTAGTTGCAGGGGGCGCAGCCCACCATCCCTTGTGGAAGTCGAACTGGCAACCTTGTGGTTGAGAGGACACGCTCCAACCAACTGAGCCATCCGGGAGCTCAGCGGCAGCTCAGCTCAAGGTGACATCTTCATTCTTAGTTGCAGGGGGTGCTGCCCACCATCCCTTGTGGGACTCGAGGAATCAAACTGGCAACCTTGTGGTTGAGAGCCCGCGCTCCAACCAACTGAGTCATGGGTGGGGGGGGAAGCTCAGCTCAAGGTGCCGTTTTCAATCCTAGTTACTGGGGCGGAGCCCATCATCCCTTGCGGGACTTGAGGAGTTGAACCAGCAACCTTGTGGTTGAGAGCCCACTGGCCCATGTGGGAATCGAACCAGCAGCCTTTGGAGTTAGGAGCACGGAGCTCCAACCGGCTGATCCACCAGGCCGGCCCTGTACCACAGTTTCTTAATCCAGTCGTCTACCGATGGGCATTTCGGTTATTTCCAAGTCTCGGCTATTGTAACTAGTGCTGCAATAAACATAGAGGTGCATGTATTTTTTCGAATTAGCATCTTGGATTTCTCTGGATAGATACCTAAGAGTGGAATTGCTGGGTCATAAGGTAGTTCCATTTTCAGATTTTTGAGGTACCTCTATACTGTTTTCTATAGTGTCTGCACCAATCTGCAATCCCACCAACAGTGCACCAGGGTTCCCTTTTTCTCCACATCCTCGCCAGCACTTGTTTGATTTATTGATGATACCCATTCTGACCGGAGTGAGGTGGTATCTCTTTGTGGTTTTTATTTGCATTTCTCTAATGATTAGTGAGGTTGAGCATTTTTTCATATGTCTGTTGGCCATCTGTATGTCCTCTTTAGAAAAATGTCTCTTCAGGTCCTCTGCCCATTTTTTAATTGGGTTATTTGTTTTTTTGGTGTTGAGTTGTATGAATGTTATCTCTGCTTTTCTTAAAAGAAAATAGAGTGTCCATGGCTTCTGCCAGATTTCAGCTCCAAGACACTTCGAGCCCTGGAGGAAGAGCTTCCACATGTCCCTCCCACCTATTGTGTCCATTATGAGTTGTTTACACAAACAAGAATTTGGCCAGTACAGATGCTCCTTGACTTACAGTGGGTTTATAACCCAATAATCCCATTGTAAATCAAAAAAGCCTAAGTCGAAAAAGCATTCGGTACACCTGACTTACCGAACACGAGGTCTGACTATTCAGTTCGTGAACTTGTTACAATGCTATTGCTAATCTTTTTTGATATCAGAAGAATTACTCATTATGAACTTGTACCCACTGAACAGTTAACCAAGTTTACTATTTGGAAGTGCTGAAAAGGCTGCGTGAAAAAGTTAGATGACCTGAACTTTTTGCCAACGATTCATGGCTCTTGCATCACAACAATGCACCAGCTCACACGGCACTGTCTGTGAGGGAGTTTTTAGCCAGTAAACAAGTAACTATTGGAACACCCTCCCTACTCCCCTGGTCTGGCCCCCAATGACTTCTTTCTTTACCCGAAGATAAAGGAAATACTGAAAGGAAGACATTTTGATGACATTCAGGACATCAAGGGTAATACGATGACAGCTCTGATGGCCATTCCAGAAAGACAGTTCCAAAATTGCTTTGAAGGGTGGACTAGGCGCTGGTGTCGGTGCATAGCTTCCCAAGGGGAGGACTTGGAAGGTGAACATAGTGACATTCAGCAATGAGGTATGTAGCACTTTTTCTAGGATGAGTTTACGAACTTAATTGTCAGACCTTCGTATCATAGCTTAAGTCTTGCCTACCTTAAATGTGCTCAGACACTTACAGTAGCCCAGTTGGGCAAAATCATGTCACACAATGTAGATACTGTAGATTATCAGTTGTTTAGCCTCATGAGCCTGTGGCTGACTGGGCGCTGTGGCTCACTGCCGCTGCCCAGCATCACGAGAGAGTATCGGACTGTGTCGTTAGCCCGGGAGAAGAGCAAAATGCAGACATCAAAGTACGGTTTCTAGGGAATGCGTATTGCTTCTGCACCATTGCAGATTAAAAAATATTAAGCCGAACCATCACAGTCGGGGACTGTCTGTATTTTTTACTATGTATAAATTTTTTTCCATAGTCAGTTCTGGCACTTAATATTTAAAATGTATACCACCTTTTACCCAAAGGTAAGGCTTACTTACGTAATTGTGTTTTTTTCTTTAATTTTTTTCTTAACAGACTTTAATTTTTAGAGCAGTTTTAGGTTCCCAGCAAATCTGAGCAGAACGTACAGAATTCTTAACATCTTCCCTGCTTCCACACATGACAGCCTCCCCCACTACCAGCGTCTGCACCAGAGTGTGCAGATAGTACAATCAGAGAGCCTACACTGATGCATCATTATCACCTGAAATGCATAGTTCACATTAGGCTTCGTTCTTGCTGCTGTACATTCTGTGGGTGGTAACAAATGAATACTGACGTGTATCTACCATTATAGTGCCATTCAGAATAATTTCACTGCCTGACAATCTTCTGTGCTCTGCCTGTTCATCCATCCCTTCCTCCTAACCCCTGGTAACCGTTGATCTTTTTACTGTCTCCATAGTTTTGCCTTTTCCAGAATGTCCTATAATTGGAATCACACAGTATGTAGCCTTTTCAGATTGGCTCTTTCACTTAGTAATTTGCATTTGTGTTTCTCCCCTATTGTGCAGTCAATGCGAGCTCCTGTTGCTCCACATCCTCACCAGCATTTGGTGTCAGTGTTTGGGATTTTGGCCACTCTGATGGGTGTGTAGTGGTACCGCCTTTCCCGAAAATAAGACCTAACTGGAAAGGAAGCCCTAGCATGATTTTTCAGGATGACATCCCCTGAACATAAGCCCTAATGTGTCTTTTGGAACAAAAATTAATATAAGACCCGGTCTTATTGTCAGGGAAACATGGTATCTCATTGCTGTTTCATTTTGCATTTCCCTGATGATACATGATGTGGTGCATCTTTTTATATGCTGGCTTGCCACGTGAATGTCTTCGGTGAGGTAGCTGTTCATGTCTTTGACCCATTTTTTAAGTGGGCTGTTCATTTTCCTGTTGAGTTTCAAGAGTTCTTTGTATATTTCAAGATAATAGTTCTTTATCAGATACATCTTTTGAAAATAGTTTCTCCCAATCTGTATTGTCTTTTATTCCCTTGTGTTTTTTGCATAGTGGAAGTTTTTAATTTTTAGTAAATTTAGCTTATCGATTATTTCTTTCATGGATCATACCTTGGTGTTGTATCTTAAAAGGAATCGCCTTATTCAGGGTCATCTAGATTTTCTCCTATGTTATCTTCTAGAAGTTTTATAGTTTTGCATTTTACATTTAGGTCTGTGATACATTTTGAGGTAATTTTGATGAACGGTATAAGGTCTGTATCTAGATTAATCTTTTTGCACTTGGATGTCAGTTGTTCTTGTACCATTTGTTGAAAAGACTGTCATTTCTCCATTATTGTCCTTGCTCCTTCATCAAAGATCAGTTAATTATATTTATGTGGGTTTATTTTTGGGTCTGTTTTCCGTTGTTTTGATCTTTTTGTCTATTGTTTTGCTAGTACCACACAGTCTTGATTACGGTAGCTTTATAGTAAGTCTTTAAGTTGCGTAGTGCCATTCTTCCAGTTTTGTTCTTCAATCTTTTGTTGGCTATTTTGGGTCTTTTGCCTCTCTATAGAAACATTAGGATCAGTTTGTTGATATCTACAAAATGATTTGCCGGGATTTTAATTGAGATTGCATTGAATTTATAGATCATGTTGGGAAGAACTGGCATCTTGACAATGTTGAGGCTTCATATTTATGAACATGGAATATCCACTTATTTAGTTCTTCTTTGATTTCTTTCATTAGAGTTTTACAGTTTTTTCATAAATATTTTGTATCTGTTTTGTTTGATTTTTAAGAATTTCATGTTTTGAGTGCTAATGTAAATGGTAATGAGTTTTTAATGCCAAATTCCACTTGGTCATTGCTGGTACTCGTATGCAGGAAAGCGATGGACTTTTGTATATTAACCTTGCATCTTGCAGCCTTGCTATAATAGCTTGTTAATTCCAGGAGGATTCTTTTTATTTTTGTCAATGCTTTCAGATTTTCTTTGTAGACAGTCATGTCCTTTGTTAAATTGCTTCTTTCCCCATCTCTACACCTTTTATTTTCTTCTCTTGTTCTAAGTGCATTAGCCAGAACCTCCAGGTCAGTGTTGAAAGGGCGTGGTGAGGACATCCTTGTCTTGGTACTGATCTTAGCAGGAAAGCTTCTAGTTGTTCACCATGAAGTATGATGTTGGCTATAGGTTTTTTGTAAATGTTCTTTATCAAATTGAAGGGGTTCCCCTCTATTCTAATTTGCTGAGAGTCCTACCTCGTTTTTTAGTTCAGAATTTTGTTTAGAATAATTTTATAGATACTGGTATAGTTGAATCTTTCAGGATGCTGAAGCAGAGGTTTGTAATCACAGATTTAAACCTGGATTAGATTCTGTTAGAAAACAATTTAAAATGTGATGTTGTTTATCCTTGTATTTGTATAGTTTTTTAAATTGTCATATTCGAGGAATTTCGGTGTTTGTTTTTTTGGGTACAACCTGAAAGCTTCAAAGGACAGTGAGACGTAAGTGAAATATCTTGAAAATTTTCTATTTCCCGTAGTGCTTGGGTTGGGTTAAGGGGAAATGTATAAAGAATCTGGAGTTTCTGATAATCATTCATTAAACATTGTTTCTGTTTGGTTTGTTCACAGATGTTCAGCCTGTTGCCTATGAAGAGCCCAAACATTGGTGTTCAATTGTTTACTACGAATTAAACAATCGTGTTGGGGAAGCTTTTCATGCATCTTCTACTAGTGTGTTAGTAGATGGATTCACAGACCCTTCAAATAACAAAAGTAGATTCTGCTTGGGATTGTTGTCAAACGTTAATCGAAATTCGACAATTGAAAACACTAGGCGACATATTGGAAAAGGTAATTTTGTCATTTGCCTACATTCAGTTGATTTCTGTCTTTGTTGTGTTTGCTGTGTACTGGGCATGGTGTAGGGTGTTAGAGCAGACAGAGAAGCCCTCAAGTTGGGGGTGTTGAAGTACAGACATAATCAGTCCTCTTTTCCTTATCCTGTTCAGTTTTTCTTCATAGTACTTAAGATCTGAGATCACATTACTTCTGTGTTTATTTTTTGAATACCTTTCTGACTGGCATATAAGCTTTGCAGAAATTTGCCTTGTTCACAACAGTATTTCCAGCAGCTAGAACAGTGCCTGGTTCATAGTAAATACACCACAAATATTTGTGGAATATATGAATGCTGGTGAAGGATTACAGTTTTATAGTTATGATATTTGTGGAGTATTTTGGGCTGAGATGACTTTCCTTTATGTTGGAGGAGCAGGGTTACAGGTAGGAAATCCAGTCTGAGTGACATAAATCTTCAGTGGCTTCACCACCACCCCTCCCACCTTTTGATTCAGGTAACAGGGTTTTATTTATAATTCATTCTGCAAGACAGTTCCCATAACAAACAGTTTTTCACGTTGCAATGAAATGTCAGAGTCTCATGCATTAAGTGGTCAGGAAGGAAGCCTGTCCCAGGTAGAGTGTACTGTCTGCCTCTTAAGAAGTTTTATTTTTACCACTTGCTGCTTTTTGCTTCTTTGACTTGAGAACAATCTTAGTCCAAATTCAGAACAAAAGGTAAATAACTATAATTGTGATTCAATTTCTTATATAAGAGACTCAGAAAAGTACTATGGCCAAAAATAAGTTGACAAGAAAGTTTCCACTCTTTTGAGTTTACTGACAGCTTGATTTTTTAGGTGAAATGCCTCACTTCTATTCATTGATTTTTCCCCCCCACTACCAAAGAATAATTCAAGAGAAATTGACTTGGTGAATTCTTAAATTCTAGAATCAGTTTTCCCTTTTTCCCCAGTATATAGGTCTAGGACCCTTTCTTCTGCGGATCATTTTTATTTGCTCAGAAAGAAAAATAGTTTTTAATGTCACAGTCTGGTACAAGTCTGTGACTCACATGTGTGTAGAGGTATGTTTGTACAAGGATGGTCTTTTTAGCACTTGTTTGCATACTGAAAAGTTGGGAACAACTTCAGCTTCAGCTGTATAATGTGAATTTTTAATATTGAACCTATACTCACATTTACTTACATATATTTTTTTAAATACCCAAAACATTTTTGTTTTAAAGGAAAGTAAAATAAATCTGCCATTTAAAAGCTCCTCTAGTGACCTGAGATTACATATGTGCCTTGGGGTTTTTTTAAATGCTGCCATCCTTTCCATTAGCAAAAAGAGTGCAATATGCCAAATGACTACCTTGATAGCACCAAGCATTCCTTTGAAACGACTCATCATAAAGTACTTTTGTTGTGGGTTTTTTGTTTTGTTTTGTTTTTTGCTATTGCTTTCTGTCATAGAGATGATAAATGATTGTTGGAAAAGGGAAAAACCTACAAACTGATAACCCACTATGCTGCTAACTTGAGGCTTGAGTCTTAGTTGAAGATAATTTTAGATTTAGGCAGACATCAGCCTCTTGGTTATCTTTGGCCCCATAAGGCCATCTAGTGGTAGCTTCTATCTAAAGACTGGGGAGTTTGCTGTAGATGCCTGAGTATTCTTGGTTGCCCCTCTGATACAGCCTTTTAGGTCTCATTATACTACTTTGTTAAGCTGACTCTTGTAATGCCTGTCTCTTGAAGGTGTTCATCTGTACTACGTTGGCGGAGAGGTGTATGCAGAGTGTCTCAGTGACAGCAGCATATTTGTGCAGAGTAGGAACTGCAACTTTCATCACGGCTTTCATCCTACCACGGTCTGTAAGATTCCCAGCAGCTGCAGCCTCAAAATTTTTAACAACCAAGAGTTTGCGCAGCTTCTGGCTCAGTCTGTTAACCATGGGTTTGAGGCAGTGTATGAGCTCACCAAAATGTGTACCATTCGAATGAGTTTTGTCAAGGTGAGTGAGTTGCGACCTGTAGCTTAATTTGAGTGACTGTATATATCTGTAGGCTATAATGAAAAAAAAAGCCTTTGGTAAATAAAAGGTAGTAATTATTTTTGACCTGATTTAATAGGTTTTTAAATGAAATTCTTGAATTTATTACTTTAACCACATGATAGGTCTAAGATTTTATTTTATAATCCAGATATTATACATGATATGGCATTGATATGAGTTGTGATATTGAGTAGGGGCTGAGTTTATAAAGAATTTCAGTTACAGACTAAATTGCTAGAAAGCATTTAATATTAAATTTCTTTTTAAATTCCCTAGCTTTAGCGGTTTCAATTATTATTAGATTCTATTAGAGTGACTTAAAGAATTTAGGATACTAAAATTATTTTTCCTTGTATCTAAGTTCTGTTATTAAGGATTTGCAAAGTTTAGAGAACTTTTCAAATTGAGCATTTACTCTTGGCCAGGTTTTATTGGCATTGTAAAGATGATGGTTCATGAACAAAATTTGGAAACAATTTCAGTGATATATTTAGGCAGCTAGTACTATATACGCTTGGTCCTTATGGATTTAGTCAAAGAAGAGCAACTGTCAAATGCTTTTTGTGGGTTTCTTCTCGGCATTCAGTCCCACAGTCTGGTGCTTCCTTGCTGCTCTGCTGTATAGTCTGTTATATACATCAGTTTGTTAGTAGCCTCGAAGCTTCCCCACTTCTGTAGAAATGTGACTTTTGCATGTTTAATCTTTTCTCCCCCAAAGCCTAATTTTCCTGGGCCAGGACTACTATAGACCGTAAAGCATGGAGTTTGATAAATCCAGGCAAATAAAAGTGAAAACATTTTCATCTTTGGAGTTTTAGGCTAAAGTGTTCCAGCTCAATTCATCCCTGTAATTTCCCATTTTAAAAGACAATTGATATGATTGCCACTTTAAGTACATTTGCATGCATTGATCAGATCTACAATGCCTTAACTGGTATTTAAAAAAACCCAAAAACCTGAAAACAATTTTTGGTAACAAAATCTGATGTGAACTTCTGTGAGGCTATTTATAGGTTTTATTTATCCCACTAAGTGAGAATGTATCTTACTTCAGAAGTATTAATTTTTAAATTATGAGATACTGCACTGTATTAACTTTATAAATTTTTTAAAAATCTGAAACATTTCTGTGAAGGGAATTATATGTTATTTAAAAAATTCATATATCTTTCAATAATGCAGCTATTGTGTTGCTTTTAACTCCATGATGAATGAATGCTAAGATTGGGTTTGTAATATTTCTTAAAGTACATTCTGCATATGTCTACTGTTGAAGTATATTTTTGTTAGTATGTTAAAGTTGGTTTCCACTGGTTGACCATTTAAAGAGGGATTTGCTGTGATGTATGTTCATTTTCCCAGGGCTGGGGAGCAGAATATCACCGGCAGGATGTCACCAGCACGCCGTGTTGGATTGAGATTCACCTTCACGGGCCGCTTCAGTGGCTGGATAAAGTCCTCACTCAGATGGGCTCCCCTCTGAACCCCATATCTTCTGTTTCATAGTGCAGAAGTATTCTTTTCAATTATATTATTAGTGGACTTGTTTTAATTTTAGGGAAACTTTCAGTACAGATACTGTGAGCTTACATGGAAAACAGCTTATTTTTTTTCTACATAATTGTGACCAATACCTTTGTATTTTGTGATGAATCTACATTTGTGTGTATTAATGTTCATGTGATTAACTTTCAAAAGTGTTGTGAAAGATGCAGAGTAATTATCATGCTCCAGTTCAAAAGTTTGGCATTAATCTTAAACTGGAACATACTTTTGCCTTTCTCTCAACAATTTTTTTATGTTAAATTTGTTTTGAAAAGGTAATACATCACATGATGAAAAATTGTAACCGTATAAATGGGTATATATACAGTGAAAAGTCTTTCCTTTGACTTTTGATCCTCCAGAAGCTGTGCTTTTACCAGTTTCTTTGTCCTACCAACTTTAAAAAAGTATAATTCATTGTTCTGTAAAAGCATATAGTAGGGGCTTAAAAGAAACTATAAAAAAAACAACTTCTATTTGAAGGAACGCTATGCACTACTCTAACAAGTAGTGTTCAGTAAAAACAAAGCGATAGTTTTCTAGATGACATCATAAAATGTACATTTAATACAGCTAACTATATGTCATTGTATTGTGACTTCACTCAATACATCTTTTGTAAAACATTTCCTTTTTTAAAAAAATATTGCCAACAACGGATCTCTAGTATATGTCATTTAACTCAGAATCTGTCATAAGTACTACTTTATAGCTAGTGACAGTGCGTGCACGGCCTTGTTCTGCTACGTTTGCTACATTTGGCCAGTGTTGCAAGAACTCTAATTTTGACATGCATTAATCTTTTATTTTGCACTTTGATGGGTGACAGTTTTTAATGTAACCTTTTGTGAAACACACTCAAGTGACTTGGACTTAACACGCATCCTTACTTCCTTGGTGCCCCTTTTGTATTAACAAACACTGCGATTTATGGATTACAGCTGTAGGAAGTTAACCCTTTTTCTAGCTTTGGTTGTATTTTCAATGTAGATTATAAGACTGTTATTCTCTAGCTCCAATTTAAGGTGCCTTTTTAATTCCAGTTTTATGGATGTTATTAATGTTGGAAAACCGTGTACTTAATTCCAGTGCTCTTACTTGCCTCAGTCTCTCCATGGAAGGACCTACATACTGTAGCCGTGGGAGCCTCTTCTCTTCAGTCTGGCCCCAAGGATGAGGCTACTGGTCTGATACTTAAAGGAATCAGCAGTGGTTGCTGAGGTAGCTGAAGTTAAAACATTCATGTAGCAAAGAATGCCAACTGTTCTCTCAGTTACCATGCTCTGTCTTCTAACATTTTTAAAGCACCTATGTGAATGTTAGTCTCCCAGAATACAATCCTCAGAGAGGAAAGACGTGCAAACTCTAAAATACCATTTAAATCAATCATGCTTAAAAGCTTTGGGTAAAGGGCTCAACCCGTTTTTTAGGGAGTAGTCAGATGGACTCTTGGTTATGGCATGAGAACAAAGATGTTATTTTGAAAAAAATGACCTAATTTACCTATCTAAAGAATCTTACTTTCTGGTGCCTTTTGTAAGTATATGGAGCCATGCTAGTCTTCTATTTAAAATGTTAGTTTGGTTTGACTTTCTACCTTGCCCTTTCTGCTTTCATGAGGAAGAAAATGCATATTTTGATGAAAGGAGAAGGCAATTCCATTTGTTTTCTGTGACATTATTTATTGCTTTTACAAAGTGCAGCCAGTGGATGGTTTTAGTTCTTTCAGATGAAGTGTCCTGAGTGTTTCAGCTCGCAGCCCTTTGCTGGGTAAAAGAATACTTTGTGACAGTCAGTGTACCTGATACCAATGTTCCTGATATGCATTCTCAATCTCTCAGAGCTGTATCAGCCACGTGAAAGAGGATATTACTTGCTTAGTGATAGAACAGTTTTTATTTACATCATTTTACTCACTGGGCTCATGGCACAATCTTTGGAACAAATTTGTAGAAAAAACTATCCAGCTTGAATGACAGATACATGTAATCAACTTCAGTGGGCTTGAACTGGTGGAAACTATTGAATTGTTTTATTGATGCTTTCAATTGAATTAATTAAAATTTAATTTTTATTCATGTCATAGACTTTAGTTATTAGCAGGATTTTAAGTGATTGGCCTTTTCTGTGTTTTCTCTATGGAGTTGTGTCTCGTGAACGAAGGTGCTGAAGCTGTTAACTGTTAAGAGTTTCATGGAGAAGTATAAGCCTGTTATATTTCCTAGACGTTGTAAACTCTGCAGCCTTGGGTTTTAAATGAAAACAATTTAGGTGCTTCTGTGATTTCTGAGGATGCCCAATATCTATCGATGGGAAATAAAAATTGCCAATGAGATTTTTTTAAAAGTAAGTAAAATTGTGACCAATGGAAAGAAAGTACCTCTGAAAGAAACCATTTCAGAAAATGACAATTTTTAAGTATTTCTTTAATCTTCAGAATGGTATATAAAACATAAATACCATTAAAATAATCACATTTTATAGCATGTACAATATGTTAATGTATGCCAGCTGAAAAGACAGAGCCTAGGAATAATAAAATTACATCCAATTTGGTAAATGCAAAAAAGAAGAATAGAATTAAAATCTCAGTAAAGAATTAAAGCAACAGAAAGATGTTGATTTGGGGAAAAAACAATTTAAGAGGTACATTTGACTAACTTCTCTGCATAGTAGGTGTTCTGATTGGTATTATGGTCTGGTTGGTGTTGCCTGCTTATGTTGTGGAATATAAACCAGTAGGCATGTTACTGATCTGTTGAAGCTAACATTTTTTTCTTTAGAGAGAATTTAAGGAAGACATCAATCAAAAGGTCATACACACACACACACATCAGAATATAAATCATTTTTCACATTCTATTGTTATATAAGAAAACTGATAATACAATTGGCTGGGTTTTTGAGGCAAAGTCCACAATAATATTACTAGATAATTCAACAAGCTATACCTAATAGTACAGAAAGAGGATTTAGCCATTTTACACTTTTTGAACATTTGAGAGTAAGACACCCTTTTAGGATGTCAAATGATCAATATGTATTCAGACCTGAAATGTATTGTCAAGATAAGAAATGGGGCTTACATTATTAAAAACTTCAGTATTACCTGAGGGTACCTGTGGGAAACAGTTTCCCTGTACAGGTATTCTGTTGACGGAAACAATTTATACAAAAAATGAAATCCTACCAATAGCGGAGAGACTCCAAAGAGTTTGACAGTGATGTGCTTTTATTATAAAGAGCATCTATTACACCAATTTAGATCCATTTCTTTATACTTTTTCTAGTTGTTTGCTTAATATTACTTTGGCTCATTATCACTTTCCCACTTAAAATATATTAATATCTTTTGTACTTCCTGAAGAAGGAAGACTCTTGTTAACTATGAAATCCAGCTTCCAATGATGACTTCAATTTTGGACCTGTTAACTTTTCAGAGGGTCAGAGCCCTTCTTTGTCTTCTTAGTTAAATCCTCACTTAATCTCTCGGGTAGGAATATGTTTCCTCCTTATACCCATCAGCTAGATAAGCACAGATCTTTTAAGATAGTAGATAGCCTGGTGGTTTTAGAAGTGGTTGGTAATTTTTATGGGAGTGAGTTTTCCTAAGCATTGGTTTATGGATGGTCTCAGATACTAACTATGGCAGCTTTTTGGAGGTAACCTCAGGTTTGATGCCTGTTTTTCCAGAACAGCAGCATTTTCCTCACTGGTACAGGTGGGATTCTGGGGAGGATTTCTCTTCACGGAAGATACATGTATGGAAAATGAGAATTCAAGGCATCTCTCCTGCATAAACAATTCTTCCTGCTGCACAGAAACTGGACAGTTCTCTGGAATTCACTGGATTGTAGTTCAGTGTGTCTTGACTATAAGAGGTAACAGTCTTTATCAAGCCTTTGCTATATTGGATTCTTCTTAATAGAAACTCGTCTTCTAAAATGTAACTATGTTGTAATTGAAATGTCACCCGAAAATTGGATGGTTTACAAAACCAGTGTGAGGGATTTTACATAACAATCTTTTTTAAAGTAAGAGCTTATGCTGTGCTATTTGCCGATAGCAATGGCTATAAAACCAGTGATGACTTATTTTGTTGAAAAGACCCAGGCAGAGCAGGGCTCTTCTGTCATTCATGAATACTGAGAAAGGTTTGCATGGCTCTTGTCTCAATGATTCTGTTCTTAAAATTCTTAAAATCATTATACCATTGTCCTTCAAGGTTTTATTTGAAGATGCTGTTTTTAAAATGTTCAGAATTTTGTGTACAGGTAGATTTCCCCCCTCATTATTAGATAGTGCCTTCTTAATAGTAGCTGGTGTTAGCTATACCCACACTCTGGTGAGGCCATACAAGCCCAAGTTCTTTGTAAAAGGAGAAATCTTTTAGAGTCAGATTTTCCCTTCTCATACCATTACAGATGATGTTGCTTTGATTTATTTGTACAGTATTTTTACTGTAGGACTCTTGAAGATAATAGTTGGGCAAATGGTTTTCTTCTTAACCTGTTTGGTTAAGGTTTGCATTTTGAAAATCACTTATTTTAAAATTGGATGAGATTGTAATCATGAAAACTATATGTACCTGCCCATGTTCTCTTAAAAAGATACTTCATATACAGATGAAAAAGACCAAACCAATGACTGCACTCTAGGTCTGCTTCTTATTTGTACTTGTTCTGCTTGTTTGTTGTAGAAAATGAAATTCTAGCAACGTGCTTCAATGCTGTTATCTTTTTGATACTTATAAAAATGTATTAGGTTTTACTGTATTGTGCTTTTCAAAGCCATAACTCTTAAGAACCTTGTTTTTGCATATTGTTTGCTAATACTTTATTTTAATAAATCTCAAAACCTGCTTAATGTGTTTGTGTGGGTTTTTCTTTTTTTTTTTGCTCCATTTTTCACTTGTTTTATTGAGTGGAGTTATAAGAAGGATGAGATTATCAGCTGCTGTAACCAGCCGTGTTAATTTGTGTTTGCACTAGTGATGGAAATATCATGCCTTTCCACAGTTTGAGGTTGGGTCAGAATGATCAGTATTTTTCCATTCTGTTTGTAAGACAGTTGATGTGTTTTTCTTTGTTAGTTTAGTTTTGGAAAAGGATTTGGATCTATAGTCTGGGGTCTTTGAGTTTAACCACTAATTTCTCTTTTCTAGATGCATCTCTAAATGAGAGGTCTTTACCGGTTATTGGGAGATAGAACAGCTCTTAGCAGAGCTGACTATGGAGTCAGCTGCCTGCGTTTGAGTCCTGGGCCTCAGCTTCCATAGCTCTGTGCTCTTACGCAAGGTGCTCAACCTCTCTCTGCCTCAGTTTCCTCTTCTGTAAAGTGAACGCCGATGTCATAGGATTTGGAGGAAATGTAAATAAAGTAATACAAATAAAGTACGTAGAACAGTGCCCGGCACATAAAAACTCATGTTTTTATTAACATCATAACATTTCTTGTGTTTCTTTGATTCCGAGGAATTATTTCTGATTCTGCTTCACTTTAGTAGATCAACCCTTGATTATCCACTTTGTGAATTAGCTTTGTTTTTCTTTATTTTCTCCTTTTTAAAAAGAATTAAATCACAGATTCCTTTTATCATCCCCACCAAGTGTGTACTTTTGCCACCTCTGTGTTGTTTGTACAAAAATGCTACTCATTCTAATTAGGAGGGGATGGTAAAAATCTATGTGCCCCCACTAGAAAAGTAGAAAAACCCAAACTGAATATTTTAACCCAAAAGAATAACTATAAAAACGTACTATTGTCTGTAGAGAAAGCTTCATCAAAGGAATCCATTTCTTTAAATGAGTTCCTTATGCCTTTTTATTTTGAGTGTTAGGTATTTAGTAAGGTATTTAGTAGTGACTTCACTGGCTGTTTTAGAAGCATATTTTAAAAATTACTTGTTCTGGCAAAAGATTTCAGTGAAGAGTGAGAGGTGTTGGATTCTCTCAGATTTAACATAATTAGTTTTCAAATTGCTAGAGCCAATACAGTTCAGATGACGAAGGGATCAGTTGTGACATCTTCAGTTTTCTTTTAGACATGAGACTCAGTGGCTAAAGCTAGTTCATATTACAGCAGTTCTGATGCAGTTCATGTTTTATAAATGTTTATAAGAAAGCTGTTAGCATGCTGGGAAAGCTTATACGAAAGTCCTTGTTCCGAGCTCTGTAGTATAGTTCAAAGAAGGAAGCATTTTTAAAAACTCTTTACCCCCATTTAACATTTAAAATATTGCTGTGTTTTTGGTTGTATTGAATTTGCAAGCCTATTTTAATAAACTGACTTTTGTGGGAACAAAACTCTTGTGTTCTTTTGACCTAAATCACTTTGTGGTTGTACTTTAAAGAAAGGGGAATGAGGCTATAGGGAAAATATAAAGAAGAGTTGTTGGCAGCTTCCTTAACCTTCTCCATCTTAAGGTATCTTGGATGGGAGGTTGAAGGAGGATTTAGGTTGGTGCTTAAGAATATATATTTAAGAATATTACTATATGTATTCTATTGAGTGGATGTGTGTATAATTTCTGTGAGAGGCATTTCAAGGAAGGCAGTTTTTTAAATTTTGCAGATGGATATTGAAAGCTCCCATATAACTTTGTCCCCATTTCCCATCCATTAAAAGCCTTACCTGTTATTTCATTTTAAATACTTTTATATGAGCTAAATGCAGAGGAGTTAAAAAAAATTTTTTTTAAATTGGGGAATATTGGGGAACAGTGTGTTTCTCCAGGGCGCATCAGCTCCAAGTCATTGTCCTTCAATCTAGCCGTGGAGGGCGCAGCTCAGCTCCAAGTTCAGTCACCTTTCTCAATCTTAGTTGCAGGGGGCGCAGCCCACCATCCCATGGTGGGAATTGAACTGGCAACCTTGTTGTCGAGAGCTTATGCTCTAACCAACTGAGCCATCCGGCTGCCCCTCCAGTAGCTCAACGGCAGCTCGTTGTCTTCAATCTAGTTGTGGAGGGTGCAGCTCACTGGCCCACGTGGAAATCGAACCAGCAACCCTGTTGCTCAGACCTCGCGCCCCAATGCAGAGATTTTTAACAGTACAGAAAAAGTATAAACTAAAACCCTGCAAACAATAGCTAGCACTACACTTTTATGCATGTACCCTTCTAATCTGTGTGGCAGTCACTGTATCTGTCCTTTTCCTCCTTTGACAAAAGTTTAGCTGATGATAAGGTGGAGCTATAGCTCCTCATTTGAAAAGGTTCTCGGAGAAATTGTTTTAGTTCTGAAGTGTTTCTTGAATTCTATATACCCGAGAGAGCATGGTCCTCTCCTTGCTATCTCTTGTTTTGTTGAATGGCAGACCTTTCCCACATGTGTAACGTCAAGCTTACCTATCCAGGTATTGTAATGAGATTACTGAAGTCACCAAAACAAGCCATTTGGGATTAATCTGGGAAGGTTTTCAGAAAGAAGTCAAGCGTTACGCTTGGCAGCAGAGCTGGATCAGGGACTCCTCGCCTGTCCTCATGGAAAGGGGAGCTATCACGTAGTTTAGTGTTTTCGGACCCTGTCTAGTTCGGGTTATCTGATCAGGGTTGGAGGGTGGAGAAAGAGCCGGAACGGACAACAAAGGAAACTGAAAAACAGACTCTGCTTCTGTTTTTCTGAATATCTGCATTTTTTTCCTGGTCCTGAGCAGTATTAGGTTGTTTGTTTATTTATTCATCTAATATTTGAGGGTCTCTTAGATGTGAGGCTGAGGGTAAACTGCACCAAACAAAGATTCTTTCCCTCAAGGAGCGTCATTCTGGTTATGGAGACATCAAACAAGCTGAGTGAAGTACAGTACAGAGTTGTAAGGAGAAAAAGCAGGAAAGCGAGATTTGAAATATCCAGGGTGGGGGAAGGAAGGCAGTTGAAGTTTTAGATCAAAAGGCCAGGGAAGGGCTCGTTCAGAAGGAAATCTTTGATCCAAGTCCTGGAAGAAGTGAGGGAGTTAGTATGTGTAGTAGTGATTTAACTGATTTTGCGTCAGCGCAGTTCAGAAGGCACATGAAAGACGCTGTGGAGACCTCAGCGTCCCTGCAGGAAAAGGAGTAATTCAAGCAGAAACAGCTAACGGAGCAAACTTTAAAATGTTATGTTCTTTAGTCCCTGCAGGAGATAGAATAATAACTGAGGTGTATACACGGATGGAGGCAAGAAATGTCAGCTGCTAACAACTTTGCATTATCACCGCCTGGAAACTGGCCACTTGGAGGATCAATCAGTCAGGAGAGTTTAGTTCAATATTTCGTCTGATACAAGTTTCGTTTAATGCAGAAAATCAAAGCTGACATGTTCAGATGACGAACCCATGGGCAAATGTACCTTAACCTTTGTAGAGCTCTTGCCACTATGTTTCATTCAACAACTCTTTCTTCAGTGCCTGTTTTGTATTTAATATGATGCAAGGCACTGGGAAAGCAGCAGTAAACAGGGTGGAGATTGGCCCTAACCTCATACAACTTACGTGTTAGCAGGGGGAGAGACGTTAGGTTGTGAATTACATAGTTATTTAATAACTGTGAGAAGGGAACTGATAGGGGCCTATGCATGAATGTAACTGGTCTTCTCTAAGAACTCAGGCAAGCCTGTTTTGAGGAAGAGATATTCACGTTGAGGCCCGAAGGATGAGAAGGCATTAGCCACATGAGGAGGAGAGACAAACAGCTTAGACAGGGAGACCTGAGGGATTGAAAGGCCATTGTGACTAGAGCCTATAGTACAGAGGAGTGTGAGGAGATAAGGCTGGAGAGGTTGGTGGGGGCCCGATGATGCTTGAAGGCCAAGGTCAGGGTTTTGTTTTCAGTTCTGAGAGCAAGGAGAAGCCATTGGAATGTAAACAGGCTGGAGGCAGATATTGGGATCAGATAGGTGCTTTGATTGGAGAGAGGCAGAAGAGGATACTGGACATTGAACTCAAGTAGTAGGATGGAGATGGAGGGGAGGAGATGGAGTGGAGTGGTGGTGTCTTGCATATGAGAGAACGAAGAAGAGTTTGGGGTCAGGAAGGACCACCACGTGTTTTCTACTTTGGGCAACCAGATGGTGGTGCAAATCACTGAGATGGAGAAGACTGGAGGAAAATCTAGTTTATATGGAAAGATGAGTTTTAGGTTCCCTATGAGATATCTAAATGGAGGTGTTAAATGGGCTTAGGGATACGGTCTGGAAAGAGTTGTGAAAAGCACCTGTGGATGAGCTACCATGTTTCCCCGAAAATAAGACTTAGCCGGACCATCAGCTTTAATGCGTCTTTTGGAGCAAAAATTAATATAAGACCTGGTATAATATAATATATAATATAATACCAGGTCTTATATAATATAAAACCGGGTCTTATATTAATTTTTGCTCCAAAAGACACATTAGAGCTGATGGTCTGGCTAGGTCTTTTTTTTTTTTTTTTTTTTTCATTGGGGAAGGGGAACAGGACTTTCTGGGTGAACAGTGTGTACTTCCAGGACTTTTTTCCAAGTCAAGTTGTTGTCCTTTCGGTCTTAGTTGTGGAGGGTGCAGCTCAGCTCCAGGTCCAGTTGCCATTGTTAGTTGCAGGGGGCGCAGCCCACCATCCCTTGTGGGACTCGAGGAATCGAACTGGCAACCTTGTGGTTGAGAGCCCACTGGTCCATGTGGGAATTGAACCGGCAGCCTTCAGAGTTAGGAGCAGGGAGCTCCAACTGCCTGAGCCACTGGCCCAGCCCATGGCTAGGTCTTATTTTCAGGGAAACACGGTAGTTTAGCGGAAAGTGCAGTGACAAAACACCTAGGACAGCTGCCCTCCGCCTCTGGGCATACCTGCTGGGAAGTGGCAGACCTCTTTAGTGTTTCAAAAGCCATGTACTGATAGTACATGGCTTTTGAAAATGGACTCCAAGTCACTGAGGGAAAGCAGTTGTTGTCTGTTTTGCAGCAAACACATCTGGAATGGTCACTGTGTAGTAAGAAGGAGAGCTCACATTCAGAGCACTTACTACATGTCAAAGGTGAGCTAAACACGGCCTACAATGTCTCATGCAATGTTGAAAATCAGCGGAGGCAGATACTGTTATCTCCATCTTACAGATGAGGAAATGGAGTCTCTCAGACATCCAGAAACATGACCAAGGCATAGAATGGATGGCCAAGGTCAGGTTAGCTCGCTCCAGGACTGAAATTCTTGGTCACTACAATGTGCTGCTTCTCCCTCGTTCCTGGCATCTACAGCCACCTTCCCTAATTTCTACCCAACCCACCCTCTCATCTGCCATCAGAAACGTATTCTCAACCTTCTTGCCTGCTCCCAGTGACCGGTTATGGCATTGCAGCCCAAACACCTTTGGCATGGGTCCTATTTCTATTTTCAGCCTGCCTTGCTCTGCTCGCCAAAGGTGGTTGCAAGGCATCATGGGACTGTGGAAGAGTAGAGGGCAGGAGGAAGTGTGTGTGCAGACCTGCCTCCCTGATATCCATCCAAATGTCAAATTACCACATTGTAGTCCACTTACCTGCATCAGTAGAGGGCGGACATGAACTCAGCCACATCCCTGCTTTCCAGGGGAGAAACTGGCTGGATCCAACATGAGCAAGGTCCCATTACTGCCCAGCTAGTTGAACACAAGCTTAGAGAAGGGAATGAAACTCTGGGTTATTGTGCTGACAAAAAGCAGAACCTTAATCTACTGCCTCTCACTGTCCCTGCTTAGTTACTGGTGTTTCCTCCAGAAGTGTCTGTTCTTTGAAGCGCTCAAGCCTTCAGCTTAGGTGGCCAAGGCACTGCAACCCTGAGGGATGCTTTCCACGTTGTCTCCATCTTACCACTTTTCAGCTTTAACTTTTTATGTCTTGGGCCAGTATTTTATTAAGGGGTCCCAAGAGCTTCCTGGATCAGTCCAGCTTTAGCTGATTCTGGCCCAGGAATTCCAGGTGACCTCCAAGCCAGTCATCCCCTCATATTCTCCCCTGCAGGGACAGTCCTTGCCTTCATTTGTGGTCACAGTAGACAGGAGTGGCACATCCTGTTTGTGGGCCAGCTTCTCCTTTCAGCAGTGTTGCCTCAAACCTCAGGCTCAGTTATAGTAACAGCTAACATTTGGGTGCTGGTATGTTCATGGGTTCTGTTGTTCCATGTCATGTCGTAGAGCTAGGTGATACACTATTCATTTCACAGGAGGACAGGCTAAAATAGGTTAATTTGCACAGGGTCACGCAGCCAGTGAGCAGTGGAGTTGGGACTTAAAGCCAGACGGGGAGACTGCAGAGTGTGTGCTTCTGACCACTCTGCACGCTGCCCTCAGGTCTGTCCATGGCGAAGGGTGAAGGAGGAATAGGAATACACGCCTCTCTGTTAGCGCCAGGAGGTCCTCGTATTTCCTTACATTTATTCTATTTAGTCTTCTCTGCAACCAGAAGTCACACAGATTATCTGGGGTACCCTTACTAGAGGCTGGGGAGGTTTGGCTCCATTTCCAAAGACCAAATTAAACTGTTCTATGAGGTTATTACAGAATTAGCATCATTAGGGCTTGGCGGGCATTAGCTTTCCGAGGCATAACCATCAAGCCCAGGGTGAAATATTGTCTTCTGCTCATCTCTGCTGCTCTGTGGGATGGGGGGGGGGGGAACTCTCAGGTACAGGCTGAGAAGTGTTGGGGAGCACCAGCCTGAGACTGGAGCCCTAGGGCGGCCTCTCCCCAGCTTCAGTTTGAATCCTTAGACCTGTCTGCAGAATTGTGTGCCTGTATGCATTTTGCCAGAGGCAAGTGTCCTTAGCATTCTTTAGATTCTCAAAACCTGAGTGACCCCCAAATGGTCGAGAACCACTGGATTAGATAATTACCAAATCCGTTTTTCTAGTCATTCTTTATGCTCTAGTGCCCTCACTGAGCCAGGTGACTCCTGAAACGATTTTAAACCCCCATAAAGAAGACATCCTAGAAATAGGTTTACTCTGAAAATGGCCAAGGTTATCATAAATCTTTCTGTTCCCTCGCAAATTCTTTGAAGATTGTCTCCTCCTCGAGGGGTTTATTCACCCATTGCTCTCCACTGTGTTCTCCAGACCTGGCTTGCTGCCTGATTGGGGAAGAAGTGCGGAGCGGCTCCCTCCACGGCCTGAGCCTCACGCCCTCCCTTCACAGCTAGGTTCAGGCTCTGCTCCAGAAATGGCTCTTGGAAGGGTTCAGGCCCAGAGACGCTTTCAGAGCAACTGCGAGGACGGTAGGGAAGGTCGCCTTGCAGCCCCGTTACAGGGAATTTTTTTTTCAGCAGAGGAGGCCTTGATTCCTCTTTGAGACCGGCTCTGAAAACACTTCCCAGAGCAAGTAACCCTGGAGAAAAGCTGAGGAGGGGGAAGTATTAAAACTGACCTGGGCCACAGTGAGGAGGGAGGAGGGTTGTGCTTGGCTCTCAGGCTGCTCAGAATGCCCTGCTCGGATCCCCCTTCCCAAAAAGGCGCGACCAATGACCAGAGTGTTCTCAGCACTGGGTCTAATTCGGTGAGGTTTTATTGTAGAAATGCGGCCCCAGGAAATGTGGGACGCGGATGCCCTATCACAGGTTGCTGCCGGTGGGACCCGGCGCCTCTAGACCGGCTTCCCCTCCGCCGGTGCCCGCAGAGAAAACGATCCTCGGACACAGGCGGGACCTAGTAAAACTCCGCGTCCTGTCATTTCCCCCAGGACACGCAGCCCCCACGCACGGGCCATCATTCCAAAGTCCGGCTGAGTTCCTGCTCGGGTCCTAGCGGGGTCCTCGGTGCAAAGAGTAGGCGAGGCGGGGGCAGCGGCGGGAAGACTGCCACAGGGCCAGGTCCCGGCTGGTTGCGCGCCCGCGGTGCCTGCCCCTTCGGTGCCCAAAGTGAGGAAGTCAGCAAGCGGCGGGGAAGGCGCCTCGTCCCGGCGGCGCAGTCTCTCAGGAAGGTCCCGGCTGGACCGCTGTCCTGGGGAAGAAACACTCCGCCAAAGGACCGGCACACTGGCGCCCCACAGCTACTCGCAGCCGAACCCTGATGCCCAGGTTGCCGCCCAGGGAAGGTCTTTGGGTCAGGGCGCTGTGTGCCCAGGGGCCGGCGACCCTCGGCGTCAGGCCCGCCCTGTGTGAGCGCGGCTCACACCCACTGCTCGTGGCGAGACCCGCACACGGCGCCCGCCGGCCCTGGATCGCTGCGCCGCTACACCGGCCGTGTCTTCCAGGGCGCGCGGGCGTCGCGCAGCGACCGGTCGTGGGGCAGCGCGGCGAAGGCCGAGTGGCGCAGCTGACAGCCGATGAAGAGGACGACCAGCGCCACGGAGAGCAGCAGCAGGAAGAAGAGCAGCAGGTAGGTAGGCAGGTCGGGCTTTGAGGCCGCGCCGTCCCGCATACCGCGCGCCGTGGCCAGCTCCAGCGGCAAAGCACCCTCCGCTTTGACAGTGGCTGCGAGGGCCAGCGAGCCGCCCACCGCCGCCTCGGGGCCGCCCGTGGCGTTGAACACGTCGCCGTACATGGCCCGCGGGTCCCGGACGCCGGCCGACAGTCTCACTTCGCCTCGTGCGGACCTGCGCCGCCCAGCGCCTCCATGGCGCTCCCCTCCTGCCCTGCTGCGCGCTACTGACCGCGAGTTGGTGCCTTTGGGTCCGCTGGGGCCCACGGAGTCGGCCGCGGCTGCTCCCTCGCTTCCACGCTCAGCAGCCCTTTCCGCTAGCTGGCGGCCCCCGGGGCTGGGAGCTGGACGGCTCCACACCCCTCGGGCTTCCCCTGTGTCTGGCCGTCGCCAGCCTTGGCGCCGAATGACCGGTCTGGAGGTGTTACAACCGCCCTCTCGGCTCGGACCCCCGGCTCCGGTGAGCTCCACGCTCCGGGGCGCCCCTGGGCTGCAGCGGCGGCGAGAGGTGCCTGGTGAGCGCGGCCGCAGCTCGGGTCACTGCTCCGCGCCGCCGGGACTCCAAGTGCACCGAGGGCAAAGGCGGGAGTCTCCGCGTCCTCCGGCGCTCCTGCCGCGGCGTCTCGGAGTACTCCCGCAGCCTCGAGTCCCTGCCCAGAAGCCCGGTGTGCGGCGAGTCTGCTCCACTCGCGTGGGCTGCTGCGCTCCTGTCTTGAGCAGGAGACTAAACGCTGAGGCGGTTCTGAGCGCGCTCAGGTCCCAGGCAGGGGGCGGGACTGGCAGAGGCTGTCCCCGGAGAGCGGCTGCGAACCAATGAGGGCCAGAGAGGACAGCGCTGCTGCGACTGCCCCGGTCTGACCTCCTATCAGTCACAGAGGGACACACACAGAGACGGAGGAAGAAAAAGCACGGGGTCACAGAAAGACTGACGGACAAACCTATCAACAGACGCGCAAAACAGACATCTGTGGACAGCAAACTGACTTGGAAGCAAGGTCCAGCCAGGCTCGGACACCTGCTTTCATCCTTCCCCTTGATCTCGCTCCCTCAGAAGCCGGCTTGGAGCTGAGTCCCACAGGGTAGCCCAGGCGGGGCACACTGTCTCCAGGGGAGGCCCCGGTGCTCCCAGGCAAACTGAGACCGGTTTGGTGGGCCCAGGTTCCTCTCTAGCAGTGCCCAGAGGTCACACGTGCTCCTGCCACCATGAGCTCACTTGCTCAGCTCCCTGGCCTGTTCTGCTCCGGCACAGGGCCGAGAAGAGGACGTGATGCTGGCTATGGCCCACCTGCCCTTGGCCACCCTGGCAAAGGCTTGGTTGGTGTCCAGGAGAGGTGAGCAGTCAGCAGGACTGAGGGCAGTCTCCTTTTCCAGGAGCCCAAACTCCTCACTTCCATGTAAAACCCTTCCAATCCCCCCAGACTAGAATGGGAACCAATGCCCGGGCCACCACAGCCCCTGCACTTCTCAAGAAGCACTGCCCACCCTGGACTGTCACTGTCTGGCAGGGTCAGAATTAGAGGGAGGCTGGTGAGAAGACGAGGGCATGAAACTGGAAAAGGTGCTTGCCCTCAGCGTCCCATGAGTGCAGTCAGGGGTGACTGTGCCTCCTTCCATTTTGCACCCAAACGCCTCTCCCCCTACCCTAGTCCCATCTCTGTTGCCCGGTCACTTGTCTGAGATCCCTGCAGGGTCAGCCAAGTTCACAGCTGTATCTCTCCTTCCGCCATCAAGGAGTGCCGTGTACGGGGTGGGGGGTGGGGGGGGTGGGGGGGGTGGGGAGCTTGGTGGGCACTGGCTGAAGGAACCGGTGGAAGGATGGGTTAGGTATTCGCCTCCCCCCCCACCGCACCTGACACCTGGCCACAGGCATGACACCAGCTACCAAGCTATGCAAGGTCAGTCTTGGCCAGAGCTCAGTCTCACAATCCCTGCTCAGCCCGACAAATGCTTCTGCGAGCTCTTTGTTGAAATTGTGGCCCGAGTCCTGACTCTGCAGAGTGACTGCGAGCTGCATGAGGTGCAGAAGTGCCCCGGTGGCCCTCTAAGTGTTTTCCTCTTAGCCCATGGACCGGCCTCTGGGGACCTTCCTGGACCGGGCCGGGGCGGTGTGTGTGCGCGGGTGGGACCTGTACGCAGCAGGACCCATCAGGACTCAGCACTGCCTCCCCTGCCCACCTTGGTCCTGGGGAGCTGCCCAGTGTGCGCCACAGGCATCAGACCCTGAGCTCTTATAGTCTGGCTGCTGCTTAGGCCAACCCCTCATTTTCCAGATGGAAAAGCTGGCTCCGAGAGGGGCACGGCTTATCCATGTTAGCACAGGACAGCCACCACGGAGCAGTGAGGCAGCAGCCACGGAAATGAGGGGTGGGAGGCCTGACCTATTTTGCACAGCATTTTATTCAGCCTACAGGATCCCAGGGGACATTATGTGAACCAGAACAGGCTGTCTGAGCAACACTGTCAGCCATGGGGAGGGTCAGCATGTGGGTTGGGTGGAGGGGATTTGATCCAGCTGAAGCCGCTGCTGGCAGTTAACTCCCTGGGTCCTGGTAAGGCTTGCCTCCAGGCCTTCAGGAGCTCGGTTTGGGGTCTGGCCTGGAATTTCCTCCTTGTGTCTGCATGGGGAGTCACATAACCCTGCTGTCCCTGCTTCCTCTGCACTCCACCCGTGAGGTCAGGTGAGACATTAGGCAGTGGCAGGAAGCCCGGGCAGCTCAGCTGGGAGGTCCTAAGTGGAATCTGGGGCAGGCCCCAGCCCTTTGGGCTATAAAATGGGCGTTTATGGTAAGTGATTTCTGGTCCTGCTCTGGAAATATGCTGAGAGCATTCAGCAAGTGGGTGTGGAGCAGGGGGAGTCTACAAAGGATTTGGTGTGGATGTGGGGGGTGGGAGGGGTCCCAGCAGCTTCATTGCTCCTGTTGGTGGGAAGGGGAAGTCTCTGAACCTGGAGCCCTGGCACTGCTTATTCTTTCCCCACAGCAGCTCCTTTTCATCATCATATCAAACTTTGCACTAGTAACACGTGCAAGATCTTGCAGCCTGTGAGTGGTGGAGCTGGGGCTTGACCCTCAGCACCCAGGCTCCAGAGTCCATGCACTTACCTGGGACCATGGTCGCCTCCGATGGCAGAGCAGTTCCTGTGGCTGCCGTTCACGGACCTCTTCCCCCAGGTTGCCTTGGGCATCGGCGTGGGCGTTTGCCTCATAGCAACCTGTGAAGTGAGCATGCTCTCTCCTCCATTTTCCCCAGGAGGAACCTGGCACCTTGAGAAGGAGTATCACTTGCCAAGGTCACACGCCAGGTCACGATGCAAGGGAGCCTGAGGTTCTGCAGCCTGTGCACACCCACCCAGTCTCAGCTGCTTTTGCTAATGAGAAACTTGGCAAAGAGCACATGGTCAAACTGCCTTGCCTTTTGGTAAAGTTGGAGGACGTATCTTGCCCTTTTTTGGGGGTCTTTTGGTCCCAAAGTGGGGAGGGCACTGCTTCTTTTCTGAAAGATGTTCCGAGCCCTAAGAGGGCAGTCACGTTCCCTGAATATTCCCTGGCAGGAAATTAAACAGGGCTGGAGCTGAGTAAATGCAGAGATGAAGTTTACACAGCTTTTTACACAAGTCAGAGCGACCTTCCATTAAGGGAGCTTTGTGTACCCACACATTTAAGTCTCAGAAAAGATTATAAAGGGGCTCGGAGGTTGGTTTTGACAGGCAGAGGTCACAGGGCTGGGGCTCCAGAGTGACCTCTTCCCCATTACATGGTCACTGAGTGACACATGTTCCTTCTCCGCCAGCCTATCCGCCGAGAGACCAAGAGAGGCACGCAGGCAAGGGTGCCTTCCTGCCACCACAGGGCCATTTGACATCTGTTTAATGGAAGCTTGGGAGACTGGGAGCATTAGAGCCCCATGATTTCATAAACGGTGCCGTGCTCGCCTGTGGCGCTTGGTGAAGCTATTTCTGTTTCTTCCACACACCAGGGGGATTATTATTAAACTGCTCAGTGTCACCAAGAGGCGGGGGTGAAATGCTGCTGTCCGAAGGTTGGAGTTCATTGCTGCTGGTGGGTTTTCCCTGTGTGTTGAGGGAGGTTGCATATTACACTGCCATGGGATGGCCTCCACTTCCTCTGTGAATGCTGATGACTCCCTTGCTTGCTGACCTTTTTTGAAACCATCATCCCTGCAATGTTTTTTGTTTGTTTATTTGTTTTTGCTTTTGTTTTTGGATGCTTTGGCAACCATAGTGGTTGGTGACTTAAGGTTGCATTTTATTTTATTTATTTATTTTATTGGGGAAGGAGTACAGGACTTTATTGGGGAACAGTGTGTACTTCCAGGATTTTTTTTCCAAGTCAAGTTGTTGTCCTTTCAGTCTTAGTTGTGGAGGGTGCAGCTCAGCTCCAGGTCCAGTTGCCGTTGCTAGTTGCAGGGGGGCGCTGCCCACCATCCCTTGTGGGAGTCGAGGAATCAAACTGGCAACCTTGTGGTTGAGAGCCCACTGGCCCATGTGGGAATCGAACCGGCAGCCTTCGGAGTTAGGAGCATGAAGCTCTAACCACCTGAACCATCGGGCCGGCCTAAGGTTGCATTTTAGAATTACCATTTTAGAACAGCCAGTAGGCCAAGCCCAGGCACTGAAATGAAGAGACTTTCTGAGTGGTAAATAGGCAGTAGTAGGCTCGGAGCAGGGTTAGGTCAGGGTACTCCGCCGGGTTGCAGTCCGGCCTGTGGAGCAGGATAACTGGGGAAAGGATGGGGGGCGGGAGGGAGAGCCAGTTCTGCAAGGAGACCGCTCCTCTCCTGGGAGGGGCGTCTCCACCCACCGCTGTCCTTTAACCCCTTGGCCTGCGGTGTCTTATGGGGTCAGATGGTGACTCTCCAGAGTCAGTGACATGGTTCACGGGACTGCCTGGGGCTGGGAAGTCCGGAAAGAGAGGCGCAGACCACAGTCCAGGCGACCTGTTACCCGTTACCCCACCCATGGCCTAGAGCAGCACCAATTGGAAAGACTTGGTCTGAGTCAGCAAGAAACTCTGGGGTTGGGGACCTGCAGGGAGGGGTGTCACCAGCTCCTGTCATTCCCTTCTCTCTGCTGCCTCCAGAGTGAGCGCTTCAGGCAGCCTGCAGGGAGCTGGGCCTGGATGGGAACTGCCCTAGCGGCAGCCTGGAGCTCTGTGTCCAGACTCTGCTCTGCGCTGGGCTCCTGGCTGGGCAGCTAGAGGCCTGACTTCCTCTCAGGGGATTAGCCCTGGGCCTGCAGGGACAGGCACCCCCTCCCTTCTTAGCTCTCACCCCCACTCCAAAGACCAGTCAAGCTTGCAAACCCTGTCCTTAGGGAATTCTCTCTCTTATTGATGGGTCCCCTGACAGCTGGGCTTCCTGCTGACCCCGTCTTCATGGACACAGATCCTGAAGTCACTTCCCACATTCATGGGGTGGGATAGGAGAGACCTTCTTCTGATGACATTCACCCCTCACTTAAAATAAAATCCTGTACTTAAAATATAGAGAAGGATTTTCATCCTTGACTAGAAAGAGGAGGAAAATGTAAGTTTACAAAAATTGGGAGTTGGGGGAGGGGAGTTATCACTTTCTGAGGGGTGTAAATGTCTAACTGCTCATTGTTTTGTACACCTAAAACTAATAATTTTTTTTAATTGGAAGAATATTCCTTTAGGAATAATTAGGAAATTATTCCTAAAGGATTATTCCTAATTTCCATAAAAGGAAATTATGTTCTTTTTCTCCCAGAGTTTAGACACAACAAAACCAACCAAACAACAATTTGGTTTCTCTCTCATAAAACTCCTAGGCTTCCCAATAATCTTAATTTTGGGGTAAGTCCCCCCCCCCCCCGCCAGTCACCCCTGCTCTAAATTGTCCTTTGGCCAGTGTCTAGGGGACAGCTCTCGTGTCTTTCTTGGTCCTTCCTGCACCTCTGCCATTAGGTGGTGTCATCTAGGGGTAGGGGTAGGGGGTGTCATGATGTGCTGTCGGGGGGCAGGGGGGCAGAGGGGACAATAGATGTGGCATAGGGGCAGAGAAAGGCCCCTGACCAAAGAAGCAGCACATTGGTCACGAAAAACTCTGAGAGAATGTCCTTTTTGCTCAGTCACTTCTTGACAGAGAGGAAGGGACACATATGTGCAGGGCCTGTTTCTTGAGGAAATGTGATCATTTAAAAAAAGTTTTCAATGACAGAACTAGAGCTGTCCTTTCAGTGGTATTTTAAAACTTAAATTGGAAACTACATTAGCACTGCCCTTCTGTGCTGAGGCAACATAAATCGGACCTGCTCCTCCCCTGGGGCTTCCATCCTGGAAGGTTTCCTTGGAAGAGGGGGGCACATGTGGTCCCTGCACCCCAGTACTGCTGGGAAGGGGCTTCACCTGCCCTTCCCCAAGGAGGCTGCCCGGGGTGCGCTGAGGGAAGGGAGATGTGGGCGGGGTGACTCAGAATCATTGGACCCTTCCTTGAGAAAGCCTTTAAGATGACACTCCCTCAGAAGTGGCGTTGAGTGGATTTTCTCAACATCTCAACTAGAACCAAATAAGGAAAACAAGATGCTAGGGGTGGGGGTGTTAAGGGCATTTTGGGAGATGACAGCCCCCATCCAGCACAGCCCGGCCCTGAATTCACCGCCCCAGGCATGAAAGGCAGCGTCCTGCGCGCTCCCCAGCGAGGCTGCGAGCTGTGGAGCTTCTCGTCATGGACCGCCTCTCCCAACTCCTTCAGAATCACCCTGGGGAGCTTTTTACATTTAGGTTCTGTCCCCAACCCCAAGGATTTGAATTTAGCATTTAGAGCTGAGAGTGCACGAGTGTGTGCATGTGTGCACGCGTGCGTGTGTGTGTGAGAGAGAGTGACCGAGCGCTGACCGAGGCGTCCCTCTGCGGTACCTGACACCTGCGATCCTTCTTTGCAGGCAGATGGCAGTCTGACTGCCCAACATGAACCCCCTCAGGGAAGGGACCAGACGTGTAACAAAGGACTCATATTATTGTGTGTTGAGTTTCAAAAGTCGAGGCCTGGGGGTAAGGTTTGCAGCAAGATGTGACAAATCGTGGCAGCACTGCGGCTGGCAAACATGGCACCTTTGGGTGAATTATGAAAAGGTGCCATTTGCCTCAGCGGGGCCCGGGCAGATTTCAGCCTCCGGTCGTACCTTCACCGTTCGGCAGGGACACATGTGCGCCGTGTGCACACTGCTCAACCTGACGTGGTAGCCCCGTGTAAGCGCACATTTCCCCATCCCTGAAATGAGAAGAGATCTCCCTGATCTTGGAGCAGCGTGGGGTGGGAGGTGAGGAGCGTTGGTGGGGAGACCAGGAGACTTTAGACGTTGCTGGGTCCCTGAGAGGTGGCAGAGGAGCTGCCTCTACTTTGGGAAGCCTGACAGAAACCGGATAGTTTGGGGGACCAGGGTATAGACAGAGATAATAAATGCCTTTCTCGGGTAGAGCCCCAGGGCGGCGGAAGCCCTCCCAGTGCGCATGGCTCCCTCAGCCCCACCGGTGTGAGGTGGTACAGTAATTCCACCAAGGTCACCTCAGTGTGCGTGGCAGTGCCGAGGGGGACACAGCTGGCCTTCTCCAGCTCCAAAGTGGTTTGGAGACAGAAGACAGCTCCTGTGCCAGCGTTCCAAGATGAACATGGAAGTGGCAAGGAGGCATCAGTGTGCATCACTGGCATGGAAATGAGGGTCCGTGCAGCAGCCACCCACAGGACTGACCTTTAGGAAGCAGAGAGAACAGCAGGTGCTGGGTGGACGCCTGCACAGAGGACTGTGGATGGGATGTCCCGCCACCCACCCACCTTCAGCCTGCAGACGTTAGCTCAGTGCCGGGAGAGTGGGTGTGGGGACCCGGATCTGAGACTTGGACACCTTCAGAGCTAAGGGGAAAATAACCTCACGTGTCCTACCCACTCGAGCTTGTAGATTAAGATGGATATAAATATGCAAAGAAAACCACAAGTAAATAATGCTCTCTGCATGGTGGGATTAAGGGCAATTTCCATTGTCTTCTTTCTGAGTGCCGAGGTTTTTGAAAAGTTCTCCAGAGACCATGGTTTACTTTTGTCATGAGAATAATATTTTTTAGAAAACAGTATATAACAAAACAGCAAAAGTCATTTGCTTTTTTATTTCTCTCCCCCCTCTGGGGTCCTCGTTCCTTAAGTGCCTCCTCCGTCCCTTCCTGCCCCCGTGCCTGGCAGGCGCTAGCGTTGAGGAAGGTGGTGGGCTCATTTGGGAATCCTGGAACCGTAAGGCCCTGATTCACAATGACATGACAATAACGTCACCAAGGGCACTTTTCCATCCTCTCTGCACCCACTCGAGAGGACAGCCAGGGTGGAAGAGACACTCATCATTTTTGGCCTCATGGACATGGTCTGTCCTCCGCCCCAGGCAGGAGGGTCTGCGCTAGGCTCTCCTGAGCCAAAGGCTGAGCCTTCCCACTGTCCAAGCTCCCCAAATAGCATCCTATTTTAGAATCTGCTTTCCTGGCCCTGAGAGCCCTTGCTCAGAGCCTCTTTCTGAATCAGGAGGAGGAAAAGGCCTACACTTAGCTGAGAGGGCCATTTGGAGAGGAAGGGAAAGGATGACAACCAGCTGGGCCCCTTTAAGGAATCCCCACCTGGGAGGGGGCAGGATGAAAATAGAATGGAAGGCAGGAGGGGGAGGCTTAGTGAGCTTCAGGGAGAAACACGCTGATTATTAAAGAGTAAATTACCTGGGTCTAATTACGAGCACACTTAAACAGCACATTTCCTCTGATACAGATCAGAAGTGGCTCAGATTCTGTCACGAAGATTAGGAAAGGGTGATTAGAAAAAAAAGTGGATCTCAATTTGAGGAGGCAGCCCTGTGTCTTTCCCCTCTGTGCCGCACCCCAAGGAGTTGTGGTGGGAAGAGGAATAGACAGCCCCCAGCCCCCTTGCTCAGCTTGGTAAGAGCTTTTCTCTCTGCCATTTCTGTGGGCAGAACCTGCTCACATGTGGGACAAAGAGTCATGTCCCCCTACCCCTACCCCCCCCCCCACCAGGTGGTTCAATGCCAGGACACCCAGGAAGCTCACTGCGCCCACTGGGACAGGTTGTCCCCCTCAGGGCTCTGTTCTCTGACTCCAGGTGAGGAGGAGGGGACCTGCTCATGCCCCAGTGCAAGAGTGACATTTCCTCACCTCCAAGAAAGAGGACACAAAATCCAAACTAAGCCATCCCTGCAGAATGTTATTACCCAAACCCTTGTAAGTATTTCCTGTCCCTTTACTGAGTTTTCCCTTCATAATGATGCTCTTTACTAATGGACGTGCAGCATTGGATAGATTGGGACTGAGCTATTCACCCCCACTCTTTTTCCTTGGTGCCTCCAATGTTTTATCCTCCATCTTTTCTACGTGTCCAAATCTTACACATCCTTCCAAAATGGGATCAGTCCCACAGCCTTGGTGAAGACCAGAGAGCTTGCTAGGGACTGAAGCATGAGTCCCCAGTCCCGTTTTCACCACCCACCAGTTAGGTGACCTGATACCCAGGTTATCCAGCAAGGGGACTTCTGTGGCAATAGTGTTCAAATATGGTTGACCATCCAAGTTACCCGGGAGCATCTTAAAATGCAGATTCCTAAGCCCCACTCCCGGTCTGTAGATCTACATTATCAACAACTGTCCAGGGGACTCTGAGGCAGGAGGTCCTAGGGCTGCAGGGAGAAATACCCTGCACGGACCATCCCCCCTACCCCAAGCTGCCTCCCACGACAATGTTTCTACACTTGTGTCCAGTCTAAGGGCATCCCTCCTGTTCACCTGCGTCCTTTGGTCCCCACTCTGCACCGACAGTCCAGTTCATGGGGTCTCAGGGACCCCGGCGGTTGCACGTCCAGTTTCGGGGGGTCTCACTCAGTGGAGCCCTGCGCCACTTGAGCTCTTTCTATGCAAAAGGGATAATGGGTCCTGCCCTGCCCTCTTCACTAGGTTGTTCTAATTAAATAAGGAACGTGAAGGTGCTCTGATAGCTGCAAGGTTGGGAATCGAAGGGAGTGTTATCATTGTCCCCTGGGCAAAGATTCACTGACTGCCTTGTGACATCTCTGTGTTGCCCACCACTCTTACTAAAAATCTCACAAATCTGCCTCACTGTTCCCAGGCTCGCCTCCTTTCTCTCCAGCGAGCCTGCCAGCTCCTCAGTGCTGGGAATCCACAACATCCTTTCACAACACAGGAGCCGAGGGGATGGCTGCGTTGACTGGCTGCATTCAGCTTGTTCAACAAAGTGTGCGTCCTGCTGCAAGATGGCCAGAGCCTGTTTTGGGAGGCAGTTCTGTCGGTGGACAGAAACACGGTTTCTTTGTCGGTGGAGCAACGCTGACCAGGGTCGTTGTACCTGGACTGTGGCCTCATTAACACTGGCTGACTTGGATTCCTAGGGCTCTTGATTGAGGCACTCAGAGCAAGTCATTCTCTTGGGGTGAACGGGTGAGACTCCTCTCCTATGGTTAAGGCTGAGTATGGGGTGAAACGTTCCGGGACCATCTTTCAGGTCCTTTGAGTTATCTATTGCTTGGGTAACATACCACTTAAAAACGTAGTGGCCTAAGCCAACACTTTATTATTTCCCTTGATTCTGTGGTTGACAGGCTTCAGCTGGGTGGTTTTTTGTTCCATAGAGCTGACTCACTTCTGCGGCTGCACTCATAGGGAGCTGGGCTAGACCGGAAAGGACCTCTGCCCTCCAGTGTTTCTCTCCGGTGGTCTCTCAACGTTCAGTTCTCTAGCTGAGCTTCTTTACAACATAGCCACCGGCTTCCAAGAGCTCAAGATCCAGGGGGCCATGTTTATCAAGCCACAGGCTTGTGCTATATTTGCTAACGTCTCATTGGCTCACACAAGTCACATGACCAAGAAAAACCCAGAGGCGTGTTGGGTTTGGGATCGCTGAGGTTGTAATTCACCACAGCCTCATTATCTTTTCTTGGGCAGTCTCTCAAACACTGCATAGGACAGGACAGCTGCCATGCCAGACACTGGTGTTCGCGTGCTCTCTTTCCACTGGCACCCAGTGCTGAGGCTCTGCCATCTCCTGGGCTTGGAGGCTGGGGTGTGACATGGGAAGGTTACACAGACATGCCAGTGGTGGTTTCTGCCCTGGGGTGACCCCAGCCTGTAGGGAGGCGACTCAGAGGCCTGGCAGGTAAGCATTTTATTGTTCTGTGTCTGCAGTAGCGCCTTTTCACATAGCTGCTGGTCCTGGACTTCTCTTTCTGGGGGTGACCTCCAGAGAGGCCTGTGTGAGTCCCTGCAGGTAGCTCCCAGGCTGCAGGAAGATGGACCCACAGCCGTAGTGGGGACAGAGTCCCAGAGAGCAGTCTCCAGGCTCTTGGCCTCACGTGGAAAGGTGCTGGCTCGGGTAGTAGATGGCCATCAGCTGTTACCGGTTAGCCATTTGCCACTGATATAACTGCTGTGGCTATGTTCGTTGGTGGGTTGGCAGAGAAGTGGACGGCAGGTTGCGGATCCTGTGGCTCTTGCTTCCTGCATCTCTAACCCAGCCGCTAGCAAGAATATAGTGGTATGATTTCCCTATTTACGGCTCTGTGGGTGTTCCTTTTTGGCCTCACCATGTCCTGCGTTCTGGTGCTGGGAGCAGGACCAGAGACCCTGCATGACAGCTGTTGGCGCCCTTCACTTCTGCTTGGGCTGCCTGCAGGTCTCTGCCGCCAGGTGCACCCACATGAGAGCATGTATGGGGCTGTGCCGCCTCTTTTTTCTTGCTGAGGGCAGGGGTCTTGGGCCCAGAGCCCATTCTCACTTCCAAATTCCCCTCCTCATCTCTGACCATGTGGTGGGTGACACAGCGACCCACAGCGCCCTGTGGGCTGGCACACCTTGGATTTCTTCAGGGTTACACAGGCACCTGCCCCGTGACCCTGTGGGTAGATGCACATGTAGGCCGTGTGGGGAGTGATAGTCCCTTTGGTTTCCTCACATCTGTGCTCTTGGCTCAAACTGCTAGCTCCTTTTTCCAGAAAAGGACCCTTATGTTTCACCTCAGGCTGCATCCTTCATATCATATGTATGCAGGGGTGGATGGACTGGTAAGTCTTTAGGAATCAGGAAAATGGTGTTTCCTCCCTTTGGGAGAAAAACTGAAAATCCTGTCCAGAGTGACTAGAATACTGATTTATACCATCCCCTCACCACAGCCGAATCACAATGGAAATCATTCATGTCTTAGCCAGGGCTTGGGGACATACAGGCTCAGCAGTCCCGGGACACAGCAAACATGTCTGTGTGTCTTTGGAGGAGAAATGTCATGAGATGACACCTCTGTGGCCTTTGCCGAAGCTCAGGAGACAATCTGTTCACGATGTTGGTGACAGACAGTGATGAGGTTAGGAGTGTTTTTACATGCAGATGTGTCTACAAATCAGCTTGGCTCTCAGAATGGTCACCTTCAGCCTCAGGACTCAACAGGCTTTGGGGCTCTGAATTGAGCTTTGCAGATTGGGAAGGCGCTGTTTTGCTGGAGTGTCTATCCTGTGATTGAGCTGAGTGTGAAACCTCAGGCGCTGCTCTGTTCTATCATTGAAATGATCCAAGAGTGACTTCCTCTCTCTTGGGAAGTCGTACAGCTGCTGGGATTCGTATGGATCTAGTTATCTATGCTTGTGGAAAGCAGAAGTCCCTCCAATCCAATACTGAGTCATATTTATGTAAATCGAATCGTCCTCTTCACCAGCCTGTAACTACAAAACAATGTTATGTATGCCTTATTTATAGCAGGAACCTCACCAGCCAGAAATCGGCCATCTTCAAAGCATCTACTGGAATCTCTAAGTGGTGATCCCTTAAACAAGAGTGATGACAGTAGTTACCATGCCAGATGCCTTATCCATCGCTCTGCTATGTCCCCCTTAGCCACGCTGCTATTTGCTGCTGGCACAGCTGTGGAGAGGTGCCTCACTGAGGCCACACAAATGCCCAGGGTGCCCATTCTGTATCCTTCCAGAGCTGGAGCCTAGGCAGAGTATAAAGACAACCCTTCTCCCAGTCCTGACGTGTGTCCAGCTCTTGAAGGTTCGCTTTTGAAAAGTTTAACCGGCTCCAGGCTATCATCCATTGTTCAGAGCCTCACTGAGTCTCAATAAAAACAGTCCTGGTAGTTTCTGGCCCCTGCCCCTCTAACCACAGAAATGCAAAGTAGCCCCCCCCCCAGGGGGGAAAGGTGGGGCAGGCACATAAGTGCCTGTGGTCATCAGGACTCTGGGGATGTAAAGGACATCCAGAAACCCACTGCAAACTAGCTGCAGCAAAAATGGGATTTGTTCGGTGGCTAAGCTGAGAAGGCTTCTGGAACAGTTCCACAGACATGAGAGCTGCAAGACGTAAGGCGTTGGGGCAAGAATGTAGCACAACTGCCCTCTCCCCCGCACCCCCATCTTTCCCTCTTCCTTTTCCCTCTCTTTTCTCCTCTCACCTCCCCCTCCTACCTTCACTTCTCCCCTCTCCTCTGTTTCTCATTTCTGACTTCATCCTGGACAGCCCTGCCATGGCGGGGATGCGTCTACTGGTGTCCCAGATTCACACGCTCCTATTCAGCGACCATACTGGAAAAAAGGGCATGTCTTTCCCAGTGTCCACATATATATGTATGCGTCTCAAGGCAGGAATATGATTGCCCTGCTTGGGGTGGTATTGGTTTCAAGGGCACTGGGTACTCTGATTGGTTGGGTTGAGGTTTTGTGACGGCCTGTGCCCGGGAGGTGGGGTGAGATCTATTTCCAGCCAAAGAGGGGGGCACAGCCAGTGCAAGTCCGGTTCCCTCCCTTCCCTCTCCTCTCTGCCCCTGCCTTCCATCTGCTTTTCCGTGAGTACACACTGCTCTGGAGGTGGGTGGGTGGAAGTGGCAATGTACCAGTGCTGTCTACCCTGCGAGTCTGCCTCTCAGACACCTCAAGTGTCCTGGTGAACTTCTGATGGATGTCCGTTGCCTTCATTTGCCTCCTATTTCCCCAGCACACCGCTGAGGGGTGGGCCGTTGGCCTGGGTGTGTGTGTATGGAGTCGGTGCCACAGGACGCGTGGGCCTCTTTGTCAGTCAGCTGACAAGGAGATGCTGTGTCCCTGTCAGCACAGGGCGGCTGTTTGACCCTGTTGTTTTTGACTCAGACACTGAGGAGATGGAATCCACGCTTTTCAGAGGTATTGCGATGAGTGGGCACTTTGCCCCTGCCCTGGCTGGGGGGCGCCCCTTCCTGTCTCCTCCTCATGTCTCCCTGATGCCAAGAGGAGGGCGGCTGGGTGAGGAGATGGCCTTCCAGCTGTGGACGCATTTCTATGGGCATCGCAGCACTTTTCCTCCACTGGCAGGGCCAGGCTGCTGGCACCTCCTTTCCCCTCATGCCCTCAGCCTGAGGGAAGCATGTCTGGGCATGCGCGGGCCCTCTGCTCCTCAGACACCATTTCTCTCAAACTTTTGGATTCTTCCCTCAATCCTCTCCCTTCTTTAAAGACTCAGGCCTTTGGGAACCCAAGCCAGGAGGCTGCTCTTTGTTTTTCCCCCCATGCCTGTGTCATTCCTTCTGAGGCAAAGGGCACAGGACGTGTAGCTGCTTGACTGGGGTGAAACAAAGGGAGAAATCCTGGGAAAGAGTGGGTGGGATTTCCCAGGAAGAGCCAGCCCGGGCGGCCTGGGCTCCACGGCCTGGGAACTGGCCGCGTCTGCAGACCAGGGGCACAAAGGCTTTTGCTTCCTAGCTAACACGCCTCAGGTGATTTATATCCATGTGTCTCTTCGGGAGTCCCTTCCCTCTGGAACATTCACCCTTCAAGGGATAAACATAGAATGGGGTGTTGCCTCCCTGCCTCAGCAGATCAAAATTCCTAATTCCTGTCAGCCTCTGGGAGCCTCAGACTCTATACTTTACATAAGCCTTAATGAGTACTTTGAGGAGTGACAGGTGGTGGGCCTGCTTATTTTTACCCAGACGCTGAGTGCTCCTGAGCAGGGCAAGGTGTCTTGTTCTCCTCTCCCCCGCACCCCAGGGGGGCCGTCGTTAAACAAACTTGAAGGTAGCCTGTGGTGGCCCTCCTGGGACTGTAGTCCATTGTAAGAACTTTTGCGGATGGTACCCCCATGAGGGAACACAGCCCAGGATGTGTTGGCCTTTTTTTCTTTTTTTTGGTCTTCTGGGCCTGTTGGGAGGGAGGGAGCTACTCTGTGATGGGCAGAGGAGGCCTGCTGTGCTTCCTCAAGTGTGTGAGCACGCTTCCCTTAGGAATAGCTCTGGGGACTAATTGGGGGTTTTTGCCCAGGAAGTGTCACTAGGATTTGTGGAGCGTATTACGAGCCATCAGAGGTGACAAGTGGCTGGAGAACTCAGCTGCTTACGCACTGGTTGGTTACCTGGAGACCTGGGCAGGGCTGCCACTCCTGAGGCCCTCAGCACTAGCTGGTTCTGCACTATGGTTGTCTGGCGGGGGGTGGGGCACAGTCTGAAGAAGCTCAGCAGTAACGAGGGTGCCAGAGCTGGGCCTCCTGCCCCGCTGTGACGAGAAGGGAAGCAGGCCACACATTTCCGCTGACCCTGCACGGAGCTGCAGCAGGGGATAGCTTGTGTTTCCTGCAAACTCACCAAAATTTTGGAGCCTGATGATGCCATCTGAAGGAATTCTAGAAACTTGAGGCCCAGCAGTGATTCCTTGAGTGGCTACTCCTTGTTCCTGGGCCAGTGCACAGTGGGGGCACAGCAGACCTGGGCCCCCTCAGAGAGCTTCGCTGTTTGCGGTGGAGACAGAGGTTCCAGGCCTGCGTTAGTTACAGACTCAACAGTGACAGGCTGCAAGGGGGTGGGGAGGGTGCTTTGGGAAGGGTCGAGTCTTGTCAAGGGCCCTTTCTCCTCCTGCTGCCTGTCCCTGAGCCCCTCCCAGAGGCCTTTCCACACTGTCCTGTTTTGTCTCTCTCAGAACTGCTTCCTCTCGTGGCTAATTCAGCAGGAGTCGAGGAGATGGGGGAAAGTGAGGGAGGCTGTGAGGGCCTGAAAAATCACTCAGCTCTTGCCCCCGGGCTCCGGGCTGATGGCGCTGCCAGCCCTAGGTGCCCAGGCCTCTCCAACAGCTTTTGACAAAAGAGGGTTTCCTCTCCTCCCCTACATCCATCTGCGGCCACCAATCCTCCATTTCCGGACTGCCTTCACCTCCCAGACGTGCCTTGCAAAGCCTAAATGGATGGTGCTAATTTTCCTTTCCAGTTTTTAATTACTTAGTGCGACTTGTTTTCCTTTATCTCCTTAAGGGGAAAATTTGAGACTTAGGTTTGATAGGGAAAGGGTGCCCCAGGATTTACAAATGGGGTTGCCAGCTGCCTCTGTTCAAAGGTAGATAGGGAAATTGAATAATGTATCTTAGAAGTGTTTATTAGCATTCTGACGAAGACAAGTGAGGGATCTGAAAGGAAATCTTCCAGAAGTGTTGGTAATTTGTCTCCTGGAGAAATCAACTGCTTTTCCCCCAAAGCACGCCAGCCTCCCTATTCAGCGTGCAGGCTTTAAAAGGAGCCCAGATGGATGTATATATGTCTCATCCCCAGTACTTGGCAAGGGACTCAGTAAGTATCCCCTGAACGAATTCACTCATCACCTGTGGCTTTGGGGGGCCATGGAGGAGTAGTTGAGAAAAGCTGCATTGTTCTCTTCAGAACAGTAAACCACCATAAAGACAAGCACTTTAGGATTTGCAGTGCATCCCGGGACCCTCACAAACCCCAGGTGAAAAGCTCCTGGAACAGAGTTTATGTCTGTAAAGCTCCCTGAACATACACTGTGTCCCTGGTGCCCATCAGACGCCTCTGCCTCCTTCTTGTTTGAGCACAGGGTGGTGGTGCCAGGAAGCCCCAGGTCTGGAGCCACACTTCAGAGCGTCTTTCCCAGTCACCCATCTTGGCTGTCAGGGACCCAGCAAATGTGGGCTTTCCCCCCTCCAGAAATTGGGAAGATTGGGCAAAACTGGGCGTATATTCCTACGGCAACAATTGGCTGGGGTGAGTGTTGGTGGCCCACTTTAAGTAGGCCACGGCTGTGTCGTTTGTCTTGGCCCCTCCTCAGCCCCTCAATCCACTCTTCTTAGAACAGAGTTAAGTAAAAAACTTTTATCTCTGAAGACATACTGAAGATATATCACGAAACACAAGGCCCCCCATACACATACCTGCATAAAACACGCACATGCCCTCCCAGGGTGTATGCAAGGCATCTGAATTTGTGACGCTGCTCTCTTCCTCTTCGTAGGGTGGCTCTGAGTTCAGTGACGCATGCAGAGCTGTCTGCACAGTGCGTGGCACACAGCAAGTGCTCACTCACTCCATCCAGCTAGTGTTACTAGTACACCTACTAGTGAGTGTACTGGGGCCAGTGAGCTCGGCTGGAATCCGAGGCAGCCATCTCTCCAACATGCTCAGAATGGATGTTGTTTGGGACTGGGGTGCCCTCTGGTGGCCACTCTCCCCACTCACACCTAAGCCTCTTGAGAGAGATTTTTGGCTCCATTTCACCAGGTACCGCCCCTCCCACACAGTGGGGAGCAGTGAGAGGTGGGGCAGGAGAAAATGTTTTGCTTCCCTCCCAGGCTCCTTTGTCTCCCTCCTGAGCTTGGAGAGATTGGGGTCACTCGATCTGGGGATAGGAGGAGTTGGCTTAGAGGTGGGGGGCCTGGCTGTCTGATTGTCAGGAGGCTCACACCTGCCCGAGAAGGGCTGGTCTGTGGGCTCCCTACCTCCTGACGGCACAGGACTGCAGGAGGGCAGCACATTCACAGAGGCTTCCCAGGCTATTATGAGGTAATTTTATTTCTTTCCATTTTAGGTAAAAATAGTAAATACAAGATGATCTTAATAAAGGTAAAAATACATCATTTGGATTGTGTCATTGTTCTCTGAACAGTGCTACCTACAGTACAATTTTTGATTTAGGATTTTTAAACTTTTATAAACAAATAGAACTATTTTACTATTAGGCTATCTGTGTTCTCATCTGGCACTTAAGAATAGATCACAGGTCACCTCCCGGTTCTGTTTGGATGTGTGTGGGTGGCAGAGGGCGGGCAAGCAGGGGCACACGGGGTGAGGCGCTTTGTGTTCCCAGGACACAGAGTTGTGCTCCTGGTGCAGTGGGAGGGAGCGTGTGCATCCAGGACGGTCTTCTCCTGCACTGGCCCCCGGGCCCTCTGTCACTGTGGCTGGACTGAAGGTCTCACACGAGTATGTGTGTGTGTGTGTGTGTGGGGGGACACTTCCTCCCCTCCTCCTGTGGTCGTGTTTCTCACCCAACAGCCTGGATTCACAGCAGTTCTGGGTCCAGGAAGGCCACTCGGCTGCAGATGTCAGCAAGGCTGCCTAGGACGGAGCCAGTGGGTCCCCTTAGTGTCTTAGAGGAGTAGGCCCTGGACCCCTCCCCACTGACTGGGCATCCAACCTGGCCTTGGAATGCTGGTAGAAGTCACAGATGCCCATGCGGGGGACTAAATGTCTTTACCCTTGTTCACCCTCAGGTGGTCTTTGTTTAAATTCTTCCCAAATTTCTCACTGAGCTGTTGGATCAGGTCTGCCAGCTCGCCGGTAGCTTGAGATTTCTCTTCGAGGAGCTCATAGCGCAGGCTGGAGATATCTTGCTTGATTTCCTTCAGTTCGCCTACAAGGAGAGATGAGATTTGGGTGAGTGAGAGCGGGCGGAAGGGCTCATCCCACATGCATTTGGGGCGTGCGTCTCTCCAGCAGAATGTCAGGTTGCTGGTCCAGCCCACCAAGGGTGGGGCCGAGGGGATGGGGCTCTGTTTTGACCTAAGTACCACTCAGCTCCTACCACTGAAAGACACATCCATCTTTTAGAGACCCATCTCCTCCCATTCCTCGTCATGCTCTCACTAAGGGTCTGAGGTAGAAGGAGGCGTCACGATCAGAGCTGTGAAATGCTATCACCTATTTCATGTCATGACGGTTAGAATGTTGGTTTGGGAGCCATTAAAGGCAGGTTTCAAGACTCTGATAACAAGACTCGTCCACTGAGGCACTTGTTTTCACGAAGGTCCATGTGGTGTTCTGTCATTTGCAGAGGGGAGAGACTCCCAAGTGTGGAGGGAGCAGCTCGGCCGGTGGACGCAGCCATGGTGCCGGCAGCCTCGCAGGACCAGGGTCCGTCCAGACCACGCAAGCAGCGCAGCTTCAGCAAAGCACCGCGGCAGGCCTGTCTCCTCCTCCTTTCCGAGGAGGGACCACCAGGTGGGACTTTCACTTATTCCCACAGTGAACCCTGTGGTTAGAAATCCACATGGGCCTGGTCTGTGGGAGTCTTTTTATGAACCACAAAGGAGAGTCGAAAGATTCTTTCCTGATAGTATAGATACTGGACTTGACTCAAGTGGGAGTCCACTGCCTGGGGACACGTTACTCGTATCTGTTCGCTAGGTATGCCTTCCATACACAGAGTGCAGAGGTTTAAAGGTCCCGCTTGGTCAGTTTGGACAAAAGCATACATCCCTGTCTTCTTTTCATTGGGTGCTCCCCTGAGCCCCGGTTTCATGGTGTAATTTTAGTGGCCCCAAACCTGGGCAGCCTCACCTTCTATAATCAGGTACGTTCCTGTCAATCACAGTGACACACTGCTCGAGGCTGACTGGCCTGACACCTGGCAGTTTTGTGGTTGGGACCCAAAAGTAGGTGAGGGTACAGGGACAGCTGCTCAGCGCCTAGACAGTGTCAGCCCAGGCGTGATGGCCCGGGATGAGGCAGACGGTCACTGATGGTGACCAGACTCTGGCGGCAGTCCCCTGAGGCCCCAGCGAGGGGGAGACTTGGTGCCCTCATTCATGGAGGAGGCTGTTTCTCAGTAGCACATATTGGTCCTATGTGTCTCATGAAGATTAATTACCTGGAATAAGGTAATTTGCTTTTCACCTAAGAATAACTGCTTACAATAACCTGGAAAATAACCCAAACAGTGAAAATAATGTACTTTGCAAACTTCAGTGTGCATCAGAATGACGTGGGTGCACTCCTCAAAGTGCAGACCCCCAGGCGCCAATCTCCCCAGAGATGCCAATCATGAGGGCTGGGTGGGGTCTGGGACATGCATTTTTAACAAGTGATTCTGAGGTGGGAGATACTTTGAGAAACACTGGGGTTGTCAGGTTCTGAAAGCCTGGAAGTGAGACAGGACGGGAGCCAGCTGGAACTGAGGTGGCGGCAGCATCTGAAAGAGGCATATAGTCTGCAGCTCTCTGCATGGCCCATGAAATGAGGAATTCTGGACCGTACTGAACTCAAGGGCCATGAGCCGACCCAAGGCAGCCATAACTGTGGTAGGCAGAACAGTGACCTTGACCCCCAAAGAAGCCCTCGTGTCCTGTCTGTGAACATGTTATATTACACGGCAAAAGGGAACTGTAGTTGCAAATAGAATTACGGTTGATAATCAGCTGGCCTTAAATGGAGAGGTTATTTTGATTTGTCCAATCTAATCACAAGTCTTTGAAAGTAGAAGAGGAAGGCAGAAGAGTGGGTCAGAGAGATGTGATGACAGAAGAGGCAAGTGAGGTGGCAGCGTGAGAAGGGCGAAGTCTGCTCTGTTGCTGGTTCTGAAACGAAGGGGCTGCATACACACTGAAGGGGGCCTCTAGGTTAGAGCAAAGGGCTGCCCAGCTGACAACCAGCAAGGGAACAGAGACCTCAGTCCTACAACCGCATGGAACTGTATTCTGCCAACACCCAGTGAGCAAGGAGACTGAGCCTCTCCTGGGCCCCCAGACAGGAACATGGGCCTGTCGACAACACCTTGATTTCAGCCTCGTGACACCATGTCCGACTTCCGCCACCCTACTGGGAACAGACGCAATCCTTACCTTCATTGACTTCGTCATTCTCTCTGTCCACCTGGGCCTTCAGGACGTATCTTTTAATGAGCCGTTTCATGATTTTCTGAAATGTGAACACAAGGAAGGCATCAGACAAGCCTGGCCACACACAGTGGCTTCCAGCACAGTGTCCACTCGACTGCTCCCTCCTGCAGAGCCCGGTCAGCGGCTGTGAGTCCTCTCACACCTGGTGCCTCGCTTCTGAGGGGTGCCCTGCCTGCTGGGGAAACCTGGGCCCGTCTCTCTGTTTAAGCTCTCCCCCAGGATTCAGTACCACCTGACTCTGGGATGTAAGAATAGGACACTCAATGGCAAGAGGCTGAGCCAAGGAGGAAGCATCATCTAGGATCCACAGGCGCTACTTAAAGGTCCGAGGCCTGAGCCAACCCTGCCCTTCTTTGTGACCTCTGCCAGGCATGTCTTCTCCCGGGGCTGCAACTCTGAAATACTTTCTTCTAATTCAACAACTGATGTGATCAGGAGGGAGCATTGAAGCCTTAGCAGGCCAGCCCAGCCCAGGCAGAGCTGCCTCCCTATGAGCCGCTGTGCCTGAGTGGAGATGCACTTAGTACAGAGGCAGGACCAGGCTGGGAGGACAGGCTGGAAAGTTTCTGCCCAGATGCAGAAAGAGATACTGCTGGGCCTCGCAAGTTTTGCCAAGATGCCACTTTGCTGAAACCGCACATGCCTGGCTCTGCACCCCCGGGCATGGTGCAGGAGAGGATTTTGGCCTGCAGGCTCATTTATGATGCAGACACTGGATTCTTTAAGCAAGCAGGCATGAACAAACACAGGAGACACCAAGAATAGGGCCAAGTGTAAGAAAGACCACAGGGGGTGAACTTTGGATTTTGCCAGCGAGTTATTCCAGGGTTCCTGTGAAATCACAGGATTTAAAAACATTCTGGCAGCTGAGACTTCTGAATCTTGCAAGAGATGAGCAGCAAGGCAAAGAGGGAGGGATTCCCTGCTCATTGGTCATCCCTTCCTGTGACCTGCTCACCTGAGGACTGAGGGCACAGGGGCAGTATTTTCTAGATCGAAGGACCTGAATTCTGTCCCCAGCTTCGCTGTGGGATGTCAAGCAGGCTGCTGAGTTCACTCTGATGACATGGATTCGGGAAAAGCTTCTTGCAAGTAAAAGAGGTGAACTGCTGGGATGCAGAGAGCTGGAGGATTTAACTCATTATTGTCATCAAATGGTGGTTCTCTCAATGCCCTTGATGGGGAAGACCTGGCGGAGGACGTGTCACCCACCCCCTGGAGGACGTGTCACCCGGCCCCTGGAGGACGTGTCACCCACCCCCTGGAGGACGTGTCACCTGGCCCCTGGAGGACGTGTCACCCACCCCCTGGAGGACGTGTCACCTGGCCCCTGGAGGACGTGTCACCCGGCCCCTGGAGGACGTGTCACCTGGCCCCTGGAGGACATGTCACCTGGCCCCTGGAGGACGTGTCACCCGCCCCATGGAGGACGTGTCACCTGGCCCCGTGGAGGATGTGTCACCCACCCCCTGGAGGACGTGTCACCCGCCCCTGGAGAACGTGTCACCTGGCCCCATGATTCCAAGGCTTGGACAAAACCTGGCATAAGCTCTTCACCGTCAGCTCTGGGTCAGCCCGTGTAAGCCGGTGCTGAGCCTCCTCGGCCTGCGGTGGGCTGGCCGTCCCCTTGGCTCTGTGGTTTGAGTTGTGACCGAAGTTTATGCTAAACAGTTAATTAGCAAGTTATCTTCCCACTGCTCCTTCTCAGAGAGGCCTGAGTCTTGTCATGTTGGTGGTAAATTGCAGTGCTAGATTTCTCATTGACAGTCTTCCAGTCAATAAGGTGGGCCATCTAAGTTATAAGAATATCTGCCTTTCCATGGGGCTCATTCATGCTCTTTCTACCTTGAATTGGAGAAACCAAACCAAGCCAAAGCTTGTCCTGAACCAGTTCTCATGGGAAGAAAAACACAAAGAAAAACAAAACCCACAGCCTAGATACCCAAGTACATAACATCGTTACTGAATAAGGAATGCAGAAGTATTCTTCCACTGCAGACTTTCAGGCCCATGCAAGTTAAGGGGATCTGGTTAAAGTTTGTTGACTTTCAAGAAAAACCACAAGAATCAAGTGTTCTTCAGTTTCTGGACCCGTCAACTAGAGAGCGTTTATGGTGTCAAATTCTAAGCCAAAGATGGGAAGTGAAGAGGTCCGTTTCCTGTGACGGTGCTGAGTGGAATCCTTTCATAGTTACGACAGCAATCCTAGCCCTTCTGGCTTGGTGTGCACGCTGTGTTTTAGCACAACATGATCAAACTGACTATTTTAAAAGATTCCAGGGTATGTGCTTATGATTAATACAAAACGTGGCCCTCATACTCCACTTGTTTTGCATAGGTGAAACCCTGCTCACTAGCCTCCTTCAATGCAGGTAGCTCCCTGGGAGGAAGGGAGAGAGGGTGAAAAAAAAGCAAAGCGAGGGTACTGAGGACGCCTGCAGGCCAGGAGCTGTGGGAACCTCCTTGGCCAAATGACCTCATTGAATAATCCCAGAAACCTGGTGAGGTGGAGGTTGTCATCCCCATTTACAGGGGAGGACACTGAGGCTCAGAGAGCAAGGTGACTTCTCCAAGGTCACACAGCTGGGACGTGGGAGATCTGGGATTAACCAAAATAGAAACCAAGCCTCAGAAAAAGGTTAAATGCAAGATGGTTTAGGGGATAAGATGCAGGAAACCGGCTCCCATTGGTCAAATGGGGTTTGGGCTGTTTCTGGGTACCTATTTGTCCTTGATAAAAAAACACACCACAAAGTCTTTTATGCAGGAGGAAACCTCAGCCAGATTTTAGAGGATGGATGGCTTTGTTCAGTTGTTACCCCGTGGGGAAGATGGGCACTGGTATGTCATTGTCACACAAGCTCACAGCCTACTCTTGGCCACTGGTGTGCTTGACCTGAGCTAGGGTGTCTGCAGACCTGCGTCTCAAAGTGTAGAAAAACAAAGATTTGCTTTTAAGTCTCTCAACACACATTAGGATTATAGAAGCTTCCTATGAGCCCTGTAACCAGACAGGGACCCTTTCACCTTCCTCCCAACCCCCAGTTCACTCCCAGGAGTGACAGGCACCTTAAAGGAGAACAGTGTGACCGTCTGTCAGTTGCTTAGAAACTGTGTCCTGATGGCGTCCCCTCTGGCACATGCATGTTAGACACCTTGGAATCTGCGGGAGCAAGATGCCAGTCTTATCCCCAGAAAGTCTGAAATGGTTAGAAAACGCCCAGAAGTTCTATTTAAGATGGATGCTACAAGAAGGTCTCTGTTTCCAGAAAAGTGGACATCAAAAGCCTCCCTTCCTTCACTATGTGGGGGAAAGCGTGTTCCTTTGCGATGAGTTGGAGGTAGCTCCTTGCTGCCTTCCCTAGAGTTCTGTCACTTCATGAAGATAATAAACTTTGCCCAAGTGTCCACGTCTTCACTGGTGGCAGCTGGGCCCCCCCTGCCCATGCATTAGCAGGTGCTGGAGGTGAGTATATTTAGTGGTAATACTCAGGCAAAAGAATGAATGCTGAGGCACACAGTGTGTAAGAATGGTCGTGACACGGAGACCTAAATCTGGGGGAAGAAGGCACACAGTTCCTCCTGCCCACTGGACCCCGAGCTGCTGCTGGTGAAGGGAAAATAGGTCTTTCTATGGAAGAGACAACCCTCTCTGTGTAGCCAGAGCAGCTGAAGACACAGACAAGGAAGAGAACACACACGGTTTGTTGAAGTTGGCAGATGAAGTAGAATCCAGAGGAAACAATGTGGCCACCTGGGAAAACAGAAATTGAGGAACATTTGGAAGTATAGACCAAATGGATCTCAGGACAAGTGATGTGTTAAATTGGGTTTATCAGACACCAGAATAGAAGAATGCAGCACTGGCAAGTTATCTGTCCTATTTGATCTCTAGAGAAAAGGCCATCGAGAAGGTGAAGAAGAGGACTCCCCACTGGGTTTTGGGGAATGGATTGTATCATACAGGTTGGGGCTTATTTGAATGATGGTCTGTGCCTGGATTCTGTGGTTCATTTGGGATGTGTCTTGTTTGCTGTGCCCAGAAAGGAAACATACCTTTCCGAGAGTGAGTATATGGGGTCAGTACACACCCCAACAAATTGACACACTGGATCTTGGACCAGGTCATGGGGCAGCTTTTATAGGAGGCACACTTGGGCCACCTCACCTGTGTCATGGTTTTGTTCCACTGTTTAGTCCCATGTCCACAGAACCCAGGTTGGATAAAACATTGCAAAGGCAAGGAACCAGTTTTGTGAAAAACAATTCAGATTCCCGGAAGCCTAAAAGCAAAGCACAGAGAGCCTCTGATGTCTGATGGAGCTGCCTTCCCTTACAAAGGAGAGCCCCCCAAAACAAAGGATCCACAGCTTAAAATAAGCACCCAAAGCACAAAGGTTGAACAGTCAAGCAGATCTACCAAAGAGACACAAAGGAAAAAAGCTTAAAAACCACGTATGTATGAACAGTAGGGCCTTTGTCCTGTGGGGAACGTCACAGTACTTCTCAGAACCATGGCAGTGTCAGAGGCCTTTGTACGCAGTGAGATGGCAGCTCTGGGTGCAGCCTGGGTATAAGAAAGAGGGAGGGAATTGGGCTCCTCCTGGTCCCTGCACATTTGGAAGTCACTTTGGGAGGAAAGCAATGCAGCTGGGAAGGCCATCCGTGGGCCCAAGAAAGCAGATGAGCCATTGTCAGGTCCTTGCTCAAACCCTTCACTCCGCTTCAGCAAAAGTATCTCCTCCTGCTCCTGGCCCCCTCCCATCAGACTGCTAAGGGGCAGATAGATCTCTTCCGAGGAACTGAGACACAGGCTTAGGGCAGGTTCCAGGGAAGGCTCTGGTGCTGCCCTGTGAAGATGAATGATGGACCAGTGCCCTGGCAGCTTGTGGGCTAGAAGATGGTGCCCTTCTGAGTCAGACCTTAGTCAACCAGCTGTGTGACCATCGCCCCTGAGCCTCAGTTCTCTCATCTGTTAAATGGGGTTAAAGATACTCCATCTCTCACAGGAATACGGAGAGGTAGCACCAGGGCTAGTGTCTAGGCTGCTCCCAGCTGTCCTTTTGTGTCATCTCAAGGTCCACTCCTGTTTGAGTGGACAAAGGCTCGGGAAGATGCCTCGACCTCCCTGAGCAGGGCTGAGCAAAGAGCACATGTGCAAATGTAAGATGCTCTCTGCTCTGTTTCATGTCCTCTGATGCCTGTGGTTCAGTTTTCCTTCCCTCTTTTCTGTGACAACTGTTTGAATAAGTGGCTCCAGGAGTTTCATGGTGGATTCACAAAATACAGGGTGAGCAAGCTTTCCAAGGTCATTAATAGCCTAGAGCTGCAAACCAACCAACCTCTGTAATCAAAGATGGAAGGCTGCCAGGACTCAACCAGTGATGATGGAAGACAGAAGTGGGATGGCCCTGAGACTGCTCTTGCAACGGGTCTTGCTTGGATAGGAGTCATTCTGGGGCCAGGGCATTCACCACGTAATGAGTCTTCCTCTAGCTCAGCAGCTGATTCTGCTCAAAATCCCGGAGAGATTTGGCCCTAACCCTCTAGGGTTGTTGAACTTTTCAGTGACACAGGTCATCTAAACTTCTGAGCAGCTGAGAAATAAAAATCCTTCTACTGACCAAAGGAATTATCCTGTAAAATAACTCAAAGCAGATCAAATGAGTCAGGCCCAATTTTGTGCATGATTAAAGACAAGTTTCCACTGTGCCAATTTTTAGCCCGTGTCATCTAATAATACTAGAAGTACTTTGAGGGATGAGCCATTTCTTAATTGTACACTTAAATCCTCCTAACTGCACAGCTGGCTCCTGAAATACAGACGGAGATTCAATTAGAGACCTGTGTCTGGAAGATGCTGTCTTATTGCTCCCTCTGGGGTGGTGGCACTAGGAACACAGCACCTTGGCCCACAGGAACACTCAGAAGAGCTTCAGATTTACAGCTGATAAAAAACGATCAGCGTGGATAAAACTGCTGATCACTGGGAAGGAGAAGGCAGAAAAAGAATGGCCGGCACTTTTATAATCAATAGCCTGTAGTTACCATTTATCACTGGCTCGTGGGCTGATTCAAACTGATACAGAGATTTGCCATTATTTTCCAAAAGCAATGCAAGGACTGCAAGCATGAAAGGTCGTCTTCTGATTTTTATGACAGACTTTGGAGGCTGGCAGTCTAAGGTCAGCTACTCACTGAAGACACCAATAGCCAGCTGGTTGCTTAAGACCAATACCCGGGAGTCAGGCTGCCTCTCCCTACCCCATGCCTGTTGGTGCACCTCAGGCTCTATGTCCAGAATCTGTCTGCTTTTCTGCATCACTATACTCACACCCCAACCCAAGCCACCATCCCTTGCACCTGGATGACTGTCACGTTCTCCTCACCGGTCTCCCTGCTTCCACTCTTGTTCCCAGCAGTCTCCTGTCATTATAGCAGTTCGGTGGTCTTCTTAAAGCACACATAACATTGTATCGTCTTCTCCCTCCCCAAAGTTAAACTCCTCCCACGGCCTTCCTCAATAACGTCCAGTAAAACCTGCATCCTGACCTTGGTCTGGTCCCCTGCTTCCTCCTCTGACCTCATCTCCCTCCTCTCTCCCTTCCTGGCTGGGCTCCAGCAGCTCGACCTGCCAAGCTTCCCTCTGGCTTTTGCTGATGCTTTTCCTCTGCCAGGAAGGCCCCACATGCTGTCTCCTCCTCATCCATGAGGCCTTAGCTAACTCTCCTTTCCTTGAAGGGGCCTCCTCTGATAATCATATGTAAGCAGGGGCTCCCTATTTTTTCCTCCATTTTTGCACCCTATTGTTTTCTTCTTGGCACTTTTATCAGTTTGAAGGTATATCTTCACTTGCGTGTTAACCTGTTCATTGTCTCTCTCCTTCAGTGGACTGGAGGTGCCACTGGGATGGGAACCATGTCTTCACCCCCAGCACGCAGCACAATAGCTGGCATTTAGTAGGCACTCAACACACAGTTTTTGAGGAAAGAATGAGCTATGTTCTGGGGGATGACACAACCATGTGACTGAATCTGTGTCTTAGTGGAGTCCACTTCTGCCCCTGCCTGAGAAACAAGTGGTTACCTGGTATCTGGTGGGTTTGCTGAAGGTGTTATTTGCTGTCAGGTTTTCAGAATTCCTCATGCCAGCCTGGTAGCGAGTCTTCTGGAGAAAGATACACACATACACAATACATAATACATACATACGTACATGGTAGGGCTTGACTAGCACCCACATGTCTCTAAAAAGAGGACACTTGGAAGATCGATACACCCACTGCTGCTTGGCTTCCTACAGTGTTTCTGGGGACTTTAGTTCTGTAGGATGTCAACAGGTGACAGGATATTGTTTGGTCAACTTTGGAAAGCACTGGGTTAAACTTATCTGGGTATCTTTCCTCCCCGACTCCTCAGGAGGTTTTAATATGCTAATAAACACTGAGACTCTGCAGGAGGAGCTGATAACAGGCAGGGAACCCTTCTTCCCAGAGATCATTCTCCAGTCACATTCTGGGAAAAGCTATCCCACTCCTGGTTCCACGGGGGCCGGGGCTGAACCCCCAGCACTGCACCTCTGCAAGGAGCCGCAACGAGTGGGGGAGCCACCACAGGCAGCTTTGGGATGTGCCCCTTTTTTCTGAAAAGCGTCGGGCCCTCCCGGTGCCTGGCTACCCTGGTGTCCGGGGTCCCCCTCAGAATCAAGCACACACAACTCCCTCCTCCCCCTCCGCTGCCTTCTTAGCCCCATAAAGACCATGCTACCTACCCTGAATTTGGAATTTAGCATGCCCATTTCAAGGTCGTTTTCACAGCTTTTGGCCTTAGATTTGCAGAGTTTTATGAGGCACATCTTGATTCTCATTATGAGATAATAAAATGATTTAGGACTTGGTACTAGATTAAAAGGAGCAGGTAGAGTTCTTCCTTCATCAAAATAAGACAGCCAGAGTTTGGCTCGGGCAAATTTCCACTCCACGTCCGCGTCCTCCTGTGGAACAGGGAGCAATGACACACCATCAGAGGCCGCGATTTAGCCACCGAGCTGAGTCTGAGCAGCAGGGGTGCAGCCTGCAAACACCGGGATGCAGACTCTAAACTGGACTCTGCCTGATACTCTCTTTCGCGTCAGAGGCGCGGTGGGGAGTTGGCTCTCGCTGAAACCATTCGTGTGCGGTTAGCTGGCCCTCTAGATTGCCGCCTGACTTCTTAGGTTCATTGCTGCAATCTGCCAGTTCATCCTCCCTGTGTCTCCACTGTATATTGTCACCAACATCCTCCCCTTGCCACTTACCAAAGGACTTTCCTCACTGCCACTTAATCTTGTTTCCCATTCACATCCACAGCCCTGCGAACTGAGTCACCACCCACCCCCAGCATCGAGAAGTTAACCTGTGAGACCACCGCTGCCCCACAGAAACATAATGGACGCTGCGAAGGGGAACCACAAAGGGAAACTTACATTTTCTAGTGGCCACATTATAAAAAGTAAGATGGAACAGGTAAATTAGTTTCAGTGATACATTTTATTGAATCCTGTAGACCCAAAATGTTATCATTTCAACATGTAATCATGATAAAAATTATTAATGAGATAGCTCACGTTTTTTTCCATACTGAGTCTTCAGAATCGGCGTGCATTTTATACTTAGAGCACGACTCAATCTGGGATCGCCACATTTCAAGTACGCGGGAGGTACATGTGGGGAGTGGCTACCAGACTGGACACCACAATGGATTTCTTATTAGAAAGTGTATTTCTTGTTGGTCAGAGTGCCGCTAGGGAAGATGCTAAGAGATTCTGCAGATGTAATTCAAGGGGAACAAACCTGACTGCAGTTCGTCCGGCCATGCTCTCTTCCTTGGCGGTGATAGTCGGTTGAAACCCCATATCTGTTACTTCTGACTTGTGTCAGTGCCAGAATGCTGAGAGGTAGCAGGTGTGTGTGTGTGTGTGTGTGTGTTTTCTGTAGGCAGGCTCCTTGGGCCTCTGCCCTAGGAGGGTGATTTCAGGCCAGGACAGGCATGGGGTTTGGCCTCACAACCCCTACTAGCTGTGTGACTTTAGGCACAGGCCTGGGGCTTGCTCCTCTGAACATAGAGATGCTGCTGCGTCCCTCACATCGTGCTGAGATGGGCATTAATACGTGCTCCACGGGTGGTGTGTTCCTGTACGCACAGACAGTAGCTAGACGTGAGGGACTGTGAACCCAGCAAGCACCCTCGTGGGGCTGCAAGGATGAACCACGAAATATAAGGTCATTGCCATCAGGCTCGATTATGCTGTTTGCTTTTGCTGACACTCCACCAGCACCTGGCCAGTCTATGGGACATCCAATACGGGATTTTTGGACTGGAAGCTTTGTGAGGGCAGGGGTCACTCCTGGTCCAACAGAGAGGTGTGACAGGGACCTGAGAGGAAGGAGGTGTAGCGGTGAGAGCACGGGCTCTGGAGCCTGCCTGGGTTCATATCCTGGCTCTGTTCGTACTAGCTGTGTAACCATGGCAGACGATTTAGCTGCTCTGGACCTCAGTTTCCTCATCTATAAAATGAGGATGATAATACCTACGTCGTAGGTTATTGTGAGAATTAAAGGCAATAATGCATGAAAAATAGTTAGTTTCAGATACTTAGTAAACCCTCAGTTAATGTTATTTTTATCTCCATAGCTTAACACAGTGCCTAGTGTTCAACCTTAGTCATTCAGCAAACGTTTATTGAGCACTTACAATGTGCCTGGCATGTGCTACATAGGCACTGGGAAGGACAGTCCATGGCCTTGAGGGACACACAGGCTGGCCGGTCATATGAGTGTGTTAAAAAACACATCAGCTAGTCTTTTACCTAGAGCTGTGCTGAGAGCCGTGGGAGGCTCTGGGTGCTCAGGCCCCTGGCCTGGCCGGGGGTCAGGGAAGGCTGCCCCAGGGGCTGGTGTTGGAGCTGAGATCCCAGGGCTGAGGACTTCTCAACCAGGTCAAGTGTGGGGGGTGGAGAAGAGTGGGAGTCAGTTAGCGGAAGAGGCAGTGAGAAGTGTAAACCATCCTTTTGAGAAAGTTGACAGTAAAGGGCAGGAGAGAAAGAGGTTGAGAGCTGGAAAGTGAGATTGCGGGAGGATTTTTTTGTAGTTACTTTTTAAGATCAAGAGACATTTAAATGCTGACAGGAAGGACTAGCTAGAGGGGGAGACAGTGGTGATGCTGGCGGAATAGGGATAAGGGCGGCTTCTGAGGCAGCGAGAGGGCAGGGAGCCAGGCTGCGTGGGCAGGGCAGCTCGGATGGAGAAGGAGGGCAGTGGGGGATGGCAGGTGCCGGGGCAGGCGGGTCTGTGGGTGTGTGTGGTTCTCAAGATCTGGTGACTGAATAAATCAGTGTTCTCGTGGAGGACTTTACAAGTACGCACATCATCAAAGTTCAGTGTGACGCAGAGAAGCCCAGAGCCCAGAGGGGAGGTGCGGGCTGCACTGTGCTCTCTCTGTCTCAGGACACAATTGCTGTGGTGAGATAACTGGGCATCGAAAGCCACGGGCATCTCTCGTATTGGTGATGCAGGCTTTACATGCCATATAAATTTGGACCAAAGCATAATGTGCTTGTCAGGATGGGGCCAGACATCCTAGGTGAATGGTACGGAGACCCACAGATTGTCCAAGCACCATCTGTTTTCTCTTACACATGGGGAAACCGAGGCCTAGAAGGCAGGGAGGGCTAGTTAGCAATAGCTCTCCACATAGGTGACCAAATATGGATAGCACTTTAAAGAAATGTGCGTGTCTAGCATCAGAGTGCTGCATTTTCTTGGGAGGTGGTGAGGGTGGGAATGGGGGCTAAGGCCTCACGGCCTAGCTCACTTCTGCCCCTCACCTTTTGCCACTTTTCTTTGGACAATCTGCTCTCTTGCAGTGCCGAATAGACTACACTGTTTCGCCCCTCCCTGCCTTGGCACATGTTTCTACTGTTTAGAATATTCTTTTCAGGGGGTATTATAGACCAAATGTGCCCTCCTAAAATTCGTATGTTGAAGCCCTAACCCCCAGTATCTTAGAATGTGACTGCCCTGGGCAATTGGGCCTTTAAAGAGGTAATGAAAGGTATTAATAAATGAGGTCATAAGGGTGGGGCCTTAATCCAACGTGATTGGTGTCGTTATAAGGAGAGGAAAGGGCACCAAGGATGCATGTGTACAGAGGAAAGCCCATGTGAGGACACAGCGAGAAGGGGGCCATGTGCAAGCCATGCAGAGAGGCCTCAGGAGAAGCTGACCTGCTGACACCTTGATCTCGGACTTGCAGCCTCCAGAACTGTGAGAACATAACTCTCTGTTGTCTAAGCCGCCCACTCTGTGGTATTTTGTTGTGGCAGACCTAGCAAACTAAAACATGGAGGTCTTTGTTTTTTTTTTCTCCTATGTGAAAACACAAATAATATGTGAATACACAAATAATTGTTTCTTATAAAAGATTAAAGTCACCAAATATGTGTGAATGTCCCCTTTCTAATCTTCTCTCTCTTTTCACTCCATTCCCCAGAGAATGCCCAGGCTCAAGGGTGTGGTACCTTTTCTCTACTTTCTCTTTCTGTATATTCATATTTACATTATGTAAATAAGATTTGCTTCTATTTTTCTACAACTTGTATTCTTTTCACTTAACATTTACAGGGATTTTGCTATGTCAGCACAAAAAACATGTTTCTCATGATATATACAGTATTATGTAGAGTATTCTAAAGTCTATACTATATCACAGTTTATTTAAACAGTCTGATATGGATGAGCTACCTCCAAGTGTTTCCTTTAATGAACAACTGTGTAAATTCATATTTCTGCATGGATCTATTACTAGAATTGCAATTGTTGTGTCAAAGGGTTAGTGCGTTTTATTTTGTTTTAATTTTTAGTTTTTGATTTAATTTTATTATGAGCAAAACAATAAGATGATTTCTAAAGCATAAAAAGATGTAAATAGAAAAGCGTTCTAACCCCATCTCTCAACAGGCGCCCCTGCTGTGTGTTTCTTGTGTACCCTTTCAGAGGTTTTCTTTTTTTATCAAATGCTTATACAATCCAAAATGCAGTCCCTTTTCTTCCCCTGACACGAGAGAGTGCACTATCCACATTGTTCTGCAACTTGATTTTTTTCAGTTAACACTGTAACAGAAAGTCTTTCCAAATCAGCATATAGATACGATCTTCATCCTTGTTTAAAGCTGCACAGTATCCTACTGTTCAGATGCATCATAATCTATTTAACTAGATTCCTGTTAATGCTCATTTATTTTGCTTTTAATTTCTTGCTGTGCCAAACAAGGTTTCAATAGCTTAAGGCTTGTGCATTTTAGATTTTGATAAATTGCCTCCTGACACTGTCTCGACTCTCTTCTCTGTTTGGCAGATCTGTATTAGTCTTTGAATGGCCTTGAAGCATCACTTCTGTCAGCTTCCTCCCCCCATAGCCAATCATAGTCTCTGCTTTGCACTTGCTGCACCTGGGGGGACTTCTCTGGGTGCGCGGGACCCAGAGCATCGCCATTTGTTGACTGACGTGTCCTTTTTTCTGAGTGGACTGAGTTCTTTGAGGGCACGGACCATGTCTTAGTCACTTCTACATCACCTGTGCTTAGCACAGGCTTTGCATACAGTAGCTATGTCTGAAATACATGTGAGAGGCAGGAGGGAATGTGGGCTGAAAGGTACAGTCCTCCTGATTTGCCATGCGTCACCTGCATGCTGTCCTGAGGACACAGGCAGAAGAGGCAAGATGCCTGGCCCCGATCCTTTCTGCCCTTGTTGGGCCGTGTGCTGTGTGCTGCTCGCTCTGCCGTGTGGCAGGTTGACTGGAAGTGCTTCTTGGAGCAATCCAGGAAGGGAGCCTGTTGTTTGCTGTTCTGGCTTCCAATGTCACACAACACCTGGCTTCTAACAGCATTACCGTCATGGCCGAAGACGGCCGTTGAAATTAGACCAAGGGGGAGAGAGTGTTTTCCATCAACTTGCCTTACCTCAATTTCCTGATACGAGTTGTTGATCATGGCGATCAGCATGTTGAGCAGCACCACCACCATGGTGACGTTATAAACGCCGTACAGGACGTAGCCGATGTTCTCGATGAACTTGTGGTCGTACTTCAGCACCACCGAGATCACTTCCGACAAGCCGAAGATGGACCAGAATAAGGTTTTGAAACTTTCTTCCACCCTACAAGGAAACACGCAGTCGTCTCAGGCAGCTGGCCTCAGCTGACACTTGTCACAGGGAAGTTGCCATTCCCCAGACGTCAGTGGTTACCCTGGGGTGGGGCTGGGGCTGCCTGGTGGTGCCTGTATCCTGAAACAGTGAGACATTCAGATTTCTAAGGCGACTTTGAAAGAGCATGAGGAAGGACAGGCTCTTTCTTTTTCCATTTGATTCATTTATTGGGACTCCTGGCTGTGGTTTCGTTTTTATCTTGTAATGAATTAAAAATTTAAAACTCAACACTGGGGCAAATGCTTGTTCTTATATGTTAGTAGCTTCTCAGAAGCACTCTCTTCCTTCGCTATTTTCTTGCGTCTCTTCTCAGACTACCTAGCCCCACGTGGAGGGGAAGAGGATGGTGTTCTCTGATGGACACTGGTGCCTGGGGCTTGCTTGGCACTTGGCACAGAGCAACTCAAGCCTCGTGACCACCTCTGAGGTGGGCTTGCTTATTACCTCCATTTTACAGAGGAAAGCACTCCTGCTCAGAGCTTTAGGTGCCCTTCCCAGTAGCACTCAGCTGGAAAGAGAGGTACAAATCCAGGCATGTCTGAGGTTTTCAAAAGTGTGGATTTCTAACCACTACGCTTACTAACCCCTGGCTCTGAGGAGTGAGGCCAGCCTCATATACCAAGTCCTCTAAACTGGGGTTGAATTATCATGAATGAGAGTCGTGAGTTTAGCGTGTCCGTGTTGTTCAGATTAACCAGGTGCCTGCCCAAACCCCATCTGCAGCTCACTCACGGTAAACATAGCACGTGCTTTGAGGGAAGTCCCGGGAAGGTCTGGCTTTTAGGACGCTGCTCTTTGGCACTGTCCTATGAGACTATGCAGTTACCAAAATACACTGGTTTGAAGAGTAAGATCCAGGCACATTTCACACTCTGTGCTTTGTGGCTCTGACCCTATATCTGGTTTTTTACATAGAATTCAAACAGAATGCTGGATTTTGGTTGGGTGGTTCAGATATACACATACTCATATGCCCACAAACGCTCACACATGGGAGAGCTGAAAATACACGTGTATCAGATACATGTGTATCTGATAATATCTGAATGGTTAAGTGGTTCTTTTAGTTTGCATCCCGAGTTTTGGTACTTTTACGAGAAATCACTTTCTTTTTTCTCTTTAACATTTCAGATTTTCAACACTCACCCACAAATGGCCAGGATTAGCTAGAGCTCAAAAAAAAAAAAAAATCAGCATTTCTTAAGGATTGGTATTTATTTGACATGATGTACAAAAATACTAGTATTTGTCACTTTGGCTAAAAATTTCACTGACTTGCGTGCATTTTCAGCTCTCCCATGTGTGAGCACGTGTGGGCGTATGTGTATGTGTGTGTCTAGCCAGTTGTTTGGTTCATTTTCTATGCATCCCAGCCGGAAAGCTGGAAGTTGAAGTGGGGTTTTGTGGCTATTATTTGTTTTTGGTTTGTTTTCAAACTATGAGTTTGGAATATTTAATTCCTTTCAGTTTTAGCAAGAGGGAATTTCGCTGGGGGTTTGGAAGTAACCACTGGGTACCCCGCCATTATTTCAGCTTCAGTTCCTGATGCTATTTCTAGAAAGGGGGACAACTGTTTCCTCATGCCAGATGCAGCTTCCATTTGTATAACAAAGATGGGGGCATGGTTCACTGCGGGTATTGTCTTCCATCAAGAAGCAATCTTTCAGTTATCCCCCTAGTGGAAGGGAGCAGTGGCAGACAGAATCCCACACCACTGGATGAGCCCCAAATCCCAAACTGGAAGCAGACGGCAGGATGTGATCTCTCTGACAATTTCCCCCCTCCTAGTGGGATCAGATGAAAATCGAAGGACAATCTGTCAGCCGGAGGGGCTGGGCAGATAGGAACTGGTCCAGGATTATGCACTTACCATGAACAACCTAAGAAATGGGTAATCCATGCGACTGAGGAGCATTTTATAGAAATTCGTCTTCTCTTTCTTAGCTTGGAAAACCCCACAAACCTTTGGCTGACACAAATGAAGCAAGCAATTATAGAACACATCCAGGGAAACCTTCAGAATTTTGATGAGGAAAAATGGCCTAGATTCAGCAGGTATTTTTTTGTCTCATTTGCGTCTTGCTATGAATTTTGCCACTAAGCTCTGATTTATCCTTGGTGTTTCAGTTAGGCATTCTGTGTCAATAATGGGAAGGAGGCAGAGCTGGCCCATTAAGCAGTATGTGTTCCAGTAAAAGAATATTTACAGATCCCTAAGCCTGCACCTTTGCCCCCTCTCTTCCACACCCTCCCCACTCCCCTGCTGAGGCTTGCAATGATGAGCTGCTCAGTTTGTTGTCTGGCTGCTACACAGTCTTTACACGTGTTTCTGTAGCTTAAGGATCAGCCTCTGGACTTGAATTTGGCCATGGCCTCCAGGAGTATCCAATTATAAGAGGCCCAGACTCCCTGGGATTGCCAGAGTGAAAGGGGCTGCCTCCAGGGCAATAACTCTGAGCACCTGATGGCAGGAGGGGGTCTTAGCCAAACTGTGCATTTTTAACAGTCTCTTCCAGGCTCTTTGGGAGGACCTATAGCCCTTGCTTCTCTTAACTGGGGGCAAAATGAATTGTGGTGAGAAAGACCTCCTTTAAAGAAAAGCCGGGTCCGTTGGCTTGAATCATCCAAAATGGCTTCAGCACTGGGGTCTCTTAGGTCTTTCATTTTGTATCCATACCCCTTCACGTGAACAGTTAGTGGACTAATGAAATAGAGTAATTTTGTTGTCATGCCTCGGAGGGGACCTTACAGGCTGAGTTATGCCCAATTAGCTGGGCTCAGTGGTAAGCAATTCAATCTTTTATCCATAGCTCAAACCATATAACAAAATAAATTCTGAATGGAATTGAAGAGTTCAATGTTTAAAAATTACATGATCAAAAAACTAGAATACAATATTGGTATTTATATACTCTCGGTCTGGGACAGGTTTCAGAAACTACAAAGGGGAAGATTTGCCCACATAAAACATTACTTGTACTCGTATACATCAAAAACGTAAGTAAAAATATAAGACAAAGGACTAATGGAGGAAAGAATTTGTATCTGCAACCCATTTGACAACTGATGATGTCTTCCTTACATAAGGGGCTCTTATAAATCATACGAAAATGACAAACATTCTAGTAGAAAGAAAAAAGGGGGAAAATCTTCCATGAAAACTTGATATTTTTTATGGTGACAAGAGCTCCACAATTAACTTGCTATGCCACGCTCAGGGCATCTTCTGGTTTAATATAGCAGGAAATAAATGAAACTTGTCCTCACTGCCCTGAGTGGGAAAAGACTTGTGTTACCTTGACCTTGGAAACCTATAATAATATATTCTCAGAGAGAAGGCTGGCCTTGAATATCAGTCAGTAGTACATTACTAATTTCAAGAGCTTGGGCACTGGAGCTAGCCCCCATGTCTGGTGAGGTTATGCTCTCTGAGTCATGTACTAATCATCACCAACAATTTTCACGAGCTACGGGACCCAGGGCATGGGGCAGAAGACCAGTCGCTGTGGAGGTCTGGGGTTGTCTTTCAAGAAGAAAGTATCTTGCACTTGGCTTCCTTGATATTCACTATGAAGCCACTTGTCTTGCAAAAAGCCCCACTGTCAACTAGCTGATCTCAAGGCTCAATTGGGGGTTCTTGACAGACAGGGATGGCGGCCACTGGTTCCACATGCTCCTCCCACACACTCTGGCTAGCTACAGAGTTTGTCACAGATTCCCTCAGTTGTGTCAATCACAGGAATCTTCAGAGAAGGCTGAGGGAGTAAGAACAGCAAAGGTGCATAACTGGTGCTAAGTCCCAGCTATACCATGGAGTGGCTGTGTGAGCTTGGGCACGATACAAAACCTGTGTGTCTCAGTTCACTCATCTATGAAAGGGAGAGTTATTATTAAGTTACTATGGAGATTGAATGAGCAACCTATGTGGAGTATCTAGTAGCCCAATAAATGGTAGCTATGATTTTTATTCATTTGTTTATTTGCCAAATAGTCACTGGACTCTGACTGTGTGCCAGGTACTGTCCCAGATGATGAGGACACACTGCTGCCCAGAACATGTTTCTGTCTTTTTGGGGGTCCCAACCTACAACAAGCCCACTAGGGTGAGCGAATGCTACAAGCACGTAGCAGGGATGCTCCATTCACCTTGCCTCCCCCACAAGCCTATACAACCCTATCAGCCCCCAGGTGCTTCCACACGGGGCTGAATGCCGTGACCATTAATAATTCAGCTGCTTATTGACTTTTCTGAACCAGCCTCATTTTCCTTCCTATCTGCAAAAATCATCACCAACCCTTGATTTCATGCAAATCCTCTTTCTGATTTCTCCAGTCCTTGCTGTCTTTCAATATTTGATTGTTGGCTGGCAGTGGAAGGGACTGAAATGTCGTCAGTAGGCCACCCTAGCATAAGAAGTGGTCCTAATGAATAAAAGGGGGAAAGTGTCTGTGAGTGATGTTGAATAGATGGTGATTCACCCTCCTCTTCCGGGGCAGGGTTGTGTGTGGGGGAAGGTTGGGGCTGATTTGTCAAGTAAAAGGCAGGGAAGAAGTAATCAGTTCTCCACCAGGTCTGTCTTGCTTGCATAATGGGACTTTAATAACAGGTTGCCTGCAGAGGCAGTTGTGTACGGGGCTCAGGAAACAAACTGATCAACAAGGTGAGGGTTGGGGCAATTGCTATGAAAATTGCTGCTTCTTCAGAATGCCATGACACTCTCCTCCCAGTGTCATGGAATTCTATCTCCCTACCCCAAACTGTTAGGTTCCGATACCTCCCCAAATCTGCACATAGCAGGCTAAAATTAAGCAGGAGAATCAGCTCCTAAAAGGCAGTTTAAGTTCAGGAGATAATAGCTGGCGTTGTGCTCGAGTTATACTGAAGAAGAAACAATGCTCGCTTGCCATCTGAGCTGGGAGATGGAAGAAGCTGCTTGGAATATAGAAAGGCCCGGTGTGTGTGTGGGGGTGCCAGGGCGGGGGACTGTGTTTCCTTAATGCCCAGACCGGGGCAATGAGAACAGTAAGACCAGGCTGGAGGAAGGGCAGGGGAAGAGAGTCAGATGTCTGAGGAAGTCTGAATCTCGTCCCTGCCATGCCCTGCAAGTTCGTGCCCTCTGAATCACCTCTTGGTTTATCTTGGGTCCTAAAGGAGGAGTTTGATCGTAGACAGTCCAGAAGTGGAAGGGTCTGGCCCCAGAATCAGTGCCAAGGAACTGGGATGCACAAAGCCTGTGCAGCCCTGATTTATTCAGCCTGAGGCCCAAACTCTCCTCCCTGTAGCCTGGTTGCTCCTTGAGGGCAGAGCTGTGCCCTCTTGAGACTCCAAACCTAGTACAGTATCTGGCTCAGTGAAGGCTCTCAATAAGGTCAGTGTCTGTTGAATGAACGAGTGAATCTCAGATGCACATTTTGGCTTCCTAATTCCCCATCCCGGTGTCGAGGTGGGGCTCTGGTGAGGCAGTCAGAGTACAGGCTCTGAAGTCAGGCAAACCCAGGTTTGACTGTGAGCTTTTGGCCAAAGACCTTAGCCTCTCTGTGCCTCTTTTTTCCTAGCTGTAAAATGGGAAAACAACAATCTACTTCATAGGGTTGTTATGAGGTCTAAATGAATTAATAGAATGCTTGTGAAATGTATAAAATACTGCCTGGCACAACAAATATGCAATAAATATTACTATTTTTGTTATTAGTATTCATTCTTCTTTCTTCTTTCTTAACTGCAGTAGGCTCCAGCATCAGGCCAGAAGTCTCTCGTAGCCTACAATCAATTCTCAGAGTCACCCTTTAAAAATATAATCAGATCCCGCCCCTCTCTTTTAGTGGCTTTCCATACGCTAACAGTTGAGTCAATTACCTCGCCCCGGCTGCCAGGCCCTTGGTACTCTGAATCCTTCCCACCTCACCTACCCCCATGGCTCCTCTCTCACGGCAGCATAGTGCTCCCACCCCATACGTCTCGCCTCCCCTTGCCCGGGAGGCCCTTCCCCCTTTCTCTCCACATGACCACCCCTCCTCATTCTTCTCACACTTTAGGTTTTAACTTAATTGTCACATGCTCAGGTAGGCCTTCTCTCACTGCTGCATCTGAAGGAGGCCTTCTTCTAACTACTCTTTTGTATAGTGGTTTCCTTTCCTAGCTCTGGGCATGGAATCTGTAGGTTTCATTTGTCTCTTAACAAAGAAATATTTTGCCTCTTGTCCTTCTTTATAGCAGGCCCTGCACGGGGGTCACATTCCTGCTGACCTGCCCTCTGCTCTGCCATCAGTACCCAGAACAGCTCCCGGCTCATGGTAGGGATTCAGTAAACATTTTTTCGGTCAATGAATGTTTGAATGCTGGGAAACTGAGGCACGAGGTAAAGCCAGCTTGCTTCAGACCCACCTAACCACTGTCCCTTTTGATACATCTCTGGAGCTAACCCTGGGTCGTCCAGTTTCCTATCACTCTTGTCACTTTGAAGAAAGACAGTTTACACCTTATTTCCATCCTAGAACTGAATTTTCTAGTAAAATTTTCTGGTGAGGAAAAAAGTAGGAATTTTTTCCCTTTAGGAGGGTGACGGTCAGTCTGAGAACAAGGTGGATGACTTGGGTGGGGGGGCGGGGGGAGGGAAATGCCTGGAAATGTGCAGTGAAGACATCATCCAAAAAGCACATTTTCTGTGTATCGCCGTCTTTTTCCTCAGAACTCTGTGGGCTCTCAGCCTGTTCCAGATGCTCACAGGTACCAGGCTTTTAAAATTCATGTCATGAGTACCCATGAGGAAAGGGTATAAATAAGCATTATATGAGTAGGTTAGTAGAATGCCTGCTGTAACAGGCACAATCATTCTTCTCAGGGAGCCCAAGAAAAGATCTATGTTTTTATCACTTACTGGAGAGTTATGCAAAGATGAGAACTTGTATTAGACCCAAACTATTTGTGTTTTTTTTTTTTTTTTGACTCATAAAGGCCATTTACAGCTGCTGAGCCTCCCTGAGTTTCCTTGGCCCCATCCTTGACCCCTGCTGTGTCCTCCATCAAGTCTTGGACCTCTCGATGTTGGTTTTTCCACACGAAAATGGGCATAAGAAGTTCTCTCATCCCTCCAAATCCTTATGCCTAATTTGAATTTATAAGATGAAGGGCAAGATTATAACTTGCAAAATATAATTATGATGGTCACACTTCTGTATCAGAGATGCCCATATTTCAGCACGGACTGACCTGGGATTCTGGGAAAATCTGTCCTCTGTAAAGCCCAGGAGGGGCGGTAGGTAGGCCCCGGTCCTCTGGTGCCACATGGCGACCTTTCCCTGGTTTCTCTCATTGCTCAGTTACAGCGAGTCTTACAGGGGAGACAACATAATCCGGCATTGGCTCCCCAGCAGGACCCCCTCTGCAGCCATCCTTCTTGGGGGTGTGGCCCTTTGCTGTCAGGAGACGCCTCCTCTGGCTCCTGGCTTCCTTCTGGATGTCGCTGGGTTTATATGGCTCATCTGGCTCTCCCAGTTTGTCACTTCCTCGAGTCAGAGAAGTCTCAGGCTCTTATCTTACGTTTGCAAAGTACAACACAGCACTTTTAGCTGAAGAGCCCATTTTATTCCTTCAGCAAGTGTCTTCCTGGCCCTTGGTGCTGAGCATGGGTCCCTCCTCAAGGCCCTCCTGCCCCTCCAGGCCCTCAGGACATGGACTTTATCCAGATTTCTGGGGAATGGATCTGAGGGTTTGCCTTCAGCTCTGCTGGGTATGGGTCCTGGAAAAGGCCAAAGCCCCTGTCCCTTTCCCTCAATCACCAGGGACCTTGCCCTCCTCCCCGTCTTACTCTCCTGACTTGACTCCTCAAATCCTCTTAGGGGCTTCCCAGTGTGAAAAGCCCGAGAACATTCTCCTTCCCTCCCCCCGCCCCCACGTGGCATTCACTGCGTCCTATCCACCCTAACCTCAGAATCCCTTTTCCGTCACCCGTTCTCCCTCTCCCTACTACTCCCTGAGTTCAGGCTTGTACCCTCTCTCACCAGGCTTCATGCCTAAGCCTCTTAATGGACTTAGTGCAGATCCTGTGGCACTGTCTTTCTTTCAAGTTCCCTTCCTTAAAAACATTTTCTCAGTTGGTATCATGCTCTCATTCCTGTGACTATTTTGCTTAACATCTGTCTTCCCACCCAGTCTGCAGGTTCCGTGACTGGTTTTGCTCACCATAAAATCCGCAGCACAGCTCAGGCCAAGCCCGGGCCTCCTCCGCTCACACCCCACCCCTTCCCACCCATCCTTCTTCACACAGTCGCCACAGCACTCTCTGAAGGCAGAGCTCATCACCTCTCACCATTTGGGCCCTGCTGGGTTATCCGATGTCACCCTCTGCCATTTCCCCAAGCTCTTGCCTACTTGCATATCTTTTTTTCTTTTTACAAAAGTTTATTCTTAAATATACAAGAGGCTCTAAGAGAACCCTTCATTCCAGCTAGAAGTGGCAACAGATGTTATGGCAGGGACTCCAGATGTTTAGACAGGAATGGAATTAAGGATCACTATTGCCTTAGGCACAAGAGATAGTTTGCTTTGGGAAGACTCTTAATTCCACCCCCTGGCCTTTATTCTGAGCTCCTTAAATTTCTTCTCTTTTTGTTTCTGCTTGAATGTGTTATCTCATCTATCTTCTTGGTCTGCTTCTTGGGCTGTTTCAGAGGCTTCTTCTTGCTACCGTTGTGGCCAGACATGGTGCTTGCTGTCTCTTCCCCACTCCCTGCCACCGGAAGTAGCTTCTTTTTTATTTTGGTTGAGAAATTTTTGTGGTTTTATTGTATCATGAGGCATTGAAACATCTGAACAAATCAAAATCTAGTAAGGCAGTAAGGCAGCTGCTTTCTTCACTTAAAAAAAAATGCCCTTCTCCTTTCCACCTTGCACAGGCTGGAATGCCCTCCTACCCATCTTCCAAGACCCTCTCTTTATGGTCACTTCCTCCATGAAGCCTTCCCTGATCCTGACAGACAGTGTTCAGTGCTTCCTCCTCACTGTGCTGCCCAAGTACCCATTGACGCTGATCACATGGTGTAATAGCTGATGCTTTAAAAAAAAAATCCCCTACTTGTTTATGAGTTTCTCAGGGTTGGGAGAATGGTTTTATTAATGTCTGTGACCCCAGAGCCAAATACAGAAGTTGGCATGGGGTAGCTGCTCCATAATCTTTGTCAAATGAATGAACACACTTTGGAAGAGAAAGCAGCTTTACCCAGGGGACAAACATAGGCTGCATATTTAGTGCTGAGATGTGAGGTTCTCACTGATAATCAAAATCTGAATTTAGTATGCCATCCTTAGACTAGCCACAGGACAGGGACTCAACTGTGAAAGACACTCAGCTTCCACCTCAGAGCATAGAACCTGGGGTGGGAAGTGGGGGACTCACTCTGGGGAATTTCAGGTCAAAGGGGGAGGGTGGGCTTGGAGTCATGCAGATCTGTGTTCAAATCCTCTTCTTGGTTCTATGATCTTGGGCAAGTCCAGCATTTAGTTCCCTGAGCCTCAGTTCGCTGGTAGTAATATGTCTGTCATTCCACTTTGCGGATCAATGACCCTCCGGTGGGGTAGGTGTAGGTGGCGTCTCACGGAGCCTCTCCCTCAGCTCTAGCGCCCCTTCAGGTTCACTGGAAGGAGGAGCTGGCTTCTGAGCTGGTGGCTCTGCTGAGCTGGGTGGAGCTGAATCAGGGCCTTCTGCCCCTGGTGAGCATATGGATAGCTCTGTATATAGAGTGGGGAAATTTTCCATAACTGTCATAGAAAACAGAAGCTTCTAATTTTGTCTAGCACCGCTGAAGCGCCTTCCATTAAAATGATTCCTGGGGAGACAGAATAACCTTCAGGGAGGTATTATTTTTGATTAGAAAAGTCTCAACCCAGCTATGCTAGGAAGTTGCCTCCACAATAGCCTGTAGAAAAAGATTGGCTGGGATCATCTTTTGAAGGTCAGGGCCTGCATTGAGTCTCCAATCAGAATTAAGTGGGTGAGGTCAGGTTCACCCAAAGGGGAGAGACCAGGAGCCCATCGGAGAGTCTTTCACGTCCCTGCTCTCGGTCACCTCATCACCCCCAGCTCCTCCCATTCTTCTCTGTGTGGCTGTTCTGTCACGGCCACCAATTAGACGGAGTGTAGGGAAGGTCACCCTTTTTCTATGCATTCTCACCCAGCTGTATTTCATTAGTGAGCCAAGGACTCTGTCTCCCTTTTTCTAACACTGTAACTGGAGTGCGGCAACCCCAAGGTTTCCATACATCTCGAAGCATAAAATCTTCGCTTTAAGAAATATATGTATTCCAGCAAAGTTGGTTACAAAGCAAACCTCTGAAAAGTAAATCCTGTTTGTCCACTGACTTCCATGACAAAATCCAAGACATGTTCCCATGTAGGACAACCTTCCTAACAGTAGAAATTGAGAGCTTGTCTTAAAGATCTTCTGAAAGAAAGAGTATTCTCAGATGATTTTCTCTGCACTTCCTCACTCCCATCTTGGGATATCTTGATTTGATGCTCCTGGAACATAATTCGTGTCTGAACACCTTCTCTTCCTTCCTGTTGGTCATTTGCAGTTTCTGATAGAACTGACTCGGAGATGATGAGCTGCCAGCGGGTGCACTATCTGTCATGCCCAGACAGCCTGCTCACCAACCAGTGACCCGTGCAACACGTCCCTGCTCCTCCCTTCTGGTCAGCCTTCCGACAGGGCAGCGGCTCTGAAAAATGACCCAGGCCTTTGAGAGAACCCTTGGTTCTGAAGTACAAGGAGGCTGAACGTTGGGAACTGCTCATGGGATCTGACTCTAGAGCTGGCTCCCCACTGGGTCTGGCTACCTAGTCTGACTGCACAAGGCCTGAAATTCTACCAATAAGATACTCTCTTAGGTTGACAAGCATTTGTTTTTTGTTTTTTTTTTTAAATGCACAGAGCAGGGAGCGGTCTCCATCTCCCCATTTGAGTAAGGATAAGGTCGAGTCAGATGAGTATTTCTCCCTCTGTGGTCCGAAGACCATCTGAATCAGAACCCCTTTGGTGCTGACTTCCAGGCCCCACCTGGAGTAGTAATTAGATTCTCTAAAGGGGGGGGCCGGGAAGTCCCAAGGTTAGCCAACTCTGCAGATGACTCTCGTGTGCTTTGAGAACCACTGGTCTCACTGAAGACTGTTCATACTGTTTGTTTATTCATACCATGGGCAGAATTAATTCAATCTGTCTATTCTAACCCCTTCACTGAGGTCTGCAGGATGGAGGGAATGGGAATTTGGGGGTGGGGAGGGAGGTATGTGATTCTGGAACCAGAACATGATAGGGGTTAGGGCAGGGCTGGGTTGGAGGTTGGGGGTCTGCGGTTGGTAGAGAAACCTTTCCTGTTCTCTTTCGTTTTGTCCCAGGATATAACTCAGTGGGACATAAGTGGGATGGGCCTTTGCGAGCTGGCCTGGGACTGCACCCCAAGGGTGAACAGGGCTCCCACGCGACAACTCTCCATTGGTTCCTAACAGCTGACTTTCACAGTGGACTCCTGAACAATCTTCAGGAACCCAAGCTGTCCTTGAACATGGGCGGGGGGCTGTCAATGATGGGGGAAGGATCCCTGCAGTGTGCTCCAGCCCAGATTCCCCTCTTCCGACTCTACAGAAACAGATGAGGGGATCATCGTAGCCTGTAAAGTCAAAATCCCTCAGAGAGAAGGCTCCTTGTGGGTGGGGCAAAGGGAAGATCCTGTGCTGGGCAGGTGGCCTGGGCATGGGCAGCTATGAAGCAAACTGTCACCTGAGAGGGGTCATTTGTCTTTATTATTAGCATAGCTGGCATTCAGAATAACTCTGAATCCCCTAAAGCATAAGACTCATTTATCCCAATGTGGCTTTTTGCTTATCAAAGAAGCTCTCTTTGGGGTTGACAAGCTGCAGAAAGCAGTCAAAAGGTAAGAGATGACATTTACAAAAATCCATTCTTTCCTTTCCACTTCACTGCTCTATTGACTGTTTTCTTGTTCAATCAAATCCTATTCACAGATGCTCATCCCATTTTAGGAGCTGCCAAGGTGATAAATATTCTATCCATTCTTCACTGCGCTTGCTGCTGCCATGACATCTTCTCTTCCCTTCCCATCCTGGAGGCCTGGGGTCCTCTTTGCTTGGGTCCCTCAGGTCTAGGAAGTTTCCATTTGGTTCCCAGTGCCTGGGAGAAGCCAGTTGCTTTGCCCCTTTTTCCTGCTTTCCCCTTTTCCCTATAGATTAGCTGTGCTGCATCTAGCTGAGAGTTGTGGCCAGCTCAGCCCTACTCTTAAGCCGTGACGTTTTTCATATTCCCAAGTGTCATAGCACTGACCTTCCGAGCGACTGTGGTTCAGTAGTATGGAGTGATTGCACGGAACCCCCAGGGCAGTAGAAATGGGACAGATTCCCGGTCCATTGCTTACCCTATGGCCTTGCACTTGGCTTTGTTTGTCCTGTTCATGCCCTCATTCTTGTTTATGAAGCATTTAGTGAGCAATATTGTGTGCAGGCATAATGCTACACTGGAAACAGGCTGGACACCAGGGCCTGGCCACCAAACGTAAAAGCCTTTGTTTATTGACTGACATCTTGACTGTTGTTCAATAAAAATGCGTTCCATGCCGAGTGGCTACATTTGGCTTTACCTCCAGCAGATCTACAGCCAATGTGCTTTTGGGTGGTTCAAGCTGATTTCATTCCTGCAACCTGTGATCACTGAGTATTGGAGGGGTATAAAGCAGCCTAACTGATTTCCTCATGTACTTGGCCTGATCTGGTGGACAGTTTGCAAGCTACGCCCCTGTCCAGCAAGGGTCCTATAGGGCCAAATCAGTCCCCAGGTGTCTTTTCTTGCAGCTCATGCTCCCTCCTCTTCCTCATTCACCATCTCCGTGGTGATCACCAGCATTCATTGAAGGCTTATTGTATGCCAAGCACTGTATTCAGTCCTCTTTCTTCTGAGTGGATCCTTACAACAATCCTATGGAGCTGGTCATCTTAGTATTCGCATTTCAGAGCTGGGGAAGTTGAGGCCCAGGGGGTTTAAGTAGTTGCCCAAGGCCACACAGCCATTAAGAGGAGAGCTCAGACTGAAACCTGGGCTGTCTGAGGCGTGGGGTGCTGTGGGCTGAGGGGCAGAGCCAGGCGTGCCTCAGATGCATCTCTCAGCTCTGGGCTGGGCATCTGTCCTCTGTGAACAGACACTACTTCTTTGCCCCAGAGGACAGCTTCTGTGGTGCAGCAGCCCAGGGTCCCACGCTTCCTGGTAATTCCACATGGGTGGGGCTCCGCTGTCCTTGGTTCTGAGCTGAGGAGCACAGGGCTCCCTGCACTTGATTCTTAGAGACACGTATCTTCCCTTGATGGCTGATTTCCCCAGAAGAAGGGTAAGGTGAGGCCCTGCTGTAAGGTGGGAATTGCTCGGGAGCCTGCGTGGCTGAGGCTCAGCCATTTTCACTGGCTGGAAGACAAATTCCAGGCCATAGAGGGGTTCCTGGGGACAAGTGGTACGAAGTGCTTAGCTCTGTTGGTCCCCGCTACTGTGCCTATGGCTGGAGACCTGTGTTTCCCCTGAGATTCTGAGCAGGAGCTGGATGGAGGCGGGGGAAGTCCTGGACTAGGAGGGCCTGGGGCGGGGCCTAGACTGGGAACCCTTCTGTGCTGCAGGCAGTTTATATAACTCCCTCATGGACTCGAGAAGGTATTTATGAGCAAGGTGGGAAGTCCTACTTATATTTTACCTGTGAGGACACAGAGGCTTGGATAAATCCAGTGACTTGGTCATCAGTAAGGTCATCCTGTGTCAGGATGTAAACTCAAGTCTGCCAGCTTCTTCTACTAGACCACTGCTCGGTGCTACTCATGGCTCTTCAGGAGACCGCTGGGCATCTCCACAGAGGGCAGGGGCTCTGGGGCTCCCTGGACACAGGCTCAGTGAGCTCCGGCACCACGTCTGTGGGCAGGCTATGCCACTGTCCTGTTCTGCCTGCAGCAGCTACTCCGGGAGCCGGCTGTGAGTCGGCCTGACAGTGCCTCCTGCCTGTGTCACACGCCCCTCACCTCCCTTGCCTGGGCCTTCCCTGCTGCTGCCGAAGCTGCGGACTTGCTCGGTGCCCATGCACAGACGCTGGCTTGCCCACTCAGGCACAGAGAGCTACTGCCCTGTACCCACTCGCAGACCTACCTCCCATGCTGTGTGGATATGGCTTCCACGGGGCTGCCCTGGAAATGCAGGCGACTTAATGTCCTGGGGAGTGAATCTGACTCATGAATGACGGCAGATGGGAAAGATCTGGCTGATTAATTCTCGATTGCTCATCCTGATGGGCTATTCTGAGATGTGCTATTTCCACAGTCTCCCTGGAGAAGTCCGTCACGTCCAAGTTGTATGTTTTGGTCGATGGGGGCTAGGTCAGCAACCTGTATGTGCTTTCCCTCCTCCACACTGCTCTTTCCTTTTTCCTTTACTCTTCTTTTATTTGCGTTGCAACTCCCTTGCTCCATTAAAATGTTGGCATGCAAGAGTTGCCCAGAGCTTTGCATTCTAGGTAACGCGGGCTATGCCAGTGATGATAGTGGTGATAATAGTTCTTTCCATGTATTGAGCATTTACTGTGTGTGAGCTATATCGGCTCATTAAATCCTCACACTGTCCCTGTTGTAAGGACTAGAGTTGGTGGAACTGTAACAGCTATATATGATGTCAGAGGGGTAGTAGATGGGGGGAGGGGGTTATCACTCTGTGAGGGGGGTAAATGTCTATTACATTGTTTTGTACACCTGAAACTAATAAAAGAAGAAAAAGAAAAGAAAAAAGAAGGTACTGTTGTTATCCTTACTTTAAAGATGAGGCAATTAAGGCTCAGAGAAATTAAGGAACATGCTCATGGCCACACAGCATGTCAGTGGCAAAATGAGGCTTGAACCCAGCTCTTCTTCCAACTTCGGAACCCAAACTCCAAACCACCCTTGAATAATGTTGTCTTTAACCTTTAGAAATACCAAGGGAACCTGAGTCTCTGCAAGAAACTCCCAAGAACCCCCGGGAAGCCCATAGAAACCCTCAAGGGGGCCCTGGGATACTCACGTTGTAAACGCTGGGTTGTACTTTGCACCTCGGTAGTAGGAGTACAGATTGAACATTCCAATCATGAAGGCCACGAATACCATGATGAAAATGACCATGAACTTGAAGATATCTTTCACCGTTCTCCCCAGGGAGATCTGCAGGGGCCCAAAACTCTCGTTGGCCGGCAGGATGTATGCGATTCGAGAGAAACTCAGCACGACAGCTATCGCATACAGCCCTTCTGATATGATCTGAGGGTCTGAAGGCCACCACTTGTCCCTGGCTAAAAGAAAACAATCTGGATTACTCACTGGGGACAGGATTTGCTCTGGAAGAAAACCCAGTTAGGCATCTTTAGAGGTCTCTAAATTCATCACTTGCCATTCCTCCCTTGTCTTGAAATTAATCCCAATAAGCTGAAGGTGCCACCCTCCGTCTTGGAATGTGCTGGACCATCTGCCTGGAACACTCTTTCCTCACTTCAAGGTCTGCTTCCTTCTGATTCATTCTTCAAGACTGCTCAGCTGTCATCAATTTCAGGAAGACTTATGTGACCCCCAAGGGCTGGGGCAGCTCCCCTGTTCCCTTCTCTGCTCCCACAGCGTCCTGTGTATCCCTGTTATGGCACTTACCATGCTGCTTGCTATTCTGTCTTCCTTACCAGTGTTAGAGCTCCATGAACAGGGGCTTCTCATTTACGAGGAGGTGGTGGGGAGGAGCATGGGATCAGAGTCAGACAGACCTGCAGTTGAAATGGCCTTTCTATACACTGGCTCCATGACTCTGAGCAAGTCAATTAACTTTTTTATTTTTTTTATTTTTATAGGAGGGCACAGCTCACAGTGGTCCATGCGGGGATCGAACTGGCAACCTTGGTGTTATCAGCACCACGCTCTAACCAACTGAGCTAACTGGCCACCCCCAATTAATGTTTTTGAGCCTCATTTGCTCCATCTGTAAATTGGATACAATATCACCAATCTTACAGAGCTATGGTGAGGATGAAATGAAATCATATATGCAAAGTGCTTTGCTGGAAAATGAATTCCAGGTCACTCAGGGATTCCTGGGAAATGGGTCTGGCACACAGCAGGTGCTGATAAATGTTTGTTAAACGACAATCAAACCAAACCACACATTTAGACTAGCCACCAATCAGATCAAGTAAGCTCATATGGGGGCCAGCAATCTGAAGGATCTTGTCTGAGAAAATGCTCCTGGGTTTTGTTCCTCAGGCAGTGTGTGTCCGTGAGAGTTGACTAAGCTAAGGCCCCTAAAGTGGTGACCAGTCACCCAAGTTTGCTAGGATATGACAGCCCTGTTCCAGGTGGCAAGAGTCCTGGGACCTGTCCCGGGCTGGGGAGATGCTTCTTATGAGCACTGGTAAGAGTCTGAGCTGCCTGGGGTATATTCTTGCAGCAGACCAAAGCTGCAAAGTGTTCCTGTTACAGTTTTAATAGTGCAAGGAGCAGCACCTCTCTCTAATAAGCTACCTATTATGTGTCAAGACATGCAGTAATTCTCAGATGAGGGCAGCACCTTCCTCCTGGAGAACTGTGTGGGAGTGTCTGTGGTTGTCACAATCACTGGGTAGGAGTATTATTTGGATGATAATATCCTGTAATCCATGAAAATTGCCTTGCTGAAAAAGCCAATGGCGTCCCTGTTGAGAAATGCTAAGTGAAACTTAAATTGAGAAACCACAGTTAGCCCTTACATTTACATGAGCTGTAATTTTCACAACAGCCCTGTAGAGTAGATACTATTATTGCCATTTTTAAAGATTAGATTTGGGGTATGGGGTCCTTTCCAGAGCCAGGTAAATGCAGATAGTAAGGATATTACATAGCAATTCTTGGCACCACAAGGGAGATGAAAGAGGGAGAATTTTGTTATTTGCAGAGCTAGATCTGTTAAACAATTATAATAATAAAGAACAGTAAGAAATATTTAGTAAGGGAAGCCAGGCTTCTATTTGTCACAAAGTTTCATGTAGTATCTAAATTACATTTGGAAATATAATAAAATTATAGACTCTATGTTCTCATCAAGGTCATAACTCAGAAGTCTCTGAAAGACAAATAAGGAGACTAAATTATGTTTTCCAATATATCTGTCACCCTCTATGGCTAAATAACATTTGGATAACATGAAGTAGAACTTAGCCTATTCAAACAGACACCAAAGGGAATGTTTTTCTTCCCCCTATAATTTACCATCTTAAACTGCAGCTAAAATAATAAAAGGCACTCCTATAATCTATTAAGAAAAATTTAGCTGTTGTCATACCCTGGTGACCAGGACAGGACTTTTTAGGGAAAAATATTCTACTTAGACTGGTTTGTAAGAATAGTAAAAGCAAACCGTGCTGTGATTACTCAGAACAAGAGATTTCCTTCTTGGAGCTGTTTCTATGAGAAAATTTGCCCTAGCACAACCTGAAAATCTCTGCCAACTTGGTGCTGTAGAGGTTGGAAGGGACCACTGTCTGGCTGACCACAAGAGGGCTCTCTCCCTCCACAATCAAAGTACAAATGAACATAGTGGTCCAAAAGCTTTCCAAGGGTGAACCACAAAAACAAGGGCACTAATGTGCAATACTTTACATTGGGTGAGACTTTAATAGAATCCATAAAAGGAATAGAAGTCACAAGTGGACAACACCGAAGCCCGAAGCATGGAATTAAGAAAAAGTATCCAATACAGTATCTCTCATCTTTCCTTGATGAACCCTGAGCAGCACAGAGGGCAACATGTACCATGAGCGTTTTGCTTTTAAAACGTCTGAATTCGCTAACTAACAAGTGAAGAATGGATGATTTATAATACTACAAGACTCCATTTCTCAATGGAGGTTTCCCTACCACATTTATAGGTAACATAATCCGCATAACACAAGGTACATGGAATATGGGCAGCAATTCAATTATTGCTGTAAGTGGCCAACCCTCTGCAGATCATTGCTGTACCTGATCATGAAGATTCTGTGGTCATAGGAGCCATTGTGGCTTCATCTAACAGGGACATTTGACATTCAAACCCTTCATTCAAACTCACTATCATTAGTGAGTGCCTATGAAATTTCCAGCTAATTTACTGATAACAACAAAATATATCTACTGTTTCTTCTCTCCACTCATCTTTCTTTTCTAGTACAGAAAGTACAGTGTTTGAGCAAGGAGGTAGCATGATAACTGTTACTACTTAGTGACTGTTTAGTATTTTCAGAACACAGTGCAACATTCTTCATATGCAATATCTTATTTAATCCTTAAAACAAACTTTCTGACATATATATTATCCCAGTTTTACATATAAGAAAATGGATGCCCAGAAAAGTTAAGTAAACAAGGTCCCACAGTAAGCTACAGAAGTAGGATTTGAATCCAGGTCTCCCTGACTCCAAAGCCTGGGAACATAACTACTATGCCTTCTGCATGGTTTTCAACTCACGTTGGGCCAGGATCCCTTGCAATCCAAGGCAATCCTGTATTTCTGGGAACACTGTGAGCCCTGCCATGAAAACCTGTTTGTTCATCTACAAAATAGGGATTAGAAAGAACCTTTTTGCAGGGCTATTGCAATGATTGCAATTTATGGTGTAAAATGTCTATAGAATTCCTGGCACTTGGTAGGTCCTGAATAAATGGATGCTAAAACTCTTATTATTCCTAAAATTTCAATCTAGTACTTCACACTGTATGGCTTCGTGGTTTGAAAGAATTACGGTATCAATTAAAGCACTGCCTTGCTATGAGGACATAATTTTAAACTGGGAAACCAGGACTCATCTTTGCACTTAACACAGGGATCCAACATAGAAGGGAAAGCTCCTGGATCCACATCAGAAACGAGATCTTTCTTTAAAAAAAGAAAAGAAAAATCCCACAGAAACGCCCCAAGAGCCTTTCCTAAACAAATCCATCCTTTCTCATACAAAAAGATGCATTTCTTACAGTCACTAATTCCACGCTCTATTCATCTGGTGGCATCGCAGAGACCAGGACTTCCTTTTGAGGCGGAGGACTGTGTCCTCCTATGTTCTACATTCCCAACGTCCTCCCGGTTACAGGCCACAGGCTGCGGGACCAGCCCAGGTAAGCCACGCCCCGGAAGTGCCTGGGGCGGGGCGCGGAGGACTAGGGCCCACTCACCGTAGGTGAAATATGCCACTTCCGGCGGGAGAGACACGTTGTTCAGTGTGTCCTCCGGCACGTGCTGGTCCACGTACAGTTGGGCTTCGCTGGCCTTCAGGAAGGCCATGAGCCTCGCGGTGAAGGAGGCCACGAAGATGGACAGCATCCCGAAATCCAGAAGGTTCCACAGGTGCAGTACATACTCCCTCGGCCCTTCCTCCCAGATTTCCTTGCATTCGGACCAAATCATTCCTGTGGGAGAGGGAGAAGGTCAGGCTCATTTTACAGTTTCCTGGGCGTTGGTGATTACAGGGGGCACCGCGGGAACCGGGGTACAGATGTAAATGGAAACTCTGCGGAGGTGAGGATGTTGGTAGCCAGGAGCAAACGGAAACAGCTTCTCAGGCAGGTTGCGAAGCAGCAAATACTCAGACCGCGAGAAGACTTTCACCGGTGCCTCTGCTTCGGGATAAACCATCTCCAGAAGTGCGGAGCGCCTTCTCGTCCGCTGGTAGATTCTGAGGCAGTGCAGGAGGAACATAGAGACTGACATTATGCAGTTTGAAGAACGGGGAGGTCTGAGGGAATCATCCATTTCTAAGGTAAATGTAAGGAAACTGAGGTCCAGGTGGGCTTTCCATAAGACTTAGGACCCAGTTCTCCTAACTCCCAGCTTAGAAAGCTTTCCCCTATATTTCTGAGTGTTTTGGTGAGTGTTCGTTTTGCGTTAGTTTTTTACTTACTCTCTTATACTTTTTGAAAATAACTTTTTATAATTGACTGGATTTTAAAGACATAGGTCCTCATTGTTACATGTACAACAAGGTAGAGGTTTGTAAACGAAATGGTACTGGTTCCCCCACCCCACCTCTGAGCCAGCCTTGTAAGGTAGCTCAGCCTAATAATTTGGTGTGTGTCCCTGTACCCATTTCCTGGCCCGTGTGATAGTAACACGTGGGTACTGAGCACTTGAAATGTGGCCAGTTGAATTGAGAGGTGCTGTGTAAATGTAAAATACACACCAGGTTTCAAAGACTTAGTACAAAAAAAAATATAAAACATCTCAACTTTTATATTAATCACATGTTGAAATGATAATTTAGATATATTGGGTTAATTCAAATATATTCTTAATCAGTTTTGCCTTATGTTTTTATAATATGGCTACTAGAAAATTTAAAATTAAATATGTGGGTTGTGATGTGGCTTGCACTGTATTTCTATTGAATAGTAAGTACTATTTTACCTTTATCTTCACTGATTATTAAAACGAAATTGGTTTAGATTTTTAAAAGTTAATTATTGAGTAACATTTTCAGCACTTAATATGTTATTCTAGACACTTATATATATATATGTATATATATTTATATTTATATATTTATATATTTCCCCCACCCCCTAAATCTTTGCAACAGCCTTATGAAGTACTTTCTATTATTATCGTGGTTTTACAGCGAATGTTTCATTAGACACAGAGAGTTATAATGTGCCCAACTCCTGCACTGGCATACTTAGGAGGTTAATGTGGTAAAAGAATGACTAACTCGTCAGTTAGTGAAACAGTCTGAGCTCACTGACCACACACTCCCCAAATGTAATGCTGCTGGCCTCTCGTGGTGTCCCCTGCTCCCGTGCATCAGACACGTCTGCCTTCCCAGGTGCCTCCTGCCTTTCCCACTGCTCCTCCCCCACATTCTTGGCTGTTCCTCACCCAACCTGCATCCCTTAAAGGCTGCTGCTCTCCAAGATTTCAGCCATTCTCATTCTTCCCTCTGTCCTTGACTAAGCGCATCCACCCCCCGGGAGCTTTGGCCTTTATTTCCTTGTGACTGTCCCACGGGTGAATGTCTTCTCCACACCTCAAACCTAAGCACGCTGGCAGATGACCATATTATCTCTGAGCGTCAAGCTCCCTAAAATGCCTGGAGTTAAGGATGACATGAGAAGCAGACAAATGGTCACGGGGGCTGAAGCCTGGCTGACTCGGTCACAGGGCCACATCTGGTGGAATTTGACTGATGACCTGGTCATCTCCACTCCTCTGGGACTCGGCCCAGGGACTTTTTTCATTAGTTTTTCCTTTTCTGGTGAAAACGATCCATCAAATAAAAGGATTTGAAACTAAATGTTTTTCTGAGGACAACAGTAATTTGAGAGCTGCTGTTTGGAGAAGTTGTGGCTTGGTTTGATGAAATAGATTCTAAGATCTGTGTGTCTGTGTCCGATTGGAGTCCCCACGCAGGAAGTATCCCAAAACATTGTAGGACTGTTTATAAGACACCCCTGCCCCCTTGGGTTTTTTTTTTTTCCTTATCAAAGCCTTACTTCTCAGGCTTACCCTTTCAAAATTTGTGTGGTAATTCAGTGAAGTAACAGTTTTCTTAACACTGAAATGTACTTTCATCTGTGCCTGTTCAAATAGATAATTAAAAAATATTAGTAGAAAAACTATTACAGACTGGAAAAAGTAATGATTGTTGCTTTCCTTTACCCCCAAATTAAACTTTCTAACGTCTTAGTGGAACTGGGCATATTTTTTTAGCTGGGCAATAGGAGAATCAGAGGCCATCCCTTAGGGTTATCACTGACTTCAAATTCTGGGGTCAAATTCTAGCCTGGCCACATACTGGGTACTGACCTCGGATAAGTCCCTTGATTTTCTTGGGATTTTGGGGGATACTTTCAAGTGTTAAAAGCTCTGCAAATCTGAAATGCAAATTATTTTCAGAAAACTGACACCTCTGACCCATAGAGTAGCTCCTTATTGGACAAAACAAATCATTTACTCCACGGTCAAATACCCACATCAGTCTTCCTAGATTTGAATCTTAACTCACCCAGACTAATTTAAATTACTCCAAGGCCATTAGTGAAAGTAGCATGGAACTAAGGCTTTGAGCTGCAGGAATGCTTAATGAAAAAAGAAATGTGTGAAATTAAGTACTTTAGGGAGTGAAATTAGGCCCTCTGTTTCCAAGGTGCTGAGGGTAGCTCAGCATTTTATATCCAAGCTGAGCCGCATGATCTCTTGCCTCCAGCATGTCAATCAGAGGAGTGTTTAGAGCCCAAGGGCTTAGGGGATAAGGATGCTTGCTGGTTACCGGAGTCTCCTTCAGGCAGAATCCCACTCAGGGATGCCTGGTGCCCAGACAACAAGGTCACTGACAATTAAGGAGGGTGGCTGGCAGAGGAACGGGCTGGTTATACTGGGAAGCCTTGGGGGGGAATGAGGAGCTTCATTTGGGCAGGTTCGGAATAATAGCCTCAGGCTGCTGAGATGGAGCTCGGTAGTTCCAAAGGTGGTTCACTCCAGTCCCTGCCTCGGATGCTATTCGGAAAGAACTCCCCTTCAAAATTGTGGGTGGGGGAGACTGAAATATGCACATTCCATCAATGGCCATGGTCCCCAGGGCTTCCTCTCCACTGTCCCCGGGCCCCAGCAGAGCAGACTTCTTCCTAAACGCCTCCTGGAAGGCCTGTCTGTTCTTTCAGGTCAGCTTCTCGTCATTGGGTCAGGAGGTGGGTGTTCTGTGAACTCACAGGAGGTGAGAATATGCCGAGAAGTTGTCAAGCCTCAGCCCTAACATCTGGATACTATCTCAGTGGCAGGTTCTTTGCAACAGACCTTGGCCTTAGGCACATTCAGGATTCATTTGTTTTCTAGGAGGAGAGATGGTATTAAAGATTCCAGAATTTCGTAACAAAGCTCCTCGTTCTCCGATTTTAGTAGCTAACAAGAAGTGAGCACCTGCTCGGTGCCAGGCCTGTGCTGAGCACCTTGCTAACTGTGAACCTCCCTGACAGCCTGACAGGTAGCTACTGTAATGATCCCCTTTTACAGATGAAAAAACTCATGTATACAGATGGCAAGTATGTGGTCCAAAGTCACCCAGGCAGTTCAGGCCTCGTGCTCGCCCCCGTGCCCTCTACGAGGCACAAGCTCACTGGCTGGTCAGGAGCTCACCCACTTAGCAGGGCTTGTTGAGCACCAGTTCCATGCCAGACACCATTCTGGGGGTGCAACAACCAGGAGGAGGACATCCCTTCCCTAGCAGGCTCAGTCTAGCGCTGGACACAGATGTACCTACAAACACTAGTGCTACAGTGTGACAGATGAGGGAATGAAAAATGTCCAGGGGACTGTGGAGTCACGGGTAAGAGCAGTCAGCATTATTTGACTCAGCAGTGGGTCTGGTACAGTGTGCATCTGTTGACTGAACGGAGGAGTGAATTCATGGAGCAGGTGACACTTGGCATGAGGAACCAGGTGTTAGGTAGGTGAAGGTGGAGGGCCGGGTAAGGTGTTCCAGGTCATGGCCATGGAAGGGAGGGAACCGCAAGAGGCTCAGTATGGCTCAAGGGTCGGGGTGTGTGGGGCTGCAGATGGGAAGGAGAGGGAAGGCCCAGGAGACCATGAAGGCCCTCTCTCAGGCCGTGCCGGGGAGACTGGTTTCCCCCGGGCAGTAGATACTCCTAAGGGGAGAAGCACCGCGGAAACATGGTGCGACTTGCTGGGAGAAAATTTGGCAAGTTGGTTGGAGTAGTCTGCTTGGAAATCTTAGCTAAAGAAATGAAGGAACTATCCAAAGAACAAATTAGGTGATGAACTCAGCCCATATGATTTTACAGTTTTATTCTTGGGCCAACCTAGATGTATTGGTCCTAGATGTGTGATTCTGGACCTTAGTCTTAGCATTATCCTGAAAGAGTTTATAATCTTGGGTGCATTTACACATATGAAAACAAATTTATTTATTGTTACTAATTTCCTTTTGTGCTGTGGTTCTGTTTTAGAAAAAGTCCCTGCTTTCTGTTACCAGCCATGATGGAGTAACAAACTGAAAAATGAAAGCAAGACTCTGTCTTCAGACGTTGGAAACACTGCAGCACTGTGATCCTTAAGTAGAGTAAACAGGCAAGGTAAGCCATACAGTCACCCTGTTTTTCTTTTTGGAGGCACATTCCAGTCTACAGAGGGATCCCAGAAACATAGAAGGCAGTCCCAATGAGTAGAAGATCCAGAGGTTAGAATTTAGGAAGATTAGGTGATTAGGTGTTGTATGGCAGAATTCCAGAGAGAAAGGTACTATGCAAAATAAAAACCAAACACAAAACCAAACACAAATAAACACACACAAAGCCCAGAAATTTATATGGGGTCCTTTTGAATGTTTCCTGAATACTAAATCATGAATGCGTAGAGTAAAACTCCACAAACCACAGCTAGAGCTGCAAGCTGAACGGTTTCCAGAGCTCAGGCTCACTCAGAGTGAAGAGCTGTTGGAGCTCTGACCACATAGAGTTGAGAGTCCTTATTGATTACCCAGGGCATTTAGTAGTGACCCAGGATGTGTGTCTCTAGAGATAAACAATCCTTATGTTGAGGCTTCAGATCCGCTCTAAGAAAGCTTGGGAAAGACCAAACTCATCTGCCAGTAATTGAACAGCCTGTCAGAATAAAGCCAAAAACTCTTTAAAGGAAGACAAACCAGATGCTCAATAATGTAACATCATCCAATCAAAAATTCACATCAAGATGCAAGAAAATGTGATCCAGTCAGGAGAAAGATTCATCAGTAGAAATTAATCTAGAAATGACAGAGATGATGGGAGTAAGAGTCAGGGATTTTATAACAATTATTACAAATGTGCACAATATGTTCAAGGATTTAAAGGAAAATACAAACATCACAAGGAAGGAAATGAAAGCTATAAAAGAAAACCAAATGGAATTTACAGGATTGAAAAATATATTTGAAATGAAAAATTCACTGGTTGGGGATTAAAATCACAGGTAATGCAGAAAAATATCAGTGAACTTGAAGCACAGAGAGAAAGATTAAAAAAAGAAAAAGAGAACTTATTTTTCGGTGACTGACACACAACAATGTTTATAGGTGAAATTTTGTGACACCTGGAATTTGCTTCACAAACTACAGGGTTGGGAGAAGGGAAGTAGGGAAAGTAAAGATGAAACAAAGATTGGCCAGGACATGGTAATTGTTGACGAGAGATCAGTCGATGGCGTTCATTGCACTTTTGATATTCTTAAAATTATATATAATAGAAAATTTGAAAAAATTATCTGTGTAAGAAAAAGTAGAATCTTTCTTTTGTCTGAAGTGTTAACAGGAAGTAGGTAATGAGAAATAAGTCCTCCCCTCTACAATACTTCTGATATAATAGTCTTGAAAACTCAGCTCAGCTTTGATGGGCAGAAGCTGGGACCAAGCTATAAAAGTGGGAACCTCTGTAGCTGGAGATGCATCCCTTTTATTGGGATGATGCTCTTACACATAGGAAGAGAAGTATGCAGACTCTGGAGGAAGTTATGGTTCAGTGGGCACTGTTAACCTATGGCAGCCTACCCACTTACGGGGAGAGATGCTGGCACTCCCCAGAGTCTTCCACCTGGGGTCCTAATCGGGAAACGGATCTGTGAGTGATTGGTGCCATTAATACTTTATGCTTTATCCATAAACCCAACATGTGAGTTTTTGTTTTTATTAAAACGGTGTCTTAGTCCATTTCGATTGCTATAATAGAATACCACAGACTAAGTGATTTATAAACAACAGAAATTTATTTTTCACAGTTCTGGAGGCTTGGGAGGGTGAGAGAGCTCTCTTGGATATCTTTTATAAGGTCACTAATCCTATTTGTGAGGGCTCCACCCTCATGATTTAATCGCCCCAAAGGCTCTACATCCTAATACCATCATCGCCTTGGGATTAGGGTTTAACGTATGAATTTTTTGGGACATAAACATGCAGTCCTTTGCCAAGTGCCTAGTGTTACAGTGCTTAATTTAGTTAAACCACGGGGAGTATACTAGGGAGAATTGGCGTAGACTGAATTGTGACAGCGAGGCCACACAACTCAGTCTGCCACAGGCTTTAATGGCCCTTTCCAACTTTAGTGCCAGTTGACTGCGCTAAATGAGCCTTTGGTTATAGACTTGCCTGTTGATTAAAAGCCCCTGGGAAGCATCGTGTACTTTTCTGCCTCTGCCCTTTAAGGGATCAAATTCTTCTTCTCTCCCTCTGTCCATCGAGAGATCCAGCTTTGAGACCGTATTCTGAATTGTCTGCTTGGGCATCTATAGGCTACTCTGTGATGGTTCAACTCTTGTGGCTCCCTTAGGCTGTGTCATTCAGTTAGCACAGGTCAAGTGTGGGGCTGTCTTCTCAAGTATTTGTTCTTTTGTGATTGATTGATTGATGGCACAGACACTTTGGCTCTGGCTACATTTGGATTCAATGTTTGTGAACATAAACATAGTGAAAATTGCACCAATATTGAATTTTTGTCAGGAAAGCAATTCTAGGGTGAATGTCATTAGGAAAATTTAATTAATTGACCCACTCTTGATAGTGCATACTTTTTTTTTCAATCTTTTCTATCTTCAGTTTTATTCACAACATTCCCATCAAATTCAAATCTCTTTGATATAAATCTTATAATTTATTGGTAAGGTTTTGGTTATATACAATATCACTGACTATAGCTTTTGCAATGGAAATATTTTTCCTACGGAGTCTGTGATTTTTTTCCAAAAACTAATTTTACAGTTTTCATTGTTAGAAAAATCTATACAGCATTTTTCTGTGTACAATTTTAGCCATTGCCAGGTTTAGTTTATCTTGCTTATGTCCTACTATTATAGTAATTGTTCTTATGAGTTGGGCAAAAGTGAGATAGCCTTTCTTAGCTAGTCAATGAGGAATGGGAACAATGTCCTTGGTAATTCTGGTGGCAGAGTTTGGCAGCACAAAATATCACCACAGAGGGGAATGTCACAGCGTCGTCATGTTTATTAACACAAGTAATGAGAAAATGTTGCTCCCCAAAGTTTTTAGATTTGTATTTATCATCACAGTGCTACTGTGTCGGTATAAGTGTACCTCACGGATAGCGTGGGCTTCGTTCCAGACCACAGCAATAGAACGAGTTGTTCTGATTTTGCTGGTGGAGGGCCTTGCTTTCAATTTGTAAAAACACAACATCTAGGAAGCGCAATAAAGGGGAGCACAAAACGAGGCATGCCTATATTCGTTAATAACACAAAACATCTTTTAAGCTATGCCATTTTATACTCTTTTTCAGAAGCAGACTTGATTTCCTAAGGCTTCCAGGAGACTATACTTGAGTGAGCAAAATAATATGTTTTTTCACGCAAAGCCACTTTACAGTCACTTTCAACACGCATTATTATGAAAAGTATGTAATGAATTTCCCTCAAACATCTCCTTTCAAAATTGGGGGTTCTGTTTGAGGTCTGTGCATCTTACACACCAGCACATACACAAGTTGACTTTGACTTCCATGTCGGTCACCCACTCACCATTTGGTCTGGCAGTAGTGTTCCCGAGAGGAAGAGGGTCAGAAGTCAGAGTGGAATAATGTCCCATTATAATTAGGGGCGGAGAGAATAAAGGACGGAGTGACTTGCTTACCTAACACCCACTTCATGATGAGCATTTCTGTCCAGGAGAATTGTGTGGTTTTCACTCTGAAGATCTGTTTTGGGTAGTCTGTGAAGGTTTCATTGGGCAGGGTCTTGACGCCTTCAAAGCGGTCGGATGCATTCACAACTAACAATCCCAAGAAGATTGTAAAAGAAACTGCATGGGCTACAAATTTCATGAAAGGGCTCCTCAGGGTTCGTCCTAGCTGGAAACAAAATACGTACAAGATGTTAACCTGGCAGCTCTATGTGGGCACAGGTCTTTCTTTAAAATATTACTTTTGCCAAAAGTTGAGCCGCATCTTGGATGGAAACTGCTAATTGAACCCAGGTAACATTTTTCTGGAGCATTTTTCTGTGAGATGCTGCTGGACCAAACTTATTTCCTACTGACTTCAACTTTTTCTATTTAGAAGGTTTAGTGGGAAAAGAGAAGAGTCGAATACACTGACATACCATCTTGTTACAATTTGACTGCACAGCTACCCCCAACTATATGGATGCAAATTTTATGCTTTTCGAATCTGGGGAGAAAGTAATCTGTCTCAATAGCATTCAGGAATAAAAAAAAAAGCCCTCTTGGATATATGCTCTGTTGCTCTTTAGTCCATTTTCTTGAGTTTTATGCTTAGATGATTTGTTTTCAGTATTTCTTATATTGATGAATTTACTTAAAGCTGTGCATTTCTTGCTAGGTACTGCGTCTGTGTTCCCATAAATTTTGACACATAGCCTTTTCGTTGATATACAGTTATTAAATATTTTATAGTTTCCCTTTTGCTTTCATTTTTAACTCTGAGGTTATTTAGTTGCCGGATATGTAGGACTTTTTTTCTGCTTTTAAAAGTTCTAATTTCATTGCAGTATGTATACAGATAATAGCCTCCATGGTAATAAACTAAAGCATACTGAGATTTTCCTCGTGGCCTAGTACATAATTAACTTGTGCAATTGTTCCCTGAGAGCCTGAAATGATCTAAAAGGTGCCCTGTTAGGGAGCAAGTGTTGGCCACACCTTCTCTATCCGTGGTGTGCCATCCACAGGCCACTTAGATCTTTGAGGACTAAATTGGAGGCTGCACAGTGAGTCTTCGTAGATCCTCTGTTAATGAACTCACTTGGGTCTCTTCCAGGTCACTGCCACCACCCTCACCTAAGCCCCAAATCTTACCCCTCACCCAGCTATACTGCTATGACGAGAGCAAAGAGGGGAGTCTTTTCTGAAGCTCACTTCCTTCTCCAGGGCAGATGTTCCCTGATAGCCAGTGCCTGGTTAATTGATGTGCACATTCTGTCTCATTCAGGAGTCCTAGAGAGAAATGTCACCCAGGAGATGAGTATTGGTTCAGCAGAAGATCAATTACAAGGGTTTCTTGAAGTAAAATTTCCCTCATCATGACTATGTTCAACATAATATTTATAAATCAGATGGCTTGATAATGTTCTTTTAATGTGCTTCCGCATGGCAATCATCCGCTTTAATTATGCTGGTTATTAGTGTAACATGATTTATCATCATTCTCGTGCCGTAGAACCCACCTATTGAAATTTTAGCAAAGGTAGTTTTTATCTTTTTTAGACAAGTACATTTCAAGTCTGGACGTTGGCCTGTCTGTGCTGGGGAACACTTAGTTGGATTCACCTGCATTATCAGATTGTCACATGGCACTGTAATAACTTCAGAAATGAGAAAGATGTTCACCTGAAAACCACGGGGCCCATAGACATCCTACAAATGACTTTTCTTTGTAACGTTTAACTTTATTATTTACAAAATAGAGACGGTAGATTATTTTTGGCCATAGGCACATTTCACACAAGTTCAGTGTATATATATATATATATATATATATATATATATATATATATATATATATATATATATATATATGATTAAACCATGCCTCATTTTAATTTATGTGATTTCAAATAGCTAGTTTGAATTTTTTCAGCCTTTTAGTTGACTATGTTGGCATCTTGGAGCCCTGTTTCCTAGCCAGGTGCTGGGACTTTGGCGTAATCAGGGGACATCCTTAAATAGTCATCACATGACGTCTCGTTCCTGTGTCCTAGCTGGGGTCGTCGCGAGAAGAAGGAAGATGGACAATGCCTGCAGAGTGGGTTGGGGAGAGGGCAGGTTGAAGAAAGGGCAGGGAATACCAGGTCTTGTGTGTCCCATCGGGGCCCTAAAATGTCAGAAAAAGATGGGGAATGTGGGGCTAGATGTGGCTCTTAAGGGATTGGTGTCCATGTTTCCCCAATCCTTTATCAGTGGGTGCTACACAGCGTCCTCCAGGGAGTGAGGACATGGCGACACCTGTCTGTCTTCTCACCTGGGTGAAGCACCTGCTTGCAGGAATGTGCATCCAATTGCACCCAAGATAGCCTTGGGGTTCCCTGGAAGAGCTGGTTTGAGGAATTTAATGTTCTGTTTGTTACCTCCGTCAAACTGTTAACTTCTGGCAGAAGATGTATCTGTAAAAATTACTATATATACCACAAACCATAAGAAAAACCCTGATAAGGCTCTGCCATGATTTGGAAGGTTATCTTGGGCCCAGTTCCCACTTGATCTAGGCCATAGGGAGGAAAAGTGAGGGTAGGAATTGATGCTTCTTTCCTATTTTTCTTTTGGGCTTGCATGTATCTTTTTAGGTGGCAAAACCTTGATAAAGGTCAGATGAGATCAGATCATTTTAATGGTTTTCTTTCTTTTTCCTTTTGTGTGATATTCCCTGTTTGTCTCACAAAGGTAATTCTTGAAGCAAATTACGCTTGGGAAAACCTCCTCCTTTCGCAAGGCCACCAGGGGCGACAAAAGAAAGGGGGAAAAGTCAACCAACGTATGTCAGCGGTTCTGAGCTGGGGAATCATTAAAGCTGGGTCAGGTAACAGTGTAGCTATAAAAAGAGATGGTAGAGTTTCGGGAGACATAGTTCTTGGCTTCCTATGCCTGGAGTGCAAAACTCATTAGTCTAAAGCCTGAGCAAAGCAGCTCTGCATTACTTAGACTGTGCGAGCTAAAAACATACTAGGAAATCCAAGCGTGTAGCAGCGAAGTCTGGCTTACACCAAACTTTCTGGGTGCTGTTCTTTTACTCTGGTAAATATATGAATGTGAGTAGTGCTCCTGAATTAGGTCCTAATGAACTACATTTAGGAGCCCTCACGGGTGGGCACCTGCTTTTACTGGTTGGCACAGCTCTGTGTTCCATATCCCTGGGCTCTTGGTATGCACCTAGTAGGGACCTGGTGGCCCCATGCCCACAGGACAGGCCAGGACAGCAGTCAGGCACACAGAGAGTGTTTCTAGCATCTCTCCCAGTGTGTACCACCAGAGTCCCCCTCACCAAATGCCTCCCTCCCTTGCTGCCAGGTGCCAATGGCCTCAAGCAGAAGGGCTCAGTATATAAGCTGGAAAGCTGAATGGAGACAACTGTGGACCATGCATTCTAAAAAGAAACATGCACACCTTCAAGTCTAAAGTGGTGCTCAAATGTCAGAGAGATCCTAGTTAAATTAGTGGCAGATTCCTCAATGCACCCTCCAAAATTCTTACTCAAATTATCTAACCTAGGGCTCAGGAATCTTCCTTTCTTAGGGGTGGGAATGTTCCCTAGGTGTCTCTAACCAGGGTGTTTTCACATGACCATGTACTGTGTTTCCCTGAAAATAAGACCTAACCGGAAAATAAGCCCTAGCATGATTTTTCAGGATGACATCCCCTGAACATGAGCCTTAATGCATCTTTTGGAGCAAAACTTAATATATGAACTGGTCTTATTTTTGGGGAAACACGGTAATCCATCCACCTATGGGCCTGGGGGCTGACGAAGTGCTGATTACTAGCGGGATTTCAAAGGTAGGGCTTCTAAGGAAAGGAACGGAAGGAGAAGAGTTTGTCATATGGTGGTTTTGACTGCTCTCCCCTGCTGGAAAAGTCTTGCTAACTCTAAAGATCTTAATTAAGTCCATTCCAAAGTCAATTAGTCTGCAGCTGAGATGTTTACATTCAGCACTGAAGGTTGTAATGCTGCTGATGTAAGTGGGTGGGGCTGGGGGGGGGAGAAGGCTGGTGTGCACATGCGCAGTGGAGCCAGAGAGCCAACGTTTAAATCACAACTCCATAGTTTTTGTAAAGTTATTTAATCCCTTTGTGTCTCAGTTTCTTCATCTCTAAAATGGGGATAAAATAGTAATTATTACATAGAGTTGATGTAAGGAATGAATTATTAAATACGTGCAAAGCAGAATAGCGCCTGGCACATAGGAAGCACTCAGTACGTGGGACAGGAGGGCCTCAGACAGTTGCGCTAAGAGGAAACTTAAAAGAAACTTGACTGACTCTTGAAGAGGGTTCACAAAGGGAGACCTACACACAGTCCTTTTGTATATATGTCACAAGCTCTTTTTGGGTACTGTCTATGTACAACGTGGTGCTGGACACTGGAGGTGATGGGGATAAAACAAACTATACAAGTTGGTCCTTCCCTTCAAAGTTGTTGATTTCCTGGTGGGAAGACACAGGCTAAACACTGTGGTAGGAACTAGATGGAAAGGTGAGGAGAGGTTGTTGCAAGTCTCCAAGTAGGCTAGGTATGAAGGTGATCAGCCTCCTGGCACTCTTAAACCCTATCCTACAGGGTGACAGGTGATGAACTCTCCTTTTAGATCTGAGGGCAGAAGCTTTTGTAACAAAAGAGCAAAAAACGCTCTAGTTCCTGGCAGAAATTTCCCCTCCATGGCAATGCTTCCAAAATTGCATCGTGATGTTCTTTAATTTAGTGTAGCTCTGGCAGAGACAGAGGAGGTGGACCAGAAGCCCTTGGAGGCTCTGTTCTCTCTGAGCTGGTCCTGGACCACATGGTTTCAGGACCCTTGTTTCCCACCATTTCAGCTTTGGCAAGGCAAAGCAGGGATCTTCAAAAGCTGCAGAGTCACTCCCATGTTCCTCACTAGATGTTTTTGTTTGGGACGGCACTGAGGGTTGGGAACAATGACTAACATTTTGATATTTCTGCAAACGAGAGTCACGTGGCAGTAAGGACTGAGAGACTGCACACTACAAACACATCAGGTGGGAGTCTAAAGTCGTGTACAAGTCTCCCTGCCTTAGTCCTGGAGCTAAGGCACAGGCATGAATGACAGGTGAAGGTTAACAGGAAACAGGCAGTCAGCTTCCGGTCTCGCACTTTTCTCATTGCAACTTGTGTGGTTCCTCAACACTCGTGCTGACTTCTGTCCCAGTCCACCTGCTATAGAGACTCAGAGCCCTCTAGGATGACTGCTATTCTTTCGACTGGTAGATTTTCGCAGGCAAACAATCTAAATTATGAATCAGAACAGAATAGCAAAGGATGGAGACCAGCCTAATCTGTCATAAAGGCCCTTTGGTATTGGAGCCCTTGTGGAGAGGATAAAGAGCTCCCTAGGGAAATATCTACCTGAGGGCATCCTTGTGGCTAAGAACCCATTGGCCTCCCAGGGGGGCTGTCTGACTTCACCCATGTTGGTGTTTATGATGAGAAATGATTTAAAAAAATTGCTGTTCTCTTTATTGACCCTGCCAAATCTGCCCTATGCTCCAGACCTGCAGTTATCACCCTCTCTACACCTTCGTAACTTGGTTAATGTCTTCAGCCACCATGTTAGGAAGCTGAACTTCCGTTGATACCCTAAACCTTATAATTGTATTTAACTGTCTTTCTTTGGGCCCCTCAGAAACTTACATAAAATAGAATTGACAGCCTTGGGAATTCAATAGGAAGTAAATGATGAAGTCTTTTTGGCAGGCTAATCAAGTAATTGTGGTGTCCCTAATAGTCCCCAGATTAGGACAGCAAAGCTAGTAGGAAGTAAATGCGCCACCATTAGGCTGGAAGCAGAAATCTCAACATTTGCTAGACAATGATGCACCACTGCTGATGGATGTACTTTAGCAGTGAGATTTCATGAATACACTTATCAAAGAATATCAGGGTCTAATTTGTTTGAGGGAGATGGAATAAGGTCATTAGAACATAGACTTGCTAGAATGGCACTGGTTTTTTCATAGAATTCCTAGACAGATATAAAGGCAGTGACCCTTTGGGGGAAGGGATACTGGCATATTAACAGAGGTCTCCACCCTGCCCTTCCCCTTGGGAGGACATTGGATTCTGGACACCAGGAGCCATTAGAGAGGGCTGGTTTCTTCACATGGAAGATGTGACCCCCCTCTGTAAACCCCAGAAATGTAATAACTCTGCCGAACTTGAAAATATTTCTTTCTAGATGGTGAAAGGAAAGCCTAAACACATCTTGAGTGTTTTATCTGTCCTTTGCTGATTCATAGCAAGTTGGACAAGCTATTTAATGAGGGAATCTTCCCTCGGAATGAGCATTGCCACCAAAAATTATCTCACGCCATAGACTAAGACTTGTCACTCAGCTGTGGACACACCCTCCAATGCTTTGAGCTCAGACTTGGAGCTCAGAAAGTGCACGGAAACCCCAAGTGGCTTAATGACCAGCTCATTTATCTTGAGTACTCTGTTTGTTAGTCTTACTGGAAGCTCCAGGAGCACCAATTGTCAATCAGACATGTATCTGAACAGAGGAGAGAAAACCCCAGACTTGGGACCAAACTCTCCTGCAATCATTTTTTCTAGACTGTTCCAGAAGACTTCTATATGTCTGACCCTTACATTCCATGGTGGCATCAGTCTCCTGGATTTATTGGGCCCCAAAAAGTCTAAAATTCTCTTCCCCTCCCACACATACTCTTCCGTCCCCTTCCCCATCACATCTGCATGATTGTGTCCAAGATCACTCTTCTCAGTAATCATAAATTTAGCAACTGGCATATCATCTCTTTGTGAATATTTCCTCAGGCAGGCAGAGGCAAAGCAATTTGCTGGTGTTGCCTAGTTCCAGTATCCTGGAAGCTGTCACGTTTGGTTTTACAGCAAAGGTGAGGATTGGCATTGTTTTCTCCACCAGTGTTACTTGGTTTATTGTTATTTTAATGATGGAATGTCCTAGAATTAGTTTGGGGGCTCAGAGAGCATGGAGGCAAGATTCCCTATCAATCTAGGCTCTGGGTGAAAGCAGTGATCTAATTTGCAGTACAGACAAGATGATTCCAGTATGAAACATCTGCTGAAAACCAGTGACCAGCTCTAATCAGCTTTAAATCTGGTTAGTTTTTTTCACTCGCTGTATTTTTTTCCAGCTCATAATGAAGGAGAGAAAAAATTGTCTTCACCTACACATGTTTCATTTGGTGAATTCTGATTTAGAAATCCGCGTCATGGTAGACTGCCATAGAAACAAAATCCTCAGTGAGATAAGTTGAATACTACAAATATTCAGCATGAGGACTTTTATGTTTAATACCATTCTGCTGAAGAAGGAGTTGGAGCCCTGACTTCTCTGTATGACGCCCCTCCTGCTCTAGGCAGTCAGTTCATTGCCTGCCTGGTTAGGCGGCCTCCTCGTCAGCCCTGAATCTGGGCCCCTCATCCTGGCATGCGTTCCTTCTTGGCGGAGTTGAAAAGAGAATCCATTCACTGATGACACTTTTATTAACTGCATTAGCTGATGAAATTTTCTGTGGAACTAATCTCTCTGTACTTGTATTTTTTCTCCTGAATGGTGATTACGTAAGCTTAATTCCTTTTTTAATATATCACTAAGGAAACGCAGTTTGGAACCTTTAATGACCATCTTAACTCATGAAACTTACTTCACAGTTTTTGCCTAGTTTGGTCTTGTAGGCGCTAACTCTTGCCTGAAGCTGGAGTGACTGCTGCTGCTTTCTGTGGCTTTGGATCAAACGGCTGGATTGTGGGGACAGTGGGATAGGAAGTGTGGCAGCTTGGGACCTGTAGGTTCCACTCTTCCCGTTACCAGCGGGCACCAGCACCGGACAGATACTCCCCTTCCCCGTGAGAAAAGAGCCCAGCTTTGCACCTTGTAAGCTGCTCTTCCCTTTGCCCGTTTCCTTCTTGTGACCTGATATGCTGTCCACATGTGCCACAGCCCAATCAAGGAAGTCAGGGAAGCTGGGAAGATGTTGACATGGGTCTGTAGTGCCCCAGTATGAGCCGCATTTGACTCTCAGTTTAGTTATTTCTCTTTTCTGAACCTGCTTCATTAAGTGTATGCATGATAATGTGATTGAGGGAGTGAAATGAGCTATTCCATGGAAAGGGCTTGCTTAGCAAAAGGAAAGTGCTCAATAAATGTTGCTTATTCCTAGTACCATTATTATAATTATGATTGCTTTGGGTTTGGAGGACACGTTTAGGACATTGCATAATTAGAAGAGAAAAAATGCCTTTATTCCCTCTCTAGTCTGTTATTGATCAGATTGTGCCTCACATGTTTAAAATTTCTCATTCTAGCACCTCTCTGTCTCTCTCACTTATAAATGATGGTTAAAAAAGCAGATCTTAACATTTTCCTTCTTATGTGGTTTTCTACTGCTGCCAGGTATCTCAGGGCTATTTTCCTTAAAGGTGGGAACTGATCCGCTGCTTTATTAGAATAAAATGGACTTCAGGTCATGCTAAGTAGAGAGAAGCAGTAACCACCGAGACATGCACCTAAAGCAGTGTGTACCTTGCTGCACGGAGCAATCCAATAGGCTACGGCGAGAAAAGGGAGGCCTAGGGAGACTCCAAAGACAGCCAGGAATTTCACAGCGATAGACTGTTGCCGTAAGCCTGAGAGGTTTTCATACCACATGGTAAGCAATTGCTGCTGACAGTTAGGATGAGCAACGAACTGTAAAAACAAAACAAAAACAAAAACAAAACGCAAACAGGAAAATGGCATCGGTAGCACTTGAACAGTATACAACCTATGAGTGGCTCGGGCTGAAATGTTCCATCTGGGAGGTGGCCTGGGTGCTAGAGCAGGAGCATCTGAGTCAGGTAGCTGCTGGGTCCTCCTGAGTTGGGGAGGAAGGGGGCTCTTTGTGCTGTGACCAGAACCCTCACAAGACTGGCTACATTAGTGCTTGGCCAACTGAGGGCCTGCAGATGTCTCCGGCACAACACAGCAGCCAGCTTCTGCGTCTTCAATCCAGGGAGACCTGTCTCTGGGCAGAGATCATTTGGCAGGCGACATGGTAGAACCGATGGAGCATGGATGGGGTTTTGGAGTCTTGTGTGGGTTGGAGTTTTGTTTTATCGTTTACTAGCCACAGGGCCTCTGGCCAGCTGCTTAACCTCTCTGAGCCTCAATATTGTCATCTGCAAAACAGAGTCTATCATAGTGTCTTGTAGGATTAAATGAGCTATTGTAGAAAGCTTCCCCTGTCTATTCTCATGAAGTCTAAGAAAAAGTGCTTGCCGTGTTTTGGGAGGACATGTGAAAACTCCTCTATTTCCCCACTGTGTGTTTGGCTTGGGTCCATGGAGCTCACACTGACACACTGTATCCCCCATGCGGTAGCTTCTCAGCACCACCTCCCTCTCTTGGAACTGCCTTGCCTAATACCCAGGTTACAAGATGGACCTCCTGCGGCCATTTTGTTTTGTTGACCTCCCCCTTCTGGACAGAACTTATTAGATTAGGGGTGGAACCTTGACTTTAACTGGGCCCATCAGGTTTTCCCACCTGGGTATTGGAGACTGTGATGGAGAGGGGCAGTCTCTTTCTTTACAGAGGCGTTAACAGGTGACCTTGGGAGATACGGGCAGCTATGCACCCTTGCCTGCTTCAGAGGAAGACAGTGGTTCCATCTAAAACATGGGGCCCTTGTGAGACTGTCCCCCTCACATCAGACCTCTGCTATTTCCACAGTTGGATTTCTTCCTCCATAATAAAGAAACCTAGCTCCAAACATGCTATTTATTTGTAGACAGACTTTATACTATAATTCTCCCAATGGATAGCTGGTGCCGAAATGTTTATTTCTCTATGGGTACTTTTCTGTATTTGTGGCCGGCCTTTGAAGACAACTTCATGACACGTAGTTCAATGTGCAGGACAGGATATTTTTCTCCTGTACTTTTGAGGCACAGAAATATCATCTCTGACACAAGGAAGACAAGAGTAACATGAGGCATGTCATCAGGGCACAAAGAACACCCTAACCCAAAGGGCATCAGCCAGGGAACAAAGACAGGAAGAACTCCTGGGGGTAGGGGCAGGGGGTGGGGATTTTCAAAAGCAGGGACAGAGAGGACCCCAGGGAAGAAAATCGCATGGCTAGCATAAAACGGGAACTCAGAAAATCGCTCCTGTCTTGGGCCTGCTTTCTTTGGCATCGAGCTCACAAAAGGATGGAATGATCAAAGGCTGCATGACACCAAGAGCTTTGCCCAGGCCATTCCTGTCCCTAATTCCTTCCCCAGTCCCATTCTCACCAAGAGCATGGTTCATTCTTATGAGAGTTCTTTAAGGGGGGAACTGATGTGACCACTCAGTTTTCCAAAGGCACGTAACTCACGCTCTTCGCAGCAGGGAGTCTGTAGTGGCCTGGAGCCGAGAATCTGTCAGGGTGGCTTCCGTGGGGCTGAGCGGCCTCTGGACAGACTATAAATGATCAACCACATCCTCCATTGGGATGGACTGTCCAGAGAACTGGCGCAGGGGAGTTAAGAGAAGTTCAATTGCTAAGAGAGAGAGGAGACAGAATTCCTTGTAATAGAAAAGGAGGGTGGTGGGATGCGCCGGATTGGAAAACAGGACCTGAGAGTCAGGAGGGGCCGGGTTTAGGTGGCTGCTGGTTCTTGAGTCCATTCCATGCCAGTTATCCTACAGGCACGTTTGACCAGCCTTCATGGTTAATGTAACAGCATTTCTACCCAAAGCTAGTTTTCCATTAATATCTTACCTAAACTTCTTGTTCCTCCCAGCCCCTGGGGACGTAATGAGAATATAGTGCTGGCATGTGGGAACTCTTGCGCATATTGGCGAAATGTTGGCTGTTACTTTGCTTTTAATTGATTGATGGATCACTCTTTTCTTTTATAGCCCAAAAGAAAAAAAAATCCCCTTCACACTTTTTCTTGTGTTACATTCATTTACAAGGAACTATCTGATATGTTAGGAATAGATCGTTGTTGACGAGCTGTAAACATTCGTTAAGTAACTACCGAGTGTTTTCAGGGCTGTTTTATGGGATGTTAACACCCGTGGGCCAGACACTCCTTTACAACAGGGTCTCAGACTTTCCCTGACGTGCATGGCCTGGTGCAACGCTGCCTGGGTTCAAGCCCTGGCCCTGCTACACGCTGGCCTTATGCTCTTGGATCATTCATTGACTCTGTCCATGCTTAGCTTCCTTCTTCTGCAAAATGAGGATTAACTGAGTTAGTATCTGTAAAGTGCTTAGAACAGTACCTGGCGATTAGTATTTGAGGAATAAAATGAGCCCAGGACTCTCCTTTCCCACTTTTTCTGTCTCTCTCTGCCTCTTTTTTCCTCCCTCCCATTCCCTACAGCTCTGTCCACCCTCCTGTCTTCCTTCCAACCTCCGCGTCTTTTTAGCAACAGTGTCTTGAGGTGTTGGTGCCTTTGGAAAGGCCCATGCAGCCTAACCAGGTGAGGTCTCTCTATCCAATCGCGGCTTCCTCATCCTCCATTGCAGGCTATTAGCTCGACATGGGCTGGTCTCCCTTAGGGCATTCAGGGTCCCCAGCGAGTCTATTCAGCTACACTGACCCCTCTACTGATTGCGCAGCCCTGCATCAGCGGGGAGCAGTGCAGGTTACTGACTCCCTCCTCGGGGCCTCTCCCTACCTGCCTTAAAGGCTGCGAAGTCCTGCTTTTTGCCTTTTTTGAGGGCAGGGGAAGAGGGTGTGTGATTTTTGAGGCTGTGTGATTTCCATACCCCTTAAGTACAGATTTTTCTCTCCGACACTAGGCCTCATTTACAGAACGAGATGTGGCAATGCATGATTTGATAAGCTGAAGAATAACTTAGCTGGAGAAAGATTGATGGAATCCAGTACTTATAGAGCAAATGACTTTCTTTTATACAGATAAACCTTCAGAGGCCCCCCTGATGTCCGATGTGACTGTGGTTAAGATCTTCCACTTAGCTCGTTAGCTCATCATCAGCATTTGTTATAGAAATCTTTTTTTTTTTTTTTTTTTTTTTTTGAAACTCTACATAGGCAAAAGGAGACAGACCCAGAACCAATCATCAAGTGCTTTTCTTAGAGTGGCCGGTCAGCCTGCATTAGAATGATTCTGTGGTGCCGTTTCCGACATGGAGCAGCTCGGAGAATCCGTGCCAGTGTGCTAACGTTCTTCCCTCCCATTTTGTTGTGGCAAAGCTCTCAAGTCATGGAAGGTGAGGAGGGAAGGAGAGAAATGGACATGTGAGCCGTTTACGAGTTTAGTCACTCAGCATCCTTTCCTCAGTGTCCCCTCTCACCAGGCAGTGTGCTCTGCACTGGCAGTACAGAGAGTAGTGACAGTTCTGTCACTGGGTGCCCTCGGCTCCATGCCCCTGGAAGTGGAACGGGGCTTAGTGGGAACACACTGCCAGCTCCGGAGTTGGCCCTCCGTGGCGGGCGCATGAATGAACACTGAGCGCTCGGCCCATCAGTGGATGCACTTGGTGTGCTTTCTCGTGGGTCCCTCCCCCTTGTGAGACCTACTGCTGAGAGCCCCACATCCTCAGCACAGCTAGCTGCTTCGCCTCCGTTGATAAGTTAACCTTCAGACTGCTCTTCTCTGTGCAGCAGTTAGCAGAGTGGTGAGGTGCCCAGGCTCAGGCTGGACCATCCAGTTTCAGATCCTAGATCACCCGACATCCCCCGGCTGTGTGCTCCTGGGCCAGCCCCTCACTACCCCTGGCGTCCTGATCCAGGCCAGGGGACATGTGTGCTGGGTGCTCAGCACAGGGCCTGCTGCTCGGTGTTCAGGGTGGGCATGGGCACCGCTGCTCCCGCTGGGCCTCCTGCCACTTCTGCTCGCCCTCTGGGGCTGGTGAAATAGTTCTCCTACCATTTCCCTTTGCTGGGTTTATGCCCTCAGCAGAGTGCTGAGTGGCCATGGTATTTTCAGAGTTAAACATTCCCGAAGAACTTAGTATGCTTGATTACAATGCAAAAGAAACCAGGAATTGCCATTGTTTTATGAAATTTTGAACCAATGGAGCATCAGTGGGACTGACATTGTCACCATGCAGCTCCCAAGTGGCCCCCACAAGAGGCTAATCCATGATAGTTCTGGGGAGAGAGACGAGAAAGCGGTGGGGCTTAGAGCTTTGGGTGGGAGTCCAGAAAACTATACCTCTTTCGGGAGCCTCTAATCCTGGGCACTAGACAAAGTGAAGTTTTATAGGGACAGCTTGATCTCTGACTCCCTTCTACAAGGTAAAAAGTTTTAAAGTAACAGTGTGATTATTTCTACCGTTAATAATTTAGGACCTATACTGTCTGAAGGAACTTTAGTTATACTACCTATAATCTGCACAATGACCCTCCCCAAATGGGTACATTATCCACACTCTCATCACCCTCCTCGTGCAGGTGAGGGGACCCAGGCTGGCTCAGCACTAGGTGCCCACGGTCCCTCAGGTAGACGGACGGTGGTGCAGTCAGAGTTCCAACTCGGGACTGTCTGATTTCAAAGCCTGAAGGCTTTCCATTCCAGTAAGCTCCCTCTGGAATTCTCTTGATTTTGTTAGTTTGGACTTTAGCCTTTCCTGGTCTTAGTTCTTTGTCATAAATAGAACAATAAAAAGCAAATGTTTATTGAGGACTCATGGATTAGGCCATGTGCGGAGCATATTATGAGCATTTTCTCATTTACTCCTCATTAACGATGAGGTGAGAACTGTTACGCCCGTGATTAAGCTGATTGTATTGTCACTGTTCAGATCTGACTCCAGAGCAGACATTCTTAACCACTTCCTTATACTGCCCCTCCCACCTGAGGTCACCCGTGTCTTTTCCAGGTCATGTCACTGTCCCACTCTGTCTGCCAACTGGGAGGGCATCTCTGTGAGCCTACAGATTTCGGATGTGCCACAGAGATGCTCATCTGGTTTCCCAGCCGGAGTTCTGGGAGTCTCCTTTCACCCTGTGGCAGGGGGTGGGCTGCGTCCTCTGGGGGCGGGGGGTGGGGGTTGGGGAAGGGGACGGTTGATCTCTGACTTCCTTCTCCAGAGCAGTAGTTCTCTGCTAATCCCACGTGCACTCCATTTGTACAGCTTGGGATGGATGCAGGGATGGATGCAGGGATGGCGGGGATTTTAGTTGAAAGGGATGACAGGAAGGTAAAAGATGAGAAGAACAGCCAGGGAAGGCAGTTTAAAACCTGACTTCTAGCTGCTATTCCAATTTGACACCGAGTCTTTTCCTTCCCATCCCTGGTCTCTGGCCAGACTCTAGCAAAGCTATTCTCAGGGCCTGTCCCATGCTTGACCATCTCTGAGCCTCTGCTCAAGGTATCTCTTGCTACCTGGAATGCTTTCTTCCTCATCTCCACAGCCCACGTTTTGTCCAGCTCAATAACTGTCTCTTCCATGAAAGCTCACTCTACCCAATCAGGTGAGCATCTCTCTCCCTCCTCTCATGCAATTCTCCGAGTCTCCCTTTCACCGCGGTCATAGTTTGCCGGTATGACCCTCTACCAGAAGAAGACTCCTCCTAGAGGGCGCCTGTGCTCCTTCACGGGGTGCTCCGTAGGTGGCTTCTCCGGCAGTGCTGTTTGAGTAAATAATGCAGCTAGGAATTCTCTGTGTTCAGACTGCAAACCTGGTGCCATCTGTTGGTCCAAAGGGGCCCTCCTTCCTCATTGCCCTGATGTGGCAGATGTCACCACATCTGGAAGAAGCGCCTGGGTACAAGAGGCTGAAAGTTTGCTTGGTTTCCTGGAGACCTGATGAATAGGTACATGATGGAATTCATGTCTCCACTGAATTTGTGTTCACTGTGGACGTGCTAGGAGACCGGAAAACGACAACAGCAATAACCTCCTTCCTTCCCAGAGGCAGTTGAGCTGGGAGTTTAAGGATCTTCCCAGGAAAAAAATTCCTCACCTGGAGGTGGTGCCCAAGAGCCAAGGAGGGGGGTAGGGATTGGAGCTCCGCTCGAGGGGATTTTTGGTTCTTTGTTTTATATGCATTGCCTTGGCATAAGGTCTCCCTTTCCTCACCTTTCTGCAGCACCACCTTCAAAGTTCTCCATTTTCTTACCACCCGAGTGTCTTTCAGACACCCCTTCATTTCTGAGAAATTCCATTCAGAGGCCCATACAGACATCTCTCACTCGAGTCCACCGATTCTGCTTGTGCACCCAGCGACCTACCCAACCGTGGCGTGCTTTTTCCACAGCTGAGTGTCCTGCCAGGCAGTGGCTCACTGAGCCGTTCTGGAAGTCTACCAGGTAGCAAGAGGAGACGGGCACTTGTGAAGGCGCCTCGCTCCCACGCAGATGTGATACCGTCTATTCCGTTGGGTAGCTCGCTCCATTGTTCTCAAAGGCAGCTCTCTGTTCCTGGTTCCCAGGGATAGCAGGACATGAAAAAGTCTCTCTCACCTCAAATTAAGCAAATCTCCCGAGGGATAAATGTCCCAAAGTAGTGGCTTTCTCTGAGGACCATTCCTGTGACTCAGTAGTTTCTTTCTTACCAGAGAAAGAATGCTTTTCTGACAGTCAGTTGTTCATGAAGCAGCCTGTGCTTTAGCCTTTGGGGTGCAGGGACGGAAACAAGTGGTGCTGGACTTGTAGAGCTGTGGGGGAACATTTCCCGAGGGCCGGTGGCATGGCAGGGCCCTGGCTGGCCCTCCTGGAGGCGAATGCTGAGTGGCTTTCCAGGGCTCACTCCCCAGGGTCCTCCCATGGCACCAAGTCCCGAGCATGCTGACGAGGGACTCACGGTCCTGTCTAGCTGTGTTGTCATGGCCAGAGCCCCACTGCAGGCTCAGTGAGCTTCTGTCCGCCTCCACGTGGCTGCCTCTGCCCTTTCACAGTATCTCAAAAGGGCCACTCTCCATACCTGGGCAGGACTCTCTCCACCCCACTTAGAGTGTTGCCCTAGCCTGAAACCCAAAGAGAAATGGAAGGAGCTGCTAGCAAACCTTCATGGATTTTCTTCCACCACTCACCTTCCTGGGCCTTCCCCTCCAGCCAAGCAGCTCTACATACTGTTCCCAAACATGGCCTAGGTGGCCGCCTGCTTGTGTTCAAGGAAGGTCCATCCTGCTCCTCTCGGGTTCATTTCTTAACCAGCCTTGGAGACCCAACTTTTCCTCCACCTTCAAGTCCTACTAAGTCCCTCTGCCTCCCTGAGAAGTCTTGGATCCTTTAGGTCTTATTCTGTGCTCTACTCACTTGACCATCATGACTCATGGCCCAGTTGTGAATGGCCTTACTATTGTGTTTACATCTGATTTCTTCTATTTTAAGCTCTTTGAGGGAACCAACTGTCTGTGCATCCCCAAGAATGTGTAGCCTTATGTTTTGTACATAGTGGGTACTCGGTAGACACCTGTTGAGTGATAAACTGCATGCTCTTCCGAAGCCTCAGAGATTTGCTCCATGATTTTCTGTGCCTCATCATCCCAGAATATTTTCTAAATATAACAAATCCTCTATTACTCAGGGTTTGATGAACACTTAACTGTCTTCGTCTCTTACTAGAGGACAGATAGGGAGAGGGGATGAAAACGAAACCAGGCTCTTCTTGTGGAGGAAGTGATTCAAATGTGAAGCTGAAATAGGATTTGAGGATTCTCTTTGGATTGGATAAAGATGGTTTAATTTCTGTGTACGCCATTACCACTGCAAACTGACATCAACCCAGATTATTTATACAATAACAATAATTATTATCATTATAAAGAATAGCTAATGTTTATTACAGAGTATCTATTCTGTCTGATGAACAGTCACTGCGTTTTTTAACCCTCACATCAGTTCATTGAGATGGGCATTGTTATATCCCTATTTTAAATACGGAGGCCTGAGACACAGAGAAATGAAGTAACTTGCCTATAATCACAAAGGTGATTATGACAGGCTCTGGGCTTGAATCCAGGTTGGTCTGACTTCAAGGACATGGTTTTGAACTATTACCCTGTATTTCCACAGGTAGATTTTAAATCAGGCAGACAAGGGACCGTAGTGATTTCTCCAAGCTCACCGAGGCCAGGCGACTTTACCTTTTAAGGTGCTGTTAGAATTCTCATTTCTCTGTGCCTCTGCCTGTGGTGCAGCCAAGACCCAGTGGAGATAAAAATCAGGAATCCACAGGGGAAGGGGCTGGGAGCCAGTTGCCCGTACAACTTCGTCTCCCTAAGAGGAGTGAATCATCGTGCTAAAGACAAACTCCTGGGCGCTCTCTTCTGCAGACAGACAGGAGTAGCAGCAGCTGATTCAGCAGCGGCTCCAAGTCCTGGTCACCACTTTGCCAGGAACCAGGTTAATGTGGAGGCCAATTAAACCCAGATTTACAGCCTTGAAAAGTACAGACTCCAGCCAAAAGACCGCTTTACTGAAAGACCTATTAGGATCTCAGGTTTCTTGCCAAATCCTATCTGACACTGACATCGTACTAGGAAGAGTTGTAGTTTCAGTTAATTTTCTGAGCCCGAGGTCTGACTAGATCAAGTTCCCAAATTGGATCCATAACTGCAGACTTTCCTGGTGGCTGGGCTGTCCCTTGGGTGCAAAAATTCACGGGGTCGTAGAATGTGCGCAGGCTTTGGGGTCAGCCTGCCTGGATGCCAGTCTTGGCTCTGTCATTGATTAGTGAGGGACAGAGTAGCTTCATGTTTCAGGCCTCAGTTTCTCCATCTATAAAATGACCATAATCATGACCAACTCAAAGGAGGTTTCAGGGGTTCACAAAATGCAGTTCCAGTTTTTGGTTTACAGGTCAATTTTTAAGTGCCAAAATACATTTTTTTTGTTGTTTTTGATATAGTATCTTATTTCTGTAATGAAAGTCAGAAATATAAATCCTTTATATCTTAAGAGTTGTGTCATGTATTAAAATTTGTAATCAGTCAGAGGTGTGCTCACTTACAGAGTATTCATCTGTATTTTTCATGGTTCTTAAGTAGGGAAAGAAATGTGGTTATCGATAAAAGCAAAGATTTTCTTGCAAGAATAATTCTTACTGTAGTTCAGTCTAGTTGACTTTATCAACAAGGAGAACATGGATCCAAAGTTACTGATGCTGATAGAGAAAGGCTGTATCTATATTTAATTAAACAAAAGAAGACAAAGAGAGACTGGAAATGCTTTTTTGAGCTATAAAACACAGCTTTCAACCAACACAAAAACTGTAGTCCCAGGTTGATGGAACTAGTGGTAAGTGGTAGGGTGGGGGGATCATACATTTTTCAGGAAGATTTCTCAGATTATTGAATAAAGTATTAGGCCAGTGGCAGATGAAGGAATCAGAGGGAAATATTTGGAGTTTACTTATAACTTTCTGGTTATGATTCCATATTTTCCAAGTTTTTCTTGTAGAGAAATGTGCATATAACTCAGCAGTGACATACTTGATACACTTTACTTTTTAGTATATGTTCTGCTGAAGTAAGCACAATACACTTTTTAAAAATCACACTTTATATTTTACTTGTATTATTTAAAAAACATTTTAAAATTAATTTCATCTGCTACAAATTTATATTATAATGCCGATGTGTAACATATATTTTGCTGATTTTATTTTTCCTTGATGCTTTTATTTGCATATATATTTATATTTAAGTTTTATATTTAAAACATACTCAAGATTGTGTCACTTTTTTAAATTAAAATTTTTGAATTCTCGGGGCCGACCTAGTGGCTCACGTGGTTGGAGCACGGTGCTCCTAGAGCCAAGGTTGCCGGTTCAATTCCCAGATGGGCCAGTGAGCTGCGCCCTCTACAGCTAAGATTGTGAACAACAGCTCTTCCTGGAGCTGGGCTGCTGTGAGCAGCCGGAGGTTGGCGTGGGCTGCTGAGTGCTGCCTCAGGACTGCCTCAGCCCCGGGGGGAGCGCAGGCTCATAATACCAGCGTGGGCCAGGGAGCTGTGTCCTACACAACTAGACTGAGAAACAGAGGCTTGAACCAGAGTGGGCGGGGGTGGGAAGGAGGGGGGAAGGAGGGGGGGACAACTTTTTTTGAATTCTCAACACTTATAAAATGTTATCATTACCAGTGTTTTGCTATTATATGACATAAATGCTAGAGTAGTGGAATAGCCATTGGTTCAGGAATTAGAAGTAGCACGTATGTGACCCAGCTGCCCAGATCTTGGCAGCTGGTGAGTGCAGACCTAGCCCCATTGGTGGACATGCATCCATCACTAGACAGCTAGTAAATACTCATTGGTCGTGTGCACCAAGCACCTTCAGGCATGGAGGGCACAGCGGTGAGCACGGTGGTCACCTCTGCCTTTGGGAAGCTTGTTAATCCCCAGTCCTTGATGGTTTGGAGCCTACTCAGGCGGGATGGCAGGATACATCCAGCCGTCCTCCTAAGTTCTGCTACTTGGTTGAAATACCTTCTGCCACTCACTGAACTATCCCAGGCGTCGGGTCCATGCGCAGGCACAGCTGCTACTGCCTCGCTCTAGTCCTGCTCTGGCTGCCTCACCACCAGCCCCCTGATCTGTTGTCCTGGAGCCTCCTGGGCCGGTCCCTGCTTCTGTGCACTGCATTTATCCCTCCGCCCTCTGCTCTGCTCTCAGGTGTGGACTTTCTCCTGCAGTTCTGCTGCGGGGCTGGTGGGCTCCCACGTGGTCATGGGTGCTGAGTTCCTCAGGGCCCTGAATGCCGCCTTGGCGTGTGGGGCATCTCCTTGCCAAGGATGGCCACTTGCTGTCTGTCATGCCCATCTCCAGATCTCCATCCATTTACCCCAGAAATGCCTGTCTCTTCTCAGGTCTGTCTTTTCTAGAGGGCAGTCCCCCAACAGAGTCGCTGGAAGTGACACCCAGGCTGGAGCAGTGCCTTCCTTCCTTGGTTCCACAGTTTCTCCTGCTCAGGGTGCAGGCCTGCATGGCTCTGCTTTTGCTGATGCAAGAGGAGGATTATTTGTCTTATTTCACTTTATCTATTTGACTGCATGAGTTGGCCTCCCAAATGCTGGATAGAGGGAGGTATTAAATCCTGAGGCAGTACTCGGAGCTTTCTGCACACAGCTCGTCTTGGCTTGTGGGGAGATTGGGGAGATCTGAGGACCACCTTATACTGAGCTCAGAACCCCTGCTCATCCCCTACACAAGTCTTGGCTAGACTTCTCCTAACTTCTGGGAGGTTTACTCTCAGACTTTCCTTAAAAATTAACCTTGTTTCCTGTTCTTTTACCTCCCAGCACCAACCTAACCACCAAAGTTAGACCCAGTGTAGACAGTGTTCAAGTACTTTATCCATATAGTTCTGGGCCCTATACAAACAACATGGAGTGTCTGACAACTAAGTTCGTGAACTCATCTAGAAATAGTGCTACAGACCTCATTGCTGAATATCACTACGGTCACCTTTGATGTACTCCCCTTGGGAAGCTATGCACCAACACCAGTGCCTAGTCCACCCTTCAAAGCAATTTTGGAACTCATTTTCTGGAATGGCCATCAGAGCTGTTGTCGTATTACTCTTGATGTCCTGAATGTCATCAAAATGTCTTCCTTTCAATATTTATTTTATCTTTGAGTAAAGAAAGAAGTCATTGGGGGCCAGATCAGGTGACTAGGGAGGGTGTGCCAATACAGTTGTTTACTGGCTAAAAACTCCCTCACAGACAGTGCCGTGTGAGCTGGTGCATTGTCGTGATGCAAGAGCCGTGAATTGTTGGCGAAAAGTTCAGGTCGTTTTCATCTAACTTTTTCATGCAGCCTTTTCAGCACTTCCAAATAGTAAACTTGGTTAACTGTTTGTCCAGTTGGTACAAGTTCATAATGAATAATCCCTTTGATATAAAAAAAGGTTAGCAACATCGTTGCAACAAGTTCACAAACTTAATTATTAGACCTCGTGTGATGCAACCCCCTTCCCAACAACCCCCATAATTCTTCACACCTAGAGCACACAGATAACTTCTAAGGGGTGTCTCCTAATTCTGTATGTCACCCTGGCCATTTTTACCCTCTGATACTTTAAGGGACATTGTTGCTTAGACAAAGAGCCTGGCACGTCCCTTAGCCTCATACTTAGTACATGTTGGTTTCTTTTCTCTTGGTCATGTCTGTGCCCACTCTGTCACCCACAGCTTCCAGCCTGGGCCTCCTCAGCTGCTCCTTTCACTTCTCTGGGAAATGTGGAAATTCTTCACACCTCAGACTGGGAAACATGCAGCATTCATTCTGGTGAAGGCACATTCTGGTTGTGCGGTGACACACCTGTTCTTAGATGTCAGATGAGGTGTATGAATATTTAGCAACTAATGCAAAGATCCCTGGACACCTGTGTTTGTTATTGAAGAGGCGGTAGTCCTGTTTGTGTCACTCAGGGGCCAACCCCAAGCCCTCATATACATACATATAGAAGATTTCTTGATGGGTTGAGTTAATTTTGGTCATAATTTGCTGGTTTTTTATCCACCCATGGAAAATAAAATTTTTCTTTCTCTCAGTGTGTTCATATTCTTCAGAAGTAGAAACTGAATCACATAAGTTATTGTGATATATTAAGATTACATCAAATGTATACGTAAATTTATATCCGTTTGTCCATTCTTCCATCCATCCATCCATCCATCCATCCATCCATCCAGAAAATACCTCTGAGCCTGGCACCAGGAACACAAAGATTGAAAATGTCCTGGCTCTTCTGGCCCTCAAATTCTTGTCAGGGAGACAGACAGGCAAACAGGTAAATTGAATGTAGCTCAGTCAGTGCCACAACAGGTCAGCTCGGGATGCATGAAATAGCAGAGAATTGGCTCCAGCCCAAGAGGGAATGTGAGGGACAGTGAGGAAAGGCTTCCTGGAGGATGGATTCTTGAGCTGAGACAGGAAGGCTATACCCAGGCCGCTGAGACAGGAAGAACATGCTAGGAGAAGGCGCCACAGAGAGTTTGGGCTGGAGAGGCAGATAGATCTTGGTTTAAATCTTGACTCTGCCTCTGAGCTAGATCTGTTTCATCTGTAAAGTGGGGATGACAGGATTGATGGTGCACTGAATGAGTGCGTTCAGAGCACTTGGTAGATTAAACACTTAATAAATTGTTGTTATTAGTGATGCCTTCAGAGCCTGGTGTGTCAGGAGAGGTGCAGGTGGCTCAGGGTGCCTGGCCCAAAGAGGAGTGAGGCAGATGTCATGCATCATGCTAAGATGGAGGCCAAACATGACTTGGAAAAGCAGGGTGCCTTGGGTGCTAGTGGGAGTCGTAACAGACTGTCACTTTTTGCTGTATTGGCCAGACACCCATAGCATAGATCGTATGTGCGCACACACTTGCCCCCACTTCCGCCCCTACTTCCGCCCCCGCTGTCTCCCATTTACCAAAGAGCAGAACAACATCATTTAAATAACAGCATCAGACAGTCTCAGAAGGTTCCATGGGCACCTGATTCACGCAACCTGCCCAGTAGACAATGATAATTTATTGCCATGTCCAGGATTGTGTTTGCAAATGTTAATGATCAATGGTGTAATTAGGATGGGGAAAGTTCCTGGGCTGGTTGTGGGTTTAATTTAATTTACAAAGCCATCTGGAACTATGCAGAATTGTTTTTACATTTTTCCCCAGACCATATTTGGATACCTTCTAATCACTGTAATGTCAAACATACAACAAAGACCCTACCCCCAAGCTCTGAGAATCCGGAGGGGATTCTGGTGACCTGAGGATGAGTCAGAGGGTGCAAGGACGATGGCGGATTCTGGATCTACCCCTGCTTCCCCGAGAGCAGGGACGGGGCCTTATTTGACTAGTGAGGATGAGTGTCTGCTAAGAGGCGAGCTTGGTTTGTTTTTACTGTTGTATTCCCAGCACCTACTACAGCATCTGCGACACTCTGGTGCTCAGAACGAAACCAAACTGCTGAATGAAGTATGTGTAGAGAGAGCCACAGGGTGGGACCGAGGTGGTGATCAGTGCACGTGAAGGGCATCCGGTGTCCACAGGAGAAGGGCACAGGCACCAGCCCTTCTTTGGGTACAGAGGTGAGTTGTCAGGACTGGCGTGACACAGAGGAGAATGCCCAGTGAGACGGAACATGCTGGCAAAACGGGGCCAGATTTCATATGATTTAGAAACATGGAAAAATGATAAGAGCTTGCATTTACTGAGCATTTATGATGCACCAGACTTCTCCTAAGTGATTTTCATGTATTAATGTATTACTCACAATAACCCTATGACACAGACACAATTACTAGCTTTTCTTTTTAACAAATGAGGAAAGTAAGTCCCGAAGAGGTTAAGTAACTTGCTAAGGTCACACAATCCGGATGTCAACCACCCAGACACTTGCACTCCAGACTCTCATCTATACCAAGTAGCAGTTAAGATGTCTGATTTCTTATCCCTGAGAGTCACAAAGCAAATTCATACTGGTTATACCTGTTTCATCGCTAATTACATATACGTGTACAATATTACATATAAAATTTTAATAATCAGGTAGTTCTGAAAGAACCAATTAAGGTTAGAAATCATGTTTTTTTTTTCTAGTAATAGAATGTAACAGCTTGGAGTGGGCTGTGCCTTGCCTGCCACCCAGATAACACGTAGCATCACTAACTGGTACCTGCTACGGACGGATCCGAGTAATTCCTGAAGATCACATTTATAGTGTGCGGGTAGCCCACACTTACCAGTCCTTTCTGTGTCTGGGAACTTTGTAGGCAAGCATTACTGCCCCCACTTTAGCTATGAAGGACACCGAGGTCAAGTGATTGCCTAAGGCGACCCCAGGCTGTCTCACTGCAGAGCTCTCCATTCTAACTGCTCTCCCAGCGAGTCTGCTTTCCACAGCATGTTAAAAGGCCTGTTTTTCAGCAGAAACAAGCATTTGATTATCTGGAAGGGACTTAAGATATTCCAGGAAGGAGCCTTTAACAACTATGTAAAGAACCTTCAGGTTCTATGAGCCCTGTTTGTGGCTCTAATAACCGATTACAATGATAAAAGAACATTATATACGTGTATGTGTCCCCTGCCCTCATAGCGCACCGTCAGTTTTCTCTGGGTCGTGGTCCGTTATCATCTGTAACTGATGCTAATGGACTTGGCTGTTGGAACTTTGTCTTTATAAATCTTCCCTAACGGGTCTTAATTTCGCTAAGTTTTAGCCTGCTAGTTACTGAAAGCAGCTTCCTAATTAGTGAACATTTTAACAGCTCCTTTTTGCCCATTGAATGAGGGTCCTTATGAGAAAATCAAGTATTATTTTGCGTCCACTGAAAATAATCTGAGGAAACTGCCTAAGAAGGGGTCGTTGAGGGTCTGGTGAGAGCTTTCATGTGAGCATCTCGACTATGTTAGTTTATACAGCCAGAGCCCCTCCGGTTTCTGGCACTGCTCTGCCTTCAGGCTCAGGACTTGTGGACTTGAGCAAGAGTGCCCCACTCTGTGGGTTCACTTGCCCCCACCTGCCCCCTTTGGGAATTCCTCTGGCAGCCTGCTGGACAGAGAGAGCTGGTCCTGGCCCTGCTGGCCCAGCACTGTGTGGTAGCTGAGAACAGAGGCTTTGGGACCAGGGATGTAAATTGGAGTCTCTGCTCTGCTTCTGACCAGCTGCTTAACTTTCCGTCACTTGCTGTCCCTCCTTCCTCAGTAAAATGGGAAAAACATGGCTGAGGCTGCTATGAGGATGTGGCATGCATGTGAAGAGTGGGAACGCTCAGTGAGAGAGAGCTACTGTATGCGCCATCTTTCCGAGCATCTCTCTCCAACGCTGAGTCTTCTGTCCTCCCCCAATCCCTCTCCTCATGCTGTGGGCCCACGGCTCTGTGCGGCCCCATCCTACTGCAAAGTCTTCCAGGCTCCTAAATGGCCTCCAATTCCCTTCCTTACCTAAATGAAATCTGTTAGGACAACTTAGCAATAAGAGCAAAGCCATTTCTCTTACAGGTTGGTAGGCCAGAGCCTCACAGAACCTTCCGGGATTGCAAAGTCCTGTTTTCACCTCCAAAATAACAATTAAAGGTTCTTTCCTTTCATGAGCACAGCCACCGCCTTACTTTACACCCTCGTCACCTCCCACTAGGCTCTTCTAAATAGTGTCTTAGTTAGTCCCTGTTCTCTCAGACACCATCAGACCTTGCTGCTAGAATTGTCTTCTGGAAGGAAGGCTACCTGCAGTCATGAAATACCACTGTCCTGCCCTCAAATGGGTAAAAAGTTCTGTATTGCACAAGTGCCATCCAATGAACAGGGAAAAGATCAAGGCTCGCGTTTGGAAATGCTGCAGGGTATTGGTGCTCTGGTGCATGAGTGGCTGTGGGTCCGCTGAATTCACAGAGAAAACGCTCATCTGCCTAGAGACCGACCAGAAAGATGCATTCACAAATATGCATAGGGTAGTATTTTACACCTGCGAAAGTAGACAAAAAACCCTAATAACACCTAGAGCTTGTCAAGTACTGATGAAGCCAGTTCTGTCCAATACTGTTGACATTGCAAAGTAGTACAGCCATTTGGGAAAATAATTTTGCAATGTGTTTAAGTAATATTAGTGTTCTTTGACCGAGTAGCCTCACTCTCAGAAATTCAATTTTAGAAGACAAAATAAGGAAAGAAAGTGCTGTGTATGGTGATAATAGTAAAATTAAAAAAGAATATATGAAAAATGAATGTTCACCAGTAGAGAAAATACATAAATAATGGTACATCAGTCTTACGCCGGCATAAAAATAATAATTATAGAAAAAAATAGAAAAATGTTTACCTTCTGATACTAGGCTGAATCAAATCACAAAATTGTTTACCCTATAGCTATACGTATGTAAATACATGTCTGCATATGGGTAAGAATTGGAAGAAAGTAAACAAATGAAACAACTGACATATGCGTATATGTAGGTTATTCTTTGACTACTAAATATTTTTCTTATTGTTATAATGCTGTCTGTGCAATGAATATGATAGGTAAAATTATAATGGCCAATGCAAAGACAACCTTGAGGGTTCCCTCTGTTACAGAATGAAGGCCCTAGCCTCAGCCCACCACAGCCCCCTGCTTCCCCAGCCGTCCTATTTCCTCCATCCCCAGGCTCCTGACCCCCCACTGCATTTTGTGCCCTCCTCCTCAGCCTTCTCTCTTCTCCTACATCCTCGTCCTGACCATCCTGTAACTCTCCAAACATTATCACACCTTTGTGCTTTCCCCCACTGTTTCCTCCATCTGGAATGTCTTCATTCCCCGTTTCTTTTGATCTCTGGTCCTCCTCTTGGGAGGTGACTCAGCAGCTAACTTCTCTTCCTCCTAGAAGGTTTCCCACATCATTATTGCCTGAATTACTCATTCCCTGTTGGATAAAGGGCTGGGTTCTGTGTAGCCCTTTAGGATGTAAGCTCCTGATGGCGGGGGCTGGAACCTACGTATGTTTTTAACGTCCGCAGATTTAGCTGCTAACAGGTCTTACATGATTATTCCTTCCTTCATGCTTGCAAGTCTGTCTGTTCAGTAAGAGCTAACACCTATCAGAAGGAGAGGAGGCAAAACAGACGATACATCAGATGGATTTGTTATAGAATGAAAGTATAAAACATTAATTGATTTGTAATTCTTCTAGGATGCAATTCTAAGAAAATTATTGAAGAAAAGTGACCAAGTCATTACTAATTTTATTAAACAATGGTATTTTTGTATTTAAATGACCTCCCCCCCTCCCCTCTCGCTCTCTCCCCCTCCCTTCTCTCCGTCTCTCTCTATTTCTCTCTCTCCCTCGTAAAATAAGGCCATTGGTCATACTCTGAGTTTCTATGGACTTGGTACCAATAGTTGTAGGTGTTCGAGAATGAAACAAATAATGCCTAAGATCTGGTAGCTCCTCATGGGGTACTTTCCTATCTATCTCATTTTGATTCTCAGGAGAACCCTGCGTTTCCTCAACAGCTTTTAGGAATGCATCTGACCTTGAACATGGAATTTTATTGTATTTCAGAAAAATGAGAACTGGAAGAAAACTCAAATATGATGCATTCATTCATTCAAGTATGAAATTAAATAAATATTTTTAAGAATCTTCTAGTTGCCTGAGTCTACTCCAGGCTAGGGATGCAGTGGTGAGCTGCAGCCACAGAATTTCCTGGGTTGGGGGAAATAGACGATAAACAAGTAAACAAATGAAACAAAAGATGTTTACTGCAAAAGAGGGCACTGGGGTAGAGAGTGGCTGATGGAGGAGGAAGCACCAGGTAGGGCGTCAGCAGGGTGTCTCTGAGGAGGAGACTGTTGATCTGAGTTTGGAACAATGAGGAGAATCCAGCCAGCAGAGGTTTGAGGGAAAGGGATGAGTAACTTCTCTGGGGTGGGAGCCAGTATGGAGTGTTTAAGGAACAGACAGGCAGGCAGTGTATGTAGCTGGGGAGGAATGAGCAAGAGGGGGCTGGTGTGAGGTGAGTTTGGAGAGGAAGGCAGAGGCCAGGCCAGGCAGCCGTGTAGGCCATGGTTAGTAGTTTGGATTTTAAGAGTATTAGGGATAAGAAGATGTTGGTGGCCTGCCGAGATTGCTTCACCAGTAAGCTGCAACGATCCCCAGCTGCTGGGAGTGTTGGCAGCTGAGGGCTCAGAGATGGACCCTTCTCCAGAAAGTCCTCTCAGCCAGTGGGGTTGCTTTGCCCAGAAATGCCTGGGCAGTTGTGTCCTCCCCTTGGGGGCAGCCTGCAGATAAGGACTGACGGATGATACAGGCATACCCAAGACCCGTCCCTGGGCCTCAGCCAGGGGCCTGCGGGGTGCTGCTCACAGTCCAGAGCTCCCCATGGGGTCAGGCGGAAGTCAGGCTTCACTGAAACCACAGCGTAGCTTAGCTGCTTCTCCTGCTTCATCCTGCGTCTGCCCCTGCATTGCAGGTGTCTCCTGAGGTCAAATGCAGACCTTGCACAAAGACCCTCATTTCAGGCCCTGCTTCTAGCAGTGAAGATTATTAGATTTTGAGCTCCCTGAGGGCAGAGACTGTGTCTGTCTTGTTCACCTTTAGATGGAAGATTTAAGCAGGGGCATGACACAATCTGATTAGTTACAAATTTCTCTGTTGCTTGTGTGTGTGTGTGTGTGTGTGTGTGTGTGTGTGTGTGTGTGTGTGTGTGTTGGGGGGGGGCGGAGGGGGGGGCAGGAAGAAGGAGGAGAGGGCGACCAGGTAGATGCTCTTGCAATTATCCAAACAAGATATGACTATGACTGGATTGCATAAATGAAAGCATCTCTATTAAGCAAAGATTTTCACCCACAATTACACTTATAAAACTCCGCTGCTATCAAGAAATTAGCAAGTGACTGTGGACAGATGAATGTTGATAAAAGAATAATGCATTATGATATGTGATGGGAGGAATATATAAAAGATTTAAGACTCAGAATCCATATATGAGCATTTAGTACAGAAATAACGAGAACAGAAACGTGCAGTTGTTCTTTAGCTTAATTACTGGCGTTAGTCACAGGTTCTTGGGGTGGGGGAACTATAATTCTAAGATCTGTTTGACTCGGATAAAAGTGACAATTTGAAAATGGCGCTTATTGTTCTTCCCACTCAGGGCTAGTAAGTGGCTCTGATTTGCATCTATTTCTTGGGGGCACTGGGGATTGATGTTCCTCCCTTGAATGTGCTTCTTGTTAACCCCCCAAATCAGGATGTGATGATAATCTGGCTCTGGCTGTTTTAACAAATGCCGCACATAATGAATATAACAATAGTTACACAAGGTGAGGCTACGCAGCTTCGGGAACACGATAACCAAGAAGAAGAAACATGCTTTAAAGGATTATCCAGTCATGCAAATATTTACATATTGAAAGAGTTGAACAAAAGGCAGCATGATAACCAAAAAGGCAATAGTCACCTGCCCCGTCATGACAACTGCTTGGAGGCTCTGAAGCCTCCCTGGCCGATGGCAGGGGTATCTGCTTTTCCGTGTCGGGCGGCTCACAGTGGGCCTGAGGAAGGGCAGGGAGGAGGCATCGGGGCTGCTGTTCTTTGCAAGCCAGGCAGGGTGTGGGGTGGACCTGCAGCTCGGGCCTCCCAGGGAGCACCCCGAGATCTGAGCTCTCTCGGGAGGACAGAGGCCCCTCTGCCTGGCCCTGACAATGCAGGGCCACCGTGGGAGCCACCCACCTCTGCTCACCCCTAACACTGCCAGGCCAGAACCAGTGTTCAGGCTTCTCTGGATAGCAGGAGCTCTTCCAGAGTTACGAACCCAAGAGGGTCACGGGTCAGCAGTGGAGGGAATGGAGAGGATGGCCCCATACACTCTAAAGCCAGCCTGGGACACCTCCTGAGTTCTGTGACGTGGGTTTTTAAATCACAGGGGAATCACAGCTATGTGGAGATGCATTAAAGCCTGTGGCCGCACACTTTACACCCGTCTGTTCATTTAGTCACCACCCTGCCTGCTCTGTCTTCAGAGACCAGGATGAATGAGAAACGGTCCCACCTTCCAGGAGCTCAGTCTTTACAATAATTAGAATCATCAGGAACCTTTGTTAAAAAACCCAACTGAGTGGCTGGGCTCACACCCAGAAGAATTGCGTTAGAAACTCTGTGGGTGGGGCAGCGTTATTGGTGTTTCTTACAAAGCTTCCAGGTGGTTCCGTTGTGTAGCTAAGTGTGAGAATTTAGTTTATGCTACAGTTAAGTTTATGTTTCCCCCAAAATAAGACCTAGCTGGACAATCACCTCTAATGCATCTTTTGGAGCAAAAATTAATATAAGACCTGGTATATTATATTATATATTATATTACACTATATTATACTATACCCAATCTTATATTACAGTAAAATAAGACCGGGTCTTATATTAATTTTTGCTCCAAAAGACTCATTAGAGCTGATTGTCCAGCTAGGTCTTCTTTTTGGGGAAACATGGTAGAGAGATCCGTTGAGTCTGAGTTTGATCTACCCCTGCCTTTGGTCTAGGGAGATACAGCGCCCGCATGAAGAGAACTGCAGTCTCTGCCTCGGGGTTTACAGTTTAAGGGTTATGGCCTAGATCTGGAAAAGTGTTCTAGAGCGTCTCAGCCGAGGATGAGGGGTGTCCTCTCCCTTCCCTAGGGACATTAGAGACCATGTCTGGAGACATTTTTGGTTGACACAACTTGAGGGGAGTGTACTACTGACATCTAGTTGGTAGAGGCCAGGGATGTTGCTAAATAACTTATAACGCACAGGACAGTGCCCATAGCAAAGAATTATCTGGCCCCAAATGTCAGTAGCACTGAGGTTGAAAAAGCCTGATTTGTCTTAAGGGTAGTTCTGCTTGTAAAGTCAACACGGCAGGCAGCTTCCATTAGGTAACGTTTATTATGCACTTAACATGTATGAGCTACATTATGTGTATTAATACACATTGATTAGGTTCTATTTGTTCCCATTATGCAGATAAGAAAACTGAGGCCCAGAGAGAAATAACTTGTATCTAGTAGGACAAAAGAAGGACTTGGGATTTGAACATGTGCAGCCTCGCTTCCAGCCACAGCACTATACTATTGTTCAAAAGGTTCTGTTTTTCTCCTGCGAGTTTTCCAGGCTGAAAAGGAATACACATGTACTTGGATTAGTCCTTCTTAAGATTTTCTGCTTGAGAAAAACAGAACTTCTATTTCTATGCAAAAGATAGCCCCTCTGAGCCAGGAGATGAATGGACATTGATCACTTTTGTGCCGTGTGGCCAGGCTAGAGTCACAGAAGGAATCCCCAAAGAGGATGTTGATTGATGCTTTCAACACCAATGGATTCTAACCTCGTTTGGCAGCGAGTGGGCGTCCTGCGATGCGGTGTGGGGTAGTGCCTGACCAGCCAGACTGTGTTTCTGACAACTCTGATCTTCTTAACTCTGAGCATCTGTTGAAATGATGCCTCCGCAGGAAAACACAGTGGGAGAATGTCTGCTCAGAGCATGTGAGCTGACTGACCTCTCAGATGTCCTCTGGAAAGCCCTGCTGTCCTCAGGTCCCCTTTGCTCAGTGGCCCTGTGCTCTGTGCAGATGGAGGAAATGAGACTGGTCCCCAGCAGAGGTCATCTGCCTTCTCTCTAGGGTCCCTACCCGTGGTCACTGCTTTAGGGTGAGGGGTTTCAGCCACTTGTGCATCTACTGCTGGGCCTCGCTGCGTCTCTAGCACAGATTTCGGCCAGGAGGCGCTCAAGGTTTGGAGCAGTGAGTGCCTTATGTGGGGGCCCCTGCAAGCCAGCGGATCAAGTGACTTCTCTAAAGGCACACCTGAGCAGGCAGGCGCCCAGCCACAACACTATATTGCTACCCAACAGGTTCTATTTTCTTCTCCTGGGAGTTTTTCCATGTAGAAAAACGGCCCATTTACAGCACAACTGTAAAACGTGCACAAGATGGTGATTTTTAGAAGAAAGAAGCGAAGGGGCTTCTGCTGGGGTTAGAGGCCCTGGCCTAGCTTTAGACAGAGTGGTGGTGTGAGTGGACTTGGCCCCCCACCTCCCTCTGAGCTTGCTCCTCCCTCTTTGGCTGTCTTCTCTGAGGGGACCCTTCTGGGTGCTGTGCCGTGGGCACATTTTGTGCAATTCTGGGCCCATGTCTGTGAAGGAATCTCGAAATGAAGCTGACAGCAGAGAATTCGGTTTCACGGAGGACACTGACTTGGTCTGTCCCCAGTTTTTTGTAGACATTTTCCATTTTTTGTAAGATCACAGGCTATTGCCAAAGAATTTACAGTCTCCAGTCTTGGCTGGGCTATTCGCTCTCGCATCTCCCAAAGAATTTTTCCAGAACTTTTTTCAGACTGCCTTCTACCTCAGAAGATGATTCTGCTTTCTACTGACAGAGGAGTTGAGACTATTCATATGAATTCCCTCAACTTTTCTCTTGCTGGTAGTCATTACAGCTATTATGTTTGCCAAATAGCTCCCTTTTTCTCTCCTTTCCAACGTATGTCAGGGTTATACTTCCTGGCCCTTCTTGTGAGGGAGTATTGACAATGAGTTGTAAGCAGAAACCATGTGTGCCATTTCCAGGTGACAGCATTTAATTGCTGGCGTGAGACTCTCCAGAGCTGGATTTCCCTTTGGCAGGGTGGACACATTTGAGATGGTCGCTATTCTATCAGCCTGGGTTCCTCACTGAATTCTATTCCTAGATGGAAATAGGATGAGCAATAAATACACCTCCTTTTGTTAAAAGGCACTACAACTTTGGTTTTGCTTGTCAACAAAGCATACATAACTTGACCTATTGAGGAATATCCTTTTGCCCAACAAAAAATGCTGCACGCATACCCAGCCCCTTTGCCTTCCAGCCTTTCTCAGAGGAAAAGCTGTCTCCATCTAGCCGAATATTTACATCCAGTTGAGATTAAAGCCCTCTGATGGCTTCTTGTTGTTCTTAAAAGAACAACCCAAAATCCGTTAGCAAGGCCTGCAAGCCTCTGCGTAGTCTGGGGCCTGTCTGCTCCGTAGGACTCATCCCACACCCCACTCTTCCTCGTGCCTTCTAACTTCGTCACGTTCACCTTCTTTCAGTTCCTCTTCTGGGGTATGTTCCATCTTGCCACAGGGCCTTTGAACGTGCTTTGAACATGTTCTTTCTGCCAGAAATGCCCTCCCCACCTCTGGGTAATTTTCCTCCGAGCGAGCTGAGTTCCTCGGAGAAGCCTTCATTGGCCTCCCCGGTTAGGTCACATCTGCCTTTAGAAGTTACAAGATCATGTTCTTCTCTTTTATTACACTTGCTTCAGTTGTAGCATTACAGTTTATTGGTGTGATGTTTGGATTCGTGTCTGTCTTCCTCACGATGGCTGACATCATGTCATTTTTACTCACCGCCATGTCCCCAGTGATCAGCACAGCACACTTTGTAGTCATGCAATGAAAGCTTGTTGAATGACTGAATGAGGATATACAGCCCTGCTGTCTAATTTGGTAACCACTGGCACATGTGGCTGTTAACATTTAAATTCATTAATTTAAAAATACTAAGAATTCAGTTCCATAATTACATTAGCCATATTTCACGTGGTAATTAGCCCTATGAAGCGAGTGGCTACATATTACAGAATAGAAAATAGAAGATTTTCATCGTCACAGAACATTCTGTTGCATACTCCTGGCAAGATAGCGTCCAAGTGCCCATGCACGGCATGGAATATCCTGAGGAATCTGGTTCTGACAAGCTCACCCGTCTGCGTCTTTCCCGCAGTGATGGAGCCACAGGGAAACACTCATCCCTCGCTAAACACGTTTCCTACACGTGCCGCTTCCTCAGCTGTGTTGACTTTTCAACTTGCACCTCTCTCGGCCTGAGCTGTTCTCCCTTATCTCTCTCTGCCTGAATTGCCATCCCATCCAGCACCTCTCATCCTTGAAGCCCCGTCTCAAGTATTTCTCCTTCTGGGAAACATTTCCTGGCCAGTGCGTCCTCTGGCCTCCATGCCCCCCCTCCCATTCCTGGCTGCCCCACTCAGACAGGATTGCAACGCTTTGTTCACACACCTCTCTCCATTGCTACGTGAGCCCCCCAGGGGCCAGGCCTGGGTCTTGGTCATCTCTGTCTCCCAGTGCCCAGCACAGAACGGGTGGTATAGTGGACATCAGTGGATGTCTGTTAAATGATGAGTGAGTCAATGAATGAAACTCACAGGGGGTATGATTTCCTCAGTACAACGGTGTGAAGAAAGGGAACTGTGTCACTGAGTAGGGCTCGTGAGGGTGGCTCCCTGCAGTCCTCCCCCTTCCCACTGTCCTGTCCCAGGTCTTGATTGCATAGGAGACTAGCTTTCGGAGACAGGAATGAGCAGGAGCTTGGCAGGGGCGGGAAGGGCATCTCTGACACTGCAGGGGCAGGAAGGCTCAGCAGAGTGGAGCTGCCTCTTGAGAGGAGTGGGGAGTTTCATCAGTTGGAAGGAAAGATGGCTGGCACTATGATTAGAGTCCCCGGATCAAGCCACATGCCAAGATACTAGGACTGGGGGCCACCTGGGATTCCAAAAGAGGAAACTGCTGTGAACTCTGCTTAGCTCAGCTCGTGAAGTGCAGAGGCTGCCGCAGCAGTCTTAGCTTACCTGCCGTCACCTCCCCCACCCCGATGTCGCCTGCGGATCTCTCTTCAGCATCCCCAGCCAGCTGCTCAGTGTCTGCAGAGCTCAGAGGTAGTGGCTAAAACCTTGGCGGATTGAACTGACCATGCTTACTGGTGATAGCGCCTGATGAGAGATATGCTTTCTACAATGGGAGTGATATCATTTGGGACAAAATAATCATGCACTGTCCTTTGTAGCAGACTTTTGCTTAGTTATGTCCAAAGGGGCCTGCATCTCCTCCAAAGGTGAAATTAAGGCCTCTATCCTGTAAAATAGGACCTTCTGGGTCTCTGCCCCACGCTTCTGTGCCAGTTAAGCCTGGAGGACCCATGTCTACAAAGTTCTTTTGGTGAATAGATTCACCAGATTCTCCTTAAGACAGACTCGGAGTCAGAAAGGAGGAAGAAATTATACAGGGAAAGAGAAGAACGTAATAAGCCTGTAAGCCTAGAGGTGAAGAAGTGATGAAGAGGAAAGAGCGGGCATGAGCGTGAAGGCAGGGCCCAGATGTGTGTCCTCAGCTAGACAGGTTGAATAGGTAGCAAGGATTGTGTCGGTCTCTGTGACTCGCCACTTAGAAGTGACCACGTGCCAGACACTAGGCTCCCTTTATGCATCCAGCCTGGGCCAAGCTGAGCCTAAATAGACTCAGAGACTGTTGAGTCTTCCCAGTTGATGGGGTGGGGGTCCCCTGAGCAGTTATTTAGGGTTGCTACGCAGGGGGTGTAAAGGACCTTTAAGAAGGATATTTAGGATAGAAGGGGAGAAGACAGCAAGACGTCAGTTACTCAGATTGGCCCTGGAGGAGAAGACTGAGGCCTGTGCATATATCAGGCTGCAGGTCAGAGCTGAAGGGATTGTTCTCTTTGTGAGTCGCTTCTGAGCTTAAGTGTGACTCAGCGTGGGAGACAAGTGTCCTTGTTTCTTCATGAGGCAAGTTTGGCTCCTGAAGGGACTGTGCCTTTAAGGCTGGGATGGACTGAAATCGGTAATAGAAATGTCCTAAGTGATGTGACGTTCACTCGGAGCCCGTGCAGCGTGTGTCTTACTTCTGCCGTGTGTATCCCACAGGCTGGGGAGGCACACAGACTGTACCCCATTCGATTTGCGTCATCCTATGAAGTAAGCGTTATCATCCCAATTTTATAGATGAGGAAAGTGAGCCACAGGGAGGCTCTGTGATTTGCCCAAGTGACCCTATTAGGAAGTGGTTGGAGCAGGAGTAACCTCAGAGAGGACCCTCAGCCACTTACTTCTAACACTGCCTTCCACACACCACAGTTCACATTTCAGATGACACGTCTGCCTGGGTTATTGGGGGGCTGAGTTGCCCTCTTACGGTCGAAGTCCTGGAGAACAACCATGTCCTCACAAGGCCTTTGGTCTTTTCGGGAGGGGTTTGGGCTGTAAGGACGATGATGTTCCCCTGGGGGACATTGCTACCATTCTCGGGGGAGATCACAAAGGACCAGCTAAGGAACGTCTCGGGATAGAAAGACGTCTATAACCGCGGAAGGGACATCGCTGAGTGACAGTAATGATGCTTCCCTGTGGAGCTGCAGAGAACTTGACAGTTTCTGGAGCGTTTCCTCTCATATCAGTTCATTTGAAAGTTCACAGAGAACTCTGTGAAGCAAAAACTTACATGCCCATTTTGCAGATGGGAAATGAGGCCCAGAGAGCTTCAAAGACTTGCCCAGGACTACATGGCTAGTAAGTGTAAGACTCGCGCTAGAAATCTGGTCTCCTGACACCCACTTCATGATTCTTTCCTCTTTACCTCGTGGTCCCCTGTGCCACGGTGGCGTGATTGTTTCTGTCTTGTGGAGGCCGACATTATGACTGAGCCAGCCAGGGGACCAGACATTAGGGTGATGCCTGAAGGAGGCAAATGTTCAAATGAGTAACAGGATCTAGGGCGCAGGACCCGCCATGGGGCTGCTCCCACTTCCTAGATACATAGGCTGATTCGTGTTAGAGTTTCCCAAAGACCGTCACGTGGACAACTAGTTTCACCAGGTGCTCCACCAGAAAGAGAGTTCTGTGGTTAAGTAATAGATACTGTACCCTGCTTTTTAGAATAGCAATACTCTCTAAAGGCTCTACAGTTTCTTTAAGCAAAGGAATCCATGTGATTTATTTGCACACAAAACCTTTTCTTAAGGTCACACCTATCAGAAGCCCTTGAAACTGCCAAGAGCAAATAGTTTGCTTTAATCACTGAATTAATGGCTTGATTTGATATCGTATGGGCAGAGCCTTAGGAATTTTTTGTGGTTTTATACTTCAGCTGTAAGACTCATCTATACCGGGGTTGCCAAAAAAATGTATACAAGTGAACGCTTTGGTCACGTTGCTCAAGCAGTAGTTCGCTGTAATTAGAGGTGTCTGGACGCTGATGGTAACCACTTGAGCACCTCTTGTAATTGCAGACGTCAAATGTGACTTGTATTCATCTTTTGTTATCAGTATATATTGAGTATTACAATTTTAATACAATTTTTTCCTTTCTTAAAATGTGTATACATTTTTGTGGCACCCTCTGTGTATGTATATCAATTGTAAAAGGCAGTATATTTGTTAATAGACCTTGGTGCTATTCATTTTATAACTCAAAGACCCAGGGTTAGACTGTGCCCAGGCAAGCATGCTAAAGTTCATAAATTAAAACTGAAATCTCATTATAATATGAGTAAGCCTTTTTAATATTAGGTATTTCCACTGGTAAATCACAATAGAATAAATCAAGGAAGACTGAGTCTGTGTGCTGTCACCTGATGACACACAGTTTGAGCGAATTTACTCATTAGAGGTCTTTGCAGTGAGCAAGGCCGACATTTTATGCAGGTCGTTTATCATCGTCCTACTTACGGATTGCAGCATACATGTGACATTCATGATGGGTATTTCCTGAGACCTTTATGACTCCCCTAATTGGCAAATACCACTAGAGTAAATGGTTTCCCTCATAAAACCTTTTTATTCTGACCCGAACCATCATGTTCATGGAATGTTCCACTTTTTCTTCTTGTTCATCACGGCCATTTTGTACGGGGTAGTTGACAACGAGAGGGAACATGTAGCTACGAGGTGGTGGTGACCAGACTTGTGGACTAGCTGACTGCTCTACCTTCAATGACAGTTTTCCTAAGAAGTTGGGATTTATGTTTCAGGAAAATGGCAAAGGCCTGCATTTCCTAAGCTATTGGAATTGCTCCTGAACAGCCCAAACTGTGAATGTAAATCTGCAGACGCCAAGCATCTCCTGGTCTTTGCATTGTTACTCTCTTCACTTTTCACTCTGCTGGGAGGCAGGCGGATGCTCTGGTTTGGGGAAGGAAGGAAATGCTTACAGTTCTGGAAACTCAAGCTCAATCTTTACCATTGTGTCTCCACAGCAGGGTTTGTTTGAACGTCAAGGTCATGGGTATCTCAGCAGCTTCAGGAAGGGATTGCTGTGCTTTGATGAAAAGCCTCAGTGAGCTCATGGGGTAGGCCGAAAAATGAGTTTCCCTGAGCTAAGAGAAAATAGGATTGTACTTGAAACTGCAGCCCGATTCCTCCCCTAGCATCATTCTGTGCTTTTGAATATTAATCTAAGGCCACCTTTCCCATGACTGATCAGTTTTATCTTTGGGATTCAGTGTCTTTAAAAAAAGCCATTTTTCTTAGAATTTTTGATTATTTAAAGTAAAAGGGCAGACAGATTTTATCAAACTTGGAAGCTCTCTCTAGATGAATGCCACAGATTATATATATATGTATATATATAGCTTGTTGAAGGATGGTTCACCCCAAACAAATTAAGACCATCAGGCAAGGGGAGAAATGCCCAGAGGCTGTTTGGGAGGCACTGAAAATATCCCCAGTATTGACCCTGGGAAATAGCCGGGGGGAAACAAACCCGGAAAGACGGATCAGCCATCTTGCTTATGTGGAAAGCACATTGATATTGAAACACATGGATCTTTGGAGCTCTACAGTTTTCATCAGGATGAATGACATTGTCTAACATAAGAGCTGATTGTAAGACTCCAGAGTTTATCTAAAGTGGAAACATAATTGAGAGTTGTGCCTTTGGACCTCAGCCTGACCAGCCGCTGTGCATCTGAGAGCTACTGGGTGCTCGTATCCGTTAAAGACACCTTGAGGACAGTTGAGGGGGTGGGGTGAGCTTGCTCTTGTACAAGTCGCCCAAAGCTCCCTGCTGCGGACTTTCATAAGCCTTGGGAGTGACGTGCCTCTAAGCCTCCCAGAACCATAGATCCCACAAAGCCTCTCCACTAAAACGTTTTCTACATCATGAGTCCCCAGGCACACAGAAAAACCTCAATACACGCTGTTAAAAACCCTGAGTAATACGTTTCTCATGAAAACTTGGGAACTGGCCTGCTAGCTGATGGGCGCACTCACAGTGACCTGTGGCATTGCCCCTGCCCATGGTTTGGAGACTGAACGTCTCCCCTTTGGTTCTCAAGGCTCATAAGCCTGTTCATGGAATAACTGGCATGATCTCTCTCTTTCTCTCCTGCTAGGCTGGGGGTGAAGGGAAGTGGGGGTGAGAGGGGCTCTGAGCAGTCCTGACAGGCTGGCAGTTCCCTGTCGAGAGAGAAATTGGGTAATTGGTGGTGTCACCGTCACCTTGTGGGAACATAACATATGCATGAGCGCACAGCTAGGCCAGCAGCCCTGCAGCGGGGAGGCCAAGGGAGGTGGGGAAGCTTACCTTCTTGACTTCGTATTTAATGGCGAGTTTGATCCGGCTCAGACTCGGACGGTGGTGGTCGGACCAGACTTGGAAGTTCACATCACCATTTAAAATCGCTTCCACCTCTTCTGTGTCTCGGCACAGGTCCAGCACGCCCACCACAAAATCCTTGCATTGCATAGATAACTTCCTGTAATCGTTCTAACAGAACAAAGAGAAATCAGGGGTGTGTCACACTGAGCCCCACAGATGGGCTTGCCCAGCACAGCAGTGTCGCTCAGCAACTGTCCACCAAGTGTGACATTACAGAGAGCATTGGAACCAGGGGATGTGTGAATCCAGGTGACAGGACGGTGTCTCTTGACACGACCACCTAGAGGGTATCTTCTCTGAGCCAGGATTTGTCCACGTGTACTGCAAAGGCCGACTGCACCAGAGGCACCTGGGGTGCCTGCTAAAACTCTAGGTACTGGGCCTGGGTGCAGACTTACTGACTCAGAATTCCTGGAGATGAGGCCCAGAAATCTGTCTTTCAACCTTCCCTAAGTGATTCTGATGCGCCCAAGCCCATCCTGGGCTCTTTCAAAGCAGCAGTTCTCTGTGCCCAGTTCTGAGGGGGGAGTAATGAGGAAATGAACTGAACTTTTAGGGCTGGTGGAAATAACACTTCACTCATTTACCACCGATCTAGAATGGTGACTACACAGGAAGTTTACTGGAAAGATACAGCTGATATGCTAACACTGGAAAAAATGTACACAGGTGTGCTTTTCTTTTTATGTGCTGGCAAATTTGTTAATTTATACCAAGTGTAATTTAACCAAACGTAATTTAACCAAATGTAATTTAAATTAACAGGATTCTTTCTTACCACAATCCTTTTGTATGGCAAATCATGGCTCCTTAAATTACTTGCCTGTTGAACAGATATTTTTAGACCTTGACCTTTTTGTTTGTTTGTTTGTTTGTCTTTGTTTTTTTTTTTTTTTTTTTTTTTTTTTTAATGAGTTCCCTCTGGAATTCTCTCTTCTCTTCCCTAGGTGTGCCTTTCTGAATTATCTGTGAGAGGCTGACTTCCTTTCCTAGTGACATGCCGACTTCTCTCTCCCACAAACAGACCGCTTCAGGTCCAGATAATGATCCAAAATGTGGGGCAAAAGCGTGCTTCATGTCACCCTCATACCACTGTCCCCCCAAATATTTTCCCCTTGAAGCGTCCTTGTTGCTTTCTTAGTTGAAACAAGTCTGTTCAGAAAGGACACAAAAGACAAGTGTCACTTTCAGTGCCAATCAGTGTCAGCAGCCCTCAAGCTGGTAAATGGCATTTGGTAAATAGGAGAGCAGTTTTGCCTTTCCAGAACTTGGATTTCTCAGCAAATAAATGGAGCCTGGCAAACTGCAAAAGCTCAACCGTTCTTCTGAATTAATGATTCTTGTCTCCTCCTAGCACTGCTTCATCAGAATGTCACTGTGCATTAGAGAAAGAGGTAAGTCAATGTTTGTTTGCTAGGAAAAGGATCAAGAAAGTGTTTTCAGGCACGAGTGGCTGCCCGTTATATATATATTAGGGAGAAGAAGGGAAATGCTGGTTGGAAAAAAGGACTGCTCAGCTCAGGCAGATTGTCATGGAGAAAAATTCAGGGAAAATACTTGAAGTGTTCTAGGTTTCAGCACCTGGTGCAGAGGAGGGTGGTGACATGCAGAGCTGTGTTTTGTGTCCCTGCCTCCCTCCCTCCCTCATTGAGAGCTTACTATGTATGAGGCAATGAAAAATTGGCAATGAACGAGGCAGCTGTGGTCACTGAGTAGTGCGGGGGTAGAGGCGGCTAGGGGTCCACTCTCAGGATTGCACGAGTGGAGCGCTAAGTACACTTGCTCAGTGCTTGTCCCAGCTAAGATATTGTGAGAGCCCTGATGAGCCAGAGGTGGGAGGCTCAAGGGACACTGGGCTCAGTGGAATGGACAAGAAGGGTCGCCTTATCACATGGACCCATTCAACTCTGGCAAGCCCGCTGCTGCAGCTCAGCTCCCCTGAGTCTGGCCCCTATTCCGTAAAGTTTATTGTCTCTTTTTCAAGAACAAGGAATCTGCCTATTATTGCCCGTTCCTGGTAAAACGTGAACTTCCCAGTAGCTACACATGACCTCAGCTCTTGGTGGAAACTCCTGCCTAGAGCCGAATGCACGGATGGATGTGGTAAAGGAGTGGAAAGGGGTTAACCCAGCCCTTGGCCCAAGCCCCACATGCTGGGAGCAAGTCAGACTGAACTGCCTCAGAGCCTCTGCACATTTCTGGCTTCAGCAAGTTAGGATACAAGGTACCATTTCCTGGAGATGTTCACTTCCCTGGGCTGTCAGCTAGCCTGGCCGTAAGACGGGGAGACACACCAGAGCGAGCACTTAGGTTTTGCCTTGTGCATCAGACACTCAGGCTGGAAGGCAACAAGCCTGGTGTCTGCAGATGGCTGGAAGGGACAGAGGACCCTCCGTGTCTGCTAGGAACATGGAGATGACGTGGATGTGGAGAGCTGTAGATAGGAGGGTCATGGCATGGCCCCAGCTTCCCAGAGAGCCTAGGTGACCATCTCTGGGGAATTGTGATGATGATTTCCTGGGTCAGCTTGAGCTCAGTGAGACGTCCAAGCCGTACTCCTCAACTTTAGTTGAGACACACACGCAAGACTTCACAGGTGCCCTTTTAAAAATAATATTCCTGCACACTGAAGTCTGCCAGTCCCAACAGGTGACAGATGTTTTACCTGCTCATCTCACTCAATCTTGTGAAAACCTCATGATGGAAGGACTACTAGCATTTCCAACTTATAAGTGGGGAAGCTGAACTCAGAGACAAACTAAGAGAATGAATCTACTTCTCCTTGTGCAGTAGTCCCCTTATCTGCAGGGGGTACGTTCCAACACACACCCAATGCAAACTGATAGTACTGAACCCTACATATACTGTTCTTTCTATACATATATACCTTTATTAAGGTTTAATTGATAAATTAGGCACAGTAAGAGATTAACAACAACAAAAATAGAACAATTATACTGTAGTGACAATTATGTGCATGTGGCATTATTAAGTAAAGTAGGGGTCTTTTATACAAGCGCCGTGATGCCATGATAATTGATTTGGTAACAGACGGTGGTGCTAAGTGGCTGACAGGTACGTAGCTGCACAGCACGGAGGCTTTGGACACCGGGATGATTCATGTGCGGGATGGGCTGGAGCGGGATGGCACAAGGGTTCAACACACTACTCAGAACAGTGTGCAATTTAAAACCCATGAATTGTTTATTTCTGGAATTTTCCATTTAAGATTTTGGACTGTGGTTGACTGCATGTAACTACGGAGAGTGAAACTGCCGATAAGGGAGACCACTGTCTCAGTAACTTACGCATCTCGGGGTCACGCTCTCACCTTCCCTGAAGAGTTTAGCTCCTGTTTCACCATCACTCTCCCAATATTACTGCTGTTATTATTTTTGGTGGTTTCAGTATCTGGGAAGATGACCCTCCCGTTAGCCGGCTTTGTCATTTCCTTCACAGCATCTTTTCCAGTGACCTCATTGGGGACTCTAACTCTGCCACTCATTCTCTTAATTATTCCCAATGTATCCCTGATCCTAACTTCAAGTCTCCCTCTCTGCTCACCACCTCCTACGTGTCCAGTTCATTCCCTCTGGGACCCCAACTCGAGCCATCCTTTGATTCCCCCAGACTTACAAACCATTGACCATACCACCTTTTCACTGGTTTTCATCCCTCTTAGGTTCCTCCTCGCAGAGCTTACAGTTCACGGGCAATCATTATAATCATCCCTGCACATATTATCAGTTGTCTTGCCCCCATCTTATCTCGTCGTCCTCACTGGATAAAAGCCTGACCTCGCTTGAGTCTAATTCCCCGCTGCTCTGCTGCTGCCTCTGCAATGCAAGTATGTCTGGAGCGCGCTCGGCTCTCAGCCCCCTACCTCAAGTAGGCCTCAGTGCCTTGGGCAGTTCCCCCCCCCCCAAACCAGTGTTTCCTACCTTTCCCTCTCCTCAGTCTTCTGACACCCCCTCCCCTCCTACCTCCCAGGTAAGGGCCTTGGAAAATAGAAGTCATCCGAGGAGCATGTGTCCTACCTTCATGCATCTGTGCTCATGGACTGTTTTTCTTTCCAGTGGATGAACTGCCCAACTCCTGTCTAAGGCAGCTCCTCCACTGTGTGCTGCATATCAGGCCTTGTGCCTACTCGTGGCCACGGCTGCTGACTCACTGTGCAAACATGCTGCTGCTCTTTGATCTTCATATGGGATTTCTCATGACCCTACTTCCCTCTCCAATCACTACTCCTGAATGCGTGCTCTACACTCAGCCTTTGCAGTGCCCTCCTTGTACTCTTATCCCGTTTAATAAGGCGTTCACACCTATACCACGGCCTCCACGGACACGGTACTTATCAAAGTCACAAGTGACTTTCATGTTGCTAAATGGTCTGGTTGGGTCCCAGTCCTCACCTTACGTGACCTGTGCTTTGACAGAGCTGATCATGTCCTCCTCCTCAATACAAATCCTTCAGTTGGCTTCCAGCATAACATACGCTTCTATGACTTTTCTTCCAGAACGACTACTGTTTGCATTTGTTATTGATTCATTCTTACATCCCTGATGTGTTAATTTCGGCATGCCCCAAAGATGTGCCCAGTCCTTTGAATTCTTCTTTTGTCTATTTACACTCACTGCCTTGGTGATGATCTTATCTAAAGTCATAAGTACCATCCATATGCTGATGACTCCCAAATTTATATCTTCAGCCCAGTGTTTTCTCCCGAACTTGACTCATATATATCTAATTGCCAACTTGATATTTCCATTTGGATGCTAAATTGGCATTTCAAACTTAACAAAACTAACTCTGGATCTAGTCTTCTCCTGCTTACTTGGTCAACCCACCCTTTCAATTGTTCAGGATGAAAAATATTGGATTTATCCTTGATTCTTCTCTTCCTCTCACACCTGACATGTAATTCAATCGCATATCCTGCCAGCTGTACCTTCCAAATATATGTGTATATGTATATGTATATGTAGATCTAGATGCAAAATCTGATCTCTTTTCACCAATTCTGCTATTTCTACCTTGGTCCAAACCATTGTCATCTCTTGCTTGGACTAATCCGAGAGACTCCTGCCTGGTCTCCCTGATCCAGTCCTGGTCCTCCATACTGATCCTCCTCCCACATCAGCTGGAGGGATACTTAGGAAAAGAAAAGGATCATGGCACTGATCTGCTTAAACCCTCCAGGGCTCCCTATCCACTCAAAGTAGAGTTACTATACTGTCCCCTAAGGACATATATTATCAAGCCTCTCCATTCTCTCCCTGGTATTATTTCTTATGGTTCTCTCCCTCCCTCAGTCTATTCCAGCCACTCTGACCATCCCCTTGCTATTCTTCAAACACACTTGGCATGGACCACATCTTTGTACTGGTTATTCTCTTTGCTTGGAAAGCTCTTTTCCCAGGTATCTGCATGAACAACTTTCTCAGTTCCTTCAAGTCTTTGCTCAAATGTCACTGTCTCAGAAGCCTTCCTTGACTGTCTTTAAAAAAAATGTAACCCTTCTCCATTTGTCATCACCCCTTCCTGCCTTTTTTTTTTGGATTTTTTTTCGTAGTACTTACGACCATACAGCATATGTTTTACTTTTTTATTTATTGTCCCTGTCCTCCACTAAAATGTAAGCTTGAGGGCAGTAATCTTTCCTGTTTTGTTCACAAATATCTCACTGAAGCCCAGAACATTTCCTGGAACAAGCAAATACTTGTTGAATCAATTGGAGCAGTGTACTTGTCTAAGATGACATAGTACTAAGTGGTAGAGCCCAGATTTAAAACAGGTTGGTTGGTCTGACTTCCCGCCCCCTCTCTTCCCTCTCGCCATGTTGCCTCTTGCTGAGGAGCGTGCTCCCTTCTAGTTAGCACACTGTAAAAACTAGAGGCTTAATTGAGGCCGACTCTTAACCTAACTTGGGGAAATAAAGGGTGGGCAGCGGTACGCATATTTGATCCCCAACAGACTCTAGTGTAGTGGGTGAGCGCACAGGTTTTAAAGTCAGAAAGACCTGGCATTTGAACGCCAGTTTTGCTACTTGTCAGCTGTGGGAAACTGAGCAAGCCATTAACTCTTCAGCTGCTCAGTTTTTAATCTGTAATACTACACACATCACACAATCATTGAGAGAATCAGTGCTACAACAGTGTAAAATGCTTAGTATAGTTAACAGTAAAGAACAGAAATAACAAAATAAATGAAAACCGAAGTAAATGAACATTGATAATAGAAATAAAGCTTATAAATGGTAATTGTTATTACCTCATTTTGACCATTGATTTCAAACTCTTGACCTCTTGCTCTGTGTTTTTTAATTACTGGAGTGGGAGCAAGACTGGCCTGTGGGGAGGAGGATGCAGAACACTGGAGAACCCACAAAACTGTGCTCTGAATCATTCCCTTCTCCTCATCTCTGGTGACTGCACCAGTCCTTCCCAGGGTAGCACCCCCGGTCACCATGCACAGGTTACCAGTGTTGAACTTGGTGTAATCTGTGATCTTGCCAGTCCCCAGATCAGTCTGAATGTTGTTCACCTTGATGAGATCAGGGTAATGGATAGTGTCAGCACTACGGCTCACCAGATGAGGGATTTCTTTTGTGCCCGTAAAGATCTTTCTCATTTCGCACAACTTTCATTTGGCTTCTTTAGGAGTAATACAAGGAACAGCAAAGAACCCTTGGTGTCGTAATCAGACAGACGTTCTCTCTAGTCCTGTCAATGCTGATGACCTTTGTAAAACCAGCAGTGTAGGTTGTATCAGTGTGGACTTTGCCGTCCGTCTCAGTGAACTGCTATACTCGTAGGTAGCTCTTTACTTAATCTCCTATTAGGGCCTACTCGAGTCTGTTCTTAAAGAAAGTGACAAGGGGAGCCATTCTTAGCTTGTGGGTACTGGGGAATGGGAGAGTAAGCACACCAGTCGGTTTGTCCAGATTCAGTGCTTTGAAGCTGCTACACGCTACACTGTTTCTTGGGACCATGAGCTGGGGCTGTGCTGGGCATGGAACCAAGAGGCCCTAGAGTTTTGCCTTTTCCAAAATGTCATACTAATGAACTTACATATTATAGAACTTTTTGAGACTGGCTTCTTGCACGCAGTATATTTCCTTCAAGATTCATCCATGTCGTTGCATGTATCAGTTAATTTCTTTTTATTTCACATCGGATGCATGCATGTCTCAGTTTGTTTATACATTAACTCATTGAGGGACATTTGGTTCCCAGTTTTTAGCAATTGAGTAAAGCTTCTATAAACTTTTATGTGAATGTTCTTTAGGGTAAATATCTAGGAGTGGGATTGCTGAGTATATGGTAAGTGTATGTTTAACTTTATGAGAGACTGCCAATCTGTTTCTGGAATGGTTGTACCGTTTTGCATTACTACCAACAAATTATGAGAGTTCTGGCTGCTCCATATTCTTGCCGGTACTTGGTATGGTCAGTTTATTTTCAGTGTGGTGGTATCTCCTTGTGGTTTTAATTTGCATTCCCTAATGCTTAATGATGTTGAGCATCTTTCTGTGTGTTTATTTGCCATCTTTGTATCTTTAATGAAGTGTCTCTGTTCAAATCCTTTGTCCATTTTTGAAAAAAATTGAGTTTATTTTCTTATTGAGTTTTGAAAGTTCTTATATATATTCTGGATATAATTTCTCTTAAGAGAGAGGGTTTGTACAAGTGTTGACGAGGATGTAGCGAAAAGGGTGCCCTTGTACCCTTTTGTGTTGATGGGACAGTAAATTGGAAAGGCACTATGGAAAACAGTGTGGAGGTTCCTCAAAAAATTAAAAATAGAACTATCATATGACCCAGTGATCCCAATTTAGGCTATTCATTCAAAGAAATCCAAAATGCTAATTTGAAAAGGCATATGCACCCCTCTTTTCATGGCAGCACCATTTACAATAGCTGAAATATGTAAGCAACCAGAGTGTCCGTTAATAGACAAATGGATAAAGAAGAGGTGGTACATATATACAATGTAACATTACTCAGCCATAAAAAGAATGAAATCTTGCCATTTGCAGCAACATGGATGGACCTAGAGGGTATTATACTGAGTGAAATAAGTCAGACAGAGAAAGACAAATACCATATGATTTCACTTATATGTGGAATCTGAAAAACAAAATAAATGAACAAACAAAACAGAAACTCATAGATACAGATAAACATTTTGATGGTTTCCAGATAGGAGGGGGCTTGAGGGATGGGTGAAAAAGGGGGAGGGATTAAGAAGTACAAATTGCTAGTTATAAAAATAGTAATAGGGATGTAAATTACAGCATAGGGAATATAGTCAATAATATTGTAGTAACTATGTTTGGTGTCAGATGGGTACTAGACTTACCAGGGTGATCATTTTGTAAGTTATATAAATGTCTAATCACTATGTTGTACACCTGAAACTAATATAATATTGTATCTCAACTATAATTGAAAAATTTAAAAAAGATAGGATTTATAAATATTTTCTCTCAGTATGACTTATTTTCATTTTCTTAACAGTATCTTTCAAATAATAGAAATTTTAAATTTTGGTGACGTCAGTTTATCATTTTTTTTTTCTTTTACAATTGTGTTTGGTGTCACAGGTAAGAAATCTTTTCTTAAGACAAAGTCATAAATATTTTTTTCTCCTAAGTTCTCCTCTAGAAGTTTTATAGTTTAGGTTTTATATTTAGGTCTATGAACATTTTTGTTAACTTTCTTACAAGGTATGAAGTATAGGTCAAAGTTCCTCTTATTGCATGTGGATGTTCATATGTTTTGGCCTCATTTGTTGAAATATACTTTTCCATTGAGTTGCTTTTGTACATCTGTAAAAAATTGTTGACATATTTGTATAGGTTTGTTTCTGTGCTCTCTATTCTGTTTCCTTGATCTAGGTATCTATTATTTCACTAGTTCCCACTATCTTTATTTTTGTAGTTTGAATATTAAGTCTTAAAGTGAGGTACTTTGAGTCCTCCAACTTTGCCATTCCCTTCAAATTGTTTTGGCTGTTCTCATTTCTCTCTCTCTCTCTCTCTCTCTCTCTCTCTCTCTCTCTCTCTCTCTGTGTATATGTATATACACACACACAAACCCATGTACATACACACACACATACATATGCTTGTTCATATCTACAAGAAATTCTGCTGGTATTTTCATTGGAATTGTTTAGGGAGAACAGACATCTTGACACTTGAGTCCTCCAAACCATGAACATGGTATATCTCTCAATTATTTTGGTCTTTCTTGATTTCCTTCATTGGTGTTTTACAGCTTTCAACTTACAGATTCTACATGTGTTTTATAAGACTTATATCTAAGTATTTAATTTTTCAGTTGTTGGAAATACTTTTTTAAATGTTTGGTTTCGAATTTTCTTACTGTATGTAGAAATATGATTGATTTTTGTATGTTGACCTTATATCCTGTGACCTGGCTAAAGTCACTTACTGGTGCTTTGTAGATTCCTTGGAATTTTCTGTATAGACAAACATGTCTGCAAATATGAATTTACTCTTGAATGTACAGTTAGCTTAGATACATTTTTTAATATGACAAAAAATGGTCAACAACATGCTTTTATATTGGTTTGAAGATTCACAAAGCATTATTTTTAGGAACAATATTTCAACAAATTTTTGACAGCTTTCAACCCAAGCTTATTGGCTCAGAACTTCTTATTTTTGGTCAATGTATTGAACAGTTTTTGAATATTCATCCACCATTTTTTTCTTAGCTCTACTCAACAACAGATATTGACAGAAAGTCTTTGGTTTTCAATTGGTCCAGAATTTCTTCCTTTTTTTTTGGTCCATAAAGTTTCACAAACTCAGTTATTATTGAGATGAATCTCTGGCTACAACACAGAGCACAAACCAAAACCATTTAACATGTTATGTTGCTATTTTGAATTTTTTGTGCTGATGCTATTGCTTTGACAACACTAATTTCAGGAAATTATTAGTTTGTTTGACTTTGGTTAAAATCCCTAACTCTCAAATATTTTCAAAGCTACTGACAAACTTAAATAAAAAAAGAGAGAGAAGCTTATTACTCTCTTTGGTCAAAAGTTAAATTAATTTTTCAGATTGATGCTGTGGAGACACCCACACAACACAGGATAATTAACCCTCATTTCTCAATGGAGACCTTAGCAATTAGATTCAAAAAGAGTGTGGGCTTCAAATCCACTCCCCTCTTTCCTCCCTCCTGAGACCCAGTTATAGAGAAGGAATGTTTATTGAAACCTTCAACTGAAATACAAATGGAGATAAATTAAGTGTGCATACTGTAAACCTGTTTTCTGCTTTTGACATTTAGGCTGAATTTGTTTAAGAAATGATTACAGTAACAGTTTACAATGAAAGTGTTCTAAGCATTTTAGTATTTCATTAAATGGTCACAGTTACCCTATAAACCTGATAGTTTGTTATTCCCAAATAATACGACTGAGAATTGACCATTGGATTTAACAGCTTGGAGGTAATTGGTCACCTTGATGGGAACACTTTTGGGAGAGTAGAGGGCATGACTGGTGAGGATTAAAGAATGAGAAGAAGAGAGAAGAACTGGAGCCAGCTATATAAACATCTCTTTTGAGGAATTTTATTGCAAAGGAGGGTAGAGAAATGGTTAAGTAGCTGATTGGAGAAGTACGAATAAGAGAAGCTTCCTTTTTTTCCTTCTCCTGCCCCTCTGTCCCTCCTCCTGATGGGAGAAACCATACTATTTTGTATGTTGATGGGAGTTTTTATAGTAGATTAATATCTAGTAGATTAATCTAGTAGATTAATATCATCCACTGATATCAACATTGTATATGATATCAGTGGATGGTATTAATTCAGTAGTTCAATAACATAGTGTTATTTCAGATGATTGGATGTAGTGTATATGTGGAGAAATGAATTTAGATAGAATCACGTATGGTTATAGTAGGAGGAAGGTCAAGTAGGAGGGTGAGGATGCTAGTGAGTGTATGCATTGGTGGTGAGAATCTATAACATTTTTTTTCTATTGTTTCAGTTATTTTTTCATTGAAATAGGAAGAAAAATTATCAGCTGAGAGTAAGAATTGGGAAGGATGTGATGGAAGATTGAGGAGAGGAGGTCTGAGAGAGTTTTTTAGGAGAATTTAAGAGAGAATGGATTCGGAAGACAGGATACGATTGCTGGTGAACAATAAGAGCCCATTTGAAGTTCATGGTCAGAAATTTAAAATGAGAGTAGCTAATGTAGTTGATGTTTTCAAACTACTTCCACCTCCCTGGATGCTAGTGTGGAGTAGGTAAAGATTTAGATTTTACCAGAATTGTATTTTTGCCAAAGAATACAACAAATCATGAGAGGGGCAGAGGAATTGAGGGGTATGTGATGGAGATTATAATGACAGTCCATGGAATTCAGGCTGGTGTGGAGGGAGACTGGGCTTCCCGGGGAGAAGGAAAGTGGGGAAGGTAGTTAGAAAAACAAGACCCAACTCTATGTTGTCTACAAGAAACCCACAGTCAATATGAAGTTGCAGTTTCTTACAAAACTAAATACACTCTTACTATATGTTCCAGCACCCGTGCTCCTTGGTATTTACCCAAAGGAGTCAAACACTGTGTCCACACAAAAACCTGTACATGTATGTTTATAGCAGCTTTATTCATAATTGCCAAAACTTGGAAGCAACCAAGAGGTCCTTCAGTAGGTGATGGATAAACAAACTGGTCCATCCAGACAGTGGAATATTATTCAGTGCTAACAAGAAATGAGCTATCAAGCCATGAAAATACATGGAGGAAGCTTTAATGCATATTACTAAGTGAAAAAAGCCAATCTGAAAAGGCTACATACTGTATGATTTCAACTATATGATATTCTTGAAAAGATAAAACTATGGAGATAGTAAGAAGATCAGAGGTTTCCAGGAGTTAGTGGGGAGGGAGGGATGAATAGGTAGAGCACGGGATTTTTAGGGCAATGAAACTATGATACTGTAATGATGGATACATGTCATTATGCATTTGTTCAAACCCATGTACGACACCAAGAATGAGCCCTAATATAAACTATGAACTCTGAGTGATTGGGTCAATGTAGGTTCATCAGTTATAATAAATGTACCACTCTGTGGGGGGAGGTTTATAATGGGGGAGGCTGTGCATCGGTGTGGTGGGCAGGGCGTACGTGGAACGCTGTACCTTCTGCTCAATATTGGTGTGAACCTAAAACTGCTCTGAAAATAAAGTCTATTAAAAAAAGATGATTAGATTAGTGAGTTGGAGGGTCTGGGGGCAGGCAAGAGGGACAGAGTTGGGATATTAGAGGGAGATAGAAACTTTGAGCAAGTAGAGTGTGAGGTATGATGCTCAGGATTATGGAGAGTTTGCATTTACTGATCATGATGGGTGTAGGCTCCTGGTGACTGGAGTGAGGTCGCAAGAGGAGATGGGTTCATTGAGAGGATGGTCTGTATATATGTTCAAGTGCCAAGAATTGAAACAGCAGCGGCTGAAACCACGGAGAACTGACAGTGACCCATTGTTGCAGGCTGCAGTGATGAGGATTGATTATAACCTGATGAAATATGATTCAGAGCTGAATATTCTTAGGGAGGAGAGAAGGAGACAGGTCTGGTCTAGAGAACAGCAAGACCCCCGGGCCCAGTGGTATGAAAGGCTGTGGGAGCAAAAGCAGCCCCACATGAGAGGGCTGCTGGGGGAGTGCGTCTTCGGGGAGGCAGTCTTTAGAAGGAGCAAAAAGGTGCTGCATCTCCAAGAGGGGCAATGACGGGTGACCTTACTGATGAGGAACTGTGGCTTCCAGATGGTGAAGTGGGAGGGTGTCTGGGGTGGAGGAAGGGGTGGGGTTATGAGGATGGAGTGGGGACATGAGGAGTCTGTGGAGAATCAATTGTCCATTCTGAGTGGTGACCTGGGAGACAGTGGCAAAGATGTACAGTGGCATTAAAACAGTTAAATTATCGCGAGAAGTCAATGAGGCCAAGTAGGTGAGGTGCATGGCACTTAGGTCACGCTCAGGACCTTTTAGCTAAGAAAGGAAAGCCCCCTCCCTGGCCCTCCAGCACCCCTGTCTGCATGGCCCCCACTCAGTCGGCGGATGAGAAACTGGAATGCTAAGATTTAACACACATGGCTGAGTCCTTATTAATCGTAACTGGAATCACTGAAATAATTAGTGGATGTCAAATGCAGGGTAAGGACCTGAGTCTGGCGCTGGTTATTGTAGATGGAAATTGAAAAGCTTCAATCCCTGTTTTAGCTTTCATGCACACACTTAATTGTTTCATTAACCTTCACCATATCAGTAAGCCCATACTCCGAAGGATCATAAAAGGCAAATCCCCCTCAGCATTTAATCTCCAATTAGGAAGGCAGATCCAAGGGAGGTGATTCAAGTTCAGCACATGGGTCAGGTAGCCAGCATTTCTCGTCTTGGCTTTCCCAGGGGGACCGAGACAGCCTCAGAATCCAGGGTTCTTCCCCAGGGTGGGTGGATAGGGCTGGCTCCCTGCTCCAGTGACCCTCTCAAAGGCCGACTCTGTTCTGCCATTGGTCGCCCACTGCCTCCTGGAGTTTATATTTGCTCTCTGCAGGACGCCTTTATTCATCCCAAGCTTACTCCCTGCATTTCCCAGCGGGGTCTCTGTGTTCTAAGTGTTTCAAGATTTGAGAAAGATGATTGTATGTGAGCCATTGGTGATCTTAGAATTTTTCAGCACAGGCCTGGTCAGTCTTCACATGAGAACGATGACTGGGGGGTTAGTGCTTGGGTTCTAGAATCAGAGTGTCTGGGTTCAAATCCCAGCTCTGCTGCATACCGGCTGTGTGATTTTGAGCATATGACTTAATGTCTCTGTGCTCTAATCTGTATAATGGGATGATAATGCTATTTACAGGGTTGTTGCAAGGAGTACAGTAAATAAGATAATCCATTTCAATTGCTTAATAGTATGTGACAAGTATTAGCCAGTATTATGATACCCGTGGCTTACAGGTTAGCATAGGGTATAAACGTGGCAAATGTCTCACTTTTGAGGTGTGGCTCTTCAAGTGCCGTTTGTAACAAAGCTGACTCAGCCCTGGCTCCATTCAGTTCCACAGCTTCCCCCAACCCCAACCCCGCCCCCATGGCAGTCCTCGGGTAGAAGCACAGCAGAGCAGAGCTTGGCGCAGAGTCCTTGGTGATTGACAGCGCAGGTGCGGGCCCCTGGGTGCAGAGCCTGACTCTGCAGGTGACTCTGCAGTCCTTTCTTAGCCAGGTGGTGTTGACAGTGTTCTGTTGATACTGTGGTTTCCAACTCGATTTTTGGTTTCTTCATTGGCAGCTCCTGACACTGTAAGGGGCTCCTTAATCCATCACCATGACATTGTAAAGTCCTAGAAGTAATGATTTACTTTACTTGTTGGCTTTACTTGTTGGCTTTGTAACGAGGCCCCTCTGAGGGACTCAGAGGCTTGCCTGAGGGTAGAGGCTGTCTCTCAAGGAAACAGATGAGCAACTCAAGCAAGAGCTTATCCACTAGCCAGCAGGTATATTTGAGCACCCACTGTGTGCCCGGCACTGGGGTACAGACCTAAATAAGACAGCCTTTGCCCTTGAAGACTTCAGGATCTTTCTAGAAAGAACGACAAGTAACCAGGTAAGGCCCACAAGGTGACATAAGTGCCTTGGGACATGCCAGCCAGCTACCGGTAGGAGGGACTTTCGAGAGGAAGCAGAGTCTAAACTGAGACCTGAGGATGAATGAAGCTGGCGGGTGTGTGTGTGTGTGTGTGTGTGTGTGTGTGTGTGTGTGTAAGTGTAACAGGAAATGGACACTCCAGAAGAGGGACTGGCGAGTACAAAGGCCCAGAGGGGAGAGAACCTTGGCCAAGGTGTGGATTGGGACAGTTACTAGCTGCTTTCACTGTAGCATGGTTCTGTGCACAGGTTATGTGCAGTGTGTTTTACATAATTTCTCACGGTTAAACAAACATGGATGTGCTTGTGCATCCAGAGAGGAATTCAGGCACTCTCTGCACATCCTTATCCAGACTGAAGATTCTGCCTGCTTCTCTCTTGCTGGGCTCCCAGAAGAGCCTCTCCTCAGCTTTCTGCTTTTTCTGCCGGTGGTTCCAGCAGACTGAAGGCAGGTCTGCCTGTGTGAGCCTTGCCCCATCCCCTTTCCCCACAGCTTGGCCTCCCCGGGAGGCTTGGGGATTCCCTTCCCCCTCTCTGAACACTGTTCTCATTTTATCCCTCCACCCCCCACCCCTGTTTATCTGCGTCTATCTCTCCTTCTCTCTCTCTCACATACATGACTCTCTCAGCCATAGGTCAGTGCGAGTCAGTGAAGATAAGGCAGGCACGGCCGCTGTCCTCAGGGAGCTGACAGACCAGAGGGAAAGACAGACAGTGACGGTCCCGTGACACAGTGTGATGAGGATTTCTCCTTTTTGTGCAAATTAGACCTGAGTTTCTTTCCACCCGGTCTCATAGTAATTCCTTAGAAAACATTGTCTTCCAGACAAACCCAGCTGGTAAGCAGTAGAAATAGTATGAGCCTGTTAGCACAAAAGCTTGAGTGCTTTCCAGTAATCCATCCTTAAAAAGGTGTTCCCCTCAGTTCAGCAGGGGCTTACTGAGCCTCCTGTGTTCAAGAAGCTGTGCCCAGCACTGGAGACGCAAGGAGGAGTGATGTGGTCACCGCTCACCCACGGGGAGACCCACCACCCGGTTATTGCAGTATCTGGCGGTGCCAGTCATTCATTTAACACACACCCATTGAGTACCCACTGCGTTCCAGCCACTGTGCTAAATCTTTGCGTTATGGCTATAAGCAAAACAGACAGAGTCCTGCCTTCTTGGGACTTATGTTTTACTGGGGTGTGGGGACTGCAAATCGCTGTCTTAGATAGATGCTTAGGTGGGAACTCTCTGTGGAAGCGGCTTTGGATAGAGAGTTGAAGTTGGTGAAAGAGGGAGCTGTGTAGATTTATGAGGAAAGAGGGTCTGGACACAGGGTCACCAGTGCAAAGAAGGAGACGAGTACAAAGCCAGAAGAAGGAGACTGTCGGGTGTTTTCGAGGGATGGGGACAAAGTGGGTGATCAGGACAACAGGAAGAGAGGAGGGCAGAGGAACAGCAGGGCACAGATGGCCAAAGCCCTGACAGGCACTTGTCAGGACAGTGGCTTTTACTCTGGTGAGATGGGGAGTCATTGATGGGTTTCAAGAAGTGGAGTGAACATGATCGGATGCTTGAAGAGGATCACTCGCTGTGGGATGGGATAAATTGTAAGGGGCAAGAGCAGAAGCAGGAAGACCAATTAAAAGGCTGTTGCAGTTACCCAGGGGAGAGGTGAAGGTGGCCTGGATGAGAAAGGTAATAGGGAGCGAGAGGTGTCGGATTCTGGGTACCTTTGACAGATAGAGCCAAGAAGATTTGTTGACGAATTAGATTTGGGGGTGGGGGGGAGGGAGGGAGGGAGGGAGAGAGAGAGAGAGAGAGAGAGAGAGAGAGAGAGAGAATATGACTGAGGTTTTTGGCCTGAGCCACTAGGAAGATAGTTGCCATCTGTGAGATGAGCCCTGTGTTAAATTAGCTCATGGTTTACCAGATATTTCCTCCCTCCTGGTCTCCATGAGGCCTGTATATTTCCTTCCCCATTGATGTTGAGCTTGGCCATGGGACTTGCTTTAACCTATGAAATGACAATGTGTGACCTCTAAACCTAGGTCTTAATAAGAGGCATCGTGCATTTTCCCTTGGCCGTCTGGGAGCTCTGACTTTTCCCAAGAGAAGAATGTGCTGTAGGTTACCACTGCCTATTTGTAGAGCGGCCTCCACCCATGACCCACAGACTTCTGAACATGATAATAAATGACGTGTAGACTGTTGACTTTGGGGTGGTTTGTTACACAACATTATTGTGGCAATCACTGGCTGATAAAGGAACAGAGGTAGGTGCAGTGCTTTGGGACATCGACATGAAAGGCCGGCTCTTAGTCCTGTCTGGGTATTCAGGAGATAAATTGTTGCTGAGTCTTGGAGGGTAAATCAGAGTTACCTAGTTCAAGAGGTGGAGGAAGGGCATTCCAAGCTGGGTCATAGCACAAGCCAAGGCATTGGGGCCAAAAAGCATGCTAGATGAATGAATATACAGGGACCTGTGCAAGAAAAGGCTGAGGGTGGCAGAAGACGACGAGTCTGGAGTAGACAGGAGCTGGGTCATGGAGGGCTTTGTATTCCCTGATGAGGAGCTTAGACTTTGTTCCATTGGCAGAAGGGAGCCATCAAAACTTTTTCAAGTGGGAGAATGGCATGGTCTGAGGTGCACATTGGCGGGCAGCCTCAATGTTGGGGAATGTTGTGGCCTGGAGGTAGCATCAGGGTGGGAGCTGATCAAGTGGAATGGTGGTAAGGATGCGGGGATGGAAATGGATTGGGGAAACATTTACATTTTAATTCCAGAGAGAAAGTGAGAGCTCAATATGTGGCCTGCTTGGGACATCAAACACAGGCAGGAAATTCCCTGACATGTTAACATCTGATGGGATTACAGATAATGTTTCTTTTTATACACACATTCCTTTTCTACACTAATTGTGCATTACCAGTATAATCAGAAAAGAATGTTGAGTGTGTTACGGCGTTTAAACCTGCTTGTTTTCCTTTGGACCAAATTGTAATGAACCTTTAAATCTCAGTGTTGGAGAGGGGTAATCACCCTTGGCGCTGTCTTGGCCAGGGCTACAGTTTTCTCTACTTCTTATCTAATAACTTTGTTTGTTTGTTTTCAAATATCAAATTAAAGGAAGATCCCAAAAGAGGTTCAGAGCAAATGTGGCCCATGCATCTTATTTGTACTGACTGTATATTGTGAAAACATTTCAGAGAAACACTAATTTAGAATTGGCATCGCCAGATAACATAGCCTTCTGGAGGATTATGTCATGACTCACCTCATTATGCATTCAGAATAGTAAACGCTCATAAGACTTGTTTTGAAGAGTAATTATAGCACAGCATATGTATAGAAGTAATTTTTAAAAATTTGCTTGCGATTGCTGAAAACGCTATTAGTTAAGAGAGGCTAATAACTAGATGACAAAGTAGCAATTGAAAAAATGTAGAGCCTTGCCAATTATACAACAAACACCAAAGTTAGGAACGTCAGTACAGCAGCCCCCCTTACCCATGGGGAATAAGTTCCAAGACCCCCAGTGGGTGCCTGACACTGCAGACAGTACCAAACCCTATATATACTACATTTTTTCCTGTACATACATACATACATACATACATACATACATACATACATACATGCATAGCTATGGTAAAGTTTAGTTTATAAATTAGACACAGATTAACAATAACTAATAATAAAATAGAACTATTATAACAATATACTGTAACAAAAGCTATGTGAATGTGGTCTCTCTCTCTCTCCCCCTCTCTCCCTCCCCCCCAATCTGATACCTGAGATGACTACCGAGTGTCTAATGGGCAGGCAGTGTACACAGTGGAAATACTGGACAAAGGGTTGATTCCCCTCCCAGGCGAGACAGAGTGGATGGCGTGACCTTTCATCACGCTACTCAGAATGGTGCTCAGTTTAAAACTTTTATGAATTGTTTATTTCTGGAATTTTCTGGTTAATAATTTTGGACCATGGTTGACCATGGGTAACTGTGGAAAGTCTTTGCTTCCTCTAAGCGCCCCCGCCCCTTCTCAAGATCAGCTCAAAGGTCACTCCAGGATGGCTTTCCTGATACCCTAGGGGAAATCCACTGTTTCATGCTTAGTTCCCCATAGTATGTTATTCTTAGCGTCCAATAGCTCTGTAGTTTTGACATTTTCATACTTAACTAATCAACGTGGTTCATTTGTATATGCCAGCCCAGGACACGCCACATTATAGGATTTAATAAATGTTGCATAAAACGACTAAATATATATATACTTTGATTCAATAATTTTATTTGTAGGAAGCTGAGGAGTGAAAAAGGCATGTTGCAGAGAATTGGTCAAGGAGGAGCGAGGGGGTATCCTTAGCTCTCAGAGCTGTCCTGGAGCCAAAGCTGACTGTTACAGACTCATTATACTGTGCATAGACAACTGCCGTGACTTTCTAAAAGTCACAGAAGACATGAGTAAAAGATGAGTAACTGATTGCATTTAAATAAGTTCAAATCTAATCAGGAAAATCAGATTCCATTTTTTTGCCTTAAATTGATTTATAACTGAACAACACTGAACATAACTGAACAACACTTGGAAGTAGGACTGACACCTATCTTGTAAATATGAAAAAAGAAGACTGAGGTTTGACATGCTTTTCTTTATCTCCACAGCGTCCCGTCACCTGTGTGCTGATGATTCCCAGGTTTTTACAAACTCCATCCCCAACCTGCATTCTAAGGCGCTGATTTAAATACTCAGTTGCCAAGTGGACATTTCAAACTCTGCATGCCCCAAACTGAACATGCGGGTCTTCCATCTAACACCCAAACCTGATCTTTCTGCTTTAGGAAATAGGGTCCCCATCCACTCAGCCTCCTGAGCTAGAAACCCTGGGCTCATCTTTGTCGTTGCCAGTTAGTTACCAAGGTCTGTGGATTCTGATCCAAAGAGTCTTTTCTGTCTGAGCCCAGCTCCCATACCCATAGTCACAATGTTCATTCAAGTCCTTAGAATTTCGTGTCTAGACTTTTGAATTAGCCTCCTGATTGTCCTGTTTGTAGACGACAGTTCCTTCTTCTACCCAGAGAGCAAACCATCATCCCCTGGGTTAAAAAGCCACAGGATAAAACGCAGACATCTTTATGATCACACCTCAACATGCCTCAGTAACATTAGCCCTGTTTCCACAAACCAAACCCCGCTCCCCTCCAGCTACACCTGTCCGTCAGGTACAGCGGCCCTTCCGTTCCTCTGCACATTCTTCTCCTCTGCCTATGCCTTTCCTTCTCTTCTCCTTTTGCCAAACTCCTACTCGTCCTTCAAGAACCATTTCCTCTTCCAGGAAGCCTTCTCTCACGTGACTAGCAGTTGGTTACTCTCCTCTCTGTGTTCTCAAAGCATTTCATTCCTACTCAGTCTCTCCTGCTACTTTGAGGGCAGAGCTGGGACTCACCCACACTTGTAGTCCTTGTACTTAGTACAGCATCTGGCCCACAGAAGCAAGACTACCCTTTGCTGAGAAATCATTTAACCGCTCTCAAACTGTTTCCTCATCTTTAAAATGGGAATAATCGCTTCTTAAACCTCAGCTTAGAAGTTGTTTATGAAAATGCTTAATAGAAATGAGAAATGGAAAGGACTAGAGAGGTGGGGACTCATTAAGGGATTCTTAGTTCAAGCACCTGGCTGTATGAATGAGGAAGATGAGCTTCAGAGCAGTGGGTGGCTGAGCCAAGGTCACACAGCCGGGCACGGGAGAGCCTGGGTCTCCTCCCTCAGTGCCTTTGCTTCTGCTGTGGGAGCCTCACCTGCCAGGGCCCCACCCAGCACTGCCCCAAAGGATCTTTATGATGCCATGTCACCTGTGCCATATGCTATGTCGTGGGGGCAGTGTGATCACAAGGCTCCAAGCTACTTGGCTTCCTCAGGTCACCTCTAACATCCGACGACTATGAGCACGCTCAGCAAATACTTGCTTTAGGCGAAAAATAGAGCGAACTGTGATTAAAATCTGGTTTTTAAATTTGTAATCTGAGAGGAGACACCATTTAGGGAAATAAGCTCTTGTTCCTAATTTTTTTAGCCGAATTAAAACATTTTTTCCTCTTCCTGCTTATTTCCTGGAGCTCATCTCCATGTTTATGTTAAAATATGTTTTAAGCACATAAAACGTCAAGTTTCTGATGTGCTGTGGGAAGGTATTGGGTGAATTTGGAGTATAAACCTTAAGCAAAATTAATAATCATTGGAGAAGATTGTCATCAGAAAGATTCTTGGGCCACTGTTTTCAAAGAATATGTAGAAGGTGGAGAGCTATTAACTCAACAGTTGACACCCTCGTCTTTATCATGCAACAGGCCAGCAACTGCAAGCAGCTGTTCTCCAGGAGGAAAACATGAGCTCTGACCCCACCCCCACCAGATCTAAGCAACTGTGTTACTACCATGTTTCCCCGAAAATGAGACCTAGCCAGACAATCAGCTCTAATGCGTCTTTTGGAGCAAAAATTAATATATAAGACCCGGTCTTATTTTACTATATTAATTTTTGCTGCAAAGGACGCATTAGAGCTGATTGCCTGGCTAGGTCTTATTTTCGGGGAAACAGGGTAGTAAATGTGAGGTGTGTTGTATTTCCAGAATTGTGTGTGTGTGTGTGTGTGTGAGAGAGAGCGAGAGCGAGAGCGAGAGCGAGAGCGAGAGCGAGAGCGAGAGCGAGAGCGAGAGCGAGAGCGAGAGCGAGAGCGAGATGCTTAGCATTTCAGTATGGCCCTTCTTAATTTCAAAGCATGTAACCACCAGTAATTAGTAGGCCTGCTCTGGAAATTATTAGTAATGACCAGAAAAACAGGTCATTACTATTAATTTCACACTGTAGTTATGAGACCTGGAGCGATCTTACCGTAGTCATATAAAAGATATCATGCTGGCAAGCATTTGGGGATCCCTTTCCTTTTTGAGAACTGATACCTAATATTTAGAAAAGTTTAGCCTCAGTCATTCTTATGTCACTGTAATTTTAGCACTAGGTATACAACTTTAGTTTTCCTGGACCTTTTTTAAAAAAATAATTGTTTTACTTTTCAATTACAGTTGACATACAATGTTATATTAGTTTCAGGTGTACCACATAGTGATTAGACATTTATATAACTTACAGAGTGATCACATACTGCCCCTTCTGTGACCAGAGACTACTCCCTAACTCCGCCAGACCTCCTGGGGTCAGCAGCGCGCAGATGGTACCATACCACCAGACTGTTTTCCTGAGAGCTGGTGGAATAGTTCACGACCTCCTATTGTTCAGGCAGTGCCAGGATAGTCAGAGTGTTTAGTGCAGAGTTTCTTATCCCTATACTTTGTTTGAGTGTGTAACATGGTAGGTACTGATCACATATTTTATAAATAGAAAAGAAAGAAAGACACAGTTTATCAGTAACAAATGGGATTTCTGAATGGCGGAGATGTTTTTCACTTTGCAATCAAATGCAATTCTCTCAGTTTTCTTGATTGGTATTAAACGGAACTCTACCTTGGATCCAGGAGCTGCAATGGCATTTGCTACCTTATAATTCATGGGCTTGAAGGGTAGCAGAATTTACCACCCCAAAACATGCCTCTTTGTCATAAGGATGATTTTGAGCTGAAGGCAGTTAAGAAGAAGTTGGTACAAGAAAGGCTCCTTGCCCCCACCCTGTTTGGCTAAAAGCAGGACGTAAATTCGTAAAGGGTGTGTTCCCCCGTTCCCTGTCTGCCAATAAGAACAGAAGTTAATCAACAGAGATAACTCTAGACTCTCATCAGCCCAGAGACAGCACCAGAGGGCTCTTCATAACAAACCTTGCTAAAAGTAGTCCTCTGGGCGGCTGGCCGGGTGGCTTAGTTGGTTGGAGCGTGAGCTCTCAACAGCAGGGCTGCCGGTTTGATTCCCACATGGGCCAGTGAGCTGCGCCCTCCACAACTAGACCGAGGACAGTGAGCTGCCACTGAGCTTCTGGAGGGGGTGCCACCCGATGCCTCAGTTGGTTAGAGCGCGAGCTCTCAACAACAAGGTTGCTGGTTTAATTCCCACCATGGGATGGTGGGCTGTGCCCCCTGCAGCTAAGATTGAAAACAGCGATTGGACTTTGAACTGAGCTGTGCCCTCCATAAGTAGACTGAAGGACGACTTGGAGCTGATGGGCCCTGGAGAAACACACTGTTCTCCAATATGCCCCAATTAAACAAAACAAAACAAAACAAAAAAACAAAACAAAACTAGTCCTCATCTACCATTAGTTTCCCCATATATTTACCTTCCCAGAATCTGATGCCTCTAGAAGCTCAAAGCCCTTTTCCTTTGTCTTGTCACTTCTCTAAAAATGTATTGTTCTTTTAAGATGCTGTATAAACCCAAGTCCTAACCACTCCATGAGTTACTCACTTCTGAGTTCTCCCATCTGTTTGTGCTGTGCACATATTAATAAGCTTCTGTTTGTATTTTTTCTTGTTAATCTGTCTTTTACCAGTTTGTTTACAGGGCTCCAGCCAGGCAACCTAGGAGGGTAGAGGGAAAAATATTTTTTTCCTCCTCTACAGCCTAATAGAGGAAGAAAAGAATCATGACTTTTTACCATTATACAGCCTAAAATCCACACTAAAATAATCCTAACCTACGAACTTGGAAGGGTGGAGGGAAAAACATTTCTCCTTCCCTACACAGGCGTGTCTCTCTCTCCTGCCAGGGCTCAGACACCCTTCTTCACTGGCCCTTCACAGTCTCTGGGGCCCACTCTCACCCTATACGGGGCCACAGGAGTTATTCTGTGTTGGGACTCGATGAATTGTCAGAGATTTCGTTTTACTGATTATATGTAGGGACTCTGGACTCATCAGAATGGCATGAAGATTATTTTAAGCTAAAAATGTCTGAACGAGCAGCAGTAAACTTCTTTTACTTCTTTTTGAACTTTTTAGCAGAGCACCCCCAACATACAGCCACCATAAACCCGCACGGGGTGGGGGGCCGTCATGGTCAGAAAGGAGACTGACCGCTCTCACCTGGATGAGAACAAACATCACAGACTGTCATGCCTTCCATTTGTTTCCTTAAAAGCCTGTGTGTTTCCTCCAAGTCCTTTTTCCTTAGAAATTCTTTTCTCCCCTGCCTTTCCCTACTAAGTTGGTACATAAACCCTTCTTAACTGTTCAGTTAGTGACTTTTTATGCACTTCCGGATGCATATGAATAAATGCTCTTTCCTCCTGTTAATTTTTTCTTTTGTTAGTTAATTCACAGGCCCCCAACCATTGTAATCTAAGACAGTGGAGGAAAAGTTTTCCTTCCTACAGGACACTAACATTTTCCGGGAACTGTTATTTCCATGTGATGATATCACATGGGGGAAAATGTCAAACGTAACAACATTTAGTGAGAAAACCAGGATTCCACATTGTTTATACAGTCTTTTCACCATTGCAGAAAACAAATCTATGCACAGAAAAAAATAACTGGCCTCCGTACCTGGTCATCAGTCCTAGAATGAGGTCTGAGGGATGAGACTGTGGAGGAACGGGTAGGGTAATGGTCAGATAGGACATGGGGACAGAATAGAAAGTCTAGAAGCAGAAACATGTATTAGGGAATTGGTGTGTGATAGAGGTGGCATCACAGGTTAGTGGGGAAAAGTTATATTATTTAATAGGTGATATTGGGAGTCTAACTCATCATATGGAGAAAAGCAAACATCTGACACCACCTCACACTACATACAAAAGTAAACTCCAGTGGAACTTAAGAGTGAACGGTAGATCTATGAGGGTAATAGAAGAAAAGATTATCTTTGTGACTTTGGGTGAGGAAGGATTTCTTAATAAAACTAAATGTATAAACCCTTTCAAAAGTAAGGGTTTCTGTTGAACAAAGGTGCCACAGACAAATTTAATAGGAGTGATAGGCCGGGAGAGGATGTTTGCAACGTCTGAAATAGGCAAGGAACTAGTATTTAGAATGTATGAGGAGCTCCTGAAAGAAAAGAAAATACCCCAAAACAGCCTGTTAAAAAGTGGGTGAAGGCATGATAAGAGGAGGCACTCCGCAGAAAAGAGAAACTCACATGGCTAAACAACATATGCAGTGTTCAGCCTCATTAGCAATTAGAAATGCAAATAAAAAGAACCACATGCCTCGTACTGGCAAACATTAGAAAGCAGGATAATACCTAGAGTTGGCAGCATGTGACAAACCAAAGCCCCCAAGGGCAGGCCGTGTGCGGAGCAGTCAGTGGTGCTGAGTGCATGACCCACAGACAGGCATAACGCACAAACGCTGAAATAGGATTGTCAGCGGGTACAGGGATGTGCTTTGCAGCGTTATTAGGACAACAAGAAATTAGGGCTGCCTAGATGTCCATCGCTATGGGAATAAGAAAGCAAAAGGCTGCGGATACAGATAATGGAATACGAGGCAGATAGAAGCAATGCACTCTGTTTATGTACAGCAACCATGAAAAGAGATACCATGCAAAACATGGTATTGAGGGAAAGAGTAAGAAAGATCATAATTTTATACCATAGTCCCTTTTATGTAATTTATAAACACACACACACACACACACACACACACACACACACACGTCAACATTATATTTTTCCATAGTCCATTAGCATGTAAGCTCCATGAGTGCAGATTACAAGGTTTTGATGGTCTCTAAGTGTTCCCAACCTCTCGAACTTTTCATGTGGTAAGTGTAAAAGAAATATTTTTTGAATAATACATATTGACATATATACATACATGTATACGCATTATATATATAATACACATACATGTGTATTATATATATACCATATATACCGTGTTTCCTCAAAAATGAAAATAAGATCTAGCAGGACATCAGCTCTAATGTGTCTTTTGGAGCAAAAATTAATATAAGACCCGGTCTTATTTTATTATAATATAAGACTGGTATCATATAGACTGGTATCATAAGACCAGGTATAATATAATATAATACTGGGTCTTATATAAGACCGGGTCTTATATTAATTTTTGCTCCAAAAGACGCATTAGAGCTGATTGTCCGGCTAGGTCTTATTTTTGGGGAAACACGGTGTGTGAGTGTGTAAATAAGTAAATAAATACATTGAAGTGGGTGCTTTTTTGGGGTGGAGGAGGATGGGAGTGAGGATTAAGTATGAAGGGAAACAAAAATATGATGATGTTCCATCAACTGAGTCACTGTATTCCATATTCCAATTCCTGCAGCTGGAGGTAGGGGAAGCCCGAGCGGGGCAGCATACCAAAATATGAATTGTTCTTAGATGGTGGGATTAATGCTGATTTTTTTGTTCCCTCTACTTCTCTATATTTTCTAAAAATTCTCTAACCAGTGAGTTTTATTTTCATCACCCCAAACCGAACACTTGAAAATATTTTTTCTCATCCTTGAGAGGGGCCACGGCCCATTACCAAGTTCCCCCATTCCTTCTGTCAGCTTCCTCCCACCTCTTCCTCGCCCTGCCTCCCCAAATGTGCCATGCACACACCGTTACAGAATTCCAGTATCTCTGTCTCCGCTGTGCCTTGGTCCATAGAACATATCAGCAGTCTCTTCCTTCTCTTCTCCACGGGCCCCTGGTATTAGGACTGTCTTTGCTTTCCCAGAATAACTGACCTCTGGCTTCCATTCTGCCCTGCTGTGAGGGTCAGCCTGGATTCCGGGTCTGTCCTTCCCACTTCATCTCAGCCTGGTGCTGCCCCACTGTATTGGGTCGAATAGCGTTCCCTCCAAATTCACAGCCATCCTGGAACTTCCGAATGGGACTTCGTTGGAACTAGGGTGGGTGTGGCAGGTGTGATCAGGATGAAGTCCCGCTGGAGTAGGCGGGCCCCTCATTCCGAATGACTGACCCTTAGGAGGGAGGGTAAGAGGCATAGAAAACCACACAGGGAGAGCACTGTGTGACAACAGAAGCAGAGGTTGGAGTCATGTGTTTACAGCCAGGGATCGCCAGGGAAGCTGGAAGAGGCAAGGGAGAATCCTTTCTAGAGCCTTCAGAGAGGACACGGCCCTGCTGACACCTTCTTTCGGACTTGTGGCCTTCAGCACTGCGACAGAGTAAGTTTCTGTTGTGTGAAGTCACCGTGTTTGTGGTCCTTTGTTATAGCAGCCCTAGGAAACTAATACATCCATCTAGACTCAACTGGGTGTTCACCAGTGAGGATTAAGGGTGCCTAGAAAAGCCTGGCCTGCCCCCAGTATCCTCCTGGCCTGGCATTCTCAGCATCCCAAACTTTGGAGGAAGAAGAGGGAGAGGTCTACTCTGCACCTTTATGTATGCTAAAACCAGCTCCAGTTGAACAAAAATCAGAGATAAAATTTAGCCATTTTCCTCTACTTTAACGGAAGATTTACTTGGTCCATGTAGCCAACGGAGGGAGAAAGATGTCCAATGCAGAAGAAAGATCGCAGTCCAGTGGAATCCTTTCTCTTATGGGGCCGTCACTCCTGAACCACATTGCAGTACCTCTGTGCTGGCAGTGCTTTGAATGCAACAGTTTGGCCAGGCCTGGGGCACGCCTTTCTCTGCCTGCAAAGGTCAGGGTGGAAAACCCGACTGCTCATCCCTCTCCTGCCCTCCCGCTACTCCACTGGGCTCCTCCCTGGGAGGAGAAAATAAAGAGCAGGCTGTGTTCTGCCTCCTCTCCTTGTGTCTCTCCACTGCCAGAGCAGCCCTGGGAGCATTGAGACCCCTGAGACCCCAGGGGCAGAAGAAGCAGGGTCTTGGGAGCCCACAAACAAGAAAGCTGGTGGCCTTCTCTGACTGCACGGGGCCCCGGGTTGAGATCTGCTGGTCCTGCTGCACTCCTGTGCCACTTCTCCCCTTCCTGGGAGGACCTTTCCTTCCCACCGTAGCCATCCAACTCCTTTCAGTCTCATCCCCTCCGATCCACTTTCTATAGTAGGCGGAGTGGATCTTTCCAAACTGCCCGTATCAGTCACTCCCTCCCTGGCTGAAGCCTTCCGATGGCTCTCCATTCACCCTACAATAAAATCCAACTCCTTACCATAGCTGCCAGTGGCAAGGTCATGACTGAGGTGTTCTTTTTCAGCACCTCTATTACCTGCCACCTCTCCCTCTCACTCCCTACAACGCGGAGCTACTTAAATTCTCTACTGGGCCTCTCTTCCCCTCTCCGCACTGGGCTATTTCTTGTGCAGTTTCTGTCCCTAGAACTGTCTTTCCCATTTCCTGCTGTCTGCTTATCTATCTCATACCCTCGGGTTTCCTTTAAACACTGTCTCCTCTGAGAAATCTTTAAACACATGCTCGTGCACGTGTGTGCATGTGGGCGCACCCACGACTGAACACTCTACACCATTTGTAAAGTGATGTTTATTTGTGAGATTATGTGAGGAACGTCTGTCTCCTCCACTAGACTAGAAGGTCCTGAGGGCAGGAATTTTATCTTGTTCATCATTTCATCCCAGCGCCCAACCCAGAGCCTGGCTTATTCGTACTAGAGACTTAATGAGTATTTGTGGCATGAGTGCTGAATTTTCAGATAGCTCTGTAACTAGGATCCATCCAGTTCTGCTGTGCTGTGGGTCTCCAGACCGTAGTCCCGTCCTACCCTCCTGACACATGTTTTCCACCTTTGATCTGACTGTGAATTTGCTGCTAGTACAGCGCATGCCGCCATGTTGATGGTGTGTGCAGATCCTTGATTAATGGCACCCTATTAGGGGTAATTATATAGCATTGCAACTTTTTTCAGAGAAAAGTCCTGCATTTTCATCATTTCCATTTGATTTAATTTGTGCCACTACTCGTTGACTAATATTCTCTAAGAACTGGCTCTATTTTCTCCATATCTCTGATAGTTCAGCCTGATAGCTGCATTTGTATAGGAAATGATTTTTTTCCTCAATTTTTTGTGTGTAATAATGAATCTTTTCCATGGAGATGTTTTTCAAAAAGTAATCTCTGTATTTGGCAGGAACTCTGCCTATCCATTTCCTCCTTCCTTCTCTGCTCCTCTATTTTTTCCTGCCCACGTCGCTTCTTTTCACAGCAATATTTTAGTAGCACTCCAGGCTTATTCAGTTTCAGTGGTCTGCATTTTGCAGTTGGAAAATATTCCCTTGGTCTGTTTTTAACCATGGAGCTCACATGTATAGCCTATACTTTTCCTTGTTCTGGAATGATTGCTCGGTGGGGAGGGAAGGAAGCTTAGAAGTCAGGAAGACCCTCTGAATAGACGACTTGCTGAAACTTAAGTTGTGTTTAAGAGGACAAGTTGTGGTGCTGAAAATACAGTGGGCTTTGGGGAACAAGGAGGGGCCCCCGTTGAGCTCTCTGGGGATAAACTGTGTACTTATTATGGGTAAGGTTCTCGGCAGAAAGTTTTCTATTCTTCATCCCATCTCTCACCAACATCCTGGGAGGTCATTATTCATTAATTCACTCACCAACTCATGTATTTATTGTGCTGAAACTAGGTCCTTAGGACTTAATACTAGGGACTTTCTTGAGTTTAAATGGGATAAGACACAGGAAGCTCTTAACAACTGGGTAAATCGTGATGTCATTTACAGAGATTAGGGTAAGAGCAATTGTTTGGGTGGGGAACACAAGCATTCCATTTTGGACATGTTAGAATTCTAATACCTTCTCCCCGCCCCCCAATTTTTCAAATAAGAAAACTAACTTCCAGTAGATGCCCAAGATCATGTGGCTGCCAGGAGATGGCTCTGGGACTGGAACCCAGTTCTTTGCTCTCTACTCCACAGCATGGCTGCCCTCGGTGCTGAGTAGAGCCTGTCCCTGCCCCTGCCCCTGCCCTCCTCTAGCAAAGCGGCCTCCATTATGCCACTAAATACCTGACCACCCACTTAAAGTTTCCCTGTGTTTTATAGGCTGATACTCTTGGCATAAACCCTAGAAAAGGAAAAGCATTTAACTCTAGGCATAAGTTGTGACCCAATAAAGAAGTGTCATTCAAGAACACATACATTAGCTCATTTGCCTTTTAGGACTCATGAATGAATGCTTTGGCGAAAGTGCTCCTCTAGGCACTTAGATAGAAAAACAGGAAAAGACAAGGCCGACATGCACAGAAGTCACCACTGTCCCTTCTCCTGAGATAAGTCAGTCCCCGAGTCTTGCTGTCAGTTGTGGAAGCCCATGATCCTGGCCCCAGTGTACACCTGTCCACTGGCTCTGACTGTACCTTACGTGTGCGTGCCTCGTGGGGGCCGTCCCTTCCGAGCTCCTCACCTGACATCTGTGACTATTCTCTTCTCTGCCTGCATTCTGCACCACCAGGTGCTCAAGCAGAGGGCTCGGGTGACCCAGGCAGATCCCTGAGGACATAGGGGATGATATGTGAGTGAGTGCTTGGAGGAGTTTTCTGCCGGTCTTAAAAAAAACTTGCTTTTAAAACCTGCAGCCTGTACAAGTTAAAAACTGTTTTCCCAATGGAGAGGGAAACCATGTTCAAGTCATTTCCTGCTAAGTGGCATTTGTTTACACTACCAGCCACGTTTTCAAACTTCAAGGAAATGTATTTTCCCAGGGTGTTTAGTCTATAAAATTTTAAAACCCTAAAAATAGTCGAAGCATGTGAGAAACAGGTGCAAACAGATTCTACTGGAGGCTGGAGGCACCCGGCTTCTTCAGCCTTCGATGCCTCCAGGCCCAGGGTGGGCCTTCCCTCAAGCTTCCTGACTCCAGAAGCCCAGAATTCACATGCGCTGTGAGCTCTTCCTGCCCCAGTACAACCAACCACAGTACAAAGTCACTCCGCCTCCCTCTCCCCTCGTCTTCCCTCTTCCATTTTGATAAGTTTGCAAGCAGATTACAAACTGTCATCTCAACAGCTTTACCTTCCACAGTAGGATCTCGCTAGAGACTCATAGCAGGTGACAAATTAGTCTGATTTATCATAATTTGCATTTTTAATCTGTGGTATTTTAGGCCCAGACAGGTTTTTTTGTGGGTCTTAAAATGGCAACACATTGATACATAATTCATTATCTGTTTTTCATAATACATGTGGTTAGCAACCCATTGACAAACAGAAAATTCATAAGCGGTTTAAGCAAGATGGAGTTACTTCCAGCTTTAGCTTTCTCCTAGTCTCCCCTCTGTGGTCTAGAAGAATAAATTGTTTGTGACTGCAGCACAATCAGCAGCCTCCATGCTGATGTTTTGTCAACAGGAAAAGCTTTCTCAGTTGTAGCCTTGTTACTATTCAGAATGACCAAATCTTAAATAACTAAGGTAAAGTGTTTGTTGAGCTTCCACAGTTCCCTGACTTGGGAACACTGGGTACTTTTCAGTTTAGGCAAAAAGGTGAGGGAGCCAGAGAGAAGATACCTCCCGTCCTCATCCTGCTTTCTCTTTCCTTTCAAAGCCTTAAGCCTCACTCTACAAATTCCTTTGTCCTTTCCTTCCCCATTATCCCGACCCCTTCCCCCCCGCCAGGCATTGGTGTTGGCATAACTCTAAATTGGAAGAAAAATTTAACAACACCTGTAATCTGCTTGAAACAGCAGCTCCACAGATAAACAACATAAATAGGCAGAATGCCCAGGATTTTGACTGGAAGACACCAGCAAAATAAAGGGGACCCTAAACAAAGCAATTTTATCAGAAAGATAATCAGTAAAGAAAACCAAGCAGATTGATTCAAGAGAAATGTAGAGACCTTACTGTGTTCTTGCTGACAGAAGCTGTAACTTGACCGAGACAGACAAACTCCTTATTTCTCCATTGCTACTCCAGGTGCCTCTACACAGAGAGAGCCTGTTCCATCAGTGAAACACCTCTGAATAGTCCATCCCACGCCAACCTTCCCCTTCTCTGTCTCCTACTGCACAGATAAACCAATCAATGCAAATGTCACTTGCTGGCAGTGCTCCCAGACCCCACATGTTAGGTACTCTGGTCAAGACCAGGAAGACACACTCTCCCCTCCGGGACTGGAGTGGCCATTGGCACCATACAGGGCAGCGTATGACTGGTCTTGAGTTATTTAATGTGGGTTGATTTGATCTCGTTAGTGACCTTGTAACCATCCTTAGCTTCCCCATTTCACTGTGTTCATCAAATACCTCTATTAAATCCATACACGTGGGAGTTTAAACCATAGATAAAACTAATCACTTGCTTTATCAGTTGAAATGATTATCCTTTGAGGATTTCCTTCATTTCCTTCATTAAGTATTTATGGAATGTTTACTAGATTACTGAGCACCATTCAAGGTACTAGGAAGGCCTCCATGGCCACATCAAGTTTCAATATCTTTCTAGACCCAAGAAGACCAGAGAGACATAAGAAAATCCTTGAACAGCTGCATAATTTCCACACTAAAAATAATGGTTTTCTAGCAGGCATCTGACTCCAGCCACAGTTTACTTTAGACCTTGACAGTGGCTGTATTTCTTGCTAATGACTAGGCTCTATTCTGGTGATGAATTAAAGAGACTCCAAAGACAATTGCCTCAGTTGCTGACTCTGGGCTTTCATGCATGATGTTAGGAAGAGTCACTCCCAGAATGAGTGTTTTAGAGGATTTGGAGGATGACATATGACATCTCCTTTGAAAACCTGATAGCTTTTTTACACAGTTGATGACATAGGGTCATCTCCATAACACGTGGCTATCGTCAGCAATGCTTAGTGCCTTTAAAGCAGAATAGACTCCTAAGGAGTGCGCTTTAGAACACATACACTTACTTTTTATTCTTTTTATTACAATTTGACTTGCCTCTTGCTAAGCTGCTGTCTTCTCTGAGAAGATTTAGAATGTCAGGAATGCACATACAAAGATAGTTGAATAAGTAATAAAGTTCTAAAGGAATGCCTATGTTAATTTGTACTGTACCATTTGTCGACAATCTGAAAGACATTATTTCAAACAAAGGTAACGAGGGGGGATGCTAATAGACACCAAATGTACTTATGCTAACTTTTATTCTGTGTAAGTCGTTGCACTGTAGAAAGGAATTATCATCATGTTAGTAGTGTTCTTAATTGTCCAAAATTTTCATAATTTTTAAATCAAAATATCATAGTAAATGCTTTTAGCAAACTTCCAATTTTAGATATTATATATACTCAAATATGCCAGACTTCAAGTTTTAGTAGAAGGAAACAAATGGCCCAGATGTAATTCCAAATGTTAGTCTAGCATCACTTTATTTATTAAGGCTGGCAGGCTCCCAGATTCCAGATAACTAGAGAATTGTGTAATTATCCAGGTAATCTGATCCAGAAAACATTTTTTTGCTTGAATTGATTTTTCTTGGCCAGAAATATCTCAGTTCATTGGCTTAGCCATTTCATAGCCTATCCAGATTCAGTCTGAAGCCCAGAGAACAAGCAGAATGCCACCAAGTTTCCTTGGCACATCACTGGCCTCATTGCTGGTCAGTGGAGTTTATTGTGCAGAAACAAGGAAAGAAGAGGCAATGGCTATATTCCTTATGCGTTTCTTTGGGTAGCTCTACATCTACAAACACCAATTTTTCTAGATGAGGCTGTAAGCAATGCAGGATTTAGGGAAGTGTCTCCAATTCAGTAGGTGTGTCCAAGATGGGGGGACAGATGGAGTAAAATTAGTTTAATTCTAGTATCCTTCATCTATTCACAATCCTTGGTGCCCTGCAGCTTCCGGTAGGCCTGGCTCTGCTGTCCCTAGCGAAGGGGGGTCCCATTCCCACAGAGAGGCTTCCATGGCCTCATGCAGACACAGCTACATTGTCCGCCTCTTTAGTCCCAGTGCCTCACTCCACGTGCTCTAATTCATCTTACTACCAGTCCAGCAAATTCCCCAAACTCTGGTTTTCATCATTTTAGTCCTCAAATCCCACATTTGCAGTGGCGCTCACTTCCTGCAGGATGACACCCGAAGTGCTCAACCTGCCCAGCAGGGTCCTCACATCTGCCTCCAACTCATCTCTTCTGCTTTCTCCCATGGGCCTCCACAGGAAGCCTTTATTCTAGTGACAGGCTTCTGGTCGGTCCCCTGCCTGCTGTGGGCCATTCTGGACCACTCCTTCACTTGCCTCCTCTGCATGCCCACCTCTCTCTTCCCACTAATCCAGTTCCTCCTGCTCAGCAAGTCCCAGACCCATTCTGCTTCCTCCTTTGAGATTTCCCTGAACCACGCGGGCCATGGGGTCACCCTTGCTGTGAGTAGGTACCCATCCTTGGCACCTGATTGTGTCTCATGCAGGGGAAGCTCTTACACTGACATCTTTTTAGGACAATGAACTATTCTTCTGCAGGTGACATCTTTTCCCAGTGCCGTATCAGCCCCACATGTGACACGTTTTTGTATGCTCCATGCCATCATAGGCTCTGATTGAGTGGCAGGAGAGAAATTAGGAGCCCAGTTGTAGATTCCACTCTTCCAGCCACATCTTCTGTGGAAGAGAATCCCTTTATCATTCAGATAAAGACAAATGAACCTCTGAGAGGCCCAATGCAAGAACAAGGCCGGTGACTCTCAATTTCCTGTAATGACCAAGAGCTGGCTCTGGGGTCTGAGTGCCTATATCAGAATAATGATTTTTCTACTTCCTGTCTAAATTATATCTATCTCTGTGCCCTTATATAAAATGAGGATAATAATGGTATTCATATCAGTGGTTGTTGAGCGGATTAAACAACCTCATATAGTAAGGCATTTAGTCCATGGCACACAATAAGTACCACTAAATGTTTGCTTTTAATTATTATTAAACACTGTCAGAAGAATTAGGTCCTGATCTTGTCTTGCAGGGGGAATATCAGTTGACAGAAAAGCAGAGGCCCACTTTTGAATAATAGACCTTAGCGATGGGTCTCCATCCCCTAGGCTAGCTGAGGTCCAGGCATTCTCAGGGTGGCTGGATTACAGGGCTTTGCCCTGGGCCCATCTACTGGGGTGACAAGCCCAACTCTACAGAAACGGTTTTCTTTGCATTTTCATATACCCCCTCCTCAGCCTTTTGCCAGGACAGTAGCAAGAGCTTGCTAAATTGAGAAAAGGCTGCAGCCAAGTCTTTCTAGCATTCAATATGAGACTGAATCTAAGATCAACACAGTGCAGGTTGGGATAGAGATATGAACAAGACAAATCAAAACCATGCAGATGAGACAACCAAGAAGTCCAAGACCTGGACTAGGAAACCACCACAGGTGTTCTAGACACTCCTGAGGTCCCTCAGGGCAGAGCTCAGGCATTTAGACTAGAGCCATTAGACAATCCTGCCTGCATGCTGTGTGGGTTTGTGCTTAAGTCAGCGCTTTACCGCATTTATGTGGTTTCAGATATTCCACCTAATGGGCTGCTTTTTCTCAGGCCTACATCTGACGGAGGTCGAGGAAGTGGCCTTCCTCCCCGTGAGCCTGAAAGGCAAGACCCCGAGGCCTTTACCCCGTGTCGGACCGGAAGACAACCCGTCCGGCTACCGGACACTCCCGAAGAGCCCGCCGCGCAAGCCGCCGGCAGCGAGGTGAGTGGCGATTTACCTTGAATTCAGTCTCAATGTTGGCTAGTCTGGCTAACTCGTTGCTGAGCTCCAGCGCCGTGAGGACAGGGTCTTCGCTGGACAGGGACAAGTAGGCGGCGCTTGCCAGCCCCTTGTAGGCGTTCATGCGGGAGCGCGAGTGGCTGAAGGAGTCCTTCCGCTGCTTCTCCGTGCACTCGGCGCACTTGCAGAAGTAGTCGTGTGGGCGCTCGATGCGGGCGCCTTTGAGCAGGAGGATGTGCACGATCTCGTACTCCTGGCAGTGCGCGGCCAGGATGATGGGGGTGATGTCGTGGGAGAAGCGCGTGCCGTCCTCGTCATAGGCGTAGAAGTCGTCGTCGCGCAGCTCCTGCTCCAGCGGGCTGAGCGTCAGGCGCTGGCCCTGCGCGAAGGCCGGGTGGCTGAGGATGGCCTCCACGATGCGCACGTAGCCCTTGCTGATGGCCAGCAGCAGCGCGTCCCCCACCCGCGCCAGGTTCTCCTTCTTGAGCAGCAGCTCCGTGACCTCCAGGTGCTCGTTGCCCACCGCCAGCTGCAGCGCGTTCTGCCCCATGTAGTCCACGCAGTTGAAGTTGAGGGTCTTGGATTCCTCTAACATTTTCCTGACCACCGGGATGTTTCCGTACTCGGCCGAGTCCAGGAAGCGCTCCTCCTCGGCGGTCAGGCTGGTGCCCTTCTCGTTGAACATGTAGGCGGGGCCCCGGATGGCCTGGCGGCGGCCCTTCTCCCGCAGCGTCGTGTGCCTGCGCTGCATGTTTTTGAAGGTGCTGCTCCCCAACCTGTGGGGCGACAAGGCAGAGATGCTGCGTTACTCTCCCACGGGCCTGTGGGCGCCCCAGGGGCAGAGCAAACGAAAGTTGTTGAGATTAAAAAAAGAAAGTCGTGATTGAAATCTTAAGAGAAATTGTGAAACCTTATTAGAAATCACTGTCTTATCCCTGAAGTTACGACAGATAGGATGACCTGAACTGTCCTTATGCAGATAGAAGAACATTGATTTTGTTACCCAGCATCTCTGCCCCGTGGGTGGAGAAGTGGTGGCAGAGCTGAAATGTGGGCCTAGGTGGAGTGTGATGGGGGATGAGGTGGCAGGTGTGGGGTACTGATGTAGCTGACACGGGCCAAGGGCTCCTAGTCGTTTTTCCATTTGTGCAGAATTGAACACGTCATTTACCTTCTCTGTGCTTTTCATACAACGCTTCTCTAAGCCTTTACCTGTACAATGTGGATACCTGTTTGTGTGCTGTAGGGTCCATAGGAGGATCCAGTGAGGTGATGTGCATATAGTTGGTTTGATTCTGTCCCCTCCTGCCTACTGGTACGCCCAGTTCTCTGTGGGCTGTGCCACAGAGATGGCCACCAGGATACCGCTGCCTCTGGTTCCACCAGGATTTTGCTCCCAGTGAGCTCCCGCACGATGACAGAACCGTCCTGATGTGCAAGGATAGCCACACCCCTGTTTCTACATCCAGTGCTAGACGCTGTGGGGACTGCTTGCTTTCCGGTCCCCACAAAGCCTAAGAACCTACTGATGGCAAGATGTGGCCGGGAGCACCATTCCACTTACTCATGGCACTGCAGCAGCCCTCCTGAAAAAATTCAGCTGTAACTTCTCAGGATTGAACCTGGGTTTTTATATGGAGGGGAGAACAGGTCAATTTTTATGCTAGGTTCATTTCTAGCTTGTTCTTTCCCACTGTGGCATAGTGTAGAGGTTAATGCTATTAGTAATAGCAGTTAACATTTATTAAGCACGTATTATACTCCAGGGACTATACTAGGGAGTTAATATACTTCACATGTATTACTTGTATAATTCTTGTATCAATCCTATAAGGAAGATACTATTATTATCTTTACCTCAGATGAAGATACTGAGACATGTGAGGCTGAGAGACAGGCTTTGAAATCAGGAAGTCTAGAGTCAGAATCCTGGCTCCAGTTTTGCAAGTCTTGTGACTTTGGACAAGTTACCTAACCTTTCGTTTGCCAGGGTATTAAAATGGCAGACTAGAGAAAATAACAGCTATAGTGTAATGTGAGCCGGAACCAGGTACCCCATCTCCAGCTAGCCTTGAGACCTTGAGCAGGTCCCCAGCTCAAGATGCTTTAATTATAAAATAGTCTGGACCAGATGTTCCCTAGCTTTCTATGAACTTGAACATTTCAAACTTCTCTGATTCTCCAGTTGGCTCATCCATATTTTCTGTCCTCCTTTTCTGGTCTACCCCCACTCACTCATTATTCAAGGAATATTAGAATGGCATACATTCCGATAAGAAAGTATCCATTTTAAAGAGTAAGTACTTGGGGATTTGTTTTGAACTATATTTCATGTTCCTAACTGTCCTTTTGTTATTGCTCATGTCACCATGCATAAATAATACTCAGTATTTCATTCAAGCCATTTGTAAAAAAACAATCACAGAGGAAGGTTTTTATTAAACTTAGTGTTTGAGATTAAAAAAAATAGTGTCACTCAGTTTTAGCATTTTTTTTTTTTTTTTTAATAATTGCACTTGCTTTTGTTTTCTGCTCATTTTTCCTTTTGACCTGCTCAACCCTTTTGGGTTTAGCTCCTTTAGGAGGCCCTGTCTGGTATAAAGCGGACTTCGAGGTCAGAGCATGTACTTTCTGCCTAGGCCTGAGTCACACTTCTTGGAGAAACTGCTATTCAGCGGAGCAGCTTCTTTCACTGCAAAAAGTAAAAGGAATAATTATGGGCAACTCCCTCAAAAGGCAGCTGTGGGTGATAAATCCTAAAAGAGAGTTCTGTGCTCCTTTGGGAAGAGCATCTGAACGGCCTTCCACTTTTCTAAAGTGCACTTTGATCGGAGGTTGCTGGGGAAAAGATTCTTAGGATTCAAGTTCATGAGCTCCTTCCGAGTCCATTGCTCTCAGCAATTCCATCATTCCAGGGAGAGAGCCTGCTCATTGGTGCCAAACAGACTGTAGATTGGGAGTCCAACAGAGACCCTTTCAGGAGAGAGGGACTCATAAACAGGGCGTAGTACGCACTTATTATCTTAGGTTTTTCAAAAGGAGAAGAGGTGACTGAGTTGAAAGCTAAGCAGTCACCTCATTTTTATTCCCAAAGGGCCTATTTCAGAGGATGTTATGAACTCAGTTTCAAGGTCTGTCATCTGGGTACACAGACTCAGGTGGGAATTGAGCCAGAAGACTAATAATTTTCTTCGTATAATGACTTAGCCTGTCCTCTGATGAGGCTTCTACCCCTCTCAGGAGCGCCTCTCTGGACTTAGACATCCAGCATCTGAGCAGTGTGTCAGAGATGAAATGGCAGCTGTCCTAGAAGGAGCTTGAGCTTGATTTCATATCCCTTTTCCATTAGAGGTCTGCTCAAGAGGCAGAATAGGTCAGACTCCAAGGTCAAGGGTACACGACTATTACACAGCAACAAGCCATGGGGAAATTAATTCAAAGCAAATGTAATAACTACTGAACCAAGTCAGAACAGAGAAATATTTCGTAAAGGAACACATAAGTACCCAATCTGAATTCAGAATCCACATGAATATCGTAGATGCTACAGCCTGTAAACTTAAAGGATGTTAAAGCATTGTTTGTTAATTCACCTCCTTAAACAAACAAGCAAAAAGCAAGGTATAAGCATTCTCATTTTTAGGTAGGTGATGCAAAAAGACTAAACCTTAGGGCAAATAATTCCTGCAAAGAATCTAGAGCATTATATATATCTTGCTGTTTCTGTAATAATTATGTCTTATCAAAGCAAAACTATATACGCATGGCTAGTATTTGTCAGAAGTTAAAATGTCCTCACCAGCTGACATGCGTTTTTCTGAATGACCTTGAAAGCAGATACCCAGATGTAGTAAGAAGTAAACAAGCCTCTTTTTCCCAGCCTTGGAAACCTCAGCTCTGAGATACATTTGGATGCTCACAGAATTGTCAGTCCTCCTTTCCTAGCAGAATTTGGCATTGATGAAACCTTATGGGCCTTCAAATCATGTCTGCATACAGCCAGATAATGGGGCATGCTACTCATTGAGATTGCTTCCAACGTCAGGGGTTTCACAGTAGACCCTGGGGCCACATGAATTGATTCAGACATTGATGGAGGCCTTTATCTCACTGGGGGCTTCTTAATAGTTCTGACTCCCGTTTATGCTGATATCCTGTAATGATGCTTTTCAAACATTTATTTTTTTCAGCTTTACTAAGGTATAACTGACAGAATAGTAATATATTCAAATTATATATTGTGGTGATTTGATATATGTAAACATCATCAAAGGAATCCCACCATCTAATTAATTAACACATTCATCATATATATATATGTACATATGTATGCAGAGAGGGGGGGGGAACATTTAAGTGCTAATCTCAATTATATAAGACAGTGTTATCCTATATCACCATGTTTTACATTAGCTCTTCAGACCGTATTCATCTTATGGCTGAAAGTTTGTGTCCGTTTACCAGCCTCTCCCCATTTCCCCATTTAAACACCGTGAATATAGTTAGCCATCATGTCCTTGTCATTTCATGTTGACTTTAGTCAGGCTGAGCCATACATTTCATATGGGTTGGAAAGAATCCACAGAAGATGTGTTAGAAAGATGAAGTCATTTGGTCCACAATAGCTGGCGGCCAGAGCTCACACTCATGAATCAGATGTGTTGCTCTGCTGGACTCTGGGCGTCTTGTCAGTTTTAGGGCCAGCGATGAGCAAAACGATTCTCCCTAAAGTGCAATTAGCATTTGATTGCCCATACTTTAATATTTTTCTTAAAAATGAACTTTGAATGCAAATGCCTTTTTATTTGCATATATTATTGAGATAATGAGTGATCAAACTCATCAAACACCTCAATTAAGATACTGTGTTTTTTCATTTTCCATAAATGCATACATTGACATTTGATGTCATTGAGAATAAGGGTTCCAGTGGAAACAAAACCGTATTTGAGAGGAGAACTGATTATTAAACTCCCTCTTAATCCCTTGGTTGCTATTTTTATCAAGCTGCTCTTAAAGATGCATCAGCTGGTCTGAAGGAAGCCAGATGTCAGTGATCCATGAAAAGTATGAATTCTGTACCCGAAGTCCAGCCTCTGTCATCTGGATACACAGATGAGCATGACCATAAAACCCTTTGGAGACAGGGATTGTCATTAATTACTGATGAAGGAAAGGCCACTTAATCAAAATGCCTTTTTAGAGATATTTGTTGTCTTTTGAAGAAAATTGCTACATGCACCATAGGACTCTGTGGAAATTTCTCAGGCCTGAAACCAATTCAGTCTGTAACATTCCACAATTGAACATATAATAGAACCAAACAAAATTTAAGAGTCAGTTCAGTCACCCAGGAAAACCCAGTTCTGATCTGTGTATCTTCTCTCAAGTGTACATATTCTGAATTTCAGTCCAGAGCCACAGTGATGAAATAAATAGTCAAGAGATTTGGAGTCTTCTCCTAAACCTCAGTTCCCTTACCAATGGAAAGGGAATAATAAAATCTATCCTTCTGGATACTTTAAAGCCTTTTACAAATGTCCATGACAATAAAGATCAAAACCTTGCATATCAATACACTTAAGTAAATGATTATAAATGGGCTTACTCTACATTGATATATTCAGCTTGGCTATCTTTCTAAATGACTATAAAATAGTGATAGTTAACATATATTACATATTTGCCATGTGCCAGACACCGTGTTAAATACTTTATATTAATTATTATTTTAAATTCATACCAGTCATATGATAAACTTAGCTATTTTCCTCACTGGCTAATCATAATGATTGGCATTTATTACAGATTAACCACGTTGCAGGCACATGCTGAGTATTTTACATGCATTAAATTCTCATAACGACTACATGATAATAGGTGCTATTGTCATCCCCATTTAATAGCTGATGAAATGAAGCTCAGCTGAATTAACCACTTTACAAAGACTACACACCTTAGGAGTGATAGACCCATTATTAGGAGTCTAACCTGTCTGATTTCAAAGCCCATGTTTTTGGCTGGGATACTGCTGCCATCCGTTCTCCTCCTCCTGCATTTTTTTCTAAGTTTCTTTAGACTAAATTTTTCTGTTAGAGTGCAGGATCCTTGAGGGCCAGAGAATGTTACTTGTTTATATGGTATACATATGTACCTAGCATCTAGTACTCCTGATGCCTGGCGTATGGTGCATGATCAAATAATGTAATAAATTCTTAAATACTTGAATTAGGGTTGGTCATTAAAAAAGACCAAAAAAAGAGAGGTGTTAGTCTTTACCAGTGGCCTCCTCACAAATGTAGGAGCTGTGTAATCCTTTAACTACTGTTTCCTATTTGTAATTGAGTTTCAAGGCAAAATTAGTTTCCAGTTAGCTCCACTATAAATAATGGCCCATACATTGCTAAATGAAACAGCTAATATCAGAGGGTGTATTAAGTTCCTTGGGTGAGTGGGACTAAAAACTGAGGGATTCCCACTTCTGCATAATACTCCTAATTTTAAAAATGTATTTCCAAAGGCGTCCAACTTATTTCTAAGTATCATCGTTCTTATTCTGTTAAAGTTGAGGTAAGATAGTGCATATAAATTACAGTGCCTGGTAAGTGCTCTAGCAACATTGGATAATATTAACTATTGTAGTTTAATACCATTATAATAATTGTGTATCTAAAGCATTCAAGTTGCCATCTAGTGACAATAATTTGCTTGTACAACACAGGCATTTTGAATAAGAGAAAAAAAGACATCCACTTATTTATCCCATGAATATATATGAGTTCATATATACCTTGCCAGTCAGGTCCTACAGGAAACAAGCAAAGTATCCTTCTGCTTCTCATTACAATACATTATGTTGAGATATATTTCCCAAACAATTCTGCTAATGTGGGATATTTTTTTCCCCACTGCATCTTGGATTGAAAATATTGCATAGTGTTCCTGAATGTTAAGAAATGATTTTATCAGCAATTTAGTTTCCACCAAATCATCATTTCTCTAAACATTATTTAGAGAAGAGGTTATTCTCAGTATTTTCAAACCACCTTATGTATTAGCCTTCCAAGTATAACTAGTGCTTTGTTTGTGCTGCTTTTATTTCTTCTTTCTTTTTAAATCCTTATTTGTCTCTTTGGAACTGGGGAGTTATGAAAATGTATGTCTATATCTCATTGTGTATAGCTCCAGATAGAGCTGATAGTTATGTTTTTTTAAAAAATTCGAATAGTTACGTTATTTCCCCCCAAAGATTTGCCTTGGAATAAAATAGATATGTGTAACCTTTTGATTGCATCATTGACCTCTGTGACAATAGTCTGAAATGAACATCTATTACCAAGGAAGTAAGAGAGGCCCTTACATCATGGAATGACAATAGTGAAGAAAGTAACATGCTGAATATTTCTCTGGGGGAGAAATGTTGATTGCTTTTCCTGAGCAAGAGATCCTGGCAGCTCTTATCCAGGATACCACATGCATCTGCCGTTAGCCTCGATGAGGCTCCACATAGTTCTGATTTTTTCTGGGTTAATTACTGCCTAAAGGAGTTAGCTAGTCTGTATGCCGCTAAGCTTAGGAGCAAGTGTTTTGGGAAATAAATTTTTATGAAATTATAATTGTGACATAGAACCTTGGTAAGTTACTAAATAATTAAACCAATGCCATTGTTTAGAAGATCTCAGAGAATGAGTTTGAATCATGTCCATAATGAATATTCTGGATTTTATGTGAATTCATTCATAAATCTGATGTGTGCCCAGTGCTTCAGAAATAGGAGCGACCAGCAGGTGGCATGCTGAGGCAAAAATTCATGGAGTGCCTCCAGACAGGGTCAATCATTACTGCCTTTTTCAAATCTACTGTAAATCCATTAAGCCTTGAAATTACAATTAATGGCAATAGCATCTTGGTTATGTCTACTCAATCATATGTAAGTGATTTTACAAATTCAAACTTAAAGAGGGAAATTCTGTGTCCCAGAGTTTCATAGCTCGTGTTAAAGCCCTGCCCAGATTACATCTCTTTTATTAGGAGCATGTTCGTTATGTTGAAATGGCAATAACATAAACGGATGTCTAAAGGACATACTTTCAACAAAGAAAAGGGAAAAAAAACCCCACAATCTTTCTTCTCACCTGTAGTTTTTTAATGGTGGCTTCTTATTAGAATATGGCCTTTTCCCTCCTACCCTCCTGCTTGTATTAAGATAAATGCAAACACACACACACACACACACACACACACACACACACACACACACCAAATTAAGAAGCTGCCAGAACAGAAGTAGGAGAAGAAACAACGCACATAGTTTCTTCTAGGATTAAAACTACACTCCAGCACAAAGGACTGGGGACCAGAATGAGTTATCTGTTTCGAAATGGCTTTGTAAACTTAGACTTTCAATGAAAAGTGAGAAATTCCTCTACTAACTCAAAAAATAAGAAAGATTTCAGATCCAGATTTACATCTAAAAATCCAAACAATGCAGAGGGCTAATAAATAAAAGTTTAATTCCATATTTCAGCGAGAAAACAACCTCTACTGGAAAAAAAAATCAATATGAAAGAATCATCACAGCTGCTTACATTGAGGGTGAAATACGCAGGCTTGTCTCTCCTCTAGTTGACCGGAATCCGGTGTTGAGTCCCGGGCACCTGACTCCCCATGGGTGGTAGTCGAGTAGGTGCCGCTCTCCGTGGTGCTGAAGTGCAGAGCTGGTCTAGTGAGCGGAGTTGCGAGGATGTGAAGGCGCGCTCCGCTGTCCTTTGTGCTGTAATGGTAAAAACTCGCCTTTCGAAGCAGACCCGCCTTACTGTTCTTTTCCTAATCTAGAGGAAATTTCCCAGGGAACATGACGGAGAAGGATCCGTCTGTGAGACTGGCATGTGGCGTGGCAATGAGTTGGAATAGTCCCCACCCCCTCCCCCAGGCAGTAGCTTTGTAAGGGAGGTAGCAACTCTGCCTGGCTCCTCAGGATTTCTACCTGCCCCCCCTCACGCCCCAGAGCAGCGCATCACACACACACACACACACACACACACACACCTCAATTATATAAGGCAGCAGGCTCTGTCTCCTGAGGCAGAATATTCATCTGTTTAAATAAATTAAAAACGAGGAATGAACTGATTTCCTACCTGTTGTATCTTGTGTGTTTACAGAGGGAGGGAGTTAAGAAAACTAAAACCAGAGGAACCTGAAGAATGACAGCAGTAGAGTTTCCTTTAATAAGCTTTAAGGTCACACCCCACTTTGTCTTCTGTGAGTGATGCGTCTTCTAACTCTACCCTTTTGTTTCATACCTTTTTGCAGTGTTTAAGATTAGGAAGAGGTCAGTGTTGTAGGTCAAATCAGATGTTAGTAGCAAGACTTGAAAAAGATTAGCTTTCATTCGTAACATTCCATTTTTTCAAAGGGAATTCCTAATGTAAAAACCCATTTCCTCCATAGTCTCCACTCTGACCAATTGCCATGTTAACAAATGGTTTATGAGTCTTAAACACTAGGTATTTTGATGGCCTTATTGGAGAGAAATCTTAACTGAAATATTGCCTGTGTGAGAGCAACCAGGGTCACTCCCAGGACCTACCTGCGTCACTGAACAATAAATCAGAGTGCTTATTCTTTGAAATCAACTCATGGGTTAAAACTGAGGGCCTGTAAAGACTGTCTCTGTGTGCAAATGCAATACTTAGGATTAAAGAGTTGGCTTATAATGTATTTTGCACAATGCCATTCTGGGTTTATATGCAAATCAGATTGCATTGGTTCATTAACATGCCACTAGCATTTTTTTTTCTTTCTGGAAACAAGGTGGTGTGTGGGGAAAGACCCTGGAACATTGATTCACTTATTAACTGTGTGACCTTGGGCATAATAGTCAACCTCATTGAATCTCAGTCTCCTCATATGTAAATAGTGAGTAACAATGCCTTTTCCCAAATGATGATTAATTGAAATAACATATACAAAGCACCAAGAAGAATTAGCATTTAAGAGATGCAGACTAAGTTTGAATGTTCTTCCTCCAGTCCTTGCTCAAGAGAGGTTAAAGTAATTCTCTACTTAAAACCCTGTTCAAAAGCTTGACAACAAAGTAATTTTATTCCTATAAGCTTCTACACAAGCTTTTCCATGTTAACAATTGTACTGTATTGGATCATGCACCTTTTCAAAGAGAAATTTCCTTAAAATTGAAACTTTTTCTTAAAAAATGTTACAGTCTTGAAGGTCAAGGGAAGTTTTAAAAAATTGGAATCAACAACAAATACATTTAACTTCCTTGAATAAAATGTAATTTTTAAGAGCTATTTAGTATTACACTGAAGAGTAGAGCAAAATATGTGAATCCAGCAAAAGTGTCTTAAACAACCACAAAGTTAAAAGGTTAAGACAGTGATAATGTCCTTTTGATTGGGATCCTCGTTATCACGAGTAGTGGACCAGTGTAGAAAAGGTTCTCTTAATTATAAAATGCTTTCTTAAAAATACTGTGTTGATCAAATTTATGGTGATGGAAGGAGAACTGACTCTGGGTGGTGCACACACAATGGGATTTATAGATGATGTAATACAGAATTGTACACCTGAAATCTATGTAATTCTACTAACAATTGTCACCCCAATAAATTAAGAAAAAATGCTGTGTTGTAGCTTTTAGTCAATAACAATGGAGATGAAATCTTATTATATTCTATTTTTAGTAAATAACCAAGAGAATATTTCCATGAAATTCTGACATGAACCATATTCTTGTTTCCACTCATGATGAGCTCGTTAAAAACAAACCATATTTTAAAAAGTACGCCAATGATGGAACAACAGTTATATGTATATGGAAGACGTGTGCTAATTATTTTATAGGTATATTACTTGAAGACAGGTCAGAGTCAGTACAGACAGCTCTTCAAAAGTGATAGAATAAGATGACATTTCGTGAAGGTTCCATCCTTCAGTGTCCACATTATTAGAGAGCTTTATCACATCTAGAGAATATGATACATGACATTTAGGTAAATGCTTGTAATCTGAAAAATGTCACATACATATTAAAATCTTTTCAATATATAAGACACAGAAGTAATTAGGGCCATACTACCGACAGTTAAATTAAAGCTCTTGGACTAGAAGCTGTGTAAGGTTCCTGTGTAAGGTCGTGAGCTTTGTTTTCTCCTAGGCTTGCAGTAGAGTGCATACCACTTCTAGTCAAACTTCTTGTGTTTTAATTCCAAATCTTCCATTCTCCAAGTGTGTCCCTCAGCTTCCGCTCCTGTAAAACCAAAATAATAACAGTCCCTTACTTGCTGAGTTGTAGTGAGGATAAAATGAGACACTCACATAAAGTGCTCACAGCGATGTCTGGCACATAGTCAGAGCTCAGCATATGTCAGCTTTCGTTATTGCTTAACAGCTCACTCTGTGACTGAATAGTGAATACACTATTGATCTGTGGTTCTCAGGCTTTGTGTGCCCCATCATCACCTAACCAGCCTGTAAAAAATACAAAATTTATGGTGCTCCTAACCCGGAGAATTTGCATTTTCCCCCCCAAGAACTTCTTGTGATTCTGATATAGGTAATTTACATATCACACTTTGAAGAAACTCTGCTCTTGTCTAGTGGAAGACCAAATTGTTTTTAGAAACTGCAGAAAGTCTGTTTCAAATGACTGAATCCTTTGGCATGCTCATTCTCTTTCTTCCACTCTCAGAATGTTCTTTAATAGTCAGTCCGTCCATGCTACTTTGTTCAGTTACTGGACAGACATGGCTATTTCTCCTAGATAGAAGTAGCAGTATACTAAGCAGACTTCTTTTGATTTTGTGCCTGTTGAAAAATCAGGAAAGGCTGACTGGTAGGCTGAGCATGTGTTCCTCCAATAAAAAGTTGTGATCCTAAATGTGTATTACTTTGCGACAGAAGCTAATCTGAAAAGGCTACATATTATATGATTCTAATTATATGACATTTTGGTAAAGATGAAACTGTGGAGACAGTAAAGAGATGAGTGTTGTGAGGAGTTAGTAGGGAGGGAGAGACAGATGAACAGGTGGAACACAGACGATGTACAGGGCAGTGAAACCATTTTGTATGATGCTCTAATCGTGGGTACATGTCATTATACATCTGTCCAAACCCACAGACTGTACAACACCCAGAGTGAACACTAATGTGAAGTTTGCACTTTGGGTGATAATGTATCAATGTAGGTTTATTAATTGTAACAAATGTACTAGTTTGGGGCATGTTGATAGTGGATGTGTGGGAGCTGTGGCTGTATGGGACCTCTCTGTACTTTCTGTTCAATTTTGTTGTGAATATAAAACTGCCTTAAAACACATAGTTTATTGAAAAAAAAAAAAGTCATGGTCTTTTGCCCAGTTTCTGGATCTGATCCAATTTTTAGACCTGGAGCCCACTGATTGAAGTGTTGGGCTGATTCCTAGGAGAAAGAACATCTAGATTCTTTACACGATAATGATTCCTTTAGTCCTTCCCCAAAGGGTCCCATTTTCATTTACTTGTGTAACTTTGCACTGTGGGAAAAGAGAGGAATGCCCAGGCATTTTGAGATCGGTTGGACACAGGGTCTGAGTTGACATTAATATCAGTAGGCTCATGGCCTCATCATGGTCCCTTGTTGGAGTGGTGCTATATAGTAACAGGGTAATAAATGGAGTTCTGGCCAAGGTTGAGCTTACAGGAGGTCCCCTGGGTCCATGAACCCACCTGATGGACATTTCCCTGGTCCCAGGATGTTAAGTGAGTTTGGCATGCTTGGTGGTTGATGCAACTTCTGCACTGGGTCCTAGTCATGTTGGATAAGAACTATCACAGCAAGGAAAACCAAGTGGAAGGCTCTTGAAACTATCGCCCACACCCCACACAGCCAAGATAGTAAAGTGAAAAATAATGTGGCATCCTGGAGAAGGAAAGTAGAGAAGATTGATGCACCCTTTAGGATTTAAAGGATACAGAGGTGATAGGCCCCAAGTTACCTCCATTTAATTGGTTAGTCTAGCAACTCCAGAAACCAATGGCCCCAGGGCGATAACTGTAGGCTACTGCAGTTCAAGCAAATAGTAGCCCTAATCACAGCCGCTGTCTGGATGTATCTTTGTTGGGGTAGATTAATAGGCTTCAGGTATGTTGCCATTGTTTTGGAAAGTATGTTAATTTCTATCCCAAATCATAAAAAAGGATCAGATATCAATCACATGGAATAGACAACAGTATATATTTAAAGTTTTGCTCAAAGACTTACTTTCACAGTCCTGATTTCTGTCATAATACAGAACAAAGAGATTTGGATCGCCTGCATAATATCACATTGATTTATTACATTGATGATATTACGTTGATTAGGCCAGATGAGCAAGCGGTTGTCACTGTGGTGGCGGTGCTGGTAAGACACATGTACTCCAGAAAGTAGACCATGAAACCTGTAAGGACTATGGGGTTTTCTGCATCTGTAAAATTTTTAGGGACCCAGGAATCAGGAGCATATCCCCTCTTAAGTATAAGATAAATTATTGTCTTTCAGTCTCCTGCCCAAAGAAAAAAGTACAATGACTGGTAGTTTTCTCTGGGTTCTGAGGCAGCAAATTCTACATCTAAGGATTCTGTTCCACCCTGTATTCCGGGAAGCATGAAAGATTGCCAGTTTTAAGTGGAGCCCCGAGCAGGAAAAGACTCTCCAGCAGGACCAGGTTGTAGGGCAAGCAGCCCTGCTCTTTGACCATACAGTTCAGCAGATCTGAGAGTATTAAGGGTTATCATTGGTTGGAAAAGATATCATGTATAGTTTCTGGTAAGCTCCCAGTGAGAGAATCATCATTTGGGCTTTTGGAGGTACTGGAGCATGGCCTTGCCAATTGCTGTGGAGAATTATATGCCTTTTGAAAAACAACTCTGGCATGCTACCAGGTCCTGGAAAAGGTGGACCATTCAACCATGACAAACTGAATATATATCCAAAACTGTTCATCATGAACTGGGTTCTAGCAAATCCGTAAGTCATATGGTCAGATGGGCCCAGAAACAATTCATTATAAAATAGAAGTGGTATATGTAGGACTGAGTAATAGGACCAGGAAATGCAAGAAAACTACATGAGCATGAGCAGGGAGCTCAACTCTTCCGTGGCACCCACCCCTGTGGGACCAGTGTTCCTTCGTCAGCTCCTTGCTATGGACATATTGGGAGTATAATACACCACATGAAGGAGGAGGAAAAAGCCTGAGTTTGGTATGCAGATAAGTTGGTTTAGTATTGGGATACATGTGAAAAATGATGGTAGCTGCACTAAAATCTCATTCCAAGATGGCCTGGGAAGATAGGGAAATCCTCTCAATGCACAGAGGATTGGTGGGCTTGGTTCTTCTTTTTGCATGGAAAGAGAACTAACCTGAGGTTAGATATGTACAAATTCATGGATAGTGATGAATGGCTTGGCCAGCTGGTCAGGGCCCTGGAAGGATAAAGAATGGAGGAGCAGTGACAAGAGAGTATGGATCAGAGGCATTTGGATGGACATATGGGAGTGATATGAATTGTGAAGATCTTTGTACCACATCTTAATGTCCACCAGATAGCGTCTACCATGGAAGTGACACTAAACAACCAGTAGACAAAACGATCTATGCAGCTGACAGCAGCCCACTTCTGTCATCAGCCACGTCAGAGCGGGCACAATGGGCACATAAATGATAGTAGCATAGAGGAAGCATTTCCATGACCCCAGCAGTCTGGAATCCCAGTTACCAAGGCTTGTCTATTTATGGTCTTTGCTAAATATCCAGTATGCCAGCAACAGAGAACAATGTTAATATGACCCCATTACTGAAGAAGACTAGCCAGCCTCTAGGAGGTAGGTTGCCTTCATTGGGTTATTTTCATGCTGGAAGGGTGAGTTGTTTATTCTCACATGCGTCACAGAAATGGACATGTGTTCTGGGTATGGGTTTGCCTTTCCTGTCCACCTGGTCTCAGCCAGCATGACTGTCGGGTTTGTGGAGTGTTTGATTTGTTGGCATGGAATCCTGTGTATCATTGCCTCAGACATAGGGACCTGCTTTACAACAAAGGGAGTTCATGAGTGGGTCTATGACATAAGATTTTCTGGTCATATCACATTCTGTTGCACTCAGAAACTGCTAGTGTGATAGATCATTGGAGGCTCAGAGGCAATACTCTGCATGGACGGGGTGCCATCTTCTAGAATGCAGTATATACATTAAATCAGTCACTTTCATGTGTGTTGTGTCCCCAGCAGGAAGAATACACAGACACAGGAATTAAGGGGTAGAAACAGTAGTGACCCCACTTACCATCACTCTCAGTGATTCACTGAGGGTCATTGTGTTTCCTTCCCATAATCTTTCTGTGTTCTGCTGGGTTAGAGGGCCTGCTCCCCAAAAGGGGTACACTTTCTCAAGAGGACACAGGGGAGCCCCGTTGAATTATTAGAAGTTTCAGTTGTCACTTGGGCACTTTAACCTCCTTAAGTTCAGGGACCAAATACAAGAAGAGGAGTCACTGCATTGGTGGGTAATGGACTCTGGTTATTGGAGGAGGTAGGGCTGCTATTGCACAATGGAGGCAGGAAGGAATATGGGTGGAACTCGGTTGATCCACTTGGGTCTGTCTTAGTGCTCCCTTGCACAGTTGTGACTGTAAATGGGCTGGTACAGTGACCCCAGCCAAAGGGCATGCTGACCATAGGCCCAGATCCTTAAGGCTTAAGGTCTGTGTCACACTCACAAGTAAGAAGCTGGCCCAGGAGAGGTGGTAGCTGATGGTTAGTGGAATCTAAAAAGGATAGTGGGAGAAGAAGATAATAAATATCAGTTGGGACTCTGAGACCCACTTCTGCCTTAGGTACCATAGTTATTCCACTAACATCTCTCTCTAAGCCTCTTTCAGGAAGAGAGGCATGCCAGACACCTGGAAGAGCTTCTCTTCCATCCTTATGCAAAAGGGGATCAAAGTAAAAAAAGAGGTGGGTGTACCACCCAGGTTCCCTCTCAAGGAAGAACTTGCTGCCAGCTTAGAGTGTTATAATCAGCAGACAGAATTCATATTTCAGCTCCTTCAGAATCTGCCTTAGCCTAGAGACCCACCTTGTCCAAGCTCCCATCCTTTCTGGGGAAGCCTGTGTATGGTGACTAATTGAGGGGATATGTACCAGCCATTATGACTTGGCACAGAACTGTATTCACTTCAGCGTGCTCTGCCAGTTTGGCAAAGGTTTGATCAGGCCTATATTTTCCCTCTGCCCAGTCCTACTTCCTTCTTCCTTTGTTCAACAATGTTGATTACAAATAAACGTGTTGCACCCAAACTCTGTCTCTTGATGTGTTTCTAGAGAACCTGCAAAGATGACTTACAGCGATATACAAAATACAAAACAGTTTTACCTCTTCATCTCCAATTTACATGCCTTTTATTTCTTTTCCTTGCCTAATTGCTCTGGCGAGGACTTCCAGTACTATGTTGAATAAAAGCAGTGAGGGTGGGCATCTTTGTCTTGTTCCTGATCTTAGAGGAAAAGCTTTCAGCTTTTCACTGTTGAATATATTAGCTGAGGGTTTGACATATATGGCCTTTATTATGTTGAAGTACTTTCCTTTTATACCCATCTTATTGAGAATTTTTACCATAAACAGATGTTGTATCTTGCAAATGTTTTTTCTGCATCTATTGAGATGATTGTATGATTTTTATTTTTTATTTTGTTAATGTGCTGTATCACATTGATTAATTTGCTGATGTTGAACCATCCTTGCATTCCTGGAATGAATCACATTTGATTGTGGTGTATGATCCTTTTAATGTATTGTTGTATTCAGTTTGCTAGTATTTTGTTTAGGATTTTTGCATTTATGTTCATTACAGATATTGGCCTCTAATATTCTTTTTTGTGTGATGTCCTTGCCTGGTTTTAATATCAGGGCAATGTACACACAGATGGCCAGACATATGAAAAGGTGTTTAACATTACTAATTATTAGGGAAATGCAAATAAGAACCACAATTAGCTATCATCTCACACCTGTTAGAATGGCTAGTATCAACAAGACAAGAAATAACAAGTGTTGGAGAGGATGTGGAGAAAAGGGAATCTTCACACACTATTGGTGGGATTACAAACCAGAGCAGCCACTATGGACAAGAGTATGGAGTTTCCTTCAAAAATTAAGAATAGAACTGCCATATGATTAAGCAGTTTCTCTTCTGGGGATTTATCTGAATAACATACAAACACGAATTTGAAAAGATATATGTTCTCCTATGTTCATTGTGGCATTATTTATGATAGCTAAGATATGGAAACAACCTACGTGTCCATTGATGGATGAGTGAATAAAGAAGATATGGTATATATATCCAGTGGAATACTATTCAGCCATAAAAAGACGAAATATTGTCATTTGCAACAATATGGATAGATCTTGAGGGTATTGTACTAAATGAAATAAGTCAGATGGAAAAGGACAAAACTATGATATCACTCATGTGGAATATAAAACAAAAAAATAACAAACAAACAAATAGCAAATGAAACAAATAACAAAAACAACAGCAACAAATCATAGACACAGGCAAAAGAATGGTGGTTACCACAGGGGAACCTTGGTGAGGGGAGGGTGAATTGGGTAAAGGGGTAAAATACATGGTAATGGAAGGAAACCAGACTTTTGGTCATGTGCACCCAGTAGAGTGTATAAATATTGAGTTATAATGTTGAAATTTATATAATATTATTAACCAATGTTATCTCAATAAATTAAAAAAAATACAAAACAAATTAGAGATAGTTGAAAAAGAATAAGGCAATAATAGGATAGAGACATAAACATTTTGATTTAAGCTAAGATGCAGTTAGCTCCCTGAGTCCTATATCCACAGGCTAAAGACAGGCTCCAGGCTTTCTAGAAGCCAGAGTGAGTTAAAAACCAAGTCAAGTAGCCAGTGGAAATCATGTAATCAGGTGAAGGACAACAATTCCTCATCCTAAGAGGAGCATTTTTTTTTCTGAGAAAAGACACTGTGCAATTATATGAACAACCTTAAAAATTAAGGAAGGTTGTGCCACACACATGGTTAAATAGATGGTGCATCACCATTTATTACATTTATTACCAATGGAATTACAATCAGTCACCTTATTCTTAGCAGGTTTATTGTTTGTCAGTCACACTCCTCAGGCTCTGATTCAGTGGGCATGCGTTAGTCATTGGAACCAATTAACATGTGTGTTTGGTTACGAAGGTTTTTTTGGAGTTGGAGTACACAGAACCTTAATGACCATGACGTCCCACACATTATTATTTATTTTGTTCCCCATTGCACCAGGATGTTTTGCTTCAGATGATTTATTTTCTGTTTTGATTGTCCTTCCCCAAAATGACAGTTCCACCCCGTGCCGAAGAGGACACTGGCAAGTAAGAGAAGGGAGGAATGAAGATGAGAAGAAATAAGTGGGATGCTGAAGGGCCTAGAGAATCTTCCAACTGGAGAATTCTTTCTTGAGTACCTGGATTGCGAGTCAGCTAGGTTCTGATTTTGAGCCTTTGATTTTCTAGAAAATTGAACAGAGATACACTGCTAGCTCTCTTATAAGAAAGTGATCTTGTATCGTTGGACTAATTCTGAGAATAATACATCCCTTCAAAAAAAAATCAAAGCATTTCTTTTATGGCAACTAGCAAACTTCAAAACTGGGGTTATATTTGGATTTTGCTAGAGTAGGATGTATAAATAATTAGTGTAATGGATTTATTAAGGGATAAAATAGAATGGTAGATTTATTAAAGTTTATATTTCTAAAAACATTTCATTAAAATGCAGCAACTGGGGAAATTATAAACAATAGAAAATAAAATTTGCTCCGAGTATCTGAACTTCTCCATTCATTGTGTATGGCTCAAAATTTTTCCTTTTAAAATTGAATTTTAATTGCTTAACATTTAAATCTTTTTAATTCAGGTTAAAACAGATTCAGGAATCTGTTTTCAATTATTGCTTTTTGATCTCAATTAATATCTCTTGGATGCTTCTGATTTCTGTAGGGATAATTCTATTTTTTCTATTTCTGGTACCATCTTTATTTCACACCGTCTTTATCCACAACACATACATAATAAAAATTTCATTCAGATTATTTTCAGGAGAGATGGTTTGAACTAATAAGAAGCTTGTATTATAATCTATCTTTGAATCCACATATTCCTTTTAAATTTACTCATAGGAATTTGGCCCCTAGAGTGTTAATAAGTTACGTGGTATAAGCTAAGAATTTATTTTAATGAAAATATAAACAATTTTTCTTAACATTTTTTGCTGAGTGTAGTGCTGGCCCTTTGTCCTCAGAGCAGTTCTTCCTCTTTTCCCTTATCTGTTCTATTTTGCAAGGGGGCGAAACTCTGTAAAATGCATTTCTTAGGCGTTCCATTAACTGTCTTCCCATCTAGGTTTGGTCAGTGGGGACCATTGGTGTAATATTGGAAGGTTGGAGGAAAGGAGTCATTTCTACAACTCTCTTTATACCTAGGAGGTTGAGTGCCTCCTGGCGGGCTTCGGATCTCCTTGGACAGACTGCCATGATTTCTGAATTTGCTTGGTGGCCCTAAACCAGGAGGATTTCCTTCTCCCTTTGATACTTTCGCACAGGGCTGATGGGGATTTCCTGTGGCTGCCAGTCTCTGAGCTGTCCCATTGCTCCCTCTTTTGCTTTTCAGCTCATACATCATTCGTACAACTAATTCTGTGCCTCAAATTCCCTCCGTTTTAGAAAATAGGGACCTTCAAAATAAATAGTTTTGGGACAGCTAGATCATCATTTGGGGGAAAAAAAATTAGTTTCACATCTCATACCATTCACCAGAACACATTCCAAATGGATCAGAGACCTAAATTTAAAAACTAAACCCAAATTATAATAGAAGGAAACATGGGTAATTTATCTCTTGACGTGGGCATGAAGAAACTTTAAAAGTAATCCAATATCTAGACACAACAAAAGATTGATAATATAAATTACATAAAAATAAAGAAAATATTTCTTACTTGGCGAAACACCACATGCAAAGTCAAAAGACCTGTGAAAAATCAGGGGACTTACAGTCAAAGGTGTAATTTCTCTAAATAAATAAGCAATTCTTAAAAATCAAGAAAAACCCCACAAAGTATATCAAGTGGACAGAAATCCCAAAACTGTTCACAAAAATAAAATAAAAACGGCCCTTAAATATACGAAAAGATATTCAACTTTACTCATAATAAAATGCAAATTAGGACTTTATTGAGAGACCATTTCTTATCTCTCAGATTGGTAGAAAGTTCAAAATCTAGATAACACATTAGTCAAGGCTGTGGAAATTCAGATACTTTCATACATTTCTGATGGGAATGCAAAATGATAACAACCCTTCTGAAGGGATTTGATGATATCTAACAAAATTACATATTTGATGATATCTAACAAATTAACACAATTTGACCCAGAAATTCCGCTTCTAAAAATTTGCTCTTCAGACACACCTCCACAAGTAATGAAATAGCATATATGCAAAATTTTCATTCAGGAATAAGTTGTGATAACAAAATATTGCAGACAGTCTAAATGATCACTCAAAGGAGAATGATTGAATTAAGTATAGTGCTCCATAGACTAGTGTACAATGCAGCCAAAGAGGTAGAATAAGGAAGCTCTATGAATCCAGGATATAATGTAAGGTGTACAATAGGCTACGTCTTGTGTAACAAAGAAGGGGAACTTGCTTATTCTTGCAAAATCAAACAGGATATATCAGACAGAAATTAATGAAAATATTTACTTACAGGGTATATATGAGGTCTGACAATTAAGTTCGTGAACTTTGCAACGATGTTGCTGACCTTTTTTGATATCAGAGGGATTATTCACTATGAATTTGTACCAACTGGACAAACAGTTAACCAAGTTTACTATTTGGAAGTGCTGAAAAAACTGCGTGAAAAAGTTAGATAACCTGAACTTTTCACCAATAATTCATGGCTCTTGCATCATGACAATGCACCAGCTCACATGACACTGTCTGTGAGGGAGTTTTTAGCCAGTAAACAAGTAACTGTATTGGAACACCCTCCCTACTCACCTGATCTGCCCCCCAAGGACTTCTTTCTTTACTTGAAGATAAAGGAAATATTGAAAGGAAGACATTTTGGTGACATTCAGGACATCAAGGGTAATTCGACGACAGCTGTGATGGCCATTCCAGAATAAGTTCCAAAATTGCTTTGAAGGGTGGACTAGTCGCTGGCATTGGTTCATAGCTTCCTAAGTGGAGTACTTCGAAGGTGACCTTAGTGATACTCAACAATGAGGTATGTAGCACTTTTTCTAGGATGATTCGCGAACTTAACTGTCCGACCTCGTAGACACGGTGTGGAGGTATAGGGATGAATATGAGAATTCCTTTAGTAGACCGTTTTTATACAATTTTAATTTTGAACCATGTAAACATTTTAAATGTTCAAAAATATAACAAAACCACAAAGGACAGATATTAAACTTGAATATAAACAGGAAAAACAACCTAATTGCATGCCAAATTGATAATAATTATATAGAGAAAAGAATTAAGTAACTTTTGAACACAGAGCTTCATACAGCCTAAATAGAATTTGTATATATACAGTCAAAAAGAACTATTGATATTTGCTTAACAACTTTGTTCTTGGTGGTTGTATTGGTGGTATAATTCTGAAACTGTTTGGTGTGTTTAATAGGCCAAAGCAAATGAATCAATATGTTGATGTTTTTGTGAAGTAGGGTTTTTACTTTCATGAGCGACGTCAAAGGATATAGGGCTGGATTTCACTGAGAGGTGTGAATGTGAGCTCATCATATATATATATAATGTATATACATGTATATATTGATAGATAGAGAACATGGACACACATGCACACTTCCCAGCTTTGTTTACTGAAAAGCCTTTAAGCAAATTCACTTGTATCAATGAGTACATTTGGCACCTAGATCTGGATTTCTAAATACCAATCACCACTAACGTGCTTCTTAGAGAAATGGCTACTTCCAGGTCCATATCAGGGAATTTATAAGGTAAGCCTGAAAAATCTTGTGTCAGAAAGCAAGTAAGTGCATAGAGACTAATGGGGTCATTAAAAAGAAAAGTATAAAAGCTGGCTTGGGACAAGTTACGCGTCATAAGCAATGATAATAATTGATCATAACATGTTAAGTAAAAACTGAATTCGTGAGTTCATAGTAATGAAACAGAGAGAGAGAGAGAGAGAGAGAGAGAGAGAGAGAGAGAGAGAAAGATAGCAAGAGAGAGAGAGAGAGGAAGATAGCAAGAGAGAGAGAAGAAAAGCTCTTTCTATAGAAGAATGTTAGCTAATAAATGTAGATGCAGTAGCACAATTAGAAAATCAGCATTTTCATCCCAACATAATGTAATTGATTCAAACTAGGAGGATTAGTGAATGCTGTAACCATCGGGTGAAAGGTTGTTGGGGAACAGGATATTTGTATGGATCTCAAAGTATCACCCAGAGATTATTTGGGATAAAAGGAAAAATTCACTTTCATGGACAGATCTGATATTCCACGCCTTAACCAAGAAATCAAACCTGGCATCTCTAAAAGTGGGATAATCTTAAGATTATCTGCCTCCTGAAGCAATGTAGTAAGAAGTATAAGACATCATGTAAGTGGTATATTTGCAAAGTATTTAATCTAAATCTTAGATCATTTTTGATAAGTTGTGTTTTCTGAGGAATTTGTTCAATTTGTCTGGTCAAATTCGTTGCCATAAAGCTCTTTCTGATGTTTTCTGATCCTTTTAAGATCAAAGGTTTTTCAGTGATGGTTTTTCTTTTGTTTCATACCATTGGTAATTTGTGACTTTCTTCTTTTTTCTTGATCAGTCTTGGTAAGGAAGGGTTCATCAAATTTTTGAGGAATTTTTGACTAATTTTCTTTCTTGTTTGTCTGGTTTCAGTTTTATTAGTTTCTATCCATATGCATTATTTCCTCCTTTCTGTTTACTTTGGATTTAACTTGTACCTTAGGTACTTTATTAAGGTTCACATATTTCTCTGTGAAAATTGTTTTCTAACATAAGTATTCAAAGCTATAAATGTCCCTGCAAGCAGTACTTAGCTACATTCCACAAATTTTGAGATACTGTTTTTTCAATATCATTTAGTTTTCTGTGTTTCTTATAATTCATCTCTGATCTATGAATTACTTTAGATGCGTTACTTAATTTCCAAATACCCTTAATTTGAGCATTTTCTAAGTATCTTATTGCTGTTAATTTCGAATTTAATATTGATGTTGTCAGAGGACATCTATAAGATGTCAGTCTTTTGACGTTTTTGAGACTTGTTTTGTGGCCCCACATATGACCTGTCCTGGCAAATGTTTCATGTGTACTTGAAAAGAATGTATATTCTGCATCTGTTGGGAAACCTGAACCTAAAATGAGGAAAATAACAGGTGTATCTAGAATCTGGTTTATTCTACAAGATAATTGAGCTGGAGTTTATACATGAGGCAGTGTCGTAAAAAATAGATGGTACACAAAAACATGCAATTGTCTAGATTCGAAGAGACGAAAGAGGCAAAACAATAAGTATGTGAACCTTGAGTGGATCCTGGATCAGAAAGTAAAAAATAAGTAAAAGACATATTGGGATCAGTTGGAGAAAGTTAAATATGGACTGAATAACAAATGATATTGAATATTTTTAAGTGTGATGATGCATTTCAGTCATATAAGAGAATGGTCTGTTCACTGGAGATGGATACTGAAGTATTCAGGCTTGATGTCTGCAAATTATTTTCAAATGGGGGGGCAGGAAAGGGCAAGTAGGCAAAGTGTAAACAATTGGTCAGTCTTGGTGAAGGGAATGTGGCTGTTCATTGTATTATTCTTTAACTTTTCCTTATTTTGAAATATTTCAAAATCAAAAGTTAGGAGGATAGTATTCCATTGTGTATATATACCACAACTTCTTCATCCATTCATCTATCAAAGGACATTTTGGTTGTTTCCATGTCTTGGCCACCGTAAATAAAGCTGCAATGAACATTGGAGCACACGTGTCTTTATCTCTAAATGTTTTCAGATTTTTTGGGTAGATACCCAGGAGAGGGATTGCTGGGTCATATGGCAATTCTATTCATAATTTTTTGAGGAACCTCCACACTGCCTTCCATAACGGCTGCACCAGTCTGCATTCCCACCAACAGTGTATGAGGGTTCCTTTTTCTCCATAGCCTCTCCAACACTTGTTACTATTTGTCTTGTTGATGATAGCCATTCTGACTGGGGTGAGGTGATATCTCATTGTGGTTTTGATTTGCATTTCTCTGATGATTAGTGATGTTGAGCACTTTTTCATATGTCTATTTGCCATTTGTATGTCCTCTTTGGAGAAATGTCTCTTCAAGTCCTCTGCCCATTTTTCAATTGGGTTGTTTGTTTTTTTGTTGTTGAGTTGCATGAGTTCCTTGTATATTCTGGATACTAGCCCCTTATCGGAGGCACTGTTTGCAAAAATCTTCTCCCATTCAGTTGGTGGCCTCTTTATTTTGTCAATGGTTTCTTTTGCTGTGCAGAAGCTTTTAAGTTTCATATAGTCCCATTCGTTTATTTTAGCTTTTACTTCCATTGCCTTTCGAGTCAAATTCATAAAATGCTCTTTGAACCCAAGGTCAATAAGTTTAGTACCTATGTTTTCTTCTATGCAGTTTATTGTGTCAGGTCTTATGCTTAAGTCTTTGATCCATTTTGAATTAACTTTGGTACATGGTGACAAATAGCAGTCCAGTTTCATTCTTTTGCACGTGGCTATCCAATTCTCCCAGCACCATTTATTGAAGAGGCTGTCTTTGCTCCATTGTATGTTTTTAGCTTCTTTGTCAAAAATTATCTGTCCATATTTATGTGGTTTTATTTCTGGGTTCTCAATTCTATTCCATTGGTCTATGTGTCTGTTTTTCTGCCAATACCATGCTGTTTTGATTATTGAGGCCCTGTAGTACAAGCCAAAGTCAGGAAGTGTGATACCTCCATTATTGTTCTTTTTTCTTAAGAAAAGATGATATAGGAACATTTGTGACAACATGGATGGATCTTGAGAGTGTAATGCTGAGTGAAATAAGTCAGACAGAAAAAGCAGAGAACCATGTGATTTCACTGATATGTGGTATATAAACCAAAAGCAACAAAAGAACAAGACAAACAAATGAGAAACAGAAACTCATAGACACAGACAATGGTTTGGTGGTTGCCAGAGGATAAGGGGGGTGGGGGGTGGGGGTGGGAGATGAAGGTAAGGGGGATCGAATATATGGTGATGGAAGGAGAACTGACTCTGGGTGATGAACACACAGTGGGATTTATAGATGATGTAATACAGAATTGTACACCTGAAATCTATGTAATTTTACTAACAATTGCCACCCCAATAAATTTAATAATAATAAAAAAAAAGTTAGGAGGAAAAACTCTCTCTCTTTAAATAATTAGGGCAATTTTCTTTATTCCTAGTTAGGCTTTACTCATAAATGTCAGGTACATTGATTTAATTCTCAACCCAGCCATCACTATTATTGCTATCACTGCTTTGCTGTGCCATAGGAAAAAAAAAAAGATTAATTTAATGTTTCCAGTGTCGTAAGAGTAGTCAGAGCGGTAAGAGGATCAAACTTGAGTCTAATGAAACCTAAAGCCTGTACTCTGAACCTGTTTTTCTCTCATTTTGGCATCTCAGGTTTTGGTTGACACATTATTTTCCTTTGCATAATAAGCAGTTTCCCCATAGGTATACCACAGTTAAATGTCTGCCCCTTTCCTACTGGGCTTATGACTCAAAGCAAAAACTGCACTGGGCGAAGTTAAACAGCTAAGACAGACTTTATTCAAGGCTGCTGCAATAAGAGAGAGGCCAGCACCCAATCTGAGTTGTGTTCTGCTGAAAGAAAGATATGTCACATGCTGCTGAGTCAGCTCTGTCTCCTGGTGACCCTGTCAGTACAAGATGTCCACAGTGTCCTGTCCCCAACAGCCCTGCTCTGCTCCTGCAGACTCACACCCATGGCTTCTTTTAGGGAGTCAGTCCATCTGGTAGTGGGTCTTCCTCTTTTCCTCCTGCCTTCTCTTTTTCCCAGCATTAAAGGGCTAGAATGTTTTTAAGAGCTAGGATGGTGACTGGGGAGGATCAGAGACCACTTCTGCTTGCAAATTGGCCGTACTCAAAGGAAAAGCAAGCTTTGTGTATCTTCATTATTGGAGGTCGTTTTACAACTTGGAGCAGGGTGTCCATGGAAAGTTAGGCTCCTCTCCTCCCACAGAAACTAGGAGGTAAGGATGCTAGCGCCCTTGATATTTACATTTCAAAGGGATAGCCATCAGATCCTTGGGAAAGACATTATGGGTGTGTAAAACTGGTAAGAAGCACCCTTCCCCCTGGTTATAATTGTCATATAACGTTAGTAAGAAGATTTTTAAAGATTCATATCTCAAGTGGAAAAAGGATTTACAATGACACATTTTCTAAGGTGAATGCTCTGAGCAAAAGGAAGCCTGTTTGAAGTTGAGTCAAGCTGGGGAATGCTAAGGCCGCTTGGCTCATGCCAAGCACGTTTGCAGAGGTCCGACCCAGAGGTAGATGTGCAGCCTGCGTCTCTCACCCCAGCCCTCAGTGAAGTTCCTGCTTGACCTTGAGTTGTGCATTACTAGACAAGTCCTTCTTTTCCTTTTGAAATGCATGCATACTTTCCTCCCTATGCTCATATACCTCTTCTTTCCACCTTAGTTCTGCTGAATTAATATTCCCTTTACAGACCTATGATTCACCTCTCTCATTTTCTTTCTGAACTTTTCATCCTCTTTTCCCCCTCTCCTTGTTTTGGGGGACAGACCATCTCTTGGCTCCCTTCCAGTTGTAATCTCTATAGGTCTCTACTCAGTGTACACCTAGGGAAAAGTAGGGCTACACCAATGCAATATAGAAGTCTGGCTTTTCTCAGGTTTTCATAAAAGGTGATGATTGAAATGCTGTTTTCTAGCTAGTGCCACAGTAGCAGGATGTATTGGTGATAGGCAGGAGTTATGCTCTCTGGGTCCCATATTTGCAACTTACTTTGTAGCTTTGAGTAAGTCTGTTAAATTCTCTAAGCTCCAATGCATTTGTTTACAAAATAAGAGTAATGTAGTACTACCATAAGAATTAACTAAGGTAATGGATGTAAATCTAGTGTCAAGTACTGAGATAAATGTTTCTTTGGGGAAAACAAAAACAAACAAGCAAACGAAACCAAGTCTTTGCCTACATAATGCCAAGAGATGCTTTTGAAAGATCTAAGGTGACATTTTTCTCAGGTAGAACGTTTGATCACTTCCCTCTTGTGCTAGATCTGCCCTCAAAAATAGGTTTAGATTTGTATTGTGTCAACTTAGCTAAAAAACTACACTTTTCAGCATTCCTTTCCCTGCATAATTCTAAGTCAGTTGGGCCACAAGAGGCATTTTGCAGGAGATGAGACAGGTGGCAGTGAGGCCGCAAGCATATTATTTATGTCCCGGTCAGCACAGGTCATGCGGTGCTGTTGCAGCCCACTGTGTGTTTTCTCGTGCTGTAGCCCATCTGCTGGCCCCTCCAGCTCCTGCTGCATTTATGCCTTCAGCTTCTCTGACTCTTGGGACAGACAAGCAGCACTGTGATGAAGGCTGCTAGTCCCCCCGCAGGATACCGCAGTTGTCAAAGTAGGAGCTTGGAGGCGGTGCAAGTCTGCAGTGGATACTAGTCCTTTCTACTCGTCCTCATAGGTTCCAGTGTTTCTCTGCTTCTCCCATTTTACATCTGTCTGCTCTGTTGGATAGCGTGTCTGCAGATTGAGGCTCCAGTACCAAAGCAGGTGGAATAGCTTCATGCAGACTATTTAACCTGCCCCACCAAGTGCATAAAAGTCAGCTTCCTGTGCTTCATCTTTTAATACATCGAGTCTGTCGTAGCAGTTTTGCTCATGTGACTGAACCTTGTCAGATAGAATAGGTAATGAGTTTGATCAGAACAGCTGCATAGCTCAAGCTTGGTATCTGTCAGTTACTAGGATAATTCAACAGAAGATGACCATTTCCTGGGGGGTAAGAAATGAGTCTTTGTGCCTGGGCCTTCAAGTTCTCCTTCCTTGAAGAGTGAGTGTGTGTGTGTGTGTGTAGGTACATACGTACATATATACATAAATGTGTGTATATGTATCCTATTTCTAACTCCTTTGAGTCAGACTAATTCTAGGATGGTGTTTTCACTCCATCAACGATGACAAGCTATAATGATAGCCTTTCCTAATGTGACAAAATATCACATAACTTTGCAAATGTCACTTTGGTAATTTCTAATACAGGTATTGAGTGATTTCTAGAATCAGTGTGTGCCACACTGCCAGTTTTCACATTTTAAACATAACATGCAAAAATAATAAACTTTAAAAAGATAAGATGTACAACATAAGCTATAATAAAAAATGTGAATGGAAATACAAGCTCACAGAGGCAGCAGATTTAGTAGTTAGAAATGTAGACTAGGCCCAGACTGCCTGGAGCTTTGATGGTTAGCTCCGAACTCACTGATTATTTGTGTTGGGTGATGGCTTGGCCTGTCTGTGCTTCAGTAGCCTCATCTTTACCAGGGCACCATGGGGGTGGTTGTGGAAATGAGGTGATAAATGTACCTTGCTTAGTGTAGTGCACGGTACAATGCAGGCAGAAGCGTTCGTTTGGTTGGACTGGATTCTCCCCTATAAAGTAGAACCTACTGTATTGACTTCCCCACTCCATGAGGGCAGGAACCAGGTCCGTCACCGTAGCATACCTTTACGTGACCCATTGAAGGTGTATGTTATGGTGCCCGACCCAGATCTTCCTTCAGAGTTTGGGGACTTAGTCTCACAACTGCCAGGAGGGTTGCCTGACGAGACTCACAGCTGAGTCCCTCCCCAGGAATTGCCTTGGGTCAAAGGGAACTGCCAAGGTGAAGCTTATCTAATGATTGGTAGAGGTGGGGTGCAAAGGGCAGGCTCTCTTGTTTCAGTGTAGGGCAACTCTGAAGAGCTCTGTGTGGGGTTGGCTGGGCTGGGGCCTCTGGCATCTCTGCATCACAGGGCAACCCCAACTCTTCCCTCTCTTCAGTCTTGCTTCCCTCACTCCTGCACAAGGTTGTTCCTGAGAGCACTCAGGGTAACCTTACACACAGACTTCCACCTCCAGACCTGTTACATGGGTGTGGGGAGGGAGCTTTTAGGGCTGATTGAAATGTTCCTGATCTTGGTTGTGTCATTGGGTAAATGGGGGTGTACATATGTCAAACGTTGTCAAATTGTTTGATTTAAATATTTGCAGTTTATATCAGTTATACTTCAATCAAGAAAAAAATTAGAGGGACAGTGGGGAAAAAAAAGTGCGTTTTGGTCACATCCCCCTATTAGTTCTTGTCTAATGTATTGTTGATGCTCTTCTCAGCATACTCTTGCTTAGGAACTTTTTGCACATCAAATCCAAATTCCTCTTCACTCCTTCGTGTATTTGTATATTCATTCTTTCTCTTGGACAGATGTTTTCTGAGCACCCTTGAAGCCCAGGTCCTGTTCTAGGTACTTTGGATAAAAAGACAAATTAGGCACAGTCTTTCTCCCCAGGGAGTCCATAGCCCTCTGGGGGAGACTGAACTGTAGGCAATTTCTGTTTTTCAGTTTAGTTTTTAGTTGGACCTCTAGTAAATGCTCACCATTTCACTGGCAAAAAGGGACTTTCCCTGTTAGACAGACTTGTTTAGAGTCACAAGGAGGCTAAATGAGACATGGCAGGATTTCTAACCCAAGTCACTTTGCTGCTAGTTAATCAGCATGTCAAGTATGCACAGTTTTATTCTCATCCATTAAGGGCTTCAAAGGATTTCAAAGAAGAAATGACAAGGGCGATAGAGAAAATATAGTCATTAGTTTATACGTTTGGTAAAAGCTAGTCACATATGAGTGACTTCTTTGAATGTTTTAAATAGAGAAATTGAAAATTAGCTTCCTTGGGACCTGTAAACACAGAGGAACCAAAAGTAGAAAACTATGAGGTGTGATCAAACAATATGGTGAATGTTTAAATCAAAACGATTTATTACAGTAAAAGACACATCACCATTAATCCCCCTCAAAATACTGCCCCTCGCTTCGAACACACTTATCCCATCGTTCTTGCCACTTTCTGAAGCACTTCTGGAAGTCCTCTTTTGTGAGTGTCTTTAGTTGCGCTGTCATGGCCGCCTTGATGTCCTGAATTTATTCAAAATGTTTACCTTTCATGGTTGTTTTGACTTTGGGGAAGAGCCAGTAGTTACAGGGTGCCAGATCCAGTGAATAAGGTGGATGAGGACACACCGTAATGTTTTTATTTGACAGAAATCGCCGTACCAGAAGCGATGTTTGACACGGAGCCTTTCTGTTGTGATCACAAAATACGGCGAATGCAGCTCCCGAGTGCCATCCAACGGAAAGGCAGGGATCTTCAATATCGAAAGTGGTGCGCTGAACCTTAGTAACAGTGTGTGACAAGTTTCAACTTGTTCGGGGCAGTCAGTCAGGTGTGAGCTACGGTGAAGAGAGTGTGTGTTAAAGTGTGCTGTAAATCATCCTCCATTAAGACAACACTCTGTCACACATCGCTTCTGGTATACGGCAGTTGCTGTCAAATGAAAACATTACCGTGTGTCCTCATCCACCTTATTCGCTGATCTGGCACCATGTGACTTCTGGCTCTTCCCCAAAGTCAAAGTAATTCAGGACATGGAGGCAGTCACGACAGCGCAACTAAAGACACTCACGAAAGAGGACTTTCAGAACTGCTTCAGAAAGTGGCAAAAATGATGGGGTAAGTGTGTTTGAAGCGAGGGGGGGTATTTTTGAGGAGGATTAATGATAATGTGTCTTTTACTGTAATAATTTTTTAAAATATAAACGCTGACCGACCGTATTGTTTGATCACACCTCATAGAAGCTAGTTGCTTTGCTTAGCCTCTTCTACTGCAATGCTGTATTTGAACCTGAATCAGTGGTTCAGATTTGAAAAAGGGTGCCTTTTGCCAGTATAGAAAACTAAGAGAAATACACTCTGTGATGTTGAGAAGCAAATGTTAATATAGTTGTAATAACAATAATATCAACTAAACAAAAATAAGAAACAAAAAATAAAACCTAAAAAACCCAAACGTTAGATATTTCTGTGTGGTCTTACTTTATGCCAAGTTCTGTGTATTATCTCATTGAATTCTCACACAGAAATGTGGGAAAGGCACTTTCCATTTTACCATTTTAACTGCGAGGAAACAGAAAGGCTGTCTCTTGCCTAATCACAGGCTGGTAAGTAATCGAGCTGGAATTCCCATGTGGGTCTGCTTGATTCTGGAGCCTACACTGTTAAGGGTTTTTCTTTTCTTTTCTTTTTTTTTTAACTCTCATGGGAGAGGTCATTTACTAGGTCTCTTTCCAAGAACTTGGCAAGGTGTGAAAAACTCCGCTGTTTGTATGGACTTTGAAAACTTTCATTTTACTATTGATTTCTATTGTTATTGCCTTGTAGTTAGAGAATTCAGTATTTGGTATCGATTGATTGCAGCTTCTATTATGGTCCAGTATGTGGTCAATTTTTGTGAATTACCCTTGTGTGCTTGAAAAGAATGTGTTTATTTTATTTGTACGATATGTCTGCTGGATCAATATTGTTTACTTTGTTCAAATCTTTCATTGCTGTAGTTTTGTTTTTTTTTTTTGCCTGCTTGATCTATTAATGTCTGAGAGAGATATGTTAAAATATGCCATGGTGATTGTTTGATCAATTTCTCCTCTTAGTTTTTCTTATTTTTTCTTACACATTTTGAGATTTGTGTGGTTGCATTTATGTTGCATCAGGATGGTTATATCTTCCTGGTGTATTTTTGCTTTAATTGTTAAGTAAGACCCTATTTTAGCCTTAAAGATGCATTTTTGCCTTAGTATAATTTGATATTAATGTTATCATATCCTGTTTCTGTTAGTATTTTTTTAGGGTTATATTTCTTTACTAAGCTTAAAAAATATATAAAAAACAGGTATGCGTGTGTGTGTGTGTGTGTGTGTGTGTGTGTGTGTGTGTTTGTGGTGGGGGAGGGGATGTTTTGCTTGTTTTGGGAATTCAGTTAATTCTAAAATTTATGCAGAACAGCATAAGGCCAATGATACCCAAAACTCCTGGAAGGAAAAAATATGGTGGAGGGAATTGGCCTAGCAGATGCCAAGATTTATTTTAAACTGATAAAAGTAATTAAGTGAGGTATTAGTATATGGCTAGAAAAATAGGCCAATGGATCTGAATAGAAAACCCAGAAATAGACTTCACATTCATGGGAGCTTGATTTCAGATAAAATCGGAATTGCAAATCAGTGGAGGAAAGGATGAACTTTTCAATAAATGATACTGAGCTCATTTACACATTAAAACTATACAATTGGATTCATTCCTAAATATGACAAAAATTAAGATGAAAATTCAAACCATATAACTTTAGGAGACAATGTCGGAAAATATATTATGACATTGGGGATAGTAAACAATTTCTTAAAGTGGTGACAAAACTTCTAAACTAGGAAGGAAAGATTGTTACATTTTACTACAGCAAAATTAAAAAAAATTCTGTTCATCACAAACTTCCATAAAGTGAAAATCACCCAGAAAATTAGAGAGGATATTTGCAACACATGTACCTGACAAAGAATTCGTATCTAGGATATGTAAATAATTCTCAAAAAGTCAGTAGAAAAACGAATAATAGATAAAGTGGTACATCACAGAAGAGCAACTTCAAATGGTCTAACTATGAAAATGATCAACCTCATTAATAATCAAACAATTGCAAATAAAAAGCCATGATGAAATACCATTTTATACCCATCAGTTAGTAAAAATTAAGACATTGGAAAATATTACATTTTGTAAACAATTTATTAGGTTGGTGCAAAATTAGGTAGGTTGCAATTATTTTTAACCTTTTAAACTGCAATTACTTTTGTGCCAACCTAATATAATAAAGCCTTATGACCCAGCAATTCCACTCCTAGACATACACACTGAAGAGATGCTTGTTTTGTGCACCAGGAGACTTGTATAAGACTTTTCATAGCAGGAATATCTGTATTCATAAAGGCCAGAAATAACCCAAATATCTATGAATTAGAGAATGGATAAATCAATTTTGGTGTAGTTATACCATGGAATGTTAGAGCGCCGGGAGTTCATATACCTGTGATGGCTATGTCCTATGAGTTACTGTATCCCTGTAACATGGGGCTGTGGCCCATGTGACCCTGCATTCCTGAGTGTGTCTTAAAACCCCAACTCCTAGCCCCCTAGAACCTGTATCTGGTCCTGTAGTCCCTTGGTTCACCGTGCTGGTAGCTTCTCCTTACCGCTTTGCCTGTTTATTTCTGACGTGGGGATTTCCGTTTCTTTCTTTCACATGAAACTTGGAATTTTACATTTTGTGAAGAATTTTATCAAGAGTTTCTATCAGTTTGTAGAAAGAGGAGACCTTTCTGCATCAACAGTGTCCCAGGGAGCCATGGCCTCTCATCTGTATTGACTCTGTCTGATTCAGGATTCAGTGCTTTATACCAAAAGCATGTTGTTTTGCCCAAGTTCAGCTGCTGTGTCTGCCAGCAGACCGGAAGGTGTTCTTTATGCAGTCTTTTTTTTTGAGTTTTCTTTTACTCAGAAAGGGCATAGAGAGTCTATAATTTAGAAACATAATTATTTTCTGTCTCTTTTAGCTCTAGCTCTGTGACTTCCACGTCAGTCTGTATGATGACTTACCATGATAAAGGCATTTTAAAAATGCCTTTTCTTATATCAGCTATCCTGGTGCATCTGAAGAATCATCTTCAGTTCTTCTAAAGAGCTGAATGTAGACTTGTGAAAGGAGACCAGAAATGACAGCAGAAGTGTTCCTATATTGTGTGTGCAAAACCAAGAAGTTAGACTGCATCCATAGGCTTGAACGTTTGCCCTGCCCTTTCCTTCCCTGTCCCTCCCTTTCTCTCGGCCCCCTTACCCTCTTTCTCCTCCTCCTCCTCCTCTTTTCCCCTTCTTATTCTTCTTTTTGCATTAAGGTTTATTAGTGCCCTCTAAAACTCTTAGAAAAGGTAGTTCATGGAATACATCTACCTGAGATTTATGTAAGTTTAGCCATTCTGGGGAAGTGTTTGTGTGACATCTTTGATAGGACAAATTCCATTTGGTGTGCTAGATTGCTAAAACTCCCTCATTTCTCTATGCCCAGTCTTTATTTTTTTCTCTAACCTGCCTTTTTTTTATGGAACACAAAAATCTGCCTGAAATCCTAATGGTACTTGGATGACCCAAAAAAGAAAGGTTTGAGACACTCTTTCCACGGGCTCTGTTTGCCTGGTACCATCACTGAATCTAGCCTTTGATCCAGGAGGGCTAAAAAGGAAAAAAAAAAAAAATTCAGATTGGCTGTTAGTAAGTTATAAGTATCTTTCATATCTCTGAGTTGTGCAAACTATTACTTCAGTTTAAACTCTAGATTAGATATTCCTCACCTGACAATCACAAATTCAAGAAACTAAATGAGCTACAAGCACAAGAAATATAAATAAAATTACAAGACACATAATGAATTTTCTCAAAATCAGTAATAAAAACTTAAAAGCAGTCAGAGGAAGATGAGACATTGTGTACAGAGAAGTAGAGATAAAGATAACAGAACATCTCTCATCAGGAACAATGCAAGTGAGAAGGAAGTAAACAGCATCTTTAAAGTACTGAAAGAAAAATACTGTCAACCGAGAATTCTGTACATGAAAGAATGAAAACATGGCCATACAAAGACTTGTATACACATGTTCAGTGCAGCTTTATTTGGAAGGTCTCAAACTGGAAACAACCCAGATGTCTACCGACAGGCAAAAGATTGAACATACTGCGCTATAGCGATTCAATGGACTATTACTCAGCAATAAAAGTAATGAACTATGGACACACCCTGTGATGACTCAGAATAATTGCCCTGAGTGAATAAAGTCACACAAAATCGTGTATGTACTGTGTGATTCCATTTATCTAAAATTCTAGGGAATTCAATCTAGTGTAGAATGATAGAAATCAAACCAGCGGTTGGTTGCCTGAACTCACAGGTGGGGGCGGAATGGGGAGGGGCAGGAGAGAAGGATGACAAGGCAACATTTGAGCGTGATGGGTGTATGATCGTCACCTTGATTGTGCTGCTGGTTTCGTGGATGTATTTATACGTCAAACGTTATGAACTTGTACACTTGTTATATGCAGTTTATCCTATGTCAATTATGACTCAGTAAAAGTGTAAAGAAAATCCTGAGAGATTATTTTTATCCTCATTATATTCATGAGGAAATTGATGTTCAGTTGTTATCTTGCTTAATGTTATATAGGGGGAAAATCCAGCTTATGTGCTTTATGTATTTTGCCTTATAACACATCACATAGATACTTTTTACTTGTTGCATTTTACAAAGCGACTTTCAGTAACTTGCCTGTGGTCACAATATCCGTGGTTAAACTGGGCTCTGGTCCATCGCGCTCTCTGCTTCCAAAGCTGTGTCTTCCTACTGCTGAGCCACTTGACATCTTTGGACTCTAGGTAAGATCGCCAAGCGCTTGCATTTTAAAAAGAAAGAAAAATCACCTCGAATCCTTGAGAATTCCACTCCCAAAGAAATGCTTCTGGCTTTCCCCAGAGAGGCCTGTGTGAATCTTCCTCAACACACGCTGAACGACGCTCATGTGTGCGGTGTACTCGATGTGCTATTCCTGGGGTTGGGAGCAGTTCCCCCAGCCTAACTGCACCCCCAGCCCGTCCCTGTCATTCAGTAAAGCAGTTTAGAATGTGGGTCACTGAAAGTGGGGCCTGGTTCATTTAACTTTAAAAAAGCAAATAATGTAGAAACTTCACTAATTGAAAATAATAGCTAATGTTTATTGAGTGCCAGACACTCTCTGAGCACTTTACATGCATTGTCCTGTTTCACCCTCAAAATGCTTCAGAAGCAGCTATTCATATCATCTGGTCTAAAAGATGAGGAAACTGAAGATCAAAGAGGTTGTCACTTTTCCGAGGTCGCAGCAAATCAGAGGAAAAGCTGGGCATAAAAATTAGTCAAATTCCTGACTGCACTTATCTTCCCTACTGAACTGTCTTGTAGTATTTTACCTCTGACTTCAGTTAGTTCTTGTGTTAAATTATTTCAGGCACACCTGACAACACCTCCTGGCAAAGCCTGGTGCTTAGTCTCCACCAGTGAGCGAACTCTGGAGGGCGCACAGCCCCCAATGATCCTCAGACAGGACCCCATAAACCCAGCAACACACTGCAGGTTTCTTGGGGGGGGTGTCCGGCCCACCAGCCTGAGTCAGAAGAGCCAGCTCTGTCGCGGGGGGGGGGGGGGGGGGGGGGAGAACACCAGCGACCCCTTCGGGGCTTAGGGAGCAGAGCAGGTGGGCAGCCTCTCTGTAAAAGCTTAGACAATGATGTCCACCCGTCCCCGTCTTCTGTGTGCACTTCTCTAAAGTGAGCAGGCCCAATTCCTCAAAGTGGAGGAAGGCTGGGAGAGCTGAACTCCTCTCTCAGAATGACAGAATGCCCAGCTGCAGCTCCCTGCTGCTTCTGCACTGAACCCAATTTCTAGAACAGTGAAAAACTCCCGCCACAATTAATAATTAGTTCGTGGTCATCACATATGGCAAATACAAGATGACAGGCCAGAGGGTCTTCAGGACAATAAGGGTAATTACCAGATGAATGACTGGAAGCAGTCTTTTTGGAACTTGAGTTTTGTTTTCGGCAGTGAGACCCATTTTTAAACAAGGTCTCACATTTTAAAATAGATTAAAAAGCTGTTGATTCACACAGATCGATTTTATGTTTACACAGTTCATTTATACATTTATGCAGCTGGTCGATGCGGCTGCTTTGATGAACCTGAATATGTGAGCTAGAGCACTAGTGTGGCACCCCAGGCGGCATCCCTGCGGCAGCTTGTGGAACTAGAGGCAACCCTCGGTGGGATTTTCGTAGCATCAATGCAGAATGTTCTGCAAGACAGTTGGGAAGCTACAGGTATTGACCAAAAGGGCTGAATGATCCCAACAGAGAGAGAGTACTGGCTGGAGAATTCAGAAAGAGCTCCAGGAGGAGTTGGGATTGCGACGAAATTTGGAGGTGAAGAAGGGATTGTTGGGAAAGGGATGGATATGGGGGCGTCCTCATGAGCTGCCTGCCTCCTCTGTGCCCTCCTGGACATTTGGCACCTGGTGTGGGTGGGTTCTGGCACTTAGTTGAACAAGAATCCACTGTTCTTGTGCAGACTTCCTCCCCATAGACCCTTAGGTCAGCATCGGTACCTTGTTCACCTTGGTCCTGTGTCCTCTTCTGGGCTTTGCCAGATGCTCAGTGCACGGTTATTCCATGAATAGGGTCCCAGGTGAGGGAGAGGGGCACCAAGTGTGGAGTGAGAGTCAATCATCTCTCCCCAGTTTCAGAAGGATCCAGCCAGGCCCAAGGCTCCCATGTTCCTTGGCTAGCAGTTCTCAGAACTCACTGTGGATTCACAGGGACTCATGGGGACTCCGTGTTTCATTTGGGAGCAGCCTGGAAAATTAGCAACATGGGACGAACCACCTCGGCGCCCTGAGGTGGACATTTTGTTCAAGTGATGTGCAGCTTCTCCATAATCCTCCCAGGACCCTCCAGAGGCACTGTGCTCTTCACTCTTAATGTCCCTCCCATATCTCGTGATTCTCCAAATGAACACACGGAGCTCCTTCCAGGTGCCAGACACTGGGCTTAGGTGCTGCAGGGACAGCCTAGAATTGGGGGCTGGGCTGGGGACACAGGCAGTGATCAAGGAACACAGACAGTTCAGCATAATCGGTTTAACTACGATAGGGATCTGTGAGAAGACACCGGATGATTAATTGCTAGGTGAATTATGCTAATGATCGATGCTCCAGGGCTTCAGAAGAGGAGGCAAGAGTTGTCAGGGAAGGATTCACAGAGGCTGCGGAGCTGAAGAGAGTTTTGGGGCGGGGAAGGCTTCAGCCTTCGGAGGCAGCGCTAGGCAGGCCGATGGGAAACAGAAGGGCAGCGCACGCCCGCGGGCAGCAAGCCCTGGGCGACCTGGTTCCACAGGAGACGACTTCATTTTTTTTTTTTTAATTGGAGACCAAACATCATCAACAACAATCATAAAACGATGACAGTGAACACTTATTGAACACACAATTCTTGTCAAACACTGAATCTCAGTATTTGAATTCATCTCAGTGAATTCTCACAAAACCACCTGAGGAAATGAGGGCTCTGCTAGTCTGTGCAGTAGTTTTGGGGAATGAGAATATGCCCCCCCCCCAACTCTGTGCAGTGCGCAGCTGCAGGGCTGTCTGTGGTGAAACCCTGTCACGTTTGCTAAGGGCAGACCATGGAGCAGGCTCTGTGTTAAGTGCTTCATACACACATTAGCTTTCTTATTCCTCGTCACTGCCCCATGCGGTCTGCGCTACTCATTTCCCATTCTTCGCGATTCCACTTTCGGGGGTGCTGCTGGTAAAGAGCCAGATTGTGGTGGGTCTTGGCTGTAGACTTGGAAACAGGACCTTGTGTGGTAGGTTTAGGACACTTTTACCGCAGTCATTCGGTGACTCCCTGGCAAAGCTGCCCAGTTGCCCAGGCCTCCAAGGCCGGCCCGGGCAGGTTCCCTCGCACACTTACCGTATTCTTGCTGAGAGCACATTCCTAGCCTCCATCCTGGCCCTTCTCTCCGAGCCCACCGTCCAGCCTCCTGCTTCTCACCGTCAGTCACTGGCCTCACTAGACACCCCTGCTTCCAGCCAGGGCAACGAGCTCTCTGGTCACTGAGCACATGAGCCCCTCAAGGGCAGGAGCAGTTTCACTGTCTTGGTCCCCACAGACTATGCACCGTTGGACTTAGCAGTGGTCGTATGGACATTCCCCAAGGAACCCCGTTCTCCTCCCAAGTATTCAGTTTAAAGAGCTCGGTTTCCTTGGCTTCCTTCTCCAGGTGCTTGTAGCTGCACAGCTGCTCACTGTGTGTTCCTGCCTTGCTAGGGTCTATCTGTGTCCGAGCCTTCGGCCACTCCTCACCTACTCTCTCTGATGCTCATCTTCCTTTGTTTCTTGGCTGCTTTTGCCTCCCACTGCTGGCTGCCAGGCCATGGGATGCAGCGGGACGCCGACAAAATCCTGGGATTGCAATTCTGTGACAGTGCTGGGATCCATTGCTTTTCACAGCCCACTCCTTCCAGACAGAAGGGATGAGATTTGGGCTCCTCTCTTCCAGGCTGGCTGCACTCATCAATTCGCCTGCAGAAGAGGGGCCATGGCACTTCTTGTCCTGGACAGGGCTGCTGTTTAGCACCTCCGCCTGTCTGGCCCTACTTGGGCTTCCAGCGCTGAGACATTTCTGTGTTTATCGGTAAAGAGCTACGGCTCCAAGCTCTTGATGGGCTCCCCTGCCACGCTGCTGGCCCTGACCTATCCCCTGGGATCGCCTAGATCTCCGCCATCCAGCAACTGAAGGGTTAATGCTCAGCACAGCAGGGCGGGGAGACTGGCTGCAGTTCTGACTGGTAGTCCTCGGCCACACAGGTTGTTCAGTATTTTGAGTCTCACTCTTGCTTCCCAGCCAAAGAGAACCCAGCCTGTTTTCTAACACCAGCCTCGTGGCTATAGGAGGGGTCTTTTCATTGGAGGAAAAAGCTTCCATTCAGCGTAAAATGGGAGCTTTTATTTATTAAGCACTCACTCTTTACCAGGTCCGGTGCTGAGTACTTTACCTGAAACCTTGTATTTAATTTTCACTAAAGCCTTTGTGAGGCCTCTAACACTATTAAACCCATTTTGTGCTTGGACAGGAAAGGAAAAAAAGGGTCTCAAACAGGTTGAGAACTTGCCCAGGATTGGCAAGTGGCAAAACTGGGATTTGAACTCAGGTCTCTCTGGATGCCAAGCCCTTGCACTGGGCTGTGAACAATAGTCTCCATTTTAGCTGACCCCTGTCCGCTGGACTCCAGAAGGACCTTTTCCAGTCACATCAGGGATGCTTTGATTCTGGTGGCCATACTTGGGGTTGGCAAAACACTCCAGATTTGGTGGAGCGATTCCCTCTTACTCTCATCTGAGTGACACCATTCCATCCGTTTGAAGATCCTACATGTAGTGAATTCTTTAAAATAGCATCCAGTGAATTATGCCTTCTTGTCTCTCTACAACTCTTTGCAATGTGACTTTCCGTTTCACCCATCGAGAGGTGGGGTCTGTTTCCCCATCCCTTGAATCTGGACTGACCCTCTGACTTGTTTTGACCAAGAGAATGTAGTAGGGGAATTTTGCAGCCTAGGCCTTAAGAGGCCTTGTAGTTTTCTGCTTCTGCTTCCAAAACTCCGCCACCATGTAAAGAAACCCAGGGCATTTTGCTCTACAGAGGTTCCATAGAGTGGGAGGCCACCTGTAAGAGAGCTGAGGCACCCCCGTCCACTGCCAGCACCAAGCTCCCAGGAGTGTGCGTGAGGCTGTCTTGGCCCTCCCATGCCAGCTGGCTTGTTCCATGGGGAGCAAACACAAGCCATCTACACTGAGCCCAGCCAGGCCACTTGGTGGGGTGATGTGTGATGCAGCGGTAGGGAAGTGATACAGTACATAAGGGAGAGGAAAATTCTGTTAGAAACAAGGCTTCACATGCTTTTTAATTGTTCATAACTCTTTATAAATATAGATTGACTTAACTTCACTCTTTGTTCTTGGCTGAGAGTTAAATAGTTTGTTACACGGAGAAATGTCATAAACACAAAGGAAATCAAAGAAAACCCTTCATCTAAGGATATTATTATTAAAACAAACCATTTGGAACCCAACAGCTCCCTCAAGTCAACAGCTAAGCCAGAATAAAGGATGTCCTTGAGAAAATCTATGAATGATTTTCTTTATTTAGACATTTTTTTGAAAATTACCTGATTTGTAACTCTTTTAATGCATTTTTAAGATGAAAACATACATGTTAGAACCAGCAAGTGAGGTGGGTATACCTCTCCATTGCCTTTCTTTCAACAGGCGTTTGGCTATGTCAGATCATCATAGGTATGCATTGGACCTGTGTACACCTTTAATTTAGCAAGCACTCAGTGAGCACCTACTGTAAGCAAAGGTAGAATCATATCTGTATATGCAGAGAGAGTCTGAATAAATCAGATCTATGCAAATTCCCAAAAGACTTCAGAATATATAGACTCTCTACCTTCTTCAGAACGACTAAACATTTCTGATACTTTCTCACCCTGCCTCTGGAGTACCAGTTATTTAGTAGAGTCTCCATAAATACTTGTGGAATGACTGAATTAATAAATGCTAAGAGGAGCTGGAGAGGGGGGCCTGAAGGAGGGGAATGAGAAGGAAAATTCAGGAGGTTGTGGGAGGTGGGGAGTGGAATCATCTAAAAACATAATGATCAATCTCTGGGTGATGGGGGTTCGCTGAGCCTTCCTCAGTCAGCAAAGTTGTTCTTTACCAGGAAGAGCTAGCATATCTCAGGGCCTTCAAAACCTGACTGGAGGGAGGCTGAGCTAGATGGATAAAGCAGTCGGAAAATTCTAAAGAGTCAAAGAGTCTGGGACGTTTAGTTTTAAAGACAGGCTCCTGGTGGGTTTGAGGATTATCTTCAGTATTTAGCTGCTGCCGTGTGGAAGGGATCCCCTTGCTCTGCGTGACCTCGGAGGGCAGAGGGAGGACCGGGAGGCAGATGTCACATCTCTATAGGGCACATAAACACAGCAGTAAGTGGGGAACGCGCATCAGGTCCCCATGCAGACTCTATTCTGGAGAGATGTACTTCTTTTAGCTATTTTATGGCCCAAGGAAGTATGGCTTTTCAGTAGGATCAAAGCATACAGAGGTCTGACGGGAGGCTGGAGGTGGACTGGAAGCCATCCTTACAAAGGGTAGTAAGAGCAGAGTTTCTGGAGCCAGATGGTCCTGAATTAGAACCCAGTGTTTCAGCTTAGTACTTACGATCTCAGGCAAGTGACTTAGCCTCTCACTGACTCCATTTCCTTATTTATAAACGGGAATAATAACAGAACCTACCACACTGGGTTGTTTGAGGATTAAATGAGCTAATATTTGCAATCACTTAAAACAGTGCTTGTACGTGGTGAGCACTACAGGATTATTATTTCTGCAAGAAATTATCTCTACAGGAGGGACAGGAAGCATAAGACTCGTATCCAGCTTACCTTTTCTTTCACAAGGGTGCAGTGTTTTTCAGTGCACAAAGCTCTTTCACAGCTATCAGCTGATTTGGTCCTCACAACAGCCATAGGCAATAGGTGGGGTCGATATTTTTATCCCCAGGGATGAGATGAGAAAACAATGTCAGGGGCATACGTGATTTAGCAGGTGAGGAAGGGGAGATTTCTGGCTGAAGATCAAGTCTTTTGTCAAAGTCTAGCGGTCACTCCTTTGCACCAAATTGGCTCCTCCCTGGTTTCTAATTTGGCAGTCCAGCTAGAAGCTTCAGGATGAATCTGAGTATGACGCCATTTGATTTTAGAGAACATAGTCATCTGCAGACTCCAGCCAGAATGAGATGAACAATGCACCTGTGATTTACGTTGCAAATATTTTCCCTTTAAAAGTAAATAATTGACTCATAAAGGAGGTTACCTCCTGGCCTACACATTTTCCTTTTGCTTTAAAATTTCATGCCACATATTTCAGCTGTGTTGATTGGAAGTCAGTTATGAGCCCCGGGGCAAATACAATACGAGGTTTCCAAGAGCCTCTTGAAATTAGTACCAGATTCGCCATATTAACGTGCATGAATTTATTGCAGTGCAAGAGTTGATAATACAAAACATGGAATGAAATGGTAAATGCATGTATGTTCCCCGGTTTTTCACTTGCAGATCTAATGAGGTCAGAGCCACAGATGTCAGGAAAAGTGCTCCTTTTCTCTAACTTCCACATTGTCTAGACCTGGACTGTTAAGCCTTTGAGCTTGCTGGCTATTTTGTGGGGTAAGAGAGTCCTCACATTTTCTAGTGAAAACACTGAGCCCCAAGCACTAGGAGTCTTGTTCCCTACTAGATCCCATGTTCTCATTTCTGAGATGGAATGAAGCCAGATAATGTATGTAAAACATCTGACAGGGCCTGACGCACAGCAGCTGGTTAGCAAATGCTGGGGAAAAAGGCGTGAGGAAGAGTCCAGATTAGATTGTTCATGGTGGGCTTTGCCTTCCGTACAGAGCTGTGCTGCCTCTGTATTGCTTACGCACACTCTGTTTAATAGTCCAGTGTATTGTTTATTTCTTGAAACCCTGTGAGCAAAATCAGAGATTTATTGATTCAGTTAAAATGCTTTGACTGCATTGCAAGTATTAGTAAAAGAAATGAGGTAATTGCTTTCGTAGAACTCAGTCCTGTGGAGAATCAGACACTTTCAAAGGTAGTGATAGACTATTTTGATATATTTACTACTTGTTTGGTTACTAGTTTTGTTTTGTTTTTGTTCTATGGCACGTTCCCTATTCAAACTAGACCTTGAGGCATTCTTTGCCTCAGAGGAGGGTTTTTATAGCAGAATACAGAAATATAGGAGTAAAGTTTTGGCTTTAGAGTTTCAAAATACATTTGAAAACTCCAGGCACAGACACTAACTTGAGAGAAAAGACTTTTGGCTTCGAAAAGCTAAGGAATTTGGGGTTCCAAAAATTTTTAACTTGAAGACTCTCAGGGTCTAGAGAATATTAGACAAATCAGAGTTTGGGATTCTTTTTTGTTGTTTTTTTCTTCCTGCTTCATAAAAAATTAAGATTTTTCTGGACTAGAGGAGCAGAACTGGAGGGAATGCAATAGAAATGAGCACTGGTGTTATTCCCGGAGAAGGGGTCTCAATACTCTCAGGGTTGGGATGGGTGAGAAAATCAGCAGTATATCCAGGTAGGTTTGGGGACAATCTGGAGGGGAGGACATCTGTACTTCACTTTCGTGATGGAGCATGGGAGTATGATAAGATTGCTTGAGTTGCCATTTCTTTCTCCTCGTAGGGGCAGTGGAGGTGGGTATATGGAGTGTCTGTCTAGGGCAGGTGGCCTTGAGATGGCTTCTTAGGGCTCAGCATTGGATGGAGCACAGGAAGATGATTCCTGTGCATCCAGAGACCAGGAAGTAACCAGATCGTGCTGGACTTAGAGAGGCAGATCGTGGGACACAGTTAAGGCCGCTATTGATTGATAACAGGGGCTCAGGGCTGGGTAGGCTTCATGTCAGCAGAAGCCTGCTGAGTCAATGATGACACCTGAGGAGCAGGTGCGTCGTCCATCGCGTTCTCCACCCTGCCCGTGTCTCATATTGCATGAGACCCGCAGAGCCAGACTCAAGCTGGGGAAGGTGTGGGGACTGAGGGTGGGGCCAAACTGGCTGAGAAAATCAAAAGTCAATATAATCTAAAGTGACTGGGATTATGATTTGGGAGCTTGAATGGAAATTAAGTTCAGTTATTGAGCAATGAAGGAAAGGTATTTTTGTGGGCCATTTAGATTGTAGACTGAGATACTTGTCTGCTACCCAGGGCGTTCTGATTCAGTGTGATACTGGCAGCGATGGGGGAAGCAGAAGGACCTACGCAAGCGCACGAGAGGCTATGTGACCCAAGCGGGGGGAGGAGGGGCTGTCAGGGAAGGCTTTCAGAGAGAGTGACGTGGGAGAGGAAAGCCACAGGCGTGAGTTAGCCCAAGGAGCTACCGTGTTTCCCCGAAAATAAGACCCAGCCGGACCAGCAGCTCTAATGCGTCTTTTGGAGCAAACATTAACATAAGACCGGATGTTATATTATATTATTATATTATATTATATAAGACCTGGTCTTATATTATTGTAAAATAAGACTGGGTCTTATATTAATTTTTGCTCCAAAAGACGCATTAAAGCTGGTTGTCTGGCTAGGTCTTATTTTCGGGGAAATACAGTAGGCAAGGGTATTCCAGACAGAGGAAAAGCCATGCAAAGGTACAGAGGCATGAAACATATCATTTTCTTTTTGGGAAAGTGTAGCTAGCCCTGTAGAGTGAGAGTTAAAGCTTTATATGTCAGGGATAGGAGTGGACTAGGTTGTGAATGCCTCATGTGTTACGCTAATTTGGGGAGAAGAGGAGGGGTCTTTTGTGGATGTTTTGAGTCTGAAGTATCTGTACACCCCACATGTGGAGGCCCAGGAGGCAGTGAGTAATGAACATACAGACTTGTGAGTCACCAGCCTATATGAGGAGGTTAATACCTTGAGTAGTTACCAACCAATGTGGAACGGACAGTTGCCAGTTTTTGAATGCTAACTCTGTTCCAAGCTCGTGCTAATTTATTTGTGTGCATTAGATCACTTAACCATTATAGCAACTCTATGAGGCAGGTGTTACTATTATCTCTATTTTATATGTGAGTAAATCAAGGTTCAGAGAGGTTAAGCAAGTTGTTTGAGGTCACACAAACAGTACATGGCCTCACTGATATCAGAACTTGATTTTGTTTGGTTTCAAAGCCCCTTCTTTTAACCATAAACTACCCAAATGTGGAGTATCCCAGGAAAATGGGCAAGGGGTTGGGTGTCAGCTTTGGAGGAGTGGAGGAGGCCAAGCCTCAGCCCAACCGTGGTTCCATCTGCTGAGAAGCTATTTGGGAAGACTGGCTCCCCTGCGGGAGTGGATTCCTCCTTGTTTTGGAGGCGTGGTCTGGCCTGTCATAGACAGCTGCACGTGGCCACCAGCAAGGGGGCGGGTTATGGGACTGCGCTGGACCAACCAATCCCAAGCACACCAAGCAGGGGGCTGGTTGCCATGGATACTCATGCTGCAGCCAGTGTCAATACTCCCAGGAAAGCCTTGGGCGGAAACCTCTCAGTGTGGAGCAGCTTAAAGAAGAGTAGAGGAGCGTACAGTACGGGCCAGGGCTGTGCGTGAGAAAGCAGAGCGTGCAAGCTGTCCTAGGGACACACCTCGCAGCCCAGGTGCGTGTGCCCTGAGGAGGCCCCTCATGGTGCCAGGCAGTGTCACTTAGGACGAGAGGCAGGCATGGGGCAGAGCAGCAGGATCCTGGCTGACGCAGAACTTGCAAAGCTGGCTTGATGATCCCAGGGGAAGCTTTGCTACCTTGGAACAGATTCACTTATTTCTGTAAATTATGTCGGAGACATTATTTGCATTGGACACTCCATGCTTTGGTCAGATGTGCTCCGAAGAATTCTTGGTCAGGAAGACATGGGGTGGGAGGTAGGAGTGAGGCAGAGAAAGAAACCCCATATTACTCAGAAGTTGGATGAGCAGAGCTAGGGGAGCAATGCCCTCGTGGGTACCTGCGTCCGGGTCTCCTGGAGCGGGGAAAGAGACTTGTGGGCTCTGGAATTATTACCTGGGCCCTCTTGCCTCCTCTGCCACTCACGAGTTGTGGGGCCTTGGGCAAGTAACTTCTCATTTCTGGGTCTGAGTTTTGCGTTTGTAAGTTGGGTTTATTAATTGTGTTAGAGGGTTGCTCTGAGGAGCTGACGTGTGTCATTTGCTCAGAGTAGCTCCCTGCACACTGTGACTCTTTCAGTTCATGCTCAGTCCCATTTCCACGTATGAGCAACCACTACATTCATTGTTACATTTACTATTCTTCCCATTGAGCTGCAGACACAGCTGTGGTGTTAGATTGGGGAATTGTCCTCTGTCCTGCCTGAGCCTCTTCTCTAAGTTGTCCCCTAGTCACAGGCAGTGCCCCTCCCCTGGGGAAGGAGGACTGGCCAGGGGGAACAGGCTCGGGGAACCGAAGGTTTTCTTTGGGTCACTTGGCAATGAAGACGGGAGTGCTTTCCCAGGAAGGCACTCTTCTGAGTAGTGAGGAGGCTGAAGGGAGCAGGTTCTTTCAGCAGAAATGACGGCGCTGGCTCCCCCATGGGCACTGGGGGCTTATGCAGTGGAGTCCACCTGAGACCCCAGCTGTTGGGCCGGGGGAGCCTGGCCCGCCCCGTGGCTGTGCCTGTCCCTGGAAAGACTGGAGCTCCAGGTCCTTCTGAGACGGACCCCGGGTTTCTGAGGGACTTTGGCAGCGAGGCAGGTCTTAGACAAACCTTTGGAGGGACACTTCTCCAGAACTGGTCTGGGGGTTGCGATGGCAGCAGAGCCCAGCACACGGGCTTTGCAGCCAGACAGACCTAGATTTGGCTTCTGACTTGGCCATTGATCAGCCACGTGATGCGGGCAGGTTACTTTCCTTTCTGGGCCTCGGTTTCCCTGGCTGTACACCAGAGATAATTTCAAAATGCCTGCCTTTTAGAACTGTTGTGAGAATAGTGCTTGGCACAAAGTGACTACAAATTAAATGGTACTGAAAATGGTGAAGTCATTTAACAAATGCTTATGTGACGCTTACTATGTACAGGCACTGTTCTAAGTACCTTGCAGATGTTCTCTTACGAATCTTAGCAACCTTATGACGCTGGCATTATTACTGCTTTTGTTTTCCAGCAGTAGACACTGAGGCACAGAGAGCTGAAATAACGTGTTCAAGATCCCACAGCCAGTCTGGATTCAGTCCCCGGCACTCGGCTGTGCATCAGTCTGTGCAGCCTCATGATTCTAATGATGTCCCCTAAGGGACAATGGCAGAGGGCCGTGGAGGTATAAATGTATAAATATGAACTGTAATGTAGAAGGTCTCCACCCCCACCCCAACCAATATGTTTCTAGCACTTACTGTAGTGAGGGTCTGTGTTCCTTTAGGAACAAAGTTAATCCACATTTCTGGTGATCAAATGGGTGATCCCCTGTGGACCTAGCTACCCCTGATGTCCCTTTAAGAAGCTATTTTTTGTGTCTCAGAAAATAGAGGAACATGGGCTTGGTTTGTGCATTTCACTTTGTGTTCAAGCGCATTTGCTTGTAGGTCGGATGGAGGCAGACTTATCGTCCTCCTTCTCTCCCCAGTGAGAGTTCCTCTGCATCTGGAACAGTGCGAAACCCCAAGTCTGCAGGACAAAGCCTGCTTTGGTTTCAGTGAGCAAGTGTCTGCTTTGTTCTTGAGCTAAGTGCCCACCTCTGTGGCTATATACCTCCCGGTACACACATTACCCTCATCCTGGCCCTTACCAAAGCAGCTCGGAGTTACCTGCTTATGTGAGTGAACTGAGGTGGAGAATTCCTTGTAAGGAAGCAACCGCGTGTGAAAACAACTGCTACGATCCTCTGTGGGCAGAGAGGAAGATGGGCTATGGAGGCACTGGGTCCCCAGGCTTCCTGGGGATGGCCCCGGAGGACGCTTCGCTCCAGCAGCCACTCCAGTAGGGAAATGGTGTTGCACGTTCAGGGACAAGAGCAGGAAGAAGACCCTTGTAAGTGGGTGCCAAGGAAACCTTGGGGACAGAGCTGAGTGGGAAGATGGTCCCAGAGCTCTGGCACCTTGAGGTTCAGAGACATTGGGAGGTGAAATGAGAAAAGGGGGGATCTAATGAAGAAGAAGAATGTGGGTGATGAACTGAGTCTGCTGTGATATTCTTAGATACAAATAGAAATTAGAATTGTGTTTCAATTACTTTTAGTTGTTGGACTCATTTCTTTAAATTCACCACTTAATCAAAACAGGGGTATGTGGAGCTCCCAGGACTTAATTTTGGTTAAATGCTTGTCTTTTGCATTATGCCGTAAAATTTTTGAGGGCGGACCGTGTCTTCCCCATCTCTGTGTCCTCGGCACCTAGCCTGGACCCCAGCACAGAGAAGGTGCACGCGTGTAGTGGGTTGAACAAGGGCCTGCCTCTCGTCCTGGTGCATCTGGCACTTTCCTGAATTAACACGGGAAGCCCCATGTTCCTGGAAGCCCCGAATCCCAGGGAAACTGGAACCCTTGACCCCAGGCTGAGGCAACAAAAACTGAACTCTAGTACCGACTTGTCCCCTTGCCCTTGGCCTCAGGAACCTGACAGACTGCGTGGAGTGTCCAGTGGAATCCAGCCCCGCCTTTGGTCAGACCCTCCACGGGGAGTCTGTCAGCGGCTGCATCAGGGGGGAAGGGGTCATTTTCCTGCATTCCTCATGCTCACTGGGGTTAAAGGTGCAGTGAGGCCAGCCGGCTGCCAGGCCCCGCCTGATGGGTCCCTGTAAGGCCCTTGCTACTTGTCACACAAACCCCGCAGCTGGTGGGTGCTCATCACTGCTCTTAGCTGTGAGCTAGTGGTCTGCACGGATAATCCTTCCGTCCTGGAAAAACGGCCCCATCTCAGAGTGCTTAAACGGCTTCTTTGTGGTATCAGGGTATTAAGGAAAAAGAAACTTCCTTAATTCAACATGCACGATTTTATTGAATGTCCATCAATCCCAGAATCTCACAGAATTTTTTTTTTTCTAGTTTCTCAAATGCACTCTGCTTCTCTCCTCTGGGCCTAGGAATATGCTGTTTCCTTTGTCCGGCATTACTTTACCCATTTCTTCACATGCTGAGCGGCTCCTGAGCTTCCGTGACTCCCTCCAGGCAGCTGTCCCTAACCACCTCTTCCCTGAGGCTCAGACCCCCTGCCGTGTGCTCCCCCAGGATACTGGGTTGACGTGGTTGTGGGCTGTTCGCACATGTTCTCCCTGCATTGTGAGTCCCTGAGGACCTCAGCTATGTTGGGGGTGTTCTCCTATGAGCTTTCAGCCAAGTGGGCAGTAAAGGGAGCCCCATTGAGTGACAGCACAGGTTTGGAACCTGTCATCTCTCCGAAGTCTGTTGAATCACCTGGAAATGAGTTTGCCAAAGACAATTATGATTTGAACAGAAACCTCGGCTGCTCACGTGCTACAAATGGATCACAGAGATGTGAAAAGAAAACAGCCAATTTATCAGAGGGAGCTTAGAGTCCAGGAATCTGATTACTAGCCGGTGCAGGATTGAAAGCTCCCTTGACGTCTATCTTCAGCTGGTTCACTGTTCTTCTGTCATTTTCTGGTGATAAAAGAAGCAAGTCTTGCTTTTGGGGTCTCTACTTGTTACATAAACTTACTGTTTTTGTACCTTTCCTCTCTCTGGGCACAAGCTAGAAAGGGGCCAGGCAGTTCACCAGCTGCCTAGAAAGGGGGAAAAACCTGCCGCATGGAAAGTCTTCCTGTAGAAAAGAACACCGCAGAGAGAACCAGAAGCCTGGGTCTGAGACCTGGCTCTGTTCCATCCATATTATGACCTTGAGTCGTCTTGTTTCTGTTTGTGCTAATAATGTTTATTGTGTGTGCCAGTCATCTCCCATGTTTACTTCACTTATTATTAAAAAGAAAATATCTGGAGAAGTAATTTCACCCCCCCCCCTTTATAGATGATGAACCTGTGATTAAGTGACTCTGCAACCATGGTTTGTACCCATTGTCACACAAGTAATATGAGAAGTTAGGGTTCTTTTGACAACTACTAAACATTTCTGTACAGAATCCAATAAAAACTTCCTATGATGTGCAAATAAAAACATTGGTTGGAGTTCAAATCCAAGTCCATTTGACTATGACTGAGCCCTTCACCATGGCACAGTATTGTCTCTTGGTCTCTTTATCTGTTAAATGAGGTCTCTTCTGGTGGTCGTTCTCAGAAGCATGAGAACAACCAGGTCATATTTTCAGCCATACTCACAGATGGAAGCTAGTCAAAAAGAAAATATACACATAGGCATTTTGAGTTGGATGTTTCATAGAAAAAGTCTTAGGGTAACGCCTTTATTTTTTCCTCTGAGCACATCCAACAGTTCGCACATGTCATTACTCTGCCTGATGAAAATAGGAGTCAGTAGTTCTGATATGTCTTAATGGAATCACTGGAAGAGGCACCTTGCAAATGAAAAGGCAGTGTGTGCGGACATTACCTTCAAAGGTGATTGAAAGGTGACACCCTGCCCCCCAGAAAAGGACTGGTGTTTTGGATGAAGAAACTCCTCCAGTGTTCTCTGGGGATTCCCGAGGCTGCATCACTCAGGTATTTGATGGTATTCAAAATACCTGAAAAGATTGCTCTTCCTCTCCAAGCAGAGCAGAGTGTGATGGTTAAAGCACAGAGGATGAAGTCTGATAGGAAAGGTTCAGATTTCTGGTTCTGTGTGTTGGTGCTAGAAATTTGCCGTGTGCTTCTAGGCCAAGGGTAATTTCTGTTTCTGTGCCCCAGATGCTTCAACACCTGGACCCCTTTTCAAATAATGGTTTTGAATGACTAAAATAAAAAAAAACACATAAGATTTCATAGGAAACCAATTATATTGGCTGTGAAAATATATAAAGTAATAAACTTGAAGCTTTAAATAATGAGATCGAGGAATAGATCTAACAGCCGTTCGTTTTGAGATAGGGATGCATTCTTGAACTATATCAGCTGTAATGTGATATGCAGTATCTATGCCTTCTGCTGGTAAGACTGTCACAGTACTATTCATTCTTCTGTGGATGGTTACCTGTGCTCAGATGGAGAAAGATATGCTAAACTTCAGGTATTGAAAATGGTGATGTATTTCCTTTTTCTCATCCAAGTTCATGAGCCCTGAATTCTATCCATAGACACCCTTGGTCCTCTGTACTATAGGGGCCGAAAGTCTGTAAATGACATTTTCCAGTCTTTCTTTTCAGCAGGGATCTCCTTTAGGTTCTTCCGGTGGGTGAGTCCTTGGGTACTTAGGCGCAGGCAGGGAGACATGGACTTCTTTCTTTAGCCTGGTGGCAGTGAGATCAGCCGAAGGCTGCACGCACGCAGCTCTGGGCCTGACGGCCAAGGGTCAAAATGGGGGGTAAGCTGTCGGGCGGGGCAGTGACTGCCTATAGTTTGGGTCATACCGTGACCCCCAGTTTGCTCCTCTAGCCCTCCCAACGATTTTGTAACTTAATTATCTGTGTTAAATCCCTTTCTACATAAAATATTTAGCGTGGCTTCTACTTTTTAGATAGAATTGTGACTCAAAAGAAAAAATAATCCCAACTCTCTCTCTTACCAGTCCTTGTTCTCCAGTGAGTTGTGGACCTATCTGTACCTCATCAGCATAATACCTAGCTCAAAGGTTTGTTGTGAAAACCTAATGGTGCAGTACATATAAAGCATCTTTCCCACGGAAAGATCTCTTCCAGGAAGGATCTCTAGCCAGGAACCTTTGACTTAATCAACCATGTTTATATTAGAATGACATTTCAGAAAAAGGGGATTCATTGCCTATAATTGATAAATAAATCTGATCGGGCTTGAAGTAGCCCTTGGACATCATTAAGTAGGATCATCTATTTGTTTATAAAGGAAGTTTAAAATATTAATGAAAAAATCTTTAGGAAAAGTAATGAAAGCTATTATCACTGGTATTATTATTTGTTGGCTTTTGCTAATCTCACATGTGGCCGTTGGGCAGTGTGCTGTAACACCCCATGACCAGCCTGGGCAAACTCAGACTCTCGCACGATTATGTATAATAATGACTGTAATTTTAAGTCACCTTAGACTTGTGGATAATCTCCTCCTCCTTCCATTTTAAGTAGAAATAAACAACAATATTAAGTGTCACGGCAGCCGCCTTCACCAAACTAGGAAAAGATAGAATATTTTATCAACCCACCGGGAACCTGTGAAGTATCTTAACTGAATTGTTTGGATGATTCTGCAGATTTCCAAAATTTGTTTGTGGGCAAAAGATTTGTCAAAAAGAAAGATAAATTCTTGGAGGCTGTAGTATCCACCAAAAACTACCATGTTTCCCTGAAAATAAGACCTGGTCAGACCATCAGATCTAATGTATCTTTTGGAGCAAAAATTAATGTAAGATTCGGTCTTATTTTACTATAATATAAGACCGGGTCTTATATAATGTAATATAATATAATGTAATACAATGTAATATAATGTAATGTAATATAATATAATACCGGGTCTTATATTAATGTTTGCTCCAAAAGACGCATTAGAGCTGATGGTCTGGCTAGGTCTTATTTTCAGGGAAACACGGTAGGCAGTGAAGGAACTAAGAGAGCCCCTTGAGAGGTAAAAGTTAAAATCACTGCATATTGGTCATAACAGAGACAGATTAAGAGACCTGAAGGAAAAACAATGATTCTCCATTCAGAAAGACTGTCTAGAATGTTTGATTTATTAGAAGAGAAAGAGAAAGGCAGTGGGGAGCTGTAACATGGTGCCTAAGCAGTGCTCATCTGAGCAGAATAGAGGAAGCTTTAAGCAATGGGCTTGGAATTCTCTGACTCTACTGATAAAATCTTCCCTAAACCTTGGGTTTGTCTGGCGCGCAGACCCCATGCTCACCAAGCAGCACTGTGCTTATGCTGTGGTTTTCCTATGTGGATCCACTTACAGAAGCAGAATGCGATGATAAAAGGAATGCCACCACAGCCGCCAGTATTTATCGAGTGCTTCCTATGTGCCAGGAATTGTTCTGAATGTGTGATTTTATTTAATCCTCACAGTAATCCTATGAGGAAGAGTCTGCTAATATCTCCATTTTAGAGGTGACGAAATGGAGGCACAGAGAGGTTATGTAACAAAACTGAAGTCCCACAGCTGGATGCCAGAGTTTGTTGACAGTTGGGGTAACAGATGGGCCCAGATGCTTTTCCTTTTATCCACCTGTGTGTTTTCAGGTTTTGATCTCAAATTACTTTACTCTTTTTCATGTTTTAGCATGTGTGGAAACACGAAATCACCAAATTTGAGTGATGAAAGCTGATTTTTCTTTCTTGAAATACAGATTACATTTCCAGTTGGCTGCTTCAGAAATCCATTTAGTCAGTGGAATTGGTGAGTGGAGGAATCCCATACAGGCTATATTTTGAAATTCCCTTACCTGTATTTTCAAAAGCAAATCCAATAGGCTTATTTTTATCTCCAATTAAGGTTTGCTTTTATCCAGTTCACATGACCACCTTTAGCCATGTCTTACCTTAGATGATGTCACCTCTTTGTAGGATAACCTTCCATCTTGGTAGCCAAGGTGTCTGTGAAACTGGAGAGGCTTGGCTTCGGAGCTGGCAGTGTTCTCAGTGGACCTCTTATGAGAAGAGGTTTAGGCCTGGTGGTTTCGAGGACGGCAGATCTTCAACGCCAGCTCCTACCCAGTGTCCTGGATTCCTGAGATGCACGTCACTGCTAGCTGTTCACTCGGGGCAGGCAGAGCTGGGGAGTGAAATGGAGCAAGAATGAGGAATGGTTCTCACAACCAAAGCCATTTGCTGTAGGTTATTTGCGAAATAGCCAGAAAGCTCAACTTGACTGTTTTGTCTGTTTCCCAGCGGTTCTTAGAAATGATATTGTTCCAAGTTAAATACCTGGTAAGCATGCCACAAACAAGGAGAGGACAATGAGTTGATTCCACAGTGATAGAGCTGTCACAAGTAATAAAGCCTGTTCCCAAGTTTTCTGAAAAGACTGAAGTGGCTTAACACCCAGATGAGGGGGCGTGAGGCAGGATGGGACAAGCAAAGGGAGTGTGAGAGAAAATACCATGTACGTCCCCCTAAGTGGCCCAAAGAAAGCTCCCGTTGTCTTATCACAGTAGCGTGAATTCCCAACACGGTTTCTAAGTCCACTTACATTGAATCACCTTCTAGTCAGTAGAATTCCTGGCCACCAAATCACCCAGAGGGACCTTTCATGTTTATAGGGGTAGGATTTTACCCCTGCATAAATGTTTCAGATCATTTGCCCACCCAGGGCAAGGTGCACACTTCTGAGAATCGGACTCAATTTTCCGACATTTGAGTCTTTTGTCTCTGTCACCACTCTGACATATTTTTAATGTCTGCGTGCATTCTAGTGCACTGAAAAATTCTCATCGTGTAGCTCAAAGTCAGAGACCATGAACAAAGCCATGAGATGTTTTATTTGAGTGGTGCTGCAGCTCCAAAAGTCATTTGCAGCAGCATATAGCCATGTGAGACAAGTACACCGTATCTTTGGAGATTTTACTTTGTTGTTTACTCTTCATTAGTTTGCTTTTTAGCTAAATGGAACTAAAACAAAAGTGAGTCTGAAATGCCCATTAGCCTAGGTCTGGGAAGCAGTGGGTACCTGGCAAGGAAGGGTGCTGGGAAGGGAGCACATACAGGCCAGTTGTCAATTAAAGGGAGCAGTGTGGAGAACAGTCAGGGAAACGACTGAGGAATCCATCTGCAGTGTGTGATGGTCAACATGCGGTGGCCTCTCTCAGTTAAGTCCAGAGGTACCTGTATGAGTTATTAAATGATCCCAAACTTCACAGCTTGAAGCAACAAATGTGGACTATATTGCAGCTTTTGTGCGTCAGGAATCCAGGAGCAACTTAGCTGGGTGATTGTTGCTTTTTGGGACCTTTTACATCTAGCTGTTGGCCAGGGCTGCCGTCTCTGAGACTTGACTGGGACTGGAAGCTCCTCTTCCGAGCTTATTCATGTGACTGATGGCAAAAAACTGCCATGTGGACCTCTCCATAGGGCTGTGTGTGACGTGGCTTCCCCAGACCAAGTGATGAGACAGAGTGAGGGAATGTGAGGCTGAGAACGTGCAATTGGAAGCCACAGTATTTTCCTAACTTATCTCGGAAGTGGCTCACCATCACGTCTGCTGTGTTCCCTTTGTGAGCAGCCAGTCGCTGAGTCCAGCCCACACTCAGGAGGAGGGGCTGTAGGCTTCCCCTCTTGAAAGCAGGAGTATCAAGACATTTGTGGACATATTGTTAAGGCCAAGACAGTGTCCAGCTTAAAGTAAACGGCAGGAAGGTGAGGAGTAAATGTATAGGAGCTCCAAACGAGACAAAGGACAGGCCGGGAGAAGAGAGAAGCTGACCTGACCAGTGTGGGCAGAGGAGGCCCAGGCCAGGCACAGGGTCCTCACAGAGAGCAGGAGAGTCAAAGGGAGGGTCAGAGATCTGATGGGAGAGGAAAAGTTCCAAAGCGAAAGGCTGAGATCAGAAGACAGAGGACGGCTGCAGCGGTGATTCCGTGCTTACAGTGGAAGGCAGCAGCTGTGAGGTCAGGCAGTCAGGGTCAGCCAAGGTGAGGTGGTAGCGGGAGAGGGCCGGGCTCACAGGCCAGCGTGAGAGCAGAGGGGCTGGGAGGCTGCCGCTGAGGGGAAAGGGCTCTGGGGCACAGCATGACTGGGCCACTTATCTGCTCTGAGGCTGGGGAAACTAGTAATTTGCCTTTTTTAGCAGACCAGAATGATCAAATATTGTCGAGTTCATGTGGTTCAACTGAACACTTTGCCTCCTTGAGCTTTGATTTCTTCAGTGCTGAGATGCTGCACCCCGTAGTGGTGGTACTGAGACTGGAGATAATGTGTGTGTGTGTGTGTGTGTGTCAGAGGCGCAGTTCCACGCCTGGCAAGTGGGGACACTTAACAAGAGGCAGCCCCTTTCATCATCAGGTTAACCTTGGTGGGGACAATGGCTGAAAACTCATTACCACAAGGCCCTCGGGACCATTGAACTTAGAAAACCACAGACCAGATTCATTCCTGACCATTGCTAATTGTCTTAAGCAATTCCCCCCTCCATCGGAGCCTCAGTTTTCCCACTTTATGAGAAGGTGGGAATGAGAAGATTGACCTAGGAAAACTCTTAATGACTCTTACCGTGCAATTGAGAAATTAATGAAACAGAACAGGACCCCACTGGTATAAAATTGGTCTATTTTCACAGGCAAAGTGAGTGTCAAACTGATGAAAGAAGTAATGGTAATTTTCTCCTGAAACCTTGTTACTAAGGTAAAGGTGAGTGTGTGTGTGTGTGTAAGATCATGCATGTGTGGCTGTGCTTCTATTTGTGTGTGTGAGTGTGTTGTTGAGTGTCTGGCTGAGCCTTTCTGTGCAGCTGTGTTTCCCTGCATGTGTCTGTAGGTGTTGGAGGGGAGGGACCACGAGTGCTTTTTGTGCTTCTGCTCAGTGCCAGGTGCTGAGTGCGCACTGAGCCAGGGATTCAGCAGCGACAGGGCAGACGGGGTCTCTGGCCTTGTGGGACTGTTGGCTCAGCTGTCCCGGCCACTGCTTCCTTCGTGCTCAGGTCCTCAGGCTGGGAAACAGGTTCCAGAGCCTTGGCGCTAACTTCAGACCCACCTTATAAATGTTCATTGTGCAGTGAGGAGCTGCAGGCAGCGGGGGAGGTCAGCGCTGATGATTCCTCTTCGGGGCGTCTGCTGGGGAAGCCGCCACGTGGTTGGACCAGAGGCTGCGATGATTGATGTGACGAGGAGCATGGGGCAGGCGGCCCTGCTTGCATGTGGAGCAGTTAACATTTTATGGCTCCTCCATCCCCGCCCCTCATTCAGAAGGCAACACTTGGCTCAAAGCCGAACTTTCCAATTACGCCATCAATAAATTTAGTGGCATTGGCAAGCGAGGCAAAGGAAGAGGGTGTTTGCTTTGCTTCAGGTCTGATTTCCACCCCCACAGTGTATCGCTCCTGTTGGTAGCTTCCTGATGGAGTATCTGAGGAAAAATCGGAAGTAATTCTTTAATAGTCACGTTGCAGATTGTTGATTTATAGAGCCAACATATGTCCCCATGTGTGCTTTCTTTATTAGAAGATTACACTCCGTCAGCTCATTTCCTGTCAACCCAGGCAGGAGCTGGAGGGCACCTACATCCATAAATGAAAGGGGCAGGTTAATCCAGAAAACTGGATGAAGCTGGACCTGGAACCATGTGCCCAGGACAGTGGCTGCTTCCAGTGTGAAGGAGAACACGCTGGCTGCACCGGAGACTACTTCTCTTAAGGATGTCTTCCTGGTGTCTGTTTGGGAAGCTTTGCGGTGTTTCTTGTATACTCACTTCCCTGAGGCTGGGACTGCACATGACCGGGTACCAGTGGGCTTAAGAAAGGCAAGAGAGCTCCGGATAAATGGACACGTTGGAGCATGGGCATGGTAGGGTCAGGGCTTGTTGTGAGCTCACTGTGTTGAGTTTACTATATGGAGGGTGTCTCTTATCTCTTCATGAGACAGCCACCGGTATAAATGGTAGCACACAGAGAATCAGTAGAAAAGAGGAAGGGGAGAATGCCCGGTTTCTCCCCTACCTCTCATGGCTGCTGGGCTGTCCCGAACTTGGCACCCCAGCAGCCAGCCAGCCCTTTTCCAACTGTCCTGGGTATCGAGTTCTGAACGTCTCCATTAAAGAACAATCCATTCAGCAAGCATATGTCTGGGTGAGGCAGTGGGGCCCTCAGAGACCACAGCTGTGTCTAGCCATGTGGCACTGCCCAGGGGGCATAGTGGTGCCCAAGAGAAGGAGAAGTGGAGCTTACAGTGTGGTTCTTGGCCCAAATCACAGGCTGTGTGGTCCTGGTGGTGAGATTCAAGTCTCCGATGCTTTGAAACTAAGCGAGCATCCTCCTAACATTTATAATATCATTGAATCCTGATCTTTCTCTTTTTTGACTGTCCATGTAAATGTAGACTACTCTGTCCTTATCTCCTACTAATTTAACTCTGGGAGTTTACTTCTTTATTAGGAAAAAAAACGAAGCATTTGCAAGGAACGTACGTGCTAAATTGGGCCATCATATTTATTATACTGTTTTTCTTTAAAGGCTTCAATTTACCAAAAACTGCACTTTAGTAACTGGTTCTGCTGTGTTCCTGCCATCTTGTGTGTGTGTGTGTGTGTGTGTGTGTGTGCGCGCGTTTTTTTTGTTTGTTTGTTTGTTTGTTTGTTTTTAATGCACATAGCTGCATTTTCAGCAACCTCTTGTGGATTAAAGCGCCTGGAAACATCCATATTGGGATTTCTATGTGACAGCATTGAGAGTGTTCTCTGAATGCAGCAGGAAGTCTGACAGGCACTGAGCTTTTCTAGAAGCTAGACATTCTGCCATTTGAAGAGTTAAAGGCAGTTTTAACATGTTTGGGTGAATGCTTCAATTTGTCTTTGGAATAGAACCTTCTACATTTCTTGGAGGACTATGTCTTTGTTGGGGGCCCTTTCAGTCATGCAGATATAGGGCAATTAAGAGCCCCTCATTTTTTCTTGGAGAAGTCCCACATGTCCCAAAGAACAAACTGGAAATGGTACCGACTGACATTTCAGGTGTTTTGTTCTGGAAAGGCAGCTGGCAGTGTGTCTTGTCCCCACAGAGGTAGAGCCTGTTTCCTTTCATTTGCTTTGTTCTGACCTCTGGATTTGGCTTGTCCAGGCCTGTTCTTCTCACTCCATCTTCTGTTCACAGAAGAAGGGCAGCTGGAACCAGAGGGGAGGGGAGGGGCACAGGCCTCCAGTCTTCTCTTTCTGATGAGGAACGATGGTGAAGGGGACTGTGCCCAGGCTTTGACAGGGCAGATGGGACCATTGGCCCCTCTCGTGCTGTTACTTAGTAAACGGCCAGATGTTGCTAAATTTCCTGTTGACTCGTATGACTTTCTTTTCCAGGATGCATTTGTGGATTTCTTCCTGAGAAAATTGAGGTTTCCATTGTCAACCTCAGAAATTAGTTCTAGATCAGGAAGGACACTAGTGTTGGGTGGGAGTGTGGAAGGACTTTGTCCTTAATTTAGAGCCAAGAGGGAAGAGGGTATTAGGAAGGCAATGGGTGTGAAGGGACTTGGAGCATCCTCCTGAGGCAATGAGTTGGGCCTGCCACTCAGGACACGCTAGGAGATAAGCAAGGACCAGCGGTCATAGCTCTGTGGAGTGAGACACAGCCCAGGGCCTTTGGAGTGGCCAGCTGCCGGAGAATGTAGTGACCTTTCGAGATGAAGTTGTGCTCCTCTGGGCCTGTGCTATCTTGTTAACATCAGAGTTGTGGTCCAGGGAGTTAGAAAGCACAATGTCCTCTCCCTGAAGTTGGGGTGCTGAGGTGACCACCAGCAGAGACCAGGAACAAGAGGCAGCTGTGTCTGTCTGGACAGACCAGCAGGTTCCAGAGGAAGAACTTGGAGAAATTGCTGGGGATTTGCTCCAGGGATTTATGTAAGTGGTGCTTATGCTGTCGTAAAGAAAATGGTAACTTTGCTCTGCAGTCACAGGCCGGTGAAAATGTGGAGTGGGTGGTTTCTGTAGGGATCGCCACAAATATCAACAGTACAGTGTTTCTCTTCATAAAAATCAAAATTCAAATTACGTTAGTGTGTGGGATTTGTGCCAGGGTTCCAGAGTGGAACATATCGGGAGTCCTCTGGACCGGGAATGCAAAGGCTGAGAGGGGTTAGGACCTGTGCAAGTGTGGGTGAGGCGGGATAAACTGGTTCCAGAAACTTCCACGCTCCGGAGGGCGGTAGGGTTGCTCCTGTTTTTTTGCGTTACTGGGTGGGATTGCTGCAGCGCTCATCACCAGGTTTTTAACACAGGAAAGAGAAACCAACTGTGGCAGTCTTCAAGATGGGATTTTGTGGAAAATGTAAGCGCTGAAACGTGTGATTGTAGGAACAGGTTCATAAACATTTTGCCTTTTCAGAGACAGATGTGAGGAACGAGTAAGAAAATAGACATGGTAGGTTTCTACACTTAATCATTGCACCTAGAGTATTGAGGCCTGATTCTAGTCTGAGGTGATTCTCTAGTTCTCTTTGACCTGAAGGAGGACTCCGCCCTCAGTTTTCCCCTGGTGGAATGAGCGTCAGGCTTAGCCAGCACCTGTTCCTTTCCAGGCCTTCACAACGGGACTACCACGTGCCAGACACCTGGTCTCTCTGACATTGAGATGCTTAGAGTGCTGCCCTGGGCTATACACGCATTGGTGGCTTAAGCAGAGGAAGGCTGGCTTTCAGGTGCCCAAGTGTGACCAAGTGAAAAGGCCTTCCTGCCTCAGGCGGCAGCCCGGAGGCCGTCTGGCCCTTCGTCTTCCCGCAGCGCCCCCTGGTGTTTGTGGGCAGTATGCTTAGGCATCCTCCCAGCTCACTTGCAATAAGCCAGGAATTCATCTTGAAGGTGTCAGGATTGCTGGGTCATTTCCCTGTGCCCGACTTTGCATATCAAATAGCAATCTTCAAATGCTGATTATTTCCAATAGAAAACCAGAAAGGAGCATAAAGCATCAATGCTGTCATTTCTGCATGATTTTAAGTCCAAAGCAGACAGGACCCGTGAGAAAGCACACAAAACATGGGAGGGACAGAACTTCTTTCTCTAGAAACAGCTGTTTTATCAGCTTTAAATTAAAAGCATGTCCTGGGCAGCCCTTGACTTTCGTCAGCCAGTGTTCCTCTCACGTTTTGGTTTATAAGCAGCTGATATGTGATTCTGGGTATAGCAGTTATCTGTAATTGAAATCATCATAAAACGAACCCCCGTGCACTGGCGGAGGCAGTAATCAAGATCAGGAGTGCTGTGTGCACAGCATTCAGGGCCCATAAAATATGCAAGATTAATTTGCTGAACTTCATTCAGGCTTCCAGCAGCTCTGTCACCTGGGACCAGAGAAGCAGCAAATTAATTCTGAGCCTCCACTCATTTCAAACGTCAAGAGCCGCCTCCTTCGTGTGGCTGTCTTCTGCAGCGCTTTTGCAGAGACTTTCTGGAAAAACCAAACACCTGGAATGCAACATGTTCTTTGGCCACAGAAGGTACCCTGGTGCCCCTCCTGGTTCCCAAGACCTCTTTCTTCCTTCCCATCTCAGTGACTCACATTTCCTCCTTCGATTCCTTTAAAGCCACAAACTCAGAAAAATAGAAAATCCTGAGTTTGGTCAGCACATGGGAAACTTCCACTTAGATACCAAGTCAAGGAAGAGGAAATGCCTGCTGCCAAAACAGAGGATTGAGTCAGGACCTGCGTCCAATCCTGGCTCTGACACTAATTGCCAGGTCTCTGTGGACAACTTTCTGTTCCTTCTTTAAGTCTTAGTTCCACATTTTCAAAAGAGAACTTGAATTGCTCAAATTCCTTCTAGTTGTTTTATACTTTGGTCTTACAAGGGAGGCTGGCTAGATGCTTTTTAGGTTTCAATTTCCTCTGTTCAGTCTGGTTTGTTGCTTCATCAACGTTCTATATACTAAAAATATTGTTGCTGTCTCTCTCTCCCCTTTGTTTACTCTCTCTTCTCTTTGGCCTTGCATATCATACTTCTATTCCTTGACTATTAGTTTAGTACAGTTTTGGGTGGAGGAAGCCAGCAATGTGCTTGTTCAGTCCACTGTGTTTATCTTCAGGTCTCCATGCCATTTCATCTTCCAGTAAGGTGGTACTGTTATAATCTAATTATGACAGATGAGGAAACAGAGGCCCAGAGAGGTTAAGAAAGTTGCCCAAAGCCATATAGTTAATGAGTGACAGCAGAGAGATTTGAACCCAAAGCTGCATTTTAACAAAACCTATATTCTTAGCTACCAGATGTCCTGGCATCACGGATTCTTGTAAATGTGAACTTGGCTTCTGAGTGTCTGCCGCTGAGCACTGCTCCAGTTCTTGGAGCCCTAACAACACCAGGAGTCCGAGCTGCCAAACTGATGGAAGATGGAGGACCATGGCAAAGAGACCATAGCAGAGGACACTCTGAGACGTGTTATCCCCTGTGCATCACCACGTGTACAGAAGGAAGTGTGCCTTTGGTTATAACTTTAATTTCTCTCTATAAAATATGTGCTCATTGGCCCCTCTATGTGGTGGTGGCTGGAATCAGAGTGAAGACGACAATGTAGGTTTTTCATTCAAGCACACTCTGCTTTGTTATTCTTTCTTTAAATTGAAATTTCTGTGGAGGTATGTATAGATTCATATGCTGCTGTAAGAAATAATACAGGGAGATCCCGTGCACCCTTTACTCAGTTGCCCCGATGGCAGCATCTTGCGTGTTATTATTTTTCTAGTACCTAAGTATCCATTAACAGACTTTCATTGTCGTAGGGTCAAATACTACTGAAGTGTATAGAACAAAGCATGATGGTCCGCTTTGAGCCTGTTCTCCGGGATGCTTTTCTCCTCTGGGCACTGCTGTAGTTGACTGTGCCTCCTGCCTCCCTGGTGCTTGTCCCTCGTCTTGTTATGATGCTCAAGGTCATCCTAGGCAAAATGGAATTTGGGGATTTCTGGCTGACTCAGCCTCTTCCACATTCGGTGGAACACCCTTTTGATGATGGGGTAGTCCTCCAGCTCAGCTCTTTCTCCAGTTACCTCGTGTCCTCTCAATTCTGGTGTCCATGCTTCTCTACCTACCCTGTCAGAAGGAAGGAATAGCTATTCTATACTTGGGAGCGGTAAGTGTTACACTGAGCAGGACTAAATATTTTACACTTAGTTGAAGACATTGATTTTATTTATCTTGTTTAACACACTGCCAGCCACTGTCCTAAGCATTTTATAAATATTAATTCATTTAATCCTTATAGCAACTCTATCAGGAAGGCCCCATTATTGCTTTTATTTTCCAGGTCAGGGTATAAGGTACAGAGAGCTTAGGTAACTTGCACAATGTCACACAGCCAGTAAGTGATGGAGACAGGATTCAAACCTATAAGTCCGACTCCAGAGTCTAAGTTGTTTACCACTTATGCAAATCATTGATTGTGGATAGTTCCCTCTTTTCCTTTCCTTTCCTAATATTTATACATTCCCGCTATATTATTAGCTCCTTTCTTGTAAGCTATCAGTGTGTCTAATATGTGACACCTTAAAAGACACACACACACACACACACACACACACACACACTCTTTTGTCTTTGTGCTCTTTGTCTCAAGGTACCACCCATCCTTCTTTTTCCTGTGCACACTTGTACCCAGCCTCGAGAGACTCCCCTGTAACTGCTGCCTCCACCTCCTCATGTAATTTACGCCTGGACCTACTGCAGGTAAAGCAGAGCTTCTGTCTCAGCTACTCCGTGGAAACTGCTCCTGCACTATCAAAACAGTCATTTCCTCTTCTCTCTCCGTATATTGATGGGATTAATTGCATTAATACATTTCTAATGTGGAACCATTCTGGCACTGACATCAGTTTTCATTTTTGAAACTTAGTGCTGGATTCAATTTGCTAATATTTTATTTATGTCTTTGATTTGTCTCAGATGGACAGACTATTTCTTTAAAACTCATGGAAACACAGGAAGTTCTTTCCAGTCCATTCAATTTTCTTGTAAATTTATAGAGGTTGGTTTCCTTGTATAAACAGTCTTACTCTCTCTGTCGTTCATGTCTCTTCCCACGGGACGTCTTTGATTTACCCATTAAAGGGAAATAAGTGTGCTTTCTAATGCTCACTGAGTAGCCCCACAAGGCACGCCTTGGCACTGGGGTGTGAGTTAGGGAGGCTGGGTAATCTGGTTGGCTTTCACACGAGCTTGTTTTCTGAGTTCCCAGAAAATGCAGATGGGTGGCAAGAACATTCTCTCTTGAGAAAAGCCAGAGAGCAATCATAATGAGGATGATGACAGAAAGTTTTTTAAAAAGAGAAAGAGCGGTTATAATATTTTAAGGACTAATTCTATGCCAAGCATATTGAATATGTTATTTATCAGGATGTGACGTCTGTAAAGGCAGGACTGTGAGTGTTGTGACAATGACTATTGCGTTCACAGCTCAAGGAGATAGATGCTGCTATTATCCCCATTTCACAGATGAGGAAATTAACGTTCAGACAGGTAAAGTAACTTGCCCAGGCTCACCCACAAAGACTCTAGGGTGGATTGTTGGTTTTTTTCTGATAAAGAAACATAGTGTTTAACAGGTACCATCAGGCCCCTTTGTTCCCTGCACTCCGTGAGCCCCCACGATTCCAGCCAAGCAGAGTGACCTGTGGTTTGCAGTGTAAATCATTCACATCCCATGCTTCTGCATGTGCTGTTTCCTCACTCTGGAATGTCTTGCACCCTGCTCAGCCGGCTCACTTCCACTTGCCCTTTAAGGTTTAGTCAGGTATCATTTATTCGTTCTTCCATTCACGACAGCTCTCCCCTCCCTCTGGCGCTCGTTTCTCTCATGGCCGTGGCATGTCGGTCCTTGTCTGTCTCCCGCCTGAGGCACGGCACGTGATTGCTCCCCACTGGGGCCTGTGGCCTCCAGGACCTCTCAGAATGTGTCTGTTGGATGAATAAAGGGTGTGGGTTTCTTGGTGTTTCCCTGTCCAACCTGAGCCTGGTTTGGTGATGGTCAGTGGTTGGTGAGCCCTAACTGACCCCCCACCCCCTGCACCCAACTTGCTCCTACTTTGCAGAGCACTGGCAAGGCCGGCTTTTGGGCTCATAGATCCACAGCCTCTACCCTCTGAACAGTCTCTGTCTTTCCAGGGAACACCCAGTATTCCAAAAAGTATCACACATTCCTTTAAAAGAAAACTGTGTTTAGTTCACCACATTGACGATTAATAAGCCTTATAATTCATTGAACAGCAGGTGAAAAACAGCTATAACAAAATCAAGCTGAGGTTAGAGCCAATCAAATTTGGGGGAACCACGGCCTTAGGAAATGACATGAATATTTGAAAATCCTGTCTCTGAATTTTCTGACTAGTTCTTTTTTTTTTTTTTAATTTTATTAAATTTATTGGGGTGACAATTGTTAGTAAAATTACATAGATTTCAGGTGTACAATTCTGTATTACATCATCTATAAATCCCATTGTGTGTTCATCACCCAGAGTCAGTTCTCCTTCCATCACCATATATTCGATCCCCCTTACCCTCATCTCCCACCCCCCACCCCCCACCCCCCTTACCCTCTGACTAGTTCTTAAAGGGAAGCCACATCCGAAAAATCTTTTCTCTGTGATAAGTACTGTGGCATTCAACTTGATCAGAATAACCCAGCTCATCAGTGTTTCCAGGGGATACATAACTGATCGGGAGATTTCTTTTAGAAGCAAACATTTCTTTCTGTGGAGAAATAAATGGAAAAAAATCCAGAAAAATACATCCTGTTGTTAGCTCCACAGACATAAAATGTCTAAGAAGATTCTTATCTAGCCTATAGCAAGAACAGAAAAGAAAAAGCCTTATTTGTATATAAAAATAGAATAGAGATGCGGTCCTCTCTGTCGTATGCAAATCCTGTGGCGTTTTGCTATTAATCTGCTATAAAATCCCACCCTTTTCCTGGGACGGAGCCAGCGGGTCAAGATGACACAGAGGCTGCAGTTGCCACACAGCAGATCATGTTGCCTGCGAGTGTGTGTGTTCATGAGGGCGACACTGGCACTCTTCATTAGCCTGCCTCTCTGGGAGGTCAGGGCCGTGTCCATCAGGCTCGCTGCTGCATTCTCCTCACTAAGCATTGAGCCTGGCACCTCGTCAGAGCTGCAGAACACATGCTGAATGAATGAATCAGTGAATGAATGAGTGAGTGAGTGAATAACTGAGAGGCTGCATCTGCTTTGACAACACCTCACACTGTGACTAGCCCTGGTATATAGTTTGTATACGTAATTCTTTCAGAATCCTACCAATTCTTTAAGACCAGCTACAGTGCCACCGTCTCCAAGACATACAGGAATTGTGTGAGCACGGAGGATGGAGCGTCTAACTCTGCCTCGGGCTGTTAGGAAGGCTTCTTGGAGGGGCTGCCGTTTGAGTTGTTCTAGGAGGGTTAAGAGACAGAAGAGAGAAGGCTCTCTAGGAGGGAGGGAGGGCATCCCCACAGGTGAAAAGGTTCAGTTGGGGGGAAAGGCATGCCTGATTCACTTGCTGGTCTCCTCCCAGAGTCCAGGAGGTCAGAGCCTCGGGGTGGGGGCAATGATTTATCTCCCGTCACAGGTCTCCGAGAGCAGAAGGTCTCTTTGCTCCTGCATGACAGCACAGTAGGGCATCAGAGTCTCAGCTGAAAATCTCTCCACCCCGAGAGCCAGAAGTATCCATCAGGTCTCCACCCTAGTCTGAGCCCGGGACCCAGCCAGACCCACATTCCCCAGAGCTAGGGAAGCACCTGCTATGTCTTCAGGGAGCTGTGCTGGGGGCATGAGAACTGCCTTCAGCTATTGCTTCGTGATCCCACAGGGCCTTTCCTCTGGTGGCCTCCACATGCACAATACAGGGCCTGGCACATTGCAGCGCTTAATAATTATTTCTGGGGCAGATGAGTACTGGAATCTTGGAGGTGGAGTCGTTACCACAGTTCCCACCTAAATGACCCCGGATTGTTTCCTCATTCTCAGGACTCTCAGTGGAGGGGTGATTGGGAACAGTTCCATCTCTACTAAATATCCAGACAGTGAGTGCTCAGTTTGTTTTCCTGTTTTCCTCTGAATAATTAACCATGTCATGTCTCGAGGGGCGGCCTCACCAGACACTACATAGAGTGGTTTGCTCTGTGATGGGTCTCGGCTGGTCTGGTCGTGGGGATGTGAGAGACAGATGAGTGGCAAGACTAGGTGCTCAGGACCTGCAGTCAGCTGTGAAGAAAGATCAAGCGGCCTGGTCAAAACAAGTTTCCCATCCACTGTGTTGTAGACAGGAAGTCACTCCCAAGAATGTGGGGCCATCACTGTTTTGAAACTCCTGCCAGGTGTGTTGGTAGGAAAGGGGAATTTGAATGAGCCGATGCTCAGAGGTGGATCCGTTCCCTCCCATTCACAGGGAGCTCTGGTGCTGCGATGGCTCTATAACTCGATACACTATTTAGTTTCTAATAGCTGAGAGAGGTTGAGATGTTAGGGCAAATTTCATTTTGGGAGAGATAATGGACCCGAATCCATGATCTGCTTCCAGCATTTTTGCAGGTGCTGGACTTGGCCCCTCCTCCATTCACCACCTCCTTGTTATTCATTCTCACCTCAGGTACTGGTCCTGTCTTCTGTGGCCTCTTTCCTCATTCCTTCTCTGATCCATGTGGAGTCAGTTTTCCAAGAGCAAACTTGACCCCGCTCCTCCCAGAGGAATGTGTCCCAGCCTTCTGCAGCGTACAGCTGGGATTGCTTGCTGTGTGGGCCCTGGCCCCACGCCATCCTTGTCCACTTTCCCCTTCTGTCGTTACCTCTTCCTTCATCCATCTCCAGCTTCTTTGTTTCCCAAGCAGGCTACATCATTTTCTGCTCCTCTGCCTCTGCCCGTGTTATTCTTCACTACCACTTTCCTTCCCTTCCTTGAGCATGTCTGATTGTCTTTTTCTTCAAAACTCTGCCACCTCCCCTGTGACGCCCTCCTGCTGGCACAGGAAGCCTGCCAGCGTTCCCATAACATCTAGACAAGTCCTATCAGAGTGTTTTTTCTCATTGTATTTAATTATTTGCTCACATCACTACCCCCATGTCTTATTAAGGGCACAGACTGCATTTGATTTTCCTGTTACAGGATTCTGATATAGCAGAGTACAAGGGACATAGAAAAAGACCCAGTCCTGCTGTCTCCATACCTTTCCTGCCCCGTGATAGTCTCACTATCCCTCGCCTTAACACCACGTGGATTTTTAAACATTTATCAATGTTTAAGTTGATTTGCATACAATAAAATGTATATATTTTCAGTGTATGAGTTTTGATAAATGTCTACACGAATGTCACTGCCACCCCAATTAAGATGTAGAACATTTTAATTTCAAAAGTTTGCTCAGTCCCTTTGCAAACAGCCTGTTACTCCTTTTATCAAACTACTCATCTACTGTTACCTGTCATGTAGGGGCTTGTCACTTCACGTGAATGAAATCACACAGTGTGTGTTCTTTCGCGTCTGGTTTTTGCATTCAGCATAATGTTTGTGTGATTCATCTGTGGTGTGTGAACAAGTACTTTGCTCCTTTTTATTGCCGAGTAGTATTCTGTTGTAGTGACTATACTACCATAGTTTGTCTATTCGTCTGTTGATACTCATTTGGGTTGTTTCCAGTTTGGATATGAATAAAATTGCTGTGAATATTACACAGGTATTTTTGTGGACATGTTTCCATATTTCTTAGGTAAAATACCTAGGAGTAGAATTGCTGGGTCATAGGGTGAGTGCATGTTTAACTTTCTCAGAAGTAGCCAAATAGTTCCCTAAAGTGATTGCTTCGTTTTACATTTCCATCAGTAATATACAAGAGTTCTAGTTGCTCCACACTTTGGCAACACTTGGTATCATCAGTCTTCTTAATGATAGCCATTCAAGTGGCTGTGTAGTCGTATATCACTGTGATTATAGTTTGCTTTTCCCCATGTTGTTTAAAATCTTTCCATGTGTGTATTATCCATTTATATATCTTCTTTTTTGATGTGTCTTCTTCAAATCACTTACCCATATTTTATTGAATTGTTTGTCTTCTTATTAATGTTTTATATCTTATACAAAGTTTTTTTGACTATTTTAGGGTTGTGACTGTTTTTTCCTTTGATTTCTTCTAGAAGTTTTAGAGATTTAGCTTTTAAGTTTATGATCCATTTGGAATTAGTTTTTGTGTGTGGCGTGAGGTAGGGATTGAAGTTCTTTTTTTCCCCCATCTGAATATGTAATTGCTTTTGTATCATTTCACAAAAACACTACCCTTTCCTTATTGAATTAGTTTGACACTTTTGTAAAAATAAGCAATAGTTATATATGTGTAGGTCTTCTTCTGGACTGTCTGCTTGGTTCCACTGATCTATCTGTCTGTTTTTACACCAACATCACATTCTCTTGATTATTGTAACTTATAATTTGTCTTTGATAGTAAATTTGGTTCTTCATTTCCAAAATTGTTTTGGAATCCTATGTTCTTTAAATTTGCATAAAAACTTTAGAATCAGTTTGACAATTCCTGTTTTTAAAAAAGCTTCTAAGATTTTGATTGGGATTATGTTGATTCTACAGGTCAATTTCTGGGAGAAATGAGTTTTAGTTTTTAGAGTAAAGCTCTTAATACATTTTTATTGAACTTATCCTAAAGAATTTTATGGTTTTGATGCTTTTATAAAGTTGTGTTTTTAAAAATAAACATTTATTTTAGAATAATTTTAGGTGTACAGAAATACAGCAAAGATAGTACCAAGAGTTCCCATATATCTCATGGCCAGTTTCCTCTATTTTAACATCTTGCATTAGTAGGGTACATTTGTTATAGTTAAAAAACAAATGTGATATATTGTTATTAACTAGAGTCCATACTTCATTCAGATTTCCTGAGGTTTCCCCAATGTCCTTTTTCTGCTCCAGGATCTGATCGGGAATACCACATTACATTTAATAGTCATGTCTCCTTAACTACTCTGCCTATGATAGTTTCTCAGACTCATTTTGTTTTTAAAACAAAACTTTGACAGTTTTGATGAGCATTGGTCAAGTAGCTCATAGAATGTTCCTCAGTTGGGTTTGTCTGATGTGATTAAATTGGGGTTATGTGTTCTTAGAAGGAAGATTGTAGAGGCAAATCACCATATTCATCACATCTTACGAAGCGTACATGTGATCAACAGGGTTATCACTCGATGTTGACTTTGATCCCGTGGCTGAGGCAGTGTGTGTAGAGTGTGTCAGGTTTCTCTGCTGTAAAGTTGCGCATTTTTTCCTTTTTCCATCCTGAACCCCTTGGAATGAAGTCACTGTGTGCAGCCCACGCTTAAGGAGTGGGGATCTCTGTTCCCCACTCCTTGATTGTGAAGTATCCACATCCATTATTTGGGATTCTACACTGAAGATTTGTCTTTTGTCATGTTTATTTATTTCTCTAAGGACTTAGGGAAATTTATTTTCAACTTTGGGTTATAATCCAATACTACTTCATTTATTTTGTTGCTCCAATTTGTTCAGCTCTTGTATTTGGCTCCTGTGTCCCTTTGACACATCTCCACCATGTGTACTTTTTTTTTTTTGATACTTCCTTACTTTCTGGTACTACAAGGTGATCAAGGCTCATTCTGTATATTTTCTGCTTCAGACCTGAATCAGCCATTTCTCTATGAGGGCTGGTTCCTTTCCATGGAGAAAGGTATTAAAAACTGAGATCTGAGTGCTAGGTGTGTTGGTTGCGACTGGATGTTGTTGTTCCCAGGTCTTCTCAGCAGACAGAGCAAGGAAGTATATGTGTGTACACTAACCTGTGTATGTACACATAGCTAGAAATATTTCTGTATATAGCCATCTGTAATTGCGTAAGGAAACGTGAGTTCGCACTGATGTCTCCAACTCCGGTTCATCAGCACATGGGTCATTCTAGCTCCTTCCACTGCATATCCGTAACTTCCCATTCCAACGATGAAACATCTGGATCCCACCATCCACCAACCATTCACTTAATGATTCAGTTCCAATATAGTGTATAGCAGTATCAAAACTGTTAACCTGTGCTCCCTTGGGGAACAACTTTGTCAACTAGAGCAAAGTGCTTACATATGGTTCTTTTCTTTAGTCTTGCACGTTTCACTGATTTCAAAGGTACTTAGGTCAGTACCTCTCGCCTCCAACCCCTTCAGTGAGGTTGTTACATACATTTGTAATACTGTTAGTTGTTTAGTCATATTCTGCATTTCATCTTGAGAATCTCCCAATTTCCTAAATGATTTTTTTGTTTTTTAATGTGATGTTTTCAAACTCTCTCAGAATGTTTTTTTTTTTTTTAAAGATATGCTTCTTGAAATGAAAAAATAAAGAAAGAAAAATAATAATAAAGACCTAGGACCAGATAATTCAAAAAAAGAAGGCCTTGATGTTCCAATCAGCTTTGTTGTATCTCCCTTTTATTTTTTAAGATTTATTTTCAATTACAGTTCACATTCAGTGTTATTTCTATTAGTTTCAGGTGTACAGCATAGTGGTTAGACATTTATTTACGAAGTGATCCCCCTGACTAGACTGGTGCCCACCTGGCACTATGCATAGTTATAACAATATTATTGACTATATTCCAAATGCTGTACTTTACATCCCCTTGACTATTTTGTAACTATAATTTGTATTTCTTAATCCCCTGACCTTTTTCACCCAGCCCCACAACTCCCCTCTCATCTGGCAACCATCAGTTTGTTCTCTGTATCTATGAATCTGTTTCTGTTTTGTTTGTTCATTTATTTTGTTCTTTAGATTCCACATATAAGTGACATCATAGCGTATTTGTCTCTCTCTTAGCATAATACCTTCCAGGTCCATCCTAAGTGGTTTTTAAAATTTGCATACATTAAGCTTTACTCTTTGTGCTGTAGTGTTCTATGGGTTTTGACAAGTGTATCATGTTATGTAGTCACCGTAACAATATCGCGCAGAATGGTTTTACCACCCTAAAACAATTTCCTTTGCTTCACCTATTTAACCCAATCCCCTCCCCACAAGCCCTCGAAACCAATGATATTTGTATGATGTCTATAGTTTTGCCTTATCTAGGATGTCATATAATTGTAATCCTTTTCAGTTTGACTCCTTTTATTTAGCAATATCCATTTAAGCTTCATCCAGGGCTTATTTCAATGCGAGGTCCCAATGAAACCCAGCGCCAATAATTCCGTCATAACTAGTAAAAGAAACCCCAACACAACAATAGTTTTTTATTGTTCTCACCTTTCAAGAAACTTCTTAAACGCCACTTCTTCCTTGAAGTATCTCCTGATAATGTCAGTCAGAATTAATCTCTTCCTCCCTTACATGTCCATTGCTTTTTGCACTTCTGTTATCACCATGAAACATAAAAGATATATCCACTTCTAGGTCTGGTTATTTGGAGGGTGCCATTGTTTTATTACCGCTAATGGCTGCTCTCTTCTGGGATGACAGGATCGGGGAGGGGCTGTCTGAGTTTCTGGTTCTACTCTCAAGATCAGTGACCAGCATTGTCCATTCCCACAGGCTGCATGTTTTTTTCTCCCGCCGAATGGAAGCTCTTGAAGAGGAAGGACTGTATGTTCTTAATCTTTGTTTCCCCTGATCATGCCTACCATAGTACCTGACACGGTGATGACGCTTGATGGTGATACTACGAATAATAACCTCAAGCATTTTTCGAGAGCTTTCTGTCTCCCAGGCACTAGACTACACATTTTATTTAGCGAGCAGTCATTTATATGGCATTTACCATGTGTCAGGTATTATTCTAAGCACTTAACAAAGATTAATTCATGTACATGGATGAGCTCATTAAGCCACACAAGAACTGTATGAGGAACTCTCTTATTTTTTCCATTTTATACATGAGAAAACAGAGGCTTAGGAAAGTTGGGTAACTTTCTCAAGTTAACTTTCTCACACATCTAATCGGTAGCAGAGTGCAGCTAGTAGGTAATCGTCAGGTGTGTGTTAGATTACATAAAATTTACAGCTTTCATTTAGCAATGTTTCCCTCCACCTTTAGGTGGAGTGGTGCTTTACCAGTGGACATAATGTGTACCCACCCTGCAGGGATTCATCTGGTCATTCCAGTTGGCTGATACCGTGTCCTGAGACAACGCATTAGTGCTAGGACTGAAAATTTATGGAAAAGGAAGCCCTGTCGGGGATGAATGGCCACCCTTGCACAATCTTCCATTTGATGGATGCTGAACTGCCAGAGTGAGTGATGGCTGTGTGGGCGGACCCAGAGCCACAAAGACCCAGCTCTTATTGATTGTTTGCAGTTGCTGCTTCCAAATTAGATTGCAGGCAAAACAGAAGATGTTAGAAGTGACCAGGAGAAATGGTGTGCCTCTCCAGGAAGATGGATCAGGTAGTGAGCAGGTAGTACTCCCTGGAGTTCAGGTTTTATGGAGTTGTAAGATTCAATAGACATTTCAGCCGGAAGTACCAAGAAAATCTCAGCACAGTATTTCTCCAAAGGACTTCATCTCCTTCCTGCCAGCAGGGATCAGGGGAGGGGGAAAAACTACTCTGGTTAAAACGGATCCTGCCGGGCTCCAAGCTGAAGAAAGCTAAGAGAGGGAGAATATCTATTATGTGGTGGAAGCCCTTTCCATTCCCCACCAGTGAAACAGAAATGTTCTTCCACATTGGAAGGAAGAGTTTGCTTTTTCATTGCCCCGCAACTTGTTATTTCTCCGAAATGCTGAAGGATTTTTAGAGGAAGCTTAGCTGATTTCCAGAGCTCTAGTAAATGATTGCCTTTGCCTCCTGCAAGTACCGTTTTTGATGAGTTCAGCCCGTCCTTAGTCCTGTACTTGGGTGTGGGGGGTGCATTCTGGTGCTGCAATGATTTTAAAAGCAGTTGCAGAGACTCTGACTGCTTCTTTCAGCATGTGTGGAATCGACTAGTTGTTGGATGTAATATTAATACGATGATACCTCACATACCCAGACCAAGGGAGTGACACGCTCTTTATACTTAATATCACGACAAGACCCAGAGTGAGAAAGTCCTGATGCACACACTCCATAGATCCCGGGATTGATACTGGTATCAGGATGAAGACATTTCAGAGAGGAGACAGTTTAGAGGATCAGCCAAATGCCTAGTGAGTCAACTGTTTAGGCCCTGAATTGAACTGTGACCTGTGTTAGGTAAGGGGCCAGGAGAGGTCGTATAAGGAGGTGGTAACGTGTCTTTGGAGTGAGACAGAATGTGTTTACTTTCTTGTGCCTGTTAGCTATGTGACCTTGGACATGGAATTAATCTTTCCCAGCTTCCATTTCCTCTTCTGTAGAATAGGCAAGATATACAATGGTTGAAAACATTAAAGAAATAATGCAGGTGTGGCTCTTATCACAATGCTAACAAAAGTTTACAAGAGGGCTTGACAGAAGTGAATTATGTTATCACTGCTTTAGGTTCTTTACATACATTCTTTCTGCCAATCTTCGCAATATCTCTCATTTTTACAGATAAGGAAATTCAAAGTTCAGAGAGCTTATATGATTTGTCCCAGGCCTAGAGCTATGAAGTTACTAGCGAGAAAATGAATTGAACCTAGTTGGTGCCAAAGTGCTTTCAGATGCTGGAGGTGGCGCTGCATAAAGTCCGTGCACATTGATAGGACTCTGTAGCAGGAAGTGCATCTTGTCCAACCACCATGTTTGGAGGCCATGTTTGGAGGCCGTCCGTCAAGTTTCATGAACACACTAGCTGGATATGTAATCAACCTGGTATTAAGTGGCTATTTAAACAAACAAACATCAGATAAATAAACATGGCATTTTTTGAGTGCTTGCCACATGCTAAGCAGTTCCCTAAGTTTAATCTCATATTATCTCACCCAATTCTCCCAGTAACCCTCTAAGATTCACTATCATCCCCATTACAAGTGGGGAAACTGACTTTTGAATGCTTGTTTGCTCAAGGTCACAGGGCTAGCAAGTGGCACAGCTGAGACTTGAGTTCAGGTCTAACTCCAGAGCACTGTCTCCATGCTGAGTATGAGAACAGACTACAGCTGTGAGGGCTTCGGGCTTCTGCTCTGGCTGTGAAATCCGGGCAGTGTTGAGAGCTCCACAGATGGTCTACCTCAGCAGCCACCTTCATGTTTATCCCGTTCTCGTGTTCCTTGCATTTTCTGGATGATTTCAAATGCCATGTAACATGACACTTCATTTGGGAATTCTTCAATGAATTTGGCCGTCAACAAAACTGAGCAGCCACAATGGATTCATTGTAGTATTAATTGTTAGGCATTTCTTGTGAGCCTATTAGAACAATATTTTGGTTGAACTTAAACATTTACTAAAACATCTAGCAGTACAAATTACCCTAATGCAGCATCAGGTTTGGAATTCATTTATTTGAAATTAAAAAAAAAAAATTACAGCTTTTTTGTTTTCTGCAGGAAAATAAAACAAAACGTTCTGCACACCTGGTTTTTGAATTAAGAACAAGTTACTATTCCATGAATAACACAACTAATAATTATACCCCAGGCTCATACTATGACTAACAAAATGATGAAAGCGGGAGATAAAGTGTCTTAACATCCTGAAGATTAAAATCCTAAATTATTTTAAATGAAATTTGTATATCGTTCATTCTTTTAAAAAACACTAGATTGGCTTTTTAGACTGAAAATTGCCATGATATGATACACAATGTGACCTAATTCCTGTCTAGAATTGGGACGTGTTACAGGATGACAAGGGGACACAGAGTTGGGAGATTTGAATACTAATTCCAGAAGTGCCACCTACTAGCTGTGTGATGTGAGAAAGCCGTGCGTCGTCTCAGGGTCTTGAGGACTATTCCTGTAATGAGAGGACTCCAGGCACTGCATTATTTCGTTTAATAGTCACAAGAACCTTATAAGGTTATGTTGGTTCCAGTTTGCAGAACAGGGAGTTGAAGTGTATAGAGTTTAAATGCTTTGTTCAAAGTAGTGTTGTATTTTGGCACCCACAGGCATTAAGAAAACTTGGTTTTGGTGTTGGTTCTAGGGTACCAAAAGCATATATATGCAGGCTGAGAGGTTTAGCTTTGTCCTAGACACACACATATAAAGACTAATCTATCAGAATTCAGTCAATCTGGTCTTTCCCACAGCCCTTGGATGGGGTTTTGAACTAAAGTCTCTAAAAGAAATTGCATGGGGAAAGATTTCCAATGAAAGTGCTTGGAGGAACTGCCTATGCGAGGTGACTATAAATGCTGTTTGACGTAGTTTAAATTGAATTGGGAATGTGCTGAATTGAGGACTAAAATGTTAAGCCAGTTTGCTTGAACCATATTCAAGAGCAGGGCTGAAATAAAAAACGTAAAAGCCAGCTGCAAAGGAGGAAGACATCAGATTGGCTCTATCAACTGGAGGCAGTTTGCCTCAGTCTCAGCTCTGCTTGGCAGCTCTCCTGTCCCAATGGGCAGCTGCAGTGAGGACAGGTGAAAGTCTGAATGGGCAGCCTCAGGAGGAAAGGAGCCTGCAGGGTGACACATTATTACTGTCAGACAGGAGTCATGTCTCCAACCAGAATGAATAGTTCTCTAGCCACGTCATCTTTTAACAATTATATTTGTGAACAATATTGAGATGTGTGTGCTTTGTCACTCTGAACACTTTGCAAACCAAGACACAGCCACTCAATTTTAATGGGTTCAACAGGCAGTGTCTGTGAAGACTCAGCTCAAGAAGGATGGAAGACTTGATGTTTCCATGCCAGCTGTGGTTTTGTCTTGATCAATTCATTTACTCATTAATCTGAACACTTACTATGTGGATAGTTCTATATGCTTGGGATACATCGGAGAACCAGACAGGCAAAGATCCTTGCTCTCCTAGAAACTGAATTCCAGCAATTTACATGATTAAGGGGGAAGAGCAATAGCTTTGGAGTCAGCCTGCAATGGGTTCTAAAGTCGTTTCTGCCACTGCTTAGCTATGTGACCTAACCTGCCTGAGCCTGGTCTTTCTCCTGGGTAAAATGTAAGCCGTTATTCCAGGTCATAGAAATCGTGTGAGACTTGGAACACATAATGGAGGAAGCCATGCTTGGCAGCTGGAAGGTCCTCAGTGAATGTAACCCACTCCCACTCTTTACTGGCAGTGGCTCCCTTCTCAACATGGTGCTGCTTTCTGCTGTGCACCCACCAGCTCCGTTCCATGGACTCTGTTCTGTGCCCATTGTGCAGAATTCATTCATCCTTTCTTAGAGTTGTGTTTTCAGCTACAACTGGCTAGAAACTAGCAAAAAGAAGGGTGAGCGCTATGGACTGAATGTGTTCCTCCAAATTCATATGTTCAAGCCCTAACACCCAACACTGGTGTTAGATGGTCGGGCTTTGGAGAGATGATTAGAGTTAGATGAGGTGATGAGGGTGGGCCCTTGTGATGGGATTGGTGCTCTTCTAGAAGGGGAAGAGACACCGGAGCTTTCTCTCTCATGCAGTGACAAAAGGCCACGTGAGCACATAGCGAGAAGGTGACTATCTTACAAGCTAGGGAGAGGCCCTTCACCAAGAAGAGAACCTGCCGGCACCTTGACCTTGTACTTCTCAGCCTCTAGACTGTGAGAAAGAAGTGTTTGTTTTTTAAGCCACCCAGTCTATGGTATTTTGTTAGAACAGCCTGAGCTAAGATAGTGAGCTCGAAGCCAACTGATAAGAAATGATGGCCGTTGGAGCTGATCCATCCATTTCCTTGGTTTGAGCACAGTGATATCTTCCCTGATAGTCACTTGGCGTCTTAACAGGGGTTTTCACAGCCACGTCTCCCCTCCATAGGTGGGGACTCCAGACGGTGACCGACCACAGCGGGTGCTCTTAGAACATCCCACACAAAGTGGAGTCTTTTCTTCCCCAGGGCTCTGAATTACAGTCAAGCCTCCTTTTGTTTGATTAAATTGTGGTTTATTATTATGGTTTCCAGTGGCACCAAAAATTCTGATTGACTTCAGAAATACCATTTCTTAATAATATAAATGCTCCTTTGTGCCTTTTTTTTAACACTCTAAGTCTTTCTTTGAATTTTTGTCTAAACTAAACAGAAATTAAAAATGAGTAAGAAATTTACTAATGGCTTCTGATACAGTGTAATCAATGGAGGTATCAATTTCAGGTGTCACTATGTAGTTTTCAGGTGAGAGGTAGAGAGGAGGAAAATATTTTAATTTTATTATATTTTTAATACTATCTTATTCCTACAAATATATAGTACATATGCATGATAGAAAGTAGAGAATTAGCAAAAACAAGGAAGTAAAGTTATTTCCAATTCCAAGACCCTGTGATAAATGCTATAGTCATTTTTGATACCTACTAGAGTTGGGAAAGGTTGGTAATCTACTTTTGTATTTGTCAACCTAGTTCGTCTTTCCCTGTTAGATACTTTTATATAATACCAATTCAGTAACTTCAGAGTACTCCATTATGTGGATGTATCATAATTTAAACCCCCTTATTGTTTTTCATGTTCGTCCCTTATACTTTTTTGGACATGACTAACAACATCTCGATGAGAATGTTCATAGCTAAATTCTCCATCTCATCCATGCTTACATCTTGAGAATAACTTTCTAAAGGCGAATTGATGGGTCCAAAGTTACAGCCAAATTCCTATTAATTCATGTATTTATTTAACAAATATTTTTAAGGACCTATCATTTTCAGGTAGTAATAGGCACTGAAGAAAAGTCATGTGAACAAGCACATGGTCTCTCCATCCTCACAAAGCTTATAATCTCGTGAAGTTGTTCAATTTATCCTCCTGCAAGCAGAATATGAGAAGTCTTCCATCTAATGTGAATCAGCTCTTTCTAAAAATGCCTTTGCAGGTATTTCATATAAAATAAAAGCTTGCCCAGTATCCCCACAGGTCCTATGTGAAGATGCAGCAGCAGATTGTGTCAGTGCATTGGGATGGCCGGTTACAGAATGATGCCCACAGTTCTTGGAATGAGCATGGACTCCTTAAAATCGATAAACTAGTACTTTTCTATCTCGACTCGAAATATGTTTTATGTTCAAAACTCATATGTAACTCATTTTAGCACCTCTGGTGTCTGGGTGTCTGGAGCAAACCCAGACTTGGATATTCTGTTTGAATGTCATGGCATTTGTGTCCAAACAAATTAGTGTCTGAAGTAGCTCAAATGGAAATATGTTCCCATGTGGGGTAGGGGACTGAACGAGATGGTTTTGAAATGCTTTCTAGCCCTATTTTTCTCTCCTCCTTTGTCATTGTAAAAAGAAAAAAAAGGGTCTTCAAAAAGAACAAATATCTGTTAGAACTCAGATAAAAATTATTCTAAATCATTAACAAAGGAAGACATCTATCTTCCCTTAACAAAAGAGATCCCAAAATGTCATACCCAAATCTGCAACATGGAAAATCTGAACCATTGAAAATCATGCATTAACTATGGTTATAAGATAGTTATCTCATCTCAACAGCTAAAAATACACAGGGACAGTCAGAAATATTGCAATTTTTTTTTTATATCTAGTGAAATAGCCTTATTTTTACTCCACAAAGGAAAAGGCTCCTTTGAACACTGCACAATATTAAATTTGCTGTTAACTCCCATCATGCCACAGTCTGTCTCAGGGTCAGTGCTCCCACTCCTTCCCTGGCGAGGACGCTCCACTGCACTGGCTCCTCATTCCTGGTGAACTCCAGCCCATCCCCTCAACTCCGGGTCCTCATTCTCTCCTTCAGTCTCTCACAGGTCCTGAACTCCCCTTAATGACCATATTTATTTAATGGCTGCCGAAGCCAGGAGCATATGAGTTAACTACAGCCTTCTGAATAGGTGACTTTTTTTTCCCCAATTAAAGAATTTTTTTTTATTAGTTTCAGGTGTACAAAATGGGATACAAAAGAAAATTTGGGGAATATAATCAATAATGTTGTAAAGATTTTGTAGGGTATCTGTTGGACACTTGTCTTATCAGGGAGACTACTTCATGAATAGGTGACTTTTGTGGTGAGAGAATTAGAGACCGACACATTTTCCCAATGCTTTGAAGTAAGGCTTCAGGCAAAAGAAACTGACTGTTGGAAAGAAGAGGTGTGAAGTCCATAACCTCAACATCAGAAGCGAGGATGGTGAGGGAGGGAGAAGTGAGATGCCAAAGGACCATTTAATTTGGCAAAGCAACACAAGCCTTTGTAACAGTCGCTATAATGTTTTCAGCTCAGGAACTTTGTATTTTGGGAACTATAAACATCTATGTCCCTGAAATGCCTACATCACTTTTACTTAAATTGGAGGCAGTCACCTTCAGAATACCCAGGAGACTGTGCTTCTCCACAGGTTGCCTAAATCTGGACCCGTTGGTCGCACACATCAGTGAGACTAATATCCTCCTAGAGGATCCTCTTGCTTAATGCAGAGCCCCAGGTCCTAAGCTCCATTCGTCTTCATTCAGGAGGTCTGGGCTGGGGCCAGGTAAGCCTGATGCAGGTGCATCTGGGGATAAAAGGCCTGATGCATGACTTTGGATAAGTTGTGGGGATAGTCAGACTTATACTTGGTGAAATGTGTGGGTTTGGAAATCGTGCCAAGATTGGGTGTAGTAGCGCTTAGGTGGTGTGACTGGGTGAGTGTTCAAGCAAAAGAAGGGAGATAAGTCTTCTCCATGTTCCACGACCAAATTGGGGCACATACCGTCCTGCAGGAAGGGACAGATTTGGTTCTGAGCTAATCAAATATCTCAGAAGCATGCAGGTCTCTGGTGGATTTGATGGGACGGCAGCAAGTGAGTGGAAATGAGTCGCAGGTGCTGAAAGCTCTTGGTGCTCAGCACGAGTACTTGCTTACCTCAAATTCTTATTACAAAAGAGAGTCTCAGGGCCACTAGATAGCATATGCAAGTATGAATTAAAGAGTTAAGACACTGCTTCATTTCTGGGTCCTGTCACCCTTTCTGAGCCTTTTGAGGGGCCCCCCTCACCTATAGGCTAGAGTCCAAACTCTCCCATCTTGCACATCAAAGCATTAACCAGGCACATCTACCCACCCGGCCTCCTCTCTGCCCCAACTCCCCAATGCTCTCCCCACTTGCTCAGTGCTCTAGTTCCATCAGCTGTTGGAAGCCACCCTGACATACTCTCCTGGAGAGCAAACCTTGCTCTGTGGTGCCCCTCGCCACACACGTACTCCCACCCAAGGAACCGTCATCATTTTTCAGACCTCTGCTCTGGAACGACCTCCTCTTTGAATTGGGTCCTGGTCCTCTCCGCCACCCTGATAGAATTCCCGAGTTTTTCTTAGTGGGTTTCCGGGACAGACTATTGCATTCACTTGTTTACGTGTCTGTCGCCCCTGGCTAGACTGATGACCCCTCTTGGACATAGGACAGCCACCCGGATGGTGGCGTCACAGTGCTTGGACTTGAGTAGATACCGAGTAGATATTTTTAATATGAGATACGAAACCCGTCACTGTCTTGGGTGGACTCCAGAACAGGGTGGTTGGTCATAGAACTGACATCTTACACCTTGGCGCCTTTTCTTACACTTTTCTTTGGAATGAGGAGGGACTGTGTTGAGGACAGCCCTGTACCTCACTAGAGCAGTCTGTGTCTGTCTCAGTTTTGGGGCCTGTTGTTGGGGTGTGTTTGAGCCGCCTCTAATCCCTGTGCCCTGCCTTTGTTCACCAGCCACCATTTGCTCTCAGAGGCTGGTGCTTGAGGGCTACAGATGAGTCAGGCCGGGCTGCAGGCCTTATTCTTCATTCTCCCAGATCTTTATTCTTGACCTAAAGTTATGCATTGTAACAGTCCTACAGCTGAAATCCTGTTATTTTATATATTCGATAATTTATATTCATCTATTGAAGACTTGGACACCACCACCCCCTTTTTTAAGTGATCAAAATGGGATTACTTGGTTACCCCAGATTGAATTCTGTTCTGTTTTATGAGTGAATTTTTTCAGTCCTACCCAGAAACGAGAGCTGTCGTTGGTCCCACTGTCACAGAGCCTTGCCTGACAGTAGTTTCTAACCTGGTCTGGCCTACTTTTCAGGAGAATAGTAAAAGATAGTGGATACTCAAATCCTTTACTGCCCAAACCAAACAGCCTACAACAGCTTTACCTCCAGGAAACCCTAGGGCTAATACCAATTTCAGGAAGTCTGAAGACAAAACATAAGCACCCTATTATTTTGTGGAGATAGATTTTATTCATTAACCTACACTCATTGAGTTATTCATTCATTTAAATTCTGGTCGAGGCTCTCTGTGTCAAGGGTTATGCAGGACGTTGGCATGAGAAGGTGACTATCTCCAGTCTCATGGGAGGTGTGTGTCTGTCGTGCAGGGCGGCCTGCGGGGTCTCTGCTCCCGCTCCCCACAAGAGAACGCAGGATATGGTGAGGCCAAAAAGGAACACCCACGGAGCCATAAGTAGGGTAGTCATATCACTATATTCTCGCTAGCCGCATCCGCCTCTCTGCAATCCGCTCTTGCTAGCTCAGCCACCATCTTCTTGCTAGCCCTCATTTTCTGCTAGCGTAACCATAGCAGTTATATTAGTGGCCAATGGCTCACTGGTTACAGCTGACGGGCAACTAGCCACAGCTGATGGCCATCCAACCACAGTTGATGGCCATTTACTACCTAAGCCAGCACCTTTCTATGTGAGGCTGAGAGCCTGGGAACTGCTTTCTGGGGCTCTGTCCCCACAGTGTCCCAGTAAATAGTTGCAGGGCTGTGTGGGGTTTGAGCCCTGAAGAAAGAGTGGCACTGGGCACTGGGGGCACGCTACGAGGAACTCCGCATGTGGCAGTGAGGGAGGGCCCCTTCGAGTAAAGAGCAGTGGTGAGAGGGCATGCTTGTGTGGGGAGGAGGGCAGCCGGGAGTGGAGACCGGAGACTCTAAAATGGGAGACGAGTGTTAGCTCTGAAGGGCCCTGCCGGCCACATTCATGAAGGTCCCAGGAGATGGATTCAGTTTAGGCTTTTACTTCTATCTTGTCCTATGTCCACATCAGCATGCAAGTATATATCCAGAGTAGATAGAAACAAAACATTAGAACTGCTGGATAATCAAAATCATGAGATCACAATTATGCTCTAATACCATTAAGATAGTCCCATACCAAACTGACTGATTTGACCGTTATTTTCTCCCCCCCACTAATGTGTTCCTGCCACCTGCCTTGGAGGAAGGGCACCCCAACCAGCCCCCCAAATGCTGCGGTTTTCCCAGACTTCCCCTCGAGCACAGCTAAAACAAACAAACGTGCTTGTAACCGCCAGAGACATCTTTGTTCTCTCTACAAAGACAAGGTTCTTTCAGCCCTTTGTACTGTCATCTCACTCCATTAGACACTTTCTCTTGGGTGTGGATTTGCTGTGATGGGTTTCTTTAGCGGGCCTTGCCGTTGCTTTTATCTGAAAGAAAGGGCTGCAAGAATTCAATGGATTATTTATTAAACAGCCTGTCCTGCTTTGAGAGAGTTTTTTCTTTTTTTTTCTTTTGAGTGTTTAATAATGATTCTCCTCTTGGATGCTCTCTGCATAAAAGAAGTTAAACTACTGAAGAAATGATCTAACCACTTTAAAACTAATACACTTTAGAATTCTGATTGGAGATAAAGTAGTATTTTGTTAACAAAGGGCAGATCTCATTTTCACAAAGTGGAAATGTGTTCCTACTGGACAAAACCAACAGACAGTCTGGGAATATGTGATGCAGGTAATCAACAGCCCAAGGTGAAATGAATACGATACTCAGTGGCTTGTTCGTGAAGCCCAGAGCCTTTCCTTGCCCTCTGACCCCTCTTCCCGAAACAAGGAAGGCCCAGAGAAAGGTATATGTTAAAACGTACCCCTCATGTATGGCTTTTGGGCAGATCTTTGTGTAAATGGCAGATATCTACACATTATTTATTCACAGTATTAGCTAATACATACTTTACACAGGGACTCTGCAAAGCATCTTACAGGTGATATTACCTTTTCCTCTGAGGAGCTCTTTGGGGCAGGTATAATGATTTTCCTCCTTTTATGGAGGGTCAGAGAGGTTGAGTGACTGCCAAGGTTAAACAACTTCTAAGTGTCAGTATTGGCATCCAAATTCTGGTTCATTATCAAAGCACAGATTTTTGCCAATGCTTTGTGGTCTGATATTTTTATTAGTTACTTTGATAAAACTATAGGAATTCTACCTCCAATCATCAGTCCTATAAGGCCTGCTAATCATGCGCTTTTTAAAAATTAGTTTCAGGTGTATGAAACTAATAAGAGAATGATTAGACATATACACCCCTCACAGAGCGATAACCCCAGCAGATCTACTACCCATCTGACATTGTACACAGCTATTAAAATACGGTTTTATAATATATATCTTCATGGATTTTTTTTAGCATTTGCTATAAAATCAGCTCTCCTTTAGGACGTTGGTGCAGAGAATGGTTTCTGTCATTTTGCAAAGGGATGGAGAAAAACAGGAAGAAATTTAGGAATAAACCATGTAGAAAATTACAGAGCTTGTTGAGAATTATAGCTTTTGTCAAAAGGAAAAAAAAATGGCGTCATGTTATTGTACTTTATTGAGCACTGGACACATACGCAGGTAGTCTCCAGAAAGAGAGTGCTTGTTTTTGTTTAGCTAAATACTTTCAGCATCTGCATTAAAATGGAGAAAGTTTTGCATTTTCTGTAGTCAACATTTGGATGCCATATTAAAAAAAAAAAAAAAAAGGATACTATTCAGGCAAAGACAGGTTGTAAGGACCTTTCCTGCTGTCATTTCTTTTAATCATCTTCTCCTCATCGTGTATCTATTTCAGGTGTTAAGAATAATTGCTCTCTCCTTTCAGGTACAGTCCTGTGCTGTCTGCCCTCATCTGCGTTACTCCAGTTGATGACTCAGTGTTTATTATATCACACGTAGAATAGGGCTTAGACATGTCATTGCTATATATGTATGTTCTGACCTTCACGAGGACTTTCTTGCTGCCCCTTGAAAATGCCAAGCACTCTCCTGCCTCAGGGCTTTTGCACCTGCTGTTCCCTCTCCCGAGAATGCTTTGAGCCCAGATTTGGCCTCACTCTCTCCTTCATCAACTTCCGGCATCCTGTTTCAATTGCAGCCCCAAGTACTACCTATTTCTCCTTCCCTGATTTACTTTTCTCTATAGTACTCAGGTACCTCTGACATATTTTGTGTTTTCCTTATTTGGTCGTTATCAGTTATCCTCACCCAATGTAAGCTCCATGAATGTAGGGAATTTTGTCAGTTTTGTTCACCGCTCCATCGCCAGCATTTAGAACTGTGCCTGGCACCTCATACATGTTTAGTAAGAGTTTGTTAAATATGTTATATGTGTATTATGAATAGAAAAAACAAGATGACATATGTACTCATTTGAATGGAATGTCCATTGTGGGGAGGGGCTGAGCTTTGTTCGTTACGTTGTCCCCAGCGCCCTGAAAAGGGCCTGGTGCATAGCAGGTGTTCAGTGTACCTTCAAGGGTTGGGTGGATCAGAGCTCATTAAAAACATGACAGGGAATATTACTAGGATTTTACAGGAGAGACGAAGTGAGGGGACGAAGGAAGAAAGAACGAGAGAGAATGACAAGTGTTGGTATTTCAGAGCTTGCTCCCATTTCACATTGGCTTTACAGAGATTATTGTAGTTTATTTGCTTAAAGCGCAATTTCAAACAAAATTTGCAATTCCCCAAGAACAGCAAATCAAATTGTGAATAAATATAGCTTATCATGAAAACTCCCTGTCTGTCAGTGCCTTTTTTTTTTTTTTAAATCAGTCTCTCTGAAGTGAAGGGATGCATTTGATATATCTTGTAAGTCTTGGATGTACTAACCATATTCTCTGGTCCATAGATATATTGGATTCATATATAATTCAAACCACCATTTACTCAGCAGAGAAAATAAGAAAGATTACTCTGACCAAGTTCATTCTTTCTGGACCCAGGAACAAAACAGACACTTTAGCTCTATCATGAATTAACCATCATCTACCTGGGAGGGTGCAGGGAAGGGGCAAAATATAGGATTAATTTTAATGATGAACATGACACTGGCATTTGAAGTGCCTGTTTATTACAAAAGTGGGAATGCTTCAGAGTTATTCTCTCTGCTGGTTGGGAACCAGAGCTAAACAGAGAAAGGAAAATTGCCTTTGATTGAAGTATGTGGCTGGCAGCCACTGGCAGGCTCCAGACTCAGAAATAGACATTATAAGATACAGAGGATCACTGACCCAGAGTTATCTTTAAATATATTAAAGCACATTTCTTAACATGGAGATGGAACTTAGGACTTGGAACTTAGACGCTTACATATTTAAAGGATCAAAAGTATTCAGGTATAAGGCAATACAAGGTAGAAAACAATACAAGGTAGAAAGTACCTGAACAGGATAGTTAAATAAAGACTGGGAGCAAATTATAGGGGCAAAATATTAAGCTTAACCGGCAAACAGTTAGAAGAAGGGATCTTGGTTAGTCCAGGAAAAATGGACAATTAGACCCACTCAAGATTGCAAACCTGGCCCCTATAGTTCATTATGTTATTGTGAAAATCATCATGAGAGCTAGCTCCCAGCCCATTTCTCAGGGACAAGCCTTCTTCCTGACTCCTTGACAACAGGCTGGACATATGCTTCTTTTCGGCCAATGAAATGTAAGTGGAAATGACATATGGCACTTCCTGGCAAAAGCTTGAAAAACCGTCATGAGGTTCTGCCGTCTTTATTTGCTCTCCTCCATGACGTCAGATGTTCCTGATTGGGGCTGCTCTTCAGCCCAGGTCCCCAAATGAAAATAGCTGATTCATAGGCACTTAAATGTGAGTCAGTGTACCAACCTTTGCTTTTGCAAACCACTAATATTGGGAGTCTTCTGTTACAGCAGCACACCTTAGCCTAAGCTGACTGATATTGTCTCTGTATCTGTGAGGGGTATTGAGAACATGGTCTGGTCTTCTGAGAGAACATTCTAGAGGAGTGGTGCCATGACAGAAGACAGCAGAGTTCTAACAAGTCAAGTTTTCTCCAAGTGTGTTGTCACATCAGCATTGCCTGAGAGCTGGGAAAGCCTGCAAGTTCCCAGGCCTCCCCACCAGACTTCGTGAATCTAAATCTCTGTGGGTGGGGCCTGTATATCTATATTTTTACAGATTCCTCAGATGATCCTGTACAAACCCAAATCCAAGAACTGCTGGGCATGATGTTTACTGAAGACTAAAGTGCAAAGCAGAGAGGCAGTGAACAAAAGCTTGAAAAACCGTCAAAAGCTTGAAAAAAGTAAGAAATTAGGAAACGTACTTTTGGTGGTCTTGATATGGGGCCTTGGCTCTGCCACTCATTAGCTTTGGGATCCTGACATAGTCACTTTAGTTCTAGAACTCAGATTTGTCATGGCTTCTTGATGACGGCCATCCCCACAACCTCCCACGGCTGTATGATAAAATTACTAAAAAATGCTTTGTGAACTAAAAACATTTTTTATATGAAGATATTGTGGTCTTGTCAAGATGTGTGGGGTGCGGGTGGGAGTGAGGCAGGGAAGGGCTTTGTTTCTGGTGATATAGGGAACCCCTGAGACCATGTATTGAGTCAAGATGGAAATCAGCAGCACCGCATTGGAAAGCAGGCACAGCCTAGTCAATGCTAATTTTATTTTGCTCTTTTAATAACCAGGAGGAAAATGAATTAGGGATTGTTCATGTCTGAGAGAAGGCTTAATGCCTGGAGCCCATCAGCTTTAAGCTGCAGAACTGAGAAGACAGACACATCTCTGTCATTTCAGCCAAGAATCCCAGATATTTGCAGAAGCCAAGAATGGAGAATCTGCCAAGTTGTTCTTCGACAGCTCCAGAAAGGATGGCTAAATTTCATTTATATTTCATTGGCTGAAAAGAATCATATGTCCAGCCTGCTGTCAAGGAGTCAGGAAGAAGGCTCGTCCCTGAGAAAAGGGTTGGGAGCTCATTCTGGCGGTGATTTTCACAATAATGTAATGAACCATAGGGGCCTGGTCTGCAGTCTTGAGTGTGTCTAATTTGTCCAGGCCCCTTCCTGTCCTGCTGAGCTAGGGCTCGCCAGGAGCTGGGTGCTAAGCACTGTGACCGAGGCTTCACAATACTCTCAGGACATGGATATTTTCAGCCCACTTGTACAGATGAAACTGAAGCTTAGTGAGGTAGCGTTGTTCGTCTAAAGTGTCCCCTCTAATAAAGGACAGGGACAGGATTTGAACCAAGTTTTAGCCTAACTCCAGGGTTTTTGCTCTCAATCACTATGATTTTCTGTCTACAAAGCCAATACAGTTATTGTGGGTGAAAAGATGAAAACACAAACATGCATTGCTTTTAGAACCAGAGAAAATAATGAAAGTGATATTTGGTACCTTTGAAACTCACCACTCAAACAGCAAGGCGTTCTACCCACCTATAGAATAAACTAGAAACTCTAGTACAATAAACTGTCAGAATCCAGTAACTCTTATATGTGTCATCTTCTTACTCTACATTAAAAAATAATAAAATAATAAATGATGGCTGTTGCACAGCTGTCTCTAGATGTGAGTTGAAGAGGTGAAAATAAATAAAAGTCATTGTAGCCTTCAACGTTTTTTATGTCAGGAATCTGGACACAGCTCTAATAATGAAGGCAAAGAAAAATCCAGTGGAGTCAGCTCTTTTCCTGCGATTATAACCCATTTAAAATGGGCATCCTGTGTCTTCTTAAAATGCTTTGCTTGATTTGCCCATCATTATAGCTCAAAATAATTCCTGAGGAAGGCATGCCAAACAAAAAATGCTTTTACAATCAGGAGAATGAAAATACTCACATTTATATTTTAAAATTGCAGTGTATGAATTCTGGTTACGTACTGAAATGTCTAATTATCTGTTGTATACTTTACCTAATACAGGGCCAGGGAAAGGAGCTGCTCGGCAATTAAAAAGATCCTCATGCACTAACATAATTATGAATTCCCTTTACATGATCCAGTGCACCTTAGTTTTTGGACCAACTTCTATCCACCAAAGCTCCTGTGGCTCTAAATCTTTAAAATCCATATAAAACAAAGTGGATAGACAATACAGGTTACCGTGTGGAAAAAGCTGTAAGAGCAGAAGAAATGGAGTACAGAAATAGAAGTAATAAGGCCACGTAAGAATGTTCCAGACTTCAAAATGAATCCAAACCCATAATGAATGGAGACAGTTTGAGTTCTTGGAATTGCATAAGAATTCGTTAAACCATTTTATTAGCCATTTTCTTAGGCATATTTCAAAAAGATAGAAAATTGTCTTTCTTTTACCTTTGTTTTTTCTCCCTTCCCTTTCTCACCTCCTGTCTCTTTCCTTCCCCTCACGCCCTTCTTTATCTTCCTCTTTCTCTTGATTTGTAATAGCAAAAGAGAAAGCGTGATTTCTTTGGGAAGTGTTACAGCGAAGGTAGACTGCAACTACATAAATAAGCAATCCCTTGCTTAGACTAAATAATAAATAAAAAAATTCTGCTCTCCCACTGTTGCTTTTAAAAAGAGAACATCACAGGCTTGTTACTCATTCAGTCATCATTTTTGAGGACCTACTGTGTGCTAAACTGTAGGCATTTCCCTGCATATCCAAGCCAGGAGTGGGGTAGAGCTGCAGAACAGGGAGAACGTCTCTGGGGTTCTGCGTTGGTAAACTCTGACTTCAGCACTTCGGTCTCAGGGCCTCCCTCAAGGTCACTACAGCTAAGGGTTTCCTTCTTTTCCATTTCATTTAGGTTTAGTTCTAACACCTGCAAGCTGACTTTCCTTGTCTGAACATTTTACCCCACGTACTGCTGGAAATTGGTAATCCCACTGCCTGTCTTCTCTGGGTGATACCTGGTCAGCCAAGCACTGCTGGGTAAAATTCTACCATCTGGCAAGTTGGTTCCATTATAAATTCATGGTCTCAGCGTCAACTGGGCCTTCAGTGCAGAGCTCTCTTGGCTGTTCCAGTTCTGGTATCTGTAGATGTCTAAATGTCCTTCTGTGCCCTCCATCCTCTTGGCAGATCTTCTCTTAAAGAGAAAGTAGAAGGAAGGGAGAGGAGTTCCTGGCCCCCTGTCCCTGCAGCCTCTCTGCCTTCCTCCTCTCAGCTCCACTTGTGCTCTGGAGTCTTCTGTCTCCTCGGGAACCTCGTGCTGTTAAATGCTCACGCTCTCCCCCGTCTCATCAGTGTGCTCTGTCTATTTGGTCTTCCTGGCAGCACTTAAACGTGTTCTGGTTTCTCCCATATTAAAAACGACTCTCCCTGAGCATGCCTCCAATGTCACTACACTTTTCTCTGCTTTGCTACAATGTCAAATAAGGGACAGGGAATTTGTTGAGTTAGCTAATGAAAGCTCGACTTTAAAAAATGCACATCTTTCAGCCTTACTAACTGCTGTGAAACACAATGCACCATCATGGACTGAGATTTATATAAGAGGTTTGCTAATATTTACTCAAACAGCTTTTCCATTCTTATAACCAAAATTAATAAATTTAACAAATTAAGTAATTAAAGGCTGCCAGAAGTTGACCTTCATGCAAGGTATAGCTTCCTCTGTTTCTCCTCAATGGCATGTGTTTAGAAATTATTCATTTGCTCCTGAGGAAAAGGTAAGAACTCCATCTAAAGAATGCAGAAGAAAGCTCAGTGTTAGAGTGTGTGGTCCGTGACTGGCTTGGACTCAAAAGGTCTGAGGAATGGAATCTTTTAAATCTAATTTCCAGTGGGCCAGTGAAATCACTCTTTGTTCCTCTCTTCTGGACTGTGTTAAAAGCCTATAGCTCACTTCATGAAAGTTGTTCTCACGAAGACAAATAAATAAACACAGAAAGAAAAATAAAACAAATCTGAGCAGCAAAACCAAACTGCTTCTGATAGTTTGGGAGGAGCATCGGAGGCTCTCAGATAGTCCGTTTCTGCATATATATCCCACTTAGGAAGGTGTGGCTTCCAACTGCCGAGAGCCAGTCCTCAGAGCTCAGTCGCCGAAACCCTCACCCAGCCCCTCAACATACCTGCAGCTGGGAGCTGCACACATGACAGATGTTTATAATTCAAGGCTGAGCTCCCATTGCACTTAGGAGAACTGGCTTTTTTTCAGCTGTCAATATCAAAGGCAGAATAAATGGCTTCATAACACCTTTACTATTGCTAATAGTAGTAATAAATCTGGATTTTATACTGGCCTCTGTCCCAAAGCACTTCGCAAGCATAAAGAGAAATACAAACTTCCCACAAAGATTGATTTATACGGTCAAAAGCCATTTCCTGTGAAATGAAAGGTACTTGCTGTTTAACAACCCACACATACATGAGACTACAGTTTAAGGCAGGGTTATCCAATTGTAACCAAAGGCGGAATTGATTTCGGTAGAATGCAATTACCTGAGAGGTCCCGATCTCCATTTTACATCCCACGTGCAGGGACATTAAGAGGAGCCCAGTAACTGCCCAACTCTCTATTTGGGGTCTAGCCTGAGTCTTTTGGGGGCGAGCAGGGCAGAGGGTACGAGACCCAACTTATAAAGCTATTTGTGCGGCTCCAGGGCACCGGCTGCCTGGGTGAGCCACTCAGAAATGCTCTTGCCAAAATGGTATGTAGACTCTGCTTGTGAATTTTTCTCTTTGTTTTTGTCTTGTTTTGCTGGTTAGTCTGTTCAGACGCTAAATGAATTTGACTGTCTTTCCCTTTTCCAATTCCCAGCTTTCCCCTGACATAGTCCTTTTACATGTGGGCTGAAGCAGCGTTTCTTGCACAACACTTTTCAGTAATCACAGTCCTGAGGAACGGTCATGAAAAGTGTTCTGAATGTGAAATTCTTTGCTGTGTTCTCCTTTTCGTCGTCACTGACAAATGAAGGGCTCTGAGGATTCCTGTGGTAGGTACGTGTTGGACTGGCTTAAGTCAACCTTTCCCAAACAAGTTCAAGGACATGCTTTTCTGCCCCCTTTTGTGAAACAGATATTAACGTCTCACAGAATTTAGGCTCAAGGAACACTCTTTGAAAAATGCTGGTTTATGGAGTGTCTCACAGATTGAGTTATCACTAGTTTCTGATTTTCTCATTGGCAGCATAAAAATATTAAACTGGAGCCTCTCTGAGACCCAGGCAGCTCCGTTACCACGAGCATGTGATGTTCAATACACTGTGGAGGACATCGTCCTCAAGGTGACCCTGAGTCTGTAAAATAGCCAGATTCTCCTTCACCTACACTTCCCTGTGCTGAGAGTCTCCCTCAGTATCCCAGGTGACCTCCACCCCCCCGCCCCCGCCAGAACTGGAACTCTGTTATCAATAAAAGCTGAGGTTTATTGGTGGAGGGGTTTTGTCAGCTGGCAAACACAGGAATCAGAATTCCCCTGAAGAGAGTATGACCTTTGCTTTCTCTCTCCTAGATTTTCATCTCTCAGAACTCTGGATGTTAACAATAGACTCCACACACTGTTCACAATCGTTGCAGTGTGAATCCTGAATTACGAATGGATGCTGAACTAGAATTCTCGTTTTGGTCTTTAGAGGTCTTTGTAAAACAAAGCTCCTGACTTTGGCACATAACAAATGAGCACACCAAAAGAGCCCCATAGGAGAAAGGGAGAGACATCCCCATTTTCCATTTAGCTCTCTGGATTATTTTGGCACGTGCATTTCAGTGATGATTTTGGGGCAAAGACCAATCTTTCAGTAAAGGATAATGGAAGAGTTCGGGCTAAGGTGGGTCAGGGTAAGCTGTTACTTCTCACGGAAATTTAAGAACCATCCAGAGCCCATGGGAATTTTAAATGAATACTTCACCTATCTTTTTTCCTTCCATTCTTTCTTGAAGTTTGGCTTCATATTGAATTGGTTGGTGAGAAATTTACTAAAGGGTACATAAGAAAGGAAGTATGTTGGGGCTACCCGTCCATTTACCAAGGCTGCCCTGGGCACCCATGACAGACCTGGTGCTTCGTGCTGGAGATGCAGAGCTGGGTGGAGAGAGTGCACGTGGTACAGCCCCCTCTCTTGTGAGCTGGAGTGTGATGAGGGACACAGACAGCAGTCACACAACCACGCTGCTGATTTGATGACTTCACACTAAGTCTCTGAAGGAAAGGGGCCTGTTTCTATGACAGCATCTATCCAAGGGGCCTGACCCAGAACAGCGGAGGCATAGACTTCTCCAGTAGGACACACCAGGATTTTATGGATGAGTAAGAGTTCCTGGAATTGGAAAGAATATTCCAGGCAAAAAAATACCAGCATCAACCAACGTGCAGTGCAATGAATGGTGCTCACAGTATGTGCAAGGAATAATAATACATTGTTGGTATTTGGGGAGTACGTTGTTCTTAGATACAATTATACATCTTTTGGGTACATTTATAATTAGCAAAGAAGACCGAAGGTGGTGGGAAGGAGACTGAAAACAGGAAAGAGGTAGATCAAGGAAGTATGTATGTCCTGGGCTGAGGAATGGCACGCCTGCTGCATGTACACTCAGTGCCCATAGCAGACATTACCAATCAATTATAGGCCTATTTACTACTGAGTCCAGAAACCTCAACCCAGAAATCTATAAACGACTTGGGATTGGTTCTTGAGCTGAAGACTGTTTGCCATTCCTGCTATAGATTGCCATTGACTGAAGATAGTTTGCCATTCCTATATAGATTCCTGCTGTATGAAGGAAGATGATTTTTAAGCAGTGTAGGTACATGATTGACAATGCTTTAGAAAGATGTCAGTGACCAGCAGATTGATTGCAGAGGAGAGAAGGAGTAGGAAAACCAGGAGTCTGAAAACTCTGTTGTTTAGTTAGTGAGCCAGTGTGATTGGATATTTATGCATAATATCTCATGTCCACTTCCTCAAACATCAGTGAGATAGGTATTATTATTATCCCTGTTTTATAGATAAGGAACGTGAGCTTCGTAGAGATTAAGTAATTGGGCCCTGGTCACGTAGGTAGAAAGTGGCAGAGCTGGATTTGAGTTTTCCCAGGCTGGGGATTGTCTGCCCTTGTCCACTTACTTGACCTTGTTTCACATTTCTTCTCTACCGTTCTGTGTTCTACTCCTACGGGGCATTCTTTCAGTATACTCTCCCTAACCTTGGCGCCTTTGCAAAAATGTGCATTTCTCTTTCTCTGAAACAGCCTCCCTCCCTCTTTGTCTTCTTTACTCGTCATCGCTCTTCTCAGCTAAGGCAGCACTTTTTAGGGAAGCCGTCCCTGAACACTTGCAGCACTGGATTACTTCCTTCAGAGCTCTTGTCTCCTTGGTAAAAACACATTTACTTGTGCAAAAAATTTACTTGTGCCATGATTTGATTAATGTCTGTCTCCTCAATGGTCTAAGTCCCTTGAGAGCAGGGACCATGGCTGTTTTCAGTGACTTCTGCATCCCAAGAGCACCAAACATGATTCAGGGGCACCGTATACATTCATTAAATCAATCGCCCTCACTTTACACCTGACCGATATACCTCTTGCTCTGGTGAGGTAAATGGGAGGACTGGCAAATGGTTGCATAGTTATGGGCCCAGAAAAGAGGAGCAGAAGCATTGGATAAACCACACTGATTTTCTTCTGTTCCGTAAAAAGCTATGATTAGCTGGATGCTCCTGACAGCCCATAAATACAAGAAAGATACCATTACACTTAAATGCCGGAAGGTAAGCTTCCTAGGCTATTATTAACAGAATTTGATTATGTCAGATTTCCTTAGGAAACTATTGCACAAATTACCATATTTTGCCATGTTTAATGCGCACCCACATTTTGGGCCCAAACATTCAGGGGAAAAAATCCTTCATTTTAATTTTTAATTCAAATTTTTATTTGTTTATATTTAGGTACTTTTTTTTTTGTATTGTAAAGGAATTTTAGCATTCATTTTTTAACATATTATGGTACAATAAATTTTATGTAACAAATAATTATAAAACACAAGAACAGATATAAGGTACAGGAAATTTTATGTACCCGTAACAAATTTACCATATTTACGCATCACAGAAGGCCAAGAACTCTTTGTTGTTGCAAGTTTGTCGTAAGTTCAATAAAACCAATTATTATATTCCAGGGTATTATTTTGCATATGGATATCATTGATTTTAGAGTTATACTTTTAACTCAGAAGCATGAATAAAAGAATTAAAAACATTTATATAGATACAGAATTAGTACTACCCCTATAATGCACAGCTTTATTTTTCCCTCACAAATTTGGGCAAAAGAGTGTGCATTATACACGGCAAAATACAGTAAATCACTTCAAATTCATTAAATAAAATGAAAGGGGCGAAAGACATTGGGAAATTCTTAAGCAAAAAGCACCCACCCAAATTTTCTAATTCAGGAATGAAAATAGGCAGTGCAAATCCAAAAGACCAGAGGTGTCTCTCAAAGAGAACCACAGCAGGGACTTCAAACAATACTTATTAACTCCCTCTTTTATCTGCCCTGTCAGAGTATCAGTATGCCCCTCTAGTATCTTCAGTTGGAATTCTTAGCCCTGAAGATTAAAAATGCAACTATTATTGTATGGCTGCACAAAATAGTTTCAGTTTTGAATATACAAAACTAATCTTAAAATATCTTTAAAGCATTTTAGAAAATTCCTCTTAGTATATCTGAGGCACAATACCTACTCAGAAAAGGTGCATCAAATATGGTGTTTTTAAAAACTAAAATAAAAAATTATAAGGTCATTGTAAACACTTAAATTATGCAACTGTGTAAAATTTTAGAAAAATTTCCTCCATGTGTCCCTTTGCCATTTTCCATCCCACTGCCCATGGAGGTAACCCTAAAGGTTACCATTGTCAAAAGTTTGCTGATCCCCCACATTCCTGGTTATTGATTTTTCACAAGATACCGAGATAATTCAATAGGGAAATAACAGTCTGTTCAGCAAATGGTGCTGGAACAATGGAATATCCTCATGCAAAAGAATACAGTTGGACCCCTTCCTCAAAGCATATCCAAAATAGACTCAAAGTGGATTATAGACCTAAATGCAAGAGCTAAAATAATAAACAATTAGAAGGAAATATAAGAATAAGTCTTTGTGGCCTTGATTAGGCAAACCCTTCTTAGATATGACACCAAAAGCACAGGCAGATGTTAGACAAAAAGACTAGTTAATACTTCATTGAAATTAAAACAACTATTTGACTGACTACAGATTTCTCATGAGAAACCATGGAGGCAAGAAGACAGTGGAACAATATCTTTAAAATATTAAAAGAAAAGAACTGTAGGCCCAGAATTCTATAGACAATAAAAATATACATCAGCAATAAATCCAAAGTAAAGACATTATCAGCTGAAGGAAAAATAAGAGAATTGGTTGCCAGCACCTTTGTACTTACTACAATAAGCACTTAAAGTTTTTCGGGCTGAAGGAAAATGATACTAGAGGGAGGCCTGAGACTTCAGGAATGAATGAAGAGCAACAGAAATAGTAAATATCTAAATATCTGTAGTCTTGTAATAAAATACAAGGCTATTTCTCTCCTCTTAAATTATTTAAAGTTTAAAGTTACAAATAGTACGTTGTCTGGTGGGTTTTTAAAAATTTATTTTTAAATTATAGTTGACAGACAATGTTGTGTTAAGTTCAGGTATAAAGCAGTGTGGTTAACAATTACATACCTTATAAAGTGATCACCATGGTAAGTCTAGTACGCATCTACCATAGCACCATACGTACCCATTACAGTATTACTATATTCCCTATGCTGTACATTACAGCCCATGACTATTTTTGTAACTGACAGCACTTCTTAATCCCTTTCGCCTTTTTTGCCCGTCCCATCCTCCCATCTGGCACCCATCAGTTTGTTCTCTGTATTTGTGAGTTTGTTTCTGTTTTGTTTGTTTATTGTATTTTTTAGATTCCACATATAAGTGACATCATATGGTAGTTGTCTTCCTCTATCTGACTTATTTTAATTAGCATAATACCTAGTATGGAATATATCTGAAAACCATAACATAAAGGAAGAGGATAAAGGAAACGATAAGGTTGAAAGGCTTTCACATTTTACTTGAAGTGGTAAAATATTAACCCTAAGTAGAACTGAAAGTTTGAGTGTGTACCTTTAATTACTGAAAAAAACAACAACAACCCACTAAAGTTAAATAATGCAAAGATATGTGGTTAAAAATCCAATACATAAATTAATGTGTAATACAAAAATACTCAGATAATCCAAATGAATACAAGACATGTGGAACACATAAATAAAGGGCAGGGAGAACAAACAATAAATAATAAATGGTAGACCTAAATTCATGTATGTCAATAAATTATATAAACTGCAATTCATCTAAACACCAACTAAGAGACAGGTTTTCAAATTGAATAGAAAATAACATCCAAAGACCAGATGGGTTTTTATCAGGAATGCAAAGCTATATTCAACAGTCAAAAAATCAATACACATAATTCATCAACAAATAAATAAATAAACTTCTAATCACAGAAGAGATACAGAAAAAGTATTTGACAAATTTCAACATCAAATTGTGATTAAAGACTCACAATAAATCAGGAATAGAAAAGAATTTTCTCAGTCTACTACGGGCAAAGTGAATCTACCAAAATCTGTTGGTGAAAGATTGAATGTTTTCCCTCCAAGGATCAGAAACAAGGCGAGTAAGCCTCCTCTAGCCCCTTCTATTGTACTAGAAGGTATAGTCAATTCAACAAGGCAAGAAAAATAAATAAAAGATGTAATGAAAGAAGGAAATTTTCACAAATGACATAAATTCACAGATGACATAAATATATGTAGATTATACCCAGGGATTGCAAAAAATCTCTTAGAGCTAACGTGAATTTATTGAGTTTAAGATACAAGGTCAATATACAAAAACAAACTGTATAACTATGTACTAGTAATGAACAGCCGAACATTTAAAAAAAACACACTACCATATACAAAAGCACCAGAAAACATGAAATATTTATGTATAAATATAACAAAATGTGTTAGGACTGATAGAGTGTAAGGAATTATGATGTCATATTGCTAGCTAGTGCCATCACGCTTTCCCTGTGGCCGCCTACATTATGTACATGAATGGTTTCCTTAATTCAGGAAATCTCCGTTTCTTAATTGTGGTATTTATTTCTATCATTGAAAGCACAAATCCTGGATACAAGGAACTTTAAATAAGCCAAGTAGTTTTGGTTAAAAAAAAAAAAAAAAGTTCTGCTGAGAACAAGGAGAGTAATTAAGTCATAATCAGGTAAAACGGGCCCACCACTGTCCACACAAACTCTATGTCCTGTCTCCAGGGAGACAACTTTTCTGGATGTCCCCACTAATAAAATGATTAGTGCGTGATACACGGACTCCTGTGATACATGCACAGAGGGGAGTTTCCCGGGAGAAGCGAGGGCGGGAGCCACCTTTCTGTGGTGTGTCTGCCAGACTCTGTATCCCGGAGGCTGGACGGGGCAGCAGCTGCGCCTGAGCCTCTCGGTAGGAATATAGTGAGAGTAGCCTCTGATCTTGTTTCTAGAGAATATGAGATGACTGGGAATCAGGCCTGTATTTGAGGGAGCCGACTTGGAACAAGTGATCTGGGGTCTGGCAGACAGGCCTCTTGCCTCTTGATCACGTCAGGTGAGCAGGACCGATGCACAATGTTGAGGGAAAGGCATTGCTTTAATTTAAAGGGACCGCTGTTTACCGAGTTTCTGCGTATTCCATAATTCTGTTTTATATGCTAATGGAATACAGTATGGAATGAGAGCCCTTAATTTATAGCCTTATTAAAGCAGGAAAAAGTAACCCAGCCATAGAGGGTAAAACAGTTATCACAGATATTCAGGCTTAACAAATATGTGCAATTCCTTAAAGAAAAAATGCCTTAAGACAAGAGAATGCGAGAGAACCAAATTCATTAACTGGAGGCAGTGGCAATGGCGGACTGAAAGATAGCATGACTGACGTTACGTACAGCAGGTATGCGCTTGTCGTGGCCTCAGAACCACCTCTGCATCCTAAGCTGCTTCCTTACTTGGGCTCTTCTGACTCCTGTTCAAACTCTCCCAGACGTCGTGAGCCAGAGGCAGGAAGGGGAGGCGATGAAAGAGACAGGAGGATGCAATGTTGCACTGCCACAGATTAAATGAAACTGTGATCCGTATTACGTTATCCATAGTTGACTTCATGGACTTCTACAAATCCTGTTTTTGGAAACACTTCCAAGTACTCTCTGATGAGATGGTTTTGGTGGTGGATCCCCAAGTCATCTACATTTCCCCCCTCATTTTCTTGGGATGGAATAGGCCCATTATTTTCTTCTGAGTGTGTATCCATCCACAGTGTGACTGTAGGCTGCCAGCCTAGATTTCTGGTGTAGGGTCATGGTTGGATGGCACTGTGCATGGTGATATAGTCTACCCCTCTTTGCTTTCCCATCTTGAAATTGATCACTAAAACTTCAAAATTCATTCTTAGCCACCCACGTATAGAAAACATGCTAATGGAATGTTTTGCTCCTGCAAGTTATTGGGATGGAAATGGGGGGCTAAAATACAATGCCTCATTTGCAAAAATATTTCTGCAATGGGATATATTAGTTAAGCCACTATGAGGGAATACAGATTTTCCCTAATGGGTTCCATTTTGGTTTGTTAGGTAAATAAAACACTTTAAAATGGAATTGATGTATTTAGGCATAGGCTGGAGATGAAATTGTTTTTGAAATCCACTGTTTAGATAGTGGGCAAAATACAGCTCTAATCCATTCTAGACATAAAATTTATGAAGACCGTGGCTGGGAAATTGATGAAGTATCACCTTTTTTAAGAAAGAGAAAGATAACAGAGACGTCTCTTCTGTCTGTGTGGGGGGTGGTTGGGATGAGAAGATGGATACTTCGGGCAAGGAGGTGATTACATACGTCAGTTCAGACTCTGCCATTGGGATCTGCCTTGTGGTTGTTTCTGCTTTTCATGGCCTTGCTTCTTCCTCTGTGTCCCAACTTACAGCTTTCCTAAAGCACTAAGGTGTTTGAAATAAGCAACAGGGAGTTGGGCAGCAGTAGCCTTGGACAGGAATTTGTCAGTCAGGAACTGCCTTACCATTTTTGAATTTAGAAAACAAAACAAAACAAACAAAAAACCATTACAAGTATGACTACTTGATGGCTTCCTGGTGCTACATACAAAATATTTTACCATTCTAGATTTTCTAATTTGGTTCTGTCACTCCTAAAATGAAGGTCATTTAGTTGCAGTTGAAACATTTCTTGAACATATACCACATATGAGGCATTTTGCTAGGTTTTCCCAACTGTACAGTCACTGGTAGCATTCTAAATTCAGTGAGACAAAAGCTACTAGAAAGGGGTGCCTTTCCAGGGACTATTTTAGCTCACATCCTTAACATGACTGAAGACTTTTTTCTAAACATGAAGCCTGATGGATGCTGGCTGAGGTCAAAGCTGGGGATGAATGGTTTCCATTGCCTTGTTTATTGTGAAGTACTTGGCTCTCCCCCAACCAGTTGGAGTGACGGCACACAGTTTATTACGTATGCTTAATGGAACAGGAAATTAGCACAATGGAAAAATATGTATTGCTGCCCAATTTCTGAGAGCACTTCATTTTTAACTAAGTACAGAGAGGAAATATCTTGTTATTTTATAACATTTTTATTACTCAAGCAATACATGTTTACTGTAGAAAAATTAAGAAAAAATACAGATAAGCAGAAAGAAGAAATTAAAAGTCATCTTCCATATCTAAAGATAACTTTTATTAACCTTTTGATCTATATCTTTTCAGACTTGTTTCTATGTTTAGATTGGATCACACTGTTAAAACGTTTTACAATATGATTTTTCTTTCGTTTAGTAACACATGATTAAAACCTTCCTCTGTCAATAAGTATATTTTTACATTTAAAAATGGCTACATAGTTACATGATACTTTGTATACCCTTGTTCATTTAATTAAATCCTCTATTGGTAAACATTAGTAGTAGTTCCAATATTTAGATAAATTGCATCGCATTAAACATTATTGAAATTAATTTTTTATACATATTGATTATTTCGTAAGTAAAATTTGTTTAAAGTTTAATTGCTTTGTCAATGGGTCTGCATTTTTATGTATTTTGATACATCTTGTCAAATTGTCTTTTAAGAAAGTTATAACAAATACACTTACAATAACATTATGTAAGCGTTTTTATTTTCCCTACATTCATGGCATTTTTAAGTATTATTACTTTAAAAATCCTTACCAATACTAATAGGTGAAAAGTACTAGTATCTCATAGTTTAAATTCAATTTCTTTGGTTACTGGCAAGTTTCAGCAATGATTTTATGTTTATTGTCCATTTTAACTCTTTCATTTATAAATTGCCTATTTGTGTCCTTTGTCCATTCCATTGATGCATGTCTATCTCTGTTATTGAAGTCATCATCATTTTTCGGGATAACAATATGGTTTCTATGTACTATTTGTTAGTAGTTGAGTTAGAGTAAAAGGGGAAACCTTTCTGATAAGCAATGAATAATTTCTTAGTATAAGAATGTCCCATGCCATTTCCCCCATGCAATATTTAGGACATACTTATACCAAAAAACTTTTTGTTGTTGGTCTGAAATTCAACTGAGATTTAACTGAGCATCCTATGTTTTATCTGGCAACCCCACCCCATCCCCATCACCATTCTCCTGTGTTACTGCCTGCTTGTAGCTTCTTACTGCTATGCTCATGTGCTAAAAAATGCCCCTGCCCAAGATAGGTGGCTCAGTCACCACAGAGTACCTCTTACTGGGGCCCATGCTTCCAAGTTGCTATCTACAAACTAGTGTCCATCCAGCTGTCTTAATGATTGTTCCAAAACATAGATCACCCACTCCCCTCCTTAATTCCTGCTCATGGGTTTCTGTCACATGTAGAATGTAATTGAAAGGACTGTCCATGTGGTCTGTAAATCCTTACTGGACTGGGCCCTCCTTACCTTGCCTACCTCTTCTCTGTCTCTCTCCCCAAACAAGGGGGCAGTTCCAGGTTTAGTCTTAGCCTTGCCCGATCCCCTGGGAGATCAGGAGAGGAGTTGTCCTGTCTCTAATGAGCTGGGCTTTCATCCTGTGTGCCGTTGGCTAAGCTTTATTCCAGGACACATGAACCCCTGCATGTTAGGCTCAATGTCTGGGTGAAGCAGCTCCAGTAACCAACAGCTAGTTCTCCAATGAAGGTTTCCAGAAGGTACGAGCCACTAGGAGCAAACAGTACAGACACTGAGAAATGGGTCCACAGAACCGGTCTGGGAATTGGGGGAGATGTGGGTGGTTCCAAACATACAGCAGGATTCCAGAGGCCTATTGGCAGAGAAGTTTGGCCGGCTTCATTGTAACAATGTGCCTGACTGCTGGCAGCAGCTTGTGGGATACCAGTGTTTTCCCTGCTCCCAAGGGCAGGGAAAACCAGTGAACCTCTGGTTGGCTTAGTTGTGAGACTCAGTGAGCTGCTGGGTTTCTTTGGGGGAACAACAGCAGAAGTGAGATCCGTCCTCTGAGAGCTCAGCATTTCACACAGTCGGGAGGCAGTGTGGGGTGAAGAGGCGAAGTGTTAGAGCTTCTGGTGAGTGAGTCTTTAGACAAGGAGAAGCAGAAAGTCATGCCCTCAAAGGTCTGGAAGTGGTGAGTGAGGAAATTCAAGAGCATTGACTGTTTTATAATGGAATAGCCACATGTAATTGTCCAATAGAACTATCTACATCCTCAAAGGAAATTGTACTACAGCTCTAATGTGGGTCTAATCTTAAAGACTGCAAGGGTGTGTATATGTCACCTACCAGAATATAAAGCCAGACAGAATGAAGCCACACTAAAGAATCCTTCCAGTATTCATTGAAAAGACACTGCTGTGTTTTGCGATCACAGCTTTAGAATTGCTATAATCCTTCAGTTTAATACTGTCATGAAAAATTCTAATAAATCATGACTAAGCCACAGTTGATAACACATGATAGCATCCTGGGCTGTGCACTGAGTCCCACTAATTCATTAGCCCATTTATTAGAACTAGATTGAAATTAAAGATCCTCTCTGAATGCTAGTTAAGGGGCTTTCGGCAGAATTCTGACCAGTGTTCACGTGAGGAAATCATTTCGAGACTGAACTCGAATTTGGGAGATTTTATTTGAAAACTCTTCTCCTCTCCATCCCCGTTCAGAGATGTGAGGACCCAGGAACACCCTGTGATGCTCCCGTCGTCTAGACTGTGTACTGTGCCTTCCTGACTGTACCCAAGGAACTCTTCCCCAATTTTAAACAATTCAAGCATATCGAGGTAGAACATCCTTTGGAATGCCATTTTCAGACTTGAATAGCCTGATTTCTTTGACTTAAAAAAAAATCCTCTCAATCAAAAAGAGACCAAAAGTGCAGGCCACTCTCTTAAGAAATCCATTTCCTAAGTTGTCTTCTTAATCAGAAGCTTCAATTCTTTATTTTTATCAGATATTACTACTTCAAAAGATCAAATATTAAAAATATCTCTTTTGGTTTATGACAATCAGATGACTTCATATGCCTATTACACAATATGTTTTTCTACATTTGAATCTATGCACCTGTCTCATTTAGAATCTGTGTCAAATCATAAAGGGATATGTTTAAAAATGGGAGTTACTTTTTAAAATCAATAAAATTCACTGGTAAACATATGAAGACCCTCAATCTTCCTGGTAATGAGAAGAAATTGAATTAAACAACGAGATGCTTAAAAAGTCTGTCAATGCCAGGGGTGGTCAGGGATGCAGGGAGATAGGACTCAGCAACCTCCCATCCTTTCCTAAACACATACCAGCATGCAGTCTCCATAAGGTCAGGGGCCTTGCTTGTCCAAACGGGACTGGGAATTTGTACAACCAATTTGGTAACTGCTACTAAAATCGAAGATAAAGCCTGTAAGCCAGCTACTAGCTACTCCACTGCTGAGAATATATCATAGAGAAATTCTTGCACTAAGAGACCCAAATGAAGATCTGTTCGTTACAGAATTATTTCTTTCAGCAAAAACTGATTAACTTTCCAAATGTCCTTTAGTAAAGGAGAAATTATAATATCTCAATAAAATGGCATGCTACGATGCAGTAAAAAAAAAGAGAAGAAATAGACCTATTGGATCAATTTAGGTAGATCTCAAAAACAATATTGAGTTAAAAGAAGCAAATTGCCAAATTCTATGTACAGAATACTGTGTACAAATATTATATATTGTTAATTAAGGCATATACACACAGTTGAAGTACAGAATGGCCTGAATGCATACCAAATATATGATAGGCGTTACCTCCAGAGAGAGGGAATGGGAATATAGTGTGTTGGAGACCAGGGGAGAAATCAGTTTTGTTTTTTAGAGTTTTCTTTATAAAATATGAAGCAAATACGATGAAACTGTTAGCATTTGTGCCTCTGAGTGGCAGGTACATGGATGTCTGTTATACTTCACATTATTCTGCATTTAAACTTTTTCATAATGAAAGAATCAATCTGAAAACAACAATCACCCCAAAAGAAAAGTAGGCCAAAAGTATGACCAGGGAATTCCTAATCTTGAATAAAGAAGTGCAGACTAAATTATTTAAGTATTTCACATATGAGACTGCCAAAGATGAAAATGAATGATGATTATTCAGAACTATGAAGGTATAAGAAAGTGTGAACTCTCAAACACAGCTAAAATTAAAGGAAGTTGGTACAATATTTCTGTAAGGTAATTTGGCTATAGATTAATGATCTATAGCTAAATAGATCATTTAAAATGTGCAGTAATATTGATCCAGCAATTCTTTTTTTTTTAACTTAAAGTTTATTGGAATTGCAACAAAAAGAATAAAATGCCTAGGAATAAACTTAACCAAGGATGTGAAAGACCTATACACTGAAAACTATAGACATTTAAAAAAAAAAATTGAAGAAGACACAAAGAAATGGAAAGACATTCTGTGTTCATGGATTGGGAGAATCAACATAGTTAAAATGGCTGTATTACCCAGAGCAATATACAGATTTAAGCAATCCCAATGGCATTTTAAAAAAGAAATAGAACAAATAATCATCAGATTTGTATGGAACCACAAAAAGACCCCGAATAGCCAAAGCAATCCTAAGAAAAAAGAACAATACTGGAGGTATCACACGCCCTGACTTCAGCTTGTACTACAGGGCAACAATAATCAAAACAGCATGGTATTGGCAGAAAAACAGACACACAGACCAATGGAGTAGAATTGAGAACCCAGAGATAAACCCACATAAATATGGACAGATAATTTTTGACAAAGACGCCAAAAACGTACAATGGAGAAATGACAGCCTCTTCAATAAATAAGCGGTGCTGGGAGAATTGGAAAGCCACGGGCAAAAGAATGAAACTAGACTGCCATCTGTCACAGTGTTCCAAAATTAACTCAGAATGGATCAAAGACCTAAACATGAGACCTGAAAAATAAACTGCACAGAAGAAAACATAGGTACTAGATTTATGGACCTCGGGTTCAAAGAGTATTTTATGAATTTGACCTCAAAGGCAAGGAAAGTAAAAGCTAAAATAATTGAATGGGACTGTATCAAACTAAAAAACTGCACAACAAAAGAGAATATCAACAAAATAAAGAGACAACCAACTGAATGGGAGAAGATTTTTGCAAACAGTGTCTCTGATAAGGGGCTAATATCGAAAATATATAAGGAACTCATACAACTCAGTAACAAAAACAAAACAAAACAGAAAACAATCCAATTAAAAAGTGGTCAGAGGACCTGAATAGACATTTCTCCAAAGAAGACATACAGATGGCCAACAGACATGAAAAAATGCTCAACATCACTGATCCAACAATTCTTTTAGAAATTTATCTTATAAAAATTTCAAGAAATGTGTTCAGAAATGTATGCCATTACATGTGTTTGGAAATGCAGAAAATATATGTTGAATGACACACACACACAAAATGGTAAATGTGCCTCTGGCCTGAAGGATGGGATAATACAAGGTGGTGGTGATAAAGGAATTTTCATTGCATATAATTTTATTTAATCTGATTTTTAAAGTCAAAGCTGGAGGTATCATGCTACTTGACATCAAATTATGATATATTACAAGGCCATAGTAATCAAAACAGCATGGCATTGGCACATAAACAGACACATAGATCAATAGAACAGAACAGAGAGTCCAGAAATAAACCCCACACCTATATGGTCACTTAATCTATGACAAAGGAAGCAAGAACATACAATGAGGTAAAGACAGTCTGTTCAATAAATGGTGCTGGGAAAACTGGACAGTTACATGCAAAAAAAATGAAACTGGATCACTTTCTTACTCCATATAAAAGAGTTAACTCAAAATGGATTAAATATTTACAAATGTAAGACCTAAAACTATAAAACTCCTGGAAGAAAATGTAGGCAGTAAACTCTCAGACATTATCCTTAGTAATATTTTTACTGATATGTCTCCTCGGGCAAGGGAAACAAGAGAAAAAATAAACAAATGGGACTACATCAACCTAAAAAGCTTATGCACAGCAAAGGTAGCTATCAATAAAACAAAAAGACATCCTACTGAATGGAAGAAGATATTCACTAATGATACATCTGATAAAGGGATAATACCCCAAATCTATAAAAAAACCTCATACAGCTCAACACCAAAAAAACCCAATCCAATGAAAAAATGGGCAGAGGACCTGAATAGACATTTCTCCAAAGGGGACATACAGATGGCCAGTAGACATGAAAAAAATGCTAAACTTCTCTAATTATCAGAGAAATGCAAATTAAAACCACAATGAGATATCATCTCACACCTTTTGGAATGGCTATTATCAATTAATGAACAAACAACAAGTGTTGGAAGGATGTGGAGAAAAGGGAACCTTTGTGCGCTGTTGCTGGGATTGCAAATTGGTGCAGCCACTATGGAAAATAATATGGAGGTATCTCAAAAAAAATTAAAAACAGAGCTACCTCATGACCCATTTCCTCCTTTCCCTGGCACTTCACAACAACTAATATATTTTCTGTCTCTATGGATTTACTTATTCTAAATATTTTATATAAGTGGAATCATGCAATACGTTGTCTGGATTCTTCCACTTAGAAGGTATATCCACGTATAGCATGTATCAGTCCTTCATTCCTTTTTGTGCCTGTATAATATTCCATTGTATGGATAGACCATCTATTATTTATTTATTCATCAGGATGATGGCCATTTGCATTGTTTCCACTTTTTGGCTATAATGAATAAGGCTCCTAGGAACATTTCTGTACCCGTTTTTGTAAGGATGTACGTTTTCATTTATCTTGGTTATGTAACTAAGGAGTGAAATTGCGGGGTAATAAGTAACTGTATGTTTAATCTTTGAGGAAGTTCCAGGCTGTTTTCCAAAATGGCTGTATCATTTTACATTTCCACCAGAAGTGTGTGAGAATTCGAATTTCTCCAGATCCTTCCCAGCATTTGTCATTATCTGGCTTTTTGATATAGCCACATTAATGGGTGTGAAGTGGTACCTTACTGTGGTTTTGATTTGCATTTCCCTGTTGGCTAATGGTGTTGAGCATCTTTTCATGTGCTTATTGATCTGTTGCCCATTTTAAAATTGGGTTATTTGTCTTTTTATTGTTCAGCTGTAAGAGTTCTTTATATATTCTGAATATGTCTCTGATTCAGATATAAGGTTTGAAAATATTTCCCCCCATCCTGTGGATTGTATTTTCCTTTTATGATGATGTCCTTTGAAGAATAAAGTTTCTTTTTTATTTTGATGAAGTCCAGTTTATCTATTTTTCCTTTTGTTGCTTATGCTTTTGATGTCCTATCGAAGCTTTGCCTAACCCAAGGTTACAAAGATTTACTGATATGTTTTCTTCTAAGATTTTTAGTTTTACACTTAGGTCTCTCATCCTATTTTGAATTAATTTTTGTATTTGATGCAAGGAAGTGGTTCAACATTTTTTTGTATTTGTACATCCACTTATTCCAGCACCAGTTGTTGAAAGACTGTTCTTTCTTCCATTGAATTATCTTGGCAATCTTGGCAAAATCAGTTAACCATAAATGTAAGAGTTTATTTCTGGACTCAATTCTATCCCATTGATCTGCATGTTTATCTGTTTATCAATACCACACTCTCTTGATTATTGTAAGCTGGTTTTAAACTAGGAAAGTGTGAGTTCTCCACCTTTCATTTTTTTCAAAATTCTTGTCTTGGTGTCACTTGCATTTCCCAGTGAATTAGGGTAAGTTTTCGAATGTCAGCAAAAATGCCAGCTGAGTGAGATTTTGGTAGGAATTATAAGTGAATCTAAAAATCATTTTGGGGAGTATTGCCATCTTAATAATATTAAGTTTTCAATCCAGGATCATGGAATGTCTTTACTTTTGTTTATTTACTTCTTTGTTTACTTTACCAATGTTTTCTGGTTTTTAGATTACACTTCTTTTGTTAAATTTGTTCCTAAATATTTTATTCTTTTTGCTGGTATTATAAATGGACTTGTTTTTATAAGTTCAGTTTTGCATTGTTCATTGCTTGTGTGGGGAAGACTATTGATTTTCGTATATTGGTCTTATATGCTGCAACCGTGACAGATTTATTTATTAGTATAATAATTTATTGTTTGTGTTGTTTTTTTTTAAAATGCAAATTCCTTAGGATTTTCTATCCACACAAACATGCCCTTTTGAATGGAAAGCATTTTACTTCTTCCTTTCCAATCTGGAGGCATTTTGTTTCTTTTTCTTGCCTAATTACCCTGGGTAGAACTGCCAGTATAATGGTAAATAGAAGTGATGAAAGCAAACGTAGAGAACGTTGGCTTATTTCTGGTTTTAGCAGAAAAGCATTCAATCTTTCATCATGAAGTAGGATGTTAGCTGTGGTTCTTTGTCGATGTCCTTTATCAATAGAGGAAGTTTCCTTAAATTCTTAGTTTTCTGAGAGGTTTTTTAAATAAAGGGGTATTTTTTAATAATAAAAATTTTTTTAAATAAAAAAGAGTGTTTGATTTTGTCAAATGTATTTCTGCTTCTATTGATGGGACCATGTAGTTTTTGTCCTTTATTCTATTAATATGGTATATTATTACATTGAATGATTTTTGGATATTAAGCCAACTGTGATGGTTAATTTTACATGCTAACTTGACTGGGCTAAGGGATGTCGAGATGGGGTAAAACCTTATTTCTGGGTATGTCTGTGAGGGTGTTTCTGGAAGATGCTCGCATTTAAATAGGTAGACTGAGTAAGGAGATTGTCCTCATCAATGCAGATGGGCATCATCCAATCTGGTGAGGGGCTGAATAGAACTAAAAGGTGGGGAAGGGGTGAATTGCTCTCTCTGCTTGAGCTGGGACATCTACCTTCTCCTGCCCTTGGACATGGGTGCTCCTAGTTCTTAGGCCTTTGGACTGGGACTGGGATTTACGCCATTGACTCCCCCATTCCCCCCCAAGTTCTTTGGCCTTTAGACTGGGACTTATACCATTGGCTCTGCTGGTTCTCAAGCCTTTAGATTCAGACTGCATTACACCACTAGCTTCCCTGGTTCTCCTGCTTGCAGATAGCAGGTCATAGGATTTCTAGGCCTCCATATCACATGAATCAATTCCTGTAATAAAACTCCTCATATGTATCTACATATATTCTATTGCCCTGTTTCTCTGGAGAATTATAGAACTTAACCAAAGACTTAGAACACTACAACGAGGGTATATTTAAGAAAAATGGCTGACTCTCAACAAGAACAGCAAGCTTGGTGGATGGAGTTTTACCTTGCATGTTTCCCATCCCCCTCTCCTGGTATCTACAGTCACCTTGAAAACCAGCAGCCTTACTACCACAGATGCTGAAAAACCAGCAGCCTAGCAGTCATTGGAGGGAGCAAAATGGTTTTAGAGCTCTCCAAAAAGCCCCATCTCCAGAGATTGCCTCTCTCTGACCTATCTGGCAGCTCCTTGGAAAATCCTCCATCACAGCATTTGTTTTCATTTGACCTGACTCAGTTTGCTCAGTAGGAAAAGCCCTATCCCCAAGGTGTTACTGCCATTCCAGAGGTGCTTCTCTACAGATACTTACTTTTTAAAATATTTGTACAGGAAAACTAAGAGTTATTTATCATAGTGATCAACTAGAAACAAGCTAAACATTTAATTGTTTTAATAAGAATGCATATCTGTAGCATTTAGAATGAGTGTATGTGTGTGTATAGTGTGTGTAGTATGTTAAATAAGAATAGATATGTTGGTATGTTAAATAATAATAATAACTTTACATATGTCCATAAAAGTGACAGATAAACGTATCCCAAAATATTAACATTGACTATTTGGAAAGGGTTGGATTATTGATCATTTATTTATTTTTTAAATCTAACTTAATGTGTTTTTTTTTAAGTGTGTGTCTGTGTGTTATTTAAGTTTTCTGCACTAAGCATGTATTTTGGCAGTTAAAATATGATTAATATAGTAAGATCAAATTTACTTCCTAATTAAAAGAATACATTCTCTCATGCTATAGTTCTTTTAAATTGACTACGCTACGATATAAACTCACCAGCGATCTGTATTCCATAAATGGACACAGATCACTGTTTGATAGGAAATTTTCTACCTGTATTGTTGCTTTGGAAACCTAGGTCAGAAAAGAGGAAAAATAAAAAGATACTGCCTCTTGACTCTTAGCTAGAGCATGTCACTTTCTTACTAGGTTGCTGCAAAAGTAATTTCGGTTTAAAAGGTTAAAAATTGCAAAAAACGCGATGACTTTTGCACCAACCTAATAGTTTTCTATTTAGTTGGGTTCCAGAGACACTTAATACCAATTCCCAGAACTACTTTTGCTTTAGAATCTGCACAGATCCCCGGGAATGGATCATCTCTCCATTGCTTAGCAACTGTTCCATTATTTTCAGGAACTTGTTAAATGAATGAATGCATTTTGATGACAAGACAGCTTTATTCATGCCATGCCCTGAGCCACCATGTACTAACAAGAGATAACAAAATGAAATATTGCAAAGGTCGTGTCACTCGTCACTTCTGCCCACAAAACACCCCGGAAGAGCTGGGTTGGAAAAGAAACTTTTTTTTTTCTTCATTCAGAATTTATTTATTTATTTATTTTTTTATGTAACGTAGTTTTGTTTTTTTTATTAGTTTCAGGTATACAAGACAAAGTAATACTTAGACGTTTATCGTTTATATCCCTCACATTGTGTGAACCACCCTCCCCCCATCCACTATCCCTCTGACATCGCGCAGAGCCATTACATTTCCACTGTCTCAATTCCTAATGCTGTACTCCACTTCTTGTAAGTATATACATACACATATATATACATACATATATATATGTGTGTATATATATATACACACACACACATATATATATATATATATATATATATATATATATATATATATATATATATATATAAACTTGTAGTTGACATTCATTATTGTTCAGCTTCAGCATCAGGTGTACAGTGCAGCAATCAGGCATCTACATCATCCCTGAGGTGACCTTGCAAATGGGACAAGTGTCCATTGGATACCCTACAAAATCTTTACAACATTATTGATTACATTCCCCAAATTAATTTTCAAAACCCCGGGGCCATCTTGTGGTTACTGACTATTTTCTAATCCCCTCACCTTCCCCCTTATCCCCACCCCTTCCGCCCATCTAATAACCCTCAGTTTTTCCTCTATGTCTCCAAAACTGTCTCTGATTAGTTCATTTACTTATTCTTTTCTTTAGATTCCACATATAAGTGAAATCATATGGTATTTGTCTTTCTCTGTCTGACTTATTTCACTTAACATAATGTTCTCTTGGTCCATTCATGTTGTTGCAAATGGTAAGATTTCTTTCTTCTTTATGGCTGCGTAATACTCCATTGTATAAATGTACCACAGTTTCTTAATCCAGTCATCTACCAATGGGCATTTTGGTTGTTTCCATGTCTTGGCTATTGTGTATAGTGCTGCAATAAACATAGGAGTGCATAAAGATTGGAAAATAAACTTTTTATGCAAACAGATTTTATAAGCTAATAGAAAAAGCATATTGATTCTGAAATAATTATATCAGGTACACACACATTCACATTTTCTCTTTAAATAAGTTGTTGGATGACCTTTCATGAATAAAATACAAACAGAAGTACTGTGTGAACGACAGCCTTTCACAGTTTTCAAACTCCTAAAATGGCTCTGGTTTTCCTTACACTGCTGCATGTTATAAAGTCAGACCTGTGCTGGAAGGTAACTGATGGATGATCAAGGTTCTCAGTTTAAACAAGCTCAAACATCTGGCCAGGAAAGATTGCCAGTTGGAATAGCACATCCTACAGAACCAGTTCCTTTGTAAGAAGCAAATGCTGCGTATTAGTGACCTTTAAATTGAAATAACAATTCAAAACAATTATGGCTTATTTACATTTTGATTTTGACTCTCAGAAAGCTCAAAGCAAAATTTAGGTGCTTAAATTTCAGTAACAATTTTACCCTCAGGTCCTGCCAAACCTTATTTCTTCCTCTGCTTGTTTAAGGAAACACACACACACACACACACAAACACACGCACTGAATAACATTGACAACAAATATGAAAAGTCTAAAAGGTACTAAGTTATAGTATTATGTTGCCTAAAACATATACGATTAAATAATGAAAATTTTGAGAATGGAATATGTTCTGCAGCTTACAGTCCAGGAACAGGGGCAGAACTCTGTAGTCTGTCTGCTCCATCTCTTATCTTCAGCCCCTGGCAGCTGTAAGACTTGTCCAAGGTAGAATCGCCATCTCCACTTCTAGTTCGTGCTCTTCCACTCACTGCCTCCCTTTTTCTGCCAGAAACTTTACGTTCAGGGTTGAAACTAATTTTGAGTTTTATAAGTCAAACTTTTGCTTGTAAAAATCTACATACAGTTGACCCTTGAACAATGTGGGGGTTCAGGGCCCTAACCCTCCATCCCACCCTGTGCAGTCGAAATTCCTCTGCATATAACTTTTGACTCCCCCAAAACGTAACTACAGTCGTCCCTCGGTATCCAGAGGATTGATTCCAGGACCCACTGCAGATATCAGATTCCACAGATGCTCCTCTCCCGTATATAAAATAGTGTAGAATAATGCATATAGTCTGCCCTCTGCATCTGCGGATTCCCAGCTGCAGATCAAAAATACTGGTTTTGATCTGAGGTATTATTGAAAACAATCCGCAGTTGTGGACCTGTGCAGTTCAAACCCATGTTGTTCAAGGGTCAACTGCAATGCAACAGCACGTGGAGTCAAAATGAACCCTCTTTGTTTCCCCACATATAAAATTTTTATGTGTGTGTGTAGTCCAGCTTTTGGTACTTAACAAAATAACAAAAATATACTTTGAGTAAGTGGCTCAGTTCAGTTCATACCCATTTGGGAAGTGAAACAAGGTGGGGGTTGGGGGGTACACAGACATATGTGCCACAGCTCTTGTCTTCAATGAGCTTATAGGCTATTTTGGGAGGTAAAGCATAGACAGGATCACAAATAATGTTAAGATGAGAAAATACTATATAATTCAGAGAAGAATTAGTCTATTATTGAATGCCTAAGGGAGTAGAATTTTAAATGGGTCTTTAAAGATGGATAAGATTTAGAGAAGCAAAGAAAGCAAAACTCAGATTAAGTTTAATTTGCCCACTATATTCTCCCTAAAAGGAATGTAGTGTGGCTTGTAATAAGACAAATTGCTTAACCTCTGTGTGCCTTACTTTGTTTTCTCCTTGGTAAAATGAGATAATAAGAATAGAACCAACTTCATAGAGTTATTGTGAAGGTTAAATGAAATTCTGTATCTAAATAGCTTAGACCAAGTGCCTGGAGGACAGTAAGACAGTGTTTACTACTTGTAGTTCTCTCATACAGAAGGAAGTATACAGGGCCACCTACAGCTGCTTTGTCAGTTTCATTCATTCCTGTTCCTCAAGGAGAGAAAATAAAATGAAGTTTAGTTTGATTAGGCATTTGACTGTGGAGGTGATTGTTCACAGAGGAAGAGAGCAAATTGCAGTCAAGGTCGCTGGCTATTTCGCAGAACATGAGACAACGGTTTTTTACCACCACTTACTTTTCTCTGTTGTTGAACTTGGAACTCAAAAAAACCCTCAACTTCTTCTGAATTCTTTTAGCTTAAAAGCCACGTCCTTTAGAATTCAGGGTTTAGGGTCATCCCAACTGCATATCTTGAAATGCTGCCCACTTAGACCTTTACAACCCACAGAAGCCGGGCTCCACCCCACTGTGTGTTGTGGCCTGAGATACCTGAGCGGACCATCTGGTGGGACTGGGCTCAGCCTCTTCTCCCATCCCACCGCAGCCCTCTCCAAGCATCTTTCCTAGCATCGTGGATGTCCAGGTTTCCAGTCCTGCCAAACATGTATTCAAATGTGTTCATTAAAACAATACACCTTGATGTTACCATTTTCCTATTACAAAAGCATCCCTGAGTCAAAGGTGACTCAAAAGGCTCATGATTCCTTCTGTAAGAGCAGACCAGGACAATCAATCAGTTCCTTCTTAGAGAAATAACACTTGAGTGCAATCACCTGTAATGTGAGAAAGGAAACATTTCTTTATCAAGAAAAACATTAATGATAAAACAGAGTGGAGTAGGGGAGCTTCCTATCAGCAGAGAGGGTGGAAGTGACTCCAGAGATGAGATTCTTTCCATTAAAGTCTGCCTTTATGGGGCTGCTTATCAAGATACTTTAGCCTGAATTTGAAAGCAGAAGTTGCATTATTTTTTGCTTTTTTCCTCCCTTAAACTATTTTTTAAGCCATTTCTATTGTAGAAAATTATACACATACAGAACATGCATAAAACATACATGTTTGGTTTAACAAATTATTATAAAGCAAGCCACGTGTATCTACCTTCTCAAGCCAACACCCCCACACATTGCCAGCACCCCAGAAGCCTCTCCCAGCCTCTACCTCTTATGACCGCTTCCCTCCCCTCCTCCTCTCACTTTTCTGAGTTTTACAGTAATCACTTCCTTGCTTTACTTCCTAATTTTATCCCCTAAGTATGAATCTGTAAACACTATAGTTTAGTTCTGTCTGTGTTTGAAGTTTAAATATGTCGAATCGTACCAGATGTGTTCTGTGTACCTGGCTTCCTAAGCAGAGCAGTCATTCACGGTGTGTGTGTAAGTGGGTCATTCCTTTTCATTGCTGTGCGGCATTCCATTTTCTGTGTGTGAATACATGCAAAATATGTATTCCGTGCCTAGACCTTTGGGTTATTTGCAGTTTAGGGCTATTACAAATAATGTTACTATGAGCATTCTTAGACATTTCTGATGCATGCACATCCTTCTCGGGCAAGTACCCAGCAGTGCAATTGCTGGGTCACAGGACATGCAAATCTTCAACTTTAGTCAATAATGCCGGAGGTTTTCCAAAGTGGTTATCTCAATTTATACTCTCCCCAGCACTCTATGACAGTTATCCCCTCAGCTTTTAGGAGAGGAAAGAGGCTTTTCAGGATGTGAAAATCTATTGAGCTACATGAAAACCATACGTTTGGCTGCTGCAGAAGCAAGGTGAGTTTCACGGACTGCTTCCCTGCAGGTGGTCTGCATGGCGCGTCCAGTAAGGACTTGTGCTCTGAGCTCCGAGACATGAGTTCAAGTCTTGGCTCTGCCACTTACTGGCTGTGTTACGTTATGCAAGTCATTTAACATTTTAAATTCGGTTTTCTGATCTGTAAAACAGGAGTGAAAATAGTATATAATTCATAGGATTTTTGTGTTGATTTAATGAGATAACTCAGTTAAGGAGCCATGTAGATTGTCCAGCACATAGAAAACCTGAATATAATAGTTGCTATTATATTGCTACTGCTACGACTACTACTATTTGCATTCAGGTTTCCTTTCCTTTCTAACCATAGCACTGAGAAAGCAGAAAGTTAGACTTGATCATCTCTCTCTGTATATTTTCTAATAATGTCTGACCTCAGGAAATAGTCTCAGAAAAGGAGAATCAAGAAGATGTTTATAAGGTAGGACTCAGTTATGCCTAAGTGGCACCCGCCAGATAATCAGACATTTATCAAGAGATGACCTCCAAGGTCACTCTGACAGTTCTACATTTCTTGGCACCTCAGACAACACAGGTGCAACCCTGAGCCCTCTCCACCTGTCCAGGGAGCTCAAGTGCTCTGCTGCCCTCACTCCAGCTTCCCAGCATGCTCCTGACTTGGGGACTACAGCTGCGGGAGCAGCATGGCAGCCACAGCCAGCTAGGCCTCTGTTCACCATAGCTCTGGGATGCAGCTGCCGGGAGCTGTCCCCAGAGGACTACAGTGGTTGGCAGCCAGATGCAGAGAAACAGGAGTCACAGAATCCAGGATGCAGGGTGGAAATTATTGTAAAATATCCTACAGTGAGTGAGTGGGAAGGCTGCCAGTGCAGTTCTGCATCGAGGCTGACTGACCCCACAGCAGCTTACCTCCAGCACCTGTGCCTTTTGTCCACTCTTCTGAGAAGATGCCTGGCAGGCCTCAGGAAGATTCCATGTTCTAGAAACAGGACTCTGGTAGTCCTCGACACAAAAGACCCACCATGGTTCCATGGTGCAGCGTTTGGGAAGAAGGAGATTCCCGGAGGATTATGGGGTCTGACTTTCAAGACTGATTTAGTGAAACCACTTACTCAGTGATGTTATTGCCATTTCAGGGTCAAGCTTTCCTACTCTCGACTTCTTTGTTTTAGAGCAGTTACGCATCAGGAAAGACTCAAGAGTCTGCTGGGTAGGGAACTTGAGTCTGGGTTAGCCAAAAATCTGAATCAAAGTACACACACACACACACACACACACACACACACACACTCTATGACTCTAAATAGACTAAATGGGAACCTGTTGTAATAATCTCGGACTCACTCTAGACTAGTTACTCTTTTCATGCTGCATATCAGAATGCTCCATTCTTGTAAATTCTGTTTTTGCAATGTTCCCCCCATATGTTTCCCCTTCTTCTTACTTTAAATCTTGTTACCTTTATTCCTTTGTTATTGCAAAGATCTCTCCAATAAATCCTTCATAGGCCTGTCACTTTAATATTATTAAAACAATTCTTTTATCATCACATGGTGAAAAGCTCAAAAAGGCTCCCATTTACCTACGCAATAATAATGAAATCCCTCAGCCTGGAACTTCACAATCCCCCAATTTTTCATTCTTTTCCCACCATTTGTCAGTGAACCCTCTTTTACAGTCCAGTTAGGGGATCCCTGTAAGAAGCTACGCCCTCTGTTCACCCATGGCTCACCCTCTAACACCATTCGCTTTCTTTCCCTTCTTCTGTCAAGCCCAGTATTGCCAAAGTGTGGTATGTGTATGTGACTCTCTGGTGTCACACAATGTAATTAGCTGGTTGACCAAACTTTTAAATACTTTCATATGTAAAGTTTCATATGTGTTAGGGCATAAACAAGTGGTCACATTACACCCACGACTTCATGGCTGTCACTGTCCAGGATGGATGGGGCAGGTAATGCCCCAGTATCCAACTTCTGCATAATTATAGGTATTTCGCATCATGACGTTGTCAATGGGGTAGTCACGTATGCTTTTTCAAACTGATTTGTTCAGGAAGGGCACGTGGTGCAATTCATTCCATTGAAAAGAGATCTACCAGGGACTTTGAGAAAAAAATGTCCTCACTTTCAAGAGCCAGCCAGCAAAACGATGGCTTCCCCTCGGTCTCTTTTACTGGATGTAGGGGCTGCAGACATGAAGACTGAAACTGCAAGTTACTTTGGTACCATAAGGGAAGGCAGCCCGAGGACAAAGTCAGCCCCCACAACGAGGACAAAGTTGAGAGAAGTTTAGAGACCCGATGGCCATAGTAGAAACATGGCAGTAATTTTAACATACTGGTGTAAATGGATAATATTGCTCATAGTCTGAGGTCCCAGGGCCGTTGGTGGCATCGGCTCCATAGAGAGCTGAGGGGCAATATCTTGGGGACTTTAATCCATTTGTGGTGAGTGGGATGACTCAGCGATTGGCAGGCTCTGCTGCAGACGGTCCGTGTCTGTGGTGCTTTCTTTTCAGAAATGTGTGGAAATGTCACTGCTGGAAGCTATCATTCATTTAGGAAGTGAAATGTAAACATTGGAATTAGGATTTTGCCCTCTGTTTTGCTCTCATTGTAGGCCCATTAGAGAGCAGTAGTTAAAAATAAGATTTTTGCAGTGTAAAGCTGCCTGTGATGGAAATGTAAGAACTAAGTGGTGATTGGTGTCTGAACGGTTGTACTGAAAGTGGAATCTACTGACCGCTCTGCCTCTGGCCAGCTCTATGGAAGGGTGGGCACACACTCAAACAACTGCGGTTTTGTTCTGAACTTCTTGGGCTGTCGTCTAGAAAGGCCTTGAACAGCGGTTACAAATGGAGTCTTCTCACCTACAGCCCAGCACTCTTTCCTAATCCATCTACCTCCACAAAATAATGAAAATATGTATGTTTTTGGAAAGCCATAAGCTTCATTTCTTTAAAAGGTGCTGGTCAGAAAGAAGATGAAGAATTGGGAATTGCATACATAAAAGAAATGTATTGTCTTTTTCAGCTACAGAGATAATTTACTTCAGAAAGTAGGTATGACCCTGAATAGTATGAATGCATTCAGCATTCCTGTGAAAAGAATGTTTGACGAAACTCCATTTAACACATTATTTAAAATAGCTAAGAAACAACCTAGTTATTCATCAACAGATGAATGGATAAAGAAAACATGGTATATACGTACAATGGAATATTACTATTCAGCCTTAAAAACAGAAGGAAATCTACCATATGTGGCAACATGGATGAACCTGGAGGACGTTATTTATACTAAGTGAACTAAGCCAGCCACAGAGGACAAATACTGCATGATTCCACTTACATGAGTTATTTACAATGGTCACACTCATAGAAACACACAGTAACGTCATGGCTTCTTCCAGGAGCTGGGGGGTGGGGGTGCTGCTGTCCAATGGGGGTAACCTTTCAGTCAGGCTGCAAGGACAAGTTCCAGAGAGCTGCGGTACAGCATCGAGCCGTAGTTAGCAGCACTGTATTGTGGACTTAAACGTCTGCTAAGAGGACAGATGTCACGTTAAGTGTTCTTACCACAAAACAAACACAAAAGCAAAGGGGCGGGAGGACACTTTTGGGGGTGATGGATATGTTTATGATGTTGATTATAAGATCGTAATCAAATTATAAGGTCATAAATGATATGACCTTGGAGATAGATACACATTCACTTGTGGTGACTGTTTCATCATGAGTGAGTGTGTATCTCCAAACTCATGAAATTATATACGTTAAACATATTCCAAAATGTTTTTGTATATCATGTATACCTCAATAAAGCTGTTTTTTAAAGAAGCAATCCCATTACATTTAGCTTGTTTTGTATGCAGTCGACGCAGAAAAATCTGCCTAGAACAGGTCATGGCTCTTAAGGGAAAATGCCGTGCTATTAACGGTGAATAAATTTAGCTGTTAGTACAAATAACTGAATTCCTGGCGACTTTACACAGTACAATTGATTTCTCTCATGTCACGGTCTGATGCAGGTTGGAGAGGGCTAGTCATTTAGGGACCTAGGGACCACACTCCTGTGGGTCCTAGGATTTCCTTCCAGCCCATGAGGCCATGGAGAAGAAGAGAGAGGAACACGTGGCCAAAGTAAGAGCTGGCACATTTCACTTCCCCTCAGGTTCTGTTGTTGTAAGTTTTAAGTTCCACTCAGAACTTAATCATTGGACCAGAGTAGCTTCATGGCAAGCGTTAAGCCAAGAAGTGAGAACCTCATGGATTTCGATGAGGACCCGCCTTCTCTACACAGTTCTAACTAAAAGGCATCTATCCTGGTAACCAAATTAGCAAACCTTGACCTGCTCTAACAAGGCTCTGTGCCAGAGAAGTCAGAGCCCTTAGTGTCTCTTTACCATGAGGATGCTCTAGAGACCACAGCATCCTGTCTGTAGCTCCCGCTGCAAAGGCACAGGATCGTAAGCAACGTCCTCTTCATAAGCAACAAGGCCTCATGTGTGACCCAGCCCTGGAGTGCCCAGCCTGGGTCAGACCTTCCCAGCAACAGTAGAAGTTGTTAGGTATCAGGCATAGACAGGAGGGATATGAGGACCAGGTTTGTTTTCAGACTACAACACGTTAGAGTTTTCCTAAGACTTGCCAAGGCTCTGGGCAGTCTGTATGTGCTCGGCTTGAAGCCTTCCTGAATAAACTCTGGTTCTCTTTTTCTTTCAAAGTGCGTGTTGTCTCAGAGATGTGTTTCCTCTTGCTGCTTGGAAATAGAAGTCTAAGGAAGCAATGAGAGTGGTTTTGCAGTGAAAGGTCAAGGCAGGCAGCAGTTACTGACGAGGCATGGAAGCTGTGATGGTGTGAGAATGCATTGTATCATCCGCGTACTGTACAGAGCATAACTGACTGAAGGTCGACGATACTATTCTGAAAATTGTTTTGGGTTTGCACTGAGGCCACACTTCCCAACAGCAGCTCTATGCTTCTGACAGCCACCTTTGGCTCCAGAACTCCCCAGTGCATTTGCAGAACCTTCCTTTGACTTTCTGGCGGTCTCAGACACGTCTACCCAATATCCTCCCCCTCTCTCCCTCATCTGAGATCCGACTGGCATCACTGTCTGATGGCTGCCCCGGCCCATCCTGGCTTCTTCCTGTTTCCTCGGACGTGGGCACTCGCCTAATGCAGGTCCTGCACACCCCTCTTGGCATCTTCTTGAAAGACCCCGACTGACAGAAAAGCTCGTGCTTCATGTTACTTTGTTGAGTGTCCCTTGCAAAGAAAGCACATACACAAACATGAGCACCACACACTTCCACAAAGGTCAGTCCTAGCAAATCTTTCTTTAAAACTCCTATGAATTAAGAGAGGGAACTGAACAAGCAAAAGCCTGAGGGAGAGGGATGCTGGAGAGATCACGAGGCTTGGGGCACTGGTCAGTGGTACTTGGCGAGGGGAACCAGGGGGCCTGAATTCTATGGATCTTTAGAGGGTCTTCAGAGAAGAATATGTACAGGAAACAACAGCAAGTGGGTACTAATATGCCACTTTAATATTTATTATTGGCTGGCTCAGGCTCAGTGAAGAGCTTTCTAGTAGCCTGCACTGGGCTGGGCTTGAGTCCCCAACCTAGTCTAAGGCCTAATGGACTCTTCAAAATCTTGAGCACAACCTCAAGTCCAGAATCTGCCTACCCTACAGCCAGACACATGGGACAGGAGACAAGGAAGCAAGTGTACCCAAGCCCATGTGCGTAAAGAGAGAGCAAGTGGCTGAGCCTTTTCTCACAAGGGAGCGGACTCTGCCTACTTCACCATCTAACCCATAGGAGAAAAGGAGAAATAAAAGAGGGCATCGCGGAGGTTCACCCTGACCCCTCTTACTAGGCTTGGAAATCAATCCAATCAGATTACTATTTCCTCGTCTCAATGGAAGAGAGGAGGAGGATAGGAAGGGGCAGATGATTCTCCTCAGGGAGCATAGCTAGATCCTTACTAAAATGTACACCAGTCAGCTAAGAGCTGTGTGTGTGTGTGTGTGTGTGTGTGTGTGTGTGTGTGTGTGTGTGTTTCGTGTAAGGGGTCTTATGGGAGGCAGTCTCTTCCCTTGAGGAGTTGAAAATCCAATTGGGAGATGAAACAGATACATACAGAGCAATCAGATGACAGCTCAGTGCCCAGCGCTGTGGTTCTGACCAATAGGATGAGTGGAAACAATGTGGGCAGAGCTGACCAGCCTGAGCTTCCCAAAAGAGTTAGGTCTGAGTGGGACCACAGCAGATGCACTAAAGAGGTGGGAGGAGAGGCAGAGGTTAAATGCTCAGATTCTGGCATGCAACAGACCTGGTTTGAGCAGACGTGGTTCCGCGTCTTGTGAGGTTTGACAGGTTCCTGAATCTTTCTGAGCCTCAATTTTCCTTACTGATAAAGTAGGGATAATCTTACATGACAGGTTGTTGCATATATTGAGGTAAAACACAGCAAGTGCCCAGCCTTTGTGGTGGATGGCCACTTTCCATGTTAGGTGGAGGGGCGGAACCATTCCAGCTGAGAGGAGCAGCAGTAACAGATGAATATGAGGGGTTGGGAGGAGATGAGCTGGTCAGTGAGAAGAATGCACTTTGCAAAGTCCTGGGGAGTCAGGCTGGCTGATGGGTGGGCCTAAGTAAAACAGTTATGCAAGGCTGGGTGAAAGTCAAACATGATACAAAAAGAAATATGGAGATAGAGAAGGTCTTCCAGTAAAGAGTGGCAGTTGGGGGCGAGTGTTTGAATACTTAAATCCCTGGTTACAGTAGGGTAAAAGGGTTCAGGGAGACTTTTTTTTTGGTCAGAAATGAGGCTGCATTCTTTCTCCTCCAAGGATCTTACACACAGTATCTTCATCTTTGAAGAGAAGATTACACTTTCTCATCTCAAATGATCAGGGATGCTATTAGGGAAACTTGCAGAAGGCCAAGCGTAGAGTTTGCCTGTTGCAATACCAATTGCTTGCCGAATTGTGTCAGCATCCTGTAGCTACAGCTGCATTTGCAAATAGGATATGTAAGGACATTAAATGCAAAGTGACAGTGGGGAGTCTTATTGAAAAAGTTATTTCTCAAAAATTATAATTTACATTTTTGTAATCATTCACAACAAACCCACATAAATGGCACTTGGCCTCTAATTTGTATTCCAACCTAATTACAAAATGACTAATCTATTTACTGAGCTCTTTAATCTTTACCTATGTTTCCATCTTCCCCCCGCCCGTTGATTCCAATATGCATCCAAGCCTGTTTGGTTCTTGGACCTACACAGATGTAATTTTCTATGTCATTTTCACATTCGATACCCCTGGTCCCTATGGCCTTTCTCCTACATTGGTTTAATCTTGACCTTATCCCAGACTCAACATGCATGGCTATCTGTTGTTATTAAGGTATGTTGGTCTGCCCTGAAAAATAAAAATTGCACGTGATGTAGCCCATTGGGATTTTAATCACAGTACAAAGGACAGCAGGATTAAAGACTTCACTGCTTGATTTAAACAGCCTTGTGAATAAGCCATGCCCATCCCACCAAGTTCATTCCTATCTAGGAACAATGTGGTCAGCCCCACGTTGTCTCCCGCTGCCCTGGTTCTGCTCTAGTGGAGAGTGTAGGCTCTCCAGGCCCCACGAATCCTCTGCTTTCTAGTATCTTCTGACTCAGTCGAATTCAGAAGCAACTTGATGGCTGTTTTTGTGGCTAAATGTGAGGGTCATATTTCTTTCCTGCCTTTCCCAGGCTAAAGCCCCAACACTGCTCTCTAATCTGCAACGAGGGAGGCTCCTGAGCTAACAGAGTAACAGAGGCGTCGAGATGGACGCGGAATGTCAGATGAAGTGTTGTTAGGGTCCATCCACAGCACGCGCCAGAATGGTTCAGGGATAAGCGCACCTGTGTGGCTCAGTAATGTGCTGTCCAGGTGCTGATGAGGAAAGAGGCAGCTGTCAGGATGGAGCTCTGTGGTTGCTACGGGGAGGGGAGCCTGAAGCTGAATCTGGTTCCTAGCTGTGCCCTAGGTGTAGTGCGGCTTCTCTGAACACTGCACAGGCGTATGAAGGGCTTTCCACAACCTCAGAAACTTCTGGCAGAGGAAATCCATGCCCAGCAGCCGCTGTGTGCAAGGAGGGAGGAAATAAATGCAGAGAAAACAGAAGGGCATAGAAATAAGAATAATGCATGAGGAAAAGAAGGATAGAAAAAGATCCATGTCATAGGGAAGGGGAAGGAAGGGGCATTCAGTGCTCACGGCTGCAGCCTTAACTTATCTGACCTTCTAACTTGAATGGGCATGAGGACCTGGAGTTTTCTGGAAAATTTTTATTTCAAATCAGTTTTCTTATCGTCAGGCTGTGGATCTTAAATTTAGATTCAGAAAAATGGCTATCAGAAGGACAGTACATGAAAATCAGTGCCCTCTATGTTACATAAATATACCTTGCAGGCACATTTAACGATTGACTTCCGGTCCTGGTGAGCGTATTGAATGAAGCCTATTGCTGTGTGTGAGTTCTGTATCTTACAACAGACAGCCTTTGCTCTGGAGGTTGCTTCTCTGAATTAATTATGATCTGCAGGAATTTCTTGGAACTGACTTGGCTGTATTTACCTTTTGCTTTTCTTAGGGACTCTATGAGCCTTATTTAGCTGGCATTTCTAAAACGCTTTTAAAGTTTTAGAAGGCAGGCTCCTAGTAAGATTGGGCAATTACTGGCATTTAGCCATCGATATTTTTGGTTTTCATTTTAATCCAATAAATGCCATTTCAGGAATAACATTTTTTTTTAAATTTACAAAATGAGTAAGTGTCCGTTGTAGAAAATTTTCAACATGAGGAAAGCACAGAAGAGAAAATCAATATTACCAGTAGTTCACTGAAAAGTAATGACTGCTAACATTTTGTATTTTTATATGTGACCATCTAGCCTTTTCTCCAGATAGCGTGTGACTGAGTGAGAGAGAGAGTGTGTGTACCTGCTTTTTTCCGTGGCTATAAAACTTGGGCTCACATCCTACATACCACTATTTTATGAGCTGTTTTTACACGTATGATTGTCCTGTATTTCTTTCCATATCATTAACTTTGTTTCAATAACATATTTCTAACAGCTGAATTTTATTTTATCTTAAGGATAGTCTATAATTGACTGAGAAAGTTCTCCGTTATTTGGAATTAGGTAGCTCTCAGATTTTTGTTTAGTAAATATTGATATAAATATCCCGGTCCATCAATTTGAGGACACAACTACAATGATTTCCTTAAAGAAAATACCTGTAATTGTACTTTCTGGGTCAAAGAGTACAAGCGTTGTAGGAGCTTCTGATGAGTATTATTTCATTGCCATCCAGAGAGAGAACTAACTCAGTTTCAGACTCACAATCAGCGTGAACCGTGGCCTGGTTACTGAACCTTTGCCAACCCTAGGTGATGACCATTGGTACGTTTTCATTTCTACGTTGAAGTCACATTACTTTAGTCATACTGGAAGATTCTAAAATAATAAGAGCTATACACACTGGGCCCTCCCTAAGGCCAGGTCCTATGCTGAGCACGTTACACATAAATATCTCCCTTAAAAGTCCCAACCCTCCTAGAAGATGGTGTTATAATATCCCCACTTTGGGGGATATGAAGATAAAAATGGTTAAGTAACTTGCCTAAACTCCCATAGCTAGTAAGCGGCAAATGTGGAACTGGGAATTTCTGATTTCAAAGCTTGAGTTTTTACTGACAAAACCATCCTGCTTCAGTCGTGGATAAATCCTAGGACTTTGAATAAGTTTTTGGATGCTACATAAACTGTCTTAGGTTGATTCCCCAGGAAGGGATTCAGGGACTATGAAATTTGCATGCAGGAGGGTTATTTGGGAGTGCTCTTGGGAACAGTTCCTGTGAGGGCAGGGCAGGGGCTGCGAAGCAGGATGGGCTGAGGAAGAAGTTAAAGAGCAAAACAGCTGTGACAAAGGCCTCAGTTGATCCCACAGAGAGTTCTGGAGCCTGAGGGTGGAGGTTGCTTCAGGGTATCCTGAGTTGGGGTGAGAAGGCCAGACCTTTGCACATTATTGAATGTGGACCTGCCCATATGCCTTAACTTTGGGTTGGCAGCTCCCTTTGTCCAAAAGCAAGTCCTGCACGGACAATAGTTTAGTGGTTGCCAGAGGGTAAGGGGGGTGGGGGGGGAGGTGAGGGTAAGGGGGATCGAATATATGGTGATGGAAGAACTGACTCTGGGTGATGAACATACAATGGGATTTATAGATGATGTAATACAGAATTGTACACCTGAAATCTATGTAATTTTACTAAGAATTGTCACCCCAATAAATTTAATTAAAAAAAAAAATAGCTACTTTGAAAACGATATTTTACATGGAATTTTACTGTTATTATAGAAGTGAGAGGCAGAAGCAAACTTATGTCAGAAATTAAGAATCAGGGCGGACAGCTGGCTCAGTTGGTTAGAGCACGAGCTCTGGGCAACGGGGCCGTTGGTTCGATTCCCACATGGGCCAGCAAGCTGGACCCTCCACAACTAGAATGAAGTCAATGAGCTGCTGCTCAATTCCCAGGTGGCCAGATGGCTCAGTTAGTTGGAGCGCAGGCTCTCAACCAGAAAGTTGCCGGTTGGATTCCTCAACTCCCGCAAGTGATGGAGGGCTGCGCCCCCTGCAACTACTAACAACTGGCAACTGGACCTGGAGGTGTGCTGCGCCCTCCACAACTAAGATTGAAAGGACAACAACTTGACTTGGAAAAGTCCCAGAAGTACACACTGTTCCCCAATAAAGTCCTGTTCCCCTTCCCCAACCAAAAAAAAAAAAAAAGAAGAAAAAGAAGAAAGAAATTAAGACACACTCAAAATAGTTTGTTTAGGAAGGGGTATTGAATTATTTCCTAGAATCCTTAGAGATTGTTTTTTTAAATGTACAAAGAGGAAGATAAGTCCTATCACCTATCAACATATCTATCTAATTTGTACATAAATGTATCTGTAATAAGCAAAATAAACCAAAATATTGTCAAAAAAAAAAAAAAAAAAAAAAAAAAGCAAGTCCTGGACAGACTCCGCTGGGAGCTGTCTGGCATGCAGTAGCCCTGACAGCTGGGGGCATGAGTGCCTTGGGACTGAATGGGGGTCGCGCAGCACACCAGACAGACACTAAAAGCACAGACAGCTGCTCAAGGGCCTTGACCTGAGGAATCAAGCACAGGCCCCAATTCTTGCCTGTCTTTAGTTCTTCTGGGAAAGTATAGCTTTCCAAGAAGTCTTGCCCCCCTTTCTAAGAACAGCTGGAGAAGGTCATTGTCTCAGGTATATTCAGCTTCAGAACACTGATGGTGGAGGTGGGGGAAAGAACTGAGGTGATGGTCAAAGGGAGCCCAAAGGTCGCTGTTCATTAGCTGATGTCACAAAGGGCGTTTTAGGAGACAGCTTCTGGAGCCCTGTGCCGATGGCTCTCTTTCACGTCAGGAACTCTTCCCTCCTCCCCCCCACCCCCCGCCACTTTCAGTCCCTGTGGTTCTATGGACCTACCCTCTCCCGGCCCTCAGGGTGGGCATACGGCCCAATGCCTCCAGCTACAGTGATGGATTCAAGCATAAACAGATACCTTCTCCAGGCTAATGAGAGTCAGGCCTGGGACTTGGGATGAAACTTTTGGGAGAGTCTCTTTCTGCCAGAGTTGCTCAAGCTTGGAGTTGCTGGTGGCCATCTTGGAAAGAACTCACTTGGAGAAAAGTGGAGGAAAAAGACACAGAGACAGAGAGGACTAGGAACAAAGAGACACAGAGAAAGACTGATTTCAGTGATAATGGTTTTAGCACTTGAATTCAGACAAGCCTGAGATTATACTTTCCTTGTCACTATTCAGACTTTTCAATTAACTGAGGAAATAAATTACTTTTTCTCCCTCTTAAGAATGTTTGACTTGGGTTATTGTCTGTGCTTTTGACATAGTTTTGATGACAACAGAGATAGCTGAAGAGCTCAAAGCCCAGCAAGCAGGGCTCCTTGTCTACCAGCAGCAGGTGGGGGCGCTCTATCACCCTTGCGTACCATAGGTTATACTGAGGGCCAGAAAAGGATAGCACGTGCCCAGGACCACATAGGTGCTGGGCAGGCCCGTCAGAGGACATAGCTCTCCAAATGCAGAGAGGGGTCTACATTTACATGGACAAGTCCCAAAATGCTTATTTAACAAACATCATGGGTGTTGATGGCTGGCTAGTCAAGATGGACTCCGTTATGTGCTATGCGGGACATGGAGATGGATTCAGTCATGAACTCTGGCCTTGAGGTGCTGCTGTCAACGTTTTTATCTTAAACTTGATATATTTGAGGTAGAATTGACAAGATTTGAGTATCATCGAAATAGAGGAGAGGAAAGGGATGGTGGAATTTAGAATGACTTTACCAAAATGGTTAAGGTGGGGAGGAGAGGAGAATCTGGTTAACTGAATGCTAGTTAACTGAGGCTTACTCACTGTAGGAAGAGCTACGAGCCATGCAAGTTTCTTCTCTCTCTCTCTCTCTCTCTCTCTCTCTCTCTCTCTCTCTCTCTGTCTCTCTCTCTCTCTCTCTCTCTGTCTCTCTCTCTCTCTCCCCCCCCACCCCCCAACCTCCATCCCTCCCTCCAGAAGTAGATACTCATGAATTCTGAGGACGGGCATTGGGAGTGCAACATGTGACAATGCAATGGCAATGTCACAAAGCTGTCATTTTGCTAGGTTCCAGGAATAAAACAGTGTGTATTTGTACTGATTCAAATTATTTATATCTACTTGCTTTTCCACCACTTGCCATTTTAAAGGAAAGATATACTCAATGTGCAAGATTATTTTCCTTAATACATGTCTCCCTATTTACCAGACCCTCTTCCAACTCCTCTCTTCCTTCCCTGTCTCCTCTTACTAAAAGCCAAAAGTTGATAAGAAAGTAAATGAAAATATAGAAATTGTGTCTAAATAAACTTAAAAGTTGTGTTCTTTTCCCCCATTTTCTAAATTGCCTAATTTCATCCTGCAATGACCTCTGTCTAGCCTAGAATAATAAAGGCAATTATCAGCTACTCTGCTGCATAAATAAGCCCTTGTTTTACTTGGCCAAGCATCCCATTAAGTGTTTGCTGGATTCTTCTATTTTCCTTCTTTATGTCAGAATCCAGGCAAGCATCACAAGCCAACTAGCCGTACTGCTGACTGGAATCTTCAAAGAACCAAACAAGGAAAACAACTCTGACAATTTCCCCTGAACTAGAACAACCCATTCTGATCAGAGAAGATAAGCATCACTTAACATCTGACGAACCCCCAACCCTGGAATGCATTACTGTGGTCACCCAGGGCTGCAGAGCACAAAACTTCTGCATCAGTCCCATTTCGTGGTCATTGGTCACATCCTGTGCCACCTGACAGTCATTGACTGGCTACTATGTGTAAAGCATGTGGTGAACCTCATCAGTCCTGAATAGAATGTGGACAAAACCCAACTACCTTTTCTAATTCAAAACGTACCTTAAGAATAAGATTGAGCAGACATGTCATTCCATCCCCATGTCCAGAGACTATGCAAGTATCCATTTGGAATGGGACAACACACCTCTGGCTTAGTCCTGATGCTCTAGGCGGGCCCACGTCGGATCACTCGAGTAGGGGATGGAGTGTGGAATCCAATACATATCAGAGAAAACACGGTGGGGAAAATGAAACCAGACGCATCCTTCCAAGTCAGGGTTATACTATTCACAGAGAGACCTAAACCAATCTGTCTTCCAACTATGGAGTTGGAAAGGATCCTTAAATTGGACTAATCCAAGACCCTCAAAAAGCTGGAAGAGAACAGGATGACACTTGGCAAATAACGACTCTACCTTCGGAGAAATGCACAAAACTTACTGGTCACCAGAAATTCCCACCAGGAGTGCTAGCCCCAAGGGAGCCTTGCCTAATATTCGAAGCTGACTGAGGATTCACTGTCAGCCTGCCCTCTGCCAAAAACTTTATGAGAGTTGTCGCACTTTAAACCGTACAATGACTCTGGTATCATTTGTAATCAACCCCATTTTACTGGGAAAACCGAGGCACAGGGAGGTTGATTTACTTGGCCAGGGTCACACGCTAATAGGTGGTAGAACCAAAGAAGTCGGACCCCAGAGCCTATGCTCTTGTTAGCTGTGCTTTGATCCCTCAATCCCCAGCTTCTTCACTGGGCACAGAAAACTCTGTACATGGAGCGCAGGGCCCACGTAGAAACACTTGCTCTGGGATATCCTCTAATATTGTTACCTCTGCTTTGCCAGAAGGTCAGTGGGAGAATAACCTGGGTGAACCATGCCCTTGTATCATTTGCAGAGATGCTTAAACGTATTTGTTCCCTGCTCTTCACTAATCTGATACAAGGACTGATTCAGCTCATTTCTATGTAGTTTTACAAATGATTTGGAGGCAGTGTGCTGTAGTGGGAAAGAGCACAGCCCCAGGAGTCAGCCTGCTGGGGCTAAGTGCCGGCCTTGCCCCCTACAGCTAACCCGCCTGACCCTCAGATTCTTTATCTGTATACTACAGGGAACCAGAGTCCCATTTCAGATGATCGCTGTGAAAAGGAACATTCTTCGGTGTGTACTGGGCATAGCGTAAACCCTCCATTAGCTGTTAGGATTGTTGCTCCGCTTGCTTTTTTTCAGAAATTAAGTGCAGTTTCAATATCTCTTACCTAAAATTCTTATAGCCAGATGTGCTTTAGAATTTGAATTTGGGGCATTTTAAAAAGGGAACCGGGTGTCGAGACTGTATATGCTCTATGATATCACTTCCTGGGTGGGATTTGGGACAGCACAGCCTCGTTAGACTCAGGACTATTTCTGCAGCAACTTGTATTACTTTTTAGTCTCAGTGGGATATGTAGAAATGATAAGAAGCCTCGAGGCAGATCTTGTGGCCAGGTGAGTTTACCTGACATTACAAATAAGGAAGTAAATTAAATGGGCTCATTTTCAAAACTCTCTGCATTTCAGAATTGTGGCCAAGAGACTGTAGATCTTAACTATAGGACAGAAGTTTTGCTGGGCATCCACTCCCAGCGTCAGCCATCTCCTCACTGAAATGGATCCCTCATCAGCACTTCCAGGACTCGCTCACCCCGCATGTCCCACTGCAGAAAGGACAACTCCCTGTTACCCCCTGTTGGCACTGCAGACCTGACTCGTCCATTTCTTCCCCACCAGACCTGCTCTCTCTCCCATATGTCCTCTCTTCATTAAGGCTTCCCCGGTTGCAGTCATTGACCATTACAGTCACGCTGGTGCTTTCCCACTGCCTAAGCCAACCCCCCATTGTCTGGCCGGGACCCCCTTACTGCGCTCCTCTGCCATCCAGGCCTGGCCGTCTGCTGGGTCCCTCTCCCCTCAGTGCCACTCCCGTCACAGTCCTCCACATTTGCAAACTCCCCATTGCTTTCAGGAGAGTCCTAGCTCTCCAGCCAGCGCTTAAGCCTCTTAGGAACCTCCTCTTAACTTGCCTGTCCAGCCTCACCTGCCCTCACTCCACCACACCTGTGGACTTGCTGTTTGCCACACGTCCTGTACAGCTGCCTCTGTGTGTTTGTGTGTCCCCACACCACGCCTAGATTATCCTTCCCTACCCCCACCTTTTCACATCTTACTCATCCTCCAAGGACGAGGCCACTTGCTGCTGCTTTCTTGAAGACTGCTTTGATTATTCCAGAAAGAAGTGTCCTCTCCTGCCCTGATGTCCTTTCATTTGCGGCTTCCCTCGTACCCCAGATCCCCTGTGCATCATGGGTATTGGTCAGGGGGTTGTGGCACATCATGTAAAGGTCCAGGCACAAGGCCTGTATCCAGAACCCGCCTCGTGCACTTGCTCAGGTGGCCGGTTTGTAAGCCTCAGCTTTTTCATCTGTAAAACGGGGGAATTAAAATTGTCTTCCTGGTCTTCTAGCATCTTTCACTGTGGCCCATTCACTGTTTGCTGTATGTAGAGGAACCCATGTAGCTGAGTGCCTAGGGGACAGTGAGTGCTCTGCAAAGGTTTGGTATTGTTTTCATTCTGTGCATTGTACCATAACCTCCCCACGGGAAGAAACATGTTTATTGTTCAAATCGTCCACGATGTTTTCCATAATGTCTCACACACCATGAACATTTGCCAAGTGGAATTCTTACAGTTTCATACTCTCCCTTAATATTTAAGTGGCCTCCAGCCCTTTTTGGAGTGAAGGGCTCAGGCCCTTAAAGAATGAAAAGGTATAGCCCAAGGAAGAAGAGTAGGTCCACAGATACATTTTATTTAACACACAAAAGTCACAAGGGGATCTATCCATTCCTTTGAATAGCTCAACCTAAATAAAATCTGAGCAAGTCTATATCCGTCCATGCGACTGAGGAATAGCAGTGTGAGGAGGGAAGGAGACGTAAGTTAAGTCTGGGGTACCAGAGAACGACCACCCGGCCGAGGCAGTGGGGAGCTTCAGAAGGTCCGGAAGCCCCAAATACCAGGTCAGTAACAGGGGGATTTGTTTTGAGCTCTGTAAAACTGTAAGTATGCACAATTGCACTGTGTAATCCAGCCAGACCTTCTGAGGTCGTCTGCTGTCGATCCCGCTGCTGTGCCAGCTGTTTCCTTTCATCCCAGAGCTGCTCCCTCAGGTTCAAGTGAGCCAAGGCAGCCAAGGAGCTAAAAACCTTTCCTTTCCCTGGAATTGGATACCTGTGTGACTGACCCTCTGCCACAGCCTTCCAGAGTCTCATCAGATTGCCCTCTGCAGTGGCTGTGGGAAGGGCAGCTGGAGAGATGAGGGCAGAGGCATCACAGAGCCCAAAACAGAAAAACTGCTTCTAATCCAAGTTATGTCCCCCATCTCCAGCCCTGGAGGTAGGTGGGCACTGCCAGGACCCCCTCAGCAGTCTAAGCTGGACACAGTGAGGGCCCAGATATGCTTTCCTGAGGGTGTGGGGCTTTTGCTGGGGTTTTTCACCACTCATGATCTGTTCGTAAGAGCATCCAAATTTCTTTTGGGGGAATTGCTGCATTCCATAGTGTGCAGTCATGATGTGGTGGTAAATCTAAGGCATGTGTCCTCCCAGTTTGCAATTGAATATTTCAAGCTAAGCCTTTGAGCCTTCACTTTGATACTGTAAGCATCCCCATAGCCTTCCAGAAAATTCCCTTTCTGCGGAAGTTTGCCAGAGTGTTTCTATGGCTTTTGATCAAAGAACCCAAACTCAGACCCCGTCTGAAATAAGGCTTTTGACTTTAGCCTTTCTACAAACACCACTTTCATTCCTCCTAGACCTCCTCCCCACCAAAGCTTCCAGGCATAAGGGAACATTCCCCAGAGAAGTAGAAAGAAACAAAAGACACCCATAAGCAGGGAAGCCAGGGAGCCAGCTGCAGGCAGTTGGAGGAGCAAGTCTGCACTGTCTTGGGGTGTGTGAAGCAGCGCGGGCTGGCCGGACCCTGTGGGAATGTGTGGGCCACGCTAACCGGTTCACGGAAGGCCCGCCAAGCTAAGCATCCAAGCTGGGCTTGTGCTTTTTGGTTGAAAACCTTTTCTAAAATATACTGATATGATTTAATTTTCTGCATCAAACTATAATGCAGCGCTGCACCCAGCACCAGCTTCTTGGGACACGTGGCTAGAATCAAACACCCTATACTAACTCCTGTGCTACTTGAGCCCCTAGATACTTTTTAGTATTCCCCCTCCCTGTTTCCTCAATGTTGAATACTTAGCTCTCATTTCTTACCACTAAACACATATCTGCACACGGTATCCCTCTTGTAATTTTCTACTGGCTTTGAAACCAGAAAATCAAGCTAGTTAAAACTCCATGTAAAGCAAGAGTAAAAAGGGCTTTGGTTGTGAGTAAAGTGCATACATCTCAGTGCAGGCACTTTGTGGCATCACCTTTCCTCCTGTAGAACGAGGTCTCTGCTGTGTTTTGAAACGAGCTTGTTCTCCAGAGCTGGACTCCAGACACGGGAGCTGTTACTGTGCTCAGAAACACATTTTCCATCTCTCAAATGTTACTCCACTTCCTCAGCGGCTTTCCCCCTTCGCATGAACTGGTAATCATCTCGACAGTAATTATTGTAAATAACTGAGTTCTTACAGGCTGTTTTTGTTGAAACATGTACATCAGATGCCTCTCTTGTCAGACAGGAGGCATGAAAGATATATCAGGTAGCTTTTGTTACTTAACAAGCTGTTCTGAAATGGAGGAGTTTAAAATAACAATCTTTGTTTATGGTTCTATGTGTCAGAAGTTAGGGTCAGGCTCCACTGGGGTGGCTTATTCCTGCTTCACTTGTGTCACTTGGGGACTTCTGAGGTCCCTGGGATGGCTGGGAAGGCTGGCCCTCTCTCACCTCAAGGTCTCACATCTTCCAGGAGGCCAACTCAGGCTTCTTCCTGTGAATGCTGGGCTCTAACAAGGTGAAAATGGAAACTGTGAGGCCGCTTGAGACCTGGACTCAGAAGTCACACATTGTCATTTCAGCCATATTCTGTAGGTCAAAGCAGGTCACAAGACCAGTGCCAACTCAAGGAGTGGAGAAATACACTCCATCTCTTGATAAGAGAAGCTACAAAGAATTTGTGTTCATTTTCAATCAACCACAGCAGGAACCTCCATATTCATTATTTTATGAAGGACCAATTAAGCATAAAGTCTTCTGATTCTAAAATAATCATCTTTCCCTGGCCCTGTCTGCCCTCTCATTGTTTGATTAGTGCTTGTGAATTAGCAGAATGCTTTCTGTGTTTCATTTCTCCACATGATTAACTTTTCAAGTGGGTCTCCTGTTTTCAGATAAAGGGTTGGAAACCTAGAGAAGTTAATGACTCACTCAGGGTCCCACAGCTATGAAATGTCCCCCCCCCACACACACACACACACACGTCCCATGCTTGTCCCTGCACTCTTCTTCTTAGTAACTCCATATTGTGTTCAAGGTCAGAATTGAAGCTCGTTCTTTTCCCCCCACCCCCGCCTCCCTACTAAAGATTGCTGGTCAGGGCTACCTATTGAAGATGGACACACATTTGTGTGGAATTCGCTTCTTTCTAACCACTGGAGCTGTGCCTGCAAATTCCAGAAGTGCTTCCTGGGGTTTCTTTGATCGGTAACTAGATTCGCTGAACTGCAAGTAGAAGCATATACAGCTGCTACTCCTCAGAAAAGCAGGGCTAACAGCTATCTCACTAAGAAAAGGTGGCAGCAGATAGAAACTTAGGGCTTCTAAGCAGATATAGTGAATTCTCCAAAACCGTTCCCTGCAGAAATCTGCATAATGTAGCTAGCCCATTAAATGAGGCGTGCATGCTGTGGTTCTCATGCAACTGAAGTTTTGTATTTAGCTGGAAACATGTTTGACCTGTCAAGTACTCATCTTGAACACACAATGGGATTTATAGATGATGTAATACAGAATTGTACACCTGAAATCTATGTAATTTTACTAACAATTGTCACCTCAATAAATTAAAAAAAAAAGAATCATGAAAGGAAAGCTCTACCCAATTTCTTGAAAATCTTGAGAATTTATTAAGGGGATGCTTTAAAAAATGAAATATGCATCATGGAACAGACTCTCCACACTGGACAAAAAGTTCAAGGATCTATAGAGGCATCAGAGATCATTATTGCCAACCGAGAAGGAATGTCAGCCTTAGACTGACTCTGTAGTTACATTGTTTATTTACCTGATGCATTTCTGTGCTTCCTGTAGTTTTTCATCTCAGATGCCAAGGAATCAGAAGTCTGGGTTCTTGGAAAATCACTAATGTTTGCACCATAGGACACATTGTTGTCATGGAAGCTGCCATTGAGGCTTCACACTTTTATTGTACGAAGCATTCTTGTCATTTCTCTCTTTATTCCCGTCTCTGTGAGATAGTCGGCAATTTCCCCAAAGTCTGAGTGAGGAAACAGACCGTGTGAAGTTAAGTGGCTATTCTAAAATCACAAATCTACTTCAAGTCCAAGGGGAAGCTAAAACTCACGTTATGACTCCCTCTACCCATCGTACTGCTGGCTCTTAAAAATATATTCTTGTTTATGTTTTTCTGAATGTAAAAGAAACAAATGCACATGTCAACAAAAGTCTAAAAGAAGAAAATAAAAGTGATCTAAGAAATGGCCACTGTCCTTCTGCCATCAGTTGGCTCTACTTTCTTTGTCTTTGATATTAGTGGAATTATATGTGTATACAGATTTGTACTCTGGTTTTTGTTGTTTGGTTTGTTTTGCTCAAGCTTAAATCAAGAATATTTTTCATGCTATTATGAAACCATTGAAAGTATAACTATAATATGCTGTGGTGATGTTATGTCACAGGTGTATTCCATAAATCATTTCATCAATGCCCTATTGCTTCACACAGAGATAGTATCTTATTTTTGCTACAGTAAATAACAATGGGATGAGAAAGTTTGCATATAACTCTTCGTTTGTCTTTCTGGGATTTTCCTTAAGTTATATTCTTATGGGACCATAGGGCCAAAAGCCATTAATGATTGGTAAGGCACCTGACATTTCTTAAATATTAATTTTCCCCCATTAAATTCAAGTGCAATTCAGAATATGCAAGAAAACATTACAATAGTAAGCAACAGGGTTCTTTTTACTGGAAATTATTTTCTAGGAGAGTCAGGAATGTATTCAGTGGACAGTGGCTTCTTCTTATAAATTAGACTCTCCATAGATATTGGTAATAATTTCTTTAATGGGCCGGCTGTCTTCTGCTCTCTGTTCTAAGATTATGCTATTAATTCTACAAAATTCACCATTGTGAGAGTACAAAGGGGAGTGAGAGGAATAACTGAAGGATGGCAAACTGGTGAGAGGACTGTTGTAATTGTCCAGGGCCTTTCTTCCTTTGCATCTATTCTTTCTGCCTGGAATACCCAGTACGATTGTTTTTCATTTAATTACTCGAGGTTGCCCTTCAAATATCAGCTCAGTCTTTGCTTCCTCTGGGAATTGTACTCTGTCCCCCTTCCCATTAAATTTCATTGTTATTGTGGCTTCATAGTACTAGCCGCTTAATTGTGTTATTTATCACATTTGAAACTTTATATGTATTTGAATGTTTATTTGGTTAGTGTCTGCCTCACCTACTAGATTGTGAATCTTGTCACATCGGATTTTTGCAGTTATTGTATCTTCTGTGCTTGGCATATCGAGATTCAATAGCTATTTATTGAATAAGTGAAAGCGGCAGTAAATGACTGAATACAGTGCTATATATGCACTGAAATAGAAGCTGGGGTCAGGGAAAGGTGGTGGGGGGAGGTGAACGTGGCTCTAAAAAGGGCAGTATGAAGGAGCCTAGCCTCATATGTCCCCTAGCCTGACTGTGTCAGAGTCAGTGACCTGGTCTGGCAGGGTACGGGTAACGTAGGTAACATGTTCACACAGTTTCTCTGAATTATTTCTTAGAATTGCATGTGAATCTAAAGTTTAAAAAATAGAAATTATGTTAAATCTGTGGACGATGGCCTACAACTCTTTTCTGTTCACTGTGTTAAAAGGTGCGGAAAGTTCTAAATAATAGGACTGCTGGTAGACTTTTCCACTAAACACTGAATGTGGGAATACTAGAATAGGTATGTTTGTCTACATGCTCCTCTTGTAAATGTTTGGCTGAAGAAAACCCAAGATGTGCAATTTTTGAGACATGCAAATTGTGTCAAATTTGGATGGAATATTTAAGAACGATATGTTTCAAAGAGTAAATGGTGGCCCTTTTGAAGATGCTATGTGCTGTGTAGTCATGGTCTGGCTTTGCTGACGTTGTAAGATACGAACAACCGTTCAGACCTATCTTTAAATATCCTGGAGGAAAATAATCTCTCTTCATGCTCTTCTCAGCAGAAATTTCTAAAACGAAGGAAGTGATTGTTACTAGGCCCTGGTCAGAACGTTGCGTGGGACCTATAAAAGCCAGGGTATTTGACATTGGTTTACAGAGCTGGGAGAAGAGAACTTCCAAGATGTCAGAGATGGCTGGGCTCTGTTTCCTAGGGAGGGAAAAATTTATTGCAAAAATCCCTTATTTAGTGACAAGGTTATTTGGGAATAGATAAAATAGGGAGAGACCTTATCAATATTAGGTCATATATTCAGAGATCATCTTTTGATCTTCCTTTAAACACATGCATGTGCACGCATTGCAGTTGTGGGAGGCTTCCTTTTATATTTGGTCAGTGTCTGGTTACTATAAATGTGTATATTTCTTTTCTAAAGAACAAGGAAAATTTTGTTTTCAATTCTTATAAACTACGTTTTTTAAGGAAAAAAGTTGACTTACGTGTTTCTTATACAGTTCTTTGAGTACTTCTTTTGATTTTTCTCACAACTCACACCCTGCCTCTTTTTTCCTTCTGTTTTCTCTGATTACTATCCTCCCGTAGAATTTGCAGGACAGAATAACTCTGTGATTATATGTTGTAACTGCTTGATAATTGAAAGCACAGTGCTCGAGTGCTTTATACAATGTGTTAGTAAAAGAACAGGACCCCTTCAGATCATCTCTGATGGAGTTATTGATTATCATACAGATGTGAACACAGTCCTCTGGAAAAAAATTTTAAATTAATTGCAAGGATGTTGGATGAGAGTGGCCAGAATCCCATGGTACACAAACCAACTAGCAAATGAGAATAACAATACAGAACACACAGAAGCAGCATTCGATTGATGCTGAAATGAAAGAAGGTTTAAGGGGAGGAGACTGAAGAGTACAGGGTAAGGTCAAGTCCGTTTGGAAATCCGATTACTAAGAAATAAGAGGGAGTAAACAGTCTGTCGGATTAAAGGGCTGGTGAGAACCAATCAACTGCTCTCTGAGCAGTTGCCAAGGCAGTAATAAAACCACTGAGATGTACCTAAAGATGGACATGGATCTTTTAGTGAGAGAAACAAGAAAAATGGAGGTAAGAATTGACAAATATTTCCCTGCAAACTTGCAGAAGCTCTGTTCTTTGCAGCTAAAGGGTAATGTGTTAGTCATTATGAAGCTGAACTGTAGGTACATTTTATTTTCCTTATATAATGAGGTGCTTTAAAAGATGTGACAGGAAAACAAAACATCATTAAGAAAAGGACTTGAAAAACTTGAAGTCGGGAAGTCTTCAGAGATGACTTAGCTACACTTTTCTTGAAAAATCTCTAGAATTAAGCAATAACTATGATGAGGGCATAATATCACTCATTAATAATGACTATAGGGAAATTGAGTTATACAGTCTGAGAAACAGAAAGAAAACTAAATGAAGAAAAATGAACAAAGCCTAAGAAACTTGTGGCAGAATCTATATAAGTAAACACCATACAACCACACACTGTCTAGTAAAGACACACTTTAGATTAATAGACACAAACAGATTGAAAGTAAAAGGATGGGAAAAGATATATCATGAAAATAACAACCAAAATAGAATTAGAGTAGCTGTACTAATACCAGAAAAAAGAAACTTTAATACAAAAATTGTTAGTACAGCAAGGAACACTTTAGAATTATAAAACGATCAATGCATCAGGAAGATATAATCATTATATATATATATATATATATATATATATATATATATATATATATATATATATATGCCTAACAACAGAGCTTCATGAAGCAAAAAAATGGACAAAATTGAAGGGAAAAATAGACAATTCAGCAGTAATTCTTGAAGACTTCAATACCTCATTCCCAATAATGGATAGAACAATTAGACTGAAGACCAACAAGGAAATGGAAGACTTTTAAAGCAATTCGGCTGACCAGACATCGATAGAACAGTCGACTCAATGGTAGCAGAAGACATATACCTATCAAGTGCACATGGTACAGTCTCCAGATTGACCACATGTTAGGCCATAAAACAAGCCTTAAAATGTTTTAAAAAATTGAAATCATACAATTTTTGTGTCATAGCTGCAAGAAATTAAATTAGAAATCAATAACGTAAGAAATTTGGGGAAATCAAAAATATGTGCAAAAATAAGCTTCATACTCCTAAATAACCAGTGGATCAAAGAGGGAATAAAATTAGGAAATTCTTTGAGATGAATGAAAATGACAATACAATGTACCACAATGATGCAGCGAAAGCAGTGTTTGGGGGAAATTTATAGCTGTTAATGACCATATTAAAAAAAATAGAATAGAAATGGTCAATAAATAATCTAGCCTTTCCTCTTAAGAAACTAGAAAATGAAGAGCACACTAAACCCAAAGAAACAAGTATGGAAATAGTGAAGATTATAGTGGAAATATTAAATGGAGAATAGAAAAGCAATAGAGAAAATTATTCAATAAATATAGTTGAGTGTCTTTATGTGCCAGACATTATACGAGGTATAGCTAACACCATGTCTGTCTCATCCCCTTGACTATGGGAGTGAGTTTAGGTGAATTGCCTTTGTGGCTTCTACAGTGCTTTGTAGACACCACGCATTGACATTTGTTAAAGTAGTCCATCTGACTGAATAATTAGTACTCACTACACACCATCCTTCTATCAAGAGGACCCAGAGGTCCCTACAGTCAGTAATGGCTCTTTGGGTAATACTATCAATAGCTAGAAATTATTGAATACTTTCTAAGTGGCAGAAAGTATCACCTTATCACTGAAGTTCACAGAAATTCTGAAAAAGGTGTGAGTTATCAGCTCTTTTTATAAATGTGGAAAGTGAACATTGAGTTCTAGGGTACACGTACTATGTTTCCCCGAAAATAAGACTGGGTCTTATATTAATTTGTGCTCCAAAAAATGCATTAGGGTTTATGTTCAGGGCATGTCATCCTGAAAAATCATGCTAGGGCTTATTTTCCGGTTAGGTCTTATTTCCGGGGAAACATGGTACGTATAGTTAGGTATATAAATCTTCAGTGAACAACCCAATAACGTTACGTATGTATATATCTGCATAAGCTCCATCGGTATGTCCAATATGTAGAACATTGCAGCACCCCTAGAAAACTCCCTTGTGCCCCCTTTTAGTCTATAACCTGTTCAGGGGTAACCATATTCTACCTCCTATCACTGTGTATTTGTTTTGCCTGTTCTTGAGCTTCATAACCATGGAATCATGGAGTCTGTATGCTTTGCTTTCTGATTTCTTCTGTTCAACATAATTTCTGTGAAATTAATTCATGTCGCATGTCGCCATAGTTCATACTTCTTTGTTCTGTGTAGTAGTCCGTCATACCATATTTTCTTTTAAGAATCATAGCCAAGATGACCATAAGTTCCCTCAGTGTGGTTTGTGAAGAGCCTGTCTATCTCTTTCAGAGGAAGATGAGTGACATAAAAAAATTATCCTATAATCATATCTCCGAGGGGGAGGGGGAGGGGAGGGAAAGTAAGAGGGAGAGGAAATGAACTACCATCATCTACCCCAAAAATTTCATCTCACTTAGGCAGACAAGTCATCCCTTTCCTGGGTCTGGGCAGTGCACTTGTCAGACAGTTGCCTCCCATGACGGCTTGCAGGACTCAGGAATTCCTAATAAGCATTGCTAATGGACAAGCATGCAAGCAACGTTGTTTGATGCATAATCAGTAAACCATATTTAGTCCTTTAAATATCAGCGGCCGTTTCAAGAAAGAGCATTCCTAGGAGCCGTACACTTGGGACAAGCTCTGATGGGTCTGAGGACTGAGTCATGTTCATAGCAGCACCATGTAGGAGAACCACGAAGCAAGAGTCTCTCCAGGCAGCGCTCACCACAGACAGGAAAAGGCAGAACAAAGTGACACAGGCAAAAGGCTTTAATGGAGCAAAACCTGAGACAGAGGGTGATTTTATATAAACATGCAATAGAACTGTGTATCTGAACACCAAGCAGTCCCAGTGGGGTGGAGAGGAAGGGCGAAACAGGAGCCTCGCCCATCTCCTAGCTTTTGAGGCTGTTTGAGGATCTTGTAGGGGAGGATGAGGCATTCTGAAGTAAATCCAACACAAAGTGTAGAAAGTCTAGACCTTATCAGTTCATTGTCATGGCTTGAGCCAATCATCCAAATAGCCATGATAACTAGACACAGAGGGGCGTTGGATAAAATAGTAAAAGAGGAGACTTGTAGGATTCACATGTCATGAAAGGAAGAGTTTGAGGAGAGTACATAATTTTTAAACTATATCAAATCCACCATTCCAGTTTTATCAATAAAATAAATATTTATTGTGCCTACAATTCATTCATTCATTCATTCATTCATTCATTCATTCATTCATTCATTCACTCACTCACTCAGATAGCTTTTCCTGAGCTCCTACCATGTGCCAGGATATGGGAAGAGACGTACAGGTAGTAATACCGATTAACAGCACCCTGAATTAGGAGCTTGGCTATTTCCAAAGACATTTAACACAGCTGTTTTTGCTGCCTACACTTTCACGTCCTTGACTATATTTACAGTTTTCTTTTTGCATTTGACATTTGCACTTCTCAACTCAATGCTTCAGTAACTCTCCATACCCTTTACATATCCTGCAGCTAATAGCTCTGCTGCTTCCTTAAAAATAAGAATCTCAAATTGGGCACTCTTTAAGAATTATGGGCCAAAAGCTCCTATAGCCTGGCCATGCATTTTCTGAGTGTGGTTTACCAAGGAAAAGTATTGGGGTTTGCTTGGGTGTGGAGGGAAGACAACAGGACGCATCTGCCTGAACTTTGGAGCGTCTGTAATAAAGCCCCTTCACTGTCAGGGCCTCCTGTCATAAGAGGGGAATTTGGTTTTCTTCACCTTTTACCTCTAGATGCTCTGCGAAATTTTTGTTATGAAAGTTTCCCAGTGCTGAGGACATGAAATTCAATAAGAGGTATAATTCTAAGGCTGAATTAGGTTTATTCTGGCTTGAGAAAGAAGGTCGGAGGAGGAAGAATGGAGAAGATAACAAAGAGAACAAACGTGGAGAGAAAACATTTGACCCTAGTGGAGGTTATAACATTACACCGTGGCTCCGGTTTTTTTGAGTGCTTTTAAATGTCAGACCCTGTGTTACTCCCAGAGCGTGCAGTGTCTAATTTAAGATTCCCAACAACCCCACTGAGTAGCTATTGGTGGTTTGTATTATATTAAAGAAGAAGAGATTGAAGATCACATACTTTCTCTAAGTCACAGAACTGGGAAGCTGCAGATCTGGGATTTGAACTCTGGCCTGAGTGACCCCAGAAGCTATGATTGTAACCAGGAAGCACTCTGCCTCCGTCTCTATCTCTAGGTTGAGATAAGGGAAGTGGTACAGGACAGAGTAATTTTCTCTAGGAAGTGAAGATGGTCAGAAGCAGGGGTATGTGCATGTCTGGAGAAGGAGAATTGGAGGGACGGGTCCTGAGCTTTTATAGAAACCATGTTCTCTGCAAACCTCAGAATTCTCCAATGCATTGGACAATTAGGCTGAATTAGGTTTATTCTGTTCTTGAGGGGGTATCACTGCCAGTCAAACCTGGATACGTCTTTCTGAGGAACCCTGGTTTTCTTCTTTTTTTTTTTTAATTAAAATGTATTGGGGTGACAATGGTTAGTAAAATTACATAGGTTTCAAGTGTACAATTCTGTAATACGTCATCTGTATATATTATCACATTGTGTGCTCACCACCCAGAGTCAGTTCTCCTTCCATCACCATATATTTGACCCCCTTTATCCTCTTCTATTATCCCCCCTCTCCCCTTACCCTCTGGTAATCACTAAACTACTGTCTGTGTCTGCGAGTTTTTGTTTCTTTGCTTGTCTTGTTCCTTTGCTGCTTTCAGTTTTATATCCCACATATCAGTGAAGTCATATGGTTCTGCACTTTTTCTGTCTGACTTATTTCGCTCAGCATAGTAATCTCAAGATCCATCCATTCTGTCACAAATGGCACTGTTTTATCTTTTCTTATGGCAGAGCGGTATTCCATTGCATGTATATACCACATCTTCTTTATCCATTCATCTAGTGAAGGACATTTTGGTTGTTTCCATGTCTTGGCCACCGTAAACAAAGCTGCAGTGAACATTGGAGTACACGTGTCTTTAAGGATAAATGTTTTCAGATTTTTGGGGTAGATACCCAGGAGAGGGATTGCTGGGTCATATGGTAATTCTGTTCGTAATTTTTTGAGGAACCTCCACACTGCCTTCCATAGCGGCTGCACCAGTCTGCATTCCCACCAACAGTGTATGAGGGTTCCTTTTTCTCCACAGCCTCTCCAACACTTGTTACTATTTGTCTTGTTGATGATAGCGATTCTGACTGGGGTGAGGTGATATCTCATTGTGGCCTTTATTTGCATTTCTCTGATGATTAGTGATGTTGAGCATTTTTTCATATGTCTATTTGCCATTTGTATGACCTCTTTGGAGAAATGTCTCTTCAGGTCCTCGGCCCATTTTTCAATTGGGTTGTTTTATTGTTGTTGTTGTTGAGTTGTATGAGTTCCTCACATATTTTGGATATTAGCCCCTTATCAGAGGCACTCTTTGCAAACATCTTCTCCCGTTCAGTTGATTGCCTCTTTATTTTGTTGATGGTTTCTTTTGCTGTGCACCTTTTAAGTTTGATATAGTGCCATTCATTTATTTTAGCTTTTACTTCCCTTGCCTTTGAGGGCAAATCATAAAATCCTCTTTGAACCCAGGCTCCATAAGTTTAGTACCTGTTTTCTTCTATGCATTTTATTGTTTTAGATCTTATGTTTAGGTCTTTGATCCATTTTGAATTAATTTTGGTTCATGGTGACAGATAGCAGCCCAGTTTCATTCTTTTGCACGTGACTTTCCAATTCTGCCAGCATAATTTATTGAAGATGCTGTCTTTTCTCCCTTGTATATTTTTGGCTTCTTTGTTGAAAATTATCTGTCCATATTTATGTGGGTTTATTTCTGGGTTTTTAATTCTATTCCATTGGTCTTTGTGTCTGTTTTTTTCCACCAATACCTTGCTGTTTTGTTTATTGTTGCTCTCTAGTACAAGCTGAAGTCAGGGTTTTCTTATCTTTATTCCTCAACCACTCTCAAGCAAAACAAGGACCTCCACAAGTGGAAAAGCTTGTTTACCTTCCAAGAGCTTTCTTATTCGTGATGTCTCATCTGCATCTCACCATATTGCTGTGACATATAGAGCAGGTGTAGTTATTTCCTTTTCACAGGTGGGGAACCTGGGCCATAGGAAACTGCATGGAATCTGGACTAGCTGGGTCCCTGCCCCCTCTCTGTGCCCTCAGGGTTGCTTAGTTGTTTGTGCTTCAGTCTCTGTCACCCTGAACCAAAGAACCAGTGCTAGTCCTTGTCAGAATTTAAATTCCAAAGGATTCACAGGATATCTTCCTTCCTTCCTTCCTTCCTTCCTTCCTTCCTTCCTTCCTTCCTTCCTTCCTTCCTTCTTTCCTTCCTTTCTTCTTCTTTTTCTCCTTTAGGAAAACGGTCTCAAGGCTTGATGTATTCAGTCATTGGAGTCCTTCCTACTCTAGAACCAAGTCATGGCTGAGTAGTATTCCATTGTATGTATATACCACATCTTTATTCATTCATCGGTTGACAGACACTTAAGGTTTTTCCCCCATCTTGGCTATTATGAATGCTGCAATGAACATAGAGATGCAGATACCTGTTTGAGATACTGATTTTATTTCCTCCACAGTTATACCCAGAAGTGGGATTGCTGGATCAAATGATAATTCTATGTTTAATTTTTTTAGGACCCTCCATACAGTTTTCCATAAAGGCTGTACCAGATTACATTCATATCAACAGTGCAAAAGGTTTCCCTTTTTACTACATCCTCGCCAATGCTTATTTCTTGTCTTTTTCATAAAGTTATCCTGACAAGTATGAGGTGATAACTCTTGTGATTTTGATTTGCATTTCTCTGATTAGTGGTGTCAAGCACCTTTTCATGTACCTGTTGGACATTTATATGTCTTCTTTGGAAAACATGTCTATTCAGTGATTTGCCTATTTTTCCTAAGAGTTTGTTTTTGTTTTGCTATTGAGTTGTATAAGTCTGTTACATATTTTGGATGTTAACCCATTGTCAGATATAGAGTTTGCACATATCTTTTTTTATTACATAGATGCCTTTTATTTTGTTGATTATCTCCTTTGCTGTGCAGAGTTTTTTAGTTTGATGTGGTCCCACTTATTTTTCCTTTTGTAACCTGTGCTATTTATTGTATGTTTTTAGCACCCTTGTCCAAGATTAGTTCACTGTATATGCGAGGATTTATTTCTGGGCTCTCTATTCTGGTCTCTTGCTCTATGTGTCTATTTTTATGTTAGTACAATGTTGTTTTGATTATTATGAATTTAGAATATAGTTTGAAATCAAGAAGTGTGATGACTTTTATCCTTGTTCTTCTTTCTTAAGACCACTTTGGCTCTTTAGAGTCTTTCGTGGGTCTATATAAATTTTAGGATAGTTTCTTCTACATCTGTGCAAATATCAATGGGATTTTTATAGGGATTTAATTGAGTCTTTATACTGCTTTGAGTGGTATGGACATTTTAACCATATTAATTCTTCCAGTTCATGAACATAGGATATCTTTCTATTTATTTGTGTCTTCTTCAGTTTCTTTCATAAATGTCTTAATAGTTTTTGCTGTATAGATCTTTTACTTCCTTGTTGAAAGGAAATTTATTTTGAAGTATTTTATTCCTAAGAATTTTATTATTGTTGGTACTATTGTCAATGGGATTATTTTCTTATCAGTTAATGTATTTTATCACATTTGATTGACTTCTGTATGTTGAACCATCCTCCCATCCCCGGGATGAATCCAACTTGATCCTGGTGTCTGACCCTTTTATGTGCTGTTGAATTCTGTTTGTTATACTTTGCATTGGATGCTTACTCTGGTCCCTTGGTTTAGTGATAGCTCAGATGGCTTCTGGTATTTTAGAAGTCAGTGTTCCTATAGAATTGTTGATATTTTTCCCCTCCAAAAATAATAAGTAACATGAATTGAGCACAGACCATGTGTTGAGCACTGTACAAAGTGTGTTACATCTATCTTATCTTTTATGGATGAGGAGTTTGAGGTAGCAAGAGTTTAAGTAACGAGCTCAAGGTTCCACATTGTCATATAGAGAAGCAGGAACTTGCACCTAGCAGCCTGTCTCCACACACCACCACCCTTTGAACCCCTATTGTGTTCTGCCTCCCGTGTAATTATGGAGTCTACGTCCCAAGGACGCCGTGAGGACTGCGTGAGATATTGCATGTGCTGACCAGTGTACACATGAGGCACACATTGTGTTATTATCAAATAAAAGAGAACAAAGGTTGGCTCTAATGTGCAAGACTCTTCTATCATGCTCAGAGCACAGAATAGTCACAGGGACAGATGCGGACGCATTGACACACTCATGTCTAACAAGGATGGAGGCATGTGTGGCACTAGGTTCTGAGCAGCTTAGTGGGACAGATCGTGAGGCTGTCCGGGGAACTCACGCTGCATAGGAAGACCGCACAGAGGCTCCCGACGCCAGACACCTTCAGGAGATCACTTCCGGGTCTCGCCTGGATCCTGTAGGCTCAGGCCTGACCACTGTCCCTGCAGCCTGCTCAGGTGCCCTCCCAAACTCCCAGTCGTCTTCCTGCCCTCCTTCAATAACCCTGCTGTTGTGGGAGGGACAGACAGAGGTGAGCTATTCTCCAATGTGATCCAATAAATTGGCAAGGTATCCAGGGAGGGAAATCGGGTGACTCGAACAGTGCCAGAAGGGATACATTTCACTGTATACTTTCTCAATCTTTTGGCTTACGTTTAGTGAATACCTTGCTTATTCCTACAAAATGAAATTCAAAACTAACGCATAAAGAAACAAATACATGAATCACATTCCCTAGGTGGTTCTCCTGCACAGCCAGATTTGAGAATCACTGCATTAACTCATCACAAGGGAGGAAAATAAACTCAAATTGCTTAGCTCGTTTATCAGTCTTCTAGAGTAGACACCTGCCTTGATCCCCAGGGCTTAATACAGGACCTGGATGGCAGTCCTGTATTACTCAGTAAATATTTGTTGAATTTAAATCCTTCTTTACCTGGCCTCTACAGCGGACTGAGGTGAGTGTAGTTTCGGGAGTTCTGCCACCTGCAGTGTTAAGGACCACAGCCTCATATCCCGTGTGGAAAACTCCAATTCCCAAATGTCTGAAGTGCCATTTCACTATGGTGAGCCCCAGGAACAATGGCGATCCTCCTCCGATCCTGTTCTTTCAAAGTTGTAAATTGTAGTCTTTCAAGGTAAATTTAGAAAAAGGCTCGGGCCAGAAGTCAGAACTCTGTACACGGGGAGTAGCGGTGGCTTAGGGAAGTCTTCCTGGAGGAGGGCGTATCTTCACCAGTCCTATGAGAATGATTGAGATTCCAATGAACAGCACTGTCATGGGAAAGGCGGACTTGGGGACAGAGACATTCCAGGTGGGGGTGTGGGAATGGGAAAGCATAGCATGGGGAGAAGCTGCAAGTGGTGTTTGTGAGGAAGACGGGGCAGCTACTCTAGGAAAGGAGAAGTAGGTGATGCAGGCTGGAGGGGGGGATGGGCCAGGTTGTAGGAAGCCTAATACAAATAATGCAAGAGTATTTGACATGATCTATACACACAGGGAATAATAATAATAATAATAATGACCTGGTTGGGGGAATGGTGTAGATTTTGGACCTATAGCTAAATTGGGCTGCTATTTTAAGCAAGAAATATGCCCTAAAGCTTGCTGCAGAACAGTACATGTGAAACCAGAAAAAGAATAAGTTCACGAGACAGATTCAGCCAGGTTTTGATGTTGAACCTGCTGAGAATAATGAGGAGAGAGGTAGTGAGTGGGAAGAATACGAAGATAATCGTTCCTTAAAGAAATGTAGAAGCAGAGAAAATAACTGTTTTCTCCTCTCAATGTACCAGGGAAAGAAAGGCTGAGATGGGTGATGATAAAAGGTGGCCTAAGAGGAAAGGGAGGATGCAAGTGACACAAATTGATTCCTGGCAATTGTATATCCATTCTGGCCTCAGAGGCAGAGCCAACCTGGACTTTTGTTCCATATTCTCAGCTCAGTAAATCCCCTTCCTTTTCCCTAAAGCGTTTCTTGCTGAGCCATTGTTGGAAAGGGTGAGGCATGCTCTTCCTTCCAGATCTGAAAGCTGCCAGGCAGCCCGTGAGTGAACCATGCAGCCTGCCACCCCACAGAATGCGAGGAGTTCCAGACAACATGAAAGAGGCCAAATTAATAGAAAATAGAGCAAAACAAAGCATTCCATATGTGAGTGCTGTTTGCCCACAAATGTTTTGAGAGGGCGGCAATATGACAGAAGTCTTGCAAAATTATCTTCTTTCAGAAAATCAGTTTCATTCCTCCAGGGCAGCAGTGGAGCGTTGGGAGTATGGATCACGTGTAACTTCCACCACCAAACTGGGTACAGTTATGCGTTTTGCAGACTAAGGAGGCTTAAAAGATGCAAGTTACCTTTGGATGAAAATTGATGCGAAATGTTTCTTGCCGAGTTTCAGATATTTATAAGTCATGGCACTTTCCTTAACAGGATTATTTTCCTACTCTCTCGTTTTTGATGTTCCAGTTTCTGTTAACAGCTCTTTGCAGTGGAGATGATGATGAATTTAGAAAAGATGCTCTTCAGGGGTCAGATAGAGCCCAGATGGTTTCCCTGTCTGGCCCAGTGCAATTTCCCCTCGGGCTATCCGTAACTAGCTTACTCCAGTTTGGCCCCTACAGGGCTGTGAGATGTAACTTTGCATGGGGACAGGTCTAGGGGCACAATTAGGGGTCAGAGAGTCCATCTGCTGGTGACCAGTCGGCCTCCGCAGGGCCAGCAGAAGGCTGAGGGAAGGTGCCAGGTCACGTAAGTGCGGGGTCAGCCCTGGGAGTCACAGCCTCCACTTTGGCTTCCCAGGTGCCTCCCTGGGGTCCCTGCCCAGAGCCCGTGTTCCAGCTCACAAACACAGACTCCCTGACATTTTGTGCAGCAGCATGCCATTTATTTAGGAGATACATTTCTAAATTCTTCACAAATTTTCTGACACTTCATCTGTTTCTTAGGATCTTCTACTGGCGATGGCCTCAACCATGTTAACTTTCTTTTTTCCTTATTGCTTCATGCAGAGAGCCTTAAATGCACTACAAGAAGCTGACACTGATGAATTGATAAAAGAAAAATAATCTTGGGGTGTTAATGCTCACCTCCCAGATTTACCTGTTGTACAGGTTTGTTTTTCATGTTTTGATTTTCTACAAGTTGAGGCCATCTGTGATACATTTGGATTCCTGCAATTCATTGTCCCACAGGCCAACCAGGAGGCTAAACAAAGTAAGCGTGACCGTCACCCATCTTTAATGCATATCCATCCTGCATACTCTAGGTCAATGCTATATGCTGTATTAAAGGGTCTTACATTCCCCAATCCTGGATTCTCAGGGTTGAATTAATTGGGAACCTACTGCTAACCACAGAGAGAAATAGATTTTCTCATTCTGGCATCCTGATTTAGCACCGTGCCAAACAAAGCCATCTCTGTCAATCTGGATAACATGATTCAATTTTTTTTTTTTTTTTTTTTGGTTTTAACCTTCTGGTGAATCACAAAGTCAGTTTAGGCCAGTACATGCCTTAATCTAAGACCATGTTCAGACTATGGACAAGTGAGGGTATCTTCAGGTCACTTCATCCTAAGTGTGAGGATAGTTTTGCTATCTACTTGAGTTGTTGCTGAATGCTACGGCCATGTGATAACTGAATATCTAAGATCGACGTTACTTTTCACATGGGTGGCTCTAGCAACAGTACATAGGTCTCCCCCTATTTACTGTTAAAAAACAAAACACAACAAAATTCAACTGAGCAAGTTTTAAAGATCTTACTGGCTTTATTCAATGATTTATGAATTGGGTAGCATCTAATCTTCTAGCAGACAGAAAGGAGGTCCAAGGAGCTGTACAAAATGAAAACCTTTCATATGCAGAAGGGAGCAGTCAGGAGGATGTTACACTAGGCAAAAAAGCAGGTTAGTTATTGCAGGTTACTTTCCTTTAGGGTGTGCTGGGGGCATATGAGGCAGGTTACCTGACTAGTGCTGAGCAGGCAATTGCTGATTGACTGGTTTAAAATTCCATTTTTAGGAGAGTTAAAACTGTAATTAAGTTGTCTCAGTGTGGTGATGTGGGGCTTAACATATAAGTGACTCCATTTTGGGCTTCTTGTCTTGTTTTTAACAATTCCCCCTTTTTGATCAGACTCTCAGCCTGAGATGCGATTTTTAAAAATTAATGCTTTAGCACTATTCCCAGCTACGGCTCAAGCCAAGTTCTCAGGACACAAAATGAGACAAATAAGAAGGCAATAGCTATCCCCGAGAGAGAAACGATGGCAAACCGCGGGTACCCAAAACCAAATTCCCAAGCGTCTCAATTTGGAAAGGAAGGGACAACCTGAGATGTTATCTTCCTCTCTCGACCAGACACTGCCAAGGTCCAGGAGAGCTGACTCTGTTAAGAATTCTTATGCTTCCCGGCTTCTGCCAGTTTTCTCAGGATCCCATATGCAGCTTCCTGAGTGAATGGGGTTTAAAGTGGGGAGTGTATCCCTGGTATCTATAGAATTTGGCAAGGTTTTCCATTAACTTTGGTTTTCCCTTGGCTGATTAAGGGAAAAACTGGTAGCAGATTACTGGGGAATCCCTCAGAGTCCTGTCAACCCTGGGAGGCGCAAATGGGGGGCCTCCTTCAATGGTAGACATGGGGGCGTCTGTAAGGCCACTAACTTTGCAGACATTTGTATACAGTCTTGTAGTCTCTTCAGAGTGGAAAGGCAATTCAGAGAGAGGATTAGTAGAGCAAGTACTCAGGTAAAGGAGCCATGCCAGTTAATGCCAGTTAGAGTACGTATCCCCTTCTGTTTGTTTGGTGAGGAAGCCCTTGCTTTCAAGTGCACTGCTGAGGGAATGGACTTGTCTAATTGGGATGTTCCCCATAGTGGCCACTGTAATTCTGGATTCTCTTAGTAAGGTTTTGCTATTTTTGTAGCTACCTACAGCTTCCAGGCTCACAGTTCTTAGGCTATAAAATAAGCAGGCGTGCCGGAAGGAGGTGGTGTGCTCTTCTTTGCAACATGAGGCTCCCATTTCTTTAGTTAAGCCCTGGGTCCCTCACAGCCAGGTTAATACCCAAGAGGTACTAACTATAAGCAGATGGAGATAAACCACCAATGGCCACAAAATATCCAAGGTATTGGCATTTTTGTGGAAGAAGAATGAAACACCAGGGCAGCGTCTGACAGAGCTGAGAGTAGGAGAACCCTGTTGTAGTCGGTAGGTGTTCACTGGAAAGCGCAGAGTCTACTTTGAGCCGCTGAAATGAGCAGAGGTTTTCCTTCTCCTACATTGAACGGGTGCAAGGAGCCCACTTTGAAAAGGTTTGAAGTGGCAGCAGCAGTGTAGCTAGCCCCTGTGAATTCTCAAAAGCAACCAGCCAGAGCTCCTGCCAGGACTGGGTCCCACCCTGAGGACAACTGCTGAGAACAAAATGAAAGCTGAGCAGGACAGAGACAATAGGGACAGGAAAGATAAGGGTGGGGGGACCAGAAGAGATTGTGGCCTTGAAATAAAGTTTCTCACTAATAGAAACTTCAGGAAGTTAGCTGCCCTATTTTTGAACATCACAAAACAGAGGAGGGAACTCTGAGAAGTTACAAAAGCTATCCTGAACCACCCCTTGTTTTACAAGTTCAGGAAATCAATTTCACACAAAAATCAGCAACAGAAAAGTATGGAAATCAAATCTGTATCAAGAAAAAAAAAAAAAAGAATAAAGAGCAGAATATCTGTAGATAATGAAAGCATGCCAGAAAATATGCTCTCAAAATAGAATAGAACTCTAACCCACTGTTTCAAAATAAACTAAAAGAGATTAAGAAAATATTTTATATATATCTTATATTTTATATATATGGCATTAAAGAACAACACAAATCAAATTAGAAAAATTCAGAGATGAGGTGGCAAAACTCAGGAAAGGGCTGAAGGCAAAATAAAAAGTTGTGGTCTTCATATAACGTTTTTTCACCAAATCACTAGAGAGACAGAGATATGAGGACCAGTAAGGAACAGTAAATGCGTAGGTCCCTGTAAAAGTAAATGAGGGCTCAGAGCTAAGGAGAGGTTGTAGTTTGTAGTTACTATATGCTATGACAGTAGATACAGTAGAACTCCAGTGACTCTAGAGGGAGAGTGTAGAGCATATGCAAAAATAATTTTAATGTCAGCATTAGGGTCAATATTGTTATTCCAATACTGTCATGTGCACAATATGTGATAAAACAAATGAGTAGTTATGGAATATTCTTATTCTGTCACCCCTGCTGTCCTTGAGAGCCAAGATTCTCAGTGTGAGAGACAAGAGGTGCAGATATAACGGAGAAAAGGTGAAGTAAACGTTCTGCAGGCTTCCATTCAAAGTGGTAAGTAGCAAAATGATCTCATGAGGTTGTGTGCGTGTGTGTGTGTGTGTGTATGTCCAAGCTCTGTGTACTAAAAAGCCTAGAGATGACCAATCCAGGAACAATGAGTTAGCATGCAGACTGAGGACTTGAAATAAAATTTCTCACTAAAAGAAAACTGGGATTCTTAAAAAGATAGCTCAGTCCACGTCTGGGGCAGGAAAGCTAAGACAATCATGGAATTTATTTATTTATTTATTTATTTATTTAATCTCTTGGGGGTGACATTGGTTGATAAAATTGTATAGGTGTCGCGTGTACGATTCTGTAATACATTGTCTATGTATTGCATTATATGTTCACTACCCGAAGTCCAATTGTCTTTCTATCATCATATATTTGACCTCTTTTACTTTTTTCTGCCTCCCACCTCCCCCCTTACCCTCTGGAAACCACTAAACTGTTGTCTGTGTCTTGTTTGACACCCACAGAGGATTGCCACAAAGCTACCAAATTCTACTTGGGTCATGACAAAAGGTCTCAGGAGCCAACTTAAAGAGGCTCCTGCTGGCCAAACGTGGGACAAATTGTGTTTCAAAAATGATAAAAATCACAGTGGGTTGAAACCCATGAAATATGTTTAAATCTATGAGTTTATAACATTACGAAAGTTAATCACCTTCAGAGGATGACAGGAAACGATTAGCTTGAAAACCAGTAAGTAAATGAAAAGGATTCACTAGCAAGTATTTTTCTACATTTCCTTTATACGCTATATCGTAAGCAACCAAAGAGTAGAAGAGGACAAGTGTCTCTTTATAAAATATTCCAACAAACAAACTAATAAAATGTCTGACTCCATCTTTTGATGTTTGACTCCTGACAACTTTCAAGCCTCCTCCTTCCTCTTTTTGCCTCTGCCTCACACCTGCGTAAGCTGATAAGAAAGCCTGGGTGCTCTGCCCTCTGGCACCAACAGAAGGTTCAAACCACACAGGCCCAGGCTGTGCACAGAAACTCTCACCTCAGCCCGCCTTCTAGTCCCAAAACAAACTCCAGCCAGTCAGTCTCCTTTCCCTGCTCTCAAGTCCTTTTCGGGCTAGCTTAGAAAGCCAGACATGTTCTTCCAGAAACCCCATTCTGTAAGCAATCAGCCTTTTCATTCCCTCTCAGCCTGTGTGTGCTGTTACCAGCCTTGACGTCCAAACCAATTTTGAATGGGGATCTGTCTATCTCCTCAGAGTAATCTCACCATCAACAAAAATGAAAAGATAAAATATTGCCGTTTGCAACCTCCAATGAAAAATGTATCTAAGAATTCGGCATCAAAGGCTGCTAATATCATAAAATGAGACACACATCAGACCTTGGGTGCCTCCTGTGGTCTTGACGGAATCTGAATGTTTGTGTGTGTATGTGTGTGTGCGTGTGTGTTCAGAGCAAGTGAAGGCGTGGAGTTAGGTCCTCAGACACTGCCAGTGGAAATACATATTAGTACTGTTTTTCTAGAAATTTAGCAGTTTTAAGAAGCTTAAAAGCTGTCAAATTCTGTCATACCTTGTAGATATCTAATCCAAAGAATGATAGTGATGTAATAAACATTTGTAGACAAAGATTCACAGTGTAGTAATGTGGTATCATTTAAAGTAGTTAAGGAGGGAGGATATAGGTAATGTAAAGGAAAAGGCTGAATAACATGCAGTAAATTAAAAGGTGCTTTTGAAAACAATGTAATAAGCATCAATATTTGAAATACATGCTATAGTATCAAGTTTGTTTAAAAAGCAAGAAACAAATGCGTGTTTAAAATGTTTATGTATGTGAATAGCAAAAAACCTGGGAGAAAATACAGCAATGAAACTATATGACTCCTGATGAAAACCAATGCCTTGAGTGCTGTTCTAGAATCAGCCTGAGAGAAACGAGAGCTCAGCAAAGTCAGCAGGTGGCACTATCGCGTTCTGAGGTTTCATGTTCACTGTGGACCACGTCCATAAAGCTCATTCATTGGTCCAGAGACTCTTGGAGTAAGTAACGGAAGGAGCCTTAACATTCCTTAGAAGGAATGGTAATACCCAACGGCATCACCTGTGCAAATAAAAGAGGCAGGTCATCATCCTGAAGGTCTTCCTCCCCCTCCCCTCCTCCTCTGTTGTTGATTCTGTGCTTGTCAGGGATGGGCTCACCAGTCACAGCGCCTGTGGGGCACTGAAAGCAACTCTCCATATCACATCACAGCATGCTCATGAGAACCTCAGTCTCCCTGGCAGGACTTAGTTCCCAGGAGCTGAGCGTGTGTCTGCCCGGATCCCTGCTGGAGCCCTGGCTCCCAGCCCAGGGCCTGGCACCGAGGGAGTACCTGATTAATATTTGTCAAATGAGTGAACACATGTTCCTGTAGCAGATGTGCTCCTAGGGAACCAATTCTCCAGTGTTTAAGCCTGCCTTCTCTAATGAGACACTGACTAAAAGTATTTATAGGAAAGAATGCAAAATGCCCGACACCATCATGGATTGTTATTAAATGTGGGAAGCCTGTGACTTCAATATTAATGCTGTCTACCATTTCTCATACCCTAGAAGGTACAGGCATTGTGCTGAGTCGTTCATATTTATTATAGCTAATACTTTGTTTCTCCATTTCGCCAGTATGAAAATTGGGACTCCGAATTTGAGTGACTGGCCCAAGACCACATAATGGGCGCTCCCAAATCAAGGGGATTGTGTGTTTCCATAGCCCACATGCAGTCTTCAGGATCAAATCAGAAACGAGAGAAGGTGAAAGTTACCTCGCTGTGTCCCCAAAGGGGATGAACAGGAATGTCATTAATAGGCAGTGAGCCTCAGTTGGTGGGAAACTCAGAAAGCTTCCACGTATTTCATCTGGTTTGCTCAGTTTCATTTGAAAGGGAAATAAGGAAGAATGACATTCTTTAAACAGATACCTTAATCCTGTCTTCACAGAAGGCAAAACACGGTGTTAGATGTGAGAGTAGTTTTTTTTTTAACCTGTTGAAAATTCTTGAAAAGATGAAACACAAAGGATGCTGAGGGAAATGGGGATTTGATTCAGCCAGAGCATTTTTTTTAGGTTTTTGATAAACTTTCATTATATGAAGATTCATTATTGGAAGGTGAAGAGGATGAGCAATTAGTTAATGTATTAATGGGACGAAAAGTTAGCAAAAATGAAACAAATATCCAAATGATTATCAATTTGAATTTTTCATCTAAAATGTATACATGGGACTTTAATTTGATAATTGACACTAAAAATGGAAATTAAAGGATAATTTCTGACAATATTAATCATTTAGGAGAAATGGTTAATAACAGTGAATTGAAATACTTTTATCAATGGGATTCAAAACTAATAATGAAAGTAAAAGTTTAAGATGAGAACAATGAAAATAATAATTATGAAAGTAAGTCAAGGATTTTACAGATGCTGACATTTTTAGAAGAATTGTAAAGTCCTTACTTTCATAAGAACAATTTATTTTACCACCTGGAGACACAAAATGTTCTGGGTATCTTAGGCAAAGTTAAATATTATACAAATTTGCATGATTTTAAAAAATAAATTCATTGGGGTGACATTGCTTAGCAATAACATTATGTAAGTTTCAGGTGTACATCTTTATAATTCGACATCTGCATATGCTATTGTGGCCACCACCCGAAGTCTAGTTTCTTTCTGTCACTTGACTGTTACAGGCCACTGGTTCTCAATACTGGATTCATATTAGAATCATTGACAGCTTAAAAATATTCATCCCAGACTAATTAAACCAGAACCCTTGGGAATGCAAATCAATATTTTTAAAAAGCTCCACAGATGATTATATTTTGCTTGCCAGAGTTGAGGATCACTGATTTAGACAGTGAAAAGTAAGATTATAAACCTGATGAGAGTAAGAACCATGCATGATTTATGTAATACGGTGCCCGGGACATGACAGATACTCAGCAAAGACTAGCTGAGTGACAGTGTTAAGAGCCTTACTTGCGTCATCTCCTTTAGTTAAAACCATCTTATAAAAAAGTATGAGCTTCCTTGGTTGTATACTGAGACAATGAGTTTTAGAGAGAGGCAGAAAGAAATTTGTTCACGGTAAGATAACTAGGAAATAGTGTAGACAAAATTAGAAACGAGTAGTGAAGCCTGTGCTTTTAACCAACTGCATGGATGCAGATTGCTAAGTGATGAATGCTCTTCACCAAAATGAATAAATGCTCTTGAGAACAACAACAAGACTAGCTGAATGAATTGAGTAATTTAGCATTGAGTAATTTAGCATGTGGTATACGTATAATTAAGGAAACGTACCAATGCTTCCTACCCCATAATACCATTTTTAAAATTGCCCATGCTGAGTTGTAACTTATTTTCCATTCTCCTTGAGTATGTGTTCAAATAACAATATTTTCTAATTCATGATCTAAAGAAGTGAAGGGTCCTTTACATGGGGCTGAATTTGAATGTGCCTATTTCATGTCCCCTACAGGAACCAGCTACCTGTCCTGCCATCAGTATAAATGGGCCATTGGCACCTCCTCCGAGGTGGGACAATGCTGATATGCTGGCCTGAGGAGCCATGCGTTCTCACAGTTGGATGGTGACCTGCTGTAAGACATATTCTACATCAGAACCATTATATCTATGCATTTCAATCTGAAACAAAAATCAGTAGTTACCTTAATATGTGAGATCATCTCTGACATTTTCTGTTCTATTTTATTCATTATAAATGTTAGTAAACACTTAATTTCATGACCCACTAGCCATCTTCACTCACACTTTAAAATATACTGCAGTAACTGGACAGTGCACGGAGCAGGCCAAGGCAGACTAGCAAGGCCTTGCTTGCTGTAGAAGAGAAAATGCATTTTCGGTGCTTGTAACTAAGTCATTACATTCTGATTCATTACACTTCCCAGAAATGTATGCTTCATTGTTTCCCATCTTTCCTGCCACCTGAAAGCCTGCTTCCTGAGGGCGGAGCTCCCATCTGCCCTGTGCACCATTGTATCACCACGTAGATATAAATACAGTGCCTAGCTTGTGTTCGATACTCAACAAATGCTCACTAAATGGGCGAACATGTAAGTGGATAAATCCCTACTGTAATGATTCCCCAGACACAATAACAGTACATGACATTTTCAATTATTTCCCAAATAGCTTTCATTTCCAAAGTCCTAGTCATTCAGTTTCATCCTCTTGAAGAGCCAGCTTTGTCCTCTTTGTTTTTAAAGGGGTTATTAAGGAGAGCCATGACGTCGGCAGTGGAAAATACCATGGGGCTCCTACAGCTCATCCCAGGGTTAAAAGAATCATCTTTGCCTTAAAGTTCATGGCCCCAAAACCAAGAATAGTACCCCTAGAAGCACAGAGAGAGGGAGAAAATCTATCTTTTGAATATTTTTCTAGGAATAACTGTTCCTCACTATCTTGACAGGGAAGTCCTTTGGAGGTGAGCATGCCATCACACCAGGAGCCCGGGAGCATGAACGGTGAATGCCAGTGAGGCTGCCCCGTCAGAGGGAGGTCCTGGCCTCTGGCAGGGGATTGGCAAAAGCAAAAACGAGCAGTGATAGGCGCACTGTGGAAATGAAGAAACAAAGAGCTGCATGGGGAGGGGACCTGGGAGCACAAATGCAACTCAGGGAAAGAGAACAGAGGCAAGGGTGAGACAGCAGATCAGTAGATATGCATTTGTATGAACACACAACATAGCACGGGTACTGTGTCAGTCTGTATCAGCCAACTCATGGAGCCCGGTGGCTCATACGAGTCAGTTCAAAGATTTGCTGCACTTAGAGATTTATAGTCCAAACTTGTAGTGTTGCTGGAGGACGAGGATCTGTTCATTCACTGAATCAGTGGTTAAGTATTGAATATTAGCCTCGTGCAAACAGTAGGAGTAGCCTGGGCGGTGTAGGTGACACTGGACCTGTTCTCATGAAATTTCTATTCTAATGGGGAAGTTAGACACAGATAATATTAATAGATTAATATACAATTAAATGCTGGTTATAATTGTAAGAGTTATGAAGCTGTCCAACGGTGCTGTAAACACTTGAGCTATGATCTGAGGCATGAAGAGGAGCCGACTGGGGATTTCAAGTAGAGAAGACAGTATTTGCAAAGGCCCCAATGGCAGTGGAAGGACGTTCCCTTAGAGGACAGTGTGGCTGGACTGGAGCGAGTGACGACGGCATTATGAGAGAAGTAAGCAGGGTCTGGGCCATGGCAGAGCTTGCAGGGCCTGCTGAGGGTCTGCTCTTTTCTTCTGAGAGAGCTGGGAATCCACAGGAAGATTTTGAACAGAGTTCAGAGGGGTGGCGTTGGGGAGGGACGAGGGGCGGGACTTAACGTGAGCAGATAAGTCTCAGGTGGATACTGTGCTGACAGCTCAAGCACGTTGGTTGTCAGTTGTCCTGAGCGCTTCGTTCTGATTCTGATTGATGTGGTTCTATCACACAATGGCTTTAGTTGTTAGGGAATGATCTTTCCAGTGTGTCCCTGAATCCCTCTAATTTACTGTGCACAGAAGCTCCCCAGTTTAAACCGTTTCTCATTAGAAAATGATTAAAAAAGAAAAAGGTTTTGCCCATCTGTTACTATTGAAGAAAATGATTTTGAGAGAGACTTGCCTTAATCTTGGGCCTGTAACTCATTCATTCCAATAATAATTGGTGGTAAACCTGCTGACGTCGCATCGTGTCTCCTTTGTAATCCTCAGTTCCTTCCGTACAGATCGGACTTGGGAAGGCACATAGCCTCTCCTTGATTAAGAAAGACCCACAGCACCGTAACCCGAGGACGCAGTTCCATCTGTGTAGGAATCGGGCCAAATGCATCTCTGTGAAATTTTGATGAAGGAATTTTCCTTTCCAGATGAGGAAAGTGAGAGCCAGAGGGCTTGGGATTCCAGCAGGGTCTAGCTCTCCAGAGAGCCTATCTACACAGCTAGGATGCAGCCCTCCACAGATGTTTTTTTCTTCTTTTAAGATTAGGTCAAATTCGATCTGACTGGGAAGTCTTCTTTCTTAAAAAAAGCTATTCTTGAAAAAAATTCAGGTGTGAAAGCATTTGGGTTTAGTCACCACCTCTAGCCATGAGGGGGCACTGAGAAAATTCTTTTAAATACTTTTAAGCAATTACTGTGTGGCAGGCGCTGTGCTGGCTGAAGCTGTAGATGCAATGTCTTCTTTTACCTTCAGAACTGTTCTATGAGGTAGATATGATTACTTCTCCATTTTCCAGGTGAGGAAATGAGGCTCAGAATGGTTACTGCACTATCTGAGAATGGTAAAACTGGGATCTGAACTCTGTCTATACAACTCAAACACCCCCTCTTTTAATTTTAAGACAACACAATAAGATTAATTACCTAAAATGTATAAACACCAGGCCAGTTTTTGATGGTTTCTAGTATTGTCCAATACTGTGAAGTTACTATAACTCAGGCTGGCATCTAGGAAAGATGGTGACTTGAGTTTAGAAATCAGACCCCTTCATCCCCTCCCACCAACTGATCCAAAAGACCCAAAGAATCCCCCAAATGGGGAAGAGAACCTACAACAGTACAGGAAACTGGAGGTGGCACCATGCCTGTGTCAGAAATTTGCAGGAATTTCTGATATGACATAGAAATCACATCAGAAAGCTGGACGGTTTTAAGGGAACTAAGCAGGCGTGAACCTGCAGAGCACCTAAAGCCCCTAATTTGGACTCCTTTGGCGGGGGGTTGGCACAGGCTGCAGGGCAGCGGGGTCTCCTGGGGGCCCCTCCTACACTGTTGATCGGTCCATAGCAGTCAGCCCAGCAGGCAGAGGTCCTGTCAGAGCAAAAGCCCTTGGGGGGAGAACTGCACGCTCAGAGGCAATTTAAAAGCAGATGGGTGGATTTATTTTCTTTCCATCTATGATACCAAGAAGGTAACAAAATGTTACCTACAGCAAATATTTCAATCAGAACATGCAATTCATTCAAAATACAAACTATTCCTTAGTAAGATCGCCTGTTCCAAGGAATGGAGGGTGCATGCAATTCTTTCTTAGCTTTGGGATTATACAGGGAAGAGTCCATTGATATTTGTGGCGCAGGGAGAAAGATGGCACGCTCACTATTTGCTGGTTTCCAAGGTGCGGAAATGTGACTCTTTCATTCCCTTTTTTCCTGTGTTTAAGTTCCACCCTCCACTCATCCTGTAAGACCCAGCTCAAGTGCTCATTCTTTCATAAAACCATTACTGAACCTCCATAATTTTTGTCCCCCTAAACCAGAAGTAATATCTACATCTTTGTAATTGCTGATGGTTTACTTTTTAAAACCATAGTTGTATAGGGTGAAAAAAAATCAAAATTAAATACTAACAGGGCATACGATGAAAATACATCTCCTCAGCACCCAACCCTCTCCATTCTCCCCAGAGGCATTTTGTGTTTTCAGTTTCTTGAATGCCTTTCCATAGATAGTCATTATACCAGCAAGTAGAAGTTCCCTCTGCACATCGGTCTGCCCCTGGCCTTCTTCATTTTCGTATATATTGTGGAGAATATTCTATATCAGATATATGGATCCACCTCATTTATTTGCATGGCTGTCTAGCATTATGTCATCCTCTTTCGAATCCCAGTGATATCCCTGCATTACTGCTCTTAAGATACGTGTCTTATTTAACTTGAGATCTGATATGCACATACATGCTGGGTTTTCACTCATCAATGGCAAAGATTACATATTTTGTCACATATCTTTAGGGCTTACCCTAATCTTAAGGTAGAAATATGAAAGAATTAAATTAAAAAGCTCTGTCAAGGTACGATTTTGTCATAGAACGGCAGTCTCTTTTTAAATTGAGGTATAATTTATAAACAACAAAATGTACAAATCTTAAGTGTTCAGTTTAATAAGTTTTGACAGTTGTAACTACCAGTCAAAATGAGATATGGAATATTTCCATCACTCTAGAAAACTCCCTCCTGCAACCTTCCAGTCAATTTTTAACCACCCTCACACCAGAGGCATTGATTTTCTGATTTCTGTACTCATGTATCAATTTTCTGTGTCCTTGTTCTTAATTGAAATAGAATAACATAGTACTTTTTTATGTTCTTTAGTTCTCTTTCACTGCTGAGTAGTATTTTATTTCATTAAATTTGCTTTTTTGTTCATGGATTTTCATTTTTCCCAACAGAGAAATTTTTCTCTGTTATGAGTAACGTTGCCATAGGCATCCTCATACTAGACTTTTTTTTATGGACCTGTGTTTTCATTTGTCTTGGGTATATACCCAGGAGTGGAATTCCTGGGTCATGGGACAAATAAACATTTAACTTTAATAAGAAACTGCCAAATGCTTATCTAAAGTTGTTGTATTATATTCAACTGCACCGACAATGTGTAAAGGTGTAGTTATTCATCTTTCCCAGTGTTTGGTATTGTCAGTCTTTTTTATTTCAGCAATTCTACTGTGTGTGAAATGAACTTTATAGTAGTTTTAATTTGCATTTCGTGATGACCAGTGATGTTTAGAACCTTGTAGACCATGTGTTTATCTTCCTACAGTATCAGTTGTCGTTTTGGCCTTTTTTTTTATTATTGGGTTACTTTCTTATTCTGGATATGAGTCATTGATCAAATATGTTTTAGAAATATTTTCTCTTAGTCTGTGGCTTGCCTATTTACTTCCTTAATTGAGGTCTTTTGATGAACAGAACAAATTAAATTTGATAAAGTCAAATTTACCTTTCCCCCGCTTTGTCATGAGTGCTTTTTGTGTTCTGGCTAAGAACTCTTTTGCCTCCTCTAAGTCACAAAAACATTCTTTCCTATGTTTTCTTCTAGAAGGTTTACATTTCTAAGCTCTTCCATTTAGATAGATGATCTAATTTGAATGAATTTTTGTGGATGGCATGAAATAAGGGTGAGATTTCTTTTTATTCCACACAAATATCCAGTTATTCCAGCATCATTTACTCCCATTGATTTTGTGCCTTGAAATTCAGTTGTCTGTACATGTGGGGCCTATATCCGGATTCCTTCATGCTTTTCCATTGACTGTTGTCTTTCTTATACCAACACCATATTGTCCTGATCAGTGTAGCTTTCGTTTGAAATTATAGAAGTTCTCCAATTTTATTTTCTTCAAAATTGTTTTTCTTACCCTAGACTCTTTCAATTTTCATATAAATTTTAAGATTAGTTTGTCATTTTCTTTGACAAAACCTGCTTGGATTTTGCTTAGGACGATGTTAAATCTACAGATCAATTTGGAGAGAACAGACAGCTGAACAGTTTTGAGGCTTCCGATACATGAAAATTATATACCTCTCCATTGATTTGGATCTTATTTAATTTCTCTGAGGATGTTTGTAATTTTCAGTGTAGAGGCTGTGCATATTTTCCATTAGGTTTATTCTAAGGTGCTTGATATTTTAGTTGCTATTATAAATTTAATTTAATTTCCCAATTATTTACTACCAGAATAATACAAGTACAATTGATCCATGTATGTTGTATACATACTATATAATAGTTATGTTTTGTCAATGAATTGCCCTTTTAATGTTTATAAAATGTCTTATTTTTCCTCATATAATTTTCCTTGTTCCAAAGTCTACTTTGTCTGATATAGTATGACTATGCCAGTTTTCTTATGTTTTGTGTATACATGGTATATCTTTTTCAACTCTTTTACTTTGAACCTGTGTCTTTATATTTAAAGTATCTTTCTTATAAACAGCATATAGTTGGGTCTTGCTTTTTCTCCCAGTCCGACAGGGCATTTTATGTGCAGTGCAAATACATTTACATCTAAAGGAAGTATTGATATAGTTGGATTTTAAGTTTGGCTTCTTCCTATATGTTTTCTGTATGTCTGTATTAGTTTGCTGGGGCTTTCATAGCAAAGTACCACAGGCTGGGTAAATAACATAAATTTATTTTCTCATAATTCTGGAGGCTGGAAGTCTGAGATCAAGATGTCAGCAGAGGTGGTTCCTTCTGAGGGTGGTAAAGGAAGGATCTGTTGTAGGCCCGTCTCCGTGGCTTGTAAATAAATGGCCATCTCCCTGTGTCCTCACATCATCTTCCCTCTGTGCCCGTGTCCATGTCTCCTCTTCTTATAATGATGCAGTCATATTGGACAGGGCCCACCTGGTGACCTCATCATACTTTAATTATGTCTTTGAAGTCTGTCTCCAAATACAGTCAGGTCCCGGGCTTAGGACTTGGACATACGAATTTGGGTAATGGGGGACACAGTTCAGCCCATAAGTGTCCCATAGGTTCTTGGTTTTTGTTTCTCTTTTCTTGCCTTCTTTTGGATAAATTGGATATATTTGTATTATTCTATTTTATACATTTTACTAACTTTTGGGCCATAATACTTTGTGTATTTTAAGTTGGTTGCTCTAGATATTGCTATCTGCAACTTAAACTTTTCATAGCTAGTTTCAGGTAATACTGTACTTGGGAGCATTCTAAGAGTGTTGCCTCATTGCCATTCTATTTACCCTACCCGGACCTTTGTGCTCTGTCTACACACACACACACACACACACACACACACACACACACACACTTACACAGGGGGTGCCAAAAAAAGGTACACACATTTTAAGAAAGGAAAAAAACTGTATTAAAATTGTAATACTCAATATGTACCAATAACTAAAGATGAATACAAGTCACCTGTATACATTTTTTGGTACCCCTGTTATATCTGTTAAAACCCCACAATATATTGTTACTAGTTTTACCTTAAACAGTCAATTATTTTTTAAAGAAACGTGAAAATGAGAAAAAGTTAATAGTCTTTAAGCAATTATATATAATCAAAAGGTATATAGCATTTTAAAGTAATATAAAAATACGTAAATATTTGTTTCTACATACATTATTATTCATTAATAATAATCTATATGACATTTTATTTTCCTTCAGCAGGTTACAATACTGTTCTGTTGGCTCTGGCCTCCATTAAAACAGCAGTTTCTAACCTCAGCTGTTATAGACAAGCAGATGGATGCTGGGGGGAGAGGAAATGTCCCAATGAAGCAAAGAGCTCAGACTTCCCTGTGGCACCGGCCCAGACATAGAAACAGCACATTCCTCCTCTGCCGTAGCCTCAGGAAGCTTGTCAAGGCCCAGTGGGGCTTGTGCATACCGAAAAGGAGATGCACCTACTGAATTTTAGCATCTAGTGAGTCTGTGTAAGAAATCACTGATGGCTGCTTTGTGTCCCCTGTCATTTACCCTTTGTAAGGAAAATGGAAAAGAGCAGAGGCACAGAGTCCTCTGAAGACAGGAGACTGGATTGCGGGAATGACTTTCCACTGGTGAAAATCCTGTGACTTAGAGTTGAGACATTTTTATGTTGTGTAACTGTGCAGGCACTGGGGAGAACAACGTGATGTTGACGATCCTTTCTGACTCTCTGAGCGGTACTCCATTTTGCCTGTCACACAGCCTTAGGGCCTTGATGGCAGAAATGAGAGTGAAGATGCAGTGTGCCAAGTGTGGGCACCTGGGCATCAGCAAAGGCTGTGCTTTGTAAACACATCATCTTTTTTCACCTCACACAGACCTGGCTATGTTACCCCGGGGGTGGCTGCTCCTTCCAAACTGAGATTTTCATTTGAGGAGACCCCAAGGATACTAATGCGTTACCAACCCATGGTATTCCAAATGCACCTGTCTTAACCAATGAACTTCAATTTGGAATGTAAAACTTCATTAGACTATGCCATTGTGCAGTAATCATTGTGAGCTGATAGATTTGACAGATATTTACTTGTCAGATTTCTATACATAGGCTGAAATTGCAAATATCCATAGTGAATTCTGCTTAGAAAATGTTGGTAGGTATTTGTTTTATACAAATGGTTTAACACATGGAGTGAATATTCTCAGGCAGTAACTGAAACAAATTAAGTAATCTCAGAGCTGGCTTGTCTGCCATCGCCATTTAGGAACACATTGGTGGTAAAAGAGAGGAAAAAAATAACTCAAGTCAAATTAACCACAAATAAAGAGGGACAGTTAGGGAGGGCAGTTCTTGGCTCACAACACTGATAGATTCAGAAACATTTCTGTGTTCAGGCAGGGCTTGAGCCAGGAACACGTGTTGTAACCAGCACCCAGCACTCGTGGCCTTCAATCTAGTTGTGGAGGGTGCAGCTCCCTGGCCCATGTGGGAATCAAACCGGCAACCCTGTTGTTGAGAGCTCGCGCTCTAACCAATGAGACATCCGGCTGACCATGTATTAGTTTTACCGTAATAATATCTCAAGACAACACTGCGTTTTGGTGGGTAGATTGCCCCGTGATTATTTTCCCTTTACTTCCTGTGTGACAGAATGATAATCTGTCTGCTCAAGAGGCTGGAAGCTCTTGGAGCAGAGGCACAATGCGTCCTATCTCATGTGCATGGTTGCCTTTCGTTAGGTTCTCAGTGTCCATCAGTTTCTGGGTGGACACGTTTGCTGCCCAGTCTGCTTTCTCTGAGCAATTGAACAAAATCGAATCTGAGAGACCAAAGTTGGGATTGATGTGTCAGGTCAGCGAAAATACTGATTGCCAAATTTTGTCTTAGAAGTTTATACGATCTTGTCTAACCCCCTTTTCCAATAAAGCCCATAAGATTTGAGACGGCCATTCATTCCTGAGAGACCCCTGCTAGCTCTGGACGTGGCAGATCACTTTCCTTGAAGTGAGGCTGGTGATTCCAGCAAAGTAGCTGGGAGCAGACTGAGTTTGCAGTGGGTACCAGTTCATGTTCAGAAGTAGAGGATTGGGGGGTAACATTGAACAATGAATGGTTTCTTATAATGGAATGCTACAGAGCAAAACCAAGTGTAGATTCAAAAAATATCATATTGGAGCTTTTAGAAAATTACGGTGAGCAAAACAGAGAGAGGTCCTTATTTCATGGAACTCACCCCTTTGATGTAGAGAGAAAGCCTCTCAACAAACATATAACTTAGTGGCATTTTCTCCGATTCCATGATGCCTCATTGTTGATAGGTACTGGCTACAGAAATAGACGCCTTCAAGCTTAAAGGCACCCCACTTCCTGTCTCACTGCATCACTCATTCACTCCCTCATTCATTTACTCGTACAGACAAAATTGAGAAACATCTGCGGGCACCTTCAATATAACCGTTAAGGCGTTGGGGGAGTATAGGAAGTGCCACGTTTGTTCTGACATCTCTCACGAAAATCATCACCACTAGACATCAGGCTTCTGATCAGCGATGCATATTACCTGGGTTCCAGAGTGTTTCCAGTCCTATTAGTCCTCAACTTAAAATGGTTACATTGCTTTTTCTTTTGCAATCTTTTAAATAAAGACTGGAGCATAGTTTAGAACACATGGATTGTGAATGTACCAAATTTTAGTATGTAGGACTCTTTCCCATCTCCAAATCACTGAGAAATAGGAACTAAGATTTCCTTCTGTATATGAAACTTTAAATCACAGTAGCGAAGATCCCCATTTTCTGACCGATGGGGACTGACCTTGATGGCCACAGGTGGCCTTCTCCAGGTAACGCCCCTGCAGTTGTCATGAGTTAAGTGCTGACAATAGAAATTGCACCGTACAGTACCAATTAAGAATTCAGGAAAGATTTGAGAACTTAAGAGGCCCAGAAGTGAAAATACATGTATTATTAGGTGAATAAAAAAATTTCCTAGAGATGTTGTTTAGAAATACACTTCCTTGGTGAGCCCCAGAAGCTTTCTCTGCCTTGGTAATATTTAAAAAGGAATGGACTCTGGCCAAAGGTGCATTCTAAGACAGGCATTTTTTAGTAAATGCCCTTGCTTGTAATACTTGCCTCTCTGGCATTGCAGTATAATGCTGCCATTTCCTTTAATCTAAGTCGTATATGTTTCGGTATCTGACCACTCAAGCTATTGTAGTAAGAGGCAGAAAAAGAAATTACTTTGGCCAGTTTTCTGAGATGCTAGAGTAGATGCTGTCAATTACAGCCGCAGGATAGGAGAAATCTTTTGAAAGGGCAGGGGGATCGGTCCGTGAAACCTTATCTGTTTTATTGCAACGTGATGGAATATGAACATGGCCACATACTGTGTTCTCATCCACTGATTGACTAGGTCTTTGGTCCTCAGTGATAATGACAAATACAAATACTCAATATACTTACCAACAAATACTCAAAATACTTACCAACAAAATAAATAGGGATTTCTTATCGGTCACCTTGCAGAAAGCCCAAAATGCAATTTCAAAGTGGAAAAAGGAATTCAAGCGAAATAGAAATTCCCCATGATGCTCATGGGCCCAGCAATCATGGCTTTACATCTCCATTCAAAGGTACCTCTTTCTCTGTACAAGGTGAGCAGCTGGCTCACCTACCAAGGCCCTGACTTCACGGAGCTTGTGCTTTATCCTCATGCAGGGCCTCAGGGATTTCCCTATTTTCACAAATGTAATTTGTCTAGGAATTACTTGGTGTTTCAATAGGAGATTTACTCCACCGGTATGCTGTGTGCCTAAACAATAAGGTGATTTTCTTTAAAAAGTCAAGCAATGGGTCAGCTCAGCAAACAGATCATTTGGGGCTGATGTCTTATCCACATTTATTTAAATTTTGCGCAATCAAAAAGGAACATTTCTTTCATTGCTAAGTATCTTTCAAGGCCTTAACTTCTATACTAGGTGATGTTCTAGGCCCTGGAAGACAGATAAACTTCCTTCTCTCATGGTATGTGTGTTGGGGGAGAAACACAATGAATGAATTAACAAAAAGAAATATGGAGGCAAGGTGGCAGAGCACTAGAGAGAGGGAGGGAAGGAGACGGAGGAGAAGGTGAACGCTGAGAAGGAAGAGAGGAAGGAAGGCAAAAAAGAAAGGAGGGGACGAGGGAGGAAGAGGAGGAAGGTAGGAAGGACGGAAGGTAGGAAGGACGGAAGGAGCAATAGGAACTTTGAAGGAAACAAACAAGAAGTAGAATGTATGTATATAAACCATGATATTTATATACATCGCAACTCTAGTTCAGAGGAACATGCAAATTAGATCCATATGATTTAAAAAGTCAGACAGGGACCTTTGATAATCCAGTAGGTCTGAGTTATTTCATTGGTGGGCCGTGGCCATGTTGGTCTCTTCAGTGTTGCCAAAATAATGGAACATGGAAACAAGACCCCCCACCTCACAATAGTAAGGACCCCCCACCCCCATAATAGTAAGGATACTGAGTTGTTCATTATACCTCTCTTCTTGAAGAGTCATAATTTATATTACCATATGAAAGATTCTGGAAAGTCCTGCAATACCTATTCTATTAAGAATTCCCTAAACTTATTTGTATATGGAAACTTGTTTCCTGTGCCACTTATTAACCTCCCACCTGACTTGTTATTCTAATGGTTATCCCATGGGCAGGATGGCTAGTGGAAGAGGCATCATTAAACAGAAAGCTCAGCCTTACTAGAGAGTGGCCAAAGGACAATGAAAAAGCAGTATCCACATTCTAGGAATTTATTTATTTATTTCTCTGTTTGTTTGTTTAAATATTTATTTTTTTGCTTTTAACAAAGTTCCAGTTATTTACAAACAAAAGCAACCAACAAACAACAAACTGCAGGTATGGAAAATGAATACACACGTGAAAGTGTTTTCTCAGGGAACTACTCAGCTAAGGTAGGTAATAATAAATACAAGGTGATTATAAAGAAGAATTGCTTGCAGATGCCTTTTAAATGAACATTTTACATACAAAGTTACTTTGTTATACACCCAAGTGATGCATCTCAAAGGGCAGCACCATTTCTTGGCTGAGGGAGTGGAAACAAATCATTTTAGGCGCTTTCAAAATGCCAAACTATCCACCCCTGGAAAAACATTCTAATGCACGTCTGCTTTTTTGTTTTTGGTTTTGTTTTTTTTAAAAACATCCTGCAGACTTTAAATTCTAATAAAGTAAATATCAGTGTTTAATATGCCACATAAACAAAAATTTCTTTGGGGCCCACATTTTTTTAAGAGTTAAAGGGGTCTTGAAACCCCAAACTGAGAAAACCACTGTAGTTTATCCTTAGCCACATATGGTCAGTTTCTGGCTCTGAGCTCATAAAGCACCAGTGTGAGGGAATGACCCAAAGCTGGTATATAAGGCCCTGGCTGGGCTGAGCTTGCTGTCCGTTATAGCCCAGGAAGCTGATTTGTGGTGACTTGTTGGACTTGGACCTTTTAGCTTGTTTTCTCTTTGTTTGCCCCTGTTTTATTTTGTCCCTTCCCTCTTGTTTCCTTGGTCTCATTTTTTTTAGTTAGTATTATAAGTTAGTATTGTTATTACATTTAGTGAGTGTGGTTGGCATAGTTATTGTTTATTAGCATTGTTAGTAATATTGATAGTTATTTAGTCAGCATAGTTGGTATAGTTATTATTATTAGCATACTTAGTAATATTGTTGATACAGTTAGTATATTTAGTCAGCGTAGTTAGTACAGTTATTGTTTGTGAGCACAGTTGGAGAGCATCATTAGTGTCAGTGAGCGTAGCTAGTGGGTCACCATGGCACGTGACATTAGAGACATCTGTGTTGACCAGGAGCCCCACAGTGCCCATTACGAGCTCCAGGGAAGCCTCAGAGCGGGTACCTTTGGCAAGGTAGTGTTGGGCAAGCACATTCTCACGAAGACGATGGTGGCTGTGAAAATCATCGACCAACGGGTCTCCGACAGAAGGCACAGATCTCTCCTGCACGAAATCCGCTGCATGGCAGACTTGCACCATCCGAACATCGTCCAACTATTCCACGTGATCAGCTCGGCGGAATCCCTCTTCCTAGTCATGGAGGTGGTGCCCGGAGGGGACATGCTGTGCTACCTCCGTGACCACGGCCGCATGTCGGAGGACACGGCCCACGGCGTCTTCCGGCAGCTGGTGTCAGCGGTACACTACTGCCACGAGAAGGGCGTTGCTCACCGGGACCTGAAGGCAGAAAACGTGCTGTTAGACTCTCAGATGAACGCCACACTGGCAGACTTTGGACTTGGCGCATCCTCCAATACCCATCAACGCAGCACGTTTTGTGGCAGTCTCTTATATACAGCCCCAGAACTGTTCCAGAGCCAAACATTCGATGGTCGTGCTGCGGACATCTGGAGCCTGGGAGTGCTGCTGTACGAGATGCTGACGAACACCGTCCCTTTCGAGGCAAACAACTGGGGAGGGGTGAAGGAGAAGGTAGTCAGAGGGCGGAATGTCGTACCATCTTATCTATCCATTGAGGTGGAAAGCTTCCTCGAGAAACTGCTAACCCTCATCCCTGAGCAGAGAGAAAATCTGAAGGCCATCAGGCCACATCCATGGCTAAACATGGGCCAAGAGGAAGAACTGCAACCTTACGTTGAGCCAACCACTGATGTCATGGACCCCAGGGTGATAGAACAGATGGTAAATCTGGGCATTCACTGGGAAGATATGAAGGACACATTGTCACACGGAACATACAACAACAACATCATGGCGACGTTCCGCATCTTACAAACACAAAAACCAAAACCCCACTACCGTACCATCAAGGTAAAGCCCTTCCATCCTCCTGAGTTCCAGAACTGCAGTCCATCCCCAGTCCAAGAGGTTCAATCCGAGTTGTCCGGTTTCCAGAAGGCAGAGCAGCAGCATACCGTCCATGAGCTAGGGCAGAAGGCCCAGGAGTCTTCTGGTCCTAAAGCCATCCTGGAGTACAAAACCACCGTTTCTGAGTCAAGGGCCACCACCTCCCCACCCAGCATGGGACCCAAGACCGCCACTTCTGAGGCCATCCGGGGCTCCAGCAACGCTGCTTCTGACCCCTCCACTCTCGAGCACAGCTGGGGCTCCAGGACCTCCACTCCCAAGCACAGCTGGGGCTCCAGGACCACCACTTCAGAGGACAGCCAGGCTCCAGGAACACCACTCCGGAGCACAGACCAGGCTCCAGGAACACCACTCCCGAGCACAGACCAGGCTCCAGGAACACCACTCCGGAGCACACACCAGGCTCCAGGAACACCACTCCGGAGCACAGACCAGGCTCCAGGAACACCACTCCCGAGCAGAGAGCAGGCTCCAGGAACATCACTGCTGAGTCCTCCACACCCAAGCCCAGCTGGGGCTCTCGGAATGCCACTCCCGCAGTCAGCCGGGGCTCCAGGACTGACATTACTGAGCACAGACCAGCGTCCAGGACTGCCACTCCCGAACTCAGCCCTGGTTCCAGCACCACTATCATTAGCCAAGCCTCCCAGTGTCACCCTGGGGACTCTCTCCAGCCACAACTTCACCAGCAACAGTGGAAACCCAGAAGATATCAAACAGGGCTGGCGGCGGGTGGCTAGGAGGTGCTGGAAGTTTTTTAGGAAGCTCTGCTGTCTTCCGCCCAGGAAGGGGTACTGCAAACATAGTCAGGTAAAGCCCCTTTAGAATTTGGGCGGCAACAGCAGGGCTGGAACAAGACTTTCAGTAAATGTCTTGCTTCACAAAGATGTATTGGGTACTCTTGTTTTGCATCCTCCAGTTTGAGGAGCGTGTAATTATGTAATACTTGGCCTTACTTGGAACAACTCTACACTTTTGCATATTGTACCCTCTTAGTCTTCTGTTCCCTGGGCTTTGAACCCTCAGCTCCCTTGTCCATTTCTCCTTTGAGGCAGGATGGTGTTGGTTGCTCACGTAGCACACATGCTGCCTTCTTCCTGTGGATGCTCAATTTTCTATCCTAGGAATTTATAATATGAGTATGGGTCAGTTTATTTCACTAGGACCCATTCTGTGCCAGTCCTGGGGACTGAGAGATGAGTAAGATCTAGTTTTGGCCCTCAAGAAGGTACAATATAGAAGGGAAGGTATTCACAAGAAAATGAAAATGTATAAATCAGTACTACTTGCTACAGTAGAGAGCAAGGCACAGGATACCAGAGAAGCACAGAGCTTACTTGGTTAAGCCTAGATGAGACCGAAGACATATCATGGAGGACTTCCTAGAGGAGGTGACAGGAATTGCATGTATAACGTTACCTAGATAATAATCATGTAGTACATGATCAAGAACTGCATCGTGTGGTTTAGATACTATATCCTGTAGGAATTCAGGAAGTGGCCATAGGCACCTGGTGGGGTATGAGTTTCCATAAAGATAGTGGAACATGAGTTGGGTCTTGGACGACATGGGGCCAATAATTATTTGCAATTATCTATCATTAATATTCTTAGCTATCAACTGATTTTTTGGGACCTTCTCTGTATCATACACTTCGCCAAACATTTTATACAACACCTCATCTACTCCCCCAAATAGCCCCCTTCAAATAGGCTTCACTGTTGCATTCTTCTGCAGATGAGGAAAGGAACCTTCAAAGTTCAAAGGACTTTCTGAAGGTTACCTCAATGTCAGGACAGGGATCGGGATTCCAACCAGCCCTGATATCAGATGCCAACCTCCGAGACCCTCACCATGATGGCAACTACGTTATCTGAACCCAATGCATGGTGACGGGTTTAGAGCATATTTTGAGTTATATGAAAGATAGATCAAGAAATACTCTTTCCACGCAAGACAGCTTTTGACATAACACGTTGACTGTACCACGTTTCCTTCGGATTCCTGCTATACAGGGATTTGATGATAAAAGTGTGCTACATAGCCAATGCAACCATATGAATTACAAACTCTGTTTGGTTCTGTGTGACAGAAGGTTATCAAAGAAAATTTTATTTTGTGTTCAAAGTTTCCATCCCAAAGCACCTCTCCTCAGTGCTGCTCTGTTTCTGCAAAACGAAATTTAGAGCTCAGGACTCAGTTTCCTCAAAGAGGAGGAAATCTGGGAACAACAGGAAAGAAGGACTGTACTTAAAAAGACATTATTTTCATTAGAATCAAAGTTGTAGTAACATTGGTATTACAGGTATTTGTTATTTGTGAGTTATCTGATTCTTGGAGAATCAGAACTGGCAGCAGGAATCTCAGTGCCTCAGTCCTTGGGAATTTTCTCCGTATGTCCCCAAGTTTGCTTGATAAAGAAGAGGTCGGCTTCATCTAGTGTTTTTATTTGAAAGAAAAACTTGATTGGGGTCTATATTGTTTTCCTGTTACTAAGAAATCGTATTTTTAGGTATAAGTTGTATGTTTCACTATTTCTCCAAAAGCGTTTTTTAAAAGAAATGTTATACTTGCTACAGAGATTCAAGAATATCAAATGTATGTAAAAAAAAATCCTAAATTTCTTACGAGATTATTGCCTCATAGAGGGTTCTAAATCCTTCCAGTGAGCAACCCTAGTCTTCTTGTTAAAGTTGGGAAGCACTGCTATACGTGACAAAACACACACACACACAAATTACTATGATTGAAAAATCTTTCAAAGCCAAATAGAGAATCGTTAATACTATGAGTTTTTCTTTTTTAAAATATATTTTACCAACTCTAGGCTTCTTTCCAAACTGCTCGGGTGATGAAGAAAGACACGTTTCCCAAATAAAGAGAGCAGTTTGCAATGGGATTTATAGATGATGTAATACAGAATTGTTCACCTGAAATCTATGTAATTTTACTAACAATTGTCACTCCAATAAACTTTAATTAAAAAAAAAAGGGAGAGAGAGGGCAGATTGGCCACTCCTGGCTCCTTGAGGTCACTAGCCTCCGATACGGGATGCTGGTGAATTTGGCTACAGATCCAGAATAATTCCACTCGAGCCTCAGGTTTAAAAGCTGAGCCCTATTTTATAGTCAGTTTCTGCATCTTTTCCTGGTTCTCAGAAAACTGTAACCACTTTCTCAATTGTGCTGTCTGACTTGAGTTGGTTCCACTCACCCTATCTGGACTGAAACTCACTGTTTCCTATCACGTGGAAAGTGCACTCCGTAGTTTTACCTTCTCCCCTCTCTCTTGCCACCACTATTGTGTAGTCTCTTATTTATATATAGCTTTATCACAGTTTTAATTTGACATATAAGTCCTTGATGACTCGATTATTATCTGTCTCCTTCACTGGACTGTGAATTCCTTTAGGGCCATGACTTTGTCTACCTTGGGCTCCACATCTTATCTCTATTCTGTGGGATAGGATACCTGTATGGTAAATTTACCAGTGAGCAAACGAAAATGAGTGAATAATTGTCCACAGAAGGTGTGGTATCCACTAAAATACAAGAGAACTGTCTGCAGTGAACTCTTGGCTTGTTACATCTCACTGGCCCTCAAATCTGAGGCAGTCGTCCTTATAATTTTCAGAGGTCATCATATAGGTAATACATGTATATACGTCAAGGAATATATCCCCCAGACAGAAACTTGGTCATAACAAATATCCAGTTGCCCTCTGACGCATAACTTAGCAGGGTAGTTATGCACAAAGTGAAAGACAGAAAATATTCCGGGCCAGCAAGACTGGTTTGATTGTCAACAAATCACATGCTACTCAATGTGATACTCACTGAGGGCGACAGTGACATTAGCCTTCCTAGTGATGTCCAGAGGAAAAGGTGCCCAGGCATACCTGGCCTGGACTTTGAGGAAGCTTTTTTTGCTGTGGAAATAGCATCCAGCTTCTAGGCGTATGGTTTATGAGCCTGAAGCACGAGGAATTGTAGGCCACTCTGCCCTGCCTCCCGCTCCCTACCAACTCCCCACCAGCCCTCTTCTTTCTTCATCCCCTACCTTTCAGCCATCTGTTAGATCTTAGCTCCAGGATCACTGCGTCCAAGCCTTCCCCAGGTCCCGTCCACTGCAGTCCCCCCCACTGCATGGGGGTGGGTGCCTCTGATACTCCCTGGTCTTCACACAGTAGGTGCGCAGGGAGGAGGGTGCCAGTCACAAGGACGTGTGTGATCCCCTTATTTCTCATTGCATTGGAAAGTGAGACACTGATATTCTGTCATATATATCCGTTTCTGGGCACTTGGTAAACATGAGTCCTGACAGAGGTCAGCTTTTGCCAGGTTCTACCCAGTTTCCTCGGCAGCCTCCCTCAAACAAAATCTCTCCATCTGCATCCCTTTCTGACCCCAGTCTTTGCTTTTGAAGCATTCTCACGTGGGAGGAAAAATGATTCGAGACTCAACCCGAAGGCTCTATACTGAAAGAAATAAGCAAATGAATGATAAAAAGCAGCTTGCATGAAGGCTGCATTCATTGGCGTTGCCTGGTGTTAGGTTTTTATTCAATTTAGTATCGGTGTAGTAGCTGTTGGCTAGTGAGTGTTATAATCTAAATCTATTCTATATAGAATCTGCAAAGAATTTCACCTACAATAAAAAGCAGCTTGTCTTACTGGTTTCATCCCAGGAAACCTATTTTCACCTTAGATGAAATATCATGCAGAGCTTTACTTTCCCCTTTTTTCCAGAAGCCTCGGGGTTTAGTGAAATTGAAACTTAAAGCCAGATAGGAAAGGAGCCCTCACTGCTGTCTGGGGAGGGTGGGGTCCGAGGGGGGCCGGGTTTTCCACTCCAGGCCAAGCTGTTGTCTCTTTGTTGCCTTTTAGCTTCCATATTGATCAGCTGACACAAAGGATGGAATAAAGAAGTAGTAGAAGTTTGGCGGCCATTTGAAAACTTCACACCGTCTTCGTTTCGAGAATGACCTTGGTTGTAGTTACTGTAAGTTGTAATTATGATTTGAATGATTCCTACATTTTCATTATTTCATGTTCTCATTGTTGCACGTCATCAATTGTACATTTTCAATATTCCAGACCCTGTGCTAAACCCTTGCTGTGCATTCATCCCATGTAGTCCTTATGGTGACCCTGTAAGTTCGGCACTCATGACATTGTTTCATAAGACTTAGAGACATTAAATGACTTGTTGAAACTCACAGAAAGGAATTGGCAGTCCTATGACTTAACCCATGTCCATTTGATTTAAAAGTTCAGATTCTTTCCCATTGTGGTGGTTTTCCCCAAAGCAGGTGAAGTGTCACTTGGTAAGCACTGGTCATTCCTACTCCGGTGACTACTGACACCCACCTGCCCCAGGTTGTAGAGTTTGTTGTGGTTTCTGTAGCTTTTTGAGGCCACAGCCTCCAAATTTGCCAGGCATACCACATCTGATGGACCAGTGCTGTAAGAGAGCCCTGGCCAAAGGTCAGAGTTATATAACAGGGATGCTTCCCAGTTAACACGAGAGATAAGAAGTGTTCCAAATGAACTGGGGACAGACGCATGGTCTATCTGTTTTCCAGGTTAAGGGTTTTGCGCACTTTTAAGGAAGAAATACATGTGAGAGAGTGTGTCAGGTTCAGGGTGAAATAGAGTAGTTAGCACTCACAGAAGGCCAACCATTTGTGTACAGTAGAGATGAAACAGGTAGCATTTAGTGAAAAAGAAATCCAATCACATGAAATCAGTATGCGTGACTTCTGTCTTTTATTCAATAACGATTTATTGAATATTTCCTTTGTGGAAGCCTGTCCTAGATGCTGGGAATTGCTTGCTCTATTTGAGTTTCCATTAAGGTGCTCAGATCATAATGTAATAAAGACAATTGGTGAGGACCAGAAGGTGATATGGGGTGTAAGTCAGCTTCCCCGGAGCCAAGTACAAAGCCTCCCTTTTTGACACGGGTTCCTGCAGGGGGACAGGCCATGCTGTGAACCAGCAACATCTTCAGGAGTGTGGGCCTTCAGAGGACCCCCTGTGCATCAGATAAGAGGGCGTTGCCAGCACACAATTCTGCCTTCAGAATAAGGATATGGGAGAAGAAAAAAACATTGTTGAGTAACATTCAGCTTTTTATTGAACGTTATCCCAAGGTGCTTTTCGTATGTCTTGAAGAAAGCACCTGTGATCTAAGGCAATAGGATGGAAATAGAATATTCTCTGAATTTGTTTCCTTTTTTGTTCTTCTAAAACAGAACCTTGTAGATACGGTCAATTTTGAAGTTCAGTGCTCCTTCTTCTCAGGTTTGTATGGCTTTAAGATACACACATCCTCCCTCCACACACCAGTACACTCCGTGGTCCACTCCTTCTTGTCAAACTCCTGAGAGGATTTGCCTAGTATGAAATACGTGATGTGATTGTTAACATGTTATTTAAGACTGACTGTGTGCCAGGCCCTGTACTGAGTGTCATGCAGGGCGGCAGGCGGGGTCTCAGCTCCTGCTCCCCACGTAAGAACGCATGATAGGGTGAGGCCGAAAAGGAACACCCACGGAGCCATGGATAGGGGAGTCATACCACTATATTCTCGCTGGCGGCTGGGTTGGAGACACAAGAAGCAGGAGCCACACGATTTGCAAACAGCTGTCCACTTCTCTCTGCCAACCAACCTCACTTGCTAGCTGCAATCCGCTCTTGCTAGCTCAGCCACCATCTTCTTGCTAGCACCGTTTGCTGCTAGCATAGCCACGGCAGTTATATTAGGGGCCAGTGGCTCACTGGTTACAGCTGACAGCCAACCGGCCACAGCTAATGGCCATCCAATCACAGTTGATGGCCATTTACTACTTGAGCCAGCACCTTTCCACGTGATGCCGAGAGCCTGGAAACTGCACTCCTGGCTCTGTCCCCACACCTACTAAAGCAGGAAAACACACACACACACACACACACACACACACACACACACACACACGTACATTTATTTATTTATGTATTTATGTATTTATTTATTTATTTATTTATTCATTCATTCATTCATTCATTCATTATCAGTTTTTCAAAGTCCCCCAGGTGCCTCTTGTGCAGCCAGGGTTGAGAATCCTTGGACAGGGGACTCCCTGCCCCTGCTCCTCAGAGGCCGCCCAACTCACTTCCCTGGGAGCACCCAGGGTGAGAGTATCTAAGCACATCTTTAGCTCCTGCCTTCTTCTCAGTCTCATTGGGTCTGGGCTGGCCAGGGAGGACGAGCGCATGGACCTGAGCAGGTGGCCAGACCCAGGCTGAAGCTGGGCATATCCTGAGCCCCCAGTGCCTGGCTGCAGCCTCTACTCTTCCCTCCTGACCTACTTAGTAAGCGACTCAGAACTGGAGGACACCAGAAATGGTCAGCACAAGCCAAACACTGTGCAGATGGGAAGCACAGGACACACTCCAGCCACGTGGGATTTCTCACTGTCCTGGAACAGCACTCATTGTCTCGGCCGTGGGCGTTTGCTTGCACTGCCCTCTCAGACAGAAATGCCCTCTGATGCCAGCACCCTCCCCCTGGAGTGGAGTCTGCTCCTTTTTGAAGGCTAAGTGCTGTGCCTTCCTCCCTGCCCCTCCGCTCCCCAGACAGGGCGACTCCCTCCCTCCTGGTGGCTCCCACCAGCAGGAATATGTCCTCAGCCTTAAGGGGGCAGGCACTTCATGCCTTGTGCCGCCTGGGGAGGCATCTGCGTGCCTACCTGACGGGGAGTCCTCAAGGGCAGCGCTTGTCTTATCCTCGTTCATCACAGTACCCCCAGACCTCACAGGACTGACTGGCAAGTAGAAGGGCCCGGGCCTTGGAGTCCGACAGAACCGTGTCCAATCCCAGCTCCGATTGAATATGGCTGAGTACATGGGAATGCAGACAGCCTTTGGCTACCAGCGGCACAGGTTAGAAATGCAGAATCCCAGGCCCCCCCCACACACACCAGAATCTAGTACATTTAGCAAGATGTGCAGGTGGCTCACATGCACACTGAAGTTTGAGAAGCATCAGTAGCCTCCTCCACCCTCAGCTTCCTCAGCTGTGAAGTGGGAATAGTAACTGCTTATATACAGGGTTGTTGTGAGGCTTGAATAAATACTCGGTGCACTGCAGGACGGAGCACATAGGAGACACTTTTATTGCTTCTGTTCAATAAATGTTGCCCTGGTGGGGGCAGGAGTCCATTGTTCCCGATATGAAGGGCTCTGGGTCTGCCCGTGAGCACTGGGCACTGTCGTGGGGCAGGCTTAGCAGCCCTTCAGTTGGGGGGAGGTGAATGGGGGAGCAGAGAAGACAGTCCCACCGGGGCTGAGGTTTGAATAGGGCCTGTGGTCTCTGCTCTGCTTTTAAGGGGCCTCGATCCCTGTGAAGGACCACTGTGCACTAACCTGTGATGTTCTGCGTGCTGAGCCAGCTTCTGCTGAGCCAGCCCCCAGGGAAGCTGGTTCTCTCTCACTTTGCCAAGTCCATTATCTGAACCGAGTGAAATCTCCTGTAGGATCTGAGAGAGCTGCATGCAATTTATTCACGATCGAGCTGCAGACAGGAAAATATGACGATTTGGATCGGGCATCTTTTTATTAATTAGACATTAATACTGACTAAAAACTCCATAATAATTCTATAGGAAATATACCACATCACCACACATTTATGTTGACTTCTTTTGCGTCCACCATTTCATTTTTTATTGATTTATTTAGATCCGTTTTATATTGATTTGATATTTAAGAATCAAGACGAGCTTGCACAGGGATCAATTTGGGGGAAGATTGTTAGTGTTTTGAAATGCAGCTGGAGAATGCTGCTCCCTGTAGTGATGTCTTTTCCTCCTGGAATTTCCTGACTCAGCTGCTGCTGGAGAGAGAGAGGCCATGTGTCCGCCTGGCCCTCAAGCCACCCCTCTCTGGGGTAGGGACAGGACAGGCATCTCTGTGGTTACCCACATTCTGCTCTCATCAGGTCCTGTCAGCCCATCGGGGCAGATAACCAAGGGGACTGACATTAATTCAATGACACCAGCTTCAGTTTCTAACCTTGAAACCTCGCTGTCAGACAGATTAGATCAAGTTTCCTCCTCAGTCCAATCCCTGGATCCCTGGGACCTGGTGGAAAGGCTTTACCCAGAGCCAACAGAAGCCCCTGGGGAAATGCAGGTGCTACCCGCAGAAGACATGTGAGTCTTTCAGTGACACGGCCTGAGGTTGGCTCGGGCCAAGATTGAGAATTGGAGGTTCTGGGCAGCCAGCTGGCATCGCTGGCAGGGCTAGGAGCCAGTTGGAGCCAGGCTGGATTCTAATCACACAGCATAGAGTCAGGACACTTAACACAAATTGGACTTGCCAGTAAGGGGGCAGGCCAGGGAGCAGGAAGCCAGTAGGCATAGCCCCAGGAGCATCTAAGTACGAGGATTTACCTTCCAGGACCTTAGACTCAAGTGGAAGAGATGAGACTCCCAGCTACAAAGCGTTCAGATACGTGCAGTTGTTGCCAGAGCGAGTCAGCACCCGGCCCAGCCTTCGCTCTCAGATCAGAGCTTGGAAGGAGGGGAGTGAATGAAACCAGAAGGCTGAGTGGCGCCTTCTCATGTGTACACACCATTCGGGGGCGGGGGGTAACTGACATACAGTAAACTGCACATACCTACAATGCACCGTTTGATTTGTTTTGTCATCTGTATATACCTGTGACATCAACACCGCAAACAAGGTAATGAAAATATCCAACTCCCTCAGAAATTTCCTTGTGTCTCCGTAAATCCTTCCTTCCGTCCCCCTTGCTCCCCCAACCCCCAGACAACCATTGACCAGCTCTCTGTCACTATGAATAGTTGGCATTTTCTAGGACTTTACATAAGCGGAATCAATCATATAATACATACTGTGTTTCCCTGAAAATAAGACCTAGCTGGACAATCAGCTCTAATGCATCTTTTGGAGCAAAAATTAATATAAGACCAGGTATTATATTATATTATATTATATTATATTATATTATATTATATTAATCATACCTGGTATTATATTATATATTATATTATATTATATTATATTATATTATATTAATATCATACCTGGTATTATATTATACATTATATTATATTATTTTATATTATATTATATTATATTATACCCGGTCTTATAGTAAAATAAGACTGCATCTTATATTAATTTTTGCTCCAAAAGACGCATTGGAGCTGATTGTCCAGCTAGGTTATTTTGGGGAAACACGGTAGCCTGTTTTGTCAGACTTCTTTCATTTAGCGTAATGGTTGTGAGATTCGTTGCTGTTATTGTGTGAAGCAGCAGCTCGTTGTACCCACTGTGCACCTCAGTCTGCTTATCCATCACCTCATGATGGACATTTGAGCTATTTGCAGTTCTTGGCTATTAAAAATAAAGCTGCAATAAACATTCATATACAAGTCTTTGTATGGACATATCTTTCACTTACCTTGGCAAATACTTAGGGGTGTAATGACTGCATCATATGATACACGTATATTTACCTTTGTAAGAAACTGCCAGACTGTTTGTCAGAGTGGTTTTATGCATGCAATACTTAGGTTATACTTAGAGTAAAAAAAATTTCTTTATCTGACTTTAAGATGAACAGGGTGCCCTGTGCTTTATCTGGCAACCCTATCCACAAATAAAAGCCCGAGGTCAGACTATGCTCTCCTAGATCAGGCATTGGCTACCTTGTTTGTGCAGGCCCAGAGAGTAAACATTGTAGGCTTTACAAGTGATGCAGTTTCATTTACTGAGCCATGCCATTGTATTGTGATGGTAGCCATATGAATATGTCATATGTAAATGAATGAACCTGCCTGTGTTCTACTAAATTTTATTTATAAAAACAGGAGGCAAGCTGGATTTGGCCCACAGGACAACCCCTGCCTTGGATCACTGATTCTCAAAGTGTGGTTCCAGGATCAGCAGCGTGATTATCACTGGGGAACTTGGTAGAAAAGCGCATTGTCTACCTCAGACCTGCCGAATCAGAAGCTCTAGGGATGGGACTCAGCCTCCCCTAGATGTACACTAGGGTTAGAGAACCACTGTTCTAGAGTCTTCGTTCCCGCATGTGGATGGTCATCAGAATCACCTGGGGCACTTTCAAATACAGACACTGAGCCCTACCAGACCCTCTGAATCAGAAATTCAGTGCAGGAGTGCAGAGTGAGGGTGGGAAAGTTGAATGTGTGCGTTCAAGGTCTGACAATGAAGTTCACGAACTTGTTGCAATGGTGTTGCTAACCTTTTTTGTTACCAGAGGGATTATTCATGATGAATTTGTACCAACTGGACAGTTAACCAAGTTTACTATTTGGAAGTGCTGAAAAGTACATGAAAAGGTTAGCCGGCCTGAACTTTCCGCCAACAATTCATGGCTCTTGCGTCACAACAATGCACTAACTCACACGGCTTTATCTGTGAGGGAGTTTTTAGCCAGTAAACAAATAAGTGTATTGGAACACCCTCCCTACTCACCTGATCTGGCCCCCAATGACTTCTTTCTTTACCCAAAGATAAAAGAATTATTGAAAGGAAGACATTTTGATGACATTCAGGACATCAAGGGTAAAAAGACAACAGCTCTGAGGGCCATTCCAGAAAAAGAGTTCCAAAATTGCTTTGAAGGGTGGACTAGGCGCTGGCATCGGTGCATAGCTTCCTAAGGGGAGTACATAGAAGGGGACCATAGTAATATTCAGCAATGAGGTATGTAGCACTTTTTCTAGGATGAGTTCACGAACTTAATTGTTGGACCTCGTACGTCTTTATATTTCCACAAGTTGTTCCTGTCTCAGCCATGGTGAGAACATTTACAGTGAGTGAATATTAGAACCAGGACCTCGCTCATGTTTAAGATTTTGAAGCGTGAAAGTAAAAAGAGTTAATCTCCCCAAATTAAGGGACCTGCCGTGTCCTGAATTACCACGTTATAAAAATGTGCATAACGGTGGAATTAGGTTCACATTAAGAATATAAAAACAATGACATCCTTTATTCAAAGATCTCTTTTCTTTGCCCAGAAGCATTTAATAAATTCCATTAACCACATTCCTGCGAAGGGGTCTCCGTAGGCAGAGGGGTTAGACTAATGCTCGCTCCTCCTCCTCTCCCACAGGGCAAGAAAACTAATATAAAGTAATTCATACAGGGTCATGCGCTACAGTTCTATACTACAAAGGATATTATTCTACACAAAGAGAAATAATTAAACCAGCCAGCCGTATTTCCTTTTGGCTAATGCCCCCTCTTTAACCTCCCAAATATTTCCCACCCTGAGAAACAACAGACGTGTCAAAATGTTACAAGCATACGAAGGAAAACTGAAAATTCATTAAATGCCTGTTTTCTCATGAAACAGCTTCAATTAAGGTCTTAGACTCTATTATTAATATTTCTGCCTTATAGTTATTGACTTGTTCTATTTCATTAAAAACAAGTGATCAAAGGGCTTTGGGCTTAGGTTTTTTTTATCTTTTCTCCCCCTCAAAAGTAGTGTTATTAATTAGTTGACAAAATGAAAATCCTTTTATAGTAGGAGATGGCTAATGGGATTCAGGAAGAAGTTCCTGGGGCCGCCCCAAAAGAAGATAAAACGTAAATAAATTTCTGAACACCAGGGAAAATAGCAGCTTCCCTGTCTGCCTTCTTAAATTTTACTTTGAACACTCCATGAGTTTGAACAGGCAACTTAAAACACAGGACCTCGGGCCCAAGTTAATTAAGCAACTCTGATCAGTAGCTCAGGTGGGGAGGAGTAAGGCCCAGGGACTGGAAACCAGTGTGGCAGTGTCTCCTCAAGGCCAAGGGACTGGAAACCAGTGTGGCAGTGTCTCCTCAAGGCCAAGGGACTGGAAACCAGTGTGGCAGTGTCTCCTCAAGGCCAAGGGACTGGAAACCAGTGTGGCAGTGTCTCCTCAAGGCCCAGAGACTGGAAACCAGTGTGACAGTGTCTCCTCAAGGCCCAGAGACTGGAAACCAGTGTGGCAGTGTCTCCTCAAGGCCAAGGGACTGGAAACCAGTGTGGCAGTGTCTCCTCAAGGCCAAGGGACTGGAAACCAGTGTGGCAGTATCTTCTCAAGGCCCAGAGACTGGAAACCAGTGTGACAGTATCTCCTCAAGGCCAAGGGACTGGAAACCAGTGTGACAGTATCTCCTCAAGGCCCAGAGACTGGAAACCAGTGTGACAGTGTCTCCTCAAGGCCCAGAGACTGGAAACCAGTGTGGCAGTGTCTCCTCAAGGCCAAGGGACTGGAAACCAGTGTGGCAGTGTCTCCTCAAGGCCAAGGGACTGGAAACCAGTGTGGCAGTATCTCCTCAAGGCCAAGGGACTGGAAACCAGTGTGACAGTATCTCCTCAAGGCCCAGAGACTGGAAACCAGTGTGACAGTATCTCCTCAAGGCCCAGAGACTGGAAACCAGTGTGGCAGTTTCTCCTCAAGGCCAAGGGACTGGAAACCAGTGTGGCAGTTTCTCCTCAAGAGTCACTAGTGCTTCATGACTTTCAGATCAAAAGGGGAAGAGGGATGACGCTTCTTCCAAACAACTGCAAATTAGCGTCTCTTTGGAAACATCTCTTACGGATGATTTTTCTCTTGAAAATTCAATGATGATGAGGGGATGGAAATTTTGAAATATGTATGTATGTATATATCATTAGAAGAAGAAAACGAAACATGAATGCCCATGGAGAAAAGGTGCTCACTTTTGCAAATGAAGGTGGTAATTGTGAATCTCTCCCAGTAGGTATTTCTGAGAAATTTTTCCTATCATGGAGATATTCCCACTTACTATCTCCCACAGTGGGTTGGCCAGGTTTAGTGCAGCCGTCTTTGAGTAGCTGATCTGCTTAAAACTAAACCTAGCATCTGGCAAAGGCCCAGTACATAGGACACAATCAATATTTGTGAACAAATGATTAAAATGTTGACCAGGGTTTCATTCTCAGAGTCTATTATGCATTGTGTATACTTGGTTCTAAGTGCTTTACATATTTGAAATGATTCATTACTCATAAGAACCCTTTGAGGGAGATGTCATTTTCCTGAATTAATAGATAAGCAAATTTAAGATCAGAAAAGGTAAGTAATTTATTTGCCTTAAAGTGACACAGCTGATTAGTAAACAGGAAGAGATTTGAATTCAGATTCATTCAGTTTTAAAGTCTTGTCCACCACACATTTCTTCCTCTGTTCAATTTCTGTACAACTGGGTAGATAACTGAGTAGTTATTAATAATTATAAATAATAAATATAATAATTTTAAAATGCATGTTTTTATTAACTTGCATTTATCCCAGTGCATTTTCTTCCGACTTCAACAGAATGTAGTCATTGTAAACTACTTCTAAAATGTTAGGTTCGAAATAATCAAAATCGACTATGGTAAGACCTCGTATACTTGAGTGCTGGTATTTAATTACTTTTCACTAGAGAAATGTAAACTGTCTCTGAGTGGTGAACACACAATGGGATTTATAGATGATGTAATACAGAATTGTACACCTGAAATCTATGTAATTTTACTAACAATTGTCACCCCAATAAATTAAAAAAAAAAAAAAAAAGAAAGAAATGTAAACTGTCTTCTACCCAGTTCTCTTGGGGTCTAGAGACAGACTAGTTGTCAAGACCATGCCTCCGAGGTGAGACAAATCCAGACTCCCCAACTTGCAAACTACATAATTTAGGAGCAGTCTTAATCTCCCTATCAATGAAATAGAGATCATAATGGCATCTATTTTATAGGGTTGTTGGGGATAATAATATAAGAAAAACACTGGTCTATTTCTAGTACATCATAGGCATTCAGTGAATTTTATTTTCCCTTTCAGCTTTCCTTTTTATTTTGTTTGTCACTATTTCTTAGTTCCTGTTTGATAAACATGACAGGAAAATACACTCTGCTTATAGATAAAGTTCAAACACTGTCCCACTATACATACATATACTTGTATTTGTATATTTTTGTGTGTGTATGTGTAAATGAAATGTTTCTTTAGCTTTGTGGCATATCAAAAATGCTGTTATCTAAATCCTTTCTGCCATTATTTTGAGTGGAGAATCTCTCTCCAAATATGTCCTCTTATAGTGTTTCAGTCAGCAAGATAAATAGACCAACGAGACCACAGCCAGGACCGAAACAAAACAAAACAAAACAAAACACCAGGGAAGGCAGTAGACATCAGTCAGAAATAGAAAGAAGGAATCTTGTTCATCTGAGAGTCCCTAAAGTCTCCTTGAAGATTCTTTCAAAAAAGAATAAAAAGCACCTTTTTCATTACGATTTCAGGAGAAACTCCCATGCCCCTCTCAGCCAGGTACAGAACCAGCAGATACCCCCAGGGCATCGCCAAGGCCACTGGGGGACCACCACTGACAGGTGAGCCAGACCTTGAGGTTCTCGTGTGCTGGGGAGCTCTCCACCCACTCCCTGGCCACTGCCCAGCAGCACCTGCCCCTCACAGACACGGGGCAGCTCAGCTCTGTGTAGAAGCGGCATAAAGATCCAGCAAGGCATGTGGAACTACCCGGCCTGTGTTCAGGGCTTCTCCCTTGGTCTTCTCCCCATTGCCCAAGCGACTTCACTCGCCTCCATGGAACCTTTCCAGCAAGGCATCCGCCTGTTTCTTAGTAGGAGGCCAAAGGGAGGTTTTGAGCTTGCAGTAGTAAGATTTTTTTGGAGAGTCCGGGAGAGGTGACAGCAGTGAGCAGCCCTCACTGTGAGTCTTCAGTATCATCTTTGTATTTTCACGTATGACAGCTACCATGTATTGGGCGTTGGCAGATGGGGCTTCCAGCACTTTTTATACATTATCAAATTCGACCTTAATAGCAATCATCTTCATTCTATGCATGAATAAAGAGGCTTAGAGAGGTCGGGGTCCTTTCCCAGGGACATACAGCCCATAATGGGTACAGCTGGGGTTCACCCCTAGGCCTGTGGTTGCTTCCTTTTTTCTGAAAGGGTAAACACTGAGTCCTAAAGAGGAAAGCAGAGGTGGACACTTAGTGGTCCCTCCTGCAAGTGGCCCATGGCTGCTCCATAAAGTTCTTCCTGGCTTCACATTTCCGCTCCCATGCAGGTTGCTGGATTTGAGCACTTGAAGGCAAGATTGCTGCTCTGTGCCACCCTCATTCCTGAGTATGGTTGGTGTGCATTGTGTGGACCTACGTGAAGCATTACATAACGTCTCACCTAGCGGTTGTGTGGGTTGCACGCGGAAGCTTGCATCCCATCGTGAGAAAGGGAAATGCTGATGTGCTCAGGCCCATTGTTTTGTAAGGTGGAATGCCTGGACAAAGGTGAAAATAGAATGGTGGGGCTTCTTCCCTGAGGTAGCGAGAAAGGGAACAAAAGCAAATTCAAAGTGACAAGGGGCCACCACCACACAGGGTTTACTTTTGAGGAAATCTCTCTCATTTCTGATCATTATCGAGCCACCTTAACATGTAACTTTCCATCCCTGAAACAGAAGTGAAAGAGCAGCACCTCTTGAGGCATGGACTGTTGAGATGGGCAATGCAACAACAGGAGAAAAGGATTCTGCCACGTCTTTGGTATGAACCTCAGGACTCCTCTAGAGGCTGTGGAATCTCTTGAACAGGTTGGTCAAGTCTCCTCAGAATTACCCCCAGCTGGTGAAGGCAGCCTTGGGCAGCAGAGGGCATGGACCAGGGGAGGCACCTAGCAGATAGCACTTAAGGGTAGATGAAAAACTAAAGCGAATGCTATTCTGTAACATTTAAGAAGTGTTTAAAAGAGCCACCACAGGTAACTCCTGGACTCAGGAATCTCCTAAGGAATCTCCACCCAGGCTAATGGTGCGGGCAGAGCAGGTTGGAATTCCCTTGTCTCTTCTGTAAAGTGTGCACCTTCATGCTTGCCATGCTCCATCATGCGTTAGGAGACTCTCAGCGTGACAGCGCTCTCCTGGAGCTCTGCCTCCTCACTATGGAGCACAGGGACTCAAGGGATGTGACGTTGCTTGTTGAGCTGAGTTGAATTGAACCGATTAAGTCCATTAGTCCCCTTCTTGCTATGGGACTCCCCACCTAGCCTGGATTCCCAGACCTAATAAATCATTAGTACTAAGAAGATGTCCTAGATGCCCCTGGTGTGTCCATTACTGGGGGAGAGGGGACCACGCTGTACCCTGCCCATACACACAGCCTTGAGCTCCAGTGGGTGACAAAGGCTTCTGGCCATTACCCACCCAGGACATGATGCCTTTTCTGAAATTCCTTTGACAAGGTCCCTCTATATGTGGATTCTACCATCTGTTTGGTGTCTGCAACGCTCCACTGATGTCCCACCACAGGCAGGCCTGGCTGGGTGAGGAGTGGGGATTTCTGACTAACATTAAACAAACAGAAGATTCTGTCCTAGGTGCATGACATGCTTCCTCAGTGGCCTCACTGCAAAGCTGAAGCTACATGATATTTCTCAACGGCAGTTGTCCAGATGAGAACTTGTCACTAGAGGACAGAGGTGCTGACATGGCATCATTCCCCAGGCCCCTCAATTCAGTCCTTGACAGTCCTTTCCCTGTCTCTGCCTCTGTGTGGCCTCTTTGGAAGAGGCTAAAAGAACTGATAAAGAGGGAGTGGGAGGGGATCCTTTCTAGCTGTGCCAAACTGACGCTTTTCTGATTACCCTTGTACTGAGTTTGAGAACCTGGAATAGAGAAGCTCAGTTTGCGTTGCTTTGTTCAGTTCTGCCAGCGCCATTTACCATCCTGCTTTGTGGGGACCACATGGACCTCAGTTACCTCAAAGGCAGTAGAAGAAGAGTGAAAGATGGCAAAACTTACCAAAAAACCCCTGAGTTTGGAAATACTGAATTAAGATTTGTTTGAAAGCATGATGTTAATACGTGTACCCCCACATGTATGCTGAGGATGTGTAGGTGCATGTAGGCTGCAGGCACAGGTGTGGAATATGGTTGTGGGGTCATCATCTTGTGACTCCCTATGTACCCGCCATGTCCAAGCCAGGGGCTTAGCCTCAAGTAGCAATTCACAGTCACCTGAGTATGTGTCAAATAAGTGAAGAGCATCTCTGACGTGGTGAGGGGAAGCAAGAGTGGATTTGAGGCTTGAAGGATGGGAGATCAGATAATGTAAAGAAGCATCGGGCAAGGCAGGCAGGGGCGGAGTTGGCGCAAAGGCACAGGGACTGGGCACAGAGGCTGAGACAGTGATGGGCCCTGGAGTGACTGACTGTCCAGTGGGCCTGGGTCCTGGCTACCTGAGTGCTGTCTTGATTTTATAGAATCCCAGAGAGTGCACTGGAGGGAGCTTCAGTAGTAAGAACGCCACCCCACCTGTGCTGGGATGCGTGAGAAGCCAGGCTCTGGAGCCAGACAGACACCACGTGGGCACCTGGCCCAGCCACCTAAGAGGCTGTGAAACTGCACACCCACTCCCTCTCTCCAGGCCTCCTTTCCTTTCCATAAAACAAGGCAGGTGACTGATTCTGTCTCAAAGCACATTTGTGAGAATTAAATGAGGTGACACATGTAAAGTATTTCACGGTGTGCCTGGTAATGGCTCAATAACTGGTTCTCACTAGTAATTTACTGACAGGGCAACGAAGGCTGAGAGAAGTTAAATGGCGCGACAAGGATACACAAATGAGAGGCTGTGTCGGGACTCAAACCCAGCACTCCTGAGAGCCAGCCGAGTGCTGCATCTCTGAGGAGCAAAATGATTTGTGGTGGGAAGTGAAGCTGCACAAATGTAAGAGGCAGGCTTTGGTGTCAAGGGCGCCCGCCGTCAGGAATGTGACCGGGTCCATTACGTAATCTCTGTGGGCTTCATTTTCCTCACTGTCAGGTGCAGGGGCTGTCACCTGCCTCAGGAGACTGTTAGGATTAAATGAGGTAACACGTGGGAGAGCTTAACAGGCAGCCAGACACACACTTAAGTGCTGGGTACATGGACTACTTATTAGTCTGTCTTCGGACAAGCAGACAATCACTCTGGCCCCAGGTGCGACATTTGTGTGAAAAACGGGGTCTCAAATTTACTATTTGACAGAAGTCTGCTTCGCAGCATAATGGGAGACAGAATCCACAAAGGTGGCAAAACTAAATGAGCTGGTCCACTGCCTGAGAGGTCTTCGACCTTGTACACTCCGCCAAGGAAACACCTGTCTCTTGGAGACGGCAGAGCTTTCCTGAAGAAGGGTTCCAAAGCTGCTGCTCAGGCCCACCGGAGCCTGTGTGCCAGCCGAGTCCTTGAGATTTACACAGTGGAGGAAGGGTCGCTGTCCCACGGTGCAGCTGCTGCCCGCTGCTCTGGGCCTGCCACGGTATGTCCCCTCCCCCCCCACCCCTTTTCATTTTTGCTGATACTGGGGAAGAAGCCAAGTCTGCCCAACACACATTTATTGAGCGTGTTCTGTGTGCCACGTGCTGCGCTTACCCAGACACACCTGCTCCCCCAGCTGAGGGCATCAGGTATTGAGCGTCCATAGCCTCCTCAGGTCACCAGTCTGGATCATGAGGGATTATTAACTGTTTTATTAACATTAATGACAGCTCCTTAATACAGATCTAAAATGTGGCAGGTGATGAGCTAAAACACTTTCTATGTGTCATTTCAATGAGTTGTCCCGATGACCTAGCAAAGTCGGACCTACAGTTATGTGTGAGGCTCACAGAGGCGAGATGGTTTAAGGCCCGAGAGTTAGCAGGTGGTGGAAGTGGGTGTGAGCTGAGGCTCCAGTCCACGTGGTTCGCTGGGTCAGCAAATGTCAGTGAGCAGGGTGTCAAACTGAGGGTGAGGAGTGGGGTCTGCCCGTGGCTCAGAATCTGGGCAACATCAGCACTGAAGTGTTGATACCACGTGACTTTCTAGAATGGGGCAACGGCAGGTAACAGAAGAGGGAGGAACCTGGGAGTGCAGCTCTCGCTCCAGGAACTCCCTGCAGCTTTGGGATCAGACAAACCTCTGTTCTGTTGCTTCCTGGCCCGGGGACAGTGGGCAGGTCCCTTAACTTCCGTGAGCCTTGGTTTGCTTCTCTGTGGAAGGAGATGATGTAACCTGCAGCTTGAAGTGCATCAGAGAGGATTAAATGAGGAAGCACGGCTCTGCCACATCGTAAGAGCTCAATGGGAATTCACCAGACCATCCCCTCTTAATTCAAAGGACCCTGGCTACCTTCCGAGCCCAGACGACTGTCATCATTCACGCTGGCCTCCCCCCTCGCATTGGACAGAGACGTGATCCACTCATTTCATATCATAATGCTGGCTCTGGTGCCAGAATGCCTAGGTTCAAATCCCATCTCTGCCACTTACTACCTGTGTGATCTTGAGCAAGTTACTTGGGTTCTCTGAGCCTTGTTCTCTTTATCTGTAAAAAAAGGGATAGTAATGGTCCCTACACAATAGGGCCGATGTGCAGATTAAAGAGATCATCTATTTAAAGACATTGGCAAAGGGTCTAGCACATAGTGAGCACCCAATAAACATTAAACATAAAAAAAAAATAGCTATAAACTGGTATTTAGGCAGCATTGCCTGTGTGTCAGGCCCAGCACTAGATGCCAGGGATACTGTGGTAAATGGAAGTGACCTGGTCCCGGGCCCCCTGAAGGTCACAGAATCCAGTGAGGAAGGCCCATAAACCAGTAAACCAAGAAATAAATGTAACGTTACAGAGTGTGAGACAGTACGGGGAAGGAACGAGCATGGTTTGCTGGTAGAGGTAGCAGGTGAGACCTACTTAGTGGAGGTCAAGGAAGGTGGTGAAGTCTGGAAAATTCTGCACACTCTAGTTCCCCTCTTAGAAATTCATAATGTTCATTAACATATTAAAGACTGAAAAGTCTTCAGAAAGAAGTGAAGAAATCTATTTAATTTTGTTTAACCTAGGTTTTTCCAAATTGTTCTAACTGCAGACTATTTTTCCTTGTAGAAGACCTTTTAATCATCTTTTAAAAATGAGTGTTCTGCTAAACACATTTCAGAGACTGAACTAAGCTAATATTTCTCTGTAATTAGCTGTTTCTGGCAGCCCCAGGCAGGACTCTTTCATTTCGTTATTCTTCAGACTATAATGACAATATCACTGGTGAAAAATGTGCCTGCAGGTGTCACATTCATCCTGGGTTTCTTCAGGGCTATTGATTCCTTCCCTCTCTCTGACTTCTTTCTTGGTACTTTTTTTATGTCTCTTTGTTAGCAAACTAGTTTTTCACTCTGTCTTTTTGCAGAGGGGTACAAAAGATCCCTTTCAAGGGGCAATGAATTCATGCGAGTTAGGCAGCGGGCATCACAGCGTGCAGTCTTGACAGCACTTTCCCAGAGCCAGCTTGAAGCCTCTGTACCGGTGTGGTGCTCTCACATGTCCTGTGTAGAATTCAGAAGTGACAATGAGGCTGCCATGCCAGCTGGCAGAGAGGTCTTGCGCATTCCCTGGTCAGCACCAGCAGGTAAGAGGAGGGAGAAGGGACACAGCTGTAAACCTGTGTCACTCTGCAGAATAAATGACGCTAACCCATTGCCACTAAATACCAGAGCAGAGAACAGAGCAGGCAAAGGATGACCTTGAGGCACAAGAAAATGGCTTTGCGTGCACAGTGTTCCGTACTTCAAACTTGAGAGGGAGCCAGGAATCCTACCATTGTGTCTGCCAGGACTTAATAAAATACACATATTTCCTGAAATTGCAAGTATTTCACAAACTTGGGCGTCAGATGGACCTGCATTTGTATCCTGACTCTGGCATCGCACTAACTCTGTGAACTTACTTGTCCTCTCTAAGCCTCAGTTTCCTCATCCATAAAATGAGGATATTGCACAAACCTCATAGGAGTATTCGTTTGCGGGATGGTGGCCATAGTACGATGGCAGGTGCTTGGTAGGATATTTTCAAATGTCATTTTGCCCCCCTGCTCCTTGTGAGTTACGGTCAGCTGTCCACACCATAGGGTGAGTGGCAATTCACTAGATTCATCCTATGAGAGAGCTGGGGTCTTGGGGACAATGGTGAAGAATGGGGAAAAGGATGGGAAAGTTACAGGGACATTCAGAAATATCTAGAACATGGGGTCCCCAGGGCCTGCGCGCCACTAGCTGCAGCCAATGAAGTGTGGGGCCTTGGAGGCAGTGGGAAGTGAAGAAATGCAGAAAAGGGCACTCACAGAAGGGCCCCAGGGGGCACTTTGGCTCCTAGACGTCACTGTCCAGTGCAGGACGTGGGCCTGCAATGCACAGTGAGAGCCAGAGTGTCCTGTGACTGGCAGTGACATTCTGCTTTGTGTCCCATGTGGCCACCTTGTCAACAGGAATTCTCTGTCGTTCTCCTCCTGAGGATGTGAGGAATATTGGCATAGAGAGCGGACAGAACAGGGCTTGACAACATCATCTAACTTCCTCATTCCACAGGGAGAGAAACAGGCATGGGAGAAAGGCTGTCTTAGTGGCACAGTATCATCTCAAAAACCTGGTTCTTAACTCCAGTTTCCTCTTTCTACTACACCTAACACTACACACCAGGAAAAATAGCGCCAGGTGGGGCAAGCTTCCCTGCTGAGCTTTTGTTTGGGGGCTGCTGAATGTCTCAGTACCTGGTGTAATGCCCAGTGACAGGCAGCGGATTCGCACCCACATATTCAGAAGCCACCTAAGAGACATCTTTTATTCTTCCCCTTTGCTCCTTCCTCTTTTAGCCTTTTTTGATGGTACGGTGATCACTTTGTGACCTTGAGGATACCTTGAGGAAGGGCAGAAGTGTACCGTGTTTCCCCGAAAATAAGACTAGCCGGACAATCATCTCTAATATGTCTTTTAGAGCAAAAATTAATATAAGACCCGGTCTTATTTTACTATAATATAAGATTGGGTCATATACAATATAATATAATATAATGTAATGTAATATAATATAATATAAAGACTGGGTCTTATATTAATTTTTGCTCCAAAGGACGCGTTAGAGCTGATTGTGCAGCTAGGTCTTATTTTCGAGGAAACACGAAGGTAGGAGGCTAGGTCGTCAAAGGCATCATACAGCAACCACAGCAGCCTGTACTGTCAACTCTGGGCTTGTTTACATGAGAAAAAAGTCTCCATTTTAGTGTGTGTGTGTGTGTGTATGCGCGTGTGTGCACGCACACACATAGTATAATGTTAGACAAGCTTGGCTTCAAATCCCAGCTCTATATTACTTTAAACAACCTATTTACTTTTTCTCTGGAATTCCCGTTTGTTTATAATGACATAAATAGTAATGTCCATTAGTTAGGTACCTGTGGCAGGAGTTGTGTTACCTGCTTTATACAAATCAAAGAACAGGTGTCACCTCTACTGTACAGATGACAGAACTGAGGCTGAGACTGGTACATAACTTACGTAAACAGGAATTCAGATCTAGAATTATCTCTGGATATCTATGTTCTTAAAACATAGGTGTCTACAAGATGGATGAAATAATATCTACCTCAAGATTTGTTGGGAGGATTATGTAAAATTGTATGTCAAATGGGACACACTCATTAAATAGTAGCTACTATAATAATCCTTAGGTAAAGTTGTTTCTTAGTGTTTTATTTATTTATTTATTTATTTATTTATTTATTTATTTATTTTTAAAGATTTTATTGGGGGAAGGGGAACAGGATTTTATTGGGGAACAGTGTGTACTTCTAGGATTTTTTCCAAGTCAAGTTGTTGTCCTTTCAATCATAGTTGTGGAGGGTGCAGTTCAGCTCCAGGTCCAGTTGCTGTTGTTAGTTGCAGGGGGCGCAGCCGACCATCCCTTGCGGGAGTCAAACCAGCAACCCTGTGGTTGAGAGCCCATTGGCCCATGTGGGAATTGAACTGGCAGCCTTCGGAGTTAGGAGCACGGAGTTCTAACCACCTCAGCCACTGGCCTGGCCCTGTTTCTTAGTTTTTATTTAATTTTTGGTTTTGCTTATTTGGTTTATGAGACCTAGAAAAAAATCTGTAGGCGAAAAGGGAGCAGTCACAGCAGTAAAGGAAAAACATTTGGATAGGAGGGAATTTTTTCCTTTGTTCTTTCTGGCAGTGGCCAATTATTTATAGATAATTGAAAGCTAGTACTGTATTTAGGGACTACTCGGAATGGGTCCAGACTGCGAATAGCAGGAAATGTGTTCTAGTCCAGATGTATCAGTAACTCCCTGTGTGACCCCAGGCAAATTCCTTCCATTTTCTGGATCCTAGGTCTCACCTCTATAAAAGGAGATTGTGGGATTGGGTTATCTCTAAGCACCCCTTCCTGTTGTTTCTCTGGTAATGTTAAGTTCACACAGAATGGGCATACCTCACCCACATAGAATACTTATTCAATTAAGTCATCATTCAATCATTTCAAGATATTACATATTCATATTCAAGACATGTTAATATCATAAGTTATGTTATTACATATTCAAGACATGTTAATTTCAAGGCCACTACTCATGATATATGTTAATTTTAACATCACCAAATCATCTTTCCTTAAGACGTAGTGCAATTACTTCTAAAGACTTCTTTTATGACATTAAAAGTAAGGAAAACTTACAGATACAATTGAAGTATCAACAATCCTGAAATCTGACTTACTTTTGTTCAGGTCACTATTAAAAGAGTCGGGATTTCCGGTCAGAGAGCAACACCATGTGCTTGCAAGCTTTCAGGATAAAGAGAAAGCAGCCCAAATTTCTATGCATTCTTAGACATGCCGTGAACCACTGGCGTGACCTTGGCCGCTGCCCTCATAAAGGCTGCATCTGGCATTCTCTCTGGCCAACTCTACATTCCAAGACTCCCGAGATGCTGGCAGTGGGAATAATTGTGGGGGAGAGTTAGAGACAGTCTTGGGGAAGATACCCATCCAGGAGATCAAAGGGAACTGCTGTTACCTTCTCAGCACTCAGAGGGCAGGACAAGAGCCATGATGCAAAGCATTTGGGAAAATACAGGGAGGAACTTCCTAATGACCAGCCACTTTGGGACAGTGACCTTCTTATCATGGTAAGAAGGCAAGTGGAGGTCAGGCAACCTCTTAGTGATGACGTTGAGGGGATCAGACTTTACCTGGAGGTGGGCCTTGGTGGATGTCATCGTTCCTTCAGGGGAGACTGTTGACTTAGGAGTGCAGGCCGTGTTCGCATCACTGTTAACCAGACTCCGGACTTTATTTGGATTTTATTAGCTTTTCCATTAACATTCTCATTCTGTTTTAGAGAAATCCAAGGAACCCCATTGTAGTTAGTTATTACGTCCCCTTAGTTTCCTGGGGTCTATGTCAGTTTCTTAGGATTTCCTTGTTTTCCATAACTTTAACAGTCTTGAGTATTATTAACCAGGTACCCTGTTAAGTCCCCAATCTGAGTTCTTCTGATGTTTTTCTCATTATTAGAGTGGTGTATGGATTCTTTGAAAGAGCATACAGAGATGAAGTCATATCGGGACACAACATCCACGTGACAGCAGTGGTCAAGTTAACGTTGTTTACTTGGTTAAGGTGGTGTTTGCCGGGTCTCTCCATGGCAAAGCTCCTGTTTTCCCCACCCCTCTGTTCTTTAGATATGAGTCACTAAGTTTAGCCCACCTTCAGGTGGAGGGGGCATAGAAATTAAGCACTAAGCTCCATAAATGATAACTTTTCAAATTGTATGTTTATTTTTGCTGGAATTTAAAAATATAATTGACCTTTTGCATATTGACTTGTATCCAACAACCTTACTAATTCACTTAATAATCCTAATCAACTTTCTGTGGAGTCTTCTGAAATTTCTATGTACAAAATCATGTCTGCTTTGAAGAAAGACAATTTTACTTTTTCATTTCCAATCCTTACACATTTATATTTTTTCCTGCCTTATTACACAGGCTTTCAGTATAATGTGAAATTGATGTAGTTATAGCAAGTATCATTGTCTCACTCTCAGTCTTAAAGTTGGAAAGCTTTTAACATATTACCATTAGGTTTATAAATACCCTGTGTGATAATTAGAAAGTTTCATTCTTTTTACTATTTTGCTAAGAGTTTTTATTATGAATAGATAGATGTTGGATATAAATAAATCTTTTACTACATCCATGAAAATGATCATATGATTTTTCATTTATGACGGTGGTAAAATGTATTTATCAAAAAAATGTTAAATCAACCTTGCATTTCTGAAATAGATGTGATCAGGATATATTATCCTTTTTGTATATTACTGTGTTCGACCAATATTTGTTTAGAAATTTTGCAGCTTTGTTCATGAGTTATTCTAGCTTCATTAAATGAGGTGCAAAGTGTTTCTTAATGTTTTTTTTCAATCAAGAAATGTTCCAAAAATTGTTTTTTCCTTCCTTAAGTATTTGGCACAATTTGCATGAGGAGCCAGCCATCTGAGTCTACATTTTGGAGGCAGGTGGGGGCGGGAAGGGGGGCGACATGAGTTAAATTTTGTTAATTCTTATAGGAGCATTCATATTTCTTTTCTGTCAGTTTTGAATTTGGTTTTTCTAGGAATTTGGCTATTTCATCTAAAATTTCAAATTTATTTGCATACATTAGTTTATAATACCCTTAAGTTGTGATGTTCCTTTTTTCATTCCTGATGTTGGTAATTTGTGTCTACGCTCCATTTTTTCAAAACTTGGATCTGTCTTGTCATAGTTTACCTAATTTATTAGTTTTTTTTTATAAACCTTTTCTATTTTATTGATTTCTGCTCATATCTTTATTGTTTGTTTCGATTTACTTTGGATTCAATTTGCTTTTTTTTCTCTAATTCTTTGAGAGTGCCTTTTGTTAATGCCTAGATTTTATCCCTCCCCCCACACTTATATGTATTCAATTCTGATATTTATCTCTTTTATTATTTGCTTCAAACATTTTCAAGTATCTGTTACAATTTTCTTATTGATTGATCATTTATATAGAATCGTGCCTTAATTTTGAAACATATAGGGATCTTCTAACACACACACACACACACACACACACACACACACACACACACATTTTCTGGTTCTCAGTGAGGAGGTTGGCTTGAAATACTTAATCTCCTCTACCTCTTTATTTTTGAATACTTCATAAAGACTAACTTCTCCATGAGGCTTTCCCTAACTATCCCCATTTCTTTCCATTCCCTTCCCTCAGCATAGCCCAGCTGGTTCTATACCACGCAATTGGCTCCTGTATTTCTGACAATGGGGGTTACGCTCTTCTTTCCTGCTCGCATCTGTGCTCCTTCCCACCACTGCTTACACCAAGGACATATTTTAATTCACCCAGGCCTCACCTCAGCACCTCACACATCGGAGGAAATGCCAAGGATGTATTTCAACATCTGGCTGTCAGGTTCATCTGCCTCCAATGTCCCCCTTGAGTGAGCACCAACCACTGTCTGCTGGTAGAGATGATGGGCAGTGATTGACTTTGATGTGACTAGTTGCCCTGCCACACACACAACTGGCCACTCTCACAAGACTAGGAGTGTTTGTTTTCCCACCTGGCCTCTCTCCTCACATACCTGGAGCCCTGGCTTTGCTGTGTGAGGTCAGAAGCCCTGACTCTCATGGGAACAAGGTGAGTCTGAATCAAGCCCTGGCCCGCCTGAAGCTCAGAGGAGGCAGCCTGAGGACATTCTGTCAGCCCAGACTCCTGTCACTGTTGTTTAAATTAAAAATGAGGCTACTTGGGAGCGATTTAATTGTATGGATTTCAGTGACTTACTTCGTTATTGATTTTATATATTCAAGGAATCTTTGATGTGATTATTCTTGGAACGGGCAACCACAACCACATTGATTTCTGTGAAGCTGATGGTTTCTGGAGGGGAGCCAATTCTATTGGGCAGAATACATTTGGAAGTGAAGTGACAGAACCTTTCTAATGAGATTCTGAGAGGACACTGTTGATTATGGAGGAGTGAGCAAGGTGGCTGGCTCAGAGCAGATTGCTTTAAACATAATCTCCACGGTCCACTTATGCTCTCCCCTTTCTTTCCTTCATGTGCAAATCCAGTCCTGTCCATAGGGCTGGACATTCAGTTTCCCTCCCACCTGCCCCAAACCTGGGATTCTGGAGGCCAGGATAAGAGGGGCCTCAGAACATTTTAATATACAAAGTCAGCACTTAGTCCTACTACCATTTATACTTGAGTTTATATTTGTATATGGAAAGAAATGTGTGTATCAATTTAAAAAAGGCAAACATATTAGCAGTGATTATTTTCTGGTAGGTAGAGCATGACTTATTATCATTTTCCACAATTATTTTTATATTCAGAAATATATGGGTAGGGCTAAAATTATTTCGAAAAGGACTGTATCCTCTGACCCATTATACCACTTGTAGGAATATATCTTAGGTTAGTAATTTAAAATACAGAAAATATATTTATGTATAAACATGTTGATATGTAACACACTATTTGTAACAGTGAATGAGCCATACTTTTTTAAATAATCTAAATATGCAATAATAAGGATACGTAGGATTCAGTAAATATTGATACAGTTATAGTGTGGACTATTTCAGCCTTTAAAAAGATTTTTTTTTTTTTAAGATTTTATTGGGAAAGGGGAACAGGACTTTATTGGGGAACAGTGTGTACTTCCAGGACTTTTTCCAAGTCAAGTTGTTGTCCTTTCAATCTTAGTTGTGGAGGGCGCAGCTCAGCTCCAGGTCCAGTTGCCATTACTAGTTGCAGGGGGCACAGCCCACCATCCCTTGCGGGAGTTGAACTGGCAACCTTGTGGTTGAGAGGACAGGCTCCAACCAACTGAGCCATCCGGGAGCTCAGCGGCAGCTCAGCTCAAGGTGCCATGTTCAATCTTAGTTGTAGGGGGCAGAGCCCACCATCCCTTGCGGGACTCGAGGAATTGAACTGGCAACCTTGTGGTTGAGAGCCCACTGGCCCATGTGGAAATCGAACCGGCAGCCTTCGGAGTTAGGAGCATGGAGCTCTAACCGCCTGAGCCACCGGGCTGGCCCTAAAAAGATATTTAATGATTTGGAGGAAAGTATAATACAAATTGTGAAAAGAAAAATGTTAATTTACATATTTTATTCACCATGTAGTACTTTTTAATATAATCATAATTCTGTAAATTACACAGAAAAATGTTCAGTAGTTGGCTTTGGAATGCAGGATCCCAAGTGAATTTTCTTTCCCATATTTTTTTTCTATGTTGTCTAAGTTTTCATTTGTGAACATGGATTACACACACACATATTCTTTGAAAATTTCACATTAGAAGGAGCTTTAGACCCTGGGAGTTAGAGTGTGCTTACTTAAACTCTGAGGAGAATAACTGAGACTTCAGTGAATATAAATTTTCTTATTTATCTATTTTTTTCTCTAAAGTCAAGCTTAAAAGCTTATACAATTATTGAACTGATATCTCAAAGAATTTTACCAATTATTTGGAAATCACGTTCCATGTGAATGCAAAGGCACATACTGAAATGATCCAGGGCAGCTGAGGTGAGATGTTACTCCATTTTCAGAAGCTGAGACTCCAGTACGTGCATTAAGCAGTCTCTGTCTTGCTCTAAAGAAATGCTTGTTCTGTTCAGAAGCCCTGTTCTGATTGGACCCGTTTATATTTGAGGGGCTTGGCATTTATACTTCCTTATGGGTTTTGGATTATTGCTGCATTTCTCACATTGCCACCAAACTATACAACTCTGAGGGCACCGTTCTGTATCTCCAGCACAGCCTTTGCAGGACACTTAGGGAATTGTCCCCCAGAAAGCATTGTTTCACATAGCCTTCTGGTGGGCAGTGCCCCTTGCAGTAGCAGGATCCCTGATTTTTATACAGATTCCTGCTGTACTTGGCTCCTCACTTTTCTCCTTCCATCAAACTTCATAATTCTGTTGGGTTGAATTTTTTATGTTAACCAGGAATTGATATAAGGGTCAGTATAGACATCATAGGAGGAAGCGGAGGTGGTAAAAAATGTAGGCAAATTTGACAGACCTTACCCAAATCAGATTCTGTAATTCTTAAAATAGTGTTTTAAACTTTACTTCTTAAATACAAGACTACTAAGTCTACTATTATGGGAAATGGTGATCAAATCAATACTGTATATGCTAATGTTATATTGTGCCAAGTTTGAATGGGAACAGTAGGTTTAAAACAGGGTCATTAGTCTGATTGGGTAAATTGTTTAAGTGATTGACAATTACGATTATAGCATATCTGAAAATTTAAACAAAGCTGAGTTTCCTCCACCAGAGAGAGAGAGAGAGAGAGAGAGAGAGAGAGAGAGAGGATAAAAGTAGTTTTTCTTTCTTTCTTTTTTAAGAGTTTATTAGTTCGGACGGCTAGTCTAGTGTATGCTGTAGTAAATACCCGAAGTCTTAGGTTTACAGCAAAAGTTGATCTCTCACTAATACTGGTCTGATGTGGAGTGGGGACTTTGCTAAAGAGAGTCTTCTCCAAGCAGTGACTCAGGCCCAGGCCTCTTCCATCCTGCTATTCCACCATCTTGGAGTCTTCTGCTTCTGACTGTGCAGGTAGAAGACAGAGAGAGGAACGGAAGAGAAAGTGCTCCCATTAGTTGCCGGTGACTAGAAGCAACAGGTCTTTTAGACTCCGAATCAGTCCTATTGGCTTAGGTCCTGGGTATTGAGTGAGGATTAACAGCCTCTGCCACGGGCAGTAAGTGAATTATTGCATTCGAGCTGGAAGAGTTTGTTTCATCAGAGAGCCCATGTATCTCACGTGGCAACGTGGCGCCTCTGCGCTCCCGTGTGAGTCCCCCAAGGAGGATGAATCTGTCTACAGGGCCCATGAGTTCCTGACATGAAACTCAGCTCTCCTTTCAACCATGGTCCACTTTGGCCACATTTCCTGTAAACTAACACACGCATTCATACATTCACACCCCAACACGTGTGCATATTCTGACAATTTAGTTTCCTTGAGAATTGAGACATTTGTCTCGACTTTTATTCACCCTGTTCCTTTCTGCCATAATGAGCCTTCTGCTCTAACTCCAAACCCTGCGAGGTGAAATCCTTCCTTTCTTAAGGCACCTTTCGAATGTCTCTTCTTTTATGAGGCCTCCTCTGATCCTGTCAACTAAATGTTCACTCCTTTAATAGATAGTGATTGAGCATCTCTTAGGTGACAAGCACTGTCTTAGTCCCTGAAGCACTAGCAGCAAACAAAAGAGAGAAATTCTCTCACTTGTGGACTTTGTCTTCTATTTGAAGGAGGCGATAGCAAATAAAAAGGTTTTAAAGGTCACCAATTGTGGTCATGAGCATGAGGAGGCTAAAGAGTATCATGACGAGGGAGGTAGAATGCTTTAGGCGAAGGCCTTTTTGAGAAGATATGTGTGGACTGACAGTTGAGCACTTGAGTGTGTGTTCTTTCCTTCATCCATGGCTCCCAGCACAGTGTGTTTGTACTGCTTATAGACTGCTTCTCACAATCTCTGTATTTATTTTGCTTCTGCCTCTTGGCCCAACTGGTTAGACTGTGAGCTTTCTAAGAGCAAGAACTATGTCTTATTTGATCCCTTGAAATAACTGTAATTTTCAATTATGGTAATTAAATGGTTAATGCCTAACGTGATGCCTGACACTTGTCGTTGCTCCGTAAATGGCAACTCTTAGCTTATTGAACACACACACGGAGAAAAGTGTGTCAACCTGGCTGTTGGGTTGAAGAGAATGGAATTGACTGGACTTCATTAGAAGTAACTCACACTGTTAAAAACAGACAGTTTCCTCATGTCTAGCTTGACAGTGAGTCAGTCTCTGTGGCATTGCTCAAGTCAGACAGCACATTGAATGTCATCTTCACCTCTTCCATATGTCACTCTGAGCACACAGGAAGCCCAGAGGGTTTTCTAGGCATCCAAGCACATTTCCTCATGTAATTTACTGGCTAGGGCTCATGTTTAGAAGAATAGGATAAAATATATTGTCCTGTAGACCATGACAGCTTGCCTAAGACTGCGTATGGAGCGGACTGGGCTGCTCTAATTATCAGTCAGCATGGCCCTGGCCAGTCACTGGAGGACGGAGTGCAGAGGCCATACTGGACTCAATACCCTTGACATTCAAGGCAAGTGGTATAATGCTGCTGCTGATGACTCTTAATATTTTGTGTCTGAACAAAGAACAAAGCCTTTGATATGTCTTATTTTATTTATCTTCCCATCAGCCTTATGAGATCGATTCTATTATTACCTCCGTTTTCCATGTGAAGAATTGAGGCTTCATGAAGTGAAGAAACTTGTCAAGCTCACAGAGCCGGTAAGTGGTGGAGCCATATTGGGAATGTACAGTCTGATGCTATAGCTCATGGATGAGATCACGACTCTATGATAGCCATTAATCTATTAACTTGGCACTGCTTCTCCTGTCTGGGGTAGGACACATTTCTTAGGACTTCCTCCTCCATATAATTCTGAGTTAGGGCCACGAGAGGAGCTTACGTGAGATTTGGGAAGTTGAAGTGAAGCAGAGGCCATCCTCTCACAGGTGCGGCAGTCAGGCACCTGACGAGCCCATGCAGAGCTGCACGGAAAGCCTCAGCCGGCCGCTGCTCTCCTCCCATGGCTCGGGCAGTCCGTCTGTCTCTGACGGGCAGCAGCGTCAGGGTCACTAGCAGGTGCTTGGCCGCAGGCTGAGGTGAATCCCAAGGGGCCACTAATTCCACAGGGACAGGTGTGTCCCAGGCCGCTCCGGGAGCTCCACCTGTGGAGGCCCGTGTTGGCATCCAGGTGCACCCCCTTCCCGTGTTTTCCTACAGGCTCTGCCTTGCCCACCCTCAGCAGCAGGTCAGGTGGGTGTGGCAAGGGACTCTCTGATTCTCCAAAGCCCACGTCTAGATTCCCACTTTCCCACCTCCGCTATTTGTATACACAGTCATTGTTCTATGGAATCCTTTATTCTCGTAATACGTTTAGAGGCTCTGTTTTCATAACTGACACACATGACATGGAAATGATGATCTGCGTAAAAATAATGATAGTGGCAAGACCACCACTCCCTGCAGTGTGTCTGGTGCTGGCTACGTTCTCGCCTCATGCTAAGAGCTCTATATGTATGACCTGGAATTATCCAGATTCACTCTCCCATGAGGCCATTTCTCGGTGATGGTGGCCATTCTTTTAGCAAAGAAAAGGGCTGGTTCTGTAAAATGTAATTTATGACTGAGAACACCAGCAAAGTGACTTTATCAAACACACAGAAATTTGGTGCTGATGGACCTGCATATTTAATTGCCCTCCTTAGTGCTCTAGTTTCACTAAAGGATTATTTTCATGAGCGATTCCTGACTACACTCACATGATAACATGTATCCTTCATCTGCTGCAACCAGAAGGCATGCAAAGCACCCCCATACGGTGACTCACCAGGTGTGCTCTTGCAAAAACCAGGATTTGGCGTTTTAGACAGTCCCCAGGTCAAAATGAATGGTAACTTCACATTTCATGTCACATCTTTAAAAATCCCTTTCAAGAATCATATTCCAGTTCCAGCTCCACAGCTGTGTGATAAATATTTTTATGCAAAATATTTATGCAAAAGGGCAAGCCATCATTTCCCGAGGACGTCCACAAACATTGCATTCAAGGGTGGTGACACTATTAGGCCCGTCACTATCCTTTAGCTGTGATTAGCTCAGTGGCCGTGCCAGGTTGTATCCTTTCCATACCAACACCCTATTGGCCTCACTCAGGAAGCCATGGTCATCCTGCCTGTGGTTGTACATCACCACACATCTAGAAACAGGAAGCCATATACAGCTCTTCTTTATTCGACCACTACAGTCAGTCACCAGGTGTGTACCAACAGGCCTTCAGAGCCTTGCCTTCAAAAAACTGTCAGTCTAATGAGAGGGTGCCATGCCCCCCACTGCATTCCATCCACTTGGGAAGTTTAAAATCCTACCTTACAGGAACACCTGACCCTCCTTCAACCTCACAGAATGGCCTGGACAAGATCCAGGCTGAGACATTCCTAAGTGCCAGCATGTGGTTATAGGAATGAGAGGGACCAGTGATTCCGAAAGTGAGCCCCCCACACCTGCCCTTGAGGGAATAGTGTAATGAAGTGTCCTCTGCTCCCCAAATGAACCCTTGACACTATTCCTTGATCACCAAAAGTCCGTAAGTCCAACAATTGCTCTCTACCTCACACAAAGAAAAAAACCTCAATAAAATGGTAGTTGAGTGACCAGCACATAAAAAAATTTATGAGAATCCACATGTGAAAGCACCAAAGTTTTTCTTGAAGGGGAAATAACTCGAGTCACAAGGTAACAATAGGCAGTTTCAAGGGACTTGGGTACTTATTTATAAATTGTGTCTTCCAGAGTAAGCTCTTCTATCCAATTTTACCCGGTGAAAACAAGACAGTCAAGATTTTCTTTACCCAGAGATATGAACAGACAGTAGTTAGAGGGCCCAGTTAGGCGTGTTTTAGAGAAATGTAAGTTTGACGGGAAGACCTTGACTTTACCCAGACTCTCGTGTGACTGGAGGCGCATGTTTACAAAACACTTCTGCGACTATGTGTGCAATATATGGTCAGAAGATCCATCAGCCCACCTGCAGAACACGGTTGTGCTTCATTTTCCCAACCCGCTCACCAGCTGAGTTCCCACAGTGCACCATCCCACCTTCCTTGATTCAGTGTTGTCTGGAAGTACATATGGTAGGAATGAAAAGCAGCCATAATGACAGTGAGATGGGGGACACTGGGCCTTTGAGAAGTGCGTAACATGTGCCTTTTAAAAATTGAATCTGCACATGGTAACAACTATTACTCTCATTTTACAGATGAAAAAGCTAGGTCTTGGAGAGGTTACACATCTCTCTAGGGTTAATTGGAGCTTAATTTGCTTACCTGGTGGATCCTTTGCCTTCTGAGGAGGGCACCGTATTTTCTTCTATTTGGACTAATTGAAAATCAATTCTTTGTACAAAATACTTACAGAACATCCATTTTAGATCTCCTTCACCATCCATAAAAAAAATGAATTGAAGTTTGTTAAATTCCATTCCAGTTTTTCTCAGTAGAATACAAATTACTTCCTTGGACCATATCGATAATAGCATATTGGAGTAAAGCTGTTTTTAAAGCCAGAAAGATTAACGCAGCATTATTTATAACAGCAACCACAGAAACATACATACAAAGCTATCTTAGAGTGTTTAAGCTACTCATCATATTTCTGAAATCTAGATTATCCAAACAGCACCATTAAGGAGGAAAACAGCACATAAAAAATTAAAGAGATTTTTGGAATGACACATACTCATATGCATTGTTGTGACAGACTGTGGGCTGCATCAGGAAAAGGTCCTTTGCTGGTCCTTTTCTAAGTGATGCTGTTTGGGCTTCCTTCCCCAGGATGTGAGAGGTAGATACAGAGCATCAGTTCTCAGTCTGCTTTTCTTTGCCAACCCTGCGATCAATCCACTACATTTGCTCCCCAGGAGATGATGGATCTGAGCAGGAGCTGGGAAATTCTGTCATCCCAGCTTACAGGCCTTTCCTCTTTGGCTGATCATAGGATAGGCACAAGGTACCAGCCCTTCGTGGTATGAGGTGCTGGAGTAAAAGACAAAGTGAAGGGAAAGGCTGCACAGCGTGGCAGTGCACGGCCAATGGGGGTTTTCAAGGCTGGGGATCCCCGCAGAATTTGGCCAGAAATCTGATCCCAACCCTACTCCCACCTTTCCCTCCCTACCTGGCCTAGACCTGCGGCCTATTCAGAGAGGTACTGGGACCCCAAGGCCTTTTGAGTTTGGGGGCTGGTTGTTCTGGTACAAGCACCATACAACTGAACCTCAGGAAAGTGAACAATTACAGATCTGCCAAGGACACCACTGGGCAATAGCAGGGCTGCTCTTCTTGTGTGTTTCGCACCAGGTCCTGGGGCAGGATTGAGTTCTGGGCATGCCAAAGGGCCCAGTACTGAGAATGAACAGAATGAATAGCGTGGCCTTGCCGCGCTATTTCTAGGTCTCGTATGCTTTCCTTCTTCCTCCTAGTGACTGGCTCTGGAGGTAGTCCCCAGGTCACTGTTTGCCCCTGACTGGGTTAATATATCTCACCGCAGGCCAAGTGTGTGCCAAACCTCGGGCCTCAGGGGACCACCCATCAGGTTACTAGACCTGTTGACCAACCTAGGTTTCCTCCACTTCTCCTACGTCGTCTCAGAGGTTTGCTGTCAGATTTGCTTCACTGTGCCATCTTTATTTCAGCCAGATTTTGTGAGTTAGCCTTTATATTTAGGAAGCAAATGTTTTCATACTCATTTCTCCCTTAAGACTCTTCAGGCAACGTATAAACCAATATTTGCTTTGCTCCAAGGTACAAAGATAATATTCATGCAAAACAGATTGGCTTCATCAGATCCCTTTCCTATTTCCTAACATGTTCTTATAAACACATACCTGAAGGATTTTGGCAAATGTATCTCTTTCTCTTTGTTCACTAGATGTCTATCAGATTATCTATACTAAAGTATTCAGTTGATTTTCATTCAACCAGAAGAACAGAGGAAGCCAGCGTGCTTTAGCGAAGTGCTGGAGTTGAAGCGCTAATGAGACAATTGCCTTGCGCAGTCGTTCCTTGCGCTCTGACAGCGGACCTGTGAGTGGGAGGCTGCGTTACACAGAGGTTGTGTCCAAAAGTTGGAGCTGCGGAGCGGAATTTCAGCTTCTGCTCTGGCAGTGACTGGCTGTGTGACCCGGGCAGGCCTGTTCACCTCTCTCAAGCTTGGGGTTTTCAACAATAAAGAGATTAATTGTACTGAGGTTATAGGGTTAGTGAAAGGATAGCAGGAATTTATACACCAAAAGGTGTTTGGCACAGAGGTCAGGATATATCAAGTATTCATTACAAGGTAGCTTGAATTAGTAGAAGGGCTTCACTGAGGGTGCTGTCCAGTCTTACAGACCGTTATTTACTGAGACCCTGACATCAGAACTGTGTGAACCTATATTTATATTTATCATTGCAGGAAATTAAATATCAGCTTTCTGCAAGGCATTGATTGGATCACTGTCACAGCACAACTGGTTATTTTAACACAGAGAATTTTACCACAGAATAATATTTTTGGCCTTCTAGCTTTCCTTGGCCAATTCTTAAATCACTTCTAATACCACTAGGTGGACAGCATAATATTCTGATATCTGTTCTTCCATTCTGTTTCTCCGCCTACCCCATCCTCTATTTACACACACACACACACACACACACACACACACACACACACACACAATTACATAAACTCAAATGGGAAAATAACATTTCCCAGAATATGTTATTTTGTAGCCCTTTTTTGTCACTGAGTGAAATTTATTTATACTTTTTAAATATTCTAAATGACATTTTGATAAGGATGTTGAAGCATATATGTGTACATATTGCTATAGTGTTCTTGTAAAAACTTCTGGAGGCATAATTTTGGGTCATAATTATATGCATATATTTTAGGGCTGTTGTTGCATCTTATCAAAATTTTCTCTCAACCACTTTATACTCTTGCCAGTTGAATTCTGGTTTCCCTCACCATTGCTAACTGAGGTACAGTCATTTAAAAATACTTGCCAACTTGAAAGATAAAATGGTATCTCAGTCTTCTCTTGATTTACATATCTTTGAACATTTTCACACATTTATTGGCTTTTCCTCTTTAGTGACCTGACTTTTGTAAACTTTTTTCTTTATTAAAACATTGATAAGCTGTGGTATGAAGATGGGACCATGGTTTCCCTTAACATATTGTGTTGGCTTTGGGGACTGAAAGTAAACTAAATGGAGTAGCCCTGATAGACCATTGCTTCCTCACAGCAGAGACGGTGCCCACCGAGCACAGGGAGCCTGGGGATGCCCCGTGTGCTGTGGTCACTGATGGGGAGTAGGACAAGGCCTTCCTGGAATAGCTGTGACAATAATTAGGGGTGTCGGCCCTACATAGCTATCAGGATGATGAATGAAAATCCTTTCATCCTAAAATACAAAGGTTTACTATAGCCCACCTATGAATGCTACCTGGACTAGTTTGCAGGATTTTTCAGGGATTTTGGAAAGACATGTCTACAAGTCGTGCTTATAGAACCCTAAGTTAATAGTTGCACAAAGAAACTCAGAAGTTCAGAGATGTGATGTGTAATATATAAGGTCATATACATTACATATAATATATGAGAATATCATATATATATATATCATATAGGATGTAAGAATACATACACACACACACACACACACACACACACACACACACACAGATGACATGTAAAAAGGTTTTTCTTACATCATTTCTGTTTCTGTTTTATAGTAGGAGTTCCATAAAAGCTGTTTCGTGAATGGTAGCCACAGTGACTTCCATGCTTAAGTTGCCCCTGGACCTCGCATTCAAAATGAAAACCTCTGAAGGAAACCTCTACCACAAAGTAATGTGCCCAGGAGGTCTGACAGAGCCCACCCATGTCATGATCTCACTGAGGCTTGTACACTCACTCCTCTTGGACTCAAACAAGTGAAAGTGATGAGTCCTGGTGTATGAGTGAGTCTGTGTGAGAGTACGTGTGCAATAGCAGGAGCACGTGGGAAAACCCTTGATTATAAGGTGACACAACTTTATGTACCAAGGGCTGCAAACCTGGGTGCTCAAAAGGAGAAGACTGTCCATAGCATTCGAGAAATGTAGCTGCAATTTGTTTGCTTTTCTTAAGATCCAAGGCCAAGGGAAATGTTTGTGTGCTTCACCCAAGTGAAACAGGCCCAGTGCTCTTACACACACACACACACACACACACACACACACACCACCCCCATCCCAAGCATAAAGGCTCCGTCTTTCCCAGCCAAGTCTCCTCTAATGCACACTTTCCTGGGAGGTATTTAGTTCACAGCTCCTGTACCTTCTCTGACCCTCTTCTTCAGCTACATGGGACCCTAACCTCCTTCTCCCTGAGTTTAAAGAGCGGCACAGTAAAGAGGTGGCAGCTTATGCTTCAGAGCCTGACAGATAAGGAGGGTTATACTCTAGCCTCTGCAACTTCCTAGCACTGTGACCTCAAAAAGTAACCAGCTACCTTGTCAGTGAAAAGAGCATAAAAATAGCATCACCTTCCCAGGGTGGTCTGTGGCTTACATGTGATAAAATGTGCAGAGAACTGAGCAAGGCGACGCAGAGTAAGTGTGCAGTAACTATAAGATCTCATTATGGTTGTCACGGAAACTCTTCCAGACAGAGAGATTCTGCAGTTAGGTGGAATACTGATTCCAAACTTCACACTGAAAGGCGGGTGAAAGAAGGGCGGAGATGTGTACTGTTTAATGATAAAACAAAATTTCTAGACACCTCTGTAGAGTCCTTCAGCTCCTTTCCGTTGTTACCAGCTGGTTCTCAGTACCAGCATGTGTACCTATTGAAATTTCCACTTAAAAAAAAAAAAAAGTAAAACCACTTTCCTATTTCTATTTAAGAACTGAACGAGGGAGAGACAATCCGCTGAGGAAATGATGGTGCTCCCCAGACTGGGAAGGAGCCGAGTCCTCCCCACGATGCTGCCCCCAGTGGCTCCTGGCGCTCAGAGCTGAGCCAGTCCCTGCTTCACTGGGGCAAACATCCTGGGCTCACGCAGTTCCTTCATCTTGGTTTTAAAGGCAAGAAAGAATATAACAAAATTGGGTATTTTTCCTTTTTAATATTATCACCATTTTAATTATAAAATGACATACGTAGGTAGAAAATGTGGGAAAATACTCCAAAAGTACAGTAGAAAAAGTAAATGTACTGTAATCACACCACTCATAGGTTACTATTAAGATATTGGTATGTGTCCTTCCAGAATTTTACATATATTTTTTAAAAGATGGGATATTTTAGCATTATTTCCTCACCTATTAGAACATATGTCCATGTAAATAGGTGTATATAAAACATAATTTTGATGGTTGCATAGTATTCCACCTTGTAATGATATCCTTAGTTAGTTAATCCACCTCTTATTTTGTAGGTATGGCTTGTTTCTGATTATTTTATTCTCATGAACAACTAAGTGATGAATGGCCTTCTAGCTACGTCTATGAGTCCATCCAAGAATATTTCTTCAGGAAGAATTAGAATGGTTTGTTAATGGGTACGTATAGGTCTAATGCTTTTGATATGTTTTACCTGGGAGATTTGCATCAATTTATATTCCAACAGCAGCATACAGAGGGTGCCAAAAAAATGTATCCACATTTTAAGAAAGGAAACAACTGTATTAAAATTGTAATACAATGAATGACGCTAGCTGGCATTCATTTGATTAACGCCATCTTTTGAGTGAACGTCATTGCTATTGTAATTCAATTCAACTTCGAAAAGAAATGCATAGATACAGCTTTTAAAATGTATGCATTTTTTGGCACCCCCAGTATAAGATTTAATTCAGACTCGGGAGGTACCTTAGCTAGTCTAAGCCAATGGTGGTAACTCTATATCCCTTTCCAGTGACTAGGTTAGTCTGGGTACATGACACAGTCTGGCCAAGAGAACCTGAAGGGACGTCTCGTCGGAGGAGGGCTTCTAGGAGATGGGTTGCTCTTTGATGAAAAGAGACACAAAAGGGAAAACTGTCTATTTTTCTAGTTCTTGAAGTGGAAAGGGATGTCTAGAAACTAGAGCTGCTGCTCCCATCGATTGGCCACAAAGGGGCTGCATGAAGGATGAGGCGCAATGTGCAGAGGATGACAGAGGGACAGATGGAGAAAGTGGGTCTTTAGCAGCAGGCTGCGCCACCAAAATAACCAATAGGGGGACCGACTCCAGACCAGGCTCTTACGTAGGAGGTCATAAACACTCTGATTATCTGAGCTACATGTAGTCAGGGTTTCTGGTATTTGCAATGAAAAAGTCCTACCTGGTTAATACACAAAAATGATATATCATTATATATCGTTTTTAATGTTCATTTTCTTGATTATTGTGAGCTTGAACTTGTTTTTTAACTTGGTCACTTACGTTGCTTCTTTTGTGAACTGACTTTTACGTCTGCTGCCGTTTTCCTGCAGGGGAATTGCCTTTATGTTGATTTACAAAAATATCTTATATTTAAAATATTAACCCTCTTTTGTGAGTGCTGCAGATGTTTTTTTCCTGCTTCCAGACTTTTCAACATGTTGAAAACTTTCTGTGTTTAACATAGGAATCTTTTGTTATGGTTTTTTCCATTTGCTGTTATGCTTAGTATTTTGTCACACAGAACGGATATTCATTTATATTTTGCTCTAGTTCTTTTATGATTTTTAAAATTAACTCTTTAATATACGTTTTGGTGAATAATATGAAATAAAGATCCAGTTATTTTTTAAATGTAGGCAAATTCTAGCACTATTTATTGTAATGGACAAAACTTCCCCCACTCATTCATGGTATCCTTATCTATATTAATACTGTACCTGGGCCAATTTAGAATTTTCTACACTTTTTCATGAATATCTATATGTTCTCCACTTATGCTAGAATCATACTACTTTAGGAATTGTCACTCTTTAATTTACTGTCCTGCAAGACAAGATCAACTTCACTATTATTTGGAAACTGTTTTTTGATTACTCTCACTGATTATACATATATACACACATATATATATATGTGTGTGTGTGTATATATATATATCTTAAAATCATTTTTAAATGTCCCAAAAATCCTATTAGGGTTTTTTTTTAATCACATTAAAATTATAAACCAATGTAAAGAGAATTAAAAACTTTATAACAGTGAATTCCTATTCAGGACCACATTTAAACTGCCAAATCTTTTAAGCCGTATTTGATTTTTGTTTTAATTTACTGTGTATAATTCCTATATATACTTTTAACTTTTCTCCTAAATGATTAGATTTTTAGAAAAGTGATGCATTTGCTTCTATGGTTATAAAAGAAACAATCATTGCTTTTAAAAAATTTTATGGTACAGATGTCAGTAGCAACTCTTCAATAATCAATATAGTGAGGTAATTATACAGTTCTCAATCTTTCAAAAAGAATGAAACTGTACTGCTGTCTGTCACCATGTACCAAAATTAATTCAAAATGGATCAAAGACTTAAGCATAAGACCTGACACAATAAACTGCATAGAAGAAAACATAGGTACTTAACTTATGGACCTTGGGTTCAAAGAGCATTTTATGAATTTGACTCCAAAGGCAATGGAAGTAAAAGCTAAAATAAACGAATGGGACTATATATATGAAACTTAAAAGCTTCTGCACAGCAAAAGAAACCATCGACAAAATAAAGAGGCAGCCAACTGAATGGGAGAAGATTTTTGCAAACAGTGCCTCCGATAAGGGGCTAATATCCAAAATATACAAGGAACTCATGAAACTCAACAACAAAAAAATCAAACAACCCAATTGAAAAATGGGCAGAGGACCTGAAGAGACATTTCTCCAAAGAGGACATACAAATGGCAAATAGACATATGAAAAAATGCTCAACATCACTAATCATCAAAGAAATGCAAATAAAAGCCACAATGAGATATCACCTCACCCCAGTCAGAATCGCTATCATCAACAAGACAAATAGTAACAAGCGTTGGAGAGGCTGTGGAGAAAAAGGAACCCTCATACACTGTTGGTGGGAATGCAGACTGGTGCAGCCACTATGGAAGGCAGTGTGGAGGTTCCTCAAAAAATTACAAATAGAATTACCATATGACCCAGCAATCCCTCTCCTGGGTATCTACCCAAAAAATCTGAAGACATTTATCCATAAAGACACATGTGCTCCAATGTTCATTGCAGCTTTGTTTACAGTGGCCAAGACATGGAAACAACCAAAGTGTCCTTCGATAGATGAATGGATAAAGAAGTTGTGGTATATATACACAATGGAATACTATTTGGTGGTAAGAAAAGATGATATAGGAACATTTGTGACAACATGGATGGATCTTGAGAGTACAATGCTAAGTGAAATAAGTTAGACAGAAAAAGCAGAGAATCATATGATTTCACTGATACGTGGTATATAAACCAAAAACAACAAAAGAACAAGACAAACAAATGAAAAACAAAAACTCATAGACACAGACAATAGTTTAGTGGTTACCAGAGGGTAAGGGGGGTGGGGGGTGGGAGATGAAGGTAAGGGGGATCAAATATATGGTGATGGAAGGAGAACTGACTCTGGGTGGTGAACACACAGTGGGGTTTATAGATGATGTAATACAGAATTGTACACCTGAAATCTATGTAACTTTACTAACAATTGTCACCCCAATAAATTAAATATATATATATATATATATATATATAAATGGGTATTAGACAGGAGCAATATCATAGAAGGCACTTAGCTTTCATTAGTGTCCTCAGTGTTAAACAAACTTTCTGCTAGTGCCAAGGTGGTAAATAATCTAATTTTAGAAGGAGAGAAAGATGCTCCCATCCAACCATCCAGGCTGCATTGGGTAAGATGATCATACGAATCCTTAGATAAATGAAGCATCTCCCTGTTACATACTTAACCTCAAGTAACCACCGTACAATATAAACACAACTATGTTTACAAATTACCTAAACTATTTGTAAGTCAGTTTCCCACTTGGCATTATTTACATAAAAATAAGATTATTTATAGCACAAGATTAAACGGTACTGTTTGGAGGAACTCTGAAAATACAGAAGCTTTCGACTCTTGCTCTCTTGGGAGAAACACAGCATGTGAAATGGAGCCCCAGCCTCTTCCTGTCTAAAGCAAACTCCCTAAATCTTAAAATTGTTGTTACTACTTACCTGTGTGCAAGTTTTAGGTTCTTACCTCTCCCACTTTATGAATGAAAACTAGCATGTTTATTTCGTTAATGTTGTTTTCAATATATTTCTTAGTTATGTTTTCAGTGGTTGCTCTAGGGTTTATTATATATTTCATATAAGAATCCACTTCAAATTTATATTAGCTTAATACCAGTGATGTATATAAATGTTATTCCTATAAAGCTCTATTCCATTTACCCTTTCTGTGGTATTATTTCTATATTAGGATGGTGCAAAAGTAATTACAGTTTAAAAGGTTAAAAGTAATTGCAAAAACTGCAACTACTTTTGCACCAGCCTAATACATGTTACATCTATTAATGCTATGAATCTGACAATGCATTGTTACGATTTTTGCTTCACCATCTCTAGTAATTTCCTCAGTCCAGTATAGCTTTGTCCCACCCACCTCCTTTGTGCTGTCATTGGCAAGTGTATTGCACACATATTACATTTCTATATGTTATAGGGTCAACGTTACATTATATACATATCATTTTAGATAGCTGCTTTTCAAAAAGAAAAAAATACGCATTTATACTGTTTTTTTTTTTTTTTTTTTTTTTTGTAAATAATTATCTTTACTAATGCTTCTGTCTCCTTTATTATATAGATACGAATTACTATCTGGGCTGCTTCCTTTCAGCCTGAAGAAATTCAGTTGCTCATTCATTTTGAGATTCAGTTTCCTCATCTGCAAAGTGAAGATAATAAATTCAAGAGGTAAGAAAGAATCTCTGGTTTCAAGTGTCAGAAAATTCACCTTAATCTGGCAAAATACATACACATACGTCCATACACATATACATGCATAATACATAGGAATATCCTGACTCATAAAAAGCTTTGTGGGAGAACTAGCCTCGGGCAGTTGAATCTAGGCATCCAAACGAGGCCATCTGAACCCACTCACTTTCCCTCCCTTGGCTCTGTTCTCCCCCCTGTAGTCTCCATTCTCCAGCTTCCTGTGGCCACTGCGGCAGCTACTTTTATATCTCTGTCCTCCCAGGTATCTTTGTATCTTTGTCCAATGGGAAAGGACAAATGCTCGGCTTCTTTCTGATCGATCTCAGCAAACCCTCACTGTGACTTTTTCTCTTTGACTGGGTCAAACGCCCATCTCTCAGCCAAACACCATGACCAAGGAAATATGTTGTTCTGATTGGCCAGGCCTGGGTCACATGACCTCTGGGAGCTAAGGCTACATCAGCTCGTCATGCATCACATGGCTGGGAATAGGAATAAGAATGGTCTCTGGACGAAAATTGAAGTGTTGTAAACAAAAGGAAGAGCCAGAGATAATATAGGGCGAAAATCTATAGCTATTTACTGCATGAAGACCTATTTGATAGGTCTTAAATGAGGTGATCCTGGTAAATTACCAAGCATGTGGCTTGGCACACAGTAACAATGGGAATTATTCAGAAAGTAAATCGTTTCTTACAATAAGCTGCATCCTCTCTTTATTATAAGCTGTTTCTTTGTAGGAGCATCATCTCCTGAAGGAACAAAAGGATCTGAAATCAATCTTTTCCCCTAAAGTCTAAATGGGAACAAAGGTCTTAGAATCTTGAGTCATTCTGAGGTTGAATCCCTGTTGAGGTAAACATAGGAAAACATAGGAAAAGTGGGGAAGTAAAGGGGGAAAGGAAACAGCCTCACTGCTGGCACACAGAGAGAGCTGGGCTTCAATCCTTATTCCAAAGTCAAGTCCCGTCACCTCTCTGAGCCTCAGTGTCTTCATCTGTATATTAGAAATGATGACCAGTGCCCACTTGCCTGTATAGTGAAGACCGAACAATAGAATGGCTATGAAAAAATGAAATAGTCAAAGCACTATGAGGAAAATAAAAGCTATGTCCTGTTGAATATCTAGATGCCAGGCACTGAGCTGAATGCTTTAACAAATACCACCTCATTGAATCCTTTCAAGCATCCCAGGAGGTAGGTACTGTTATTGCAGCTTCACTTTACAGACGAGGAGCCTGAAGCTCAGCGAGATAGCATGGCTGGCTCCGTATCCCTCTCATCATGAGCTGGGGTTCAGCTTAGGTCTCTGACTAGTTCTTTTCACTCAGCCTTGCAGCCGGCCTATTGTTTTTAGTCTGATGCAGCTGTGAATGTGCTGGGACACTTGGCATGGCTGCTTACATCTCCCATCCCCAGCCATCTTCAGTGTGCACGCACACGCACACACACACACACACACACGCACGCACGCACGCACTCAGTATGTTAGCACATGCCCCTTCCTCCCTCCCTCTTTGCACTGGAGTCATTTTCTCCACCGCTTCATTTCACTAGTTGAAAGTTTCTCCAAGTGAAAGAGACATCGCTGGAAATCGGAGTGTGCACTGGCTCTTTTTCCACAGCAGCCAGGATCCCTCTAGCCCCCCAGATATAGGGGAGATGTATGGGAGCTCCTCACCCAGCAGTCTCGGACCACGCCCGTGCGTTCAGAGTGTACGCCTGCTCCTGAAGAGCTGCGCTGTGTTTGCTTTGTGTGCTGGCTGCCAGAGGACCAACTGAATAGAACCTCAGGGGCCTTCGTGAGAGATTTGCAGTGACGCAAAGCATAGAATTTGGACTCACCATGTTGATAGTATAAAGAACAATTTAGAGAGCAAGGGAAGGCAGACAAATTTCTGTGTGTCCAGCTCATATATATATAGATTGCACAATTGGATGCATTTCAAAATGAAATCCTATTTTCTAGCTTCACATACTTTGTTTGTCTCTGGGAGCCCATGCAGTTCAGGTATTCAGCACAGGCAATACTTCTATTCCTATCAGCACTTTAATTCAGGTACAAGACCCCACGTGATGCAGCAGCTCGACTCCTGGCAGATTCTTAGATTTGGTGAGACCGAAAAAAGACAATGGAGCTTTAGGCAAAGGGTTCATACCACTGGTATGTTCTCTAGGGCATCCGGTGGAGACACAGGAACAGCACCCACATATGCAAGGGCATCTACATGTGCAAGGTCATCCCTGCCCACTGGGGCAACCCCAACAGTTAAATAGCATGCAGAACAAAGGAGGCCTACAGCCAGCTGGTTACATAAGGGGGGCATCTAGGAGGTCTGAGCGGGCATAGGAGCAAGCCAGTGACCTTGTGAGCAAGGCCGAAAGCCTGGGATCTGCTCTCCTAGTAACCTTGCATGTGGGGCTGAGAGCCTGGGAACTGCTCTCCAGGCCCTTTCCCTACAACCCATATCTCTGATTTCCCAGGTAGTTCCCATGACGGTACTTGAATTTCTCATCCATGGGTCCTGATTTTTGTTGTCATGCATCTGGGTCCATCAGAGCTCATTAAACTCCTGAGCAGGCCTCTTACAGCTCTTGATCTTCCTCCATGTGTGATGGGGAGCAGATAGAGGAATATTTGGAAGCTAAACTTCTGCTTTGAAACCAGGGAGATATACAGCACAGAGGGTGAAAGCAAGTTGCCCAAGGTCACGTAGCTGGTGGGTAGCAAAACCAGGGTTTGATGTTAGGAGTTTAGTCTCAGAGGCGGCTTAGCTGCTCCTCTGTTCTTGCCTCTCTTTCTCCTTTTACATAATGAACACTGTCTGCACTGGCGGTAAGGCCTTGATTTATGTCTGGAGTCATAAAATACCCGAAGAATTCAGGCCATTCCTTTGAATCGCAAAACCCTTAACACAGGGATTCTCAAACTTGGCTTTCCATTGCAATCACATGAGAAACTTTAAAAAGCAGTGATAGCTGGGCCTCATCCTGAAGACTCTGAGGGAATTGGTCTGGGCTTTGTCCTGGACGATAGGGTTTGTGAAAGCTCCTTGGGTGATTCTTACGTGCAGCGCGGCTGAGAAGCCCTGTTCTCATAGACCTGAGCATCAGCTGATCGCCCACCTGGCAAGGACGGTCTCATTCCATCTAATCTGATTTGTTTCCCAGCTGTTGGTAACACAAGCAAACACACACTAAACGTGCAGTTTAGATGCACTCAAAGAGGAATCTCAGGTACATCACAGTCCTGTAACACAGCGCCACTCACTGGCCTGTAGCTGCCAGATCCCATGAAAGGTGTGTGTTAATACAAAAAACAATTCCTTTTGCAATTGCAACAAAAAGAATAAAATATCTAGGAATAAACTTAGCCAAGGATGTGAAAGACCTATATGCTGAAAACTATAAGACTTTTTTGAAAGAAATTGAAGAAGACACAAAGAAATGGAAAGACATTCCGTGCTCATGGATAGGAAGATTCAACATAGTTAAAATGGCCATATTACCCAAAGCAATATACAGATTCAATGCAATCCCCATCAAAATCCCAATGGCATATTTTAAAGAAATAGAACAAAAAATCATCAGATTTGTTTGGAACCACAAAAGACCCCGAATAGCCAAAGCAATCTTAAGAAAAAAGAACTATAATGGAGGTGTCACACTTCCTGACTTTGGCTTGTACTACAGGGCCACAATAATCAAAACAGCATGGTATTGGCAGAAAAACAGACACATAGACCAATGGAATAGAATTGAGAACCCAGAAATAAAACCACATAAATATGAACAGATAATTTTTGACAAAGAAGCTAAAAACATACAATGGAGCAAAGACAGCCTCTTCAATAAATGGTGCTGGGAGAATTGGATAGCCACGTGCAAAAGAATGAAACTGGACTGCTATTTGTCACCATGTACCATAGTTAATTCAAAATGGATCAAAGACTTAAGCATAAGACCTGACACAATAAACTGCATAGAAGAAAACATAGGTACTAAACTTATGGATCTTGGGTTCAAAGAGCATTTTATGAATTTGACTCCAAAGGCAATGGAAGTAAAAGCTAAAATAAACGGATGGGACTATATGAAACTTAAAAGCTTCTGCACAGCAAAAGAAACCATTGACAAAATAAAGAGGCCACCAACTGAATGGGAGAAGATTTTTGCAAACAGTGCCTCCGATAAGGGGCTAGTATCCAGAATATACAAGGAACTCATGCAACTCAACAACAAAAAAACAAACAACCCAATTGAAAAATGGGCAGAGGACTTGAAGAGACATTTCTTCAAAGAGGACATACAAATGGCAAATAGACATATGAAAAAATGCTCAACATCACTAATCATCAGAGAAATGCAAATCAAAACCACAATGAGATATCACCTCACCCCAGTCAGAATGGCTATCATCAACAAGACAAATAGTAACAAGTGTTGGAGAGGCTGTGGAGAAAAAGGAACCCTCATACACTGTTGGTGGGAATGCAGACTGGTGCAGCCGCTATGGAAGGCAGTGTGGAGGTTCCTCAAAAAATTACGAATAGAATTACCATATGACCCAGCAATCCCTCTCCTGGGTATCTACCCAAAAAATCTGAAAACATTTAGAGATAAAGACACGTGTGCTCCAATGTTCATTGCAGCTTTGTTTATGGTGGCCAAGACATGGAAACAACCAAAATGTCCTTCGATAGATGAATGGATAAAGAAGTTGTGGTATATATACACAATGGAATACTATTCGGCGGTTAGAAAAGATGATACAGGAACATTTGTGACAACATGATGGATCTTGAGAGTGTAATGCTGAGCGAAATAAGTCAGACAGAAAAAGCAGAGAACCATGTGATTTCACTGATATGTCGTATATAAACCAAAAGCAACAAAAGAACAAGACAAACAAATGAGAAACAGAAACTCATAGACACAGACAATGGTTTGGTGGTTGCCAGAGGGTAAGGGGGGTGGGGGATGGGAGATGAGGGTAAGGGGGATCGAATATATGGTGATGGAAGGAGAACTGACTCTGGGTGGTGAACACACAGTGGGGTTTATAGATGATGTAATACAGAATTGTACACCTGAAATCTATGTAATTTTACTAACAATTGTCACCCCAATAAATTTAATAAAAAAAAAAAAGAAAGGTATGTGTTTAGGTGTAACAGCAGGCTGTCATGTCTCACACTGTTTATATTAATCCCTACAGCTGTTGAAGCTGTCCTTTGTAAATGCCATTGTAATATGAAGGGCTCTTCTCAAAATAGTGTTTTTATCATCTAACGTCTGTGTTAACTAGAGCTGTAACACACACAGCTCTTGTGCAGCTATGGTAACGATACAAACCCACTTATCTCTGTTTTACACCTGCCTGTGCTTCTGGGAAGCCTTTCCCACCTTGTGGGGCCGAGAAAACATTCAGCGTGTGGAATTTTTAAATCCCAGGTCAAATCACAGTGGAATAGCATGCACTAGGGCTTGTGAGAAGACCCAGCCACATCCAGGAAACTGACAGGTCCTCCTTAGGGAAGGCCAGCCCCCTTTCCAGAAGAGTCTGAAGTGCAGACTGTTTCACATGAGCTGTTAAATGGGCTGCTGAGGGCAGTGAGGTGGCCATGGAAAGCCGGGGCTCAGGACTCACTCCCCCGTCCACTCCACTAACATTTTCATGGCATGCCCCAGCCTCGGCCAGGCTCTGGGACCAGCAGAACACAAGGCAGGCCTGGTCCCTGCCTTATGGAGCTAATGAGGAGGATTAAAGTCAAATACATAACTACAAATTGTGATAAATGCTGGGAAAGAAAAAATAGGTGTTATGAGAGAAAATAATAGAGGGAATCTCGTTGATATTGGATGGTGAGGAGAGGCAGGTCAGCCACCTGGGCCTAAGGGGTGAGGCAGATGTGCCTGGGGGAGGGGGAGAAGAGTATTCCAGGAAGGGGACGTCATGGGAAAATGCTTAGCACTTTCCTTAAAGAATTAGCATGACCAGAGGCAGTGAGCAACAAAAAGAAGGCTATTCGGAGATCTGGGAGAGGGAGATCAAGGTCCAATCTTTCAGGGCCTTGGAGGCTAGGAGGAGGACTCGGGGTTCTGCCCTGAGCTCCGTGGGAAGCCTTGGGGGCAGTTTACGTGGGGGCCTGGTGGGGCCTGGGGTTACATGACCATCATTTGCACTGGAGGAGGAGAAAGGATTGAAGAAGCACAAATGCTTGGGAGGCCACCAGAGAGAAGGTGAGAGGCAATAAATAGCGCACAGCATCCTCTCCCATCTGACCACGCTCACCTTTCTCTTGCCTGTATCCTCAGAGTGAGGGAATGGCAAGTGTGTCTGCTGCGTGTCCACACTTGGATTTTCTGTGTCTGGTGGAATGAGGCAGCTGGGCTAGAGTTTGTGTTGGCCTTGACATTGTCACTCATTCTCATCCACACTGGCCTCGGGCTTAGCAGAGTCGCAGGTCTTTTTCCAGGCTGACCTGCAGGACTCTTGCCCTTGGGAAGACACTGCGTGTTTGTGCCGTTTGGTGATGAACAAGCACCTGGGTATTTTTACCCTCACTATCTCTCCCGTCTGTCTCCTTTGTTCCAGCCGCCTTGCTGATGTCTCAGTCTGCACCTTGACCTCCTTTTGCCTGGCGTGCTGCAGTAGATTTCTAACTTCCCTGCCAACTGGTTTAGACGCTCCAGTATCTTCGGCTCGCCCGGCCTGCCTTGAACTCTGGCTCGTCTTTCCAGACCACAGGTTTCAGGACACCATTTCCCTGACGTTTCCTTGGCTTGTCATTGCAGAATGAAGTCTCCTGAAGTTCCTTCATTTGCATTCAAGCCTCTGAAGTACCTCTGCCGTTTCCTCCCCTGCTCCCTGGATTATAGAACATCAAACAGGACCAGTCTTTCTTCTGGCACCATGGCCTCTGGTGGCCACCATGGCTTAACTGTTCTAAGACAGTTATTTTCTGTCTTAGAATTTGGCTCTGCCTCTCAGCATTGAGAGGTCCCTTCTGTAAGGGACAAGACTACATTCCTCATGCTGATTATCCCCAGCCTCTGTAGTTATCTTTGCCACCCACCTAGTCTGCCTGTGCCCCAAGGGCAGACACTGCCGGCTCATTCCTCACTGTCACTGCTCACCTGGTGCTGGGCTCAGGAGACAGGAGCTCACTGGGACACATGCGCCTGAAATTTCCTCCCCGTCTTCGCCTCGTCTTCGTCTGCGGGAAACACTGTCAATTTAACAGTGAGTCACTCTGTTCTTTATGCCTAGATGCCTACTTTCTTTCTCATCTGCTTTGTCTCTTAACACCGATCACACCAGCTCGTGCTTTAACAGACTAGAGGGCCCCAGACCTTTTTTTTCCCTTGGCCAGTGTAACAGTATTTGCAGTTTCGCCTCTACACTGTCAGCTCTCAGTTCCAAAGGTCCCTTCCTCAGTGGTGGGAAGGCAGGAGAGGGACCGTTCCATTTTCACCTGTTCTGCTTGCAAATGGCCACACATTGATAGTGCGAGCCTGTTTTCAGTTGACTCAGTGCTGCTGAGGGGCGCAGACAGGCTATGGGTGTGTGTGTGAGGCCTTCTTCAGTCCCCTGAAGGGTTTGCAGACCGGTGTTAAGTGGGCACGTCACAAGGCATCAGCAGATGGTGAGCCCATGCAGAAAGTACCCTTAGTGACGTGTCAGAAAGCGAAACTACAGCCCCTGAGTGGCATGGCTTCTGATACGGTAGCTTCTGACTGCCAGCTTCTCAAGTACCTTTACCGGGTTTCAGGGACATCACAGCTCTCACACGTCAAAGAAAATGGGATCAGCACCACTGTGGACCGATGCAGGAAGATGTCTCACGGCCACTGCACAGGCTCGGGCAGTGTTCTACAGAAGCCTCTGTACAGCTGCCTTCTGCCTTCTGCCACTTGCGCTTCTCAACTTTTAAACTCAATTCAAAAGCAAATTATAAAATGACTGACAGCACCAAACATTGGTGAGAATTGGCAGCAACAGGAATTCTCACATGTTGCTGGAAGTGTAAAATTGTACCACCCCCATTTTGAAAAAAGGCTTTCAGTTCCTTATGAGTTAATATACATCTACACTACGAATCATTCTTAGGCCTTTACCCAAGAGAAATGAAACCATGCCCATGGAAAGACTTTCACTCAGATGTACTAGCAGCCTAAGTGTCCATCAATAGAAGAATGTATAAACAAACTGAATATTCATACCGTGTACTTCACACAGTGAAATACTACACAGCAATAAAAAGAAACACACAACTGATATAGACCATGACATGGGGGAGCCTGGCAAACATGCTGAGTGAAAGGAACCTTACACAGAAGAGGACATATTGTATGATTCTATTTAGATGAAGTTCTAGAACAGGGAAAACTAACTTGTAAGAGAAGAAATCTGAACAGTGGTTGCTTCTGAGGGAGCTGAGGGCAGGAATTGACTCGGAGGAGTCATGATGGAACTTTCTGGAATGATGGTAATGTTCTTTATCTTGATAGGGGTTTGGGTTACTCAGGTGTATGCACTTGTCAAAACTTAGAATGGATACTTAAAGCTTGTGCATTTCATCGTAAGTAAATTTTCATCAAAAGATAAGACTATACAAATATTAAACTTTGCTTAATGATTTTCATGCTGAAGTGTTTAGGAGGAAGTATACTATTGTCTGCAATTTACTGTGACACACAAAATGCAATATGGGTTAATGGATGGATAGATGGATGGATATATGATACAGCAAGTATAATGGAATGTCAGTGCTAGAAATTAGGTGGTGGATATATAGGTATTCACTTTCATTCTTTCAACTTGCTGTATGGTGTAAGGCCTGAAAGTGGGGCTAAATATTATGTGCGGCCCTGACATCTGGTAAAATCAGGAGGGCGTCACTTGGCCTTGAGTTCCCCTTCTCACTCTGCTCTTGTGGCTAAGGTCCCCTAGCCTAATACCCTCCTCACTCAGGGGCCCGGACGCCGTACCTCCTTATCCCGGAGTAGGGGGCCTCAGTGTCCTGCCAGGCCGAGGAATGACTCAACCAAATTAGTCACATCCTCCCGTGGGGCCAGGCGCCACCTTGTCCTCGTGACACTACAAAGCCTTCTCCCACAGCTTCTGCTTGTTCGCCCTGTTCCTGATTGCAGCCCCTTAGTGGCCCTGCATGGCGGTGGCGTCCTCCTCCCCCAGCCTGTGAGTGTATGTGACTAATCACACTCATCTGTCTGGTGTCAAGTGTGCTATGTTCAGCCATCCCAGTGGATGGAAGCCCCTCTCTCACCAACAGTGACTAGGAGACAACTAAAACATGCTGGATGTTTGAAGTTTTTGTAATAAAATGTTGGGGGGGAAACTTACTCGCCCTGCAGTGAGTGATGTTACAAAGAAGCAGGCATTACTTCTAACTTTATTGAACTTACAGTTTACATAGGGAAATTCTAATAGTACTACCACTGCACTGAGAGTTCCAGTGTGGTCCATGCTCCCCCTGCTCCCCATCGCTTACCCTCACTTGCCCGGGCTCTGCAATGAGTGAGCATTGTGAGAGCCGCGAGCCCGTGTATCAGAATGCGGTGGCCTGATGCCCTCAGGGTAGACAGCTCTCCCATACTTACTGGCTCGGTTACCTTTAGGCAAATCACTTCCCTCTCTTGGCCTCTATGTTTTGTCTACAGGAATGAGGGTTGGCCACAATTCACCTTTCCAGCTCTAACTGTCTAAAGGATTATAATTTTTAGGTAGCGTATTACTGTATTTTTAACTACCTTATGACAAGAAAAAGCAAAGGGCATCTTATTTCTGGGACCCTGATCCCTATGTTGTCACTTATTTGGGAAATAGTTTATACCAAGGCAAACATACCTGTTAGTTTCCACCTAAATATGAGACTCTAAAGAGCAGGAATTTAATTGCCTGGTTTTGAGTATTTGCACTTTAGCCAGGGAAAACAGCATTTTTGTTTGTTTGTTTGTTTGTTGTTTGTTTTTTGTTACACTAATACTTCCCATTGTGAATCTAATAGTCAAATAATTCAACCCAACTTCCTTCTGGGCAATCATTCAGAGGAGAGCCATGGTTTTTCTCTAACTCGCAGAATTTCAAGCAGGGGCAGGCCACATCCACGCAATGGAGCTGATTGTGTGACTAAGCAATTTGTACGTGTGGATAAAATTGTGACATGCGGCCAGGACAGATTCACTGCATACCTGCAGAGATAACAGTTTTTTCTTTTCTTTTTCTCAGGCTTCAGCTCTCTGAAGATTGGGAAAGATGATGGCTGATGCGGGGCATGTTGACTGAGGGTGAAATGAGACAGAGGACACTCTGGGGACGTCTCCCTGGGGTGTGTGTGTGAAATCTGGCTGTGGGGGAGAGGAAAGATGGTGTGAGCTATCTGCGGATACTGACATTCCTCTGCCTATGAAAATGCAGCCCGTCCCCCATCACCAATGGCAAGGAGGAAGGGGCTTGCTCTAACCCAGGACTTCTCAGCCTCAGCACTGCTGGTGCTGTGGAGCGGATCGTTCTTCATCTGGGAGATTGTCTTGTGCATTGTGAGATGTTTAGCACATCCCTGACCTCTTACAGGAGATGGCAGTAGTACTGCTCCAGTGTCCAGATGTTGTCAGTCTCGCCATGTGGAGAAGTACTGCTCTCAGCCATCCACACGCCCTTGACCTGACTTGTGCAGACCAAGTGAGATGTTCATGAAAAGGTTGGGTGAGGTGAGGGAAGGAGCAGGTGCCCCAGCACCTGGCCTCAAGGCAGTGAAGAAAGCTGTTTCTAAAGGATGTCCTCCAGGTGGTACACATTTTTAAAACTGTGGTAAAATACACATACGTTACCATCCTAACCATTTGAAGTGTATTGTTAAGTCGCGTTAAGTCTGTTCACATTGTCGTACAGCCCGTCTCCAGGACGTTTTCGTCTTTCCAAACTGAAACTCTGTGCATTGAACAACTCCCCATTTCTGTCTCCACCCAGCCCTGGCAATCACCATTCTACTTTCTGTCTCTATGAGTTTGACCACTCTAGGTACCACATATAATTGGAATCACACAGTCTTTTTCCTTTTGTAACTAGCTTATGGCACTGAGCATAATGTCCTCAAGGTTCATCCATATTGTAGCATGTGTCAGAATTTTTCTTCCATTGTAATGCTGAAAAATATTCCGTTGTATGTATACCCCACCTTTTGTCTATCCATTCATCCATCGGTGAACCTTGGGCTGCTTCCACCTCGTGGCTGGTGTGATCACAGCGCTACCGTGATCAAGAAGGTACACATTCCTCTTCAACACCCTGCTTTCGATTCTTTGGGATACACACCCAGAAGAGGAATTGGGAGACCACATGGTAATTCTATGTTTAGTTTTCTGAGGGACTGCCATACTGTTTTTCCATAGTGGCCGTGCCATTTTACAGTCACAGCAGCAGTGCCGAAGGATTTCGGTGTCTCCATATCCTCGCCAACACTTGTCATTTTCAGGTGGTTTTTTTTTTGTTTGTTTTCGATAGTAGCCATCCTAATGCGTGTGAGATGATATGTCTTTTGGTTTTGATGTGCATTTCCCAAGTGATTAATGATTCATGATGTTGAACATCTATGCTGGTTGACCGATATATCTTTGGAAAAATGTCTTTTCACATCCTTTGCCCATTTGTAAATGAGTTATTTGATTTTTCTTTTTTGTTGTTGAGTTGTATGAGTTCTTTATATATTCAGGATGTTAACATTTTATTAGCTGTATGGTTTGCGGATATTTTCTCCCATTCCATAGGTTGCCTTTCACTCTGTTAATTGTGTCCTTTAATGAACAGAAGTTTTTAATTTTGATGCAGTCCAATGTATCTGTTTTTATTTTTGTTTCCTGTGCCTTTGGTGTCATATCAAAGAAATCATTGCCAAATTCAATGTCATGAAACAATGTCAAGAAAACTATATTTTCTTCTAAGAGTTAAATAGTTTCAGTTCTTACATTTAGGTCCTTGATCTGTTTTTGACACACACTTTTATAATTAATACTATTATGTGACATAGTTTCCAGAGGCAGCCACACCTCACCTGGTCACCTGTGCGTGCAGTCATGGTTACAGTAACAGCTAAGTTTCCCAAGCTCTTGCTTCCCTTGCTACAACCTCCTCTAAAGTCCCTGACACCTTTCCTGATAGTACTAGGGGACACGTGTGCTCACAGCCAGCCACTGTGCTTAACTGCTACCTACACCTTTTCAACAGGGCACCATCGAGTCCGTGAATACCACTGCCTTGTATAGACCTAAACCATCGCTAAACCATCGACGCTTCTGCCAGGCATGCCTCCACTTTTCCGTTAAACACGACCGTTTTCCGTAATCCGCTGCAGCCAGTTCCGCCTACTCTCATGGGGACTGCCAGCAACTCCTGGAGTTCTCCAGGTGCCACGCTGCCTGGCAGTTGGGTTGACGTGGGGGAGCACGTCGCCACCACTTGATGGTGGTACATTGTCCTAATGGGGCTACCCATTTGGGATCTCTTTCTATTTGAGCAATGTAACACTTTCTGTGTTTGACTGACAGTGTCCTGCCTCCTTACAACCCAGACATGAGTACATGATGGTGAGGCTGAGCTAGAGCCATGCAGTGGCAGGGCAGCTACCCTGCTGTGCCAGGCCCCGGCTCTTACTCCAATAACAAAGCTTTGTAAGTGGGGGAAGCGATGGCGCCTGACTCCTCTTCCCCTTGAGGGGAGCTTTCCCAGGGGTGCTGAGTCCCTGGTGCACAGGGACTTCTGTTTGCCTGCCAGCCTTTCAGGACTGCCGCTTAGTGTCCCACTGAGACCCCACCGGAATGACATCAGCACAGCTCTGAGCTCACTCCCACGCGGAGGACGTGCTGTGAGTTGGTCACGGCACTGAGTAATGCTCCAGTGTGGGGTGTTCCCAAGCAGAGGCATAAATCTCATCCCTTTGGCACTTGTGACGAATCTCTATTCTGCATTGAGAAGGGCTATTTATCATATACCACCAGTATTTATGAGTTCATTTGAATCCCACAATGTAACAAAATACAGTATCTAACCAGAAGACACCAGTAATTCTTCCATGACGCATCTCTGTTGACACACTTTTAATTTCATTCTAATTGCACTATCTCACCACTAAACACTGGCATCTGTGTGGCAATAATTCGAAGTGCTGCAACTTGAGGAAGATAGAAAAACGGCACAAAGTAAGCTGGCAGTGAGGCCAGGAAAACATTTAGAAAACGGAACTAGAATTGCAGCTCCAGTTTGCCAGCACCTGTCAGGCCCCACAGAGGGGACACGGGGCACACACAGCCCCTAGGACTTTCCCTAGATGAAGAGGGAAAGTGATTTTCCCTTGTGCCTAAACCTCTCCTTGGACTCGTGAATGAGTTCTCCAACGTTACATGTATAATTAGCGGTTGTATTGATAGTTAGAGAGGTGTTGTGAAGGTTTAATGAGGTGATGCCAGGAGAGCAGGTAGCCAAGTCCTGGTGTTTAGCTCAGTAAATACTACTTTAAAAAATAACTTCTATTCCTTTTAAAATGTACACTGACAACACTGTGTGGTATGGGAGAAAGAAACAGGCACTGGAGTCCTACAGTCGTGGTCTAGTGACACGACTTAATAAAGTAACCCCTCTTCATTCACCTTGGGAACCCCATCTTTCCCATTTATAAAATGGAGACAACATTCACCTTCCAAGAATTATTGTGAAGACTAAATGAGCTCACCAATACAGGGCTTAGCCAAGTGCCTCATTCATCATCATCATTGTGTAGTAGTCCTATCATTTACTGTCGATTGAGCGCCAACTGTATACCCAGCATCAACTTGACATTCTAAGTAGGTGCTCTCATTATATTTAGTTGATAGATGAGGAGACTGAAATTCTGACAAGTTATATGACTTGCCCAAGGCCACATAACTCATGAATACTCATATTTTAATTGAATCCAGATCCGTTTGGTGTTCAGGCTCATGAATTTGGTCTGTCAGCTTGACCTATGTCTTAGTTACAGGACTTTCTCCAATGATGCTCAATGTCTTGGGATTAGGGAATCCAGACAGGAAGGCTGACAGGAAGCAGGAATGGATGAGGCAGGAAGATAGGAGAGAGAAAAGTGAATGGTACCAGAAAGTGCTCTGTTGAAATGGCTGTGTGTAAAATGACTACAAACAAGAAGGTCTGTGCAAGGTGTGTGAGTGGAGAGAGGGGGGCATAAAAAGGGGTGTTAGGAAACCGACATGAAGCCAAAAGAGTAATGAGTTGAGGAAACTGAGCAAGTCAAATGATTAAAAGGTGAGACGAAGTCCCCAACAATCCATCCAAGTGGTCTCCTCTGAAAGCAGCTGTGGATCCCATGGCTTCTAATGGCTCCTAAGTGAAAAATGGAAACAGACCCTGGTATTTTGCTGAGTGGATTCTAATAGTGTGATACTTGCAGGAATGAAACCATAGCAGGAGGAAGAAAGCCATGGCAATCCCAGATTCATTCACGATACAGAGACTCTTCCCTAAAAACTTCGTGGTTGGTTGAAGACAAATGCACGGCTGCAAATCTTAAAGCCATGAGAAAAATACCGTGGCCAGGACCAAGGTCACAGAAACCCTATGAATGTCCTATTAAACTTTCACATTCATCGATACAAAGTAAACCCTACTCAATCCAATGAAAAGGATATCAACTGCATGTAATACATTTTAAATTAATAGTAACTGGCACTATACAGTTAATTGATGCATCATGGGAAAATGCAGTGTTACCCTTCCTTGAAGCTTCAGAAGAATGCCTGGAAATTCGTTGTGCTTTGTCATAGATATTTCATTTTTTCCAATTTGATTTTCAATCTAAATGTTTAATTCCTTGTTGATTAGATGACTCAGCCTTCTTGACTCCCATCGGCCTGGGCTTGTTATGGTCCTGGTGACGGAGCCCAAAGCAGAAACTGTTGGTCAGTTTCCGCTTGGAGATTTGTACACGCAGCTCTCTCTTCCCAGCAGAAGTCAGGGTACCTTAGTCAGCCTCCTTCAGCTTTTCTCCCTCCCTCCCAAGTCTTCACCATAAATAGCTCCGTTCTGCTTCACTCTTTTCTATTTCCAAGTCTTTTCTTCTTTTTATAATAATAGCGACTAGAAATTACATGTGATACCTGAAGTTCTTATGGATGTATAAAAGTTGGCATAAACAGAGCTCTGTGCTCCAGTGTTTTAAGCAGAGGTTGTGGTTTGGGAAAGATTGCAACCTAGTGCTTTAGCATCAGAATCAGAAGTATTTTCATATTTTTCTCTGGCAAGAAGTTTCTTTCCAAATTCAGCGTTAGGGATGTCCAGTGAACTCTCCCTCGGATAAAGCTCTGAAGGTCATTCCATCAGCTGTCTTACTGTGGAACTTCACAAAGATTAAAACCACCTGTTCATTAGAACCATGTGTGACATTGATTGACACCGTACTGTTAATATACCCCAAAGATGGATAAAGCATTCAGAATGTCATTTGATGCCAGTTGAGACAACAAGCATGGATGTTGGCCTGCAAATTAATGAAAACTATTTCAGTGTTGACCAGTGTTGGTGAGAGTGTATTAAAACAGGTACTGATATACAACCATTGAAATCCTAAGCTAGCACCACTCTCCTAGAAATAGACTTGGCAATACATTCTAAGAGGTTTCAATCTTAATTTTATGTGCACAAGCAACTTCTATTAATAACTTAAATTTGGATTCTTACGTTTATCTCTTGTGGGGAGAGACAACACTGGGAATGACACTTTCCCAGGGAAAGGGATACTTTTTACCATAAATTTAAAAATTCGTCCTATGCATTTATTTCAAGCTATGAGAGATGAAATGAGGTGAGTTTGTCCTAAGCGTCAGCTCTCCTTTGGAGAGCCCAGCCAATCAGATGCCTGTACCTGCAAGCCTGCCGGCCAGCCCATGGACTGGGGGTGCTCCCTGGGGAGGCCTGACAGCCGTGCAGTTGACAGTCCTTTGCAACACCTTCACCCACTGCTCCCTGTTCGTTCAAACTGCAAGAGAACCTGGATGTAATTTACTCTGAGAAGAAACAGAGAGAACGATACATTTCAGTGCTAGAATGGAAAGAAAAGGTCCAAGAGAGCAAAACAGAAGTATGCGCAAAAGTAAAGGGCGGCAGGAGAGTTTATGTGCATTTTGATGTATTTGATGGTTTTGAAGCGATGTCACATCTATGTGACAACGGAAGTGACTCAAGGGTCCTAAGGCAAACTGGGGGAACAAAGATGATTTTAGAAAACCAAATGTAACTGAAATTGTGATTGTGCTAGGATTGGGAATGTTATACTTGGCTTTATATTTATAATTTTTTAAGGGAAAATGTATTCATATCTCTCTTGAGTAATTAAAATTGAAGCAAATGTCAACACGTGTAAAGTTAATATAACGTGGGTAATAGACATTCTCTTCGTTCTACTCTTCTGCATTTTTCAAATTCTCAAGATACGTATATATTCTGTTACCATTTTCTTACTCTGTTGTAATAATTCTTACATCATTGATTGGGTGCTGCTTGTGTGTTAAAAGCTCTTCTAATACATGTATCATTTCATTTAAGTCTAACAACAATCCTGTGAGCTACAGATTGCTTTGTCTCTGTTTCTAAATAAGGAACCCAAGGCTTAGGGAAATTGCGTACTTGCCCAAAGTCATTCATTCAAAAGCAACTAAGCTGCGGTTCAGGTCCCTGTCTGTGACTTCAGGACTCACGGCTGTAACCAATATGCTCTAGAACTTCCACTTCCTGTGAAATTGCACTTGTTAGAGTCTATGTTAAGGAAATAGGAATCTAGGTAAAGATTTGTGCACATGTGTATGCTTTGCAACATTATTTATACCAGCCAAAGATTGGGGAGACTGATAAATAAGTAATGACACGTGCTTACCATAGATGCTTATGTGCCTTTGAAAGATGTTTTTACATTTAAAATATTTAATATCATGCAGGACAATATTTACCAAAGTATGAAACATGAAAAAGCGACTATAAAAGCATACATAGAGGAGAAGCCAAACTTTGTGACTATACATGACGTAAATAAGAAAGTAGGAAGAGAACAGCCTTGTCTGGGCCTTCTAGCTCTGCTTCTAGAGAGAAGAAGCGTTATTTAGCCACTGCCTTACATGAAGGGGTTTGGAATTCTGTTAGGAGGGAAAAGAGAGGAAATGGCTGCTGAGTAGGCAAGAAATGTGTTCCTACAAATATCTTTTTGGTTCCTCAACATCTGTTCCCACCCATCCTTCCCTACACACACACTTCGACAATCCTAACACAGTCATGGAAAATCACTCACTCGCCTGAGTCTCATTCAGCTGACGTGCCCGGTTTCAGTTCCATGATCTCCGGGTAATGGGCAGTCCTTCCCTTCAGGTCTAAATGGTCTGGAGACAAGGATTGGGGAGATTTGGGCTTTGTGGGGCCTAAAGTTTACACAGTTTAAGAGACCCTGTTAAGGAAAAAATAATACTAAATTATAAACATGAAATTAGGCACAGACAGGGAAACATTACTTAGAATGAGAGAGCAAATCACAAACTATAAAATTTAAAAGGCTGACATATACCCCAAACATAAAAACGTAGAAAAAAACATACTGTTACGTACTGAACATGTTTATTCATTAACTGCCTGACTCAACTCTTTTCCTGCTTTTCTGTCTGTATTCTCTTTTATCGTTTCTTTAGATGACAGAAATTTCATAATTCAAATTTCTATAGCGAGAACAGAAAGATAATGCAGTCTTTCCTTTTTGTTATTGAAAGTTTAGGAAATTTCAACTTTACATTGCTTATCTGTAATACCACTGTTGTAACACTCTGCATTTTCTTACTCAGGCAGGTCTTTTTGCTGCAAGATGAACTCCAGGAGAATTCCAGCCTTTTGATCTCACAGGACACAGGTCCAGATTGTAATTTCCATACCCGCTGATTCAGCGCACTCCTGGGCACCCCCAGTTCCTCGTGGCTGCAGCAGTCTTGACCTGGGGTAAGTGGGTGGCCAGATTGTGATGAATGCTGGGTTGTCTTGGCCTCCAGGCAAGGAGCAGAGCAGTCTCTCCATCAAATAGTTCTCCTTTGGGTGAAAGATAGGCTCTTGTTTTATCAGGGATCTCCAGGGAAACAACCAATAGGATGTGTATGTATATATTTTAATGAATTGTCTCACGCGATTGCGGCAGCTGGTGAGTTCTAGCTTGCAGGGTAGGATGGCAGGCTGAAGACCCAGGGAAGAGTTGGTGTTGGAGCTTGGACTCCAAAGGCAGTCTGGAGGCTGGTTGAATTCCTTCTTTCTTGGGGGACCTCCATCTTTTTTCTCTACCCTTCAATGAGTTGAATGAGATCTACCCACATTATGGAGGGTTATCTTCTTTACACAAATTCTACTGATTTAAATATTAATCTCATCTAAAAATTCCTTTACAGCAGCATGTAAGTGATATTTGGCCAGTATCTGGGAACCATAGCCTAGCCAAGTTGACACATAAAATGAACCATCAGCAGCTCCAGATGCTGAAGAGTGGTCCAGCAGGGGTAGGGTGTTCGTGGGGGCCAGGCAGATACAGAGGTAGAGCTGATAGCCCGGTGACCCTTCCTGAAGCATCAGGACCACACCTGAGTGCAGGGAGTAAAACCCCAGACTGGACAGCACTCCATGCCTCCAGCTTCCATGTCCTGTCTGTCCTATGACACCAAAGAGAACACACTGAGTCTTGTAAGCGGCCCATGCAAGTGAGGGTCCCTGACACCAAGACCTCACAGTAAGTGTTTCTCTGCCTATGGCAAAAAGACAACTATTTTTAAAATTCCCAAACCAACCATTATTCAATAAGAAGAAGGAATGGGTTAATAATCATAACACTTTCTATTTAGAAAGGAGAGAAAAGAAACAGTGCATAACGGTTGCTAGTACGAATGCTGCTCCTGCACAGAACTGGTAATGACCTGCCTGGACGATGGAATGACTCTTTGGCCAGCCACGTGATTCTGCTCACTGGGACAGTGCTCCTGTTCCGATCCCTGATGGCATATGTGACATGTGCCCTGGGGCAGGGTGGGGGGGGGGTCACGTGTGCTCCTTATGAGGCTACACAGCTTTTACAGACCACTTCCCGATATAACAGATTCTAAGGTCAAGGGCTTGCTTAGGAATTAGGCGTGTAGGCCAGTGTCAGCCAGCCCAGGGCTCTCTTTGGCAATAGAGATCCCTTGTAAACTTGCTAGTTTCCAGTCTGTTTGCTTCTAGGATATCCAGTGGGCACTCAAGTACCCAGAGTTAGACATCTCTTCCGCTGTGCCACGTTCATCTCCCTGGCCTAGAGTTTAACTTCCCTAACTTGAGTCGTGTCAGATCAGTGGCCTCATTTGAAAACACCACAGTAATCCTCTCCTTGACCCCCAGCTTCATCCTAGATACACCTGCCCCGTGGACGCCATACCCCGTCTGTCAGACTGGGAATACTTAGGAGAAGATGGTAGGAAGAGGCTGACGGCAAAAGGCTTATCTTTTCCCCAAGTATTGTTTCTTGCTAAATCTTCTGCCCCTTCTATGGCTAACTTTAGCTTGGGGTGCCTTTCTGACCTTGAATATCTCCAAATTTTGGGACACACATTCAACTTGGGTTTTAGGACATGAGCAAAAAGGGCCTCCTTTTAGTAAAGCTGCGTTGTCTTTTCTCTCTGCTCTTAGAGTTCAGTTAAGACTAAACTTACCTCTCATAAGACTTTGCTGAAAGCTGAAAATGTTGTTAAAAACATATCAAAAGCCTGCATTTCCCCACTGTTCTTTTAAAGAAACAGCCTCTTTTGGCACACGGTCTCTGTGCTAAGGTACAATAGGCAGTAGATTAGTGAAGTATTTTCCAACCGCACCATCCGGGTAACTAGTTTGCTCAATGGAAACAGCAGATCCTCCAAACTGATGGACGTAGAAGACGAGGCCAGGCTGGGAGTGACTTTAGTCTCAGAGAAGAATCTGTGCTGGGCACTTTTATCTGTTAGGATTACTTTGGGCTGCAAGTAACAAAGAAGGTAGCTTCAATCTGTAAATGTGTTTGTTGTTTACAACAAATACAAAATGTCTGGAGGCAAGTGATTCCTGGGCTGATGCAGGACTAGCAATATCAGGGCTCTGTGTCTGTCACTGAGAGTGACAAGATGTTTACTGAAGCTTCAAACAGCATATCCTTAAGTAATGATATCCCCCGAAGGCAGTCAGGAGGGGTCGGCAGGGGAGATCGATACTCTTCCTGCAATAGTTGTTCTCTTATTATGAAAGAGAAGATCTTGCCTCAGTCTCCTGGCCAGTCGTATCTCATACCCATGCCAGTGCAGTCACAGTGGACACGACTGGGATTCGCTGGGCCAGCTTAAACCACTCATCCCAGAAGTGTGAGGATACCAGCCCTCCCTGAACCCACTGCTGCCCACCTGCTGCCTGCAAAGTCTGGTTCCGTTTGCAAAGATGCAGGTGGCTGAGGGAGGGCATCTGCCACAGAGCTCCCAGAGCGGTACCTGAAGGGTGGAGGGTGGTGCCCAGGAAATGTCCCACTTTATGGCGTCCTTTTGGAGACATACGAGGTAAGGCTTTAAGACCTGTGTGAGTTTTCTGATCCACTGGTTGAGACACCTTAGCGTGAGATTTAGACCACAGAGAAGAAAAACAACCCAGCATGACAGGGAAAGGGTAGAGCCAAGGAACGGGAAATTAAGGAATGAAGTGGAAAAAGGAAAGGGGGGAGTGGAGAACTCAGAGGGCAGAAGTGAGATTTAAAAAGTTTTTTTTCATAGTAAAAAGGTGATGGAGGTTCTCAGCAGTTTCCTCTGGGGAAGTGAGATGATGAGGGCGAGGGGTACACAGAGGCCTCAGGCCGGGGGCGGGCTCCCCCCGGCCGTATGGGACTGAACTTTATACAATTCGAAGGGCCTTCTTTAAGGAAAAAAATGATCAATATCAAATCAGATATGAAAGTGAATATTTATTTAGAATAAGGAAAGAAATCCAAACAGATTACAAATGTAAAAACTATGACAAATAAAAATCCAGTAAGAAGAACATTATTTTTATTAACTGGCTGACAGACCTCTTTAATAATATTTCCCTTGGTTTTTACCTGTATACTCTTCAATACCTCTTCATATGATGACAGTTTTGTAGTATTTTTTATTAGAAAGTACAGAAGGATAATTCAATATTTTAGCATAGTTGGTAAGAAAAAGATACTTTTATTATAGTTGGAATACACAAAACAAACGGCTTCAGACACTGATGACTTCACTGCTTGTTGCTCTGCTTCTGGCATGTGCCCCACAAACATAGCATTCAGTTGAACACTTTTTCACGCAATTCCATTCAGAAAAGGCATTATGGTGTAATTACAATTGCATTTTGAGTCTATTCCTGCCAAGAGAGAACTTCCATTTTGACAAGGTGTCGATGAGAACCAAATGCTCTGCTTAGAATTTCACACATCTTATGAGGAAGTCTTCCTGGACCAGCTTCTGGCTCTGTATTTTCCTCTACTGCTCACACTCATCCAGCGCCAGGCCCCCAAAGCATGTTCCTGTGCAGCTACCCTGCACCGTGGCTGTCCTGTGACAGGTGAGGCAGCAGAGGGGCCTCAGCCCTGTGCTTGGGTACCGTCTGACACCAGGTGGCGAGCGCTAGCTATACACAGAGGTGATGGCACCCCCAGATTCATATCCCACTAGACCTAAACCGAATGTACTCAGAAGCCAACTTCTCCTTAGCCAGGTCCAAAATAAAATTTCACAGCTACTCTAGCACCACCCAAAACAAGAGGAAAAGTGACGGAAGGGACATTGGCATGGGAAGAGACAGCAGTTTCAGCCAATTGTTCAAATACCTATTCAAATGTCACAGAAACATGGCAGATAATGTGAAGGCCATGCTACTCCCTCCTGGGACTTAAAGCTTTGGCTTCGGGTAAAACTACCTGCCTGAGGGAAGCAGAGGGGATGGATGGGATTATGGGAATCACTAGTAAATGATTTCAAATTCTTCATGTTTGTTCCATGGCCCAGTCTTGCCACCAGATTCCTGACTTGTGTGCCCCTCTGTGACCAAGGCAAGACACCAGGCTGGTGAACTTAACGGTCACTCCAGCCTAAAATGTGTTTCTTCCTTACACACGGTGAACTCACCCTTCAAGGCCATGCACGTCCATCTTCGTGAAGTGCTTCCTGAGCTCCGGTGCAAAGTTGTCTTCCCTTCCTTTGATTTGTCACTGTACCCCTTCCGGCCCTCCTCGAGCACCTCTGGAAGCACTTGTGTAGGCTTTGGGCTCTTTCACTTCCACGAGGTATGTTTTGGAAGGAAGTTTGGAGAGAGTCTGCACTGATGCCACTCTAATAATACTGTCATTAACAACAGTAACAGTAGATAGAAATTTTAGGCACTTACAGTGTGACCACTTAATAGTTACTGACTCATGTGATCCTTACAGTGGCTCTGTGAAGGAGGTTCCATTATCAGTCCTACTTTACAGAGCTCAGAAGGTGGACGTAGTCACACAGCTAGTAAGAAGCAGAGCCAGGATTCCAATGTGGAACTCACCAAGCTCATAAATAACGAATTCATCATCTATACTGAGATCATAAGGCTGACACTGTAAAAATTATACAGTTCAGGAGAGGCAAATATATCCCTCTCTCCTGGTCATAGCTGACACCACTAGTTGATCAGGACAACTTTTGGCATCTATTTGGGAAGTAATATCTGCACCCACTTCCGGCTCACTGCTCTGAACTCCCTGGAGGAGGGACAAGCACTAAACCTGTTCGTCCCGGCACCTGCTCCATCACCTTGGCTGACAGGAGAGCCTTGCGGTGTGGAGGCAGGAGGGCACTTGCTCAGCTTACAAAGGAATTCACTGTAGGTCTGAGTCAAGGACCCGAGTCTCTGCTTTCTGTCCAGTAACCTTTGCTCTGTGACCCCTAACCTCACCTCTGACAGCCTGCTCTTTTTCTTGGGAGGTAAGACCGTTAGAAGAAATTCCCAGGGAGTTGGTTGGCTTTAGACAAGCTATCGCAACTGATTGAATGAGCTCTTTCTGAATAGAGCTGCATGCAGCATTTCTTCCAATGATCATTTTATCCTGCAATTCATCTAAATATAGCATACGTATCTCTAGTAGATGTGATATAAACATCTAAACATGTCAACTCTGTGAATCATAATTTGGCTCCTTGGTCTTCTTTCCTCTTTTAGGGGAAAATAATCTATTTTATCTATTTTATGCTGATTCATACTCAGCCAGTCACATTAGATCTATCAGTGGCAGAAATGAATACATTCTGAGTGTTGAAAATTGAACTTGGGAGGCAGAATTTGCTTTTCAGAGTACTCCAATTTAATTTACATCAGAGAAATATAAAATCAGTTTGGGCCAGAATGGAATGAAAAACACCTAACCTGAACTGATGTGTAACAAACGCCTCTCTGAAGCCTCAAGTTGTCTGTTACTGGAAAGGAACAAGTGACTGACCAAACCAGAAACTCACACCCTGGTGGCAGCTTGTGGCGACACCTGTACTTTGGAGGGAGGCCTCCCTCGCAGGGCCTGAGTGACGCCCTGAGCCCCTCCCTGGGCACCTCTCGCAGACCGTCCCAGTGAACCCTGCTGCTTTCTTCAATGTCCTGGTCTTTGTCAGACTCAAGCAACTTACCTTTTCTTCCTCACCAAGTTCTTATTTCACCGTTCTCTTACTCCTTCTTCTTCCCATCCCAAAGAAGTTTCAATCCCTCCATCCATGCCTCCATCACATCTTAAAAGGGCCAGTTGAGAGATTAATTACATCCCAAGAAGTGAGAATAGCAGTCCTACTGGATGGAGAGTAGACACTTGGGTTTTTGACCTAGACCTACAATGAATTCCTTTGGTAATCCTGAGCAGGTCCCCTGGCTTTTTTCTTAAAATTAGCAAGATAAATGTTCTTTGAGAGTCTCCAGAGCCCAAATTACATGTTGGCAAACAGAGAGCCAGTCAGGTTTGTCTCCTGAAATCCATACTCTTTATTTGAAGCCCACATCTTGCCACTAGATCTAGAGGGTCCTCCAGCCTCAGCTTTGTGCATCCCACCTTTGAGCTCGACCTTTCTACAGCCAGCTCCTAATACTCCCTTTCATCTTCTCTACATCCTGATTCCTCCTGGTTCAGTGGGAATAAATCTCTTACCTCTGCTTAATAACAACGTTGAATTAAATGGAAGCCTTTAGTTCACTTGAATACAGCTCATGTTTGAGGCCCTTAAAATCCAAAGTGAGACTCTGGCCTGTGGGAAAGATACTCTGAGACTGGTCTTGGTAAGACAGCAGGTGTCGGCAGGTGTTGGGTGAGCTGAATGGTGTTGAATGGTGGGCCTATGGCGTCTCTTAAGTCAGACTTTGGTTATTCCAGCATTCTCCTGCAGGTGACAAGACAAGATAGAGAACAAGAAGCTGATGAGGCGTAAGCAGCACCTCAGGAAGGCAACAAGCCCCTCCCTCTGACTTCTGGAATATATAGAAAGGGAAAGCATGCTAGCATACATTAGACACTTACTGCTTTCCAGGCAGAACTAAGGGCTTTCCAGACGTGGGCTGAGGTGCTGAGCTTCCAATAGGACAGACCATCCTTCAGGGCCCAGTGATATCACTCACAGGCATAAGGTGTGGCTTTGACCTCTTTCTAGTGGGGATAGCTCACAAATACACCCTCTTCTCTCCCTCCTCCCTGTGGTACCATAGTTGGTTTGTCCATCACCTCCTGAAGGACATCTTGGTTGTTTCACCAAGCTGGTTGTATCACCAGCTCTTGGTGCTGATGAATAAAGCTGCCATAAACATTCATGTGCAGGTTTTCGTGTGGACATAAGCTTCAACTCAATTGGGTAAATACCTAGGACACGATGGCTGAATCATACTCATAAAATTAAACGTCACAAGTATCACACAGAATAGTTTCACCACCCTAAGCCTCCCCTGTGCATAAACCTTTCATCCCTCTCCTCTCCCCCAACCCGTTAACCACTGATCTGTTTACCATCCCTGTGATTTTGACTTTTCCAGGATGTAATTTATGTAGAATCACACAGTAATCACATAGAGGGGCCAAAGACTATGAAAAAATATTTGCAAAACATACGTATGTGTCAACTTGACTAGGCCATGGGGTACCTGGATATTTGGTCAAATATCATTCTGAGTATGTCTTTGAGGGCATTTTGATGAGATGAACATTGGAATTGGTAGACTTAGTAAAGCAGATTGCCCTCCCTAATGTGGGTGGGCCTCATCCAATCAGTTGAAGGCCTGACTAGAACAAAAAGACCAAACCTCCCATGAGTAAAAGGGAATTTACTCCTGCCTGACTGCCTTGAGCTAGGACATCAGTGTTTTCCTGCCTTTGGACTCAAACTGAAACATTACTCTTTCTGGGTTTTGGACCTTCAGGCCTTTGGATTCAGACTACAACTACACCATCAGCTCTCCTGGGTCTCAAGCTTGCTGGCTAAGTATCTTGATACTTGTCAGCCTCTATAATTGCATAAGCCAATTCTCTATTTTTTGTATATATAATATATAAAGTATATGTATTATATTACATAATATATATTACATGAATATATATTAAATTGCATAGAAATTAAATAATATTTACCATTAATAATATAAATAATATGTGTCTCCTATTGGTTCTGTTGAATACACACACACACACACACACACACACACACACACAGTTGACTGTTGAACAACACTGGGTTTGAACTGTGCGGGTCCTCTTATAACAGATTTTTTTCAATGAATACAATAAATATATTTTCTTTTCCTTATGATTTTCTTAAACATTTTCTTTTCTGTAGCTTAGCTTACTTTATTATAAGAATACATAATACATATAACATACAAAATATGTATTAATTGACTGTTTATGTTATCAGCAAGGCTTCTGGTCAACAGTACGCTATGAGTTAAGTTTTGGGGGGCTCAGAAGATATACATGGATTTTCAACTGTGTGGAGTTTGGTGCCTCTAACCCCAACATTGTTCAAGAGTCAACTGTGTATATGTTGAACCTATATCTATGTATCTTGTATTGGACTAGAACCCTAATAAAAACAATACTGTAATGGTAGATATATGACATAATGCATTTGTCAGAATCCTTAGAACTGTACAACACAGAGTAAATCATGACATAAATTAGTTCATAATATAAATATAAATTGGCTCATAATGATGTATCAATATGTGTTCATTAATTGTAAAAATGTACCACACTGACCCAAGATGTTAATAGGTGAAAGTGTGCGTGGGGGGATGTGGGAACTCTCTGTACCCTATTTCCCCAAAAATGAGACCTAGCCGGACAATCAGCAATAATATGTCTTCTGAAGCAAAACTTAATATAAGACCGGGTCTTATATTATGGTAAACTAAGACCAGGTCTTAGATTATATTATATAAGACCTGGTCTTATAGTAAAATAATACTGTGTCTTATATTAATTTTTGCTCCAAAAAACACATTAGAGCTGATTGTCCAGCTAGGTCTTATTTTTGGGGAAACACGGTACTATGTGTTCAATTTTTCTGTGAATTTACAATTGTTCTAAAAAATGAAGTCGATCATTTTTTAAAACATAGAGTATGCAGATCTTGGAGTGTTTTGGTACTTGAAAGAAATAAGGCTAAAAAAAAATGGTCAGTGGACTGATGCTTGCTGCTATGAGACGCCAGAAGTAAACTGGTAGTTAAAAAGAATGAGAGGGTTTAAGGGGAGGTGGTCAGGTCCAAAGCAGTGCTTCCAGGAATTGCCAGATGACCTGGTGGTGATGGTGGAGGTGGTAATGGAAGTTGTGAAGTAGTTTCCTATTACACTTGGGTTTGGAATCTGAACCAGTTTTAGGTAAAGGTTAAAGGATTAAGTGACTCAAACAGTATTGTGTAACCCCTCAGTTCTGTCCGCAAGGTCTGAAATGACACGTAGGTACCCCATCACCAACAAGAAAAGCAGATTAAACACACTGAGTATTTCTTAACTTTCCCTGATTCACTTGCCATGTGAAGTCTGCCTTGGAGAGCTGTCCAGGAGACCCTTTTCTCCCTGTGTTCTCCACTCACCCTACCCTTACTGCTTTTCCATCTCTTTATACTGTTGAGCCAAGTCTCAGTCCTCTGCTCAGGACCCTCATCTCCATCCCAGACGTGCACCGCTGTGCTCTGCGGTCGCAGAGCCTCCCCCTGGCTGTCTCAGTGGGCCTTCAGCTCCTGCAGTGTGGATGCGTCTCAGAGCCCTGCAGTACTTTCGGGAAACCTCTGCCTCTTTACACTGTCTTATTGCAGACACCCTATTCTCCAGAGGGAGGACTGGAAGGAAAGAAGACATGGGATCATGGGGATGAAAGGAAACCCTATCTTGCCCCATTCGCTATTATTGTTATCGTCACTGTTGCTATTGCTGGCACTGACAAGTGCACACTTCTTGACAGCTTATCTGTCCTCGTCCCCTATCCTGGGTGGTCCAACAATAAACCAGTTTTTCCTTTGAAGTAACTTGAGTGAGCGTCTGGCCAGGACACCAGCTGATCTCCAACCCCCTTGATCTTCTTCTCACAGTGGGGCAGCGATGCTTATGCTACAGGAGATGAGAAGGAAGCACCGTCCAGGTGCAGCTGTGTCGACAGGAGGCAAAAACATGTGGTTTGATACCCATCATCTACAAAGACATCTTTTAATGAGAAATACATGAGGAAGAAGGCAGCTTTGATGGGTCTCTGCTGGGCGGGGCCTGGCTCAATGGTAGGGGGGTGTGACGAGGGGCATGTGCAGAACTGACAGCCCCTCTGATTACTGCCGCACCCCCCCAGGCCAACTCCCCTTCTGATGCCCTTTGTGCTTCAGTCCCAGGCTGAAGGTTAGCCTCCTGACTGAGGCAGGTCTGGCTGGAAGGTGGGGCCCACCTGCCCTTCCCCCATCCCATTTAGACACACCAGCCTTGCCTGTCAAAGGAGGATGAGCAATTTCACTTTCTGCCCTGAAGGCCCAAATAAACAGACATCGTAATGCCAGGCCTTAGGGGTGGGGGCAGAATCAGAGCCCTTTTCTCCAGTTCCTCCATATTAACATTCCAGATCCAGACGGCCAGATGCCTTTGTTCATAAAAGGTTACAAGAAGAGTACATGGACTCTAATAAGCATTGTTAATCAGTCCCAAGGGCCAGCCGTTCCAGAAGGGTCTGCCTTTAGAAAGCCGCACCACACAGTGACAAGCAAAACACAAGGGGCAAAGGCTCTGCGCAGCTCAGAATTCTTTATCTAATTACCCAAAGTCCACTGCGCTCCACAATGGGTACTAAGCTCTGGTCTTGTCTGTCATCTGTCAGGTCACGCCTCCCTCTGGGTCCTCAGTGTCATCATTCTGCAAAGTGAGAGGGTGGGCTGCGCTAAAACAACCTCCTCATACCCTGACTCCACTTTGGGTTACCTGGCGAGCTTTTTTGTTTTTCACTTAATGAATGCAGCTGTCCAAGCTTGATGCCAGTATCTCTAGGGCTGTGGCCTGGACACGCGCATGTGTAATAAGCTTCCCTGGAGATGCTGAGGCAGCCAGCTGGGAACTCAGCAAAACCATGTTTGGAAGCCACTGAACCATATGACCTTTAAGGACCTTTCCCCAGAGGATTATATTTTAAACTATTTCATTATATTTTAACACAGTAAAATAGACATTTTTCAGAAAAATTAGAAAAGTAGAGAAAATAGAATGTTTCAGTAATTATTCTGCCATTGTCCTGTATATGTAGGTTTCTGGGATTTTTGCTCTTGTTTGTAGAATTATAACCACATTACAAATGCAAATCTGCATCTTGTTCTTTCATGTAACACTATAAGCATTTTCCTATGTTTTATCTAACATTTTCAGAACTAAACGACATAACCTAAGAGCATGGTTCCTAGTTTACTTGTCGCTCTCTTTTATTGGGCGTTTTTAGCTAAATGAAATGAGCCACTTGCTTTGTTGCAAAGCCCCTCCTCCTCTGAGGGATGGAAGAGCAAATGGTGGGCCATCTACCCTCTTTCCCTGGCTGGTGTGGAACCCTGAGAACCCACATTCTGCCCACAAACTTGGGCATTTTGTGCCAGTTTAGGACGAGTTCAGAGGCAGATGTAGCTGTGAGAAGCCGACCTGGACTTCTCTCCTGAAAACCTTATGTCACTGCTGCTGATGGAACAGATTAACGGAGAAACAGACCTGACCTAGAAAACATCTCCTGATCACTCCCGTCAGGTTTCATTTGCTATGGCTTGTTTGGCCATTTTAGGGGCTGCAGTGAACCTCGATCTTAATTAGTGAAAGCTCAGGTCTGAGAAGCTCATTCATCAACCCAATCACGAGCCCCCTCAGACTAAGTAGCGAGCAGAAAACTCAGGGCTAGGCTTTGGGCAGGGAGATGCTTCGGGTCTGGTGGATTGAGCACTGTTGTTACTGAATTCCTCCTGGATGGCAGGAGCCAGAGACTCCAGCTAAACCATACATTTTCCAGGGAGGAGCTGAGACTTTTCTTGGGGGAAAGGATTTGTCCAGGACCTCGCAGAAAATGTGTGGCAGAGCCTGTCAGCCAGAGCTGGCTGCCTGCCTTTGATGTTGGGCTGAAGTGCTAAGACAGGGTGACTGGCAGCGCTTCCTTCAGGATGTTCCAAGAGCTCAGGATGGCCTTGTCACTCCTCCACGTTCCCCAGACAACTGCTTTGCCTCAAAGCCCATGTCAGTCTAATGTCCTTATGGTCTCCCTTCCCCCTTTGCTCCTCTCCCCTTCCCTCCCCTCCCCTCCCTTCCCTTCTCCTTCCTTCTTTTCCCTAACCCCAATAGGGCTGCAGAGTTCTAAGGAGGTGCCACTTACTGCTTCCAGACGGCACCCAAAGAACCCCCAAAGCAGACCGTGAAGCTACACAGCTCCAATGGCTCAGCCTTAGCGTTCTCCAGCCCCCCAACCAGGGCTTTAGCGATCCAGGCCTCTCCATGCTTCCAGCTGGGCACAGCCTGCTGCGGAGCTCAGCCAGAGAGGGTCCCTGAGCACGGCTAGAATGACGCATGCACACCTTTGATGGGGGTTAATTGGATTTTTGTGTTTCTAAATTCATTATGAAAGGCCAAAAAGGAGGATGCCTGGTGTTTCAGTCCTCCTCATTATCTAAATAAAACAGATGTTTATAAAATCCAGTCTTTAGAGGACATGGCCAAGTTTTCTTTCACCTAAAAATCCACTGGTATAGAATGATTTTGGTACCAATTCACACTTAAAAAAATGCCTTTGACTATTATTTATTTGTATTTCTGTGACTCAGAGGTGCCATCTTGTCTCATAGGTGTGAGATGAAGAACAGAGACCCTTTGGAAAATAAATGGTAAGTTCAGGTCTAGGGCAAGGGGGTGGAGTGATGGAACTTGACCTCTGTAGGTGTGGTGTGTCCCAGGTTTCTGCTCCAGCAGGGGGAGTTAGGGCTCTGTGCCCTTGAAAGGGAAAGAAGTCTGCTTGATTCACTGACACGGAAGGCCTCTGTAAAGTGCAGACCCAACCAGGAAGAGGCTGTCATATTCGGCTAGTCTCATTGGCTGATATCTCCGCTCCTCCTGTACCTAAGTAGTCAGGGACCCCACGGGGCATTGAAGGGCCACAACACAGTGACAAGTTTGTGGAGAACAATAAAACAATGTCTGGAGGAGAACGTGCCCAGGTGTGACACTGCGGTGATGGCCCCCAGGCAGCTGGGCAGGGAGTCAGCAGAAACAGTAGACACTTGCGGCAAAGATGCACTGAGAAGCAGAGCTGAAGAGGGCTCACTTTGCCTTATCCTGCCTCAGCTGTATCCTGAAAACTGAAGGCATAGAGAGCATCTAGTAAAACCCAGTGCCATGGGTTTCCTTTCTCATGGCATCTAACTTATTAAAGCTCAAGTGACATGCACACGTGTTTCTGTTTTTGTTTTATCAAGACAAATAATGGTTTAAGCCTTCTAAAGCAGTAATCTTCTATTGAAGGAGCTTGGATTTCAGTCTTTATAAAATCATCGTCACGTGTGTCATAGGCTAATCCTGGATGATCTCAGCTATTACCACTCTCCAAAAATCAGATCACTGGATATTATCAATTAGTCTTTTCTCTTTTAAATCTGCATGGGTTACTAAGGATCTCATAGCGTCACTTCATAGGCATACAGCCCAGCTGGTATGTGTTCTCTGGAGAACCTGGGAACAGTTATGAGACAGCAGCCCAGACTAAACAGGAAGAGACCTGCAGTCACTGAGTGGCTCTTTCATATTTTTTTATTTAATTTAATCTTCACCACACATCAGGGAGGTAGGTTATTTGTCCCTGTGTTCAAGCCAAGGCAACTGACATCAAAGTGGGGTAACAGCGTGAGGAGGTGTAGTGGGCAGGATTCTAAGATGACTCCCAGTGAGTTTTGCCTTTGTGTAATTCCTTCCCCTTAAGTGTGGGCAGAAACTGAATATGATGGGACAGATTCTCAAAACTAGGTTATGGTACATGGCAGAAGGATTGTGCAGATGTCATTAAGGTTACAAAGTTGACTTTGAGATAATAGACAGGGAAACTCCAGTGGACCGGCCTAATCCCGTGACCCTTGACCTCTGCCTGGAGAGGGCAGAGAGAGACGAGGTCAGGGATTTGAAGAAAGAGAGATGAGACGTGAGGGAGACTCTCTGGTTGGCTTTATAGTTGGAGAAGGCCATGTGAGAAGGAAGGCAGTTGCCTTAGGACTTGAAGTATTACCAGTTGACAGCCAGCCTCGGAATGAGCCCCCCATTCTAAAACCTCAAGGAACTGAATTCTGCCAGCAGTGCATATGCTTGAAAACCTTGGGCCCCAGATCGGACCTCAACCCAGCTGACACCTTGATTGCAGCCTCGTGAAGCTCTGAGCAGACAACCCAGCTCAGCTGTGTCTGGACTTCCATGAAGTCCAGGAGATTAAAAACAGGAGATTAAAAAACCCCAGAAACCAGGAGATAAAAAGCAGGTTGTTTTGGACGGCTTAGTTGTGTTAATTGTTCACACAGTGACAGAACACGGATACAGAAGGCGATGAACCAGAATTTAAACTCAAGGCTGCTTGGACCTGCCGTGGTCCCCCAGCTCCAGCAGCTGCCTCCCCGGCCCTCCACTCCATGGGGAAGAGACAGTGAGAGGGCTTACTGGACAATTAAATTCTACGAGTGTTTGTTGAGAGCCTTTACATACATAGCCCTGCATCAGACAGTGGGTTTTATAAGATGATTAAGACTTAACAGCATTCCTCAAGGGGCTCACTGTGTAGCGTGAAAGACAAACAAGAGGCCGATAGTAGGAACAGTGTGAGCAAGCCGGCGGCAGATGTGTGGAGAAGGCACCAGGGGAAAGGAGACTGACCTTGGACTTGAAGACCGAGTAGGAGGCCACAGAAGATACAGTGGGAAGTGCAAATGTGAAAGGTGTCAGAAACCAAACTGCACATGGAGGAAAACAAAGTCTTTATTCAAATAATGAGCTTATTGCAAGGGATTTGATCTGCAAGCCGGGAAACTCAAGGCTATGGCAGCAGTGAGTTCCAAGTTACTCACAGACTAGGGGGTTTTTGTGGGGAAAATGTGGACGTTGTGGGCTTTTTCAGCTGCTCGTTTGCCTAGTGGTCTTCTTCTTTATTTGGATCAGGATAGCTGAGTCCAGGGAACAAGGAAGTCCAGAGATGGCAGGAACAGACTTGGCATCTGGAGATTGGCTGGCACGTTCTCTGCTGATTTCTGAGAAGAGCTACACATTCCTGCAACTTAGGTAAGGCTGTTTCATTTTCTTTGATGTGCCTGCATTGGACAACTCTATTTTGTCCCTGACATAAGTGACTCCAGTTTAGTTTGGTTCTACAACAGGAAACAACATCAATAAAAGCAGAGACAGAACACACACACGATATATTTAAGTTCCGACAAGCAGTTGTGCTGTCTGGACTGCCAGGTACATATACGGAAGGTGGGAGCTGGGACTGGAAATGTAGATTGGACCAGAGAGGGACCTTCCATGTCGTGATATGGTGGTCAGGCTGCTGCTTCTAGGTGGTGCGAATAATCCCTCTGTCCTGCCAACCCTGCCTGCTCAGAGATCTCATAAAAATCAGAAGGCTTACTAGAGGACCTTCTGGGTTGCCTTACGGTGCATTAAATATCAAGCTCTGTGACCTCAAATGGCTGCCGTTCCTTTGGTCAATTCCATTTTACTTTATTTAATCAGAATTTGTTCCTGTGCAGCAGCTTTTGCTGGAGACTGTCTCAGGCCCAGGGCCCACGGCAGGAAACCACAGGAGGCCTGTCAGGTAGCTGACAGGGTTTATGGGGTGGGGGTTTAGGGGGAGGAAGGACCAGGATTAAGAAAGCATTTCCAGGAGAAGGGAATTTGGCTCATGGGAAGTGAGGGAGGAAGAAGCCAGAAAACATCAAAGGCTTTCCTTTTTTCAAAACATTTTGGAATTCTCGATGCTCAGAGAACCTGTTGCTTCTGATGAACAGCTGTCAGGCTTCAGCGGGAAAACAGATGCAGGTTACCAGAACCACCAGTTCAGAGCTGGCAACTGTGACCAGCTTAATTGGATGCTTAGGGCTGAATTACCATGAATTATTTGCCTTAATTGCATAATGGCTTCTTTTCTTTATTCAAATAACGATATCATAGGCAACAAAACATTTCAAGGGACATTTTGGAAAGGATTGTGTTCTTTTCTACAGCAGATATTTCTTTCCTAGTGTTGAGATTAGAGTTTTTCAGTCTATTGTAAAAAGGAATAAAAAACGAGGAGAGTGGTGGGATCGTTCTGCATCTTGACTACAGTGGTTTCATGGATGTATCAGTCAGCTCAGGCTGCAGTAACAAAATGCCATAGACTTTGCGGCTTAAGCACCAGAAATGTATTTTCTCATAGTTCTGGAGTCTGGAAGTCTGGGATCAGGGTGTGAGCAGGGTTGGGTTGGCCTCTTGTAGCTGGCTGCCTCCTCACTGTGTGCTCACATAGCGGGGAGGGGGAGGGGGATGGTAACAGAGTGGGTGAGCTCTGCTGTCTCCTCTTATAGGAACCCTCGTCCTGTTATATCAAGTTAAAATCTTGCCCATGACCCTATTGCTCATGTTGCTCATAAGAGCTTCTACCAGGTATTATTCAAGGGCCTGGGATACTGCAGGAAACATTCAAATGCAAGTGCAAGGTCCTCTCCACACTACACCTTGTCTTTTCAACTCAGCAGTTCTATCAAGCATACCTACTATGCACAAGACATTTGGGGGAATACAGAAATGAGTTTATACAATGCTGCCCTCAGAATATACATGTTATATAGGAAAGGAATTTATATACAGGCATAAATAATTATGTAGTCTTTCAGCTTTGTAATTTTATCTTTAAAAAATCATGGTTTGATTTTGTTTTGTTTGTTTTATTTTCCCGGTGACAAAGTGAGAACATTACAACAAAACTAAAGTTTTATTGGCCTGATTCTTAGCACTTGACAAAGGTTTTGATTTGTATGTTCTTATGAACAAAACAAAATGAGCTCTGACCAGAAGGCAATTGGGAGCTGTTGTATTTGTACTCACTCTTAGGCCACGTAACATGGTCTGTCATTCTGAGAAAGGTCAACCTTTGCAGTTAAAGTGTTGGGTCTGCCATGTAGACTCCTTGCCCTATTTCCTGGAAGGGGACCCCTGAATCCATAAATGAGTATCAATATTCAATCTACTTTTATGCCAAGGAGCTTTCCATGTATATGCCTGAACATGTATGTCTGGTTGTCAGATGGAAAAGCAATGATTAGATCCAGAGAGATAAAGTCAGCATGCTCCACATGATGCTGTATGTGTTAAATGAAGGTGAATCATGTCATTTCAACTCAAGTCCTTATGTCTGCCTAGGCCTTCCTGGTCGGGGCCAGTGGTCTCTAGGATCAGTGATGTCCTCTACCGAAGGACAAGAAACATGAGCATCACTTCTCTTGGATGGGAGATAGGGCAGGAGCCTAGGAATAAATCTTTCTCACTGAAGCCCACCCAACTTCTCACTTGAAGTTACCCCCAAGACCTCTGGAAGCCCTATCTGACCCTACAAGGGTCAATTTCCCCCTACAAGGGAAACTCTTTTAAAAATTCCAAAAGTATCTGCATATAAAGTTTGGGGGATCAAGAGTAGGTTTTTCAGGGTCAAGGGATCCAGGAACACTACCTTCCCACAATACATCACCCTCCATAGGAATCCCCAAGAGAAATAATGTACAGGATAAAGAAAAGACAGATTCACTTTAGTGTTAGTTGGGCCTTTTACCCTGAGCCCCAGTACAGAGAATACCACTAAACAAAACTGGGTCACACGTAGCTTTGCTGTCTCCCACATTGGTTGACCCCACTCCCAACCCTGGGCCCCTGGCAGACATCACTAATCAATTGCAATACTCTACTGTTGATCTCAGGTAAGCTTCAGACTCATTTTCAATACACAGTTTTAAGAAGCCACTCCTAATTCATAAGATTAGTGCAAAGATTAATCCTGTTTGCCATTTTGGGACTAGAGGATGAGTGAACTTTGCTTTGTATTGCCCTTGTCTTGCTGCTTCCTACTGGATTCTCCTGCTATTCTAAGCTTGGCTGCATACCCAGAGATTTCATGCTATTAAGAAAGATGTCACATACTTGGATTTGGGTCACCAAAGCTCTGTCATATATCTCCTATCCTTTTTCCTTCTTTCCTTAACTCCTACCAACTGAGTAATGAGAAAGCAGTGTGCCCTCTTGGTCTTCCCCCGCTTGTGTCTTTTCCTTGCTCTGATTTGGGTCATACCCCTCTACTTGGGTTATCATTTGTTTGTCCTCTCCCCACCAGCTCATATTCTCCAGTGTTTTTCATATAAACCAAATTTTGGAAAGTTTAAACAAAGAGTAATTGAAACCTTTTGTTTCATTGTTAATAGCACAGAGTCTCATGTGCTAAATGTGCTTGTACCTCTGACTCCAATGCTTCTTAACTTATAACTAAAAATGCTGTCACCCACTGTCTCAGGGATATTTTATGTCCCACTATCTCATGATGCCTCTGAGGCGCTTGTTAAGTAATATTCCTTTCAATGAAGTCTCTCAAACCTTCCTTCCTCCTTTAGAAAACTTCCTTGGCTCCCCAGATTGGGCCTAAATCTCTCTGTATTGCCTTTGTAGGAGGTCAGGGGAAGCTGCCAGTGAATGGGCTTAAGTGGCCTCAATTACTCTTAAGCCCAAAGGCTCTTAGGAATTGACTGATAATTTCTGCTCCCTTTAGAGGATGGAATTCAAATCAGTTTCCCTCTAACTCTGTTGATTGTACTCCCAGGGAGGTAGTAATCTGATTGGTCAGATTTCAGGGATTCATTTTCCAGTGACAAGCCTTTAAGATATAAACAAGCCCTAGTGGACAGGCCGAGTCTCTCCCTGCTGTAGCTGAAGGATGTCTTTCTTACTGCTAATAATAAGATTCAAGATTGGGTGCTGGGGACTGGAAGGTGGGGAATAGGCAGAGGGTCTGATGGCCTCTTTTATCTAAAATTACTTAGGCTCAACTAAGTCATCACACATGTTCAGGGACAAGAGGCGTCTTGAGTGTCCCTTATCAGGACTCTTCATGTGACTCTTCACAAGCCTCTAATTCTCCAGCCTTGTCTTCCTCTGATCCATCCTGCACTGAAGCCAAGTGATTTTATGCAACTTGTATCTGATCATATCTGTCCTCTTAGAAAGGGGAAACACATGCAGAGCTCTGGGACAAGAATCAGAGGAGGGATCTTGCTTAGGGAGGAGTGACTCCTGCTTGCCCACGATCCATGGCTTATTAGAGGATTTGGGTTCTTACACAGAGCCACGTACTTCAGCCCCTGGGGTGGGGGGTGGCCTATGATCATGAGCAGAAAAATGAAAAAGAACTAGAAAACAATTGGAAGAAAATTTAAAAATCTAAAGGTTTTGCAAAATAGGTCAATCCTTATGTGATGACATATTCTGAATTTAGTAAGTGCACATGTGGTCTCTTCCCACGCAGAGAATTCCAGGTTTACTTTTGGACAGGATCATGGGCCTGTGGGCTCCAGCAGGGCAGGCTGGTCTGTTCCAATTTCTGGGTGAGGCCAGAAGCACGGCTTGGAGGGTAGAGGCTGCCCCATCTGCCCTTCTAGGATGCTGGGCCTGATTAAGAAGCAACCAGAGGTACCCAGTGGGAAGGAGCCTCTGTTTCTTAACAGTTGGATTGGAAGCAGTGACAGCAGCTGTCAGGACTGAGGCAAGGGAACCCCAAAGTCGGGGAGCCAAGGGCCGGTGCTAGGGGAGTGGGGCCCAATGTCAGACTTGGGAGGTTGAAGTGAGGCCCAGCTGGGCAGGGAGGATGGAGGGTGCGGGAGTCTGAGGCTAGGTCAGCTCCACAGGGACATCTAATATGAGCAGTGTGTGAAAATCAGAATTTGGAGTCAGATTTCAAGGGCAAGGAGAGCTTGTTAGGAAGTCAGGGCCAGTTTTCAGGACAGATTCTTGGCCAGCTGGGGGTGGGGAAAAAATCACTTCCAGGGCAAAGCCCAGAGAGGCCACGCCCCCCTGCAGTCTCCTCCTCCTGAGGATTTCTTCCTCTTCCTGTCTGAAAGGCACAGACATCCAAAGCTCGTATTTGCTGGAGGTTGAAGTGCTGGCACCCAGTATGCAATCAAAAAATGTCAACACAGTGTGGGGAGCCTAGGAAGGGGCCACATCTCAGCAGAGGAAGTAACCTTGTCGTGCAGGGCTGAGCAGGGTAAACTGGGCATCACAGCCTCTCTTTGGGTTGAAGGAGTACGCGGTAGCAAGTGCCTTTTATTTCAGAAACATTCACAATTTTCTGTAATGAATTTTTAAACAGTTGTTTATCCTGAGGCATTGTAAAACTAAATTTGAAAAGCACAGCCCTGACCAGCATCCAGGTAGCTTTGTGGCTACAAACAAAGTGAAAGTGCCACGTGCATCCTCTTCTCTTCCTGCTGTCCTCTGGGCCTCTGGAAATACTTACTAAACACCTCTCTGCGCCAGGGTGACTTTTCCCCAGGAAGCACACACTCTGAGACAAGCTTCTCAAAACACTAGCATTCTCTCTCAAGTCTCTCAGCTCTCCAAAGACCCACAGGGCTGGCTGACCTTTTCGTACTCATTCTGTATGTTAAGAACAAAGCCATAAAATGGGCTTTATTTTAGGGTCAAAACAGCCAGCAAAAAGACAAGATAACCATCTGCATGACTCAGGAATGCCAGATAAGCAGAGTGTTTCTGTTCTGATTCTTTTTCTCTCCATAATGTCTCTTTGCCTGGAGGAGAACTTTCATACAATTTTAAGTATGTGATCCAACAGGAAAAAGAGGTGGGCAGTCTAGCTTCCCACGGAATGAACTGAATCATCCTTAATTTTAATGGCCTTGATTTGCAATGCCCTGTACCTGACCTTGAACATCAGTGGAAGGGATGCTCTTATCAGTCAAGTGTTTGCAGTCTAAGCTTAGAACCATCAGATGCTCATATATGGGAAATCCCCCAGCGCTGAAGCTGGGACTGGTGAGGGTATTTTTTAAGGAACAACTCTCTTCGTTTTGTGCAATCATGAAATACCTGTTTCCAGCCCTGTGCCATCATGACCTGCAAAGAACACCAAGAGGGTGAATCCCAGGGGCCACCCAGCCCTGCTTTCCTCCCTGATCTTCTCACAGGGTCCTCCCTTATTCAGAGCAGCCGCCTATAACTTCGCCCCAGTCATTCTTTGCTGGGAGGCAGCTGGCACTCGGGGAACAGCACAGTTTTTGGCAACAGAAGCACTCAGAATCGAATCCGACCGCTGATGTGTGTTAGGTGTGTGGCTTTGGACTCGAGACCCTTATTCCTGAACAATTTGTTAGAAAGATGAAATGAAGTGACAAGAAGATCTTGCTCAGCTACTTCCTAGAACTGAATTTGAAAACCATAAGCATGCATTAGGGTAGCTTTGAGGATCAAAAGAACAGGACCAGGTCCTGTGCAGCCTTTCTCCTTCCTGCTGTTCTGCACAAGCTCCCTGAGCACTTCTCTTTGCCGGAAGCTGAGCTAAATGCTACGGGTGTAGCAGACAACCAGAAAAAAACTTGTCCTTTGCCCCATAGAGCTTACACTTGGAGACAACATCTCAAAAAACACTCTTCCCTCAAAAATGAGTGCTTATCATCCATTTAATTATTCTATGTCACGAGGACATACTGTATTCTTTTCAGTTTGGTGTAAATTCACTCTTTTCGATTCACTTCACTTAGCCTTCTTAGTTTGGTCTTCTGCAGCCAAGGAAAGAGCAGGAACTCTTGTCCTCTTCTCTGTAATTAGTACACTGTCCCCAGTGAGTTCAATAAATGTTCATTATTTAACTACGTAAGTTCTGTTAGCAAAACTCAACTTCCAGGCGGGACTTTTCAGAACAGCATCCAGTGGCAAGAGTGGCATATTGAAAATCACCTCTTACACTCTGAGCTCTGGGTAGAGACAGAAAGGGGAAAAGAAGAAAGAGCCTTGCCTTTCTACAGTCAGCTGGGGAGGCGGGGGGAGTCCAACAGGAGGATCCAGGCAAACACACCTGAGCAGGTCAGCAGCGGCCAGACCACTGAGGGACACAGGTGCGAAGAGACAGGCAGCTTTGGCAGGTCTCACTCACACGTAGGTTTACTTTCCCCATTTTACCGCAGTGAGAAACAACCAGGTGAGGATGTGTGTGGGAAAAACAGGAAAGGAGCCCACAGAAGGCGTTTGTTCCTCGGCCTGTCATAATACAGGTGATTTTAACAGCAGGTAGAAATAAGCTCCGTCAGTAAATTAATTCCATTGTGGTGACAAAGCATCCTGCCTGCAGGCTGCCACTGGCAAACCCTCGGTTCCCTGGCAGCCGTGCTGAAACCCAACTTTATGTAATTACATTAGGGGAACCTCTTTTTAGGAGCATGAGCCAGGAAAACCAAATAAAATAGCAACTCCTCAAAATGAATTTTCTTTTCCGTATTAATTAGTTCGAGAAAACACTGATCAAATGAGCAGTGAAAATTAATTGTGTTTCTCAAATAAGAACTGGTGTCTCCAACAGTGGAGGTGAGGCCTGAGGCCCTTTCCTGTTAAAAAGAAGCTCTTCCACCGCTCAGGTCACATCCCCACCCCCAACCCCTCCTCACCATAAAACAAACACGGCAAAAGCCGCACCCACTTTACCGCTTGGTTCTAGAAATGTGATCTTAAGGAAAATCTGGAAACCCAACTAGGAAAAACCTCACGTGGTTTCTAGCTTCAATTTGTTGTTTATGAGTTCCGCCCATGTTGACATGCACATCAGACAACTTATTTCAGTTTTGTCCCAAATGTTAGGCGATGGTTAGGTAAATGAAAGCTAGACAAGCCAGGAGTGGAGCGTACCTGCTGTGGCCCAGGGCTGGGGGAGGGGCAACATGGCCCTGCTTAAAGTATTCGGAGACCCCTCCTCAGGGGAAGCAGACCTCCAGTATTCCACCCTTGACGGCCTATCCATCCTTATTCTGCTCATTTTGAATTGATCTTGCTCAGCCATTTCCTAACCCAATCCTTGGTACCAAAGACTCCCACACATACCCCGGTTACAAGGTTTTCTCAGCAAGGAGATTTGTCTTGAGAATACATACCTGATGTCAGGTTTGGGTGAATATCCTCCCATTGCTCAGGAGCTTTAAAAATCACTCATCTCTTTTTAGGCAGTAAGAGGATTTGGGGAAGTGTTCTTCTCGGTGCGGCCTAGTGGTTGGGGTGGGGAAGAGTCACTGTTTAGGAGCCGCTCTCTGCAGTGCAGCTGGGCTAGAGACTAACAGGAACTAGAGAAGAACTAGAACCCTCTGATGTCTCGAAGGGGAGGGAGGAGTTTCACCCCAAGATATAGCCAGGCAGGCCAACGTACCAGTTTCATGATTTGGGGCAAGTTTGTAACTTAGCGCTACTGTTCCCTCTTCTGTAAAGTAGAGATGATGACATTGTTGCCAGAAAACAGGTTCTTGGTGTCCCCTATAGGAAATATTTCAAGGACGCACCGAATAAGCCAAGCAAGCAGCGGATTTATTAACAGGATAGTACACTGTCAAGATGGCGAGAGCAGGCAGGCCCACAGAAGAGCAGCCGCCCCGAAGAACCATGAGACTTGGGAGTTTATTTCACTAAAAATCAAGGTGCAAGAAATATTAAAGACTTAGGGGTGGTTCCTAGGCGGGTCCTCACTGATCACCCCTCCCCATTGGGAGGGGGGATTTCTGTCCTTATTTGGCTCAGTCAGAACTGTCATGGCGACACAGGAGGTGGAGAGTTCCCCTAACTGCAATGCTAATAATATTATAATCCATTACAATTAGCTCGAGTTCACCTTGACGGGCAAGATGGCGTCGTGGGTCTGCTCCTGGCCACCAAAGTCTAGTTCTGGCTGGTCTGGTAGCTGCACTTTGTCTTAAGGATGATGTCATCTCCTCTTTTGTCTCCCCTCACCTCCTCCCCCCCCCCCCACCCCCCAAGGCCCTTTCTGCCTGCAGTAACAACATCTCTCTTATAACATTCTGAAAATAAAAAGAGGTAATATAGCTCAGCAGAGCTGCCTGGCCCAAAGAAGGCACTAAACGTTTCTTCCTTCTCTCTTTGGCACCCTTCTTGGAAGGGGAAATTCCAGAACAGTGTCCCGGTGCTGAGTTATATGGCCTTGGGATTAGAGGTGATTATTGTCTAAGTACCAGGGAAAGGGGGATGACGCGTTCCAGGGCTTTAGTCGAAAATGGACAATTTAGTGTCGTCCTTATTCCAAATGGAGAGACAGACACTGAACTTGAATCAGGAAAACTGGGCTGTCACACATTCTGTGACACTGGGCAAGTTGCCTCACATTTCCAGGTGTCAGGTTTTCCATGGCTAGAAAGAACCATGCCTAAAGTCTCTCATAGCAATAAAATAATATAATTTTAAGAATAGAGCAATGTGAAGTATCAGGAAGCAATGATAACCGTAAGAAAGTTTTAATCATTATTATTCAATATGCAGTCATTGAATGGATTTCTGACCTAAAACTTACATTGTCATCATGAACTATGAATATGGGAATCATAATTAGCATGGTTCTTATTTAATGAATGTTATTCAAAAATAAGACACAAAGCAAACTCTTGTTAAGTTTGATAGGTACTCAGAGACCTGCATAGATAGGCCTTTCCTCCAACTCTGGGTGAGGCAGTGGCCGAGGTGAATATATATTCATTCCCCAGGTTCTCTTAGTAATAGCAGGAATACTCTGTCAGGTACACTCAGTAGGCAGTTTGTGCTCTGATTTGAATTCTGAGTTTAAAGGTTATTGAGGGGAAAAAATACCCCCAAACAAGTTTGCTCAATTTATTAAGGTCACCGCGATTGAGCTTTAGGTGATCAAAAATTGTCAGTCCCTTCCCCACTTTGGAATAATAATTGTCCTTATGGACAACACCAAGGCAACGTTGTTTCCTCATTTTGAAATATTGCTTAAGTCAGGAAAGCCAACTTGGTATGTCTTAGGATGAATTTCAACCCCACACATTGAAATAAAAAGTCTCTATAACTAAAACAGGGTTAACTGGAAAATTCAGTTCAGAAAATACTATATTCATTAATATTTCTGGTGACTCAACATTTCATCATATTTTGCATTAAGATGAAAGCTGAGTCGTTCACTGCTTGATGGAAATGCTGCCCAGCATAATAGTGTGGGCTGGAAACAAAGAAACTCGCTTGGTTTGTGCTCCGCCATGAGCTAGTCTGGTGGGTCAAGGAAACTCCTGTAACTGCGGCTAAGAATGTGGAACCGGAAAATCAAGGTGTCAAATTAGAGGCTCTCTGAAACCCTGTAGTTGTAGACGTGCTGAATCACCTACTGGGGCGGCAGAAGAAGCCAGAGACATGAGCTGTGAGGTCCCTTCAGGAAGCTCAGCTGTGATCATCTCAGCCCCCTCCCAGAACTGTCCGCCATGTCCCAGTTCCTACTGAACAAAGTTCCAGAATAACACTGAAAGTTTTCTGTCTCTGAGGATAAAGGCAAAGAAGAAGGAAAGGATTGTCTCTGCCGTCCGGATCTCTACGTGAGAAGCAGTCACTTGCACCATTATACTTTTGAGCATAGCAGCTCAACAGAATGAGGTTTTCAGCAGGCATGACCTCAGGGTCCTTCTGGGGACCTCCAGAGTCAATGTGTCAGCGAGGGATGAATGGACTCTGGGATTCTGGCTATTGCTAGAAGCTGTGGCAGACATGGCAGCTGTTTACCAAGGCCATTTCCCTCTCTGTCTAAGAACATAGCTGGACTAAGTGACCTGCCTCCCTTACAGGTAGGTGGCCTTTGTCACCAAGTTCTGTCCTGTGGAATGTGGGTGGAAGATACCTTTTCCAGCCTGACCCATGGAAACCTGTCACCCAATCCACCAGTCTCTCCACCCATCTGCCCGCTGCATACTGATGCCCAGGGCAACTTGGGAAGAAGTCACACATTGATGATGGCAGCTGTAGCCTGCATTCCTGAGTGAATGCCTCCACCGCAGGCTGCATCCTGCAAGAGTAAGAAAGAAACTTTTGTGTTTAATTGCAGAACATTTGGAGTTTGTTACAGTCGTTAGCTGCGTGTAAAAATGTCTGCCTATATATATATAAAAAAAGGTATTTGCATTGTTAATTACTTTATGGCATTCAATTAGTGAAATGGCAGCTTTTAAGGTTTCACCTAATTAATTCAATAAACCATCCACTGTGGTTCTGATTCTAGTTGCTGAGGTCTTAATGAATGAATACTGAATAAATCAATGGATAAATAAATCAATAATCAGCCCTGTCAGAAGTGGGTAAGATGTGGCTCAAAAGTCTTCTTACCTGTGGCTTCCTAGCGTGTCTGCAACAGCTTAGAGCAACCACTGACTTACTCCCAGAAAAGTGAGGCAGATGTTGCCATGTAGGCATAGGGGCTGTCCGTGGCCCTTAACAAGGGCCCCAGAAGGAGATCAGCTGACCCACAGCTACTGCCCAGCTCCTGCGCAGGTAGGAGGGAGACAGGAGATGAGGAAGGGCCATGAAATCAGAAACCAGGGCAACTATACCTCCCAGAACTGGCAAGGAAAGAGAGGCTGTTTCCTCTCCATTTTTTTATCCTGATAGGTAAGCTGTGTACAATTACAGTTTTTCAAACAATTGAAAGTTAATATACAATGAGTATGTGTCAAAGATTGTTAACTAAATAATAGAGGAACCTATAAGGTGGTTCAAAGGGCATTTTGAAGAATGGGTTATACAATCTACCAGAAAAGGCATTCAGAAATAAATTTACTGAGTTAGACACAAAACTGGACTATTCTACAGGGCAATAAAACATAACCTCTAGGGTTATCTTTTTAACCTGCAAGAAAGCTACATGTTACATGTAACTTCACTGGGTCTAATCCCTTAATAGCAGAGCCAAATACAGGTATATTCCTTTAGGTAATGAATTAATCCTCAGATAAGCCTGTGAAACAGTTCTCTAGGATACCATTGAGGAGACATGCTGCCCCCACTCTTTGCCTTAGTTCCAAGTTTTGAAAGATTTTTCCTAACAGCCTCATGTTTGGATCATGTATAATATCCAAAGGTTATTCTTGATCACACAAAGGCTGGTCCCATTATGTTGTAGCCTGATTTTTGAGAAAGGTGAAGCACGAGGTATCAATTAATCACGTAAAACTCCTTGAGCACAGAGTACTGAGCAAATAATTGAGGCCAGAGAATTCACTTCTATCTGGAAATTTCATTAAGGCATCTCAGGTTGGGCTTTTTAAAAGGCTTGACTATTTGCTCTTATATCTTGAGGCTAGAAACCAGGCCTAGGAAATGCCACCAGACTTCACATGCAGTAGCTTTAGATGCTGGTGAATTCTCTCTTCAAAAATCCTCCGAATTTCATTAAGATCACAGGCATGGCAGGCAGTGCCCTTTCATCCGCACCTCTTGTTTGGCTGGGGCCCTGTCTCAGGCCAACTTTCCTGGGGGGCTTTGTAAGTATTGACATGACGTGTTAAGTGTACCTTTTGAGCTTGTCATACTTGATTAAGTATGGTTAATTTTCAACAAGACACACCAGATACCACCTTGGTTGCACAGTTGATTTGTCCGAGTGTATCTTGGTGAAAAGGAGACCAAATTATCATTGATCCTACGCAAACAACTATATTGCTGTGCAGAGTAAAGCAGCTCAGTAAAGGTATTAGTTTCTGTGTTCTGAGGTGTCGGTGAGAATCAGAGACCATGAAAAGTATCATATTTCAGTTTATCAAAGTGTAGTCTGCTAAATTAGAGGTAGAGTAAAAAGAAGAAAGATTTCCTCATATACCTATCAGAAACAATATTTAAAAAATAATAACAATATGCCAAAGTAAATAACTTTAATTCAGTCCTAGGTAATTAAGTGTATTCCACTGGGTCCTGAGTCAGGCATTGCTTTCCTGACATTGTCTGCTTCGGAACTAAAGGCATTCTGGACATTCTGACCCGTCTCCTGAGGCAGCCTGGCAGTCGTCAAAGTGGTGCCAGCTTTACCCTTTAGAGTGTGTACATATAGTTTAGTCTTTGAAACGGCAATAGTTATTGGTACCCAGTCCAATCCTTTCCTCAAGGCTGAGTTCGTTCTTTGTTGAAGGTGCAGATTCTAGCCTACCGGAAAGTGTCAGAGGAAAGTGGAAACCACCTGTAGATGAGACTGTGTGTCTGCGGTTCACTTTGTACCGTAAGTAATAATATCAAAATAGAGGAGAGTTCATTCTCTGTTGGGACGTAATGCATAACTTTTCCCTGAGAACTCCACTAATGTTTCCCCTTGGGCAAGAGCATATTATGCATGATGACACGATGACAGCACTGACAGGTCGCTAGCACCTCCCAATCCTTCCTGTAACGAGGACACTTTCTGAAATATTGATATTGATAACATTTTACCTACACAGAACTGTTTTTTGACCTGACAAAGCAATTTTTATCATTCGGCTTTTACAACTGTGTGTAGCTAATTAAGAAATATGTAAAAACAAATCTAATTATTTCTAGCCTCCCCTATTTAAAATACGATTAGAGAATAAATCTTTGTGAATTCCCATGGGAATCTTTGGGACATTGCAAAGGTGTTTAGGTATAAAAGAAATCCTGGTCTAATTTGAGGATGACAAAAATCAAGAGTTCTGAGAGGAAATGTGGGGACTTGATTAAGATAGAAAGAATGGCTTGGTTACCTATTAATCAAAGTGGCAATATCATATTTTAAATGAACATAGAAGGTGACAGCTTCATGGAACCTCAGCTCCTTATGAATCAAGGGCATGATAAAGTCAGCACAAAGACAGAAATTTATTCTGCTGAGAACTGGAATCCTTGCTATCCAGACCGATAACACAAAATGTAAAGAATGACCTTTTGCTCTCCCTTGTAAAAGCACACTAAATGCTGTAAGATCACTTTATCATTTTAACAGAGAGAAATCAAATTCCAGTTTTACCTTAATATCAGATTTGTCAGGAAGGATTCTCTTCCAACTCCTCCCACTCCTTTTATTAAACATGTCTTATGAATAAGCCCATCAGCACTGAACAGACTTTTCCAGAATTTTAGCACGCTCCTTTGAATTTTTTCAGACTCATTAAATTTTATTTCTACAAACTTCTGTATCCAAATTTTGTCTTTCATTATTCTTTTTCACATTCAGTAACAAGCAGACACTTTAGGTCAAAATTACCCTTTTTTCCCCTTGAGGACACACCTCATTATCCTTGCAAGCAGTTGAATTGCTTTGCCATTACTTCTAGTATATAGTCTTAACCATTAAAAATTTTATCTCAAGTAACCAAATTCTATTTTAAAGAGATAACTGAGAGACAGATAGATAATTGAGACTTACTTTTCATACACTAGCATTTAAACAGACCAAAAAGTTCCCAGGAACATATAATATGACCCCCTACAGCTAACCACATGCCTTTATACCTTCTCAAAGTGACAAAGAGAACACACCCATTCACCTGACCCAAAGGTACAGCCACTCTATAGTATATGAAAATAAAAAAGCAAAAGTATGTAGATTTATATATTAAGACTATACTCTATAACCAAGATTTATGTATTCTATTTTACTTAGATATTATCCAGGTATCCAAAAATTATTCATTAATTAACTCAATTTTATATTCATCTATGGTTTTAAAGTTAATGTATTTGGAATGATGTTCAAACTGACATGCTATAATCATAATTGCTGTTGATATAAAAAGTTTGTCAGATTTGTAATTCAATTTAGTTGTAATTTTTATATTTTCCACAATTCTAAATATTATGTAGTATAATATTAGCTTTTCTGATGAGTAAATTAGTGTAAAAAGTTTTGGAAGTTCAGATTAATTGCTCTGCTCATGAAAAACATACCAAAATCTTACTTTAAAAAAACTTACATACCCCATACTGATAAACCAGAGAAAATATATATAGCTATTATTAAGCCAAAAAATCATTAAATCAATCTGATTTGTCTAAGGATTCAACTTGATTACTTGAATTTTGAGTCTTTATACAAATGCTTCTTAGCTAGCATTTTCTGTAAGAAAAGATTTTTGTAAATCGTTTAAAATATTAAGCCCATTTAAAATATTATGAATTCAGTTTGTTTATTTTGGGGGAATTCTGGGAATACTGTGTTATTTATATAAGTACTTAAAATCTCTATGAACCAATTAATTTAATTTTACAGACATTATAATCTAATTTATTAATACCCTCAGGAGAAGGAAAATACTTCACATTCACATAATGAAAAGTAAAGGCTTTCCTTAATTACAGACACACAAACCTACAGAGAATTTGCAACTGCACTTGTACAAACTCAGTCACAGACCAAGAACACACAGAAATACAAAAATTCACTGGTCCAGACCTCAAAGGGCTGTTTATAGTTCAAGGAAACGCAAACTATTTTCTCAGTTGATTTGAGCTCACCAAAGGCCAAGAAGGCTAACAGACTGGATTCTCCGGTGTTTCCCACCCAACAAACACTAGATCCCGTCATCCCCGTAGAAACCACCAAACGACTAGACCATAAGATGGAGTCCCTGACATTGCAGTTATCAATGGTGACTATCGTACTTATCATGCACGCTCAAATCAGAAGCAGAACTAAAGTTGGTCAAGGATAGAAATAAAAGAAAAAGGTAGAATTAGAGAGGGTGGGCAGGGGAGAGAATAAAGTTTTATTACCGTGTGGGATCCATTCCAGGAGCCCAAACGTGCTCAGCTGGACAATCTGTGAGGTGCACGTTGCAGGCTGCACAGTTGAATTGCACTGGCAATCTTAGTGAATCCACCAAAACTGACAATTATAATTATTACAATTTTCAGAAAGTTAAAAACATACAAATATAGAATGAACATGTGTCAAAGATTTACTGACCCATTAATAAGGGAATGTAGTAAAACGGTAAAGCTAGTTAAAATTGCATTTTGTGGAACAGGGGTTATGTAGTTCTCCTCCCACCCCCAAAAAGGCATTCTTAAGTAATGGTGGTTATTATAATGTGGCAGGCTGAAAAATGATTCCCCAAAGATGTCAACACTCTAATGTGACTATGTGAATATGTGACCTTACGTGGCAAAAATGATTTTGAAGATGTGATTTAGGTTAAGGATCTTGAGATGGGGAGATCTTCCTGGATTATCTGAGTGGGTGCAATTTAATCACAGGAGTCTTTAAAAATGAATGAGGAAGGCAGAAGGGGAAGTCAGAATGATGCCACGTGAGCAGGACCTGCTGTGATTGGCTTTGGAGAGGGAGGAAAAGAGCCTTGAGCCAAGAAACATGGTGGCCTCTACAGGATGGGAATTTCCCTCAACTTGTAGTTGGCCCTCTGAACGCGGGCCCTCTGTCCTGCACCTGAAAGGGATTGAATTCTTCCAACAACTGGAAAAGGCAGAAAAAGGATTCTCCCCTAGTTTCCAGAAGGGAATGCAGACTACCTACAATTTGGTTTAGTCTGGGGAGACCTGAACTGAACTTCTGACCTACAAACTGTAAAATAATAAGTTGGTGTTATCTTAAGCTACTAAGTTTGTAATAACTTGTTATGGCAACAACAGAAAACTAACACACTGAGACGCAGATAAAATCTGTTAATATCCTATAGGCCATTGAAACTAACCTTTGGCGTTATCTTTTCTACCAGAGGTACCTGTGTGGTGTATTTAACTTCGTGAGTCTAGTTTCATAACTAATAGTAAAAGCAAAACCAAACACAGGCACATTAGATAATTAAATAATCTTTGAGTGAATCTGTTAAATGATGCCCTGGTTGACATTGAAAGAACACGCTACTCACCTTTTTGCCTACTTTCCAAGTTTAATTAGTTTTTTCTTAACAGGTGAGACAAGGAAGTATCATTTCATTTTCTACACTATAAACTCCATGAGGTCATCACCTTAGTTGTATCAATTAATGCCTTGCCATCATGCCTGAAAATACCGGGTGCTAAATACATGTTTGTTGAATGGATGAATAAACCTCTGCAAACTCCTCTCTAAATATTACCTGCTGTGAAATTTATAATTCAGCTGCACTTTACTCCTTCTATTTTTTTTTAAATATCAACAAACCATGCTCTCTCTTACCATGAGACTTTTGTGTTTGTCCTTCCCTGTGCCTGGAACCCACACCCCATTCGGCTTGGCTAGTGAACAGTCTACATTAGGTCTCAATGTAGACCGTCCCTTGTTTGGGAAGTAGTGTCTGGCTGCCTCATCTTCCCCCACATGATTCTCCCTGCTCTCTCAGCCTCTGTACTTAACGCAACAACACATAATACATTCTATTTGCTTTGTACAGACTCCCCCACCCCCACCTTGATGGTCTAATGCAGCAAACTGTAATAGTTTAAGCATCAGTTCCAGGGAAAGACTGCCAGGGTTCAAATCTTGGCTCTGCAACTAACTATTATTTTAGGCAAGTTAAATGATCTTTCTGTGACCTTATTTTCTCATCAGTAAGATAGGGATAATAGTTATAGTCGTACATCTTCTATATATGGCCGTGGTGAGGATTAAAGGTTAAGGGCTAGGACGGAGCTTGGTCTGTGGCTGGCACATGGGAAGCTACTGTTGTTTTGTAAATTTCATGACATCAGAGCCACCATCTTATTTACCACCGTCCTCAGCTTCTGACACAGAATGCCTGACACAGAGTAGGTGCTCAGTATCCTTTGGTGACTTAAATAGAATCACGATGCAATGAGGATCACCCTTTTGTAGAACCAGAATTGGAGGTAAAAGAACAATGTCTTTATAGTGAGATAAGCTACCCAGAGAGGCTCAACTCCAAAGCCAGGAGAGACCTTTCCTCTGAAATGTCTAGGAATCAAAGTCTGGCCCTGGAGCTTCCTGGGAGGGGGCTGTGGACTCAAGTCTTCTGGGATGTATGTCTCATCACATCACAGGTGCAAACAGCCTGTTCCTAAAAGGACCATGGATTCACAGCAATGGCAGAACCTTCCATCCCTACCTCTCCAACACACACACACACACACACACACACACACTCCCGCACTGGCGCACTCGCGCAGACAACCTCCCTTCACCCCACTCCCATGCTTTCTGGGTCAGGAAATTCTCTAGCCGCCTTGAGACACATGACATTGACCCTAGGGGTCAGTCTTTGAATTTTCCAACAGTTTGCTCAGGCCCAGGGTGTCCCTTGGAGGAATATGAAAGAGATTACTCTGGCTAAGGGAATGTAGGACCCCTCTTTTCCTTGTTTGGTTATTGGGGTTGCTAGCTGGGCCATTACACCCTTTATGGTGCAAAGACTGAGAACTCTTCCTCCTTCCGCCCTTTGCCCAGTGGGGTCTGGAAGCAGCAGGCCAGCCAGGAACAGCGTAGAGCCACCCATGTAGGCCGTAAGTGGCGCTGACTTAATCAAACTCACTCTCATAAAGGCATCTGCGTTCAGCCCCCACACAGTGAAAGAGAACATCAATTATGAGAAAGGCACATTCACTTGCAGAAATTACCCTGAGCCAGCATGGAATTTGTACGTGGACAGAGACTATGAGATTTAGTAGGAGTTTTAAAGGCCTGGTCTTATTACATGCTGAACTGGTGTGGGCTGCATCCATCCAGATGAGCTACTGAGAAAGCCTCACCAACAGTAGTCTGCAGCCTCCTAGCTTCCATCTGTTGTTGAATAAGGTTTTATATCACTGCCTTTGCAATTCTCATTTTAATGCTTTTCTTTCGCCTAACGCTGAGGAGCTTGGAAACATAAGCACTGAAAAATGAAATAAAACAAAACAGCACCCCTGGAATTATTATTATTTTGCCTTTGAGAAAAGTGAGCCAAAAAAGTTACACAAAATGTCAAAGGTCATATAACATGACAGCCACAAAGATCACACTCCTATGTTCCAGATTTCTAGAAACATCACCTCATCTTATTCTCAATCTGTAAGTTGGGGTGCTATTATTCCAACCAATGTGGAATGAAGGAAGCACTCTCTTGAATGGAATGCAACTGGATTCTCCGGTGTTTCCCACCCAACAAACACTAGATCCCGTCATCCCCGTAGAAACCACCAAACGACTAGACCATAAGATGGAGTCCCTGACATTGCAGTTATCAATGGTGACTATCGTACCTATCATGCACGCTCAAATCAGAAGCAGAACTAAAGTTGGTCAAGGATAGAAATAAAAAGAAAAAGGTTGAATTAGAGAGGGTGGGCAGGGGAGAGAATAAAGTTTTATTACCGTGTGGGATCCATTCCAGGAGCCCAAACGTGCTCAGCTGGACAATCTGTGAGGTGCACGTTGCATGCTGCACAGTTGAATTGCACTGGCAATCTTAGTGAATCTGCCAAAACTGACAATTATAATTATTACAATTTTCAGAAAGTTAAAAACATACAAATATAGAATGAACATGTGTCAAAGATTTACTGACCCATTAATAAGGGAATGTAGTAAAACAGTAAAGCTAGTTAAAATTGCATTTTGCGCAACAGGGGTTATGTAGTTCTCCCCCACCCCCAAAAAGGCATTCTTAAGTAATGGTGGTTATTATAATGTGGCAGGCTGAAAAATGATTCCCCAAAGATGTCAACACTCTAATGTGACTATGTGAATATGTGACCTTACGTGGCAAAAATGATTTTGAAGATGTGATTTAGGTTAAGGATCTTGAGATGGGGAGATCTTCCTGGATTATCTGAGTGGGTGCAATTTAATCACAGGAGTCTTTAAAAATGAATGAGGAAGGCAGAAGGGGAAGTCAGAATGATGCCACGTGAGCAGGACCTGCTGTGATTGGCTTTGGAGAGGGAGGAAAAGAGCCTTGAGCCAAGAAACATGGCGGCCTCTACAGGATGGGAATTTCCCTCAACTTGCAGTTGGCCCTCTGAACGCGGGCCCTCTGTCCTGCACCTGAAAGGGATTGAATTCTTCCAACAACTGGAAAAGGCAGAAAAAGGATTCTCCCCTAGTTTCCAGAAGGGAATGCAGACTACCTACAATTTGGTTTAGTCTGGGGAGACCTGAACTGAACTTCTGACCTACAAACTGTAAAATAATAAGTTGGTGTTATCTTAAGCTACTAAGTTTGTAATAACTTGTTATGGCAACAACAGAAAACTAACACACTGAGACGCAGATAAAATCTGTTAATATCCTATAGGCCATTGAAACTAACCTTTGGCGTTATCTTTTCTACCAGAGGTACCTGTGTGGTGTATTTAACTTCGTGAGTCTAGTTTCATAACTAATAGTAAAAGCAAAACCAAACACAGGCACATTAGATAATTAAATAATCTTTGAGTGAATCTTTTAAATGATGCCCCGGTTGACATTGAAAGAACACGTTACTCACCTTTTTGCCTACTTTCCAAGTTTAATTAGTTTTTTCTTAACAGGTGAGACAAGGAAGTATCATTTCATTTTCTACACTATAAACTCCATGAGGTCATCACCTTAGTTGTATCAATTAATGCCTTGCCATCATGCCTGAAAATACCGGGTGCTAAATACATGTTTGTTGAATGGATGAATAAACCTCTGCAAACTCCTCTCTAAATATTACCTGCTGTGAAATTTATAATTCAGCTGCACTTTACTCCTTCTATTTTTTTTTAAATATCAACAAACCATGCTCTCTCTTACCATGAGACTTTTGTGTTTGTCCTTCCCTGTGCCTGGAACCCACACCCCATTCGGCTTGGCTAGTGAACAGTCTACATTAGGTCTCAATGTAGACCGTCCCTTGTTTGGGAAGTAGTGTCTGGCTGCCTCATCTTCCCCCACATGATTCTCCCTGCTCTCTCAGCCTCTGTACTTAACGCCACAGCACATAATACATTCTATTTGCTTTGTACAGACTCCCCCACCCCTACCTTGATGGTCTAATGCAGCAAACTGTAATAGTTTAAGCATCATTTCCAGGGAAAGACTGCCAGGGTTCAAATCTTGGCTCTGCAACTAACTAGTATTTTAGGTGAGTTAAATGATCTTTCTGTGACCTTATTTTCTCATCAGTAAAATAGGGGTAATAGTTATAGTCGTACATCTTCTATATATGGCCGTGGTGAGGATTAAAGGTTAAGGGCTAGGACGGAGCTTGGTCTGTGGCTGGCACATGGGAAGCTACTGTTGTTTTGTAAATTCCTTGACATCAGAGCCACCATCTTATTTACCACCGTCCTCAGCTTCTGACACAGAATGCCTGACACAGAGTAGGTGCTCAGTATCCTTTGGTGACTTAAATAGAATCACGATGCAATGAGGATCACCCTTTTGTGGGACCAGAATTGGAGGTAAAAAATGATGTCTTTATAGTGAGATAAGCTACCCAGAGAGGCTCAACTCCAAAGCCAGGAGAGACCTTTCCTCTGAAATGTCTAGGAATCAAAGTCTGGCCCTGGAGCTTCCTGGGAGGGGGCTGTGGACTCAAGTCTTCTGGGATGTATGTCTCATCACATCACAGGTGCAAACAGCCTGTTCCTAAAAGGACCATGGATTCACAGCAATGGCAGAACCTTCCATCCCTACCTCTCCAACACACACACACACACACACACACACACACACACACACACACACACACACACACTCCTGCACTGGCGCACTCGCGCAGACAACCTCCCTTCACCCCACTCCCATGCTTTCTGGGTCAGGAAATTCTCTAGCCGCCTTGAGACACATGGCATTGACCCTAGGGGTCAGCCTTTGAATTTTCCAACAGTTTGCTCAGGCCCAGGGTGTCCCTTGGAGGAATATGAAAGAGATTACTCTGGCTAAGGGAATGTAGGACCCCTCTTTTCCTTGTTTGGTTATTGGGGTTGCTAGCTGGGCCATTACACCCTTTATGGTGCAAAGACTGAGAACTCTTCCTCCTTCCGCCCTTTGCCCAGTGGGGTCTGGAAGCAGCAGGCCAGCCAGGAACAGCGTAGAGCCACCCATGTAGGCCGTAAGTGGCGCTGACTTAATCAAACTCACTCTCATAAAGGCATCTGCGTTCAGCCCCCACACAGTGAAAAGAGAACATCAATTATGAGAAAGGCACATTCACTTCGCAGAAATTACCCTGAGCCAGCATGGAATTTGTACGTGGACAGAGACTATGAGATTTAGTAGGAGTTTTTAAAGGCCTGGTCTTATTACATGCTGAACTGGTGTGGGCTGCATCCATCCAGATGAGCTACTGAGAAAGCCTCACCAACAGTAGTCTGCAGCCTCCTAGCTTCCATCTGTTGTTGAATAAGGTTTTATATCACTGCCTTTGCAATTCTCATTTTAATGCTTTTCTTTCGCCTAACGCTGAGGAGCTTGGAAACATAAGCACTGAAAAATGAAATAAAACAAAACAGCACCCCCTGGAATTATTATTATTTTGCCTTTGAGAAAAGTGAGCCAAAAAAAGTTACACAAAATGTCAAAGGTCATATAACATGACAGCCACAAAGATCACACTCCTATGTTCCAGATTTCTAGAAACATCACCTCATCTTATTCTCAATCTGTAAGTTGGGGTGCTATTATTCCAACCAATGTGGAATGAAGGAAGCACTCTCTTGAATGGAATGCAACTGAATTCTGAGAGCAGATATTTGATGAAAAAACATAGTTGGAAATTTGCACACCCACGTGATTGAGAAAATTTTAACTGAAGATAAGGATATTTAAAAAGCTGAGCAGTATTGACAGAGGGTATTGCCAATGTCATGCCCAGGCTGACTTTCTTCCTCTCATTTTTCTAGGAGAGTGGTTTGTTGACATCTAAAAGGTCATTGTCACAGAAAACAGCTTGTGTGGGACCACAGGCACAGCCAGAAATCACAAGACAGAGTTGAAAAGGCACAACGTTTACCCTTTGGCTCCAGGCACCTCGTGACTTGAATAAAAGATGGCATTCTAGCAATACTACACTGCAATTGCAAAGATTAGGTGGGCATTGTCCCTTTGAGAAATATAACCTTGGGTCTATCTCAGGAAAGAACAGGAAGTAGAATTTTTTCAAACCTAATTCCCTCCTACTACTTCCGGCCTCAGCAGCTCTTCCAGGTAGGGGGGAAGGAGGGAAGTAAGTGATGCTGCAGAATGATCAAGGCCACACCTTTGTAAGTGAGGAGAGGGATGTAATTGGCCAGAGGCCTCTTTCACCCTCTAGCCTAAAGTGTCTCATTGTCCCCTTTCTGCCCCCAGGAGTGCCTTGCTGGACCTTTGATATCTGTCTGCTGGACCTTTGACATCTTTGCTGCCTCCCTCCCACCTGGGAAGGACTCACCCTGGCTTCTGTGGCCACAGAATCCTGAGGTAGCTTTCTGGTGAGTATGTGATCTACTTCCTGCCTAACAGTAGGTGGTATGGATTAGTATGTTCTACCTGCCAGGTAATGCAGGTATGTGTTCCTATTTTAACAGGGGCTTCTGGAGACAACATTTTTATCCCCTGCCTTTTGAAATTAAGTACGTGTGTTAGTTTGATTAAGACAGAAATTATATGAAAGAAGAAAATCATTGGGGCTTTTATGGCATATGTTAGTTTTCCCCTACTGTATATCAAATAATTACAGATCTAAAACCATTCCTTCTGAAGCACTTTCCAATTTTTATTCTTTGATGTGATTGATTCTCCCATGTGTATTCCCCAAGAAATCTCAATCTAACTAAAATACTTCCCAGTAGGACCTTAAAATATATATGATCTGATACTATGCTTCTGTTTTCTTATTTTTTATCTTTATCACATCTTTCTTGGTATTTACCACTAATGTCTAATTTATTATTTTTTAAATCATGAAGTCCCTATTATTTTATTTCACTTTTATTTATTTGTTTTTATTGAGGTATAATTGACGTAAATCATTATATTATGTTCAGGTATACAACATAATGATTTGATATTAGTATATACAGTTGAACAATACAGGCATTAGGTAGGGGCACTGAACCCCCATGCAGTCCAGTGTCCACATACAATTTTTGACTCCCCAAAAACTTAACCACTAATAGCTTAGTGTTGCCTGGAAGCCTTTACTGATAGTTGATTAACATGTATTTTGTATGTTATATGTGTCATATACAGTATTCTTATGATAAAGTAAGCTAGAAAAAAGAAAATGTTTTTAAGAAAATCATGAGGAAGAAAAAATACATTTATGGTACTATACTGTACTTATCGATACCGTAAGTGTACATTGTCTGTTTATAAGATGAAAAACTTTGTGTATAAGTGGACCCGCTCAGTTCAGACCTGTGTTGTTCAAGGGTCGGCTGTATTGCTAAGTGATCACCACAGTAGGTCTCATTCACAGCTGTAATCATACATAATTATAGAATATTTTTTCTTGGGATGAGAACTTTTAAGGTTTACTCTCTTAGCAACTTTCAAATACGCAATACAGTCTTATTATTATATTAACTATAGTTGCCATGCCTAACATTATATCCCCATGGTTATTTATTTTATAACTAGAAGTTTATGCCTTCTGATTCCCTTTACCCAATTTGCCTCCCCACCCCACTCCCAACTCCAACCTCTGGCAACCACTTGTTCTCTATATCAGTGAACTTGGGGGTTTTTGTTTGTTTCTTTTTTTTTTTTTTTTTTTTCAGATTCCACATATAAATGAGACCATATGGTTTGTGTCTTTCTCTGTCTTATTTCACTTAGCATAATGCCCTCAGGGTCCATCCATGTTGTCACAAATGGCAGGATATCCTTCTTTTTTATGGCTGAATAATATCCCATTGCATATATAGGCCACATTTTCTTTATCCATTCACCCATTAACGGACAATTAGGTTGCTTCCATATCTTGGCTATTGTAAATAGTGCTGCAGTGAACATAGGGGTGCATGTGTCTTTTCAAGTTAGTGTTTTTGTTTTCTTTGGATAAATAACCAGAAGTGGCTTTGCTGGATCATATGGTAGTTCTATTTTTAATTTTTTGAGAAACCTCCATACTCTTTTCCATAGAGGCTATATCAATGTTCATTCCCACTAACAGTGCACAAGGGTTCCCTTTTCTCCATATCTTCACCAACTCTTGTTGTTTCTTATCTTTTGCAGACTTTTTTTAGAATAGTCATTCTAACAGGTGTGAAGTGATACCTCACAGTGGTTTTGATTTGTACTTCCCTGTTAATTAGTGATGTTGTGCACCTTTTCATGGACCTGTAAGCCATCTGTATGTCCTCTGTGGAAAAATGTCTGCTCAGAGCCTCTGCCCATTTTTCTTTGGATTGTTTGTTATCTTGCTATTGAGTTGTATGAGTTCTTTATATATTTCAGATATTAACCCCTTATCAGTACATAATTTGCAAATATTTTCTCCCATTCATTAGGTTAACGTTTCATTTTATTGATGGCTTTCTTTGTTGTGCAGAAGCTGTTTAGTTTGATGATGTAGTCCTAGTTGTTTATTTTTGCTTCTGTTGCTTTTGTCAAATCCAAAAAATTGTAACCAAGACCGGTGTCAAAGAGCTTATTGCCTATGCTTTACTTTAGTAGTTTTTATGGTTTCAGGCCTTACACTCAAATCTTTAATCCATTTTGACATAATTTTTGATGTTAGAATAATCCAGTTTCATTCATTTACATGTGGCTGTCCAGGTTTCCCAACACCATTTTTTGAAGAGACTGTCCTTTCCTCATTGTGTACTCTTGGCTCCTTTGTCATAATTTAATTTAGCATATGTGCATGGATTTATTTCTGGGCTCTCTATTCCATTGATCTATATGTCTATTTTTATACTAATACCATACTGTTTTCATTACTATTGCCTTTGTAATATAGTTTAAAATCAGGGAGTATGATGCCTCCAGTTTTGTTCTTTCTCAAGAGTGCTATATGGGGTCTTTTGTGTGTTTTACAAATTTTAGGAGTCATATTTCTGTGAAGAAAAATGCCATTGTTATTTTGATAAGGATTGCATTGAATCTGTAGATTGCTTTGGGTACAGTGGACATTTTTAAAATATTCATCCAATTTATGAGCATGAAATATCTTGTCATTTATTTGTGTGTTTAGTTTCTTTCATCAATGTCTTATAGTTTTCAGTGTACAGGTCTCTCACTTCCTTGGTTAAATTTATTCCTGAGTATTTTATTCGTTTTGATGTAATTGCAAATGGGATTGTTTTCTTAATTTCTATTTCTGATAGTTTGTTATTAGTGTATAGATATGCAACAGATTTATCCACATTGATTTTTTTACCCTGCATCTTTATTGAATTCATTTATTAGTTCTAACAGTTTTTTTTGTTTGTTTGTTTGTTTGTTTGTTTTTTTGTTAGAGTCTTTAGGGTTTTCTATATATAATATCATGTCAGCTGCAAATAATGACAGTTTTATTTCTTCCTTTCCATTTAGATGCCTTTTATTTCTTTTTCTTGCCTAATTACTCTGGCTAGGACTTCCAATACTATCTTGAATAAAAGTGTCTTGATCTTAGAGGAAAAACTTTCAACTTTTTACTATTGAGTATGATGTTAGCTGTGGCTTGTAATATATGGCCTTTATTATATTGAGATACAGTCCCCCTCTAAACCCACTTCATTGAGAGTTTTGTTTGTTTGTTTGTTTGTTTTTTATTTTATAAGTGGATGTTGGATTTTGTCAAATGCTTTTTCTGCATCTGTTGAAATGATCGTATGTTTTTTATCCTTCTTTTTGTTTATGTGGTGTATCACGTTATTATTTATGATGTAGAACCACCTTTATATTCCTGGAAAAAAATCCTACTTGATGATGATATATGATCCTTTTAATGTATTGTTGAATTTGGTTTGCTAATGCTTTGTTGAGGAGTTTTACATTTGTACTCATCAGGGATATTGACCTGTAATTTTCTTTTCTGGTGGTGTGCTTTTCTAGTTTTGGTATCAGGGTAATACTGACCTCCTAAAATGAGTTTGGAGGTTTTCTCACCTCTTTGAATTTTTGGGGCAGCATTTAAGAAAGATAGATATTAATTCTTTTTTTAATGTTTGGTGAAAATCATCAGTGAAGCTGTCTGATACTGGACTTTTGTTTGTTGGGAGGTTTTTGACTACCAATTCAATCTCCTTACTGGTAGTCTGTTCACATTTTCTGTCTTGGAAGGTTGTATGTTTCTAGAAATTGATCCATTTCTTCTAGGTTGTCCATTGAGATAACATCTTAATATAAAAGTGTCATGATAACCAAAAGGGAGATTGTCTGAAGGTTCTTGAACTAGCCCCATTTAGGCAACTGCCAACAATAACTATCTCTGGCATTTACTAAATTGTGATGCTTTTTCTCTGCTATTGCTTGACTGAGTCCTCTACGTAGGGCCAGGAAGAGGCAACAAGTCTCAGATAGCAGTGCATATCAAAGCCTGGCTCATCAGCAACAGCTGTTTTTGCTCAAGAAGGTAGGAAAGACTCAAAGGAGCCTTCTAGAAGTTTCCATCTCCCAGCCCGTTATCCCAGAGTATCCCTGGCAGGTATAGACCAAGAAGCTGGAAACTTAATACACAGAATTAAAAATCACATGATGAAATGAGTGCTGTTGTTCAAAGTAGACTCCTTGGCAGACTTGATACTTATTCTAAAAATGCTTCTTTGCTCAAAATATTTGACCAACTGCAGATTCAAAATTACTTCCCAAGCTTATGCTACATTCTTCTCCTTAATATCTCCTTAATGATGCCTAATTTTTGTCTTTGGAGGATGGATTTAGATCTTGGAATATACGCAAAGGTCATTAAGAGTCAAATCTGATGGTTAAGTTGAATTATCCCATCCCACCACTTCTCTTACTCCCCTGCAATTGTGAGGTAATGAAGCTAAATTTCTTGTATAATTTGTAAAGCGGCCCTGAAGACCATCTTAAAAGAAGAGTTACTGAAAGGTGTGTTTAAAGCAAACAAAACATCTTTGCAATAAGTACGCAGCCTTTCAGAGTGGCTACTTAGAAATGGGTACCACTCACTAGGGTTCATCGGTGTGGGCAAGATGCCTTAAAAAAATACGACGATGTCCCATCACAGCCACATCAAAAACATGCAGTATTTTGCCTTATTTCCATCTCTGAAAACCTGAATAAGAGAAACAAGCTCCTTAAGCTTTTAGAAACTTCCAGAAAATGCTTTTCTCCTTACCTCCTACCACACACATGAGAGACAGCCAGAGACCTACATAGAACATGAGATCGTGGGAACATGAGCGAGAAACATAGTGAATCTTGTCAAGGGCATACAATTATTTACTTTTCCTACCAGCTGGAACTCTTTTTTTTCATTTGATAATTCACTAATTTACTGCAGAAAGGCTGAGTATTGGATCTCTTGCCTCCAAACTCTTTAGACCAAAAGTGTATATCTAACAATATGTTCATTTAAATGAAAGGTCAGTTTAGACACAAAAATAATTTGTGAACCAAATACACAAACACACATACAGAGATCAAGTTTTTAAAAAAACAAATTTGTGTTTAGAATTCACAAAAACCACGTTGGTGATTTTAGAAGTCCAATGCCAAGAGAATGGTGACATTGAACACTGTAGCTCCTCTGTTCCGAACTGAGCAGAAGTAAATTTATTTGAATAGCATAAGTAAATCTATTGGATTCCCGATTGCATGTAAGCAGAGCACAGCCAGTCATGGGAGACCTCATGTTCTGCTAAATTGCTCGCTGCTGAGAGGTCGGGTGTTGTAGGTTGGCACTGGGTCAGTTACACACCTCCACAGCCACGTTGCCAAAAGAAGGAAGCAGACGTGTGTTGGCCATGGGTGCTGTTCAGCATGCTGAGGCTGAGGGGATGGAAATTCAGCACTTGGCTCCCCTGCAGTCTTCCCTTGTGACTGCCTGCAGAGTCTCCCACCTACCGGGGGACAGGCCTCAGAACCAGAATTCTTGGGGAGAACCTAGATTGTGCAGTATATGTCCAGCCCCCTGAAAAAGTGTGCTGCCCAAAGCCAGTACTTGTGTCCCTCAGTTTCCCTTCTTGAAATGAAAGGTCCACAGCAGAGCTGGACTCCCTCCCCCACTTCTCTCCTGTCTGCTATGAGTTTACAGGCATAAGGCCTAACTGTCACTGAGGAGGGGGTGACCTGAGCAGGAGGGTCAAGAGCCAAGACCAAGCCCTGGGCCCTCAGAGCACTGCCTCATTACGCGCCCAGCTCCTCCAGATACTAAGGATGGCCCTGGAAGTACCCCCACCGCCCACCCTGCCCAGCACACGTGTCTCTCCCAGCCCTTCTAATCTTTCAGGGAACTGAGAGCCCTGGCCCTGAACTCAGCAGAAGCAGGATGGTGCAAATTGTGCAAAGGCCAGGAAGGCACAGGCGCTCTCCTCTCCCTTCCCTGCAAAAGGAAACAGTGATGATGATGATGGTGATAGCAGACTTTTGGAGAGCAAATACCATGTGCCAACCATTTTACAGACTTTATTGTGTTCCTATCCAAAAAAAATTGTATACAGAGGCAACGGAGAAATACAGCTTGGACTGGATGAGTCAGCTGACCCCACACCCTCATTCCCTTTGCTTGCTCCTCATTTGGGGCTTGGCCTGGCTGCCCCTCCTCTGGGAAAGCTTCCCTGCCTCCCCGCTTTGCAGGCTGAGTATCATCCTCTGTGCTCTCACAGCTCCCTGGCCTTCTCTCTGTCAGAACACTTGGCCTGTCACTGGAATTGTCAGTTAGAGGGCCTGTCCCCATCGATTAAACTGGGAGCTACAAGACACTGGCTTTATCTGTTTCCATAAGTCCAGGAGTTTGTAGGGTCTTGCGGGCCACCCAGCCCAACACTAAGGACAGAGCACATACTCATCAGGTGTTTGCTGGATGGATGGGCGGATGGATAAAATCTATACACAATTCCTGCCCTCAACAGGCACTGAATACCTCCAGGTGCCCACATGGTGTGAAGTGCCAAGAACTCAGCAGCCACCAGACAGTCCTGGTCCCTGCCTTTACGGAGTTTCCAGTGGGTTTATAAGTTTACGAGCTCCACTCCTTTCCTTCTCCCACCTGGAGAAATCCACCTGATTTCCTTCTCAGTGTTTGGGATATACCGGCAGCCTGTACTGCAGGTGGAGCACAGAGCGTATGTCTGGGCCATCCTCCCTGTCCCACCTGGACAGAGGATGATGTAAATGTGGGTGGCACTGGTGGGAGGGAAGCAAAACCTTCTGTCTTTTGTGTCATTATTCCGAGGCTCCCACCGCCTGCGACAGTCCCTCTCGGCACCACACTGTAGCTATGTACCCTTCCAGACCCCTGCTCTCCTGCTCACCTCTGTGGTCATGGTCTAGGGCAGCAGATGCTAGAACTTCCCATCTGCCCCTTGAATGCAAATCACATAGCATTCTGCAGGACTGACACCAGCATGGCTCACCCTTTGTGCCCCCGCCCCAGCAAAAGCAAATGATAACTGTGTATTACTGAGCAAGTGCTGCGTCTCAGGCAATTACTTTCTAAGCCCTCAACCAACCTGTGAGCTAAGCATCACAGATAAGGGTATGGAAGCTCTCAGAAGAGCCTGCTCAAGACCACACAGGATTTGAACTCAGGTCTTGCTAGATCCATAGCAGTGCTTATCCCACTACATCAGAATTTATGGAGCAAAATGAAGGGCTCTGTCTGGGAAAACCAGGGAAAATTGCTGAAGTGAACAAACCCAGATTCTCTGCAGTCTTACCAAAGGCTATTGTGGAACTACAGCCTTTCCTCTCATGACCTAAAGGGAAAACAAACATCCGCCAGTGGGACAGAACTGACAGGAAAAAGCTTGGGAGGGCTTACCAGGGTGACACTAACTCTCCAGTGGACCAGCCAGCAATGGCAAATGCTTCACTCATGGGCAACTTTATAATCCAGCTGGGGGCAGTGTGCTGTCCGCCATCCAAATGCGACTCCAGAAAGATGGGCTGAGGTCGGGGTGAAATGGGGACTTCTTCCCAGAGGATGCCGTGAGCTGACTCTCGGACTGCCGTTGAGACTTCAGTGTGCTAGGCGGGTTTCAGTCGTGGCAGCTGACGTGTGGTGGGCATCAACCTGGGGCCGGGCTCTGGGCTGGGCTTACATGTTTAGCCATGAAATTGGCAGTGCCCACAGGCTGGTGGCGTGGCAGCGAGACGAATAAATCCCATGCAGAGTGAGAAGTGCTAAAGTCAGGGTAGGTCCTGTTCATACCTGCACAGGTGAGAGCCGACAGCGGCCGTGGCTCGCATAAGACAAGGCCACGAATACCTGACAGCAGATGGCATTCACTCATTCAGCAAACACCTGTAGGCCTGTGAGAACACAAGACTAGTAAGACACAGCCCTTACTCTCAAGTTTCCTGTCTTTTGAGCATTATTCCACACATTTTATAAAAGAGGAAAAATACTTCCAGGAGACTTATTAAGTCACCAGGGGTCATGGAGCTGGTGTGAGGCAGATGCAGGACTGGAACACTAGACTGTCTGACCACAAAGCTTGTATCTTCCCACGACACAAGAGATGCTCAAATGACTCTGAAGTGGTCCTCTAAATGGATTTCAGGTTACCTACCTCCATCTGTAAGCATTTCCTGGGGTTTGAAGAGATGCTCTGATAGAAGGCCTTTGGCTTGTTCATGAGCCCAATCAGCCCAATTGGCTCAGAGGCCTAGAAAGAGCCAACCTGTTGGAGAAACTCTTCCTGGGAGCCACGGGGGAAGGCGGGGGGGACAGCCCACAACCACTGGGAACTCTCCACTGCGGATGCAGAGGTGCCCCACCCAGACCCCTTCAAGGGGGAGCTTGCTCTCCAGCAGGGGAGCGCTGCAGCAATGCCTCAGCAGTCGGCTCCTTCGGGTTCTGCCTCAGCCGTGGACGCGCCTCACTGTGGCTGCAGCCTCCCAGAGCAGCACACACGTATTCAGTGGTGTAAGGCACGGCCTTTTGGGCCCAACATGGGATGGGTGGTGCTGGCTCCCACGCCCCCCACCAGGTTGGCCGAGGCTCTGCTGAGCAGAATGAGTGAGCGGGGATGGTAGGGGAAGAATTCAGCAGTTTGTAGGGTCTTGTGGGTCACCTTTCAAACTTTAAATGACACGAAATTGGATGGGAGCTGCGGAGGGTTTGAGCAGAGCAACGCCATATCTGACTAATATTTTCAAAGGGTGTCTGGCTAGTGTGGGGTGAGGAGTTAGGGGAAGTGGGGGGCCAGGTAGGCATCCTGCGGCTCAGGTTGGACTAGGATGACAGCAGTGGAGGTGGGGAGAGGGGGTCAGAGTCTAAATGTACAGGGCAGCCAACTGGACTTGCTGATGGGAGCTTACAGGGTGGCAGAGGGTGGGGAATAACTGCCGGGTTTGGGATCCGGGCAGTGTAAGGAGAGCTTTTGGCTCTGCTGAGACGTGCCAAGTTCAACATGTCACTTCTTACGCTGCCCTGCGCTCACTGTGCTCTCACGCTGGTCAATGATCAGTTTCTAGAAAGCACGTCTTGTTTCACCTTAGGGCGATTGTGCTCGCTGCACCATCAGCCAGCTGCTCCCCTACTCTGCGCATGCAGTGGGGTGCAGCCCTGACAGACAGGGTCCTGACCCTCACACCTTCTTCCTTCAGGTCACAGCGGGACTGTCACTTCCTGCTGCTGTGTTGAAAGTAGCTTCCACCATCTCCCAATCACATAAGTTGTGTGTGTTTTTTTTGTTTTTTTTTGGTAGCTTTTATCACTATCCATAACCTTTCTTTTCATTTGTTTATTTATCTGCCAGTCGGTTTGCTCCATGAGAGTCAGAACCAAGGCACCTAGCTCAGTGCCTGCCACATGCTGGTTGCCCAATAAACATTTGTGAAATTAATTTAACAAAGAATAGGAACTATTGCCCTGTACTCCAAGGGCTCACAGCCTGAGAGATGTCACTAAATATTAGTCGCACGTGAAAAAGAGCAAGTGTAGTCGGGGCCAAAGAAACACCTAGTAGCAAAGGGGCAGACAGGGGGCTGGCAGGGAGTGCCCTCTGCTTGGCAAGGCAGGGGGCGGGGGGAACTGTCACAGGCTGTGCTGCAGGCTGGAGGAAGGGGTCCTGGACTGACAGACCCAGAGGCAGACAGGCCAGGCCCAACGGGAGGGGAGCAGAGTCAGGCAGGGCCAGGCTGGCCAGCCTTCTGTCCCCCAGGTCGCCAGCAGAGGGAGAATGTGCAGTGCTTCACTCAGACCAGGGCAGGGAGCGTGACAATGGAACTACAGCATCATCTGCCACAGAGCCAGGTGGCAGAGGGAGGCTCAGCGGCCATAAATCACAATTAACTGCAGCTGTCGTGCAGAGGGTACTTCCCCAGTGTGTCCTTACAGAAACCAGAGGAAAGAAACCCCACTAGGATCAGCCACCAGGGACCATCCATTGTGTGTTCGGACCCCACCAGCCCTTGCTTGACTCCTGCAACTGCAGTCAAAGCTTCCCCACTGACAAGTTCTGACCTCAAAAACCCTCGCCTTGAACAGTCAAAACGTAGCCCTCCTGACAAGGTCACAGCCTAAAGGAAATATAGCTACTGAAAGATACTGTAACCCTCTCTGTGCTTTACCCTCCACCTACCCCGCAACCCTCCCCCGCCCCCCGCCCAGAAGCTTCTCTGAGGCTGTGTGTGGGTGGGCCCCATGGGGGCAACTTTTCCACATTGCCATGGAAAGAGGCAGTGTGTGTCAGCTCAGAGCCGGAGCAGGGACCTGCAGTGGGATGGGACAGCTGTGCTGGGAACACCAGCAGGGATACAGCCCGTCTGGCATATGTCCTGGGAACTGCTGGCGCTGCTTTGTTTGGCAGCAGCTTTCAGAGCAAAGCTTGGTTGAGCCCGTCGAGTCCTCTGTTCCAGGGGATTTTTCTTGACTTCCCGTGGTCTCTTCTCCCCATGACTCTGGCTGATGTCTTTGCCAGGGTTAAGCTGGCTTCCCTGAAGGATAGGGCACCTCTGTATCCATGCTGTGTCTGACACAAAAGGGACATGCTCATATAGAAGAAATATCCCCTGCCCCAGATTTCTGGGTACCCCAGAGGCAGCCTCAGGCACTTAGGAAGCGATAGGGGGCATACAAGTGTGGGAAGATTGGAGGGGCCTGGCTCTGGATCACAGTCCTCTTCCAGACCTTGTTGGAGAGCCTCTCCCTGGATCACCTTCACTGGCAGGGCTGTGACGGTGCCATTGGTGCCTGAAGCCCCACCATGCTCACAGCCTGGTCCTCCACTGCCCCCCAGTGGCTCTCTGGGTTCACTGCACCATGACTGCTCAGCTTGCTGTTTATTTACTTCCCTAATTCCTTTAAATAAGGTAGACACTGCATTCCTACCATTAGCCTAACCCTCTCACTAGGGCTGTAAGGGACACAGTGCCTGCCCTAAAAAAGTGCATAGTCTCCCCAGGAGGTGAAGGTGTATCCACAAGGGAACAACGGAACCAAGTAAGGCCGCATGTGCTCTCAGGTAAAGTATGAGATTGCCATTTAGAGTAAGAAATATGTATTTGGTGTTCATCCACTGTTATTGGTCCAGAGCTCCTAAGCCCCTTGGAATTTCCTAAATAATGAGAGCCATAAAGGTGATGGTTTTTAGGTTAATGGGGTGGCTTTGGGAATGCACCTAAGGTTGGAGGTTGGAAAAGCAATCATGTAATTAGAGGGTTTGAACTTTCTGTCTCAGCACCACCCCCCACCTCTGGGGAGAGAGGAGGGGCTGGAGGTTGAATCAGTCACCGATGACCAACTATTTAATCAATCATGCCTATGTAATGAAGCCCCCAAAGAACCCCCAAAGGACTGGGTTTAGAGAGCTGTTGGGTTGGTGAAATGTGGAGAATCTGAGAGAGTGGGGCACTCAGAGAGAGCGTGGATGCTCCGACAGCTCCGTGCCCTTTCCCTTCCCACAGACCTGGCCCTGTGCCTCTCTTCCACCTGGCTGTTCCTGAGTTATATCCTTTTATAATAATCAGTGATTTAGTAAGTAACTTGTTTTTTTGAGTTCTATGAGCTGCTCTAGCAAATTAATTGAACCCAAGGAGGGGGTGGTTGGAATCTTCCATCTACAGGGTAACAACCTGGGCTTGTGACTGGTGTGTGTAGGGGGTTGGGGGGGCAGTCTTACAGGACAGAGCTCTTAACCTGTATAATTAGATGCTTTCTTCAGGTGGGTAGTGTCATAATGGAGTTGAATTGTAGTAATTATATTCTGTAATTGCTTGGTGGCGTGGAGGACTCCACCTCCCTTTGCCCCCAGCCATTGGAATCGAGTCCCAGAACCCTTTAAGGTGGTGTCAGAGGTGGGATTTGTAGACCAGCCATGGCTTCACAAACATGGTTTGGGAAGAGAAAGGATGAAAGGATGCTGGATGAAGAGCCTTTGTTCCTTGGGTGACCACACGGTCACTTGTGGTATGGAACAGCAGCTGTGCTGTACTCAGTTACTAATGGCAAAAGGTACCAATGGAATTTAGAGATGGATCCAACTCCTGAGGAGTTGAATCACTAGATATATAAGGAAATGCAAAATAAGAAGCATACTAAACAGACAATCCTTTGGTCGTTGTTATCTGTAACAGCTAGAATAAAAGTGAAATAAAGTGCTGGGTTGGACCTTGATGCTAAGCCAAGTTCAGGTTTGGGTCCATCTGAGCTTTGGCCTCAAAGCTTTGGCCTCAAAGCTGCCCAGAAAGGAAAAATTATGCAGGGGCAACAGAAAGTAGCTTTAAGACCTCTGGTCCCAAGGAAGCAGTCAATGTAGGAGGCCGGCAGAACCAAGAAACGTCTGAAGCCAGGGGGCATAGCGTGAAAGAACTGACTCACTTTGCTGACTGGTATCGTAGCTTCCTGAAGAACCTTTACTGAAATTGATTGTGGCAGTAACTGATTTCGGAGCTGGTCTTTGGTTTTGAATGCTGGGGAGTGGAAGAGGGTGTGTGGGTTCATACAGGACACACAGCTCACTATGGAACAACCACAGATACTAACGGTGATCCACACACACACACCGTCTCAGGAAGCTCAGGTAGTTTGCTCAAGGGTTCAGAAGCCAGGCAGTTTGATTCCCTCCCCTCTGTTGCTAATCACAGTACCCAAAGCAGTGGCTCTCAGAGGCCCCTAGCAGGCCCTTCCACAGAATTTCTGACTCACTAGGTCTGCACTGGGACATGGGAATTTGCATTTTTAACAAGTTCCCAGGCCTGGGAACTTTGAGAACCACTGCTCTAGAGCTGGGATGGCTAATTACTAATTTACTCAAAACCAACCCAAGTTCATGTCAAAAGGGATTTGCTCCCTTCAGTGAGTATCATCTTGCATTGGGGGGTAACCGGGCTGGTGATGCCTGTGGGCCTCTTGAGCTGTAGCAGTAGGCTACACCGAACCTGAGCCTGTCCCTCATGGCTGCTTCTGCAGCGAGGGCAGAGCAGTGGGCTCTGCACTGCTGAGCCTTTGAAGACCCCAGACAGGGAACTCCTGTAGGCTGACGAGTCAGGTGAGCACAGCAGCAGAGTGGGGGGGCCCTCAGGAACTGTGACGGCTGGTGCGTGCTGGACGCCCAGCCCAGGGAGGCAGCCATTCACACAACCAGGGGCAGCCGGACTCTACTCCTCATTGAGTCCCAACCACAGAACTCTGAATTGTGCACCCCTGGAGGTTTGGTTTCACTGTCTCAGGTTCAAGAAGCAGACTTACTAGCTCTGCCTGCAGCTCTGAGGGCACCTGGCCTCGTCCCCACCCCTACCTCACACAGCCCAACAGGAGAAGGTGACAACTGGCAGGAGGAAGAAAAGGGAGGAAGAAGAGCCAGCAGGTGGTGAATGTGGGCGCTCAGAAGACCCTCCCCGCCTTCTTGTCCTCTGTGCTGCCTCTCTCTGCTGAGGCCCCGCCAAGTTCAAGTTGCAGGTGGTGGCAAGAGATTTACATTCACAGTAAAGGAATGATGACCATCGTTGCCTGTGGCTGCTTCTCTGTGCTCTGCTTCAGGTTCGGTTGACCCTCGGCTCTTAATGTGAATGCACCGTCCAGGGCAGGTATGCTGTATGTGCACATTGTCCAGCCGGCAAGCACGCTTTCTAATGACCCCCATGGACCTTCATCACTCAGCAGTGCAAAGTCAAGGATGCAGGTAATTTATAGGAGGTGGAGCTAAAAGCCAATGAGGTCTGACAATTAAGTTCGTGAACTTGTTGCACCAATGTCACTAACCTTTTCTGATATCAGAGGGATTATTCATTAGGAATTTGTACCAACTGGACAAACAGTTAACCAAGTTTACTATTTGGAAGTGCTGAAAAAGCTGTGTGAAAAAGTTAGACAACCTGAACTTTTAGCCAACAATTCATGACTCTTGCATCACGACAATGTACCAACTCACACGGCACTGTCTGTGAGGGAGTTTTTAGCCAGTAAACAAATAAGTGTATTGGAACACCCTCCCCAGTCACCTGATCTGGCCCCCAGTGACTTCTTCCTTTACCCAAAGATAAAGGAAATATTGAAAGGAAGACATTTTGGTGACATTCAGGACATCAAGGGTAATACAACAACAGCTCCGATGGCCATTCCAGAAAAAGAGTTCCAAAACTTTTTAAGCGTTGACTAGGCACTGGTGTTGGTGCATAGCTTCCTAAGGGAAGTACTTTGAAGGTAACTGCAGTGATATTCAGTAATGAGGTATATAGCACCTTTTCTAGGATGAATTTGCGAACTTAATTGTCTGACCTATGTTGAAAAATCCATTGCTTTGAACTTGCCACCTGTTACAGTTCCTTGGCTGCCTGAGTGTCAAATGTAAGCACAGCAGTTAGGGGCCATTGGTGGGATAATAAATGGTTTTCAAAAAAACCTTTTAGTATATGAAACATGACCTTACAGGAAGCCAGCTATGCAGATTGGGAAGCAAAAGTCACACACACTTCCATTTGTTTTATGTCGGTGTAAGATTCACAGCACTTTTGAATCAAGGTGAAAAATACAAAGCAAAACAAAACAATAAAGAACGAGCAGGAAAAGAAAAGAAGAAAAACTATGTGTGTAACTGTGTGGTTGCCCCACACACTGCGAAGGTCATGCTCAGCATTTGATCGCCCAGATGAAGGTGAAATACTTGGGAACAAGGACAAAGACACAGTTTTAAATCTACAGAAAGCAACAGGGGAGTCGGGGCGCAGTAGGGAGAGGCACAGTCCGCAGCAAGTCTCCCTGTCTGGCCCAGGAGACAAGTCTAGAGTCCAGATTTCCCAGGATGACAAGAAACTGTGAAGGGAAAAAAAGATACACCAAGTCACTGCCCCGACCAGCCTTCGATCAGTGGTTCTCAGTCTTGGCTGAATATCAGAATTATCTGGGAAGCTTTTCAAAATCTTAACGTCAGGTCACGTCCCAGACTAATTAAATGAAAGTTGATGAGAACCACACTTCAGAAATTTAAAAGGAAGAGGAAGAAGGAGGAAGGAGGAGAAGAAGGAGGAGAAGGGGAAGGGGAAGAGGAAGAGAAAGGAGCAGAAGTCGTCCTCATTGAGTGATTTAATGGGACGCGAAGGCTGAGAACCAAACCCTCTGCTGTAGAATCGTCCTTTGAATTTCCTAGATTATTGGCAGATTTGGATAATCTGCTTCATGCCCCTCATCCATGCATTCAGTCAGGACCTGGCTCCAAATCCCCCTCATTGCCCGTCCCTGATACTCTGCATCCTTATTTAATTGCCCTGCTTTCCTCAGAATGAGCATGAACTGGAGTCAAGTAATTAACTTACACTTTAAAAACTGCATAAAACTGTGAAAGCATTTCCCAGTCCTCCCAGCATATAATGTCCACAAAGACTACAATGACATTCTATCCAATTTCTTTAGCCACAAATGCCTTTGCAAAATAAACCTTAACCCTGAAAAACAGCAGCAAGACAAAGGTTTCCTCTCATTTTCTTTTTTCCCCCTTTCTTCTCCCCCCACCCCTCTTTCCATTTCCCTTCTGGTTCAAGCTGTTGTTTCTCAGTCTAGTTGTGTAGGACACAGCAACCTGTCCCATGCTGGTATTATGAGTCTTGTCCCCCCCCCCCCCCCGTGACCTTCCCCCTCCCCCTCCCCCAGCCTCTTCCAATCAAAGGAAAGCCCTTTATTTCAGGATCTATAAATAGCTGTGGCTCTTTAAGATTCTTGTAGCACATTGTGTTCCTCTGTTCTCCGCAGTGTTTCTTTTCTTCTCTTTTTCTTATTCCTACACAGCCGGAAAAATATTTCCCCAAGGGGAAAGCTATGACACCTGCACCAAAACAAAAGGGTCCATGCCAAGTGCCCAAAGGTATTTAATAATTACTTCATGAATGAATGGAAAAATAGCAAATTGTCTTTCCAGGTCAGGTATAGATTTCAGCACCACTCATCACCACATGTTCCTAGATAAGTGTACATGGCACAGTTCTGGAAAAGCATCAAGAGAAAACTGCGCTATTAGAAACTTTGCCAGTGGCCACTGCTAAAGCCAGTAGATAGAATAGTCACTCTCTGCTTTCATCTCGGTTCTGAGTCTCTAATGCATTTTGGGGAAAACATGTTTGGATTCTGAACCAAAAGAAAAAAGATTGAGACAATTTGATGACTTAGGGATTTTGTTTCCTGCCACTTGAGATGATCAGATCCTTTTTTTTTTTAAATCTCAATCAATTTGTCTTATTTCTGCATTCATGTTTTTGTCTTGATCCTATCTTTTAAATCACGCGTACTTCAGTATGACATACTTAACCATGCTTTACAAGTTGTCAACCACCTCGTCTTTAGCTAATGAGGGAGTAAAATCTTTTGTTTCAGGAACGAATCAAAGAATAATTTGGTAATATGTCTAAAAGAAAATCAACCTCCAGGAGTCATTCTCAAATCTCTCACTGACCCATCTTGTGTCCATTCCAAGTCCAGAGTTGGGAAAGCCCCAGATTTTGGAAAGACTTGCATTTTCGTCTGTTGTCTGTTGTTTTGAAAGGTGTTTTACTTTTTCAAAGAGGAGTAAGAGCAGTGTTTGGAAATGTAGTTCTCACTTTGGCCCATAGGTGAAGTTGGTGATTTATCTGATTGTGCCCATCGCTGACCTACCCCACGATGACCAGTCTTAGGGAGACTGATCAATTTGGAGAGAAGCCTGAAAAAAGTAGGCGTGGAATTCATCAGCCTCCTCTTAGGTGGACTGTTCCAATATGCCAGTCTACCACAAGCCCTGTGCTTCCATAGTGGATTTTTTCTTGGCATTTGTCAGGGAATTTACAGTTTTCTGAATTCCCAAGTCTCAGAAAAATCAATGAAGATGGTAAACACATATTATAAATCTCCTCTGAATGAAAACTTAATAGAGACATTCCTGGTGGGAAGGAATCCACTGACTTCCAGTTGAAATCCATCAGGAGAAGCTGACGGGGAGAGAAAGGTGAAGGAGGACATTTCTGGGAAACCAAGTGGTCACAGTCTCATCTGTTCCTTTTATAACGGTTGCCATCTTTGTCAGTGGGTGTCACCGGTCCTGTCTGCTGCTGATGGTGAGTCATGCTTGCAAATAAAATGTATATTAATAAGCTAATATACAGAGGATACTTTATGGAGATCCTGCGAGTAATGTTCCAAGAAAAAAAACAAGTTTTGCAAACAAATGAATTCCTTAAATTGTCCATTTTGACATGTGATTCTATGATTCTGTGCAGTGTCATTAATCTTACTAGGAGATCTGAATTCTACAATTTTGGAATACCATCTTATAACATTTGTTGGCATTTTTTCCAGTGTTTGAATATTACTATAAGCTACAGTTCTTCGTAAAGATATTAAACTTCACATTTCTTATTCTTAGTATTTATTCTTACACATCAAAACAAATTTTCAGATAACCATAATAATGATTAAAGAGTATAAAGAAATTAGGAATATTTTAAGAAACACTTATGATTTCAGAGAATTCCCAGGAATTCCAATTTCTGGTTTCCAAATCCCTGAAGACCTTTAGGAATTTGGAAACACTGCTCCCAACGTTCTCTCTTAGAGTCCGTTGCCCTTAGCTTTCCCCCTTGCCTGAGCTGCCATCCCCTTTGGATTAGAACCAGCCTCTAAACAGGTTCTCTTCAGGCCATTCTCTGTACTGGAGCCAGAGAGACCTTACAGAAACACAAGTCTATTCACTTCATCCCCTCACATAAGATATTTTCATGGCTGCCCACAGGAAAGGGTACTCAACCTAGGAAACAAAAATTAAAACCACAATTAGAGATCAATACATGCCTGTCCAATTGGCACAAAATATAAAATCCCAGATCCATGAGGCAGTGACTGCGCTGTTTTTGTTCCCCATCTTATTTGTAAGCTTAGCACAAGGCCACACAGCTAGTAGGTGCTCAGTGCCCGTTTATAGATGGATGAATATGTGAATAAATGAATGGAAATGAGCCACGGAAGAGCCTTCGTGCTGTGTGTTGCACATGTCACCCAAACACTTGGCAAATAGAAGAGCCTTTGGGCATTATCCAAAGTATTTTTTCTTCTCTGAGGCTGACAAAGATCCTATCACATAGCAACATTGCCTTCTCCTGTCAGAGCAGTAAAGTTGATTTTTATGACCCCCAATTTTTCCACCTTGAGCACATTAAGACTGTACAACAGGCCTGGTATTTCCTTCCTTCTGAAAAATTATCAAACTATATCAAATTATATAAAAATCCATTCAAACATAACCTCACATTAGCAATGCTATTTCCTCCTGTTTTGCAGAATTGCAGTGAGAAACAAATGAGATAATGCACATAAAAGTGCTTCACAAAGCACAAAGCGTCACGCAACATTAGTGTCTAACGTTATTAAATCGGTAGGCCTCCACTTTGTAAGCACCACGCTGTCCCCCTAAGAGTACTTCCTAGGGCCTGTGGGTTCAGCCTTGAGTCAAGCTGGACAGATACTCTTTCCATCGGAGAACACCTTCTTTTCTGGCTCTCTCCACCCTGCTGTGGGTGCCCCATGTTCCAGTACCCAACTTCCTTAATCAAGATCCTCATTCTATTTGGACAAAAAGATGGATTTTAGAATCAAGCCTCCCAGGTTCTGAATTTTGACTTTGCAGCTTAGAATTTCCTTGACCCTTGATCAGTTTCTTAACATCTCTGAGCCTCAGTTTCTGCATCTGTAAAATAGGATGATAGTCTCTCCCCAACAAGGATGTTTTTGAGGACTGAATAAAGCCATGTGCTCAAAGTAGCGTTCTTACTATCTGGTTCATAATTAGTGTAAGATATACATTAATTCCCTTCCATTTTCCTCTTAAGTGATCTCAAATACTTGAAAAGCTCATCTTTACGAACAGGAGAAGACAAAAAGCAGATTCTCTTGGATAAGACAAAAGGTGGAACTGTCAAGTTAAGATGTCAGTCCCTTATCAAAACAAAGGGGAGCGATTTGGTCACACAGAAGCCTCCCAGCCTCTCTCAGTGATCTTAGAACCTTTTGAGCAATGAAAGGACTGGTAAACACAAGAAAAGGAGCTGAGTGGAGACGCTTGTCTGAAGTATGTGGTAGGAGCATGATGGTTTTCCGAGTCTCACATTCATGGCCCCCTAGAACTTGCACCATCTGGCTTTGCGTGGGCCATCGCAACACATGCTAGGAAGCATGGCAACAACTGGATATCAGCTGGTCACCCCAAATGATTTCTTCTCTAAATTAGGACTTTCAGTTAAAGGAGTATCATCTTGGACCAAGACTTGTCAATAAAGATGACCTTTGTCATAGGCTTGCTGTGAGAGTTCACCACCAGGGCCCGTTGCTGGGCCCCATCGACCCGTTTACACAGTGAGAAGACTGGGCCTTCATGTGAGAGCCCCTCCCTCCCCTGCACCCTATAGATGAGTGGCAAAGCCTTTGTCCGTGACAACGTCGCCCTCAGGATCAGGGAACTGTTCCCTCGACTTTACATCAAACTCACTCCTGCAGTACTTGAAGTCGGCCCCTGCACTCCCGGTTCATTCAGCAGACAAGGAACAGCTTTTCACTGTTACGGGCTCCCGGGACCCTCCTTCCTCTGGTTTCTGATTTCCTGGTGCACATTCACACGGAGGCTCCCAGCCTCAGCTATGACACCAGCAGGGAGCTGGTGGTCAGCACAGCAGGTGTTAGGTCCCCCCTGAAATACTTTTGTTCTGGCCCTGTCTTCCACTGCTTGCACAAACAAGTATTTGGTGCACAGTATACTGAATCCACTCGGATTCAGTGCGTGAGTTGAACCAGAAGCAACTGTGATCAGAAGCTAAAGGCTGTTAGCTGTCACAGCCTCATGTCAGGGATTTCCCAGAATCGTCCCAATTCCAGATATTCTATTTACAAACGATGAGTTCTAAATTTCAACTGTGAAAATAGTCCCTGCAGTTCCCTGCATGGTGCTAAAGCTTTTTTAATTTGATGTAGTTCCATTTGTTTATTTTTGCTTTTGTTGCTCTTTCCGAGGAGACGTGTCAAAAAGGTATTGCTAAGACTGATGTCAAGAGTTTACTGCCTATGTTTTCTTCTAGGGGTTTTATGTTTACAGGTCTTACATTTAAGCCCTTATCCATTTTGACATTGATTTTCTATATGGTGTAAGAAAGTGGTCCAGTTTTATTGTTTTGCATGTGTCTGTCCAGTTTTCCCAGCACCATGTATTGAAGAGACGGTATTTTCCCCATTGTACATTCTTACCTCCTTTGTTATAGATTAATTGACTATATAGGTATGAGTTTATTTCTGGGCTCTCTGTTCTGTCCATTGATATGTGTGTCTGCTTTTTATGCTAGTGCCATATTATTTTGTTTATTGTAGCTTTGGAATATAGTGTAAAATCAGGGAGCATCATACCTCCCATTTTGTTCTTCTTTCAAAGATTGCTTTGGCTATTCAGCATCTTTTGTGGTTCCATATAAATTTTAGGATGATTTGTTCTAGTTCTGTGAAAAATGCCATTGGTATTTTGGCAGTTTTGCATTGAATCTATAGATCGCTGTGGGTAGTTTGGATATTTTAATGATATTGATTCTTCCAGTCCATCAGCATGGTATATCTTGCTGATGGTTGGATGGTAAACTGGTGCAGCCACTATGGAAAACAGTATGGAGGTTTCTCAAAAAATTAAAACTAGAACTACCATATGACTTAACAATCCCACTTCTGGGTATTTATCCAAAGAAAATGAAAACACTAATTCAAAAAGTTACATTCACCCCTATGTTCATTGCAGCATTCTTTACAATAATCAAGATATGGAAGCAATGTAGGTGTCCATTGACAGATGAATGAATGAAGAAGATATGGTGTGGATAACACACACACACACACACACACACACACACACACACACTCACAATGGAACATTACTCAGCCATAAAAAAAAAAGAAATCTTCCCATTTGCAATAACATGGATGGACCCGGGCAGCATCATGCTAAGTGAAATAAACCAGACAGAGAAAGACAAATACTGTATAATTTTACTTATATGTGGAGTCTAAAACACACAAACAAAACAAAACAGAAACAGACTCAGAGATACAGAGAACAAACTGATGGTTGCCAGAGGGCAGGGCCGTGGGAGGCTGGGTAAAAAGGGTGACGGGGACTAAGATGTACAAGCTTCCAGTTATTACATAAATAAGTCACGAGGATGTAATATCGTCAGTGATGTCGTAATAACCTTGTGTGGTGACAGACAGTTGCTAGAGTTACCGTGGTGATCACTTTGTAAGCTAGTTGCATCACTGTGTTGTACACCTGAAGCTAATATAATGTTGTATATCAATTATGATAAAACAATAGTCACTGCAGTGAGGATTAAGAGCAGAAAATGGCTGTGAAATTGACCCATGTCAGAGATTTAAGCGATGAGGAAGATCTATGCTTGGTAGTCAGGGCAGAATTAACCGAGGCGAGAAGAAGGCATGCAATTTAGCAGGAACTTTCTTTTTTTTTTTACTGTGATAACCCCAACATTAGGATGTGCATTTACTTATGAGTGTGGTTTTCCTGCCCTCTAGTGCCTCAGAGTGTTAAGAACTTGTTGAACCTAAAAAAAATGCCTTTTCCTTGCTGGCCATAGGTTTTACAGACTCACAGAAAATAAAATATTATTATAGAAATCAGTGAAAAAAAACCATTAGAGATAATCTAGTGAACACCATCAACCTTTGCATAGGTAGGAAACTGAAGACCAGAGAGGAAAGAACTTGCTCAATCTGCCAAAACTAGAGACAGCACAGTAAGGATTAATCATCTAATTCATTCATTCAGTTGTAGCTGATGTTCATTTTATTGTACAATATTGCAAAAAGTAAGTTACATTCTTTGTTCCCTAAATTAGATCATTTTCTCTGAGGTCCCGGAGGGCACAAAGTTACATCTTGCAGACTCCAGAGCCAGAGTTCTTAATTCAACCTTTGCTCCTAAACTCCTTGATATCCCTTAGGAGAGAGGAAAGACCACATCTTGTTACTCACAGCTCTATTCCAAGTACTTCGCAGAGTTTGGCAAATGTTAGGTGTTAAATCAGTATTTGTTGAATAAATCAACAAATGAATGAATGGTAGGATATTGTTGAAATACTAATTGTGGTGTTTTTATTGTTGTTCTTGTTGCTATAAGTGTTTCAATTTTGTCAAAAGAGCAGAATTTAACAGGACACAATTATAAAACAATTGTTTCCCAACTATGTATTTTCAAACCTGCTTGGTGGGCTAGTTTATTTTTTTTGTTTTGTTTTGTTTGTTTTTGTTTTTTCCTCCACACAGTGGTTAAGTCTAGGGTAGGTTTTATGACTTTAGTGGTTACATTCACATTTGAAAATGAGCTCTGGTCACTTTTAAATACTGCAATTTAGTTTTCCAATCATTCGAAAGTGGACTTCTCCAGTGTTCTAGTTCTAATCTTAGACATGGGGAGAGGATAATGATGATATACCACTTAACCTGTCAAATTGGGAAATATAAAGCATAGAGTTGTGAATTTCTGCTTCTGGAAATACCAGACTAACATATTTCAGACCAACCCTTTTCCCACAATTAGAAAGGCTGAAAAAAAAAAAAAATACTTGGGAAAAAAATCTGTCTAAAGGTATTAGAATTATAGAAACAATGAAAACTTGACAGATTCAAGATTTCTAAGAGATGAGAAGCTCAAAGAGGTGAGCCCAACATTTGCAAAGATCCCCTTCCCGAAACAGTTGGAGATTGGAAAGCTATGACAAAGGCTGAAAAGATAAGAAGAAAGAAACAGATGAGAAGCTGAGAACCTAAGGACTTCATACTGGATTAGACTAACTTTCACAAAGAGTGAAGCTCAATCAATAACTGCATTAAAATTATTTGCACCCAGGCTAGCTGCCTGCCAGTAGTAATAGTAAATCTTCTGTGGAGGAGGATAACATCATCCAGAGACACAAATGATCTCTACAGTTGGTTAAGCACAAGCGTCATATTCAATCAAAACTAACCAGACGTAACAGAATGCAAGACATGACCAAAAAAATAAATAAATAAAAAAATAAAAAAAATCAACCAGGCAATAGAAATAGACCCCATAGAAGATCCAGGTATTGGACTTATCAGAGGGGGACTTTAATTAGGGCTATGATTTCTGTGTTCAAATAATTAATTAAAAAATGAATGGAGACTTATAGTGGATAGCAATAAAACATTAAAGGAATAAAATAAAAATTGTAGAACTGAAAGATACAGTAACTGAAATAAAGATTCAATGTAACTAAAGAGAGAGTTAATAAACCAGAATAAAAATCAGAAGACCATACCAAGACTGAAGCACAGAGAGACAAAATAATGCCAAATGTAGAAAAGAGTGTAGGAAACATACATATCATTTGAGTCCCAGAAATTGATATGGAAAAGAACAGATCAAAAGTGGTATTTGAAGAGTCAATGGCTGAGAATTTTCTAAAACTGATGGAAGACATTAAGCCGCACATCCCACAAACTCTACAAATCCAAAGTAAGATAAACACAAAGAAAACCACATCTAAGTACATCCTCGTAAAACTCATTAAAAAAAAAAAAATGCAAAGGAAAAGGGTTCAGGGATAGTGTAGAAAAAGCATGGACAAGTAATTTGTGATATATTCACACTATGGAATATTATACAGCAGTAGGGATGAAGAATTTATAATTACTTGGAAGAATATTTTTGAATCTTTTAGCATAATGCTGAGCAAAAGAGGCCAGACCCAAATGGGGCATATATATTTTTGAATCCATAAAAATCATAAAGTATAAAAAAGAAAATCAGCGTAGATTTATAGTGAATGAAACCAGAACAGTGGTTAACTTTTGGGAGGGATAATAACGCCTGGAGAAGGAGAGGTAAAATGTGCTTAAATGTAAACAAAGGTTGCATTAAATAACAATAACAATAATACTGCCATGTGGAATTTAAATATAGCTGGGTATGCACACGTACGCACCTATCTACATATATGTATTGAGATAAAAGTTTAATATAAAAACATTATAAGATGATTTAATATATATTAAAGTAACAATATCCAATAGGCAGGACAGAGTTAAAGTGTTGCAGTTAAAATATTCTAAGGTCTTTGGATTGTCCAAGAAGTGTAAAAAATGCCAATTCGTATTAGAAAATACTAAGCAATGTTTTAATACTTAGGGTAATAAAAAATCAAGAGTATACAACGAACAAGTAAATATTGGAGAAAAATAAAATAATAAAAAATAATTATCCCAAAGAGAAACCAAGACGAAAGAGGGGAAAAAAAGACTGTAGAGTAGATGGGATAAATAGGAAACATGTTGAAAGATATGAATTTTAAACCTAAGTATGTCATTAATCACATTAAATATGAATAAACTAAATACTCCAATTAAATGTCAAAGATTGTCAGACTAGGTGAAAATTTTTCAAAGGCTATTTTGTTGCTTACTAGAAATGTGCTTTAATAGATAAAGATTAAAAGTAAAAAGATGAAAAAGACAGACTATGTAAACACTAGTGCCATGGTCTGAGTGTTCGTGACCCCACCCCCAATTGCTATGTTGAAATTCTAACCCCCAAACATGATGGTGTTAGTAGGTGAGGTGAAGAGGGCATGAGAGTGAACCCCTCATCAGTGGAATTAGTACTGTCACAAACGAGGCTCCAGAGAGATCCTCTGTCCTCCTATCATGTGAGGACACTGGGAGAAGGAAGAGGCCCCCACTCAACCATGGTGGCACTTCCAGCCTCTGGAACTGTGAGCAATACATTACTGCTGTTTACAGGCTACCCAGTCTGTGGTATTTTGTTACAACAGCCTGAACAGACTAAGACAGCTATGCAAAAGAGAAGCTTTTATAGCTATAATAAAATCAGACAAATTACACTTTAAGGCAGAAAGCATTACTAAAGCTCAAGAGAGACATTTCATAGTGATAACAGTTTGAATCAACTAGGAAGGTTGTGATGGTTCAACTAGACAATGCCACAATACACAGATATTTGGTCAAATATTATATGTTTCTGTGAAGGTAATTTTTAGATGAGAATCAGTTAAATCGGTAGATTTTGAGTAAAGCGGATTACCCCTATAATATAGTTGAGCCTCATCCAATCAGTAGAAAGCCTTAATAGGAAAAGCCTGACCTCCCCAGAAGGAGAGGGAATTCTGCCAGCAGGCTGCCTTTGGACTCAAGCTGCAGCTCTTCCCTGGACCTCCAGCCTGCTGTCTGCCCCCCTGCCCCCCACAGGGTTTGGACTTGCCAGGCCTCCATAATCCTATGAACCACTTCTGTACACACCCACACACACATACACACTCACACACTCTCATATGTATGTATGTATATATATAATATATACACACACACACACACACACATATATATATATATATATATAAAATTGTGTATATTATAGTTATCTATATATAGTATATATATGAACTGTTTACTGAGTTGGTACCTTGATCAAACACTAGGATACTCTTTTCATAACCCTGTGAGATTCGTAGTTACTGATACCCCCATTTATAGACACAAAAACAGAACTAAACGTTTACATAACTTGCTCAAGGACACACACCTACTAATTATTAGGATCAGATCAGAACTCTTATCTTTCTGACGCGAAACTGATTTTCTCTTTCCATGGGCTCCTCTCCTTTGAGGAATCTGATTGATTTAGTCTGACCTGTCCCACTATTCATAAAGTGAGGGTTGGTAGGCGGAGAGGGTGGCCTTGACTTTCCTGGCCTGCGGGCCCAGAGCACGGTGTCCCTGGAGCCTGGTAGGAGGCCACCTGTCCTTCCCCGTCGGGCTGCCCTGCCTGACTTCCCTGCTCTTGCCCCAAAGCTCTCTGCAAAGTGAATTCTCACAGCTGATGCTTTCAGGGCACTATCACTCTCCAAGTGACAGAACTTAATGCTCTTAATTGTCACCCATCCTATCATCATGGAATTAAAATCCTTTCCACGAAAGGGCAAAGAAAGTTCAGTTCCCTCCCAGCACATCCCAAACTTCTCCGGGGTAGTCGGTGCTTTAGAATTTCCAGCTGCAACGCCAGAGTGAGTTTAATGATCATTCCACATGGCAGTTTGTGGGAAGGATATTGAAGTCACACAGTGACCTCTGCTGTCAGTGTCTTCATTTTAAAGTGAAAACTGCTAAACAGTGAGTCTCTGAGGGCAGGGGCTGTGTGTTACTAGGCTCTGTGTGCTTCACACATCGTAAGTGATCATTAAATGCTTATCAAATAAATGACCGTGCCTTCACCATTCCTCTTGAAGTACCTTTGAATCCTCTGCCTTCAAATCTATGGAGTGGTTCTCAAGCTTGATGTAATTAGAGTAAAGCATATGTTGAATGGTGAAAGTACAAGTTGTGTGTCCCATTTTACAGGTGAGGAGCCTGAGGCACTGAGTTGTTGAAGCCAAGAGCTATACAGCAGAACCACAGCAGGGGTGAGCTGGGCAGAGTGATTAGATACCTTCCCCCCTGCGTCCTGCCACCTGGACCCCTTCCTGTTTCTTGGGTTGGTGCACTTCTTCTTCTTTTCATTCTGATCTTACCATTGCAGAAGTACCTCCTCATAAGCCAGGGTTGAAGTTATTAACAGCACAGGGGCAGTGAGGTGAAAGCCCTGTTCATCAACGTCAGAGCAGGGACCGAAGTTAAGCACTGTGAGATCGCCTCCCTTCCACATGCCGAGGCAGCATCTTTGACCCATGGGTCACAAGAGCATGGCTAGTGTCATATGCTGTGGCCAGTCTTTGTTGGCCCGTTTGTCTCCCCTTGGGGTGGCTGGAGGCTCCTGGAGAGACAGTGAACAGTCATGGACGGAGCTCAGACTTTTGTCACCACCCAGCTCTGGGGCTGCGGCTTTGCTCTCATTCAATACACGCTGGCTGCAGGGCACCAAGCTGCCACTGGGAGCTGTCAAGGTAATAGGACAAGCATACTCCTGCCTCATGGCGCCTTCAGGGTTACGTCGAGATGAATGGATAAAAACATGGCTGTTATTTAGGAGTGCTTATTATGCCAGACACTGTGCTAAATGCACAGTGCCATGTATTATTTGAAGATGAGCTGGTAGATGGCAGAGCTGGAGATTCCCACCACATCCATGTCTGTCTGACTCTAAAGCCAAAATTGATGGACTGAGAATACAGAGAGAACACCAGGTAAAATGTGTGGCCCTCAGTAGGCAGTTCGGTTGAGTGGAACAAATCTGGATTCGAGTCAGGATAGGACCTGAGTCCTGCATTTGCTCTCTCTGTGGTGATGGGCCGCAGGGGTGAGGCCACATCAAGGGAGAGGAAGCTGCATGAGGTAAGGCCAAGTATGTTCACGTTTAGCACCTGGCACAAGAAAGTGCTAGAATTCAGTTACACTGGCTTGACTTAAAGCATCCTGGGGTGGATGCTTAAACATGGATGAACCTGGAAAACATTATGCCAAGTAAAATAAACCAGACATCAAAGTACAAATACTGCGTTGTTCAAGCATGTGAGGTACCTAGAATCGTTAAATACATAGAGAGAGGAAGTAGAATAGAGATTACCAGGGGCTTGGGAGAGGGGAGAATGAGAAACTGTTCTTAAGTAACATTCCTGAGATAATTAAACTGGGCTTGACACATCGTCTCTAAGATTGAGAAGCTATCCTTTAATGGGTACAGAGTTTCTGTTTGGGACGATGAAAAAATTCTGGAAATAGATAGTGGTGTTGGTTGCACAGTATTGTGAATGTACTTAATGCCACTGGATCATTACCTTTAAAAATGGGTTTAAAATGATCAATTTTATGTTATGTATATTTACCACAATATAAATAAATAAATAAACTTTTTTTAAATTAAAAAAAAAAACATCCTGGGAAAACAAGCACTGTTGCAAAAGCATAGAAAATAGTCTGAGAGGACAGACCTGTAGGATAAAAATAAGGAAATCATTTCGTGACGACAAGCTGTGGTTGATTCATTGACGTTGCCACTCTCACTACTAGTAATATGTCCCACGTTTGGAAAGGCACTAGTCCATTCGTTACTGACACCGGGATGGAAGCTGTTATTTCTGTTTCACACAGAAGAGAATGTGAGGGCTTCCCTCTCCGCTCCACAGCTGGAGAGCCTGGACATGAACTGAGATCTTGGACATAAACAATACCAGCAGACTGTGTTTCCAGAGGCTTCTCAGGAAAGCACCCTCAGTCCACACGGACCCTGATTCGGGTGGACTAATAGCTGTTACCGGAAGATGAGCTTTGATGAGATTCCAAGGTCTCCTGAACCCGAAGACTGTGTATAGTTTGAAAGCAGTTACAATCAAGGTAACAGGAAAGTTCTAATGAAATGCGTCTGCTCTCTGGGCCAATCAGATCTCCTGCTGACAAGACTGCTATACAAATAATGGTGCACTTGGAATGGGCTTCCTTGAGCTAAGGAGGAAAGACTAGCTTTTGTCAAATGCTCTAGCCCTGAGCTGTACCACACCCTGCCCATCCAGAGGGGTGGGTGACTGCATCAGGCCAGGCTCTGTCTTGGGTAGCTGCCATTCCTTCTGATGCCCCAAGTGCTCTGAGGAGACCGAATAGGGGAGTCTGTCCATTGTCCTAAGACAGGGATCTCCAGACATTGCCATATGCCCCGTGAAGGGCAAAGTTGCCCCTGTTGAGAACCCCTGCCCTAAGGGAAGACCTCTTTGGGGAGAGGTTAATTCAGGTGCATAGGCCGCCTTGGTGTGTGTCTCCTGCCTCTGCTTGCCTAGCGTGCTGCCTGTCTTATTATTCAGCAACGCACACACTAAATTCAAGACGGGAGCAATTCCTATCACAGACTTGCCCCAGCTCTTTGTCTTACTGCATGTGGAAGCCCCTGTGGACTCGGGAAGACACCTACAGTGTATTATTCAGTGATCTAAATGAACGGAGACATTAAATACATGTTACCAGTGCGTTGTGATGGGCCATTTAGGGGACTCTTGTGGTCATGGTGCTCGGAAAAATGTGTAAGTGCTGTGTCCCTAGGAATGCCTCCGGGAAGGGGCTTGGCAGGTGTGTCTCGGTGCAGGGCAACACGCTCGGGGATGCCCCCACCGTGGGACGTGCACCCTGAGAAATGCCACAGTGGCGACGCTCCAGGCTGTCCTTGTGGGGTTCTGTGTGATGTGAGTCGGCTCATGCATCGCATCGGGAAGCGCCCGCCTCTGTGAGAGACGGAGCTGTTAGCAGTGGGTCATGAGAAGGTCACACGTAGCAGAAACAAGATAGAGCTGAGCCTATCAGGAGCACTCAGGGAACGCCAGTCGCGTTTTTCTTCTGCTCATTACAAAGGAGGCGGCGTGTTCTCTGTCAGATAAGAAAGGACCTACTCCCCGTTAGCCAGTTTCATAAAACAAAGGTCAGCCACTTCTGAACGAATTCCATTTTAGAGTAGCCTCTTTTGTTTACTGGGTTTGTTCATTTTAGACTGTTACTTTTAAAATGAATTATAAAGGTAACATTTATTATAGAGAAAGTAACTACAAAGAAGTGCCACAACATAGAAAATAATTCACAAATAATCTTACTGCCAAAGAAGGTGCATCAAGCAAATTGGACATTTTTGTCCTAATTTTATCGAGGTCTTTTTCTTTTGTGATTTTTACTTATTTTAAATTTATATGTAAAATTCTGTATTATAGTCCCAGCAAAACCAAAAAAAAAAATTAGGTAATACATTTACGATGAGTAACTTGAAGAGAATTTAGTCGTTAGTGTTTATAAGGGAGTGGGCAGGATGTAAGGAAACCGCAGGAGAAGGTAGAGCGGTGGGGGGAAGACTGAGGGGAGAGGGGGGCAGAGTCTAGTAACAGTGGGGTGCCCTTCCGCCCACAGCCTAAGGGGAGGGGGAGAAACAGTGGTCAGACCAGAGGCAAACAGGACGCTGTGTGGGGAGGACCCCGACAGGAAGAGGGGTGACGGGACATCATGGGAAGGGCATACGTACCCTGTCCTCGCTCTCCCCCCTCCCTGCCAGTGCCCCCAGAGACCAGCGAGCATAGTTGTCTGTTGGCACAGTCGGCCTCCCCAAGCACCAGACAGGTGGGCAAGGACGGAGGGTTGACCAGGAGGGTCAAATGGAAGACATGCAGCCCAAACAGGAGCACGTTCCTGTGGTCTGATACTCAAACTAATCATGATGAAGCTGCCCCTCTCTGCAAAGATGACCATTGGTTTCAGTTTGGTACAGATCCTTCCAGATTTTTTTCTAGGTAGTTACTGGTATAATATATGCCTTCATAAAAAATGCACAATTTTGTTCTGCCTCTGTGGGCGTGTGTTTTATAAATGCTGCAATACGGTATGTATTGTTAAACAGCTTGCTTTTTTACTCAACGCTATAGTTTGGACTCTATGTCAGCTCCTAGGGACCTAACACTTTATTTTAAACCTCTACAAGGTGTTCTACAGTGTGGTCCATGGGAAGGCTTTCCCCCAATATCCTCGTTCTTGCTGTCTCCTTCTGGGGACACGGCAGGGATGTAGTACCCCACACTTTCAAACTCAGGCATGCCAGTGTCATCTTCTTCAGGCAATGACATGTAAATCGAAGTCACATGTGTCACTTCCAGGAAAAAGCTTTAACAGCCAACGACAGCTTCACCACCTCTCAGTTTTTCTCTGCCACCCGGACTAGGGAGGTCCAATAAAAATATAATGCAAGCTGCTCTGTAGTTTAAAATGTTCTAGAAGCCACCATTTTTTTTTTTAAATTTAAAAAAGAGGTAAAATTAATTTTGGCAGTATCTATCCTCTACCCATTATATCTAAATTATCATCATTTCCGTGTGCAATCAAGATGAAAGTTATTAAGATGTTTTACTTGATTTACACTAAGCCTGTGCAATCCAGCGTGCATTTTACAGTTATAGCACACATCAGTTCTAACCAGCCACATTTTAAAGTGCTCAATGGCCACATATGGCTAGAGGCCACCATAAGGGACAGCACAGTTCTACCTGATGTCAGGATGACACAGAGCTGGGTCCACAGCCAAGGTGTGATCGGCGTACAGTGAGAAATAAGCTTTTTTGTTTTCTTAAGGCCTCAAGGTTTGGATGTTGTTTCCTCCTACAGCGTCACCTGGTCTGTCCAGACAGACACACATATCACAATTCCTTTAATCCTTTCCTTATGGATGGACAGGAAGTTGTTTCCAGTTTTTCTCACCAGTATAAAAATGTGTTGGTAAACATCCTTCGGTGCATTTCTTATGCTCACATGCAAGTTTTTCTCTGGGGTAATTACCCAAGAATAAAATCATATGTGAACTTTTTTATTTTAACAAATATTAATATATGTAAAAGGCTACCCAGATTGACTATAAATTCTTACTTCTGTTAGCAGTACCTGAAAGTACCCTTTCCTCCATATCCTTACCCCTCCCCTAAGGCCATCAACTGTTTTTATTTCAACGTTTATTTTTGTATTTACAGCTCTGCTATTATACTTGATGTAGTGCATAGCCTGTTTATTTAACATCATAAACATTTTAATCTAATTACAATTTTTTATAAAGCTTGTATTTAAATGGCAGCATAAAAACATTGTATGGCTATACCGAGATTAACTGTTTCTTTCATTTTTGTTCAGTTGATTATTTCTAACTTGTATTATCCATAGCACTATAAAGAACATCTTTATACATTCATTTTTTCTACATTTCAATTCTTTTTCCTTAGGATACTTTCTAAAAGTGTAATTATCAGGTCAAAAGGCCTATAAACTTTAAGGTTCTTAATATCTGCTAGCAGATTCTTTTTTTCCAGAAAAGTCGTCTCTTTAGGGAAAAAGTTCCCGCTAGGGAAATTTCAGGTTTTTATATGACATATTGAATATTTACCATAGGCAGATGCTTTCCGATGCATTACTGCATCTAGAGCTCATGGGTCCTGTGAGGTGAGCAAAGACAAAGTGACCTTCCAGAGTCACATGGTAGGAAAGAGGCAATGCTGACGTTTGAACCCAGCTCCAGACCAAAAATTTAGGCTTTTTGTTTATTTTGTTTAATACTTCAGCTGTCTCCTTTACACTGCCCAGGAGAAAATAGCCTTCTGCATCATCCCTGTTTTCCCCTCAAATCTTGGCCCCAAATAATTTATTAATTTACGTTTCCAAGTACGGATTGCTAATAAGGTACTAACAATGGCTTCTTTCATACTTCAATCTGCCAGCAGAGGGCACTGCTAGCCCATTATCGGCTTCAGAAACAAACAGAAAAGCTCTCAAGTGGACGGAGGCTGACAATTTTTGAGAGAGACCTTCTACTGAAGGAATATTAAGCTGGTGTTTGGAGTACAGAGCTGTTTTCCAATGAGACTCATTGGAGTTCTCTATTCAGGTGATTTACCGACACAAACAAACCTACTTGTTTCAAAATGAAAGGGGAGTCGTGATAAGACATTGAACTGTTTTAAATGAAAACCATCACAGACATTTCTTAGTATAGTTCTCATGATTGCAGAAAACAATGAAATGTAAATGGGGAAATAGAGCCAAATGCAAAATTTCCCTGTAGAGTTCAATGGAACTGAGTGTGTCAGAAAAGATCAGAAACACTCTCGACATTTTCACGTTTTGTTCCTTGGACCCTGTTGATGTACTGTAACTGTTAGCTGAAAGTGGGATATTGGTCTGTGCTCCTTGATGCAGAGACATCCCTCCCCTGCTGCGAGCTGAGCTCCTTTCTTGCCTGGATGGTAGCCAGAGTTTCCTGATTGGTTTTCCTGCCCCCATCGCCACACCTCCATCCCCCGCCCTGCTAGTCTGCACACTGCCGCCTGAATTAACTTTCTAAGAAACAGTTGGATCCCATCGCTCCTCTCCTGAGAACCCGCCAGTGGTTTCCCACCACCTGTAAGAGAAAAGCCATTACATTTCTTAGAGTACCTTCACAATCAAGCCTCTACCCCCTTCCCCAGTCTCCTCTTATGTCATTCTTCCTACTCTGACCTTCTGCTGTGCTCCAGAGACACTGAACTTCATGCCTTTCCCAAACAGGCTTTGCTGTGTACACCTCTGTAGCTTTGCACCTGCTATTTCCTCTGCCTGGGAAGTTCTTCACCATTTTATTTGTCTTATCGAGTTCCTGCTCACTCTTCAAAACCCAGCTAACAACTTACCTTTCCTGGTGTGTTCTCCAAATTTCTAGGTATAGTCACGCATCTGTTGGTAGCCCCATGGGAGATCGTAGGTACACATCATGCTGTTTCTCATTCTTGTTGGTCCATCAGTACCTCTCTCTGTACAGAGATGTCCTAAAGGGAAGGGACTATATATCATTTATCATTTTGTTTCTAAATCCAAGTTGATGCCTGGTATGTAATAAATCCTCAATAAACTATTATTATTATTTGCATTTTGCACTTGGATAGAGAGGCTTTGCATGAATTTTGCTATTCTTGAAACATAACATATATACCATTCTACAAATTTTTTGGAGATTCTAAGCTATCGTTATTCATAATTTTATAATTCACACCGAAGATGATGATGTTTGTTATATATACTTGTATTCCTTTCTTCTTCTCGATGATTTTATTTGGAAAGAGGATATCCGAGGCTAGAATTTGGGCCAAGGCAGCTCGCATAAGTTTCTTAAAAGAGATGGAATTTCAGTGAAATGAGGGAGATTTTCTAATGGGCAAGAAGGGAAACCTCAGACCATTTGGCAAAAGAAAGCAGAAAGGCTCAAGTGGAGAAGGAAGCAAGGGTCCTTGAGAGCAGGTCCGTCTCACGACAGGAAAGGGAAGGTGACAGAGCAGGAGTGAGTGAGGAAGGAGCGAGAGGCCTGAGGTTGGGGATTTAGTCCTCCCCCTACAACGTCCATTTCTGCTCCCAATGGCAGGAATTAAAATTGGTGGAAGACAGTTGCCAAATTTCTACCCAACTTCCCATATTCCTTAGATGGTAATGAGTTCTGAATGATGTTACATCTTGAAATGTAGAAAATCACTAAGGGAACATTATTCACTCGGAGATCTATAGAGCGTGTCACTTCACAATGTATACTATTTGAATGAGTCTTGAAATGCTTTGTGCTGGTCCTCCAGCCACAGAGAGTCATAACCAACAGCCTTTCTATCCACATGCCTTCATGTGCGTGCACACACACCGATGTGGAGCTTCACACACCCACTGTCCCACATGGGGGAGGCCTCCATTTTCCTACTGATGAATGGAGCTCTTGGGTTGAGACGAACCATCTGTCTCCCAAATGGCATTTCTAGTGCTTCAATCACGTCTCCAATAATCACTTCTCCTAAACATATTAGTGGAAAATTATGTAAAAAATAATTAAGCGTAACTATCCACTGCATTAGAAATTGATGATATCTGTGTTTTGTGAATTAGAGACATGTAGGAGAAAACGATTATTCTCACAACTCGTTGCTACAGGAAGATCTCTTTATTGTTCCATAGGATTCATCTTAGTGAGAGGAATATTTGAGAACTTGATGGTTCAAAGGAAAGAAGTGAAGAACATTTTCTACTCCAGTGAAAACGAGGTGTCCCAACTACTAGCCCTAGGAGCTTGTACTCTGTCCCCTGGAGGAGAATATGTGGAATATTTCTGCACAGGGCGACTTGCCATACAAAATACTTGGAGCCTGAGAGAAGTGGCTTTCAACTATGACTCAACACCCTAAAAGCTGGATGATTTTAGGTAAGTCCATTAACCTCTCTGAATCTCTATCCCCATAGACGTGTCCTAAGAATTTAATTAGATGACACGTAAGGAACTCCTGGCACATTGCCTGGCATGTAAAGCCCCTGATTATATCTATGGATTCTGTCCACCCCTTCACGAGTCTTCAGCATCCATCCCGATGATCCGATTGACACCCAGCCCTCCTAGCCTGGAATGGGGAGCACTCTGCGCCCCATGCTCACACATGGAATGGCTTTGCTCTGCCCTGTAACGTGCTCCATGTGCCCTCTTCTGTTGCGCTTTCTAATTGAACACTCAATACTGCAGTTCCTGTTGGCAGGAGTTCTAAGTGGCTTCCTGCTTACTTGCAAATCTGCCTCTAATTGAACCTATTTTCTTTGCCTCTCACAATGTCAATGATAGGCCCATGGAGACCTCAAGCAAGGTGGGGAGCAGTGAGCAGACAGCTACCTCATATGGAAATAACTCCCATACCAGCCGGGCGTGGGTGTGAGCATTCCCGCTGTACTTACTCCCTTGTGCTAAGTCATGCAAGGCCCAGACTCCCTGATGGAGGAAGTAATATGCAGGACCAACATCTTTGTTCAGCTTAATGGACAGGCCTCTGGGCAAAAGCAAAGGAGGAAGGTTGGATCGGAGTCAGATCTGGCCCCAAACTGCTCCTCCAACCCTATCCATCTCTCATCTTCTCACTGACTGTCACAGACCATCATAATATCCACAATCTTCTGCTTACCCTACGCTTCCTTCTGGAACATTTTTACATCCCCTGTGGGTCTCCAGATGGTAACCATCCTTTAGACTTCTGTTGCGATCCCAGTTCCCCCAACAAGCGTTCTCTCACTGTGCTGGCCCATTGCATATCCTACCTCCCTCAACATCCGTGGCACTAGGTTACCGCCCTCACTCATCTGTGTTGGAGAATTGAGACTCGAGTCATACAGAATGGATCAGAGTCTTGGCTCTTCCTCTCATTAGTTGAGTGATCATGAGAAAGTAACTAATCTTTTCTAAGGAAGAGTTTCCTCATTTGTAAAATAGGGATACTAACAATACATGTCTCATCGTAGTGCTATGAAGATTAACTAAGGTAATCTACGAAGAACACAGAAAAGTGTCTTGTACATAGTTAAGTATTTAATAAAAATTTTTGTTACTTACGTTTTTTTTTTCCCCACTCTAAGTTCCTGTAGGACAAGATTGATCATCCACCCAACCAACCAACACTTGGGACCTGGAGATAAAGCTGACCCAATCTGTGCCCACAAGGAGCTGGCAGTTGTATCAGGGAGACAGAAATGCAAACATGTTTAATATGATGTGATATATCTGAAAGGCTTAAGCCTTGCCAGCTTGAAACTGTCAGTCTTTCCCATTGATGTGACAGTTTAAACAGCGCTTCCTCATTTGGCTACAGTGTTCTCTCTCCTCGCTGCTCCTGGCTGCTCATTGAAGCCTCTTGGTCCCAGAGAAAAAGCTAGAAGCTATGGCTACAAAGAGGCCTGGAGAGGACTGTGCTATATCCTGACTTCAGTGCCACAATAATGTTTTCTTTTTGCTGTACAGGAAACAGAACAATTTTTTCACACAGGCTGCTGGAGCTTCTAGGACTTTTTCCAGGATTTTCATCCATCCAAACCAGTTATTCCAAGGTGAGGGTCAGTGGACCAACTCTGGACTTGATACATAGTAGAGTCAGACAGCAAAGGCTGCAGGTCATCTGACGCCCTCTCAGCACCACCTACCCACCGGGTCTATCTAAACCATCCCAAACAAGGAATAAGTTAAGTCCTGACTTTTAAAAGATTTTCAGGGCAGTCAGTTCCACCAACGCCCCTTCCAATATGAGATTAATCATAAAACCTCTGAATCATCTTACAAAGCTGTGAGAACACACGGATACAGAAAGTGTTCCGGCAGCTTCGGAGACTACAACAGCCTGTGAGCATGGCCTTCGTCGGGGCTGCGATTCCCGTATAAGCCAGCTGGCCTCTTGTTGATGCCTGCAGACCTAATGCTGGTCGGATAACATGAGATCTTCAGGGATCAGGGGAGAGCTCTGTCCAGCCCCCACGACCAAAAATCAAAGGTGAGATCCTGAGTTTCTTCTGTGCCTTTTCACATCATGTCCTTTCCAATTAGCACCCTTTGCCTACTCGGCACATCCCTGCTGTTCTGCAAAAACATTGTCTATGTGTCCTCTCTTCTATGAAGTTTTCCCTAATACACCATCAGTCCAGGTGATGTTTCCTCGTCTGTTCAATGTAGGAGGTTCTCTTTTCCCTTAGACGTGCCCATGTCACTACATTTTATGAGTTGTGTTCATGTCTGTTAGACTTAAACTACTCGAAAGCAGGAACGTGTCTTCCCCATTCCAAAGGTCAGCACACAGTTGGAAGGAGAAGATATGAATAGGTGGGGCCAGATGAACAAATAAGAAATGACGGTTCCAACCACGTCAGTGGGGAAGGCTTAGAGCTAAGAGCTAAGAGGATGGAAGAGCCTCCGATGGTCGCTCAGGTGATAGGAGATAACACGGGCAGCTTCTGAGCTGAGGTGAAAGGTAACACCTGAACCCCTGATTGGTTGTTTCCCCCAGAGTTTAGCAACTCTTTTATCTCCTGGCTACTGGCTTTCCTTTTTCCTCATTGTCTTCCTACATGTTACTATTATCTAAGCTCTTAACGGAATTTACACCTACGGTATCTGTAAGTAAAAACATGTAATGGCACACCATACAGATACCAAAGATGGGAACAACCTTAAGAACATGGAAAATAATAAAGTAGCAAAATAACTAGAAAGGGATGTTTTGAGTATACAGTACCTTTGTTCTTAATGTAATTTATTTAATACTAAATTGATATAATTGAATTTTAACATGCTGTGTTTAGCAACCAGCTTGGAAAATTCCTAAAAATGCAACAGCACCTAGGGGCTGGTCCACACCATGGTCAGGATGATGAACCCTGGCCCATCCCTCCAGGACTGCACACCAGTGGGGAGCTTGGCGGGAGAATCCACATGCCCAGGACCAGAGACGTGAGCCTCCAACGTGTTCACATGCACAGAAAAGCTCAGCCAGTCCGGACGTCAGAAGAATTGCCACGCTGCCATCAGAGACTGGAGACCCCTGAGGCCGCAGAGCAGGTAAGTCCTTTTTCCTTTCATTCTACGTGGGTTGCTGGGGTCAGGGCGGCTCCAAAACAGGGATCTGTGTTTATAGAGAGTGCTGTTGGGAACACCTGTGGGGGAGCGAAGGCAGCCGGACTAGGCCCAGGGAGAAGGGTTGTAGATGCAGCGAGGGTCCCAGTGATCCCACGGGGAGCGCCAAACCCGGGAGGGCTCACGGTGCTCGTCCTGCTGGAGGCCACGCGCTAGTCACTGGGTGTGGCCTGGCCCTGGAGAGGCGGTGGAACCCTGCACAGCTCCCTCTACCTAGGGCAGTGCCTGAGGCAGGACTCAGCCTGCGCCATCAAGCAGACCACGCTCAGAGCAGCTGGGATGGGAAATAAGTGCCTGCAGGGGCTCTGGTCTGGACCCCACAGCATCCCTTACACCAGAGTGGGCCCCGGACCAGCAGCAGCTTGGAACTTGTTTGTACACCTGAAGCTAATATAATAATAATTACCCTTTTGCTATGATGGTCGGATATATCCGAATGAATATTTCCATCCGCAGACTGTGGATGGAAACTTCCAGCAAAAAAGTTTAGGAAAGCAGATGTACATTTTTCTATATTTTTGTGTTTTTCAAGAATGAATAGCAATAGGACATTTCTTATACATAAAAGTAATGTCATTTATATACAAAGTAGCTCAAATTGTTGTCATTAAATGCATAAAATAGTCAAAACATCAACTTTTTGTGTTTTTTGGAGATTTCTGACACAGTTTGGGAAAAAAAAAACTTGAAATCAATTCATGCAGAAAAAGAGATAATAATAGAAGAAAAAAAGGAACTTGTTAGAAATAAGCGTTTTTTAAGGCCCCACCACAGACCTACTCAATCAGAAACTCAGGGGTTGGAGCCTAGTAATCTGTTTTAACAACTCCCAGGTTATTCTGATGCTGTTTGGAGCTGAATAATTGCCTCACACCAGAAAGTCTCAAACTCTGGTCTCAGAACCCCTTCCCACCTTAAAATCTACCTGGGCCCCAAAGAGCTTTTGTTTATGTGGGTAATATCGACCTATATTTACCACATTAGAAATTAAAATGAAGAGGTTTAAAAATAGTTCATCAATTTATTTAAAATAACAATAATGAGCCCATAATTTTTATGAAAAATAATTGTATTTTCAAAATTAGGAGCAAATTAATAAGAAAAGTGGCGTTGCTTCACATTTTTGCCAACCTCTTTAACGTCTGGCTTAATGGAATACGGCTGTATTCTAATACCTACTGTTACATTCATTCTGTCTTGATATCACGGCACGTAGCTTCTAGAAAACTCTACTGTACACTTGTAAGAGAATGAGAAAGAAAAAGCCAAGCAACATCTTAGCATCATTCTTGAAATAGTTTTAACTCGTGGACACCATCGTGCTCCTAGGGAACTGCTCTTCCTCACTCTCCGTCCCAGAGCAGGAAGTGCAGGCCTCCGAAGCCAGACACTGCTAGTCCTTCCCATTTGGAGTGGTTTTGGATTGTGTCTTGGACCTTGTGGGTGTCACATTGAGGAGACTGTGGAGTATGTTATATCCTAAAAAGAGTGCTGTTCCCCCCACCCCCCAGCAGACAGCACACCTGGTTGAGCTCAGCTCAAGGTCACTCCAGGGCGGCAGCTTGCAGTGTTTCTGAAGTCTGTTCTGTGGGTGTGGGTGCGTGGTTCAGGGCTCAGCCAGACTCTTGGGGCTCTTTCTTTCTTGGGCTCCCCCCTTGCTTTCTAGCAGCTGTGGTTGCTCTGAACTTAGCCCTCTGGTTTTTCAGATCAGTAAGACTGTGGGGTTTCTATTGGAGTTTTAGCCACTTGTCGTGCGGGAGAGGCCTGCGGGGTCTCTGCTCCCGCTCCCCATACAAGAACGCAGGATATGGTGAGGCCAAAAAGGAACACCCACGGAGCCATAGGTAGGGGAGTCATACCACTATATTCTCTCTGGCGGCACTATACTCTCAATGGAGGCTGGATTCACACTGTCCGCAAACCGCCATCCACACTTGCCAGCCCAGCCGCCATCTTCTTGCTAGCCCCCGTTCTTCCTCTCTCTCTTTTCTAGCACAGCCACAGCAGTTATATTAGTGGCCAATGGCTCACTGGTTACAGCTGACGGCCAACTAGCCACAGCTGATGGCCATGCAGTCACAGTTGATGGCCATTTACTACCTGAGCCAGCACCTGTCTATGCGAGGCTGAGAGCCTGGAAACTACTTTCTGGGGCTCTGCCCCCACACCACTCCACAGAGGGCCAGTGTCAGCCTGCCCTCGTGCTCAAAACGCCATAAACACCTCACCCTCACGTAACACGAGTCCTTTGTTCTGAGTGTCACGTCCCTTCCAGAATCTGCCTGATTTCGTTCACTCTCCTGTCTCCAGTGCCTTTGGATCCTTGTGCTATGGTACTTTGTTGGGTCTGGTTGTTGGGTCCTTACGACCTGGTCATAGAGGAGGGGAAGGGACATGATGCTTTGGAGGGGACATTCTCCAGCCTCCACCTCACCGCCCTCTGGGGTCCTACCAAGAAAGAAAAATAGTAACGTAGCTTCTAGGACCATGGGAGTAGAATTGCTGTGAGTTAAATGGTTGGTAGTGGGTGCGATTCGCTGTTCAGCGTCTGCCTGTCTGTGGCAGAGTGGCAGCAGTCACAGGGTGGCTCCCTTCAGCTGGCTCAGCGGTGTGTTTCTCTCCGATGCGCCTCCTCCTCCCATTAGTCAGCTGGCCCCCATCACCTGCCTCAGGTGAGATCCGGGATAGCTGGGTGCTAAGTACTGGGACCCAAACCTTTCTTCCACCGCCACCTCTCTAGTTACCTTCCGCTTGTAGTTGATGGGCTTGTATTGGATCGACCTTTGATTTACAGTTCTTTAGGCCTAACCAGCCTAGGAAAAGGGTGTTTACCAGCTTACTAGAATTCCCTGTTTGGGGGTTTGAGGCAAAAACCACAGCTAACAATATATTGTTTTGTTATATTTGCTGTATTTTATTTTTGCCAGGTGTTTTCCCACATTGATCTCTCCCTCTGGGGCTTTAAAGGGAGGAACGTTGAATGGCACAGTAGGATTAAGGAGTTCCCAAATCCTTAGTAAAAATGTTATCTAACAGTAACTCACCGTCGCCAGTTTGGCAGGTGTGCTTGTCTGAGTCCAGATCCCAGAACCATGGGATCTGAGTGACTGGGGCAGAGGCCGCTGGTTCTTCCCAGGCAGTCTGGGGAAACCTAGCTATGGGAGAGAAAGCACCCAGGACTGGAGCCCTGCCCAAACCACACGTCTTCCAGGGCACCTGTCAGGCTGTGGGCGTGGCTCTGTGGCCGTGCTCGAATCGCTGGAGTCTTCCCTTCACATTTATCCCCTCTGCTAGACCAGGAGGTCCTAGGCCTCTGAGCCTATCTCTTTGGTACACATGGTTCTATTTCTGTTCTCAGAGTTAACATGCCCAGAAGTCAGACAGATTAGTTCTACTTCATATTCTTGCCACATAACCTGAAAGGGGCCCACATGACCCCTATTCTCCTCTGAATGACCCCCTCCCCACCCCGTCCCCACAGCACCTCTCTGCACCTTGTCTACCTGCCAGGGACCCCAGCGCCACCCTCAGCCACCTCCCTCACGGACGATCACATGCCTACTTCACTAACACCCTCTCTTCTTCTCTGTTGAAAGCTGCTTGTGGTCTCTGTACCAGTCTGGGTCCCAGCAGGTAACAAAATAGCGTACACAGACTGGATAATTTATGGATAATTTGACACAGGGGTGTTTTTCAAAGGTGTGGTCAGGGTTTAAAGGGAGATCAAGGGATGGTCTAGTCTTCCAGAACGGGGAACAGAAGTGAGTGTTACTGAAACCTGGAGAAGGGAGCTCTACAGAGAGGGCCACCTGATAGAAATGGTGGCCTGTGGTCAAGGGACATAGGCAACCCATGGGCCACCCAGCAGAGAGCGAGAGGCAAAGAGAGACACCCCAACATCACTCTCCTCCTGTCTCCCGATCTCCTGCAGTTGGCTTCCTCTGCAGGCTTCACTCACCCAGCAGCCGGAAGGCAAGGGATCCGACTGCCGCAGTACACAGCGGTCAGGCTCCTGGGCACAGGGCAGGGTGGCAAAGGGAGATGGGGGATGGGTCTGGAGGAGCGAAGAGAAGACGATCCATGACACTCTCCATCTCACCCTACTTTGTTTTTTACTTGGAGAAAAAGAATAGAGTGACTGTTTTATTCTAAGAAAAGTAGCATAGTATGACGGACAGATGTCTTTGGTTTAGTTTTACTTACCTGCTGTATGATCTTGAGCAAAGCATTTAATCTGTATGTATCTCAGTTTTCACCTCTGCAAAACGATGATAATAATATCTATTTACGGGGTTGTTCTGAGGCTGTTGTCACACAGGAAGCCTCCATAAATGGCAGCTATCCAAACTTTGTGTGCCTTAATCATGTCAACATTCCCTCTTGCTTTTGCAGTTTTATTCTCTCTAAGGTATTCTTCCCTTCTGTCAGCAAACATGTCGGGGCATCCCTTTCTCTAATTCAACTTTAATTAAGTTCACAAAAGTAAGCGCAGTGATGGGCATTTTCATAGAGCTGGGACTGCTGGAGGGCCAGAGAGCTGGAGTGGCGTCCAGCCTTGGACCATTTGTGGTCGGCCCAAGGCCACAGCCAGCAAATATCCCATCTGACTGGTTTAGACTGTAGATATCTAGGTGAAAGGTGATATTTATTAGCAAAGGCAGCACCAAGATAGAGTGGCCAATCTAACCAGGTCTAGCTGTATTCAGTTTTCCACCAGAAAGGGGAAAAAGACAAATCCGGAAAAGACTGCCTGTCTTTGGTGCGACTGGTTATGGAGTGTGTATGTTTGTGGTTTACTGCCCTTTCCCAGTTGTGTCCTGAGAATAACAGCCCTCAGGCCCTTGGAGGCAGGACAGGTCTCTTATCTGTAATACAGTAAGAAAGTCACAGAACCTAAGTAGACATGTAACTGCCATCAGGATTGGCAGCAGGTAAAGGATACAAACTGTCAATACCTTCAACATATGAATTTGGGAGGGGGAGACAGTTCAACCCACAATACCCTCTAATAGTCCTTGAGTCAATGGAGGCTCATATAAACAAATATATGTAGAAGATTCTCAAGTTGGTCACATCTCCATGGTTAATTTTTTTAAAAACATTTTCCTGCCGAGGACAAACTCCTTTTTCATTCTCCCTTGTAATTTTTTGCGGCTAGTCCCTACAGACGGCAAAAGGATTGAAGAATTCACGTACAGTGCACGGATGCTGACCACACTGGCCTCATCCCTTTGCACAAATCAGAGCAGGTCCCTGGATATCCTCCAGATGAACTAACTGGCAGAGAATTCAGAGTTTCATCCTGAACCTGTCTGCTTACCTGAATCTGTCTCTGTCACATCCTTGGGTAATACTGCGTGAGAGCCATTATTTGTCTTGTCAACACAGACCAGGAAAAGAACATTAAATCTGAGCTCTATCAACCCTGTCTTTTCCACATCTTGTCCTCCACCTCGTGTGCAGAATCCCGGGGTATGCCTGGCACCTACCCCCAGGGCAGCATGAATAAAAGGCTTTTTCTCTCTAGGGCTGTAAGTGTTCAGATTGAGTCCTCTGGCTGCAGGCCGCCAAGTGCACAGGTGTTTTGCTGCAGAGACCTAATGTTTGTCCAGGCCCAGGGTGAGAGAGCCGCCGAGGCAGGAGAGACAGTGGGCACTCAGTTTCCACAGGCAGCGTCTGCAGAATGCTGTGTGCTGGGGGCTGGGCAGGACTCACAGGAGACGGGAGCGCTGCCCTCAGGGGACTTATAGCCACTCTGAGAAACTAACATGGACAGTGAGGCAAGTCAAACCTCACTTTCCAGGGGGGTCTGGAAAGGCATCAGCCTGGGTTCATGGTGCTGCCCGGACTGGACCGTTTGTGTCTCCCCTGAGATCCTTCCTGAGACTGAATAACCCAAACTCGGGGGTGTATTGATGCTAGTCTCTAGCATGGTTTTCAGCTTAGGCCCCTAAGGTCAGACTAGTGATAGAGTCTCCCTGGAGAGGCTGAAAACATGCACTGCCCATCACCCAGGGCCTAAAATGGTTTAGCCCCTCTCTCAGGGTCCATCTGACCCCGACCCAAAGGCATGGAAGGGGCCTGATTTAGGGGAGGTTTGTGGGGAGGTGAGCTCACCCTGCCAAAAGAAAGCTGCTCAGTTATGAAAAAGGCAGTGGGATGAGAAACCCCAGGGATGGGGCTTGCCTGTCCAGCAGTTGAATGCTGTTCCTTTGCATTAAACTTCTCTCTCATCCATCCTGAGACTTTGGTGAACTGTCAGAGTTACAGCCTGGCCCGTGCCCTGCAGCATGTAGTGAACGGAAGGGCAGATCCCCCTAATGGGGAAGCAGACAGGGCGCGGGCAGAAAGTCCCCTGAGGCTGAGTGGTGGTGGTGGAAGCAGCGGGAAGAGGCACCGAAGGCCCTGTGAGGACCTGTGAGGGCACACAGGCGTCAGCCAAGGCACAGGCAGCAGGGGGCATTTCCTGACAGAAAAGGACACTCAGGGGGCACACGCCTCTGTGATTCAAGTTACCCACATAAGCAATCAAGTAAAATTCAGCCTGATAAATCCTGCGCGACAGGTCAGCACAGAGATGAGAAAAAACATAAGTACCGTGTGGTAGTTTGGGTGGTTAAGGTGGCTCAGAGCTCGGGTTCTGGAATCAGACAGCTTGGTGTAGGGCCATTGGAACCACTTGCTGGCTGTACGATTGGGGGTTAGTTACTTGGTTTCCTCATATAACATGGGATTCTTGTAGAATTCCATGAGATATATTATCCTTGTAAAGAACTTAGCATCACTCACTCACTCACTCACTCATTCATCCATTCACAATTCAGAAGTGTGCATCGATCACTTACAATGTGCCAGGTCCTGTTCTAAGTGCCAGGATCCATCAGTGAATAAAAGCAGGCAAAAATCGTGCTCTCCCGCCCCACCACTGGGTTTATATCCATGTGGTGCTTAGAGGAAGCCCTCGAAAAAGACAACAAAGCTTATTATTCATCAGATGGCATAGGAAAGACATAAAAGGGTTAGTGAGCAAATGAGAAAGCAGAAAGGGGTGGGGTGAAGACATTCGAGTGGAGCCATCAGCACGAGTAAACTTGGGGGAGACACAGGCACCCAGGACTTGGGGTTTGAGTGGTCATTAGGCTGTCTCTCCATGCTTCCCGTTGACCAGCCAGGTCAAGGCAGCCCTTGCGTTGGAGAGCATCTCACCAACTCATAGAACAGACAGTCCATGTTAGAGCCCTGGGAGGAGTACACTACTCACCTGAGTGTACTTTCAAACCGCCCTCAACAAGCAATCGGCTGAACTGAAGTGAAGTCCGCAACGGAAGGATCTCGCCTCACTTTTTCAAATTCCGGTAGCACCGTGGCAACCTTCCTATTATTTTACAGGGTCGAATGGGAAGAGCAATTAGAGAATGAGAAAATTATGCAGGACTTCAGCCTGAGAGAGCATAGAAATTAGCAATTCGTTATTCGAATGGAAAACATGTCAAGGGGATTTTGAGAGCAGCGATACACTGGTTGAGATAATCAGCCTGTGGAAGATTCTGGCAACACAGTAGTAAGCCATTTCCTAATTCAACCTGCATTAGAGGCTCCCACTGCCTTAGAAAATTGTTCAGCATTCTTTCCCTGTCATCTCAGGCCTTCTGCCATTTCAAGTGAGCCAGTGTGGATATGATGTTTGCAGGGCTCATCCTCAGAGAATCTCCATTTATTTCTGCCTGAATCAGTTCTCCGTGCCCTAAATCAATGACCACCTGCGGTCTGTGAGTGGGCCATTTGTGGTGTTTACTGTGCAGGAACATTTAACGGGATCCTAACAGCTGCCCGATCACAATACAACTCTGACAGAAAAGCCAGGCATAGGACATCAGCATGAGCACCATTCCTTGCTGGAAGCCCAACTCATCTTATGACCTGTCCGGAGTGATAATTGTGGAAGAAGAATAGCTAACATTAATTATGGAGTAATAACCACTAACCTAATGTGAGTCCTTGCTATGAATAACGTACTGTTCTAAGCATTCTGCATGTAAAATGTTACTTAATCATCACAAAACCTCTGTAAGATAGGTACAATTATTGATTCCATTTTGCAGGAGTTTAAGGAACTTGCCCAAAGTCACTCAGCTGGTAAAGGGTGGAGCCAGGGTTGGAGCTCAGGCAGTTTGTCCCAGGGTCCTTGTTGCTAGTTACTACATTGTACTTCGTCTCCTCATGGTGGGCGTGACAGGCAACTATCTGGTCCCTCCGGCTGCTTTAGTCTAAGGTCTGTGCAGAATCTGACTTCCACCCAATTTTAGGGGCTTCAGTCTACAGCTATGTCTTCATCTGTGAGGTCTGATTCCTTCCCCTGGTTTCTGTGATTTTATTACCCACGCCTGCAAATACAGTTGGGATGGTCTGGAGCTGACTCAAACTCATGGTTGGACTGTTTAAACTGAATTGACCTTTTATCTGTAATCTTTGCATCGACTATTACACGGGTCAATCCAACCATTTGAGGAATCTGGGTGCGAACATTGCCCGGGAGACCAGGACTCCTCTCCCTCTGGCTGAGGGTGATTTTATCTTTTTTTATTTTACATGTAGGTGAGAAGTTATGCCTTGTATTGTTGAAATTGTTCAACTAGACAGCACTGCCTAATTATAGAAAAATTGTAAAACTCTGTTCCCTAGTTATGTTATTCTCCATACTCTTCTGAAATTTAAACATGGAAAAATTATATGCATGCAACACACATGCATAAGTTCTGTTACACCATTAGGTTGATATGGGCAGAGGTAGAGTGAGATATATGTATATACACACACACAGAGGGTACCAAAAAAATGTATACACATTTTAAGAAAAGAAAAAAAACTGTATTAAAATGACGCTGATGGTAACCACTTAGAACAGCTCTCAGCATTGCAGAAGTCAAACGTGACTAACATTCATCTTTTATTACCAGTATATGTTGAGTATAACAATGTTAATAGTTTTTTCCTTTCTTAAAATGTGTATACATTGTTTTTCGGCACCCTCTGTATATATACCCCAAAGCTGAAGGGTGTTAAGATCGGAGAAGAGAGCAGGGTGATGATAGAAATGATCTAAACACCTCAGAAGAAGCCAGAGAAGAGATTATGAGAAAGGACAAGTTCTTACAAGTTCCTGTGGACCCTTCCTCATGAATGAATGTATGAATGACTGCAGAAACTAGGCCACGAGCAAGTTAACAAGCAGGGAAAGGAGTGCAAGAATTTTAGTCTGAATTAAGTTAAGCATCAGCCAGGTAACAGTCTCCTTTTGTGACCCCGTGAAGCACTGGTCACCCTCACAACTCATGGGCATGGAGAGATTAGAGGGCGATGTCTCGAGCAGCCCCTGTTGCCTTGGATGAGTTACAAAGACCTGCACGGAGGGTGTCATGGCACCTCAGTTTCAGTCTAATGGGGTGTCTCTTTGGGGGGGCAATGGGAGAAGGGATCATTTCTATCAGACTGGGAGATGTTTCCCTTTCTCTAGTCAAGAGAGCAGAAGGGTGCTGAGCCCTCTGGGATGGAGGCAGTCACTCTGTGCAGACCCAGCATAGTCCCCTTAGAGAACCGGAGCTGCTTCTTGCTCAGGAATAAAGAGCCAAGACTAAGATGCATAGTGACCTTGGAAGGAAAAGCCCAGTGTGCTTAAGATGGCAGCACTCTCCTGACTTCCTCTAAAAGTTCAGTGAATTCCAAATCAGTCCCAGCAGGGTATTTCATAGAAGCATCAAACTGATGATAAAGTTTCTGTGGAAATGAAGCTGGTTTTTTGTTTTTGTTTGTTTGTTTTTCTAAAAATGAAAGAACCATTGAAAAAGAACAGTGAGAGATGTATTTGACCTAACTTATATCAAAATATACAATAAAGGTAGTGTAATTAAAACAGGAGAAATTAATAGATCATTGGAATAAAACAGAGGATACAGAAATGGTTCCATGTATATGCAAGACTTTAATGGAAAGATGGGATTTCACATGGGTAGAAAAAGAATGGACCCCTTAGAGAACCTTCTCAGTATTATCAACATTTTAAATGTGCATACCCCTTAATCCAGGAATGTTGTATCAGTATTTATTCTAAAGGAAGAGGCATTTTCTTTAAGATTCATGTAAAAATACTAGGGAAAATGCCCATCATTAGAGGAACAGTTACTAAATTACCTGTTGATATACATAAACTATGGTCATTAGAAAGTATGTGGCACATCTGTATGTATTGACACAAAAATGTTTCCAAGGCATTTGTCTTTGCCAGTCAGAAAATAGTTCATAGAACATGATTCCCATTACCTGAAGGGAAAACAAAAATAATTTTGCATGGAAACTTGCCTGAAAGGACGGCTGCCACAACGTCATGTTTCTCTCTGTCTCTCGCCCTCTGTCTCCCAGCAGTTCTGGCCTCCACATCTTTTTGAACATGCCAGTCTCTCTGTCAGCTCAGAACCTTTGAACTCTTCTGAAACACTCTTCCTCTGACTTCACAAGCTTGCCTCCTTCTCAGCCGTGAGGTATCCAATTACATATACTTAGAGTGGTTATTCGTCAGCTGGCCACCCTCATCCCTACCAATAATGTCCCTGCTCCTCTTCCTCACTGGACCACAGTTTTCCTCACTATGTGGCTTTGGCAGGACCAATCCCATGTCCAGTTCCTGGAGAAAGTCCTAACTGGCTGACGCCAATCAGTGTGTCCCATCTCCCTGGCCATAACAACTGGTTTGGGGATGGACCAAGTTGGCCCAAGCACACAGTGAAATTCAATTTACTGGAGTACGTTTTGCAATGTTGTTGAAATAATGGCTAAGAATAAGAAAAGTTGCAGCCCCAAGAGGTGCTGGAAGACATATTGGGTCCAGGTGAATGGAGCCCGCCTGAGAATGGAGCCAGTGCTGAGGTAGCTAAGGCAGAAAGCGGAGCGAGAATCCAGTTCCTTGGCGATGTCACTGGAACCACTGGATGAATCTGTGCCTCTGGATGTTTTGGTTAGAGTGCCTGGGCTTTCTGTTACTTCCCAAAGCATCACCACCACCCATATCTAAAGTGGGTCCTCTGTCTTGCCTTTTGTGTCTTCTCACATGCTGTCTGTGTACACAGAATGTAGAATGTAGAACGTAAGCGCCACAGCAACAGGTACATGTCTGTCTTAATTACTGCTAGAACCCCAGGGTTTCCCATAGGTAAAGCTCCGTGTGTTTGCATTCAAAAATATATGAATGAATGGATACATGAATGAGTCAAAGTGAAGGAGACTTTCATGTTTTTTCTCTGTATATTTATGTATCGTTTAAATCTTTTATCTAAAGGATATACTATGTGTTACTTTTATAATGTTTAGTAAACAGGTAAAAAAAAAAAGACTGAAAATATATGCTTCCAAATGTACATAGAAGTTATCTCTGATGGTGAGATGATTGGCTTCTTTAGTTTTTATATTGTTTCTGAATTTTCCAAAATTTCTACAGTGAACACAGAATGCCTTATAGTTTTTTTTTTGTTGTTTTGTTTTGTTTTTTAAGGAATAATTTTAAAAGACTTTTCTGAGCTCAATAACAAGGATATAAAGGGAGAACTAGGTATTCCATTGTGGGCAAACAAGAACAGTGTTGGTTACATAGGGAAGAGTTTAGAGTCTACAAGAATTAATCCCACGGCTTCTCCATTTAAGGGTAATGGCGAGTCTATTAATGAGGAGAAGCAGTAGTGGGGATGAAAAACTACTGCAGGTTCTTTGTAATGTGTCATTGTATTTACTCCATGCAGTAAACCTTCTGCAGAGGCTTCAGTAGGGAATGTGGCCGAGAGTGCTACTTATTTTCCAGTTCCTGTTCTCCTCGTCTTCTTTAGTAATAAAACCCAAATTTTTAACTGAACTCATGGTGCCCTAGGATAAATACTACAATTCCCAGCTTCCCTTGCAGCTTGTGTGGTCGTGCCTCTACATTTTAGCCACGTAAGTATAAAGTGAAGTGTTCTTAAAGAAAGGGGGCTTCCTCCCATCTTTTCCTTCTTCCTTCCTGACGCCTATAATGTGGTCAGGATGGCTGGAGCCCAAGCCTTTTGGACCATGAGCAGGAATCTATGTGTTGAGGATGATAAGATAAGACAGCAGTAGCCTTGGTCTCTGATGCCATGAAGTGCATGCCAGCTCTGGACTGCTTGCCCTCACTGTTCTCTCGTATGAGAAAGAAACTTCTATCTTGTTCAAGCTACTAGTATTGTCTTCTGTTTTCTCCCGTTTACCGTAATGTAGTTGAACTGAAATCTAACTGATATATGGAATGTGGCCATTTTCAAGAAATTCTTTTATTCTCTGTCTTTCTCAGTAGATCCTATTACATTTTTCAGACAATCCCAAGTTAATGGAACTCAGTGAACATTGTGATATTTAGGTACCTGGACCAAATAAGCTCTCCCGGAATAACTTGGGAGAAGGTCTTGTGTCCAAAGTAGGCAAAACCAAGGAAGAACCTACCTCCTTTCTCCCTGACTCCTTCACACAAATACATACAAGTGTACACACACACACACACACACACACACACACACACACTCACTCACTCACTCATGTACTTACGCACTTGCATACCACTTACAGAATTAGGTTCTAACTAGTTTCTAAGTTTCTTTTCCTACTGTGTGTTCTCATAGCACTTTGTACTTCTGCTTCCCTCTTCTGTATCATAATTGTTCATTCAAACTCTCTTTTCTATACTGGCTTCCAGAAGAGTGGAACAATGTTATAGACTGATGTGTTTTACACACACACACACATGCACACTCACATGGATCATTATATATGTACGAATATATGCTAACCCCAAGACTTCACCCTATACGTGGTACACAGCAGGTACTTAATAAATATTTTTGAATGAATAAATAACTCTGTTTTAAAAGGCAACATTGCAATACAGTAACACATTGCTAATAAACAAATAATATCCCTTATATCAAATGACTATTTGGAGGAGGCTAAGAAATTCACATGTGACAAAGTGTGGGGCTATTTCACAAACACCCTCCTCAGAGGAATTACACGCATCGCTGTATTTTCTCTAATGTGCAATGAGAAGAGGTCAGCTGCTTGTCTCTACTTTTCAGGGCTTCACCTGGTTTTCCTTCATGCCTCTGATATGCAAACTCTCAGAGGAGAAAACACAGCCAGGGATGGGAGAGATTTTTTTCTTTTTTCAGCTTATCAAGGTGAATACTGATACCTCAACTAGTATTTAAAAAGGAAAAAGAAAAAATTAAGTAAGCAAAGATAATGTGAAGTTTGGGTTCCAAAAAATAGATAAACAATGGGAGAAATGCTTTCCTGTAAACGCAGATAATGTATTATGACCAGAGAACCTCGGTACCTCAGGGCGGAAGAGATCTGAGAGGTTACCCACTTCAGTGAAATTGTATTTGTTAGAGCATATAAGGCTGTAGGAGATAAGTTATCATTATGGGTAATGATAGCTTCCAGACAGGGAGAAAGCCGTACGTGGGTGTTGGGAGGAAGCGTGCCATGTGGTAAGAACAGATGGAGCTTGTGGGGAAACTGGGTAAAATGAACCCTCTTGTCTTTGTCTTAATCTGCAGGCCTGCCCCTGGTCGTGTTTGAATGTATTTCTAGCAGACAGTGCGTCACTAGGCTTTGTGGACGCCTGGGAGGGGAATGAGGCAGAGTTATCAGACCAGTGTATAATGTGATTCCTATGTGAGCTGGAATTCCCTCTGTACCTGCCTGTCACCGGTCTGTGGAAATCTGAATTGTCTGGTGCTCCAGCGCCCGGCATTGCTGGGATGGAGCAGGAAATCAAAACACGTTCATTGAATTGATAATATTAGATGACTTTTTTTTTTTCTTCCCACATGGAAAGAAGGGGGTGGTCCTTCATTTGAAAATGATAAGTAGCTTTGGAAGATGGGGAAAAAAGACAGAAAGTTTGAGTATCTCTTATCTCTGAATTGCTCTTTGGGATTCAGTGTATGATTTTTGCCCTATTTATAAATAAGATTGGAGACCTGGAGGCTGGATAGCAAGCATTAGACTCATTATTACTTGACTTTTAGAGGATTATTATACATCAGTAATTTCCCTTTGAGAGGGTTTGGGGAGATCAGAAGGTAGGGAAGCGAAAAAGTGATTCTAAATTTTTCTGTTGTACACGCTGCATTTTTCTCAGTAAGCTTTCATGAGTTTTTCTGGTTCTACCCACATCCCTGTTCTCTGGGATTGCCCTTCACCATACCTGGCCTGTTGAAAGGGCAGGCCTGGGCAGTGAACAGAGGCAGCCAGGCTGCTGGGAGAGGAGCTGGGGGAGAGTTTGTGGGGAGTGAGGGCAAGGAGAAAAAGAAGTCCAGAGATCCAAACATGCAGACTCCACGGCCATGTGCAGTGACTGGGCACCGGGAGACTGAGGTTACCTCCCGGGGATGAGTGCCCGGAAAGGCGTCCTAATGTAGGGAGTGGTCTATTCCTCACTGGCATAATCTCTGACTAAGACATTTTTGTTTGATCAAAGTAATGGTACCTTTCAGTGAGCCCTGACTGGTATGGGTGTTTGTGTGTGTGCACATGTGTGTTATACACCTCTGTCTCCATCTCCCGCCCCTAGGAGTCCAGCTCCTAGTCTGTCCCGGCATCTGTGTCTTCCCCACCAGAAATGACACGTGCCCATTACCCGACTCCTCTACCTAACTAACAGTTTTGAATCGAAGGGCTAGTTCTTTGCAAACTGAGCTCCCTAAGTATATATTAAACAGGACTTACTAATAGCACATTTTTAGGAATGTTCTATCTGAAACAAGGGCACTTTGAATACAACTCCCCTTCTCACCTGTCTCTGGCCAGCGGGATTGTTGTTTCTGCCTTGTGGCATATTTACACTCTCAGGGACATCAACTGGTAGGTACAACCCTCTCCTTTACAGACAAAGAAACTGAGGCCCAAGCAGGTCGAGGGACCCACTTACCCAGAGTCCCAGAGTGATCCTGGACGAGGCTAGACTGGACGTCTAGCATCCCAGAATACCAAGCCCCGTGCTGCTCCCCTTTCCTTAAGCCACGTCCTTATCTTGCCAATGCTCAATTCAGCCCCAGACTGCAACAGACCCCTCTCAGCTGGCTGGATTTAAACTTAGACATACTTTCTTTTCTTTTCCAGTGAAGTTTTTCCATATGGTCCTTTATATAATTGGTCTGCCGCTAGGATGGGAAATGTATGCTGGTGTCAGGGGTTAAACCCTCCAACTGTTCCAAAGTTAGCTGCACGTTTCAGCTGTGGAGCCAAGTAAATCTAGGACAAATGCTTTCGTGAATCGCTGATGGGGTCTGTAAAGAATGTTTCCAGGCCCTCTGAGACCTGGCTTAAGAAATGCAACTTGTTTAAGAAAAAGAGAAAGGCTGCCACTTTTCAAACCAATACTTTGTCCACCCCTCTGAGTAACTGACCTGAAAGCACAATGTTAGCTCGAACAGACATGATCCATTCAGCTTCTCTTGGCTTGTCATTCAAATCCCCAACTGCAGCCTTCACATTGGAGGGAGGCAGAAGGCAAGACTACAAAAGAAGTGGAATAACAAGCTGAGAAGAAGCCAGCAAGTCAAGAGGGAGAGACACTGCCACGGCCAGGAGCACGGAAGCCACCCACTGGGCAAGAAGTTCAACAGTGTCAAGAAACGTCAGGCCCTGCCAGGCTCCCCCTGCCCGTGTACAGGCATTTGCAGGCGAATGTGGGTTGAAAGAACCAAGAGGCAGGAGCGGACGGCTGTGAACAAAACTTGTAAATCCTTGGGATAAAGGAAGTGAGGCTTCGGAAACGAGAGCTAATCAGACATCAGGGACCTCGGGACCAGCCTTTGCGCCAGTGCTGGGTCCTTCGAAGGGTCATTCCAAACCCCCCCAACTCTGCTCACACTGCTTTGTACAAGCGGTGAGAAGCCCTGCGGTCTCGGCTTTTCCCCTGCTGCTGCACTGGGCACGCTTTCCATGCATTAGGCATTCCTTTCATCTTCCCCCAAAGCCTGTTAAGAAGGTTAGTAGGATCCCTATTTTCCAAACGAAGAAGCAAAACTCTGCAAAGTTAAATAACTTCCTCAATTTACACATCTGTAAAGGAGAAAAGCCTAGATTTAAACCAATGTCTTTCTGACCCTAGAACCCAGAGTCTAAATCGTTGTGCTAATTATTTCTTGCAATGTGTTTACAAGAACTTGCCAAGTTACCTGTTGGTAACCGAGCTTAGATGCTGCCATTGGAATTGTTCAGGGGCCCAGGCTTTCTCATCAACTCGAAGAGCATTTATGATCTAGAATGTTCTATGATGTTCTAGAATGCGTCCTTTCTCCTTCTCTCCCTTCAGCTTTTCCTCTTACTCTTCTTCTTGTCCTTCTTCTCGTTCCTTTTTTTCTTTCCCTCTACATCTCTGTAGAAGTTCTCCCTGGCCCCCAACCGTATTGTTGAAACAAATATTTGGTTCCCTGAGTCAAAAGGTTTCCTATTTGGGGACAGAGGTCCATCCTTTCTTTTCTTTTTATCATTTCCAACTCTTTGCTTATCAGAACTTTCTTTCAAGGTTCTAACATTTACAGTAAAGTATAAATGATTGGTGCATCTCATAAAGGGGGTGCTAAGATTTGTCCATAAAGAAGTATTACCCAGAGGTTGAGAACCACAGCAGAAATCAGATCAGAATGGAGATTAAGTCACCAAGGAAAGGAGTCAATCACTGAGCAGAACTGAGGGTGTCATCTAAGGCCAAGAGGAAGGATGCTTTTCCAGCAGGTGTGGGGTGTGGGGAGAAGAGAAGCTTAGTAGATTAAGTATATGAAATTCCTTATTTGACTTTTAATCCACCAGCTGGCAGCACTCTCCCTTCTCCCAGGGCTGCCTCCCTAGAGCCCAGCCCAGGAAATGGCCAGGTTGTCTTCTCTCCTTCCCCTCTTGCCGTCCTTCTTTAATTGACCCAGGGCCCAGCCTGACTCTTGAGGCAGCCTGCTTCCCCCCTCCTCTAGCATGACTGATGGATCTAGACCCTGGACAAGGAGGATTTATCACCCTACCTTCTCCCCACCTCCTTCCTCACCACAAGAAATGATATGGGCAAATCACACCTAGTAAATAACATTCCCAGAGATATTCATGCAACGTCTCACTGCGGGGGTGAACAGAGAGGCTAAGGGAACTGCTGTTCCAACCATGAAATTACAAAAGCGGCCAACATCACTGAGGACCATCTCTTCCCATTCCTGTGTTTTGTTAGCTCTGCTCCAACTGACTTAACTAGAACAGACAAAGGCTCATTAAAATATCATGTTGGACGAGATGTAATTCTCAGAATAATGTTAACATCAAACAAGCAATTTGGAGGCAGCGTTGCTCTGGCCCTGAAAATGAGGAGGTATTTTGCAAGGTAAGCACCCTTCTTGCCCATGGGGCTTGGATGCTGGGTGGTGGGTAAATCATTATGGAAGAAGAAGCCATTGCCGTGAGGATAGAAACTTCTTGTTGACTAAACCCAGCCCTATCTAGTCAGCCCTGTTCTCTGAATGTTTGGCTACTCAAAATATAATTATTTTTAAACCTAAATCCACTAATTACATCTTCTCTAAATTGACTGTTCAGCAATTCTTTCACACAAATCAACCACCAATCCAGTTTTAAGAGAAGCTGCCAAATTACCTCTCGAGTCTTCCACAGCCATTTTCCCCACAGGTAGGAGCAATCAGTTGTGAGGCATTGTGGGAAATCTCACCAAAACAAGGGAATCCCAGAGATAATTAGTGAGATGTAGTAGAAAGAACATTGCCTCAAGTTATAGCTAACGTTTAGTACTAGCTCAGTCACTATAATGGATTGAACAGTGTGTCCCTCAAATTTATGTCTACTCGGAACCTCAAAATGTGACCTTATTTGGAAATAGGGTTTTTACAGATGTACTTCATTAAATTTAGATGAGGTTATGTTAGATTAGGGCGGTCCATTCTAATGACTGGTGTCCTTGCAAGAAGAGAGGCACACAGAGACATACAGAGGGAAGAAGGCTGTGTGAAGATGGAGGCAGAGATTGGAGAGATGCAGCTACACACCGAGGAATGCTAAGCATGGCCAGGAACCACAAGAAGCTAGGAAGAGGCAAGGAGGGACTCTTCCCTAGAGCCTTGCGAGTGAGCGTGGCCCTACTGATACCTTGTTTGGGGGCATTCTAGTGTCCGGAAATGTGAGAGAATACATTTCTGTTGGTTTAAGCCACCAAGTGTGTGGTAATTTGTCACGGTGGCCCTGGAAAACTAATGCAGGCACTAATGAGCTGAGTAACCTTGACCTAGATGTTTATCATCTCTGAGCCTCAGTTTCTTTGTCTAGGACTCGAGTTTAGGTCTATGGCTTTGGATAAACTATATAATCACTCTATTTTTCTCATCTTAAAATGAGGGTCAGTGATATAACTTAATTTTTTAAATAAAAGAAAACTGGTGTTAACACGTGTTGAGCATTTAGTGCATCATAAGCATTAATAGGCACCTCACTATCTGTTATCTATTTCTGTATCCTGCCTTGATCAGAAAATAAATTGAGACGACTTAACAAATTCTTACCATGAAGCATGACACACTTGCACAGAACTTGATGCTAAGCTTTTCAACATTCAATGCAAAAGGGAAATATGGCATTTTATGTGTCTCATGTAAGCACAGGGAAAATGATCAGAATTTCTTCCTGGCAATCCTAGGGAAGGTACTAGTGGGCCCGACTATATACTCCCAGGGGCCCAATGTTTCCCTGTGCATGTGCCCAGATGCGACTGAGCCTCCTATGTTATTAAATGTGTACTGGGCACAAGGCTCACAGTAGCAGAAATAAGGAAAGACCCAATTTCTGTTCAGAAAGAACTTCTAGTCCAGTAGTGGGGTAATCAATGGAGGGCATTCATACAAGCCTATGACAGACTGATGCAAGGCAGAAAAGAATCGTGTCCTCAGTCCTTTGAAGGTTGAAAGGATGATGGATATAAATCAATACCACTCTGAAACCACACAAACCCACGTCTTATTTCACAGCCAGGGAACATGTTTCCCTCCCTCAGTGGCTACTCCAAACCTCATCTCATCTTCTTCCACCAGCCTCGTGCCTGACCACGGCAGTTTGCAGAATAAGGGGCTTCATTTTCCTGAAAAATCTACTCTGAGGATTGCTATTTCCAAGAAAATGGAAGGCTAAGAATTGAAGCAAGAAACTATGAGCTGGAGCGGCCGGATGGCTCAATTGGTTAGAGGGCAAGCTCTTAGTAACAAGGTTGCCAGCTCAATTCCCGCATGGGATGGTGGGGTGCACCACCCCCTGCAACTAGATTGAAAACAGCACTGAACTTGGAGCTGAGCTGCACCCTCCACAACTAGATTGGAGGACAATGACTGATGGGTCCTGTAAAAACACACTGTTCCCCAATTTCCCCAATAAAAAAAAGAAAAGAAAAGAAAAGAAAAAAGAAACCATATGCTAAGTGCTGGGAATGTAGTGGTGGATAACGACACAAGACTCTTGCCCTGAGAGAGGTTGTCCTCTAATAGGAGGGACAGACCTCAATTGGTTATCACCACATGCCAGGTGAAGGTGTTCTTTATCAGGAGAGTGGCTAATAAAGAGAATTGTTCTCGTCAGGGAGGTCGTCCTGAAGAAGAGATGTTCGAGCTGAGGTCTGAAGGAGTAAAATGTATCTAGGTGAACAGGGGAGTAAAGAGCGTTCCAGGCAGAACGGACAGCTCGCACCTCAGCCCTGAGATGGGCTCAGCGTGACTAGTAGAAAGTGCTGGATAGAACCCAATGTCAGTGCTGTGGAAAGAGCCAGGCAAGACAGAGGGAAGCAGAGGCTGTTGAATTAGATGGCAGCGAGCCCATACAGGACCTTGTCAGCCATGTCAAGTTTTGTCTTTGTCCATGAGAAATGAGAAGCCATTTGTGAGTTTAGATGTTTGCTACGCAGTGTGGCTCATGGATCAGCCACTTGGGTATCCCTGGGGGACACGATAGGAAGGCAGAACTCAGGCCCAGTCCACACCTACTGAAGCAGACACTCTTCCCCGGGTGCATGTTAACGTTTGAGAAGCACCTCTTTAGAACATTTTTGGGTAGTGTAGCAATTGCCAACTGTGGGACATCAACTCGAAACACTTGTGTTAAGTGTGTACGTGCATGTATTGAGATGATAATAAATCCTATCAAAGAAACCTCGTTAATGGTAGCACGTAATGTCCTACGTACACTCTCCTTGAGAGCAATACTGCATTTGCTACTGTGTTGGATTTCCTCCGTGCTCTTGGGACAACACTGTGGTCAGTATGTCCCGTCATCATTACATGGCTCACAGAAAGCTCCCTCCATGGTGGCACCTCTGAGGCACTCAGACACAGAGCGTCAGTGGGACCAGCTTCTACTTGTGACAATCATCTCTAATCGAGCAGGCTCCTCTTCCCTGAGTTTCGACATGGCCAGAGACTCCACACAGTTCTCCAGTGCATACCCACTGATGTGAACTGACACACAACATCGAATCAGTTTGCCACTCCCAATTTCTTTGAACGAGGCATGAGAACGAATTTCAGCAACAGTCAACATTTCTGAAGCTTCAAATGTATTTGCCATGGATCCTTTTGTCTTGCGAGCCTAATTGCTGGGAATACCTTTCCAGGATGGTAGCAGAATCACACCCTCTTGGAGCCTGGCCACCTGAGGCAGTGAGGGTCGCACAGCAGGCCCCCCAAGCAGAAGAGGGAGAAGGGATACCCGCTCTGAGAGCTTTTCACAGAGACACCAGCGGCCTGGGGGAAGATCAGCAGACACCTTCTCAAGGAATGATTTCTTCTTTTGATCCATCAGCACTGCCTCTGGGTCTGCGAAGAAGGATGACTGAAACCAGTTCAGAAAGACAACTTAGCAAGCAGGCAACTTCAGCTGCCAGACACTTAGACAGAGATGGATACATTGTCAAACAGTGCAAAATTACTCCTGTATCTCTGAACCCAGCAAGATTCCCAGCAGCATGAGAGTCACCTTCCTTTTTCCCTCAATTGTTTCTACAAAAGAACAGACTCTCTTTCTGTTTCTAACACATACGTAGAGGTGAATGATAAAACTGGATTTGCCACCAACTCTGCCAAATCCAATATTTGGTCAGTCTTTTTAAGATAAAAGCATTTTTCAGGACACATAGATACATGACGGTGATCAAATGAGATTGATTATGTGTCTGAATGAATCAACTGTATTATTATTTTAGAGTTATGTGGACTCAGCCTAAATCAGCATTTAAATTGGATCCATTTGGTAGACTCAGAAAGACCACTGAGTACTCCTGTATTTGAGTTTCCTTTGAGTCCTAGTGGTAAGAAGGATAAGCAAGAAACTATGGACACAGTTCCTGTCCTCAAAATCATTGCCATAAAACCAAGTCACATTTTATTTATCCATATGACTTCAGCAGAGGAAAACACATGGATGATTCTAATAAACAGAAGTAGTGAATAACATCAAACAACCAAACAGAAACGTTTGGATGGTGAGGAAGAACCAACAAGACCTAGTTCCAGTACAGTACACGTTGTTAACAATACAGCACAGAATACAGGGCAATAAAATGCAGTGTAACAATAGTGTATAGCATTGTTAACTAAGGCTGCAAGCTCAGAAGAAGAGGGAAACCTAAGATGAATCCTGAGATTTGAAAAGAAAAAAAAAAATGTTGAACTTTTGAGCAGGTCATCCAGTAGATACATAGGTCAGTTCATTGAGCGTATTCAGAAAATCTTAGTTGACATTGTATAGCTTGCACCTACAGCAGCCTTCCCAAGGAGACAGTCAAGGATGGGTCAGACTGGCAAATCTTGAAAGAAAGATCATTCAAACAGATAAGACATCTTCTTCCCAAATACCAATATTCCCAGGTAACTTCTCTGCAATGTTCCGAAAGGTTTGCTCTGAAACACAGAAACGTACCAACTAATTCCAGCGTTTGTATCTGAGTTCTATAATTTCTATGTTCCTCTGGGAGCTATTCTACCATAGTTTTATTTTATTACTATGTTCAGTTGTATGCATGGCATGCAAACCTGACTTTGAGCCACCAAATGCCATGATGCTGATTCAATATTTTTTATACCTTTGCTAATTCCTCTGGGGAAAGTACTGTGGAAATATATTCCCGTTTGGGAGAGCTGTGATCTTGCTAATATACACAAAGCCCATTGCTGAAGTATTTGAGTGTGTTTATTCTACATCCTTGGGATTAGTGTAAGGCTGTCTATGCAATAAGGAAATTATCTGTTCATCAGTTTGTTTATTAAAATATTAACTTCTAATTTATTTGTCCTAAATTTATTGAGATAGAATTGGCATATAATGTTGTGTAAGTTTAAAGTGTAAAACGTGTGGATTTGATACACTTACATGTTGTGGAACGATTACCACAGTAGGGTTAGTTAACACCTCCATCGCGCTACATAATTACCATTTCTTTTTTGTGGTGAAACGTTTCATCTTAGAAACGTTCAAGTATCTAGTACAATATTGTTAGCTATAGTGACCATGCTGTATGTCAGATCTCCAGAACTCATTTGTCTTACAACTGGAAGTTTGTACCCTTTGAGCCATCCCCCCATTTCTGCCATCCCCCCAGCCCTTAGCAACCAGCATTCTACTCTGTTTCTATGATTTTGACTTTTAAAAAATCCCACATATACTTGTATGTGAGATCAAATTCCACATATAAATGAGATCATGTTTATCTTTCTCTGCCTTATTTCACTTAGCATAATGCCCTCAAGATCTATGCATGTTGTGGCAACTAGCAGGATTTCCTTTTTCCTCCTGGCTGAATAATATACCAGTGTGCGTGTGTGTGTGTGTGTGTGTGTGTGTGTGTGTGTGTGTGTATGTACCTCACCTTCTTTATCCATTCATCCACTGATGGACAGCTCGGTTGTTTTCCTGTCTCGGCTATAATGAATAACTATATTACGAATATGGTGGTGAACATGGGAGAGCAGATATCTCTTCATTTCCTTTCCTTTAGATAAAACCCAGAAGTGGAATTGCTGAGTCCTATAATAGTTCTATTTTTCAGTTTTTTGAGGAAACTCTATATTGTTTTCCATATGACAACCAATTTTCATTCCCACCAATGCTGCACAAGGGTTTCCATTTCTCCGCATCCTCACCACAAATTATCTCTTTCCTTTTTAACGAGAACCATTCTGATAGAAGTGAGGTGATACCTCACTGTGGTTTTGATTTGCATTTTCCTTGTGATTAGTGAAGTTGAGCTTCTTTTCATGTATCTGTTGGCCATTTGTATGTTTTCTTTGGAAAAATGTCTCTTAAATTCTTCTGCTCATTTTTAAAATCAAAGTATTATTTTTTTGCTATCAAGCTGTATGAATTCCTTATATATTTTGAGCATTAATCCCTTATCAGATATATGAGTTGCAAACATTTTCTCCCATTCTGTAGGTTGCCTTTTCCTTTTGTTGACTGCTTTTTGTTGTTGTGCAGAAGCTTTTTAGGTGGTGTAGTCCCACTTATTTGTTTTTGCTTTTGTTGCTTTTGGTGTCAATCCAAAATTTTTTTGCCAAGACCAACATCAAAGACCTTTTTCCCTATGTGTTCATCTAGCAATTTTAAAGTCTCAGGTCTTATGTTTAAGTCTTCAATCCATTTCAAGTTAATTTCTGTGAATTATGTAAGATAAAGTTCCAATTTTATTCATCTCCATGTGTTTACCCCATTTCCCAGCACCATTTATTGAAGAGATTATTCTTTCCTCATTGAGTATTGTTGGCTCTCTTGTCAAATATTAATTGACTGTATATGTAAGGGTTTATTTCTGGGCTCTCAATTTTGTTCCAGTGATCTGTGTGTCTGTTTTTATTCCAATACCATACTGTTTTGATTCCCATAGTTTTATAGCATAGTTTGAAATCAGGAAATGTGATGCTTCTAGCTTTGTTTTTATTTTTCAGGATTGCTTAGCCATTTGGGGTCACATGTGGTTCCACACAAATTTTAGATTTTTTTTTTCTATTTCTTTGAAAAAATACCATTGGAATTATGATAGGGATTGCACTGAATCTATAGATGGCTTTGGATAGTATGGACATTTTATCAATATTAATTATTCTGATCAATGAATATAGGATATCTTTCCATTGATTTAATATGTTCTTCAGTTTCTTTCACAAAAGTTTTTATAGTTTTCAAGTACAGATCTTTCACCTCCTTGGTTAAGTTTATTCCTAAGTATTGTTTTGATTTTGATGCTATTGCAAATGGGACTTGTTTTCTTTATTTTCTTTTCAGTTATTTCATTGTTAGTGTACAGAAATGCAACTAATTTCTCTATGTTGATTTTGTAACTGGCAACTTTACTGAATTTATTGATTAGTTTTCATAGTGTTTTGGTGGAATCATACAGTTTTCTACATAAGATCATATCATCTACAAACAAATAAAACTTTACTTCTTCATTTTCATTGTAGATACCTTTTATTTCTTTTTCTTGCTTCATTGCTCTGGCGAGGACTTCCAGTGGTATGTTGAACAGATGTGGTGACAGTAACCACCTTTGTTTTGTTCCTGATTTTAGAGGAAACACTTTCAACCTTTCACCATTAAATATGATGTTAGCTGTGGGCTTGCCATATCTGGCCTTTTTGATGTTGAAGTATGTTTCTTTTATACCCAACTTGTTGAGTTTTTATTATGAAAGATGTTGTATTTTGTCAAATGCTTTTTCTGCCTCTATTGAGATGATTATATTATTTTTAGCTTTCATTCTATTAATGTAGTGTATTACATTTATGGATTTGCTTATGTTGAGCCATCCTTGCATTCCAGAGATAAATCCCACTTGATCATGGTCTATGATCCTTTTAAGGTACTGTTGAATTCAGTTTGCTAATATTTTGTTGAGAATGTTTGCCTCTATATTCATAAGGGGGATTGACCTGCAGTTTTTCTTTTCTTGTAGTGTCCTTCTCTGGCTTTGGTGTCAGGGTAATGCTGACCTCAGAAAACGACTGCGAGTCTTCTCTACTTTTCAATTTTTTGTAAGAGTTAAAGAGCGATTGCCATAAATTCTTCTTTAAATATTTGGTAGAATTTACCAGGGAAATCATCTTGTCCTGGGCTTTTCTTTGTTGGAAGATCTTTGATTACTGACTTAATCTCTTTACTCGTTATGGGCCTGTTCAAATTTTCTATTTTTTTATGATTCAGATTTGGTATGTTGTATGTTTTGAGGAATTTTCCATTTCTTCTAGGTTATCCAATTTTTTGGCATATAATTGTCCATAGTAGCCTTGATCATTTGTATTTCTGGTATCAGTTGTAATGTCTCCTCTTCCATTCTGATTTTATTTGAGTCCTCTCTTTTATTCTTAGTTATTCTAGCTCACAGGTTGTTAATTTTGTTTATTGTTTCAAAAACCAACTCTTATTTTTGTTGATCTTTTCTATCATCTTTCTGGTCCCTAGTTCATTAATTTTGCTCTGATCTTTGTTACTTCCTTCTGCTAACTTTGGGCTTAGTTTGTTCTTTTCTAGTTCTTTGAAGTATACATTTATTTGGGATCTTTCTTTTCTCTTAAGGTAGATGTTTATCATTATAAATTTCTCTCTTAGCATTGCCTTTGCTGTACCCCATATGCTTCGGTATGTTGTGTTTCCATTTTTATTTATTTCAAGATATGTTTTTAATTTCTCTTTTGATATCTTTGACCCTTTGGCTCTTTCTAAGTGTGTTGTTTAATTTCCAAATATTTGTTAATTTGTCCATTTTTGTCTAGTGTGAAGTTCAAGTCCAATGTTTCCATATTGATTTTCTGTCTGGATGATCTCTATCCATCATTGAAACTGGAGTGTTGAAGTCCTCTACTATTATTGTATTCTCATCTATTTCTCCCTTCAGATATGTTAGTATCTGTTCAATATGTTTGGGTGCTCTGATGTTGGGTGCATATATATTTACAAATGTTATATCCTCTTGATGAATTGAAACTTTTATCATTATATAATGACCTTCCTTGTCTTTTGTTAATAGTTTTTGGCTTAAAGTCAATTTTGTCTTATGTAACTAATAGCTACCTCTGGTCTCTTTTGGTTTCCACTTGCATGGAATGTTTTTCCATCCCTTAGCATTGAGTCTATTGTGTGTCTTTAAACACATAACTGAAATGAGTCTTTTGTAGGCAGCGTATAGTTGGGTCTTTTTTTTTTTTTTCATCCATCCACTCTATGCCTTTTAATCAGAGAACTTAATCCATTTACATTGAGAGTAATTAGTGATAGGTCAGGACTTACTAATGCCACCTTATTGTTTTCTGGCTGTTTTGTAGTTCCCTTATTCTTTTCTTGCTGTTTTTCTTTGTGAATTAATGATCTTCTGTAGAGATATACTTTGATTCTTTTCTCTTTATCTTTTGTGACTCTACTGTAAGTTTTGCTTTGTGGTTACCAGGAGTTCTATCTGCCACACGCTTCACATCTTCCATGCCCCCAGTCATGCAACTCACAAATCAGTACTTTGGGTGGGGCAACAGGGATGTAGGCCTCTGGGCAGCATCCTGCACAGCTCGCTCACTTGATCTTACCTCCCCGGTGGGGGAAATCACAGGCTGAGGAAATGTCTCTTGGTTCTGAGCTGTGTTGCCTTGGGGGAGTGATGATGCAGGAAAAGTCAATCTGTTCCTCTTACCCTTTTCAGTGTGTCCAAACTTAATTTTTGTGTGTGCTTTAGCAGTGTACTGGGACTTCTCCGCTGGAAACATGGACTTCCATAAAGGCTCTCTTATCCGTGGATGATTCCCTAAAACAGTGCTGTCTAGGGGCTCCTAGACCACACCTGAGAAGGGCTGGATTTGGTTCACAAGTTCCTGCCTATTAACCCATGCACGGGTGAATGAGACTCTTCCTGGGTCCCTTGGCATATGGTGCTTGATCCCACAGATCTCACGGTGGCACTTTTGTCTGTGGTTGGATGCCAGATTGTTGTTGTTGAGGCAGGGACACGACGAGGAATGTATTATTCAGTCATGTTGTTGATGTAACCTGTCAGTTCATTTAGAAAATCGGTCAAAGCAGTTGTTGATTTCAAACCATGGGAACATTTGGGTGAGGTAAGGAATTTAAATGAATTGTTTGAAATTCACCAGTGCAATGGTTTTAATAAGGAGTGGGAGGATGTATAAAGGAGACTTAATTTTATTTAGCTCACTTTCTCGAAATGGAGATCTAAAACCAGAGTGACACGATATATTGTTTAAGCAGTAGATAAAAGCAAAGACAATTCAAGAAATAATATTCTGCTCAGTTCTGATCAGAGTACAATAGAAAAAATGCATTTTGATCTGGGCTTCTCTTCTTAACAAATATAAAAATTCATGGGAAAGTGTCCAGGATGTTGAAGTATTCAGAAACTGAATCATGTGAAGAATGACAGAGGATGTTTAGCCTAATTTTAATCCTGGGAGGAAGGCTTTGGGAAAATGTCTTAGAATGACTGAAAAACTACTTTATGAAAGCAAATTCATCCTGTTGTTCTAGTGTGGCAGAAGCCATAAAAAGGTAAGCACAATGATAGAATTTTCAAGCTATTAGAACTACCCAGTGATTGAATCAGGGCTGGCAGAAGCAGAACAAAATGAGACATAGTAGCAGCAAGAACCATCTGGGACAAAAAAAGAAAAAAAGGGAAGTAGGTCAAAGACTGTGGAGCTGGGTTCTTTTTCCTGATTCAAATTCTCTACATAAAAGGAATCAGAACCAAGAGAGTTGGGTTTTTTTTAATAAAAAAATAAACTTTATTTTTAAGAACAGTTTTAGATGTGCCAAAGAATTAAGATAGGGAGTTCCCATAAATCCCACACTCATTCCCCCCTATTCTTTTAATGGCTCACTTCAGTACATTTGTCTTTTGTGAATCTACTGTAGATTTTCTCTTTGTGGCTACCATGAGTCCTATATGCCATTTTCCCACGGTATATTTGTTATAAATAACAAGATAATATTGACACAATATTATTGACTAACTGGAAGTCCATACATTATTTAAATATTCTTAATTTTATGCAATACCTTTTCAGGATCCCATCCAAGATACCGCATTACATTTGTGTGTCATATCTCCTTAGGTTGTGAAAGGTTTTCGGGTTTTCCTTGTTTTGGATGACCTTGACAGTTTTGAGGAGTACTGGTCAAATATTTTGTAGGACGCCCCTCAAATGGGATTTGTCTGATGTTTTTCTCATAATTAGGCCAGGTTTATGAGCTTTGGGGAGGAAAACCAGGGATAAAGTGCCATTTTCATCACATCGTATCAAAGGTCCGTGGGATCAACATGGTTTACCACTGTGGATGTTCCTTGATCCCCTGACGGGGAGAGTGATTGTCATGTTTTTTGCTGTGAAGTTGTTCTTTACCCCTTTTCCTTTCTGTATCTTTGGAAGGAAGTCACTCTGTGAAGCCCACACTTGAGTGGGGATTTATGCTCTCCCCCCTTGAGAGTGCAGTATCTACATAATTAATTTGAAAGTCTTCTGCAAGGGAAATTTGTTTCCTCTTCGTACATTATTTATTGAATCATTTATTTATATCAACATGGGTTCATGGATATTTATTTTATACTTTGGGTTCTAATCCAATAGTACTTAATTCTGTTGCTCAAATTGTTTTGGCCTGGCCATTAGGAGCTCTTTCGGTTGGCGCCCGTGTCCCCTAATTAATGTTGGTTTTTGTCGGTGTTGTTTTAAATTTTTTGAGCACTTCTTTACTTTTTGGCACTTCAAGATGCTCCAGGCTCATCTGGCATACTTACTGCTCCACTACTAGACTCAGTCATTTCTCCAAGGAGTCCTGGTTCCATCTAATAGAGAATAATATTACAGACCAAGATCTGGGTGCTAGATTTGTTCTTTGCTTCTGGGATATTGTTGCTTCTAGGCCGTGTCAGCTGACAGAACGAGTATATGGGAATACGTATATATACTAAACCACATATATCTATCTATAAATATTTCTATATGCAGCCATCTATACATGTATTAACAGAGTTCATACTGATGTCTTTAATCTCTTACCGCATGGATTATTCCAGCCTCCTCCCTTTGCTTATCTGTAATCTCCACACAAACAGTTCCCACTGTCCACCATCCATTTACTTAATTGTTCAATTCCTGTATCTGAATCTTTCATCTGAACCCCATAGGCAATGACTTTGTCATCTAGAGTACAGTGCTATGTGCAGTTCTTTTTGGCTTCAGTCTCATAGACTCTCCTTAGAGACTCCAAAGTTACATAGGTCACCCCCTTCATTGAGGCCATTTCATTTCATTGGGATACAGTGAGATTCTCTTGTCAAAGTCTGAATTCCTTCCTGAGATCTCTTGACCTCTTACTATTTTTGTTTGCCTACGTTAATAGTCACTCTGTGCTGTAAAATCTAAGAGTTATGAAAATATTGCCATGTACCCACCATTACAGTATCATACAGAACAGTTGCAGTGCCCTAAGGATTCCCTGTGCTTCACTGATTTTACCCTCTGTCCCCACCCCCCACCCCCAAAACCCAGGCATCCCCTGATCTGTTTACCAACTGTATAGTTGTGTCTTTTTCAGAAGATCATTTAATTGAAAACATACAGCATGTAGCCTTAACAGGCTGGCTCTTTTCATTTAACAGTGTGCATTTAAGGTTCATCCATATCTTTTCATGGCTTGATAAGTCATCTTCTTTTATCAGTGAATGATATTCCACCCGGAACAACCTGCAGTCTGTTCATCTATTTACCTATTGAATCACGTATTGTTGACTTCTATTATAGTTTTTGTCAATTATGAATTAAATTGCCATAAATGTTCACTTGCAGTTTTTTTCTGTGGACATAAGTTTTCAAATAAGTTGGTAAATGCCTAGGAGCATGATCCCTGGATTATATGGTAAGAATATGTTCAGTTTTGTAAAAGACTGCCAAACTGTTTTCCAAAATGACAATACTGTCTTTAATTTCCATCAGCAATAAATGAGAGTTCTTACTGCTTTGTTTCCTTGCCAGTATTTGGTGTTGTCAGGTTTCGGGTATCTTTTTTCCCTGCTTTGTATTTTATCCACTTTAATAAGTATGTGGTAATATCTCGTTGTTGTAATTTGAAATTCCTTAATGACAATATTGAGAATCTTTTCATATGGTTCTTTTCCATCTGTTTAACTTCTTTGATGAGGTGTATGTTAAGATCTTTTGCCCATATTTTTACTTGAGTTGCTATTTTCCTATTGTTGCTTGAGCTTTAAGAGTATTTTCATTTTGGATACAAGGCCTTTATCAGACACATACTTTTCAAATGTTTTCTCACAGTCTGTCGCTGTCTTTTCATTGTTTTAACAGTGTTTTTCACAGAGCGGGAGGTTTTCATTTGAATAATGTCCAATTTATCAATTTTTTTTCTTTCATGGATCATGCTTTTTGTGTTGCATCTAAAAACTCATCATCAAACTCAAGGTCACCTACATTTCCTTCTGTATTTTCTTCTAGAAGTTTTATAGTTTTGTATTGCACATTTAGATCTGCATTCCATTTTGAGTTAATTTTTGTGAGTGGTGCTAAGTTGTGTCTAGAACCATTTTTTAAAAAATTTGGACATCAATTATTCTCGCATAATTTGTTGAAAAGACAGTCTTTTCTCCATTGAATTGCTTTTGATCCATAGATCAGTTGACTATATTTGTGTGGGTGTATTTCTGGGCTCTCTATTCTGTTCCATTGATCTATGTGTCTTGATTACTATAGCTTTATAGAAAGTCTTGAAGTCATGTGGTGTCAGTCCTCCAACTTTGTTTTTCTTCAGTATTGTGCTGGCTATCCTGGATCTTTTGTCTTTCCGTATAAACTTTGGATCTTTTTGTTTCATGTTTTTAAAATGATTTTTATTTTTCAATTACAGTTGACATACAATATTATATTAGTTTCAGGTGTACAACATAGTGATTAGACATTTATATAACTTACGAAGGGATTATCCCAGTAAGTCTAGTCCCCATCTGACACCATACATAATTATCACAATATTATTGACTATATTCCCAATGCTGTATTTTGTGTCCACATGTTTTTATAACTGGCAATTTGTACATTTTAATCCCTTCCCCTTATTCACCCATCCCCCCAAACCCCCTCCCATTTGGCAGCCATCAATTTGTTCTCTGTATTTATGAGTCTGTTTCTGTTTTGTTTGTTGATTTATTTTGTTTTTTTTAGATTCCACATATAAGTGTAATCATATGGTTTTGTCTTTCTCTGACTTATTTCACTTAGCATAATACCCTCTAGGTCCATCCACATTTTCACAAATGGCAAGATTTCATTCTTTTTTATGGCTGAGTAATACTCCATAAACTTTAGAATGAGTTTGTCAATATCTGTAAAATAGCTTGCCTACATTCCCATCGATATTGCATTGACTCTTTAGAAGAAATCTTGGGAATAATTGACATCTTCAAAATATTCTGTCTTCCTATCCATGAACACAGAGTGTCTCTTCATTTATTTTGATCTTCTTTTATTTCTCATAGCAGAGCTTTATATTTTTCTGCTTATAGATCTTGTACATATTTTGTTAAATTTATAAATACGTATTTTACTTTTGTGCTATTGTAAATGGTAGTGTGTTTTAAATTTTAAAATTTCAATCATTTGCTTGAACTGAGAGATTGCATCAGTGAGGTGAAGAGAGAGAGATTTTAAGGAACTGACTCACAGAATTGTGGAGCTGGCAAGCCCAAAATCTGTAGGGCAAGCTGGTAGGCTGGAAATTCAGGTAAGCGTTAACGTTGCAGTCTTGAGTTCAAAATTCGCAGGGCGTGGCAGGCAGGCTAGAAACTCAGGCAGGATTTTCTATGTTGCCATCTTGAGGCTAACTTTCCTGTTCTGTGGTAAATAAGTCTTGTTTCTTAAAGCCTTCAACTGATTACATGAAATCCACCCACATTACGGAGGGTAATCTGCTTTATTCAGAGTCTACTGAGTTAAATGTTAATCACATCTTTAAAAAAGAATACTTACATAACAACATCTAGACAACATCTTTGACCAAATAACTGGGCACTACAGCCTAGCCAAGAAATTGTAATAAGTATTATTTCACTCTTAAATGTTTGATAGAATTCACCAGTGAAACATATGGCCCTGGTGCTTTTTATTTTTTTTTTTTCTTGGGGGTGGGGGAGTAACATTATTAATTCTTGAATGAATTTCTTTAACAGATATAGATCTTTTCAGATTATTTCTCCATGAGTGAACTTTAATAGTTTGTGGATATCAAAGAATCAGTCCATTTCATGTAAGTTCTCATTGGTGCACACAGAGTTGTTCATCATATTTGTTTATTATCCTTTTAATGTCCATGAGATCCATAGTGATGACCCCTCTTTTATATCTGATATTAGTAATACCTGTTTCTCTTTTTTTCTTGGTTAGTCAAATAATCCATTGCCCGCTCCCCCCCCCATACAATTTCATTCATTTATGCTCTAATTTTCATTATTTCTTTTCTCCTTCTTGCTTTTAGACTTGATTTACTATTCTTTGTCTGGTTTTTTAAAGTGGAACTTCAGATAGATTGTTGACTTTAGTTCTTTCTTCTTTCTTAATATATGTATTTAAAATGATAAATTTCCTACTTAACACTGCTTTTACAGTATCCTGCAAATTTTGATGTTATGTTTTCATTTTCACTAAGTTTAAAATGTTTTAAAATTTCTCTTGAGATTTCTTTGATCCATGTGTTATTTAGAAATGTGTTGTTGAATCTCCAAATATTTTGAGACTATCCAGCTGTTGTTTCATTATTGATTTCTAGTTTAATTTCACTGTGGTCTGAAAACACACTTTGAATGATTTCTTTTCATATAAAATTTGTCAGGTTATATTTTATGGCCTCGGATGTGGTCCACCGTGGTGAATGTTCTGTGGGAGCTTGATAAGAATGTGTATTCTGCTGATTATTTTAAATTCCCAGTTGAATTATTCCAGAATCTGTCTCCTGATTCTGATACTTTGTGTCTTCAAACTGTGTTTTTTCTTGCCTCCTAGCATGACTTGTAATTTTTGTTGAAAGCTGTACATGGTCTATCAGATAATAGAAAATAAGGTAAATCGGCCTCATGTGAGGGTTTGTATTAATCCGACTATGAGTTGGGATGTGTTTAATGTTTGATGTAGCTGTGGATGTCAGGGGCTTCAGATTCTTCTAGTGTCTGTCTACCACCCCGCCTCCGCGAAAACCTGGTGTCTTTGGGTTTCCCTGAGGACTCCTTCTTAAATGGAGTCTGTGCCTTGCAACTGGTGGAGTTGTAGTCCACCATTATTACACTGGAGCACTGTTGATGTTGGCAGTAAAGAGTAGGGGAGAGAAAATGTTCTGTGGTAAATAGCAGTCTTGTTTCTTTACAAGGCTATTATTTGTAAAGAAAGACTGTTATTATAAAATAATAATATTCCCAGGGCCTGACCATCACAAATGTTTCTTCAACTCCCACCTCTTTAGATAAGAGAGCAAGTCTAAAGGGGGTGACAGTTGGGTAACTACCTTTCTACCTCCTGCCTACGTGACTTAAGGTTCTGATAGTCTTTTTCCAGTGGAGAGTAGGTCTTTGTTATAGAGAATGCTCTGAGTGCATTTCAAAGTGTTTGCTTTTCTCCTCCTCCTGCCAGAACTATGAGGTGATCCCCCCACCCCCACCCCGCTCCTCACAGTGAGAGCCTGGTGGGTACCTGATATGAAAACCCACCAACACGTAGCCCACTCAAGAGTACAGCCCCCCGGGGTTTCTCACTCTCAAGTTAGTCCACATTCAGCCTCAGGCAATTCATCAAAATTAATATATAAATATTCCTACCAGTTTGTGGCTCCAGGGACTTCCACTTTAGGGAAGCAGAATCCTGGCTGTAATTCTCTGAATTCACCTGTCCAGATTTGGGGGTCATTTGCCCTGCAATCTCAGTTCTCTGCTGAGTCCAAGAAAAGTTGTTGATATTCAGTTTGTTCAGCTTTTGCTATTGTTGTAAGGACGGCAGTGATCACTTCCAAGCTTTTTACATGATGGAGCTGAAACTGGAAGACCTTGGGAGACTGTGACAAGGAAGTAAATCACAAGTTAGATGCAGATTCATGATTTTGATTTTGAGTCTCAAAAAGATTTTCAGCTGTGCCCTACTTTTCCTTTTCTCTCATCGAATACAGAAGGCTGTGAGCATACAGCATAAGATTTTGCTGTTCAGCCATAAAGATGGCTAGACATCAGTTCACCTAATTTGAGGTAACTAAAAATCAGAGGAGACAGATTTTGTAGGCTTTCCTCAGATGTGCTATGGAGTGAGAGAGTGAACGGCTCATGATATCTGTCATATTATCTCTGGGTGCTATAGCAGATACCTCAAGCTGGAAAACATACTGTTCTCATTTGCTAGCATTTTTTGTTCCTTTTTTTTATTAAGCCAAACAAATTTATTTATTAATTGCTAATGTTTGTCTTTGTATAGACAGATACTCTTTTCTCTATATGTAGACAGATACTTTTTTTCTGACCCATTGGAGAGTTAGTTTGAAGCTATCTTAATGCTTTTGTATGTATCTCCAAGGAATAGGAATTCTCCTGAATAACTACAGTAAAATCACACTCAGAAAATTTAATTTAGTTTCAATGTGATCATATAATATTGAGTTCATTTCAAATTTTCCCAGTTGTGCCCAAAAGGTCATTTATTGCAGTGTTTTGATCCATTTTCCAATCAAAGATAATGACTTGCGTTTAACTGGCACATGTCTTTAATTTTCTTCAATCTAACACAGTTGCCCAAACTTTTATTTTCTGGGGGGGAGTCTTTTATAACATTAATTATTTTTAAAGATTTCAGAACATTTTTCTTTTTACAGTGTCCTAAGTTTGGATTTTTCTGATTTTTAAAAAATTAAATTTATTGGGGTGACAATGGTTAGTGAAATTATTAGGTTGGTGAAAATGTAATTGCAGTTTAAAAGGTTAAAAATAATCGCAAAATCTGCAATTACTTTTGCACCAACCTAATAACATAGGTTTCAAGTGTACAATTCAATAATACATCATCTATATCTCCCATTGTGTGTTCACCACCCAGAGTCAGTTCTCCTCCCATCACCATATGTTTGACCCCCCTTTACCCTCTTTTATCCTGACTGTTTTCTGATCATTCTTTTCATGTTAAACATATCAGGCAGGAATACTACATTGGTTATACCATAAGACCGGGTTATTGGTTATACCATAGACCCGAACATAAGACCGGGTCTTATAGTAATTTTTGCTCCAAAAAATACATTAGGGCTTATGTTTAGAGGATGTCATCCTGAAAAATCATGCTAGGACTTATCTTCCAGTTAGGTCTTATTTTCGGGGAAACACGGTATTGTGTTTTTCTTTAAGGAATCACTTCAGGGAACACAGGATGTCAATTTTTCCTTCCATTGGGGACATTAAATTTGATCACCTGTTTAAAGTGATGTCCATCAGATTTTTCCATTATAAAGGAATCATTTCTAATTTGTAATTAATATTAATAAGTTATTGGTGAGGAAACATTTGGACGTGTGGTGCATCTTTTGTTTCCCAACATTCTTTCCCCCAATAGTTTAAATATCCATCGATCCACTGAATTCATTGTTACTCTTTGGCTGTAGAATAGTGGTGATTTTTCTCTCATATCTTCTATGTTTATTACTTGGCATTCATCTATAAAATATATACATATTATATATATATACTATATATGTATATTTTGTATATATATATGTGTATATATATATATATATATATATATATATATATATATATATGCAGTAAGTATGTATGTATGTGTATATGTATGTATGCATGTGTGTGTATATACATCCTGGATATTGGAAGAATTTGAAGCTCCTGGCACCTGCAGCTGTAGACATTATCAGCATGGACTCGTAGGCCCTTTAGAACTAAATCCATCATTAACCATTCCTTTTATTTTACATTTTTATACTCAAGTATACTCTAATTTGGCCTGTGAGTATCCCTTAAACTCACTCTTGAGCATCCTTTTGACATGCTCTTTGAACGAATTCTTATTTTCCATTACAATGAGATGTTCCAGGTTTGCTTTATTATTCTATACAGAAGACCTAGAATGAACCACTTCTCAAAGAGCCCTGGTTACTTTTAGGGGGAAATGTATTTTTTTTAAATTATTTTTTCAATTACAGCTGACATTCAATGTTACATTAGTTCAGGTGTACAGCATAGTGGTGAGACATTTATATGGTTTACGAAGTGATCTAGTAGGAAATGTGTTTAGAAACCAACATCTGGGCACTAAATGTGTTCATTGCTACTGGGGTATCATTGCTTCTAGCCCCTTTCTGTGTATAAAGCTAGAACATATTTTAAAATTATGAGTTTGTACTAATATCCCTCATTCAACCCAGCACCACATAATTCTTATTCTTGTTCCTGCATTCCATATTTGTATCTCCCTTCTCCCGTAGTGAGAACCAATACTGTAGGCATAGTGATAACTCTGGTTCCTAGTATCAATATAGTTACTCATTTGCTCAAATCTATAATACACACATTAGTAGTTTCAGAGTTTCTACATCAATGCCACTACCAACAACAAATCTCCTCAATGAAGTTCAAGATTGCTTTGCCCTCCTTTTTGTGTTTAGAATAAATTTCAATGAGGGTATCTAGAGTAATGTATTCAAAAGTTACTTGAACCAATCCTGTTTTTGTGTATGTGTGTGTGATTTTGATATCTGTATTTTAAGATAAGATCATTTGTCTGTGTTTAAATTTAATTTTATCTTCCTCTCCATCTTTGTCAATTTATTTTGATTGTTTGAACATGTAAAATATTAACATAGACTCAAAGACAAAACTATATAAAAAAGTATACTCATAGATGTCCTGATTCCTTCCCTATCCCCACCCATCCACTCAGGGTTATTAATTAGGTAACTAATGTCATTCGTTTCTGGTTAATTTATCCTTCCTGTATTTCCTTTTGCAAAAATAATATACATTTTCTTATTCCTTACTTTTTAAAATTTTCTACCCAAAAGGTAAAATGCTATATATAATCTTTTGCATATTGCTTCTTTTCACTTAAAGACACATATCCTGAAAATTACTCTATATCAGTTCATAATAAATACCGTCCCTATTTATTTTTACAGATGCATATGCAACCACAATTTTAAGACTAGACATTTAGTTCATTTCCAAGTATTTTGCTATAATAAATAATGCCCCAGCAAATAATCTTGTTCATATGGAAGTTTGTTTTTTATATTCTTGGCATAAATTCCTAGAAGTGAAATTGCTGGGTCAAAGGGTTTTCGAGCTCCCTCCCCCACCCCCTCACTAGACAGGAACGCCTAAGCTCAATTTTGAAAGCAGATTTTTGTTTTTGTTTTTGTTTTTTGTATCTTGGTGGTGTAGGGAAGAATATAAGAATATTTTGGTTATGCAGAATTGTCAAAGCTGAGGCAATGAGGCGTTAACTCCGTAAGTGTAATAATTAAAATGCTTAACTTACCTGTTGTAGAACTGTATCGGGAGGCAGGCCTAAAACTGGGAGCAATGAGGAAACAAGATTTATTCTCACTCTGGACCTCAAAACAAACAACAAGTTGGGGACCAGCAGAGTTGCCCCATTGCCAACCCCTTGAGTGCTATTCATGTGGGATAGAATTTAAATAATGTCCCCCAGGAGTTATGACACATGACAGCCCTGGGAACTTGGGCTCTAGAGAGGAAGAGTCCTGTTGATGATTGACATTTGGGTCCTACGCTGTCACTAGAACTGGAGAAGTCAGGAGCATCTGGGCAGCAACAGTAACGTCTGATTGGGAGTGATTGGATGGGTTCAACTCCATTCCAGCCACAATTCTGTGGCTCACACTGTACGCAAGGCTCTGCAGAATGCAAGGAAAGCACTCAGCGAGTACTTACTAAATGCCATCGCCTGTAGCATTCACGATTTCAGCTAGTGTGAACAAGCCTGTAGTTAGGTAATATCAACACCCCATTATGGAGAGGGGAAGCTGCGATTCGGGGTGTTTCAAGTATGTCAGATCTACCTGCTTTGGAATTGTCATTTAGCTTGTTGCTAGCTGTGTAATCGGGTCATTTAAGTAACTCGAGACTCAGTGCCCTCATCTGTGAAAAAGGGAGGAAAGTAGAAGCGCTGGCAGCAGGGTCGAGGGCAGCCTCACGCCATCAGCATGTGGATCACCTGAGAACTTTCTAGAAATGCATGTGCTCAGGCTCCACAGAACCAGAACCTCGGAGTTTGGGCCCAGCAGTGTGTGTTTTAACGAGCCCTCCCGGTGATTCTGAAGCCCAGTGGAGCGGGGAGGAAGCGGCCGTGTAAAAGTGAAGAGCGTGGATTCTGGAACCTGACCCCATGGATTGGAATTCTGGCAAGGCTCTGCCTTTTAGTAAGTGTCCAAGCTGACCGCCGTTACTTAATCTCTAGCTATTTAATCAGAGTCTAGTTTTATTCATTTGTAAAATGGGAGTAATACTAGGACCTACCCCATCAAAATTGTTGTGAGGATTTAACATACAGAAAACACAATAGTGCCTGGCACATAGCGAGTTACAGTATTTTATAGCTGCTTGTTAATCAAAATAAAAATAAGGGCTGTTGGGGGAATTTAGATTATACATGTAAATTGTGCTTGGCACATAGTGAATGCTCAAGAAATGTTAGCAGTCGTTAACCGTTAGTAACAATAATGTGATAATACCTTGTTCTGAAGTCCCAGGGCCAGTCAGGTTCAGCAGTAGGACGGGAATGAGCTGTGCCATTGCTCATTGCCCTGCCTTCACCATACATCACACTGTACCTCACATGGACAGAATCTGCTTTCAAGGGGATATAAACGTAAGTCCAGACTAAGCAGGTGGGCGTCATGGCAGAGATAAACCGGGGACCTGTGCACAGATGCCAGCAGAGCTGCAAGAAAGTGATGGCCTCCGAGGGAGGGCATCAGTACTGAAGGAGTGATGGAGGGAAGAAGTTGATGACCTGCTGGGTCAGAATTGAAGGGAGCACATCATTTCAGCTGGAAGCACTGAAAACATCATTATTTCGCAATTGCCGAGCAGATTCAGTGGCTGATATTGCTGTGCTAATGTGTTAATAATAATTCTGCAGTTAGAGACAAGCCTAGGCTGCTAGCATTCAAGGCCACTTAAAATTTAGAGTCATTTTATGGAAAGTTTTAATTAGCCTTGGATTGTAACTAACATTCTCTTTAAAACTGTTGAGGGCATTTGATTAGGTCTGGGTTCCAGTAGATGGGAATTAGAGCTGGATTTTCCTCATTGTTCTGCCTTTGGGTTCAAGGCAGTTCATCCTCCCTGTGTGTGTCAGCTTGAGCTCTGTAGCCAGGCCTTATGCCCATTAGAGACCAAGGTTGCCTGTCCCCTCATCTTCTGTGAAAAAGGAAGAGGGTGGCAGGGCCATTCAGGGAAGATTGGTCTGATCCCCGATCTCTCTCCTCCCTCAGCTTACATCCCTCCTCCTGAAGCCCAGATGCCCTGTCTGGTCTTCAGGACAGACTCCGGAGTCCAGCTGCACAGTCCAGCTTCATCTCCCTTCACCTCCCTTCTAAAACCCCTGCTAGATTGCAGGCCCAGCTCTGTTTGCCCTTCTCTTGTGCAGCGTGGTACAGTGGGACCAACACAAACAGCGTCCTAGTAGATCTAGTTATGAAAACTGGCTTTGCCACATGGAAACTGTATATCTGAGGCTTATTCATGTCAGACTCAGTTTTCTCATCTGTAAAATGGGGGAAAATACTAGCAGTGTTACTGTGAGTAGAGCTAATCCAGTGGTTGGCTCGTAGTTAATATTCACGAGGTAATTATTGTAATCATCCAATCACTGCCAACCATTCTCACATTTAGTTCTGTTTTGCCTGTGTCCTTCTGGAATTACTTTATGGTGTCTTCCCTTTCACACCTGAGGGAAGGGACCTGACTTCTTTGGAGTCCCTCTTACTGCTCCCCCTGCCTAGTTTCCTTCATGGCAGTCACATTTTCCTGTTAACTGGAGGACCGTAGCACACGAGCACCCGTGGTATGGGTGGATTTGAGGTTACTGCGAGTCACTCAAGCTCATGATGGAGGGGTATAAAATGGCTCCATTATTGTAGCACTTCAGCAGAAAGGAAAATAACCAAGTTTGAGATCTGGAGCTTTGAGAACCATGCTGACTGGAGGGACAGGAAGCCCGGTTGTGAGGGTTGGTTGATGCAGTTTCTGTGAAGTTCCTGTAGCAGTCTGTTCTTTGAGGGTCAGAGAGATTTGCAAGAAGCCCAGGGGTTCAGAGAGGTGACATGAATCTCTCCGCTACCTATGACAGAGCAGCAGGGAGCAGAAAGCCAAGCAAAGGTGCAAGCACATGGAAGCTACCAGTGGGGAAAGGTGTGGCTTCAGGCAGCTGTGCTGAAAGGGACCCCCGGGCGTCAGTGGCAGAGTAGAAAGGGGAAAACTGCAAGGAAACCAGAGGGGATGCAATGACCGTCCTTGAGTTTCTTCCCCACAGTGGATCACCTCAGACCTCGTGACTGTCTTTCTGCCTCTTTCTGGCTGTGTCCCTCTTTCAATGTGGTTGTGAATTCCTTGAGACCTAGAGCTCTGATTCGTTAGATTCTGAAATTTTGGCCTCTGCTGTATACCTGACAATAGGGAAGCCGGGTGGAAATACAAAGGGAATATGGTCTTTGGAATTATCCAAATCTGAGTTTGAATTCAGGCTGCAGCATCTACCAACCTAGTTATATTGGACAAGTCACTTCATGTCTTTGCCTCAGTTTCTTATCTGTGAAGTGGGCAGAATAAGGCTTATCTTTCAGCTATGAGGTTTTTCTATTAAGGCACAGGGAGCATATTGCCTGTTCGATGAATGATAGCTATTTGGTGCTCAATCGCATTGGTGGCTCTGATAAGTTCTTGGCCTAGAAGATTCAATAACTTGTTCAGGGGATGACAAACTAATTCCAAGTGACTAAGGCTCTTCTTTGTTTCAGCTAATTTAGTCCAACCATCTTTGGCTAATTCAATCAGTTCCCATTCACCAATGGATAAATTGTCCTTATCATAGGCTTAACCATGCAGCTAATTTGGTCTTGAGATAGATTGATTAGCAAAGCCATAATTGAAGCTCAATAAATAAGATGAATCCAGAAGTCTATAAGATCAACCAGCAGTCCAGAAATGACTAGGGCAATCTTCAGTTACCCAATTCACTTAGCAATATTTCAACAACTACTTATTGTGTGACTACTTTATGCATGCCAGGGCTAGGACTATCTCCTTTGTCAAAGGTGGATGCTAAGGGAATGCCAACTCAGCCATGGCCAGTCTGAGGAGAATATCATTAGGAAGGGGGACTTCTGTGGGGTAAGATCTAGAGTAGGACGTTTAAGGCAGATGGAGACAAGCTGAGGAAGAGATCAGAAGATAAAGCCCAGAAGCCACAGGGAATCAACCCGAAGGTCCAGAGGTAGTTCCCACCGATCAGAGGTGAGGAACAGAGCAGAAATGAGAGAAACAGGGATCCAGGGTGGTCAGACCAAGACGGTGTCTGTGCTTGTGGCAGGTGGGTGGTGAGGGCTGGGACTGGCAGGTGGGAGAGCGAACACACAGATTTCTTGTATAGCTGGCCGAGGAGAAGTGGCCATCCCTGCGTGTGGGTGAGTCAGTGTGATTATAAGGACCGAACAGACCAGTGACTTGTTAAGAGTCAACATAAAATGCTACATTCTGGAGTCAAATGTGAGCTGTTGGCTTTACAGCTGTAAACCTATCTTGCCTTCTGCTAAGACTAGGTAACTGCACAGACAAGCAAGTGTGTGTCTGTTCTCCTTGATTTTAACTGTGGCCTCAGCCCTGAGCCCGTGTCACCTAAATTGACTGCACACCATGTTTTCTGAGCAGGGCCATCCCACACACATGCTCAGCTTGCTAAGGTTGGATTCCTCAGCATGGGATGTGTGCCTTCTCTAGTTTGCACAAAAGCACTGTATATAGATCAGTGGCAGTCTCCACTCAGTGTTCCCCTTATTGCCCAATTTGGGCTTATACCCTTCTCCTAATATCCATCTTCATCCAAATCCTAGTGCCTCTGTAACCTTTGGTGACTGTGGCTTAAAACAGAGATGGAAGACTCATGGAGTGGAAGAGTCTGCATGTTCCCTGGATGGTTTTAAACAGAGCCTGAACCACCCCCATCCACCCCATACACACATAGCTCAGGCAAGGAGTGTTGGAGCTTCTGTGCATTTTCTTCCGTCTTGTGGAATCCGCTGATATCCTCCTGCTTCGCCCTGGGGTGCATTTGCTCCCAGTGTTAGCTAGCAGAGCCTACTTCACCCAGCTACGATCTTTGCATCTCAAGTTCTTTGTCCTATCTCAGAGGGATGTCTGCTATCTAATGGAAATAGTGTGCTGCATGACGCCAAATTGTTCTCAGTCTTCAGTTCTGGAAAACCAAGTTCCAGATAAGCTGTCAGTGTAGGGAAGTCCCAATAAAAGCTCCATAGGAAAACAAAAGTATTCTCCAGCAATATGAATCCAGTTGACACCTAAGTAAGCTCTGAACTTCTTCTGATGTTTGACTTGGTGACAACTGGTTGAGAATGTGGTTGGTCAGGGATTATATCCCACCACTGAAATGTTGATTGTCCAGGCACACGTCAGCGATGGCGGGTGTGGTTCCACACCACTGCAATAAAGCAAGTCATAATCTTTTTTGCCGATAGAGAGTCTTGCCTTCAATTTGCAAAAAAAAATGCAGCATCTGTCAAGTGCAATAGAGCAAAGTGCAGTAAGACCAGGTATGCCTGTACTCGGGGCTGGTAGGATCCCAGGAAAAGGTTTCGAGAGGGCCTAGAGTTCCCAATTCTTCATCCTCTTTTTGAGCTTCTCTTTCTTTATGTGAAAGAGAGAGAACTTCACTTCTCAAGTCCCGTTTTAGAAATACCTCCTATAAAAGAAAGCTTTTTAATAGCCGATCAGTTTCCCAACTAATCATGTTTATATCTGAACCAAAATGAGGAGAGAGGGGGCAGCAAAAGAGGTCATCAATTTGCAGGGAAATCAGTGCCTTCCTCATCTAGCTGCAGCTCTGAAGGTTACACCAGCCTGGAAGAAGCTTCCACACAGGCACATTTGTATGTGCGCATCACAGAGGTTAGGTATCAGCCATGGAGCCATTAATGCCACCTATTTAATATTCTGAAATGAGAATGAACTTGCTCTTCTAAGGCAGATGTTACCGAGAGCTTGAGTAATAGAAAAACTTGCAGCGGAATGTTTTCTTAGTGGTTCTAACTAGTGGATGGGCATTTAGAATCCTCTGGCATGCGCCTGAACCCGTCTGCTTTGAGTTAGAAGGCCATTCCTTGTGCAGAGCATCTGTTGACTTCTTTTGTGAGTTAATGATTTAAGTTGGCCCACGACTGTTCCCTCTCAATGATTGAAAACCACTCTAACAGTCTTATTTCTCAGCTCATCTACTTCTAATCTAAATTCTTAGGATGTATTTTTAGAGCGCGTATACTTAAAAGTAGGTTTTGACATTTTCAAATATTAGAATTCGGAGCATTTTTTGGTGCCAAATAAATACACAATGGCAGAATGTACACTTAATTTCAAGAAGACTCATTAAAAACTTCCATCTTGATACATAATTAAGAGTCAAAGTGGTCGCGATTAGTCAAGCCTCACAATTAAAATCTAATGTTTGATGAACTTTTGAAATAAAATGCCATTATCATCTAAAACCTCAATCATCTATGATAATGAAGGTCTCAATTAATTCTTTTGTTCTTCACAAAAAGATTAATAATGCTAGTTCATTTTTTTAAGCGTCAACATCTGGAAGAGGCATAGCATATAAACCATATGTAACTCATCTCTTCCAAAGGGAGCATGAAACAGATTGAGGCATATGTTTTATGGACAGCTAATATTTTTCTACAGTAATTGTTCATGCTAATTATCTTTTTGGAATTGATTATGTTTGCAATAAATTACTATCTTTATGATTATTGCTAGTTTCAGGAAATTTTTTGAGAAATAAATGATGGTTTGTCTAAATGACCTTGCACAGAGTTAGTGTTTTCAGATAAATGCCACATTAAGTGGATAATCACTGTGATCTGATCCTCGCCTTAACAGCTTCTGGTCCAGATGCTGCTTTAGAAATCTTGAACATCAAAGTGGAATCCTATAGTATTAAGGCTGCATTAGAACCTATGGGATAAGTCCTTACGTTGATGTGGAATATTATCCTGGACATTGTCACGACTTTAACTTAGGTGACTAGTTGTGACTAGAGTGATGGCCTGTACTTTTTCCAAGGTAGTGATCCATCATGGAAGCCAAGGACAGATTGATACTTCATTTGCGTCTAGCCTGAGGCGATATTTGATCATTTCCCTGTACAAAAACTCCCCCAATGATCACCGTCCTTATGATCAAGAACGTCCTTTATAATTTAAATTTATTTTTTTATCTCGTTTTGTCCTTGGTTGCAACAATAACTGGTAACTAGGTGTTCAAGTCTATTAATCACTGATAGACCATTGAAAGAGAGTAATTATTTATAGAGAAGTAAGATTCACATAGTTAACAGTATGTATCGATTACCTATTGCATGCAGACCCCTGCATGCAGGGGGTCTACTCAGCAGACTTTTATGTTCTCATTGACGTAATCAAGTACAAATGTAGTATAAAGCTCAATGTCTGGCTCTAGCCTCAGCAAAATGAGCCTAGGATCCTAATATTTCTCAGGCCTTACTTCTATCCCTAACATACCACCATAGCATCGTTCAGCAAATATGTGAGCCGGGCATGAAGCTAGATCCCGCAGAACAGTTGTGGGTAAGACATCCATTTCCTCTAAGCAGTCCTCTGAAGGGTATCAAATAGGTAATGACCAACAAAAGGTAATGACAATACAGGGTTATGGTGTGGTTATCGTGTGGGAGGTACTGAAATGTATGCTCACAGAGAGGCACACCTAGCCTAGCGGGGCATGCTAGAAGGCTGCCTGGTGAAGTGGCATCAAAATCAAGTTCTGAATGATGACCAAGAGTTAAGTGAATTCTAAGTGAGCTGGACAAGGGCTGGGAAGGAGTATAGAGAGTCCTTTCTAGGTTCCAGACAGTGGGAACACATGTATAAGTTCCGAAGGCCACGAAGAGGAAAGTACACTTTGAGAACAATAATGGAAGTGAGTTCAGGATGGCCGAACAGAACGTGCAGATGGTAGCTGAGCCCATAGAGGTAGAAATGTGGCTGTTACGCTGAAGGTAAAGGCTGTTACCGGGTATTAGGAGGGGAGTGATGTGACCAGATATGCATTTTAGACAGCACACTCTCTTAGCAATGTGGACTACAGTTGGAGGGCATGGGAGGCCCATGAAGATATTGGAAATATAATCTAAAACTAAGAAGGGGGCTCACTTTCCCAGGTTCCCTATAGGCAAAAGCCATACCTCAACAATGCAAGAGTGTTTTCAGTCATCCTGGAGCAGTACTGTAATCTACTTCATATGAGAAAAATGCCTTTGCTTAAAAATGCTCAATTGGTAGTTCTCTTGGAAAAACTACTCAGTTTGCTAAAATTTAAATACCCACAGAGTAAAAACAAAAGTAGCTAATAAGAAATGTGTCATTGAAATTGAACAGAAGCTGGAGAAGTCCCATTTCTTGTTCTTTTTATCTTTTCAAAAGCATAACTCCACAGCAATTTACCACGTTATCGTTCATCCTTCGTATCATTAACATTTGGGAATATGCTTGAAACTGTCACCATGAGACAAGCAACATGTAGAAACCAGAAATGCAGTTTGGGGAAATTAGAAAATAAAACTCTTAAAGAGGAAGATTCAGCATTTCATTAAACATAAAGAGGATGCTTAAAAAAAAAAAAAAAATCTTCCTGACTTCAAGAGTTGTTGGCTAGTGAAATGTCATCATCAATTAGGCCTTATTTTCTTTTGCATGCTCTGTGGTATGAAACCAATTTACTGTGACAATCCCTGTCCTTAGAACACAGAGACCACTGATGTGAGCAGGCAAAGCAAAGGCCAATTTTGAGCCAAACATATATTCAAGCAGGTACCAGTTTTAGAACTAAAGTCATTGGTAATGACTCCATTCATTCATTCATTCATTCATTCATGTCAGTCCACGTGATGCACAAGGCAGGGGGTGGGGAGGTGCCAGGAGAACCGGATGTGGGCCATGCCCATAGTAGGCTCAGTTATAGTACAGTGGACGTGTTGAGTCATGGCCTGAAATGGCAAAAACAGTGGAAAGTAGTGTAAGTATCAATAGGGACTGTGTTTTCAGTAAAAGTGAGTGAGGAAAATGAGGGGAGTAGTGAGTAGAAGGAAGAAAAAAAGAACAGCAGTTAACGTTTTACTAGACCAGGCACTGTACTTGGGGTGGGTGGGTGTGTGCGTGTGTGTGCACACACATACACGCACGCACATATGTAGCTTATCTTAAAAATAGATTTTATGAGGTAAGGACTAAAATTACTCATCTTTTAATATGAGGGAACTAAGACTTAGAGTCAATAGTTTACTGGTCCTGGGACCTTGGCTACTATTAGCACTAAGGATCACCCGGGTCCCTGTTGGACTTCGTGGTACATCATTTTACGTCTGATCTGCTCTGGAGTTGAGGTCTCAGGGAGAAGAAGAGGTTATGATTTTGGTTTCAGGAGTTTGAAGACATCAGTAGGTCAAGGAGCCTTAAGAATTCCATCTGTATTCTTCACTAATAAGACAGAGGTCAAGAAGCATGGAGCAGATGAGTTATAGGGTCTCTTCTGGTGTGGTATTAGGATGAGCAGTTCAGATAATGGAGGGCTCTGGGATTTCAGGGTCTCAAAATGCCAAGGAGGCTTCCTTGAGGAGATGGGGGTATAGATAGACCTTTGATAATAAAACCTGGGCAAAAGGGAGAACAAGGGACTCCTAGGAAAAGAAGAGAGCAGAGGAAATAAAACCAATCCTGCATCCACTAGAAGGGTGACATTGATTTCAATTCAGATAACTGAACCAAGATCTCTCTGTATCAGTGTCTGACTTGAGGTGGATGAAGAGACCAAGACGTAACATCATGAAGGTCGTACACCAGAGATGACCTGGGCTGTGGGGGTTGGGAGGAGGCAGGATTTTGAGAAGTGGTGGTAGGCAAAGAAAAACTGAGCTGCTACCTTCATCTTTACTTGCCCCTCTCTATTTTGGATATGCACAGTGGACATTTTCTTAGTTTTGACAAATGCAAGTGTAAACGTCCTTCTCGCCCCACCTAACTTCCAATCATAATGTATCCCTAAGCCCCTCTTCAAGTCAACACTTCCGAGAAGGGTAAGTTAGAAGGAAGAGTGTCGGAGACACTAAAGTAGACCACTGATTCTCTGGCTGTTGCCGTTCCCCTCCATTTCAGATTCATCTACCTGGTTGGTAGGTTTCCTCCCATCACTGGTTGAACAGACCAATGAACACATCGAGTGTTGGAGAGCTCAGTTCTGTCTGAATGTGGCACACTCCAACGGCGGTTAGGGCGGGGGACAGAGGGCCAGTTGGTGAAGGTAGAACTTAGATTTGGAGACCCGGGATACAATCTGGACATTAGCTTCAATCATAGCTGAAACCAGGAACACGTTTGTTTCTATGAGAACTGGAGCATCCAGGAATTCCGGTTGTTCTTCCTCTTATTTCTAGGAAAGCAGCTTGGAGGCAGGGCTGTGAGGGGTGTCCTACACAAATCAGAGAGGTGTGGACAGAAGGAAGAGGGACGAGGTGGGTGCTCTAAATAGTTCTCTACTCCATCTGAAATTCGGCTCTGCGGTATGTGGCTTGGATGTCATTGGCAGGTGACCAATAAATGCACTGAATTCCGGAGAGCTCAACTCTGCCAGTCATGGTGGTAACTCGGTTGAAATAACTCTGGTGTTCACAGGTGGAGTAAACTATGGAAATAGAAGACCACTGACACATACAACTTAGTGAACTAGAATACATTAAAAAAGAACACCTTACCTTCTGTTGGGAAGGTGGAAAGCTGTGCTTTCTCCTTTTACTGCCTTTTGACAGATGTCTTCTTGGTCAATAAAATTGCTTTTTGAGACACCCCTGGTCTCTCAAATAGCTTTCTTCCAGCATTGCTGTCGTTCAGTTCACCATGACCAGCATTACATTCCAACCCAAGAGTAAGTAGTCTGAGTCCATTTGTGACAAAAAGAGCTACTGTCTGGGCCCATCTTCTTCAGGAACCGTTTCAGCTGAGTTGATACTGAGTTGATACACATAGCAATAATTCTGGTTGAATTAAACAGAATGTTGCCCCAGGTGGCAGGGGAAAAAAGCAAAAATAAAATATCTCATGTTAAAAAGGTAGGTTCATGCTTTCCTTATCTGAAAATTATAAAATATTTACCTATGCCCAAGATGTCTTTCCAAATAAGTCAACGGCACAGTTCTGTTCAAGAAGAGCCAATCATCTCAACAAAGTTAGTGTCCACATAAGGCTATATTTTGATGTGTTAGGGGAAAAAAAAAATCAACACTTTAGCAAGCGTGGCCAAGTGAGTTTCACTATTTTAGTTCTATGTCATTCTTTCAGTCTTCTTGAGGAAGTCAGTGGAGGCTTAGGCCAGCGCTAGAAATGTAGCGGTGATTAATAGAAGGAAAAGAATGATGAAATACATTCAAGGGTTGAGTGGAAATAGGCTGTGGCAAAGATTAATTAGTGTTATACTGTCTAACGTAATCACTCCTCCCCACCACTGTGAACTAAGAAATCAGATAAGATGTAAGTGAATAAAGCATAATCAAATCTATTTCTTTGAAATGTACTTTATACAGGATTAGTATAAATTCTTCAACTGTCTCTTTGTTGAAAAGAATCCACATATTCAGTAATTACTTTGGTACCGCTGGATAACTATTAAATTTTTCTGAGTTAATTTTCTACCTAACATTGTACATTAAAGTAATTTCCAGATGAGCTAAAAGTACTTAAAGAAAACATAATTAATATATTATAAACTGGGGATCGAGCTGGTCTTTCCAAGTGTGACTCCAAAGAATGAACCCACCAAAGAAGTGGGGAGGGAGGAAATGGAACTGACTGCATTAAATTATGACTAAAGCTTCTCCATACAAAAGACACTGTAAGTAAAACTAAAAGGAAAATTATAAAAGCTGAAAAAAAAGTTGACAACATATGACAATGGACAAATTTTGGGGAAAATAATTTTTGAAAGAAATTCAAATATCCAATAAGTGTACACAAAGTTGTCAACTCCCCTAGTGATACTGTCAAAGATTTAGTAAAACAGAAAAACATTAAAAAGTAGCAATCCTACGAAAAATAGACTTTTGCAGTCACAGGTGCTGGGAAAAAAATCTTTCTGGGTCACAATTTGGCAGCACGTTTCAAATTTAAGTCTATGTTTTGACCCAGAAATTTCAGACTTAGGAATTTATCCTATGGGGTAATAAAATAGTAGATACAGCTAATGCCTACTGCACATTTACTGTGTTCAAGGCTCCATGCCAAGCAATTTACCTGCTTTATCCCTTTTAATCTTCCCACAAATCAGATGAGGCAGGGACTGTTATGTCCTATTCTTTGTTCATATGAGGAAAGAAAGTGTCACCAACCAGTTGGTAGTTAGAAAATGAAGTGTTTGCTTCCGGTTAAGTATTGTTTTAATTATATTTAAAACATTGAAACAGCTTAAAATTCTAAGATAGGAATTTGTTAAATTAGATCACAGTTATACAATGAAATTCAGCTATCTTGATGATGAAAATATTGGGGTAGATATACACAGCTGTCTACAATGTATTAAATGTGAGAAATAGGTTACAAGAGAGGGTATACAACACGATCTCATTTTTAAAAAAATAGGTATCTATATGTTTTCCTGTATATGTACCAAAACATTTTTTATGAACTTCGAAGTGGATACATCAAAATATTAAGAGCTTATGTCTGGAGGGTGGGATTGTGTATGGCATTTATAGTCTTTTTGTTGATTTTAATATTTTCTGCCTTGAACACTTTTTTACTTGTTTAATACATTGTATAAAGTTGCTCCCCAACCTGAACTTTGTTTTTAAAATAGAACAAAGTTAATAGTTGTTAGTTTTTATCTTAAGTGAAAAATAGCAGAGACCAGGGCATTGAGCTCTGTGGACAATAAAACAAAACAGACCCAAGAGAAGTAGGTTTCAGTTGGACTTCATGAAGGTTTTCTTGACTAGCAGTGAGTAAAAGTTGAAGTACACAGCTGAGGTAGATTGTAGAGCTGCATGGCCTTATAAAGAGAAAATAAGAGGGTCTCGGAAGCTGAACTGCACATTTACCCAAGTGCCTCCATCGAGAACAAAGATTCTAAACTTGGGCCCAACGTGACCCTGAATAGAATTAAGGGAGTCCATGAACTTGGGTGGGAGGCAGCGGCATCTTTCTTTTCATTCATGTCTAGCTACAAATTAGAATTTCCTTCAATTATAAATGTAGGCAACAAACCACCATTAGCAGCACCTGTGATAGAGAGCCCATATATTGTCCTATTACAGATGCCTATATTATTTACTTTATTGTTACTTTGAATATATGATAGTTACTAGATCTATTCCTGGATCTTATTATTTAATGCAATAATAAACAAGCATACCCATGGCCATATCACATTTTAAAAATACTTTGTTATTTCAATATTTTAGTTTCTTTTAGAATTCCGTATATCTCAATTTTATGTGTGTAAAAATATGGTTCTGAGAAGGGGGTCAACAGATTTCATGGAGTGCCAGAAGACTCCGTGGCACAGGATAGGTTAAGTATCCCTGATGGAAAATCTGTGGATCAGACAGCTCTGCACAGTCGGAAGACACCTCTGGCCCTCTAAGATCCTCCGTGGGGCCTCTTGCCGTGAGGCTGAAATGGGGATCAGAGCTTCGGGGCACGAGAGTGTGAGCACAGTGGCTGGCACACAGTAGGCATTCAGTATAGGTATGTTTTCTTTTCCTTACCTGCCTTTTTGGGAGGCCAACAGCTATCCCTGCCTATATGCCAGTTAAAAAAATAAGTTAATTATTGTTTTTTTTCATTTTATTTTTTAAAATAATTTTTTATCTTTTCAATTACAGTTGACACACAATATTATATTAGTTTCAGGTGTACAACATAGTGATTAGACATTTATATAACTTACAAAGTGATCACTCCGGTAAGTCTAGTACCCACCTGGCACCGTATATAGTTATTACCATATTATTGACTATATTCCCTGTGCTGTACTTTACATCCCCTTCACTATTTTTATAACTGGCTATTTGTACTTCTTAATCCCTTCCCCATTTTCACCCATCCCTCAAACCCCCTCCCATCTGGCAACTATCAAAATGTTCTCTGTATCTATGAGTTTGTTTCTATTTTGTTTGTTTGTTTGTTCTGTCTTTTTTTAATGGCCATCTGTTTAATTGTATTCATTGGGGCTTTACCCAACTGACATATGTGTAAACAGATTATTCGTTCAGACATCTGCTAAGCATGCACTAGGTATGAGGCCTGTGGTGTGGTCCCTGGAGACACGAACTGTTGGCCCCTTGTCCTCAAGGAGAGCACTGATGGGAGATGAGGTGCACACAAACCATTTTCACAGAAGGTGGATGGTGGAAGGAGCATCTGAGCTTGATTTGGGGGTGTGTTGGCTCTCTGTGCTTGTCTACATTTTCCTTTGTAAAACTTTGGCTTATTTTTGTGGTGTTATTGTTAAAAAAACATCAATAAAAATGTACTAGCCACCTATTCTCACCTCCTATTTGAGTTTGTTTTTCTGCCCCTTTCACTATTATGTCCCCACACTTGCCACTGAGCAACACATAGTAGGTGCTCAGTTACTGCTTGCCAATAGATGGAGGCAGCATGCATTCTCGTTTACAAAGCACCTTCCATTCACATCCATTTGTTTATACCACTCTTTCTTAAAGTGTGGTCCAAGAAACACTTAGATTGTGAAAAGTAGATTCCTGGGATTGACCCTAACCTATTGAATCAGAATCTCTGAGATTAGACTTCAAAAACCTCAATTTTAAAAAAGTTCTCTCTCTTTCCTTTCTGGTCCAGTTCTCCAGTGATTTTTATGCACATGGACATTTGAAAACTACTATGTTACATGATCTTCACAGAAATCCTACAAATTAGGTAGGGCTAACACCATCAGCCCATTCTAGAAACTTGGAAAATGCACATAGGACAGGCTAGGTGGTTTTCTTTAAGATGGCACATTTATAATGTAGCCGCTGGTAAAGGTGTTATTCCGAGAGAAGGAGCTAGGCAGGGAAGAGGACATGGGAAGAAAACTCCTGTCAGCCGGAACTTGTACATTTGGGCCCAGAGGATGGCAAGTAGGAGGTAGACGTGGGAAGCCTGAGGTTGGCGCAGAAAGATTGCCCAGGAGCGTTGTTGCTGCAGTTAATCTAGGCAAGGAGAAAGGACAGTCCCTTCTCAGCCCTCCCAGGTTGCATACTTGCAAATTCGCCTGCTCACTGAAACGTATTTGTAACCCCCAAAATCGATACTCAAGGTGGTTTTGCTGATAGTCATAGACACGCAGAGAGTGGTGAAACATTTGAATTATCCAACACGCATGTTTTTAGCTGAGATGAAGCAAAGCAACACTCTGTCTTATTTCAGCTCTCATACTGTAAACGTGTCCTTTTTGCAACCTACCTAGTTGTGCCACTTTTTTTTTCTTTCATTTCCGTGCCTTCTGTTGGTTATTTATCTGTTTAAAATGGCCCCCACATGTGGTGCTAAAGTGCTATCTGGTGTCCGTAAGCTCCAGAAGGCTGTGATGTGACTTCTGGACAAAACATGTGTGTTAGATAAACTTCATTTCAACAGGAGTTATAGTGTTGTTGGGCATGAGTTCAGTGTTAATGAATCAACAATGTACACGGAATTATATGAAATGAGGCGTTCAAAACACAGACAAACATAAAACAAGGTTACGTATTGGTCATTTGATGAAAACGTTGTGATCAGAGGCTTGTAGGAACCTACCTCTGTATTTCCGGGGGAGCAATGGATCTGTGTTCACTAATTCAGTGTCCACGGCGACTTCATAGAATGTAAGTACCAGAAATAACAAGAATCAATCGTAATTAACGTAGCACCAGCAACCGGAAGTATCTATTCTGTAGCAGTTTCTATGTGCTTTCGTGTCATGGCGCTTAACTCTTACAATACATGTAGTGTGTTTGCCATGATCTGCTTGGCAAAGATTGGGAAACTGAGGCTCAAACAATTGCTGAGTTGATCTGAGGTCACTTAGTGAAGAAATGCAAAATGCTACTTTGCCAGAGACATTTCAGAGTCAGAACCAACAGGGCTCACTTATTCTTGGGGCAGGTGGGCAGGAAGAAGGGAGAGTTTAAAGATAATCCCAAGATGCCAAGCCCCACTGACCAGGAAGGTGGTGGTACCACTAGGAGGAAGAGCAGGCTAAGATTTTAGGTAGAAAACAGGACTTGATTTTAGCTGTGGATTTGGGAGGTGTCCACCCACAAAGATGCATTTTATAGTCATGGGAGAGAATGAGGTACCCGCTCAGCCCCCAGAAGGGAGAGAATTTGAAAAACCTTAAGATTAAGGGAGTAGAGGGAAGAAAGGGAAGCAAGGAAAGAGAACGAAAACTACAACCAGAAGTAGGGAATGAATAAGGAAGCAAAAATGGATTTTCCAAAAAGGCAGAGAGGAGATGGCCCGTGGAATGAGACACTCAGAAAGGTCAGGCAGCATGAAGATGGAGAAAAGGTCACCACATTTGCTGATAGAATGTCACTGGTGACCTTTGGGAGAGCAGTTGCTGTGACGAGGGGGACAGAAGACAGAGGAAGAATCAGTGAGTAGGTCTGAGGGCTGCTCTCTCCTGTCTGCAAGTTTCCAGAAGGATGAAATGGGAAGAAAACTTTACGAAGAGGTGGGAACAACCGTGGGGGCAGGGAAATGTAGTCCAGTCAATATGGAAAGGCAAGAGAAAACACTGTTTTGAAAACACAGAAGAGCCTAAGAGGGAAGGGACAAGCAGTTTTGTCTTCTAGAAGGAGAAGGAGATATTTCTTCTTTTTGCGGCAGTGTGCAGTGTACTGAGACATTCTTGTAGAGACAGGGAAACCTGAAGTTTTCAAGCCAAAATCTAAACCAGTAGCCAAGGTCATTCTAGAAGACAAATGAATAAAGTGTAAGGCAGTTTGGGACACTTACTACATTCCTGTTTTTCATCTCAAAGTTACTAGGTTGTGACATCTTCAGTTCTGATTGGAGAATGTTGTCATTTCGGGAAATATCGTTGGAGAACCAGACTATTACTTTAAAGCAGATATAGTTACTTGGCTATTTCTAAAACGTTATGACCTAGAAATCTTGCTGATTCCACTTTTGCCATTAATAACAGCTATTTAAGAGCTGGCATTTTCAGGCAGACACCTTGCTTAAGTTCTTCACAAATAAAACAACACAAAAAAACCACTTAAATCTCTTAAGTAGGTTAAACACTTCCCATTCTCACTTGTCTGTTTTCCTTATTCATCAAGAAACCTGGCAAACCTTTCATCTGCCGATGTTGCAAAGGCAAAACTTCATCCAGGCTTGTGTTAAATTGTCACAAAACCCCAAATTAATAAGATCTGATGCCTAACGCCACAGGCCTGCTGGACCTGACTGCCCTTAATTGCCCTGCCCATGGGGACTGGAAAGTGGGCTAGGCGATTTTAATGCCTCTTCAGTGATAAAATGCTTCCAGACATAGAATGTTCCAAACAGCCGGCTCCCTGGGAAATGCTGTATAAGAAGCTGAGGGGTAATAGCAGCTCACTCGGCCGAGCCCAGTCATGAAAATTGAGATATTAAAGTTTGATATACTAGGGAAGCAATTTTAACCCTGGGTCCATCTCAAAGCTGTTGCTATCCCTGCCCTGTCCCTGGGCACAGAAGAGAATTGCTTACCTTGCAGATACTCCTGTACAGTGGTCTCCAGCTGGACCTCCTGGTACCTGGCAGCCCCTTAGTGGCACCCTCCCCCCAGTGCTCCTGCAGGAAACCTGACCTGGATTCAAAAATCAGCTATGTCCCTTACCAGCGGTGCCATTTCAGGCAACTTACTAAGCATTGCTAAGCCTGTAAAATGGGAGCATGAGGTCTTTGTGAGATGCAAACGCATGTGGAACACTTTGCAGTGGGCAAGGTGCCTCGTAAATAGACTGCAAAGGCAGAGCTTACTGTTCTCACCGAGTTCTCATTGTTGGCTTACATGCTAAGCAGTTTAATATTCTTTCCATCTCAGATTCCAGTAATATGTGCTCATTAGCACAAGTCCAACAATACAGAGGTGTGCAAAAAAAACCCTTTTCTTCCCTCTGTCTCTTCCAGCATCTCATCCATCCTCCTAGAAGAGTGCACCATGAAGTTTTGTGGGCATATCCTTACACCCTTCTCTCTGCTCACATTAACACCTACAGAGGTATCAGGATTTTCCCCCCTTAAATGTGTATGTGTGTGGTTTTACAAAAATGGGCTCATACTGTCCTCAGACTTGCTCTTTCTGCTTTCATAAGTGTGTCTCTAGGCCAATAGTACAGCTACTCTTATTCTTTTGAAGAGCCACACGTTATGCTAAACAGCTTGTTAATAATATAATCAGTATTTAATATATGCTCCCATAATTGCCTCAACTACTCCTGTTGATGGAAAGTCAGGCTGTTTGTAGTTTAGTTTCTCTAGCATATTGTCATTATTATTGTATTATAGGCATAAAACTGGGCCCCCTGTAATGTCATCGTTTGAATGGGAGAACCAGAATCCATGATGACCTCTCATACTCTGCATTACTTTTTCCGGCATTCTACCGCCATCTGCCCTCAGTTTCCTCTCTCCCCTCTCCCCACTCTGTCTCTCTCCATCTCTCCTTTCTGTCTCCAGCCCCGTCCCTGCCCCTCCTCCATGCAGTTGCTCCTCGCAGCCCTGACAGACCTGGAAACGAGGGGACATTGAAGGCATGTTTTCATTTCTGCGTTTTATTGGATCTGGCCTTCAGGGAGCCTGTGGTCATTTCTATGACCAAGTATTAGTTATAAGAGGACTTTGCAATCCCTACACAAGGGCCTTATGTAAATAATTACCAGGCTGTGCTCTACCTGCTGGGAGATTACGCTGCCCCATCCTGATGGGGTCATTTTATTCCACTAGTCTCCTCAGGAAATTCGGAAATATGCTCTTCCCTGGAGAAGAGGAGAACTCTGGTTTCACTCTGGAGAAGCCATTTTGGAAAGTGTTTGTTGTTTTATTGCACTTTGCTTTATGTTTCAATGTCGTATTTTTAATATTTTTATTTTTCAATTACAGTTGGCATTCCGTATTGTACTAGTTTCAGGTGTACAGCACAGTGGCTAGACACTTCTGTAACTTCCAAAATGGCCTCCCGGTAAGTCTAGTATACAATTTGACAATTTCTGTCACAAGCTGCCTTTCCGGATCTGCAGGCTCAGCTGCTCAGAAACTGCTTCCTGGAGTTGAGTTTGCCCCCTTCTTCCCATATCCTCTGCCTCTGGCACGTGCAGAAACGGAGCTGATTTTAAGACCCAAAGTCTTGGCCCATCTCAGTACTGGTGGTGGCACCCACAGGTGGCCAGCACTATACACGCAGCGGCACTGACAGGGGCTGGTGGGAGGGATGGGGCTGGGACCTGGCTGGGGGCAAATCTGGCTTCTAGGAAAGGGAAGGACTGGCTTCGATAAGCCCTTAGGCCTCCGCTTGGTGAAGAGAAAACTAAATTTAGCCTAACCGCTGTGTTCAATTCACCATATATAGCATTTTAGTCACTTGCAGTTTAAAAATCTCTTCCTGGTATTGAGTTAAATTTACATTCTGTCATTATTTAGGAACTATTCTCAATTCAGACATTTTCCTCCAGGCTACCTATCTACACACACACACACACACACACACACACACACACACAGAGTTATTGATTCCAAGATTCTTGAGTCCTCCCACCAAATAGAAAGTGCGGAAAGGTGGAGAAGGGGCCTACCTCTACAGTCCCTCCCCCACCCTCCTAGCACTGGAGGCAGAAGTGTCCACCGGCCTTTGTTATGCCCTCTGACTTGACCTTTGCCCTGCTGAGTGTCCTCAGTGCTCCTGGGTACACTGGCCCATGTCCCTGGTACCTTCTCACTCCCAAACCAGAGCAGGTGTGGCCCATAGGAAACTGCCACGCCCGCTCTGGCTTGGAGGAGGTTGGGGACCAAGCTTTGCCACTTCCTTTCTCACTCAGCCACCTGCCACATCGGCTGCTTTGCTCCCCCCCCCCGTCCCCCCCCCCGGGCTGCTGCTTAGGAAATAACAGTTAAGCAGGTCCCAGACCCTGTGTGGACGGTCCCCCCTGAGCTGTCAAGAACATTTTCTGGAGATCACCCAAAGCAGAGCAAACAACCCCGGATGTAGCTCAGCCTTCTTCTTGACTCTCCCCAAAGCTCCTCTCCTCTCTTCCCCAGTCCTTTTTTAATGCTCTGTCTTGGTGACAAAACCCACTAAACCAGTTGTGCTTCATTTTTGACTTGGTGCAGTTGGGGAGAGTCTGGTCCCAGGAAGTATATTTCCTTTCATTTAGAAAATGAAGGATTTCATCTCTCTGGTTATCAGGTGTAAGCTTTCTTTTCCATAATTGGCACTGGTGGGAGAAGGGACTAGTGGACAACCAGTTACAGCAGGGAGGGCATCTTCTGTGACACTGCAATCACCTTGCCCCAGAATTCCATAATCAGGTATGTGACCAGTTATACCATGTCATTTTCCCGTCCGCTGGGGAAGGCAGTGTGTCTGTGGTGGCAGAGATTGCTCACTGTTCTATCCCTGGCACTCTGCACAAGACCTGCCACGCCATAGGTGCTCAGCTAATGTTTGCTGAATGAATGGAGAAGCCATCAAACCCGGGCCCAAGGTCAGAACCTGCCTTCCCACTAAAGTGAGTTCTCCCAAATCCGGGAAGGCTGAATGACACTTCTTCAGGTCCTCATCCAAGGGTTAGAACGGGTTCTAGAGACTGGGGCAGCCCTGATGAGCAATTGGGAGAAGAGGGGTAAGGATTTGGGGAACCAGGTGTGACCTAGCAAAGGGAGGAGATGGAAAGAGAGGAAGCTAGCTTGAAGTGTCCTGGCCTGAGATGCCAAGCGTTCCTGAGTATTAAGGACAAGATTCCAGCTGCCATCCATGGCCATTTTCTATAGCGTAACTGAGGTCGAATTTGTAAAGGAGGGGGAGAAAAGAATCTAAATCCCATCCACTTGGCTCTTTCATTCGAAAGGGCTTTGTGTGCCTGGATGCCTGTGACTAAAATCCAGAAGTGTGGAGCAATCCGTTTTTTTCTGGCATTTGTTATTCTCAATTTTATGTGGGAGGCAGTATAATACAGTGTTTAAAAGGATTTGAGATCCAAATTCTGCTACTTGTTAGCTGTGTGACTTGTTACTAAACTCTCTAAGCCTCACTTTCTTTATCAGCAAAACAAGAGAACGTGCTTGTAATAAACATTCAATAAATGTTAGCATATGTAATAGAGAGAAAACACGCCTCACACACGTGCCTCTCTTGCTCAGTTAGTCTCATAAACATTACGCCAACCCAATTTCATTCATTCATTTATAAACTCATTCACGAGACAAATCTTTCTGGAGCCACTGCAGTGTAGTGGCTAAGACCACAGATTTTGGAGCTTCACTGTATGGGTTTTAATTCTTGCTCAGAGATTTACTGGCTTGGTCACCTTGGGCAAGTTACTTAACCTCTATTTCCCATTTGCAAAGTGAGTGTATCATAGTGTTTATTTCTTAGGTGATTGTGAGGATTAATTAAGTTAATGCATTAAGAGGGTGGGAAAGACCCAGTAAATGTTAGTTGCCATTATGAGCCAGGCACTGTGTGTTAGAGGAGAGTGTGGAATCCAATGTAAGTAAATATCGACGCAATCTCGGAACAAAGCTTACAATGCAGCCAAAGATAGTTTCTAAATAATTTTGCAAACATTCTTATAGTTGTAGCAAATGGTCAGAAGGTAGTGCAGAGGAGGCAGTGGACGGGTGGAACTGAGACTTGATCTGGAATGGCTGCACAAAGGGCCTGAGGGAAGACATCCCAGCACAGTGACGGTCAGGCCGGGGTCTGAGGACTGGGAGATTTGTCTGGGCAAAAGGCAGCATTCTCTGTACTGGTAGCAGGCACACAGGCCGTGGTGAGTTAGAGAAACTAAGACGAGGCTGGGGATATGGCCAAGGAGGCAGAGTGACCAGGCTGGAGATGTTGCAGACTTCAGAGTCAGGTGAGGAGTTTAGGCTCGATCCAAAGAGCATTAGAAGCTACCAGGGGTTTAAGGGCAGGGGGGGTTGGGGTGGGGTGGGGAGTGATACGGCCTCTTTCTCACTGCCTTTGGAGCCACAAAATGAGGTTAGGACATGGCCCTTTGGCCACTGAGTCGTCCTAATGCTTTCCTTCAGCACGTCTCTATTAGCATTCCATCTCAGGAGTCCCAAAACCAGGGACACACGTGGGAAAACTCTGGGGCTGGACATCCAAGTCCTCAGTCATGCCTGTTTGACTTTCCCCAGGAGAGGACACACACTTGTGGAAGAAAGTGATGATGGCACATACTTTTTCTTCTCTCATCAGTGTATGACACAGTGTAAAGTGTAACATACATCGATCCACCGGAAATGGTGGGTGTGCAGAGTGAGCCCGGTGCTGGCGTCCCCGGAGCTCAGCACAGCACCCCCAGTGCCCTTTGCACGCTGGTCTTTCATGGCTGTAGCAGGTGGGATGGGGCAGAGGGCCTGCTCACTGCACTCCTTCCCTGCAGCCCTGGAATAGCACGAGCCAAAGTTATTTCTGATTTAAGGCAGCTGGGAGGTTCACAGACACAAGATGCTGTGACACAGCTTCGTTTTATTTCTGTATTTCGCTTTTAGCAGCCATTTGTTCCTTCCTCTCGCACCTCTTTGAAAGCTCCTGATTCCCTGAGAAGGACTGAACCATTTGCATTATCATACGATGTATTCCCAGCCAAGGTGTCTGGTGAAACCATCCCTTGATCAAACACCACAACTACTGTCTAGTGTTCGGATGGGCACACTTTCGTTGCCATGCCTGAGGAGTGTATTTCCAGAAGAAAACATCGCTTTCTCTGTGTAACAAATCATACCTGTCAGGTAGGCTGCCCATCTCCGGGAGCGTGAAGCAGGAGGCCACACTCTCTGCTATCTTCCCTGGACCGCAGCTGATTTCAAGAGCACTGATTAAACAGCAAATGCAAAGTCTGTACAGACAAATATAGGTCATCTTCCACTTTGATGGCTGAACTGCTGTCGTGCAGCCCGAGCTCCTGCATGGCAGTTCCCTAACAAGGTTCTGTTTTACATTCCAAGCACAGGCAGGCTCATGGAACCTTCTGCCACCCACGCAGGCTGCACTCTTAAGCTCCCCCTGCACAAATGCAGCCCTTACCTCCTTCCACAATCCGAGTACTTGAACGAAATGAAATCACAGTACAATTCAATTCGGATTCAGTTTAGGGAATATTTTGATTTTCTGGTTGAATAATTCTAGAAAAGATATAGGTTTAGTCCTGCCTCCAAATGGCTTATTGGATTTATGTATTTAAAAACAACTTTGATTTGCTTCATTGCGCTCTTTAAAATGACCTGGGCTCCACCTGATTCTGGAAATGAGCGTGACCTAGTCCCATTTTCTGCTCAGTGCTCAGTCCGAGACCCCATGTCCCACACGTGAAGCTAAATGAAGCTCAGTTCTGAAAAATAAGTCTTCCACAGTCCTTGTCTGACTGTGCTTGGGATCAAGGAGAGTTGAAAAGGCCCAAAAAGCTCATTTTAAGCAAAGAGTAGGCCTACCGCCAGTTTTAATAAAAACGCCTTTACTTTTGGTAATGACCATAAGATCAGCCTTCATAGCACAAGAGAAACTCACAGAGTGGCAACTACCCTGAAAACTTGGCAGCTGATCCAAGTTCTTCCAGGAAATAGACACTTGACTATGGCCCAGTTCAAACCATGCTGGGCTAAATGCCTCTCTCTGATCTCTCACTGTATGTCTCACTTTGTCTTGAGCCCTCATAGTCTACAAGTTCGTTATTCCTCTTGCTGTCTGCCAGAACCAAGCACTGGGTCTAATATATAATAGGTAGTTGCTATGTGTGTTGAATTAAATCGGAGTCTCATCTTATAGATGTTAGGATAAGAGTTGGCTTCAAGGAACAGAAATCCCCTAAACGGTGTCTTAACAAGATTGACGATGGTTTCCCTGTTATGTAAAAGAGGTTAAGAGGTAGGCAGTCCAGGGCTGACCTGCCACCTCCATGACAAGCACTCAGGATCCCCGTTTGCCCTCTGCCATCTGTACTGAGTCGCCCTCCTCCATTATTATCAAGGAAGCAGGAAGCGTGCCCTCTCACTCTTTTTTTCTTTTTTCACTTATTCATTATGAAATGTAGCACACATCCAGAAAAAATGTAAAAATACTTAGTATATACAACTCCATGCATGATCCTAAACCAAACAAACATGTAACCGAGATCCACAACCAAACTTCTCTTTTAGGTTCCTGCCTAATCTCTCTCCTTACCAGCCCCACCAAAAGAAACCACCCTGACTTTTGTAGTTGTCAGTTTGTTACCATTTGTATAGTTGTATTAGTTAAGTTCATCCCAATATACTACAGTTTAGTATTATCCGTTTGGAAGTGTTTTTTTTTTTTTTTTTTTTTTATAAATGGAATTGTACAGCATGTATTGTTGTACGTCTGATTTATTTTGGTCAATATTATGTTTGTGAGACTCAACCATATTGTTGTTTGGAGAAATGTTTTCATCGCTGTTTAGCATTCTGGTGGGTGAACACCTACTAATCACCATTTTCCTGATTGCTAACGTAGTGAAGCACTGTTTTTATAGGATTTTAGCTCTTTGGATAACTTGTTTTGTGAATTACCTGTTCAAACCGCTCACTTTAAAATGTGCATTGTCTGTTTTATTAACTGTAAGAACTCCTGTATTCTGGATAGAGTTGGTCCATTACTGTGGTACAAATATCTTCTCACACTCCATGGCTTGCCATTTCATTCTCCTAACAGCATCTTTGATGATGGAAGTCCTTACTTTTAATGTAGTGAAAATTATCATTCTTTTTCATTATGGCTAGTGTTTTTGGTGTCTGGTTAAGAAATCTTTCTGTACCTTGAGGTCATATTTTTTTCCCCTGTTTTCTAGAAGCTTTATTATTTTGCTTTTTATATTTAGATCTCCAGCCCTTCTGAGATTTATTTCATGGTTGTGTGCAGTAAGGTCAAGTGTCCCCCTCACTGCATAGCCAGTAGTTCTAGTACCAGTTACTAAAAAGCCTGCCACGTCCTCCACTGCTCTGCAGTGCCATTGCGCCACATCATATAAGTAATTGACCAGTACATTTCCTTGTTTCAGACACTAGGATGTGGGCAGCAGGAGCAGACCACTTCCCTTCCCTCTCCAAAATGCCCAGCCATCCTGGCTTTCTGAGCAGATGGCCTCAAAGGGGACCCAAGTCACACACCTACACTATCTATATTTGGAAAGTTCTTGGCTTTCAGATACGTTCACTAGGACATGACTTAAGTCTGGCAATTAGAATCGAATGTTCCATGAGGAAGAACCGTCACTGACCCTTGTCACTAATGATCCCCAGTGGGGACAGTATATATGGTTGTGTAGAACTCAGAGGCAGGAGAGTTAGCCAGTTAGGGAAGACTGGGAGTAGGGTTTCCAGGCGGGAATTCCCTCCCGTTCTCAGGAATTTTTTCTCTTTCCTGTTCCCGAATCCCAAGATAAGTTGGTCGGGAAATCGGGAAAATCGGCTCCTTGAACCCAGGTGGTTGGTAGTATTGGCCGTCACTTTGTGGAAACGATTCATCACGGAGAACAGAAAACAGTTTATAGCTCGGGATTTGGGAATGGGAAACCGAGAAAAATTCCTGAGAACAGGCGCGAATTCCTTCCTGGAAACCCTAAATGGGAGGGCCCACCATGAAATTCACATTGGGAAACAGAAACAGAGAAGGCACTGGGGTTATTAAGGATTGACTTCCTGAACTATCTGGGAATAAAGTCAGGAGCAAATTCTGAGCAGATGAGGGGCTGCTCAGTGTTCCATGTGGGGCACGCATTCCAGAGAGAGGGGACAATGAGATGCGAGGGCCCCTGTTTGACAGAGAGAAGCTGAACCTCGGACAGTTTTTATCACCTGCCCAATGCCTCGGCGGGGTCAGGGCGTGAATCAGGGTCTGCTTGGCCTCAGGATAGGCAGGAAGTCAAGTCAGGGTAGAGAACTTTGAACCATTCTCTGGATCAGAGGCTCTCAGCCTTTACTGGGCCTCCAGGCTGATGTATATATAAGACATATAGTGGATCTTTATCACCACTAAAGAAAGCAAATTAAAAGGCAAATGAGCAAGGATGCCATGGTTAAAGACTAACCATGAATCTCAATTTCTTTAAGAAAAATCAATCATTTGCACATTTCAGTATCTTGATCATTATTCACCACAAATTGCTTGGGCCACCACCTCATCCCTTACCCTGCATATCAGGGTGAACATGTTCAAGGTCTGGGGAATGTTAACCTGGATTAAAGGATATGGACTATATTTGGATGCGGGGACTCAGCGGGAAGGAGGTTGAATCAGAGGCTTTTCTCCTGGGCCCCGCCCCAAGCAGCAGCGAGAGACAACCAATCAGAAGCCCGCTTCCGCCCCTCCACTCCCAGCCCCTCTCTACCTCCTTGGCTCACTCCTGCCTGCAATCAGTCTGGCCTCTTAGTGCCATTGACTGGCTGCCTGAAAGTCATTGCCCAAATTCCATATCCTCTCAAATCTATTTTCCCCGCCTCAGAGAGAGCCCGTTGGAGTTGTCAATTACTAAATTGTGCAGTCGTGAGCTGATATACTTCTAAGAGGTAATACAGGGTTTCTTTTCCGTGGAAATATCATATTGGCTCGTCTGGGGAGTGAATGAAATATCTAAACTACTCTTTCAGTCTCAATAGCCCATTAAGAGAGATGCAAAGGTGACACGTCTCTTTGCTAACGCTGGAATGGAAATGCGCGTTCCTTGAGAAGCTGAGGCCGTTTGCTTCACTGATAGCGTCACTGCCTAATCTTTCATTATCTGTTTCTCTGTCAGTTTTTCTACCTGTATTAAAAAGTACATAAATGGGCAAGTGAAATTTCTTTGCTAACACACGTCTTTGACACACATTAACTAATTTTTCACAATGTATTTTAAGTAACATTAAGGCTAATTAAATTAGCATTGCTTGTTTATTTTTAAAAATAATAAATGCAGCTACCATTTGTTTGGGTATGTACTTTGTGCGAGGCAATATTTAGGCACTTTACAAATGCTATAGAAGTTCACAATTTAATTTTTTGTTGGAACAATAATACCTAAATACATTCTCCTTTTAAAAATCCAAACAATTTCAATAACACTGAAGTCCAGTTTGACCTCAATCCCTGTACTCACTCATGATTCTGTTGTCCTACCAACAAGTGACAGCTTTTTCAGTCTTTTTGTCCTTCCAGAATTTTCTACACACTTGCATATATATGTTCCCGTAGAAATAAAGTACCATGTTATTTTGTGTGTTTGTTTTATATAAATAGAAGTATCAGTATGTTTCATGCTGCAATTTTTTTTCACACTCAGTAATAATATTTTGATATTTCCCTATGTTGGCAAGAGACTTCTGGCTTTTTTTTTTTTTTATCTTCTATTTTGTTTTCCCTAACAGAGCAACACCATAACTTTATTTAACTGTTCCCTATTAAAGCAGAATTAGGTTGTTTGGGTTTTTGAGGGTTTTTTTTCTCATGTTATTACACACAGGGTAAATTTTTATATTCTTTAGGTATTTAGTGTTTAATAGCTTCCAATAAGAGGATGGCAAAAATCAGTCAAGCCTAGTGAGTGTGTTACACAGACAGATTTCAAAACCTCACTTCTAGTATTACATTACCGACAGGATTATCCACACTTTATTTCAAGGGTGGTAGGGGAAGGGGGAGGGGAGGAAAAAAAGCTAAAAGCTCAAACAATAACTATTGAGATATCACCTCTGGGATCAGTTACATATTTTTCAGACAATAAAAAGGAAAACCAAACCATAGGAAACACATAGTCGTTGTTTTCACTTTGGTTTCTTTATGTTCTTAATTAGAAGCCTGCAGAAACCTTCTGTAGAGATGCAGAAAACAAACTCTTAATTAAACAGAGTGTATTAGGTATGTGGAGAGCCCATTTCTTTCCAGACACTCGATGTAAATGCTACTTCCTGTCCTCCCCACCAGCTCCAATCAGTGCTGCCATCCTCATGGCTCCAGATCTCAAGTAGCTGCACTTCTACCCTGCAGCCTTCGGAAGAGCAAAGCAGACGTTTGCATGGGTTTATCTTTTCAAAGTTAGTAGCATCGTTTAGCAGGTCTTATTATAAATCTGACTTGTTCTCATATGAGACAGTTAAGCATTATGGAAGTGTGTAGAGAAGAAAGTTAAAAAAAAAAAATAATAATCTTCCCCAATTTTTCTATCCCAACATTAATTTACTTTTTGGTAAACATCTTCTAGTCAGTGCATTTTCTCAATTGTCTGAGAAACATAATTTTCAAAAAATAGCACTCATGCATTTTTATAGCTAGTTTTTTTTTACACTCATCCGCATGTTCTATATACCTTTCTTTAATAATGCTAATAGACGTGCTCTCTCCTTGTTATTGACTAAACTGTAATCAGTCATACGGAAGTGTGGTACATTTGACCATTCGTTCATTCCCACAGTGCCTCATCCATTTATCCCCCAAATCTTTGTTTTGAGGCTTGTTACAGGTCCGGCATCAGGCTAAGCCCTGGGCTCACACAGCCGTGAGCCAGACAGATATGGTCTGAAGCCTATAGGAATTTAGGTCTAGGGAAAACGCGTTAGCAGTAGCAGCAAGGGTGAAATCCTGCGGGCCTGGTTTAGGAGGTATGATTAGGGGAAGCTTCTTGGAGGAAATAATGACTGTGCTAAGAAATCACAGGGAATGAGTAGGAGTTTGCAAGACAACAGGAGAAGGGAGGAAGTTTAAGCCAGAGGGAACAGCATTGGTAAAGACTTGGAAATAAGAGAGCTCTTGCCGATGCTGGAGAAATGAAAACATTCCATCCAACTGGAGCACAGTATTATGGGGACGTGAAAACAGATGATGCTGGGGTTTGGGCAGTTAGCTTAGCTTTGGTCAGTGGCCTTCTATACTGAATCAGCAGTTATTTTCCCAGCATGAGGCTATTATACCCCTAAATTACCTGGTTTAACTAGACCTGAGCATGTCAAGTAAGCTGGAGGAGCAGGTACATTCTACCTATTTTGATGCACTTGTGGAAATTTGTAAATATGACCTGAGAAATCCCGAAGTGTTCAGAAGGAGGCAGGACACTTTCGCAGTGAGGGGACATGGATTGGTTCTCTCTCTGGTGCGTGTGCTGTTGAATGGAACTGTACAAAAAGAAACTGAGCATGTATGGGAATAATTGCCCAGATACCTATGTCTCCATTGTCCAGACCTAGTTGGGTTTATGAGGGTTGAGCTGAAAGTAAAACAAACTCCAAGAAGAATATTAAAGTATTAATATTACAGACACACTTGACCGTGGGACAGACTCTCAGTATTCAGGGGCACAAGGAGGTAAATAGAAGGGAGCAGCCAGACCAGCAGGTCAGTTGTAACCCGGATGTGGACCCCTTGTACTTCAGGAGCATGTGCAGGTCTAGAATAAAGAGTCAAGTGAGTGGTCATCATGGAGACTTGGGATATAAGAGCCTGTGTGAAGAGGGGAAAACCCCACCTGAGAAAAGCTAGAGCCCAGCAATCAGCAGTGGACCACGCCACCCCAGGAAGCCTCTAGGAAGCAGGCCAAGTGCAGGAAGTGGGCTGAAGACATAGGTTTATCCTCAAGAGGCAGAGTGGGGCTGGGAATGGGCCTGCAGTTCTAGCCTGCCTGCATGGGTGTGACTGCATGGTCAGCAGAGGTCTGCTGGTTACGTTTATGCCCCACGAGTCCGGAGTCAGGCTGGAGTCAGGAGTCTTAAAGCTGGTTTGATAGCAGACAAGCCAGGATTCTAACCTCGGCCTGGTCCCTTGCCTGCGGTGTGTCCTTCTGTACGCAACCTCTCTAAGGCTGTTTCTTCCTCTTTAAAATAGGCTGTAGACACTGCCTAGCTGAAATCAATGATCTGTAGATCTGATGGTGGTTGGCAGTGGAGGTGGTACCCACTCTGATGTTCATCATGGCTTTGGTATTTGTCTAAAAAGAGAAGATGTGAGTAAGAAGCAAGAGTACTTTCTCTGCCAGAGGACAGGGCTCCTCTCCCATCAACCCTCCCAGCAGGGAGAGGATAAGAAGCCACAGAGAGAAGGAGCTTTCTTTCCCCAAACCCCCAACGCTCTGTTTGGGCAGAGCTCTAACAGGCCCCTGCCAGCCAGGGTCCCATGGGCTGAGAGTGGACCTAAACATGCATTGGTGTCAGCATCGCTGGCTTCAGAAGACCAAGGGACACTTAATAAGATTTGACCTCAAAAATGGGGATTCAGGGGCTAACGTAGGGAGTCTGGAACTAAACAATAATTTATAATTTTGGCATTTAAAAGCAGCCTCATTTCCTCAAATGTGGCTTTGAATGAGCATTCCTATAGCCACCACCAAGGAAAATTCTGCTAAATGAAGGCAGAGCTATGGTCCTCCCTGCTTTCTAAATTCTGCGAGTCTCTGAGCTTTCTGGTTAAAATACCCATTTTTTTTCTCTATGTTGAATACAAGTGTTGAGTGTCTCGCAGGGCACAGAAGTACGTTGGTCATTGTCTGAAGTATCAAAGGAAGAAGAAATACCTTTGATTACCTTTGACTCCAGTAGTCAGGTTGGAAGCACACCGTTCCCACACAGTGGGGAAGGATTTGCAAATGAATTAAATTCCAGAGAGTGATACTGCAGGTAGCGTGCACATCAGAAGGAACATGTACCATATAGTACATGGAGAAATAGGAAAGATAAATATGTGCACTTCCATTGAGACACATTTAAAATTCCCAAACACCCGTTGTATAATCTGCTAAGCAGTTGTTTTGCATTTTTCCTGAACGAGTGATTATGGTGGTATTTATTCTAGTCCGTGTGGATTTGTTATTAGCGATTACCTGTAGTTGTTATTCGCCTGTTGTCGGCTTTTTGTTTTTCTTTTTCTTTTTCAGGGGGTGATAACACCTTAATAGAAATCACATGTAAGGTATTATAATAAATAATAAATCTCTTCTGGTTTTTAAAATCAGAATTAATTTGGTTTCTCCATTGACAAAATATACACATCCACAGTCTTGAAAATTGTTTGTGTATCATAACATAAATATTAAATAGGTGGTATAAACTCTGCTTTCAAAGTCATGGAAGTGGGTTTCCCGGTTCATGGATACGCCGGTTACTAAAGTGTTACCATACATACAATGCAACCAGAATACAGGAACGTGTATGTCACTAAGATCAAACAGATATTTTTCTTTGATGTTATGGAGGCCCCTCCAGGTGTCAGGATGCCTTGGGGCTCGCCGTTCATCATTTCTTACTGTACAGCAGGTCTGTGGTAGTAAAACGCATCCGAGAGCTCTCATCAGCCCAATGCAGAGGAGCAACAGCTCACTATGCATTTTGCTCATTTCCCATTTTCATGGTCAGAGATTGATTGTTCAGAAGACTAAGTGGAATGAACTGTTTTAGGGATATTTGCCTAGCAAGTGTATATATGGTAGACAGAGTTAAGAAGAAAGGGGAGCGGCATAAGACCAGGGATGATGTCCCAGGGTAATTCGGGCAGGAAGTGAAGAGGGTCTGGATGCACATGAGGGCAGTGGAGGTGAAAAAGAAAGGATGAAAGGGGCCAAAGAGTAGGGAAAAGAAGTCAAGAGTTCACGCTTGAAGACAGCAGGACTATTTGGCTCTGGGGGCAATAGGGATTTTGGCTTAGTACTTACAGAGACTGCAGTCGTCTGTCTGACCCACACTCTGAGTCACGTTGGCATTCTGTATTTCTGAGAGCTTTGTTGGCAGGATTTCGTTATCATAGAGCTCTCCCTTTGTATTATAATTGCCTTTTGCCTTTCTCTTTCCTCAACAGGAGCTCTTTGATGGCAGTGTCTTTGTCTTTGATCTTTGTACTCCTGAAGCACCTAGCACCACAGAGACGTGTGATAAGTACTTACGAAATGTTTGAAAAAAAAAAAAAAAAAAAAAAGATGTGGTCAGGAAATGGAAAGAGAGAGATTAAATGGAAAAGGGCATTTGTCATTTGTTGTTTGTCATAAAATTTAATAACCAAAAAGGATGAATTCTAGAGCAACATCCTTAGTTTACGGAGTGGTCAACCCAGACTCAGGCAAGGGAAGCAACTTGTCCAACCAAGGTGAAGGTTGAGCAGTTAGAGGCGGAGTTAGGGTCAGAAACTAGGTTTGTGCTGTACGCTGTTCTGTTTCCACCCGGGGAACTCTCCTGCCTCCTTCAGGGAGAGCAGTCCCTGTTTCAGTTCTCTCAAAGCGAGCAAGGTTTGGGACACAAGCAACTATATGAGAAATACCTTTCAATAAACAGAGAGTGGGCCACGATGACTCTAACAGGGCCAGGTTCAAGCCCCTAAGACTGACCACCGAACACATGGGTAAGTTGTAGAAAATTTAATTTCTAAATTATTACTTGATTAGTTTTTGATAGGTTAACACAATCCCATGATTTCAAATCTTAAACAAATAATGAGGTATAAATAAATAGGTAGTGAGAAGACTCCCCTGCAGTGTCCTCCATCAGGTCAGTTATGACCCACCTTAGAAGTACATACTGTTGTAGTTTCTTATGTATCTCTCAGAGTTTCTTGATGGCTATACAAGCCAAATGTGAGTAAATATTCTTATTTGCCGCCTTTTTAGTACACAAAATGTAGCATATTACAGATAGTGATCTGCATCTTACTTTTTTTAACTTACAATATTTTTTGGAGAAGCCTATCAATACAAAAATAACTACCTTTACTTAGCTACAAAGTATTCTATTGGATGGATGCAACGTAATTTAATTAAATGGCCCATTATGGATGGACAACGGGTTATTTCTATCTTTTCGATGTTAGAAAAAAAATAACCTTTAGTGGCTAACATTCTACATACACCAAGGGTTTGTGCATTTGTAATTTTGACATATTGCCAATTACCCTCCTAGTGGTTATACCAATTTCCATTCGTCAGCAGTTTGAGAACACCTGATCCTTTACAGCTTCTGCATCACAGTGTGGTATTATACTTGAGGATGTTAGCCAATCTAGTAGGTGAAAAATGTGATTTCAGGGTAGTTTAATTTGCATTTTTCTTAGGATTGAGGTTGAGCATCCTTAAAATGCTAGAAAATGGAAACAGAGAGAAAAACGAAAACAGGATTTCCTCCGCTTACCAAGAACAGTCACCAGCACACAGTCAGCCCCAAATAAAGAGACGTCTGCCTGCTGTGAGAGGGGTTTGGAGCAGACCCCTCAGTGTCAGCACTTCACGTGGATTATCGCATTCAAATTCACAAGCCCTGGAAGGGTAGATAGGGTTGTTTCCATTTTACAGATGAAGAAACTGAGGGTGAGAGGATAACCTTCCTGAGCTCTGATAAGTGACAGAGCATGGGCTTGAACCCAGGTGTGGAGGACTTTAGGTCCCTGATCCACCTCTGCTCTGCATTGTGTAGGACGCTGTGTTTATTCAGAGAGTTTGAATTAGGTCATTTGTATGCTGCTCTCATTGGATCTATGCTCTTCTCCCTGGCCTAGCCATCTCCCAATTCTGCGCCTGGATTGGAAGGACACATTTTTTTCTTTAATGTAGCTTTGGTTCATTGCTTTTTCCTGTAGAATTTTGAGATGCAGCAAGTTTACTCTTGGGCAGTCTCTCCCCCTCTGCATTTTACCCTTTTCTGCTGGTGTCTTCATAGAAGCCACTGTGTTTGTAGCAAATTATAAATATTGATCTATTTTCTCTCTCACCTTTATATAAATATGGGAGTCGGGGCATTGGGCTGCAAAACGATAATAAAAAAACAGCAATTGGGGAAAATTTATTATTTTCTGGATTATATTTGAGGGATTAAATCAACACAATCATGTGAGAACAAAATAATGTAAGTAGTTGATTTACAAGCTAACCACAACTGGACTTGTCCAGCACTACCTAGCAAAGGCTGGTTCTCCCCAAGCAGAACTGTTACTTTGAGAAGGATGGATAACTTAAAGGTCAGTTCTCTAGGTATACAGCAGATGTGTCTGTACCACCAATGTCAGAAGGACTAGTCTTCTACTAAAGGGGTACTCAGCCTGTTAGAACTGGGAGCCATAGTCGCTGCAGCTGTCCTACTAGGAAGGCTTCACCAGGCTATCAGATAACTAAGGTGTGCTTGCAACCCTCCCCTCCAGGGTCCTTGGGTCTCAGCATTGCATCTGTGCATCTGCCCCAATCCTGGTAGCCACACTGTGGTAACCCAGGACAGCACTGCTAGAAACTGCCCCTGCCTCCCCACTTTGACCCTCTCGATTCTCCCCCCTCTCCTGAAGCCTCAGTGTGCCTGCTGAGGGTAGGGAAACTTTGTGAAAGCCCATGAAACCTGCATTGCCACCAACTGTGTGTCACAATCTTGGGTCAAAGATACCCTGGAAACCAAAGATACCCTGCTCTTTCTAATGAAAATCACCTGGGCAAATCAAACCACATGTAAATGCACTTTTCAAGGGCCTGGCATGCAGTTGAGTTGAGTAATGAAGGAATTTAAAGAACAGCCGCCCCGCGTACCATCTGGCTCATCCCAGGGCTATTTCAAGGTGGTTGTTTCCTGTCCTGGCTAGTCAGGAAGAGGGGCATGGCAGAAAGGAGGGAAGAGGGACCAAGATGCAAATACAGGTGACCCTTGAACAAGGTGGGGTTTAGGGGTGCTAACCCCCTAGGCAGTCAAACATCCGTGTATAACTTTTGACTCCCAAACTTAACTAAGAGCCTACTGTTGAAAGGAAGCGTCCCTGATAACATAAAACAGTTGATTACACATTTTGTATGTTCTATGTATTACATAGTGTATTCTTATAATAAAGCAAGCTAGAGAAAAGAAAATGTTACTGAGAAAATCATCAGGAAGAAAAAACACATTTACAATATTTATTGAAAAAGATCCACATGTTAGTGGAACTGCGTTCAAACCTGTGTTGTTCAAGAACCAACTGTCCTGCTATATTTCTTCTCTCTGCTTCCACTGTGAACACCCTCGTTTTACATTAAATGGTGGTTCTCTCCATTAGCGGCTGCACATTTTAATGAATCACCTGATGAGTTTTTAAACATACTAATGCCTGGTCCCATCCCCAGAGATTTGGACTTGGATAGTTGAGGCTGCACCCTGAACACTGAATTGTTTAAAAACTCCCTGGAGGTACACTCATGTTCACAGCAGCGTTCTTCACAAAAGGTAGAAGCAACCCAAGTGCTTCTCTATCCATTCATCGCTTGGATGAATGGATAAACAAAATGTGGAATGTACATACAATGGAATATTATTCAGCCTTAAAAAGGATGGAACTTCTGACACATGATACACCCTGGATGAACATTGAGGACAGTATGCTAAGTGAGATAAGCCAGTCACGAAAAGACAAATGCTCCGTGATCCTAGTTACAGGAGGTACCGAGGGTGGCCATGGACTTTTGGCTCCCAGCGTGGCCATCCATGGTACCCACATGACAGTCTCCAGGTCAGTTCTATGAGAGCCTCCAGGGGTGTCTACTTCCTAAGATTATAGAATCAGAATTTCAATGGTTGGAGCTTAGGGATAGGAATTTTAATAATGTCCCCAAGTAATTCTGTGTGCTGCATGGGTTGGAAATCAGTGGGTATCGTAAAATCCAGCTTCCTTGCTCTCACGTGAAGGTCTGGGTAGTCTGGCGCTACATGCTTTTCCAGCCTGATTTCCTGTCGTAGCCTCAGACAGGACGTCTTATCCTCACCACAGCACCCTGCACTTACACGATGCCCTGCTCAGGAGTTTTCCTCCTCTTCATAACACCTCTGCTCCTTCTTTGCCTCTTGCAACCATCCTCAACCTTCGAGACTTGGACTGACTTTTTACCTCATCCACAGGACTTTCCTGGATTCCTTTCCCATCCTCGTATCTTCTCTCCTCCCCCCTCCCTACTGGTTACAATTAGTTTTGAGCGTTAGGGCCCTTTCCTGTGTGTGTGTGTGTGTGTGTGTGTGTGAAAGAGAGAGAGAGAGAGAGAGAGAGAGAGAGAGAGAGAGAGAGAGAATATCTTGGCATCTGCAGCATATGGTCTCATACTTGAGTCCGATTCTGGGAAGAGAATGTCCTAGCGTGATGGTTGGCTCAGAGTAAGTGTTCAGTATTTATTATAGTCAATTGAATTTAACTTTCCAGTCCTGACCTTACTTCTAAGCTCCAGATAAATATGTCTAATGATCCACATAATGTCTCAAGCTTTTCAACCAAAACACAGTCAAACAAGGCCTTAATTTAACCTGCAGGTTTCCCCTTCACACAGTGTCCCCCTATTTCAACAGCAGCATTTCTACCTACCTGATTCAATGCTCAGGTCAAAATGCTGACTGTCGCCCTTCATACCTGTATATTTCTTACCTCCTACATCCGATTGGACATCAGGACCTAACAATTCCAAATCTCTATGATAACTTTCAAGCTTTCCCTTTTCTCTCCATCTCTCCTGGTGCTCCATGTCTCTCTCTCTAGTGAAATGCCCACTGGTCTCAAATATCACCCTGCGTGCCCCTCCTTGTTGGCTCTCCTCACTGCAATCTGACTGCATTTTATAACACGTCCGGCACTATGACTCCATTGCTCAAACCCTTTCCTTGGCCATCCGATGCTCCTGACAATCACAGTTTTTAGGAGGATGTAAAAGGCTCTGCCTGTGCCTCCTGCCACTCACCCTGTTTTCACTTCCTGTTCTAGCAATACCGGCCCCATCTCTGGTCTTCATGTTGGCTTATGCCTTCCTTTGCTCAGAGAATTTACCCGTCACATTATTTCCGCCTAGAATACTGTGTCCAATCCCCTATTATTGGCCACCTACCATTCTTCTTTCAGACTTTACTCTAAATGTCACTGCCTCAGGGAGACATCCTCAGCCCTGGTGTAGTAAGCAGGTCCCCAGCTTACCTTTCTCATAGTGCTCCTGCTGTTTCCATCTCAGTGTAGACTACATGTGTGCTCATCAAATACGATGATGTATGGCCTACTCCCACTCCACTGGGTTTCATCCCTGAGTGTATCCCTAAATTCAAGCATCTAGTAATAAATATTTATTACATGAATAAACTCCATATTATCTGCCAGCCAATATAGACCATCCTCATTTTTGAGTCCCTTTTCCAACCCCATTGTAGAGAAAATCATTAACATGCCTGCCATAGAATTGTTCCTCTCTTGAGCCGGCCCATGCTCATCATTGATGCATGGAGTGGGGAGGGCTGTTTTAGGAGGAAGAAATGCAGGAATGGCCCCTGGTCTCCATCGTGCTGACATGTCCGAGTCCACAAGCTTAAGCTCATCTCCCCTGAGCTCCCATCCTGGCTGGGAACACAGTTCTGCAGCCTCTGGTCCCCTGCCTGCCTGGCTCCCTACCCAGGGGTGGGAGTGGGAGGGAGGAAGACCCTCACCTCTTTCTCTCTGAGCACATTATGAACAAAGGAAGGAGAAGGGAGATTGTTTTCTTGTGATGAATGCTGCATTTTAAATGAAGTTCCTTAGGCATTTTAAATAATCATATTTATTCTACATGCAACAATAGTTTCATTATATGTAGTGAAAATCTTTCTAAATGTTAATGTACCATTGGTTTAAGAACCTCACATTTGGAATAAGTAAACCAAGATATGGCCTCACTTTAGTGAAAACTTACTGAGCTCCGTTCTCTCTCTGCTGCAACTTGTTTTAGGGAGAAAACAATTTCTCATAGTTGTGAAAACTACAGCCTTTGAAGTGTGAAAGACCTGGGTTCAAATCCTAGCTTACTGGGTGACTTTAAGAAAATTATTTACTGTTACTGAGCCTACTTTAAAGGATTTTTGAAAGATCACAGGAGAAAACATATCAATGGATTAGTATATAATGCTTTTAGTACTGTGTTTCCCCCAAAATCAGACCTAGCCAGACAATCAACTCTAATGCGTCTTTTGAAGCAAAAATTAATATAAGACCCGGTATTATTATATTATATTATGTTATGTTATATTACATTACATTACATTATCTAAGACCCAGTCTTATATTATAGTAAAATAAGACCGGGTTTTATATTAATTTTTGCTCCAAAAGACGCATTAGAGCTGATGGTTCGGCTAGGCCTTATTTTCAGGGAAACACGGTAGTAGTTAGTACTAGTTGGTATAAATGCCTTATCTTCTAGCCCAGTAATAAAGCTTACCTTGGGTCAAATTGAAATTTGCCTAACATCCATCATTCATTCAATAAATACCTCTCAAACCCCTACTATGCTCAGGCAGTGTGCGGGGTGAATCAATAGGGCATGGTTTTGTCCTCACGGTGCTTAAGGTTCAGTGAGAGGCAGAAAAACAAGAAAGAAAACTAATGGATTCATAGCTATAAAATGTAAGAAGTGTCACAGGAACATGAGTGATGAGATGATAGAGAGGGACTAACAGATGATTCAGTCAGAAAAGTGGCAATTCCATCGGCTCGTCCTGTTCCCATCCACACGACACGGCACCAAAAGAGACTTGGTCAAACACCTTGTTGATCCATTGTCCTGATACAAAGCTAGCCTAACTCTGATGCTCTAATCTGACCAAAAAGGGTGAGTAGTGGAACGCACACCCAGCCTACAGGTCACTAGATTTAAAAACAAAACAAAACAAAAACCCTTAAATAAAATGCTAGCAAATGAAATCCTTCAGCATTTGAAAAGGATAATTCACCACAACCAAATGGGTTTCTTCTCAGACTCCAAAGGTGGATTGACATGAAGAAACCTGGTGATATAATGTGTGCTATCAGTTGGTCAAAGGAGAAAGACTGTATCCTCATCTCCTACAAATAGAAAAATTCTTTCATTGTGTTTAACATGCAGAATAAGGCTTTCCTTACTATTCATTGCTGTGGTTAGTTTGCCTGCAGTTCCCAGGCTTTGGCTACCAAGTATAATGATTAAAAAAGCAAACATTTAAGGTGAGTAACACAGAAATGTGTGTGTGTGTGTGTGTGTGTGTGTGTGTGTGTGTGTGTGTAAACTAGCCATCTCTTCCAGGTTATATTAGTATCCGTACGACTTCAGGGTACCGCAAGCACCATTTCTGCCTATTCCTTGCAGTCAGCTCAGCCCAACAGCTTTGGCAGAAGCAACAGAAAGAAACCCCCAAGGGCTGTGGCTGCTCACTAGTGACATGGTTTATGCCAGCATATAACTGACTGATAACCTCTGCTTCTGAAATTAATTACTTTTTTTTCTGGACTTAAATTTGCTGATGATGCTTCTCACAAAAATATGAGGTCTTTACATGGAAGATGCTCTAATTAAATAAGAATAAAGGCAGGAAACTTCTAGACCTAAATGAGATACATTTATTCCGTGCTTGCGGTTGAATCTTTAATAATTTGAAATGTAACAGTCTCTTCCCTCCTGGGATAGCGATATCGTGCTCTTTCCTGTATTTGCATCTGTCTCCCTTCTAATGTTTATTTATGATTGTGGCGAAGAGGCGAGATGAGATGAATTCACTTCGTTCTTTCCCCAACACCCCCTGCCCATTCTCCCAAATCCCAATGCTACGGACTGAATTGTGTCCCCCAAATTTCATATGTTCATGTTCTAACCCCCAATGTAACTGTACTTGGATAGGACTTTTAGGAGGTAATTAAAGCCTTAAGGGTAGGGTCTTAATACAATAGGATTGGTGGCCTTATAAAAAGAGGCCACTTCTCTCTCTCTCTCTCTCTCTCTCTCTCTCTCTCTCTCTCTCTCTCTCTCTCTCCGCCCCTCCCCCCATGTCCACACACTGAAGAAAGGCTGTGTGAGCACACAGCAAGAGGTGGGCAGCTAAGATACTCAGCAGAGAGGAGGGAAAGGGGTAGCTGGGAGTACAGGAAAAAACAAACACAGCTTTGTCTTTTTTCTCCCGTCCAAACCTTCTTTCCTGCTTTCAGCACTTGGCCCACTCAGGGAAGAATGCTGGGTTACTTGTGTCCTTTGAACTGGCTTCTAGGGGTCCAAGGGCTTGTGTACATTTCTCTGCATAGAGATCACAGCCATCACTGCTGTCTGCAATCAGCCTCTCTCTCTTCTCTGCCGCCTCCTCCTGTCCTTCACCCTCTGCATGTACAGAGCCGTGGATGGGACAGTGAGCTCCTCTGTGTGCCAGGTTCGGGGCTGGGCACACCACGGCCCCGGATCAGCCTTTAAGCCTCATATCTGTTCATTAGTGGAAACATAACAAAGGAGCCCCAGACTGCACCTCTTTTAAGTAATACAGTTTAGGTGTGCCTGGCTTTGGAGACAGTGCTCTTGTCACAGTTCTTTGCCCACATAGTCATACTCTCAAGAGCCACTTATCACAGGAGCTGCTGGTGGCCAGGAACAGGTGGCATTCAAAGACCAAGTAGACTTCCAGGTGGCTATACTGCTCTACTCGGAACTTCTACTCTCACCCCCCCAACCCCCCCAGATCTAGATCCGTTAGACAAAGGAGATAGAGGAACCCCAGGTGCTCCAAGACCTGAGCGCTCCCAAAGGTTGCTCTTTGATGTATTGGAAAGGGTGGGAGGGCGTGGAGAAAGAAGTAAAAGAAGTAAAACACATCAAGCAAGTATCTTTGAGTCGCAAGCTGGCTTGGGTAGGGCGTGTGAGGGATTTAACAAAGAAAGGTGTCTCAGAACGCAACAGCGGAAAAGTGACCGGGCCTTGGGGAGAAAACCAGCATAACTAGGGACCAGGAGCTGGACAGGGCACCCTCCAGCTCTTGTTCTCTGACCTTGTTGCTTACATGCTTCATCCTCCTCTCTTGCCATGTACCACTTGCTTTGTCCAGTCTACCGGGTGGAACATGGGTGCCCCACAGGGTCAAGGTCACATGTTCTCAGCTGTCCAGAGACTTCTGGGCTCTCTTTTAGTTCCCTGCGTGCATCCCTGTGAGAGAGGACCTGACTGGCCCAGCCTGGATGAGCCTCTCACCCTTGGTCCAGGTTGCTGTGGCCCAGAGAGTCAGGATCACAGAGTAAGCAAGGCAATGGGCTGGGGACAGAAAGACCTCTCCCCAAAAGTGCACACCACAGGCCAAGGGGAGGAAGGGGCACAGGGAGGGACTGACGGCCAGCTTTCGCTGAGTTCCTACCAGACGTCTTCCTGTGTTCTAGATCCTCTGAGGAATTCAGGACATGAAGTGTGACCCTCTAAGGGCCTAGTTGGGGGAACTAGACAGACCTAGAAGAGACAGTTCTTGAGCAGTGGGAACTAATGTTTACTCAAGAGCTAAATGACGTGGCCTAGATTCAGTCCTCAGTAGCTCAGACAGTGACTGGGGCCTGTGATGGTGAGAAGGAAAGTCAAGCTTACTGAGACGCATGCACGAGATGTGTTTACATGTTTTGCCTGATTCCAGCCTCTCAGCAATCCTGTAAGATAAATTTCACGTGAAAAAAACATCCTGGAGGGTGGAAGGAAAGGGCCTTCTGGTGGTGCCAATAGCACGAGAGAGGCGAGGCAGAAGGAAAAGCCATGGTCTGTGAAGGGGAGATTCAGGTGACTGAATGCACTAGGAAATGCTTTGGAAAGGGTGGAATTTGTGGGAAGGACACTTAATAAGAGCACAACCTCATAAAACCACCACCATTCATTTAGTCGGTTTATTTCCCCATCCCTACCATGGGATGTCAGTCTCTGGAACTGGGCATTGGGGATGGAGAGATGAATGGATGCAGCTCAAACTCAGAGAAGTGACAGTGCAGTGGACAGAGAAAGAAGTGATGGAAATAGCAGGCACGCTGTCCACGTGTTCCAGAAACATCTCCCGTGGGTTCTGCTTTGCCATGACAAATAGTGAAGGCAGAGGATTGAACCCAGGACATCAGTACTGCAAGTCCCATGTGCCGCTGTCATTCTAAAGGGCACCTAAGGAGGTTTTTTTTTTCTTTCTTTATTAAATTTATTGGGGTGACAATTGTTAGTAAAATTACATAGATTTCAGGTGTACAATTCTGTATTACATCATCTATAAATCCCATTGTGTGTTCATCACCCAGAGTCAGTTCTCCTTCCATCACCATATATTCGATCCCCCTTACCCTCATCTCCCACCCCCACCCCCCACCCCCCACCCCCCTTACCCTGTGGCAACCACCAAGAGATTTTTAAAAAAACGTCTAATCTAATAGCCAAGACTTTGGGGATTTTACGGTGACCTGGTACCCCAAACAGCAGCATGCTGAAGACACTAACTTACAGCACCAACTTTGCATAATATTCCCAAAAAGATGCCATACCATTGGACAGCAACTTTGCAATGCTGTTCATATAGAATAAATCTCATTTTTAATAAAAATGTATCTTTAAGATATACACAACGATTACCCGAGAAATAGATTGGACTGTCTATTATATTGATATATACACAATCTCGGAAATTTGTCTCTAGTGCCTGGTTTACTATACACCAACAGAATTTAGAGCTCCATAAAAATACTTTATAGCATTCAGGCACCAATGTTCCTATTTCTCATGCGGAAACATTGGAAATATAGTAGGGGCTGTCATTCATCCCTAGCACTTAAATGTTTTTCACACATAGTCGCTGCCTTAAAGCGTCACCAAATAAAATGCTTTTATTTGCTGCTTTCGTGATGTGTCAGTAGGCATTAAAATGAAAACTTCATTGTACTGAGGTGCTATATCCCCTCCAGAATGTTTTCAAGGGGAGCTGGAGGGTCTCTAAGGACCCGTCAGTGGGCGCAGGACGCGGAGCTGGGGGTTATTACCTCTTAAAAGGCTGTCTCTGTCCATTGGCCACTTCACCTTTACTGGCAAGGAGGGATCATAATAGAATTTTGTTAAGATGCCCGCTCACCTGTGCAGAGGAGGGTTGTCCTATTCGTATGCTTCGCGTCTCTGCCAGCAGAGGAGGGAGGTTCTGCAGATCATGCGTCCCACCTCTTCAGACCCCAGCAGTAAGCAGGTGGCCCTTTCTTCAAGCCAACTGAGTCCGCGACAATAGCTTGACCCACTGGGTATGGCTGAGGAGGAAGATGCTATGTAGACTTTACACAATGATTCATCTATCATCTATTAAATAAGGAAGCCTGATAGGACATGGAAAATAGACTCTTGTATCTGTAAATCAGATCTGCCTGCCCAATTGTATTGCTCTGAGTGGGTCACATAAATATTATGATAATAATAACATTACTAAAAATAACAATAAAACTTTAATCCCCCTTCCTTGCTTTAGTTTTCTCCACAGTACTTATCATCTGATTTACTGTTTACTATTTGTTTATTGTTTCCCTTTCTCCACTAGAATGTAAACCCTATACAGGCAAAGGATTTTGTGTTTATTTTAGTTTAGTTTTTCACTACCTCTATAGTACCTGAAACATTTCTGGCTCAAAGCATGTACTCATTAAATATTTTTTTGAACAAATGAAAAAGCTAACCTTTATTAAGTCTTGATTATATCCTTTATCTCATTTAATTAGTACGATAGTGTGAGTAAAAATATTTATTATTCCCATATTTTTTACTTAATAAAATCACATGTATGTGTTTTTCAAATGAATTAAAATACCCACTAGAGTCAGGAATATGGTCTTAAAATGCTGGTTCCCAGTGAAATGAACAAAGGCTTTTCCAGATCTGGGGTGGAGGGAAGTGTACAGGATGAGACATCTGGAACATCTGGTTATACAGAAAGCAAGGAAGTTATCAAAGACAACTCGAGTTATATCAAAGGGGTTCAGAGGTCAACTTGAAGGGGCTCCCACTGGCCACACATGGACTATTTAAGTTTGGGGACAGAGTCCCAGAGAGCAGTTTCCAGGCTCTCGGCCTCACATGGAAAGGTGCTGGCTCGGGTAGTAGATGGCCATTAGCTGTGACTGGTTGGCCATCAGCTGTAACCAGTTAGCCAGTTGGCCACTGATATAACTGTCGTGGCTACGGTGGTTGGTTGGCAGGCAGAGAACCGGACGGCAGATTGCGGATCGTGTGGATCCCACTTCCTGTGTCTCACCTGGGCACCAGCGAGACTCGGGTGCAGGAAGACCCCTTGTTGGGGTGTTGGCGGATATTTGCTCCCTGTGTCTCCAACCCAGCCACCAGCGAGAATATAGTGGTATGACTCCCCTACCTATGGTTCCGTGAGTGTTCCTTTTTGGCCTCACCATGTCCTGCATTCTTATGTGGGGAGCGGGACCAGAGTCCCTGCATGACATAAATGTAAAAAGAATAACTGCAATAGACAGAAAACCTTGAAGTCTTAAAATCTGTTAGTTCATAACGGTAGTTTTTTAAAAAGCTTGATCGGTCACCTTTGGAAGATGGTAGAGAGGAAGCTCTTTATTCTGCAAGTGGTGAGTCAAAGGAAAGAATCGACACCTCCAAGTTTAGCGCAGAGTTGGAAAGAACTGGGAGCCGCATTGTTCTCACACTTACAGCAGGAAAAAAGCTGGGTAAACGGCAAATGAATGACGTCTTGAATTCTCAGATTACTGAGGTCACAGAGCAACTAACTAACCTGAAATCTGGCAACAAAGACAAAATGCACCAGACAATGAAGGAGATGATTTATTGAGATGATTGCAGTAGCGAGAACACCCCAGATTCAAAGAGCAGAGCCTCAGCAGAGTGGTTTTGCCTTAGATTTCTATAGAGAGGGGTAGACAGATAACAAGTGGTGGGTTACCCATGGGATTGCTTTGCAATCCGGGGAAGTCTCAGTCAGCTGAACTAGAAATGTTTCTTTCTGTGTCTATGCCTCACAGGGACAAACAGTTCTAACTTCAGCTTTTCACTCAAACAACAGGAAGTTGGCTAGGGGTGGAAGGGGACGGGTCTAGGTCTGGATTTATCAGCGGGTTCAGGCTAAAGGGGAAAGGTCTGTGTTTGGCTCTGTCACAGGTAAACACCGGAGTCATCTTGAGTCTTATGCCAGTCATGACAAACAGTAGATCACAGATCTTATCTGAGTCACAGGGCAAGGGTGGTTCTTTGTGGTAAGCCACTTCCTGGGACACAAAATGGTGGAGGGATTCCTTGACCTTTGCTGTTTGGTGGGAGCACAGGGCTCAGGTAGAGTTCAACATTGTGGCTGGAAAGACAGGTGCCTGTATGTATCTAACAATCTGCAGGTGCTTAGCTGGGAAGACTACCAGACACCACAGAAGTCCATAGGATACTCGGGTGGCAACTTTTAAGGCATTCCTAAAGGCTGTGTCTGGGCTGTTAGGAGTGTAAATGGCAGACTTTAGAGGAGGCTTGCAAATCCTTACAGGTGTGTTTCCCTCAGGAACCCCCACCAAGGAAGTGTTCAGCTCAGTGCTGGCTGGGGGACGGGCATGAACAGCTGCCCTTGCTCCACTCTACTGAGACCTATCTCCCTTGTGAAACAAAAGCCTTAGTCTTCAGGTGGAAGAGTAACACACACAGGAGCCTTAGGGGGCTGGAGAGAATCCACTACAGCTGGGCTTGGGGAGAAGAGAAGAAAACAAACGCTCTACCCCTGGGGGAAGGGCAGGGACAGTGCAAAGTGCAGCTCCAGGGTTCAGGAGGGACAGGACCACTTGTGAGGCCACGTCCCCAGCCCCAGGTGTGCAGGCAATGCCCAGAGACCCAGGCTCCAGTCAGGATCAGAGAGCATCTCTGTCCCTGTATCTCTCACCACCACACTCACACATGTGAAGAAAAAATAACAGGAATCCACACAGGAGAAGCACAAGAGCGAGATTATCCCCTGGGAAGACCCAGGGCCAAGAAAGGAGACCCAAAGCCAAGCAGGAAGCAGACAGGGAGAAAACGCTCCTGAATGAGCTTACACCCCAAACAGGGTAGGACTAGTCATGATGGAAACAGGTTCATGGTGTTTTTTCTTGAATGAGTAGAAAATATTTATGTTTCATCTTCTTTTTGCCCCCTATTTCACTTCCTGTACTTGTAATTAACTTTGTTATTACTTGCCTCATTTGTTTTAGATGTGCTTCTGGTAAAAGCGCAGGGCTGCTTTTGTTTGTTGTTGGTATTTGCTGTGTTGATATTTGATAATAGCCTCTTTGAATCCCTTCAGAGATATACTTTTTGAGAGTTTTGATCAGATCCTACCCTTGGTTACAGCAGCTTGTTTGGCATAATGATTGTTTCGAGCATTTCCTTTAGCTTTCATATTATCTCTTTTCACGTGGGCTCCACCTTTATAGTAGCCACCTCTCCAGGAAGGAGGATACATCCCAAAGTTCCTCAGCTTGCTGTCCATTTTTGATGGGGGTTCCCCTTTGTTTCCAAAGCGTCCCTAACTTATATACAGCATGCTATCTGTATATATGTTTACTCTCTTGTCGTTGGCTAGTTGACAGGCTTTCGTACATGCAATAAGTTTGGCCATCTGGACTGATTTTACGCCAGGTAGAGGACTTTATTCTAAAGGAGAGCTTGGATTAGTGACAGTGTCTGCTTGATAACCTTCAGTGTCAGCTTTGAAGTTCTCAATAGAAGTCTCTGCTACATCTAAGCAGAGTTCAGAGACGTCCCTCACTGAGGCAGGACAATGATGGAGCTCCCCTTTTTCTGGGAGGGACAGGATTCAGGGCGCTGCAGCGGTGAATGGTAAGGCGAGAGGGACAGAACAACAGAATTTCATAAGCTGTTCACCGGTGACTGAAAAGTGCTGTGTGTTCTCAATCTGCAGTAACGTCTGTCCTGCATGAGACCCACGATATCAACCAGAGAGCCTAGAACTAGTTCAACAGAAGCAGCAACACGTTTTATAGAGGCAGCTATTGTCCTAAGACAAGGTGGATAAGCCTTTGCAGTTGGGTCAAAGGTAAGGCTACATACCGTGTTTCCCCCAAAATAAGACCTACTCAGAAAATAAGCCTTAGCATGATTTTTCAGGATGGCATCCCCTAAACATAAGCCATAATGCATCTTTTGGAGCAAAAAATTAATATAAATTATATAAGACCCAGTCTTATTTTTGGGGAAACACGGTTTTTGATGGTTCCGGTGAGGTTGAGTTAAAAGCCCCAGGGTTTGTCCAGATTGCTTGAGCACAAATAGATGAAACAGCTTTTTGTAGTTAGGGATGGATGCCTGGCGAGGGAGGTTGTTGGAGAGCCTCCTCCAAGATGTAGGTGGCCTGTTCACATTTGAGTAAGAGCAGAGGGGCTCTTACTAAGGACTTAGTCAATTCATAAAGATGCATTGCAGTTTGGGGGAAATTTGGCACCCAGTATCTGCAGTATCTGTTACACCTAGAATTCTTCTCAGTTGTCATTTGTGGGGAGTGTAAGATATGTTTGAACAGTCTATCAGGAGAGAGTGTTTTTCCTCTTTAAATAGCTCACACCCTAAATGATAAACTGTTTGGCAGAATTTACCTTTTGAAACTTCATGTCCCTTTTCTTCTAAGACTGAGAGCAAGTAAATCATATCCTTTTCATAGGCTCGTTCTCTGAACAAAGCAGGAGAGCAAGCATCTGCAGCTTGCATCGGGACTGAATCACAGCGGAATTTAGAGCTTTGAAGTCTTGATTGAGGAGCTGGGAAATGTAAGGGAGGGCTTCAGTGAACCCCTGGGGCGTGACTCATCTCCAGGAGAAGGAAAGATGATATGGTCCATCCTGGTCTAGAGGCACCGTGCAAAGAGGCGGAGCAAAATCCACTACAGTGAAGCAAGTGGTTCAAGAGGAATTCACGATAGGAAGGGATTTGGGTTGGGAACTACTGGGAAGCGAGGGATAGTAATGCTGCCCATGGTTCTGAAGTCTCGAAAAATGGATATCCTCGTCCACTTGGTTTCTCTACTGCCGGGACGGACGTGTTACCAGGACTTGTGTAGTAGACAAGACCTTATAAACAAGACCTTGTAAGGTTTCTTCTGAATAGATTTGATTTGCTTTTTGCTTCTGGATTCAAAGAATATTGGGTTAGTTTAGGTCATGGTTTGATAAGATCTCACTGAACTTTTGGAGTTTGTGTTCCAATTATTTTGCCTATGTCCGTGAAATTTTTAGCCCGAAGAGTGTCAGATACAGCATCAAGATCTTATTTGGGGTATGCATTAAATATGATGGAGGAAGCAAAGGTATATCCAAGCAGATACAACTTGATTATGAATAGAAGAGTTCTCTAGAACCTCAAGAAATAGTCCCTCTAGTGTGAATTTGATTTTACGGTTCTATTTGCAATGTTTCTGTTAAATTTGCAAGGGTGGTGTCACAGAGAAGGAAGAAGTGTTTTTCAGTCCTGCATCCAAGCATCACATTAACGACATGGAGACTGGGAAAATCTGTGGGTTATTTGAAATATGTGCCACCTGGGCTTATTCTGAGGAGGTTGAGCAAAGGTGGCAGGGTTTGATGCAGAAAAAGTAGCACCCATCTGTCTGTGAATATGAGTAGCAGGAATTGATGCGGATAACTAACTATCTACAGTTAATTCACCTTGAGTGTTGAAGGGTCTGTGTTGAGAGTTTAACTAAACTCCATCAAATCATTGCTCTGGCATCCATTTTGTGTGGCCAAGTGGCCTGAAGGGTCCTTGAACTGACGTTAGCCCCTCAAGTGCATTCCCTAAGTTACAGCCTGCAGAGTCACAAATAAATGTAAGTTCCTGCTATGACTCCCCTGACAGCCCTTGGGACAGATTCCCCTGCCTCCAAAGCCTTCCCCTTGTGAGCTCCTTAGATTAGACCTCTGCAGAGTTTACAAAACCCCACCTTTTTTGGTTTGAATTGACCAATCTGGCCTTAGCCCAGGAACCCCAAAGCACTCCAGCCCTGACCGTGATAAGGGCATGTGCCCACGTCCTGCCACTCTCTCCACCTGCACCCTGCCTTGACCTTCCAGCTTACTCCCCACCTGGAGATACACAGAATACTCCTTCCAGTACCCCTGGGGCTCCACTTGGAGATGTTAATTTAACAGACTCTCAACAGTATGATAGAATATTGAGCACTTTTTCCTTCCTTGGAGGGCCCTCATTGATTTCCATTGAGGGATTTTCCTGTCTTGATTTTTCTTTGGTAAGTTGAGATCCTCTTTCCTCCAGTGTTCCTCTGTTAACATCTATAAGAGTCCTTGTTGTCAGTAGGTGATTGTTTGGTGAGTGGGCCACCTAGCTTTTTGATCTGCAGGGCCAAGTTTACTTTGGGTCTTGTCTCATTTTCCTTCTAAAGCCCTATCAAAATGTTCTGCTGGGAAGGGACTATTTGTCATTTTAATTTCTGTTTTCAAATTAGGTCTTTAACTGCACATTTAACTCCACTGACAAAATGAGCTAAAAGGACAGCTGCTATATTAGCACCTTCTTTAACTCTGAGTGCTGTTGGAAGTGATTTTCTAGTCAGTTCAGAAAATATCCGATACTTTCATCTTGTTTGCATGATTGAATTATGGTTCAATCAATTTTGTTTGTTTGGTTGGTTTTTAAAAATGTTTCAGGTGTGGCTTTTATGAGACATCAATGTACTTTTCTGCCCCCATCCCTGTGGGCCCTCTCGGGTTGATTGTGGGAAAAGGATCTTGTGGGTCCTTTTCCAGACCAATCCAATTAGCTTTTGCCATCTAGGATTTAGCATCTGAGGTTTGGACCAAATTGTGTACAAATTGATACAGGTTGGGTAATCCTATAGGATTATAGGTCATATATATGCAAATAATTCTAAATTCTCCTATTAATATAATATTTGCTGATCTTGTTTGGGTTTAGGGAAATTAATTCAGCTCTTAATTCAGCTCAAGTCCCAAGGCTTAGGTTCTACAGTTGCCTGTATGCCTAGGGCATGAGAGGGATGGATCGTTAAAGGCTCTGGTATTTGAGGGTTTTCTGAAAGTGGTTGGGAAAAGATCGGGGGTCTGGACAAGGGGACGAGCAGGGCAGAAAATGTGGGAGGAGGAAGAATGGAAGGACAAGGGGGAAGAGGGGGGGCTGGGTATATAGAGGCAACTGAGGGCAAGGAGGGGAGGATTTACTGGGGAAGTGAGTCTTCTTTGTTCTTGCAACTTTGTCAAACTTTCTTTAGCTTTGGCCAAAGAATCTTTTAATGAAGGGGTTTTGCAGAATTTCGTTTGGAGGCCCCTATTCTTATTTTTTAGAAAAGTGCTGCTCATTGGGCTTGTAAAATCTTATTGTGTTTCTTTTCTAAGGCACCTCTCAAAATGAACCATTTTGTTCAAATCAAATGTTCTCAAAAGTTGCCATTGAAGGCCCATATCATCCTTGGTAAAAGTGTACCATTTAGAAAGATAGACACAAGAATGAGGGTGTTAAGCAGAGAACATATCAGAAGCAGGCTTTTCTTCCAGGTAGAGGCGAGGATGTAAACTTAGATGATCCCATAAGAGCTGGAGATGGTGGCAGGAACATCACACTTGTTCTCTTCATATCTCGGGCCCCCGACCTGAGAGTTGTCTGCCTCCTAATGTGGACCCGACAGTCGGTGCCCCCAGCAGGTGGAAAACCAAAGACAACACTCTGAATCAAAAAGTCAAGCTCTCAGGACACAAAATAGACAGAAGGAAAACCTTATCCAGTTCCGTTGGTGATTCACAGCAAAACTTGTCCAGTGGACGCTGATCTGGTGAGAATTGAAACCTCCAAGGTCTATAAGGCTGCCTCACGCGATAGGCTTACAAGGCCTTTGCCTGCATTCTGCCTAAGTCTCTTGCTTAGGACAAATAGCACTTTAAGATACCACAACACAAAAGACAACAAAAAGAGATGAAAAGGAATGGTCTGATTCAACCAAGAACGCCAAATATAAGCCAATAACGAAACCCATATACCAAACTGAGAATACATGGCCAAGGAACTCAACACAAAGAGAGCAGAGTTCAGACCGGGTGCTGTGTTGTAGACTGGACAAGCAGCAAGGCACGAGGGGACCCCGTGGGTACCACACCTGGTTGAAGGTGAGGTATGTGTAGTGCTCAGTGCAGGTAGGGCTCAGTGCAGTCGCCACAATAACTGGAAATACACAAGGACCAACCAAATTAGAACAAGCAAAGGTTATTCAGAGTTTGCTAGAGCTGGGAACTCAGCCACCTGCGTTTTGGCAGAGACTCAAAGACGGAGGAGTAGGGAAGCTTTATAGTGGGGGGTGGGGGAAGGGAAGGTGTTATGCCCTGATCAGAGGCTGTAGATGCGCTCACTAAAAGCACCCTTTGTGATATTGGGGGGTACATATTTTACTTCCTCTTGTTGCTCCTAAGTGAGAAGTAGGGACAAAATTAGGGAAGCTGTCAGTTATTAATAAAGTCCTGGCCATGTGGGGATGATTTTTTAAAAAGTTGGACTTCCTATAAATCCAACTTACAGAAAGCAGTCTGGTTTCCTAGGATGGTTACTCTAGATAACATATTGACTTCTTGCGCTGGTTGTTGTAGTTTGTGGGTGAGAGTTCTATATTTATATAGCTTCTGATCATTGTTTGTATATCTAGTCTGATGTTTATTCTTATGTAGGTATCCAGTCTGTTTCCTAGCAGAGTTTAGAGTTTTATCTGTATCCTTGATATTATCTTGCTTGACACTCAGTGGTCTCATTCAAACTGCAGACTCACCGATCAGTGCCCATTCTCTGTCTCGGCTGTTGCTCTTCCTTCCCTCACTGCAGTCTCCCTCTGATTAATTCTCACTCTCTCCAGAACTTGCACTGGAAACTTCTTGGTTTCTCAATCTACCGTTCTCATTTTTAAATGTAACCGTTCCTCCTTTTTATCTTATTTTCCCTTTGGCTGCATTCTGAAATAATTCCTTAACTCAGTCTTCCAGCTCACTAATTCTTTCTCTTTATGTTTATTTGACTTCTCAGTCCATCTATTGAGAATTTTTCCCCCATCAATTTTATTTTTCACTTTAAGAAGTTAATAAACAATGTACTTAGTTATACATGTTCTCTCTGAGCACATTCTATCTTTTTTAAAACGTCCTCTTCTGAGTGCCATGCTCGTTCTTTGTCCTCATATACATTTTGCCATTGGATGAGTGTGTTGCCTCTTTCAATACTGGATGATTATCCTAAATTTCCTCCAGTATTGGATGATTTTTGATTGTGTATTTATCTCAGTAATTGAAATTTTCTCTTAAATTAGCCAGTGTCTCTATGATACGGGGCCTCAGCTGGTGGTGCTGGGTTAAGTGAGCTGTGGACAGTGAGGATGGGCGAGTGGACTGAAGGGCTGGGTGGTAGTTGGTCGGCGTTGTGTATCTGGGCACCCCATTTCTCCTGGCACCGGAAGCCTTGCCTCTTGGATCTCAGCCCCCACCTGTAGATCGCCTTCATTGCTGCTGCCTGATCCCTGAGGAAGACTGGGAATGATGCACAAGGTTTTATATGCCGGAAGTGCCTCAACTTAGCTATGGGCATCCAATTCATTGTTTCTGGGTCACCTTCAGATTCTCGCTTCCATACTCCTAATACATGGGACTTTTAAAAATGCCATTTTCAATTTTTTATCTAGAATCTCCTTCAGTGAATTTGCCCATCTCCTCATGCACACCTAGTTTTTTAAGTGCAACCGTACATTTTTATTTAATAACATTTTGGTAATTTATTTCAGTTTGGTTTAGGAAACAGAAGATTGTTACTTGTGTTGAGTTTGCAATCTTGAAACTGGAAAATTTTAGTCTAGTGGTTGTAAAGTGTGGTCCTAGGATCTCTGGGGGTCCCCGAGACCCTTTCAGCGTCTTTTTCACAACATTCTTTCTTTTACACCTCTGTGTTTGTGTGAAGCTGCATTCTCTTCTACCAAAACAACGTATTGCCATAGATTGAATGCTGAAGCAGCTGTGAGAATTCAGCTGTCTTCTATTAAATCAGACAGTAAAAAGATATTCATAAATATGGAACAGTGCTGCTCTTCTCATTAATTTTTTGTTTTGACATATATTTTTCAGAAAACATGTTATGGATATTAACATGCCATAGGTTTCTTATCGTTATTTGAAATAGTAAACAGTAAATATTAATAAGATATAATGATCCACATAGACAATAGATCTTTGAGGTCCTTAATAATTTTTTAGAATTTTAAATGGGTCTTGAAACGAAAAAGTTTGAGAATTGCTACATGAATCCCATCTTACATGTGAGACCCCTTACACAAGAGTCTTTAGCTGAAGGATGGGGCACCAAGCACCACACTCACAAAGTTTGACTGCAGAGCTCATGTACAGAGACCCCCATATGTATGACTGCAGTCATCTTCCTATTATCTGCATGCATATATATATAGTTTGTTTGTTTGTTTGTTTTACTGATTTTATTCCAGAGAAACTGAAAGTGTTCTCATGCCGCAGTAGAGCATGTGTGTATGGTGTGTGTGTGTGTATGTGTGTGTGTAAAGGGAATAGAAATTGTTTATTGCTCTGTTATTAATGCCTTCTGATATTGGACTGTGGAATTGGAGCTTAATTGCACTGACATCTTAGTTTCATAGATTCCATAGTGTTTGCAAGTTTTCTCTCCCCATAGGCTGTTCTGTGTTGTTCTTATTAAATATTGAATACTTACAAAGGGGTATATCATAAGCATAAAGCGTAAAGAAAAATTAAACTGAATGATACAAGCTCATCAAAGATTATCGTTCCCTAAGTCTATTTTCTGATCTTGTATCCCACCCCCTAGCTAACTGCTTTCCTGAATATAGAATTATAATTTTTTTGCTTCTTTTCATAATTTTACCACATATGTAGGTAGCCATCCTTAACCAAAATATTCCCTTAAGTTTTACCTATTTATGACCATATACAGAATCATATTATATGAGTTCTTCTGCAGATTTCTTTTTCCCACAGTTTTCCTGCTTTGTAGTTTTCTGGTGCATAAATACTGGGGATGCCAAAAAAAAAAAATGTATACACAGGACTCATATTCATCTTTTGTTATCGGTATATATTGAAAATGTCTCAGTATTACATTGTTTTGTACACCTGAATCTAATATTTAAAAAAATGCGATGCCTATATATTGAGAATTATAATTTTAATACAGTTTTTTCCTTTCTTAAAATGTGTATACATTTTTTGGCATCCTCTGTGTATCATGACTTATTAATCCACTCCTCTACCAAAATAACATCTAGATTTTGTACAGGATTTTCTTTTTACTATCATCAACAGTTTTCTATGAACATTTGTAAAACTTTTTATCTTGAGATTATTGTACATTCACATGCAGTTGTAAGATGTAATACAAAGAGATCTCTAAGTCCTTCTCCCAGTGGTAACGTCTTGCATAACTAGTAGAATGTCACAGACAGGAAGCTGACATTGAGATAATCCATTTACCTTAATCAGATTTCACTGGTGTTTGTGCACTCGTGCATACGTGTGCGTGTGCGTGCGTGTATGTATTTACCCCTATGGAACTTCCTTACACAGTCCAGATACAGAAAAGCTGCATCACAATAATCCCTTATGGTACTCTTATTGTCACAGCCACCACCCTCCCTGTCTCCTTCCCTAACCGCTGGTCACCACTAGTCTCTTCTGCATCCCTCTAATTTTATCATTTTCAAGCCTGCTATATAGATGGAATCATCCAGTTTATAAGCTTTTGAGATGGCTTTTATTTCACCCATCATATATAATTTCCTTGAGATCTATCCAAGTTGTTGCCTGTACCAATAGTTTGTTCCTTTTTTACTGAGAAGAGTCCCGGGGCATAGATGTACCCCAGTTTAACCACTCACCTGTGAAGGACATTTGGGTTGTTTCCAGTTTGGGGCTAGTTCATGAAGCTGCTGTGAATATTTGTGTGCAGGTTTTAGTGCGAACATCGCTTTTATTTCTCTGGGACGAAGGCTCCAGAGTGCAATAGCTGGGTTGTATGGTAAGCACGTTTAGTTTTGTAGGAAACTGCCAAACTGTTGTCCAGGGTGGCTGTGTACCATTTTACATTCCCATCTATGAACATTTTTATAGGTCCTTTCGGTGTACACACACGAGTACTGCAGACGTACACACCCAGGAGCGGATTTGCTGGGCTGTGGCATCTACAAACCTCACCTGTGCTGGGTGACACCAGATTGTTCTCCAAAGCACATGTGACAGTGTCTTCGTCAGGGTAGGAGAGCTCTGCTTACTGCTTATTGTCAGTGACACTTGATAATGTCTAACATTTCATTTGCTCCATTTGGGGGGAAGTACAGAATGATATCTCACAGGGTTCATTTCTGCTTCCTTTAGCATTTTTCATGTTTATTGCCATTTTGCTTCTTTAGTGCTGTCCTGTCCAACTCTCTTGTCATGTTTCTTTTGGGTTGCTTGTCCTCTGCCTAGTGAGCCTTACAGCCAGGATACTAAATGTTGTCACATACAAACATTTTAAACATCTCATATTTGTGGTTTGGTTTTTCATGGCCTTTTTAAAACCATTTTCTGAATAGAAATGATTATCTTTAATGTAGTCAAATGTATTCATATTTTCTTTTATGGTTAATATTCTCATGTCTATTCTCCTACATTACATTCTCAACATTTTACGGGCTTTTCCTCTGTATTTAATCCACTTGGAATTTATTTTAAAGCATGGCGTGAGGTGGGAATCCAAATTCACTTGTGTCCAAATGGATACACAGTATTTTTAACACTCTTGATCACATTCTATACTCCATGCCTAATAATATGCAGCGTCTGTTTCATCATATGTCAGGTGTCCATTTACGTGTGGCTCTGCTTTGGGGCTCTCTGTTCTGTCATTAGCCAACGTGCTAATTACATGGTGCCTTCATTACTGTAACTGTACAATAAATCTTGATATCTGGATGAGTAAATCTACCCTCTTGTGCCTAGCCTAGTTTTTCTGTCCCAGGAGCCTTTGTCCATTCTTGGCCCTCCCATGTACAAAGTTTGAAATGGCTTATAACATTTCATAAAGGTTTGGAAGGATTGGAATTTCACTAAAGCTGTGTAAGGAGAATGCATCCTTATAATTATAGTCTTTCAACCCCTTAATATGGTACCACACCATTTATTAGGTCAGCTAGGAATGTCTTTCAATAGAATTTGCTAATACGCTTGAACAAGGTTTTGTGTCTATTTTAGTTACTTTTATATAGGTAACATATATTTGTTTACTATTATAAATAGTATATTTATTTATTACATTTTCTAAGGATTTGCTAGAGTTCATAGAAATGCAATGAGATCGCTAAACCTCTCTCTTTCCACGTTGCCCTCAGTACTTATCTCTTTCCTCTTTTATCATTCTCTGTCCTTACCACTTTGTAATATATAATTTTCTTACTTATTTTGCATTCTGTGTGTTTTCCTTTACTAAAATGCAAACTATGTTAGGACAGGGATTTTGTCTGTTTTGTTTAGCACAGTTTCTCCAGCACTGAGAATAGTGTTCTGCTTATAGTAGGTGTTCAGTAAATATTTATTGAATTATTCTAATAATTTGTTGTTAAGTTGTATATGCAACTAATAACAATTTAATGTCTTCCTTTCAGTCCGTATCTTTTTTTGTTGTCTAGTTGCTCAGGTTATGTCCATTCCTGTAACATTAACTAGAATTAGTGATATTGGTGATGGTCATTTATTATTTTCTTGCTACAGATTTGAAAAGTAAAACTAATATTTCTCTCATTATGGTGTGTGTGTACACATGTGTTTTTATGAGGGGAAATTTTCTTTATCATCTTAAGAAAGTTTCTTTTTATTTCTGGTTTACTAATTTAAAAATGTTTTTAAATATTGATACTAAATTATTTGGTATATTTTATTTATCTGTATCTATTGATGAAATCATATGGTTTTTCATCTTCAATTAATTCATATGGTGAATTGGATTAATGGTTTCTAAAATTAAAGAGCCTTGCATTCCTGGGGTAAACTTGACTTGGTCCTGGGATAAGCCTGACTTGGTCCTGCCTTGGTTTACTAGGAATAAATCTCACTTTTAATACTTGGTATTATATTATTTTCTTATGTTGCTTTATTTGGTTTGCTAACACTTATTTTTAAGGAATTTCACATCTATGTTCATGAATAAGATTGGTCTGCAATTTTTTTTTTTTTAAAGATTTAATTGGGGAAGGGGAACAGGACTTTATTGGGGAACAGTGTGTATTTCCAGGCCTTTTTTTCCAAGTCAAGTTGTTGTCCTTTCAATCTTAGTTGTGGAGGGCGCAGCTCAGCTCCAGGTCCAGTTGCCATTTCTAGTTGCAGAGGGCACAGCCCACCATCCCTTGCAGGAGTCAAACCGGCAGCCTTGTAGTTGAGAGGACGCGCTCCAACCAACTGAGCCATTCGGGAGGCAGCTCAACTCAAGGTGCCGTGTGTTCAATTTTAGTTGCAGGGGGCACTCCCCACCATCCCTTGCGGGACTCGAGGAATTGAACTGGCAACCTTGTGGTTGAGAGCCCACTGGCCCATGTGGGAATCGAACCGGCAGCCTTCGGAGTTAGAAACATGGAGCACTAACCGCCTGAGCCAATGGGCCGGCCCAGGTCTGCAAATTTTTATTTCCTGTAATATCCTTCCCTGGTTTTGGTGTGAAGGTTATGCTAACTTTGTAGGAGAATTTGGGATGCATTCCCTCTTCTCTACTCTTGAAAATGTTTGTGTAATATTATAATCTGGGTTTTTTTTAGTGTTTCTGTATACAATGCTTCTGTAAATTCATGTGAGCCTGAGTATGCTTGAAGGGAAGTTATTTTTTAAATTAACTATTGAATTTTTTAATAGTTCTAACTTTTTTTCTTGAGTCAACTATTATAGTTTACATTTTTTACAAGAAGTGTCCCATTTCATCTAGGTTCTGAAGTTAATTGGCATAAAGTTCATAATTATTTTCATTGCTTTTAAATCTCTGCTCCATCTGTGGTTATGTCCCATTTTCATTCCTAATTTAGATTTGAATTTTTTTCTTCTTTTTTTGTTCTTGCTGGATAATTTGTCAATTGTATATCTTATAAAAGAATCAGTATTGATCTTTATTCAATTTCACTTTTTCTGTTATATCTTCTTTTCTCTCAGTAATTCCTAAATTCCAAATACATGGAGTTTAGGAATTTTTTCTTTTTCTTTTTTAGTTATTGATTGATTTCTAACTTTGAACTCATACAATGAGGTATGTGTGATATTTATTTCTTGAGATTTATTGAGATGTCATTTATGGCTTGGTGTATGCATATGTTTTCTTATTGAGAATGTAGTTTTATACCTGTATATTAAATCCAGCTGTTAATTGTGGCACTCAATTCTTTTAAAGGCCTTCCTCTTTTTTCCCGTTTGATTTATCAGAGAGGTGTGTTTTTTGAAAATCTATTATTATGGTGGATTTGTGAATTTCACCTTGTAGTTCATTCAATATTTTGCTCTCTAGTGTTTGAAGTATGTTATTAGGTACATACAAACTTAGAATTTTAAATTCACGTTTTGTGAATTTTTCTATTTTGTTCTCTGGTTTATCTCTAGTGTCTAAAATAGTGGTTAGAATGTAGTATAACCTAAAAATACTCATTGAGTAAATAAATTGAAATTTTTATTAATACATATAGTAATCCTATAAATCTTAGTAATTTCTTTTTGTAAAATACATTTGGTCTGAAAGTAATGTAGCTATAATAAAATTTGGTTTGTATTTGCTTGATACACTTTTTCTATCATATTCCTTTCAACTTTTCTAAATCTTTGTGTTTTAGCTATATCATATATAGCAGGTGACTAAATTTTAATTTTCATCCAATTTGGCAGTCTATTTTAACTGGAGAATTTAGTCCATGTGTACTGACTATGATTACTGATATATTTGGAGCCTTTTCTACTATCTTTTTTTTTTTTTTTTCGTAAATTCGTTTGGATTATATTTTTTTAATTTTGATCTCATTTCATACTTCAACTAATTTGGTTGTCATATAGTTTGTTACTGTTCTTTCAGTGAATGCACTGGAAGTTTTAAATTTACATTTCATTTTATCAGTCTAAATTTAATAAATGTGTATTCTTTTTCCTCAAATAAAATAAGGATTTTAGAGTGTTTTAAATCTTTCATTCCAGTGTTGACTTGTGTGCTTGTGCATTCTAGGATATGAATTCGTAATTAACTTTTGTAGCCCTACAAATTGGAGAATAATGTTTTTGTTTTGCACAATTAATTTTGATTTAAATTTATACATCTTGTTTTAAATTTTACCGTTTTCTGTGCTTCCACATTTCTTCTTTCATCTCAGATCTTACTTCTGGGATAAAATTTACTTCTTCCTGCAGCACATATTTTAGAAGTTATTTCAGTGAAAGTCTGTCGTAATAAACTTTCAGTATCTGTTTGTCTAACAGTATCTTTATTTTGCACTTGTTCTTGAAAGGTAGTTTTCCTGGATACCAGTTATAGGTTGATAGTGGTTTTTCTCTTGGTGCTCTGCAGATATCATTGCAGTTTTGTTTGTCTTACACTGTTGTCCTTTATAATGCAACTTTCAAACTAGCTCAGTGGTTTTCAAAGTTTTATCTCACTTTGGAGCTTATTAGAAATGCATTTTTTCAACTTTATTCCAGACCTACTGAATCTAATTCTGCAGTGGGAGCTCAAGAATATGTGTGTTAAAAATCCTCCAGGTGATTTTGATGCACACTAAAGTTTGATCAATGAATATTGATCTAATCTTTATTCATTTGAAGGAGAAAGGTAATCCATCTTTTCTTTCTAGCTGCTTTTCAGGTTTTTTTCTTTGTCTTTGGTATTCTATAGATTATGAGTCTAGGAATTGATTTATTTTTATCTTGATTAATATTTTTTGATCTCGAGTCTAAGGATGTGTGTCTTCCATGGATCCTGGAATATTGTAACTCTTTAAATATGGCTTTTACCATTTTTTCTCTATAGAGTCTTCTGAAACTTCAATTAGACTTATATAGGACCTTCTCACTTGACACTTCTTATTTTTAATGTTTCCCCGTATTCTATATATTTTTGTTACCTTTATTATATATATTGGTGTCATTTCTTCAGCTATCCCCCAAAAACATATATTTGCTTCTGCTAGAGGCACATTGAGTGTGATTTATATCTTGGGTTTGTGGACCACGTAAGTAATATGAATTCTGCTCTCAAACCCATGTGTTAGAAATTCTCATGGAAATGATTTTTTTTTCTTCGGTCTTTGTCACTTTACCCTATAGTGAGCCAAGGCCAAGACTTGCATGTGTACCACCCCCTTCCCATTTTTTTTTTGTTTTTTAATTCATCCACTGAGGTCATTGCCTTTTGAAGGTCTTGGCTTTCCTGGAGTTTCTGAGCTTACCCCCATCCTGCTGAGGCCTAGTCTTTGTCTCCTGTACCGCAGACTATTAAACCACAGCTAGAGACCACCAAAGGAGTCACGAAAATGAGTTCTAGTATTAGCTTAACCCTGTGGATTTTTGCTCCTTTGGTTTTATGCCAATTGAGAAATGAATATATTGACCAATGTATGATCAAATATGGCTTAATGGCTGAGCTATCAGGAAAGTCAGTTGATTTTAATTCAGTATTTGGGGAAATGCTATACCAGGAGTGTTTTCTCTGTGCATCTTGTCAGCCCTACTACCAAACGTTGAGCTCACTTGAATTGTTTATGCTGACCCCTCTTTTCACTGTCCACGCTCCTCACTGGGTATCCTGGAACTAGTGACTGTGCCAGCCCCGGACTCGATGGGTAGTTTGGAGAATTCACTTGCTCATAGGCTTGGGAGGGGGGGTGGTAGGCAGGTTCAAATGCCTTGGGTGAGCTGTCGGGGTTTTGTCCAAACGAGCCCAAGCCTCAGCCTGGCTCCCCCACAGTGCCCTGGCCTGAGATAACCCAGCAGCCAACTCACAGGGGTGGACTTTTGGGATCATGTTCCCGTTGTCCTTTCTAGCTCAGCTCAGCAGGCGCAGGCCCAAATGCCATCAGGGAACCACAGGCAAGACTGGCTGCCTGTCAGAAGCAATGGAATAGAGGGAACAATCATTGGGTGTCCTGGATCTAGCAAGTGCAGTACCCACAGATATGGCCCCAGAGTTTAGAAATTCTCTGTTCTGAGTATCACAGATCCTACAGTGGGGAGGGGGAAGAAGGGGGTTCCATGGAGGGGACCCACAACCTGTCAACTAATAGTATAAAATAAGAGCACAAAAAATATTTGTGGAATCGATGAGTTCACAGAGATTTCTCTGAGCCATGGTACCTTACTGGAGGTTCTAGTGCAATTGATTGCCTCTGTTTTATTAATTCTGTTTCTCTGTTCTTTCAAGAAGAGTTTGTATTGAACACCTGTCATGTACTGTGTTCTGGTCAAGCTGCATTACCACAGATGTGGTATTTGCTGCTTGGAGCTTAGTGTGCTCAGTTCAGAAAACACTCCCTGAACAAGCGCCAGCTCCAAAGGCCCAAGGCCATGTTCTTGGGGAGCAAAAGAGAGGTGGCCCCTTCCGACAGCTGAGTGGACCAGGAGGGGTGAGAGGGACATCCCCTGAAAGAGATCAAGCAGGAGGCAAGTGCTTCAGTCAAGCACAGAGGTGGGAAGAAGAGGCCGTATTCCAGAAACAGAGAAAACTACTGTAGGACACAAGGAAAGCAGGTTGAGGGAAAGGATTCAAATGGAAAAGGGGGTCAGGGCTGATGGTGTTAGTCCATTGAAGAGAAGGTTGTGCTTTGTGTATTATTTATGTAGCAAAAGGGAGAGCTGGACTTCTGACCCAAAATGGTCCATCATGTTTCCATGTTAACAGAGGTGGTTGACTAAACCTGTGGAGGGACAGGCCAGGCAGTTTACCTTGGGGCAGGGGATTGCCTGTGTTTCTAGGAGTGAGTGGCGTGGTTGGTTTCCGGTGAGGAGGTACTGTCTGGTATCAGGAATGACTGTCTCCCATGGCCGGCTGGCTGTGACATGATGTAGTGTCATTCCATTAAATGGGAATCTGGAAAGTGGCTTTATTGCTATTGGTTAATGTTAGCCGGCTCCTCAATCCCGGCTCGGAGCTCATCCAGGTGCTCAGATCCTTTGTTGGGGAACTATTTGTTAAAGTAGAAAATGGCTCAGGAATTATTCTGCACAAAATGTCAGGCGGCAGAATAAATAACCATTCCCCTCATTAATCCCTATGGGCAGCGTCTGTTTGAGAGCTTGGCTTTTCCATAATGAAAATATGTCAGCCCTGAATATATGTTTGCACTATTGAGACTGAACAGCGAAATGAAATGAATTCTTCACTCCGCCACCAGTGAAATACGGCAGCTTATGGCGAATGAGGCGCCAAGTGCCGTTAAGTTGAGATCCTGACTTGGGGAAACGGTGGGGAGGCTAAGATCAAGTGAGAGAGGAGGGCAGCGAGCGTGTGAGGAAAGTGTAAAGTAATTCCAAGCAAAATTCATCTTGATTCACCCCCATTTATTAGCAAAAGCTACACCAGATAGTATAGCTAGGTGTTTAAGAAATGTGTTTGGCTTTGTTGTCCTGGAAGCTGTGGAAATCAGCTGAAAGCCCGGGGGGTAAGGGTTTGATGTGTAGAAATGACATCACTCAGGAAGCCAAGGCCATGGGCCAAGTGCGGACTCATGGGACCTCAGAGTCCAGCAGACACAGCCCATTCATTTCATAAGTGAGAAAGCTGAGGTCCAGAAAGGCAAGGGACTTGCCTAAGGAATCCCAGGAGCCAGTGAAATTCTTCATTCATAATGGCCTCTGCTTGGACCAGCACTGAGCCCAGGATGCCTAGGTCTCTGTCCTCTGCTTTAGCATAAAAGTCAGGAATTCTCTGAGGACAAGGTCTGACTTCCTCATCATACAGTGCTAGGTCCCTGGTAGCTGATAAATGTGAATCGATAATTGCCTGACCTTTTTCCATGATCCAAGGTGTCTGTTTTTTGTTCGTTTTTGTTGTTGTTTTGTGTGTGTGTGTACTTACGTTTATTTACCTATCTATATTTCATTTTTTTAAGTCAAGAGAACACAGCCCTACAGCATGATAGCTAAGAACATGGGCTTTGGGGACAGGCAGCCCATCCTGGGTTCAAATCCTCACTCTGCCATTTACTAGCTGTGTGGCTTTAGACTTGATGCTTAACCTTTCTGTAAAATGGGAAAAGTAATCATATCTACCTACGGAACTGTGGTAAGACTTGTACGAGATAATACAGATTATAGGTAAGCAGCTAACACTCAGCCTTGGCATCTAGTAATGGTTAACACTATTTCTGTCTCTCTCGTCCTGACTCATTCCCACACCAGTCCTCCCATGACAAACTGTAACACGCAGGTGAACCTAATCCATTTGTGACACAACGTTCTCTAGCACCAGCTTACAGCGCTCACTCTCTTCCGAGCTTGCGTAGATGGCTCCAGTCAATTTTCTTCTCAATGGGAGAAGAGTCTGAACCATCGAGTAGACTTAAGTTGATGTCTTAATTGGCTTTGAAGACCTGGAGCCAAAGCTGCCTAGAATCCCAACTCCGCAAGCCACAGAAACAGAATCACCCAGGTTTTTATTTTAAGCAGTGGCCAGAATTTACATAAGAACTAAGACTTAGATTTTAATCAGTTTCTTTGTTTCTTTTGTGAGAATGTGATTAATAGTACACCTTTTTAATAGTAGGCTTAGATTTATATGAATGGAGTTCAAATTTCTGAAAAATAAACGGGATGAAAACACTCTTCTGTATATAATCAAATGGTCTCTAAGTCCTTAAACAAAGAAAGAAATAGAAAAAGGAAAAGGGTGAATAGTAAAACTAGGAATAGTAGGGTGGAAAAAAACAGCGCGAGTGTCAGGAAACGAGAATGGCTGCCTGATTTTGGAGAGCATGTGCTATCTATCAGCTGTCTTACAGTCTGAAAACCCACTGTTAAGAAGACTTGCAAGTCATTATTTGGCACCAAGTTTGTCACAGGAATTGTAACTTCAGGCTTATGAATACTGGATCTCGTTGACATGATGCATTTGTCATCAGTAGTCCTACAGAAAGCCTGCGTGCTATAAGATTTCATGTATATGAAATGTTCAGAAAAGGCAAATCTATAGAGACAAATCTAAAGTCGTTTGGTGATTGCCTGGGGCTCAGGATGGGAAAGAGGAAAGACTTTAGCTGGGTATGAGGTTTCTTTTTAATGTTATAAAATTAGATGTGATGTGGTTGACAACTCTATAAATTTCATAAATGTCACACTTAAAATGGGTGATTTTATACTAAGTAAATTATACCTCAATAAAGCTAGTAGAAAAATCCAACCTGTGTGAATAAATGGAAAAATCCAACCTGTGTGACAGTATTGATCAAATGTCATCTTTTCTATGAGGTCTCTTAAAAAAAAAAAAAAGAAAAAAAGAATGCTTTCCAGGCAGAATTTACTCGTCAGTCTTTTTTGTTCCGTTACCATTTACTTATATCCACTATTCAAACAACAGACAGTAATTGGTAACCATGTATTGGACACAGGAATGAGAGCAGGATAGGACATCTCTTGCTTTATTTTACCCTTTTTTTTACTGTGGTAAATATACAGAACATAAAAATTACTATTTTAACCATTTTAAGGGCGCATACAGTTCAGTGGGACTGAGTACATTCACAGCGTTGTGCAACTGTCACCACCATCCACCGCCAGAACGTTGTCAGTATTCTAAACTGAAAGCCTGTGCCCGTTAACCATACCCCCCCATTTCCCCTCCTGCACCCGCAGCCCCTGGTAACCGCTAGTCTGTTTTCATCGCTATGAATTTGACTCTTCTAGGTACCTCATATATATATGTGGAATCATACAGTGTTTGTCCTTTTGTATTTGGCTTATTGCATTTAGCATGTTTTCAGGGTTCATCTAAGTTGTAGCAGGTGTCAGAATTTCCACATTTTCTTTACCGGTTTATCCACTCATGGACATTTGGATTGTTACCTTCTGGCTATTGTGAATAATGCTGCTGTGAGCATTGGTGTACAAGTATCTGTTCAAGTGCCTGTTTTCAATTCTTTGTGACATATGTGGAGGAGTGAAATTCCTGGGCCATAATGGTAATCCCACACTTAAATTTCTGAGGAGCTGGCATACTGTCTTCACAGGCTGCCCCATTTACATCCCCACCTGTGATGCACGAGTGTTTCCATCTCTCCACTCTTTGTCAGCCCTTGTTATTTAATTAATTAATTAATTAATTAATTAATTTAATAATAGCCATTCAAATGGTCTGAAGTGGTATCTCATTGTGGTTTGGATTTGTGTTGTTGAGCTCATTTTCATGTGCTTAGAGGTCATTTGTATATGTTTTTAAAAGTCCTGTTCAAGTCTTTTGCTCATTTTTTAAGTGGGTTGTTCTTTTGTTGTTGCCTCATAGGCATTCTTTATATATTCTGGATATTAATCCCTGATCAAATATATGATTGTAAATATTTTCTGCCATTCCATGGGTTCTTTCACTCTGTTGACAGTGTCCTTTGATGTACAAAATTTAAAATTTCAGCGAAGCCCAATTTATCTATTTTTTTCTCTTGCTGCCTGTGTTTTTGGTGTCATATACAAGAAATTGCTAAATCCAATGTTATAAAGTTTTACTCTTATGCTTTTTTCTAAGAGTTTTATAGTTTTAGTTCTTACGTTTAAGTCTTTGATCTATTTTGAGTTAATTTTTGCATATGGTATAAGGAAAGGGCCCAACTTCATTCTTTTGCATGTGGATACCCAGTTTTCCTAGCACCACTGGTTGAAAATACTGTCCATCCCTCATTTAATGATATTGGTACCCTTGTTGGAAATCATTTTGCCATACATGCAAGGGTTTATTTCTGGGCTCTCTGTTCTATACCCTTAGCTTATATTACCTGTTTTAATGCCAGCTTCTCATTGTTTTGATTACCATAGCTTTGGATAAGGTTTGAAATCAGGAAGTGGAAGTCCCGACTTTATTCTTTTTTTAAGATTGTTTTGGCTATCGAGGATCTCTTGAGATTTCATATAAATTTGGGGATCGATTTTTCTATTCCTGCAATTGTTGGGATGTTGATAGGGATTGTGTTGAATCTGTAGATCACGTTGGGTAATAGTGACAGCTTAACAACATTAAGTCTTCCAATCTATGAACAATCAGATGTCTTTCCAATTATTTATGTTTTCGCCATTTCTTTCAGCAATGTTTTGTAGTTTCCAGTCTATAAGTCTTTCCTCTCCTTCATTAAGTTTCTCCCTAAGTTTTTTATTCTTTTTAATGCTATTGTAAATGGAATTATTTTCTGAAATCCCTTTCAAATTGTTCATTGTTAGTGTATAGAAACACAGCTGTTTTTTTCATGTATTGAATTTGTATCCTGAAGTTTTGTGGATTTAGTTTATTAGTTCTAAGTTTTTTGTGTGGAATCTTTGTTTTCTACATATAAGATCATGCCATATGCAAACAGAGACAGTTTGACTTCTTCCTTTCCCATTTGGATGCCTTTAGTATATTTTTCTTGTCTAATTACTCTGGTGGGTACTTCCTATATAATGTTAAATAGGAGTGGTGAAAGCAGACATCTTTGTCTTATTCATGAACATAGAGGGAAAACTTTCAGTCTTTTATCACTTTCAGAGTCTGATGTTAGCTGTGGGGTTTTCACATATGGGCTTTAGTTACATTTAGGTAGATTCTTTTCCTCGTATGAGGTTTTTTTTGTTTTCTGTTTTTTAATTATGAAATGGTGTTGAAATTCTCTTTTGGTTTTTTTGCGTCTAGATGACGATTTGGGGTTCTTTCTCCTTCATTCTTTTTTTTTTTTTAACTTTGATTATTTATACTTTTTTAAAAATGTATTGGGGTGACAATTGTTAGTAAAATTACATAGATTTCAGGTGTACAATTCTGTATTACATCATCTATAAATCCCAATGTGTGTTCATCACCCAGAGTCAGTTCTCCTTCCATCACCATATATTTGATCCCCCTTACCTCATCTCCCACCACCCACTCCCCTTACACTTTTAATGGCATAGAACATTAAATAAATATTTCCAAATTTTCAAATATTACTTTTATCCTTCATTAAGTCTTTTGATAAAAGTTTAAATATTCAATTAAAATTTTTTTCTAATTTTTCAGTTACAGTTGACATATAATGTTATATTTGTTTCAGTTATACAATGTAGTGATTAGACATTTATATAACTTACGAAGTGATCATTCTGATAAGTCTAGTACCTATCTGACACCATACATTGTTGTTACAATATTATTGACTGTATTCCTTATGCTGTACTTTACATTCCCATGACTGTTTTTATAACTAAGAAATCGTACGTCTTAATCCCTTCCCTTTTCACCCACATGCACAACACCCCTCCCAAAATACTGAGGGTACCAAAAAAATGTATACAAGTGGACACTTTGGTCAACGTTGCTCAAGCAGTAGTTCACCATAATCAGAAGTGTCTGGATGCTGATGGGAACCACTTTGAGCACCTTTTGTAATTGCAGAAGTCAGACATGACTTGTATTCATCTTTTGTTATCGGTATATATTATTATAATTTTAATACAGTTATTTCCTTTCTTAAAATGTGTATACATCTTTTGACACCCTCTATATAAGGAAATCATACAACTTAACACCAAAAAACCCCAAACAATCCAATTAAAAAGTGGGTAACAACCATCAATGTGTTATCTGTGTCTATGAGTTGTTTCTATTTTGTTTGTTCATTTATTTTGTTTTTAGATTCCAGTGAAATCATATAGTATTTGTCTTTCTCTGTCTGACTTATTTCACTTAGTATAATACCCTCTGCATTCATCCATGTTGTTGCACATGGCAGGATTTCATTTGTTTTATGGCTGAGTAATATTTCATTGTATACAGTTACCACAATTTCTTTATCCAGTCATCTATCCATGGACATTTAGATGGCATCCATGTCTTGGCTATTGTAAAAATGCTGCAGTGAACAAATAAGGGTGCATATATCTTTTCAAATTAGTGTTTTGGATCTCTTCAGATAAATACTCAGAAGTGGGATTGATGGGTCATATGGTAGTTTTATTTTAAATTTTTTGAGGAACCACCAGACTGTTTGCCATAGTGGCTGCACCAATTTGCTATCCCACCAATAGTGCACAGGGTTCCTTTTTTGCCACATCCTCACCAACACTTGTTGTTTGTTGATTTATGGATGATAGCCATTCTGACAAGTGTGAAGTAATATCTCACTGTGGTTTTAATTTGCATTTTCCTGATCATTAGTGACATTGAGCATCTTTTCATATGTCTATCGGCCATCTATATGTCCTCTTTGGAGAAATGTCTATTCAGGTCGTTGCCCATTTTTTAATTGGATTGCTTTTTGTTTTATTTTGGTGTTAAGTTGTGTGAGTTCCTTATATATTTTGGATATTAACCCCTTATCAGATATATCATTGGCAAATATCTTCTCCCATTCAGTAGGCTGTCTTTTCATTTTGTTAATGGTTTCCTTCTCTGTGCAAAACTCTTTAGTTTGATGTAGTCCCATTTGTTTATTTTTTTCTTTTGTTTCCCTTGCCTGAGGAGACATATCCAAATTTATATATATATATATATATATATATATATATATATATATATATATTACTAAGAGTGATGTCAAAGAGTTTACTGCCTATGTTTTCTTCTAGGAGTTTTATGGTGTTGGGTCTTACATTTAAGTCTTTAGTCCATTTTGAGTTTATTCTTACATATGGTAAAAGAAAGTGATCCAGTTTTGTTCTTTTTCATGTGTCTATCCAGTTTTCCCAACACCATTTATTGAAGAGCCTCTCTACCCCATTGTTTATTCTTGCCTCCTTTGTCATAGATTAATTGACCATGTAGGCGTGGGTTAATTTTTGGGCTCTCTGTTCTGTTCCATTGATCTATGTGTCTGTCTTTATGCCAGTACCATGCTGTTTTGATTACTGTAGCCTTATAATATAGTTTGATATCAGGTAGCATGATACCTCCAATTTTGTTCTTTTTTCTCAAGATTGCTTTGACTATTTGGGATCTTTTGTGGTTCCATATAAATTCTAGCATCATTTGTTCTAGTTCTGAGAAAAATGCCACTGGTGTTTTGATAGGGATTGCATTGAATCTGCAGATTGCTTTGGGTAATATGGACATTTTAATGATGTTAGTTCTTTCCGTCTATGAGCACGGTATAGTCCTCCATTTATTTGTATCTTCTTCAATGTCTTAGAGTTTTCTGAGTATAGGTCTTCTACTCCTTGGTTAAATTTATTTCTAGGTATTTCATTCTTTTTGATGTAATTTCTCTTTTTACTAGTTTGTTATTGGTGTATTAAAATGCAACTCATTTCTGAAAATTTTGTATCTTGCTGCATAACTGAACTCATTTATTCGTTCTAATAGTTTTTTGATAGATTCTTTTGGGTTCTGTCTATATAGTATCATCTTCTGCAAATAATGACAGTTTTACTTCTTCCTTTCCAATTTGGGTGCCTTTTATTTCTTGTCTGATTACTGTGGCTAGGACTTCCAATACTATGTTGAACAAAAGTGATAAAAGTGGAAATCCTTGTCTTGTTCCTGATCTTAAGGAAAACACTTTTAACTTTTCCCCATTGAGTATGATGTTAGCTGTGGGTTTGAAATGTACAGCCTTTATTATGTTGAGGTATGTTCCCTCTATCCCCACTTTGCTAAGAGTTTTTAATCATAAATCTCTGTTGGATTTTGTCAAATGCTTTTTCTGCATCTGTTGGTATGATATAATTTTTATCCTTCATTTTGTTTATTTGGTACATCACATTAATTGATTAGTGGATATTGCATCCTGGGAATAAATCCCACTTAATCATGGTATATAATTTTTTAATGTGTTACTGAATTTGGTTTGCTAATATTTTTTGAGGATTTTTGCATCTGTGTTCATCAGGAATATTGACCTAAAATTTTATTTTATTTTAGTTTATTTATTTTTTTGGTAGTGCCCTTGTCTGGTTCTGGTATCAGGGTAATACTGGCCTCATAAAATGAGTTTGGGAGCCTTCCCTTCTCTTCAATTGTTTTGAAATACTTTGAGAAGGATAGGTATTAATTCTTCTTTAAATATTTGGTACAGTTCATCTATGAAGCCATCCTGACCAGAACTTTTGTTTCTTCATAGTTTTTTTATTATTGTTTTGATTTCTTTAGCAGTAATTGATTTATTCAGATTTTCTGTTTCTTCCTGATTTAGCCTCAGAAGATTATATGTATGTAGGAATTTATCCATTTCTTCCAGGTTGTCCAATTTGTTGGCATATAATTGTGCATAGTGTTTCCCTATAATTCTTTGTACTCATATTTTTGTGGTGTTGGTTGTACCTTCTCTTTCATTTCTGATTTTATTTATTTGGGTTCTCTCTATCTTTTTTTTTATTGAGTCTGGCTAAAGATTTATCATTTTTAAAATATCTTTTCAAAGAACCAGGTATTGATTTCATTGATCTTTCCTATTTTTGTTTTTTTTTTAGATTCTATTATATTTTATTTATTTCCACTCAGATCTTTATTATTTCCTTCCTTCTACTCTCTTTGGGCTTTGTTTGTTCTTTTTCTAGTTCCTTTAAATGTAGGTTAGATTGTCTATTGGACATTTTTCTTATTTCTTGAGGTAGGCCTATATTTCTATAAATTTCCCTCTTAGAACTGCTTTGGCTGTCGTTTCTCTCAAGGTATCTTTTGATGTCTTCCCTGCTCTTGTTAACCAATTCATTGTTTGCAGCATGTTATTTAGCCTCCATGTGTTTGTGTGTTTTTCAGCTTTCTTGTAATTAATTTCTAGTTTTATACTATTGTGATCAGAGAAGAAGCTCAATATGATTTCAATCTTAAATTTACTGAGACAGTTTTGTGGCCTAACATGTGTTCTATTCAGGAAAATGTTCTATGTGCACTTGAAAAAAATGTATATTCTGCTATTTTGGGGTGAAATGTCCTAAAAATATCAACTAAGTCTGTGTCATTTGATACTAAATAACTGTGTTGGTTGATGCTAAAAGTATCAATTAGGTCTAATGTGTCATTTAAGGCAACTGTTACCTTGTTGAGTTTTCTCTGCATGATCTATCCATTGATGTCAATGGGGTGTTAAATTTCTCTACTATGATTGTATTACTGTCAGTCTCTCCCTTTATGTCAGTCAATATTTGCTTTATACACCATGTTTCCCCGAAAATAAGACCTAGCCTGACATATCTAATGCGTCTTTTGGAGCAAAAATTAATATAAGACCCAGTCTTATTTTACTATAAGACCGGGTATAATATAATATAATATAATATAATACCAGGTCTTATATTAATTTTTTGCTCCAAAAGGTGCATTAGAGCTGACTGTCTGGCAAAGTCTTATTTTCGGGGAAACACGGTATTTAGGAGCTTCTATGTTGGGTGCATAGATATTTATGAGAATTATGTCCTTTCATTGGATTGATTCCTTTATCATTATGAAATGTCCTTGGTTTCTTGTTACAGCCCTTGTTTCAAATTTTATTTTGTCTTAATGTAAGTATTGCCACCCAGCTTTTTTTTTTTTTTAATTCCATTTGTGTGAAATATCTTTTTCCATCCCTTTACTTTCAGTCTGTGTGTGTCTTTCAATCCAAAGCAGGTCTCTTGTAGGAAGCATATGTATGGGTCTAGTTGTTTTATCCATTCAGTAACCTTATGTCTATTGATTGGAACATTTAGTCCATTCATATTTAAAGTAATTATTGATGGGTATGTATTATTGCCGTTTTATTAATTGTGTTCTGATTGTTTGTGTAGTTATTCTCTGTTACTTTCTTATTCTCTTGCTCTCTTCTCTTGTATGTTGACGACTTTCTATCCTGTTATGTTTGGATTTCTTTCTCTTTATTTCTTGTACATCTCATGTAGATTTTTGGTTTGTGGTTACCATGTGCTTCCTACATATCAAGCTATGTTTATAGCAGTCTATTTTAAGTTAATGTTTGCTTAAGTTTGAACACATTTTAAAACCACTACAATTTTTACTCATTCCACATTTAGGTTTTCGTCATGATTTTTTTACTTTTGTGGGTATGTGTTTGTGTGTATCCCTTAATTTATTGTTGTAATTACACATGATTTTTACTTTTGCCTTTTAACCTTTGTTAACCAGTGGCGCTCTATAGTCCATGGATTTCTTTTTGTTGAGAGAGTTTTTGATTACTGATCTAATCTCCTTACTAATTAGGTCTATTCAGATTTTCTATTCATGATTCAGTCTTGGTAGGATGTGTGTTTCTATCAATTTGTCGTCTCACCTATGCTATCCAATTTGTTGTTGTGTAATTGTTCACAATATTCTCTTATAATTCTTTTTATTTCTATAAAATCAGTAATAATGTGACTCACTTCTATTTCTAATTTTAGAAATTTGAGTTTTCTCTCTTAATTCTTTTTATTTCTATAAAATCAGTAATAATGTGACTCACTTCTATTTCTAATTTTAGAAATTTGAGTTTTCTTTTTTTTTTAATTAAAGTTTATTGGGGTGACAATGGTTAGTAAAGTTACATAGGCTTCAGGTGTACAGTTCTGTATTACATCATCTCTATGTCACATTGTATGTTCACCACCCAGAGTCAGTTCTCCATCCATCACCACATGTTTAATCTCTTTTACCTTTTTACCGCCCCCCTCCTCCCTTACCTTCTGGTAATCACTAAACTTTTGCTATGGAATTCTTGGTTGGAAAGTTTATTTTTCTTTAACTACTTAAAATGATTTCACTTCACTGCCTTCTGGCTTCCAAGGTTTCTGCTGGAAACTCAGCTGATATTCTTACCCATGATGCCTTATATATGACCGGTCACTTTGTTGCTTTCAAGATTTTCTCTTTGACTTGTAGTAGTTTGATTCTGATGTGTGTTGGTGTGTGACTCCTTGGATTTATCTTGAGTTTATAGAGCTTCTTAGATTCGTAAATTCATGCCTTTCCTCAAATGTGGGACATTTTCAGCCATTATTTCTTCAAATAATCTCTCGGCTTCATTCTCTCTTCTTCTGAGATTCTCAAAATGTACAATTTAGTCCACTTTCTGGTATTCCATAAGTCCCTTCAGCTTTGTTCACTTTGCTTTGTTTTTCTTTCTGTTCCCTTGACTTGGTAATTTAAAATATCTTATTTTCAGTTTCACTGATTTTTATTTTCTGCCTGCTCAAATCTGCTGTTAAATTCTTCCAGTAAAACTTTATAATTAGTTATTGTGTTTTTCAGCTCCATAATTTGTTTGCATATATATATATAAATTTCTGTCTCTTTGTTCATGTTCTCATTTTGTTTATATATTATTTTCCTGATTTTAAAAAATTTTTGTTCATGTTTTCCTTTCGCTCTTTAAGCATATTCATGACCGTTATTTTAAAGTCTGTGTCTAGTAAGTCCACTTCCTGCACTTCTTTAGGAACCGTTTCTGCTATTTTATTTTATTCCTTTGAATGAGCTATATTTTTCTGATGGTTTATGTACCTTGTGATTTTTTTGTTGTTGAAAATAGGGCTTTTGAAAAAAGAAACTCAGCCACCTCTCTCAGTCTTTGCAGACTAGCTCTGTGCAGCCCTTTATTAATTAGGTATGTCTGAAGCTTAGAATCAGCCCCGGGTGAAAATGTATGGTTTTCTCATGCTTCCTGTCTCAGCATGCATCTTGCCTGGGCCTCTGTATGGTTCCCCCACCCCAAGTACACAGCTGCTTTTTAATGTCCTGATTTCCTGAATAGTCTCCCTTCAGCTTCTCTTCAGAGCCTTAGCTGATCTGTTGTGTTCTTTTACTCCTAATTTTTTGTCCTAGTCATTTGCAGGCCTGTAGTCTCCCTGCACTTTCATGAGCAGTGCCTGCGGCTTCTCCTTGCCTGAGAATTGATTTAGTTGATGCAGAGACCAGTCCTTTAGGCAGACACCAGGCATGACAAAATGTTGGGGGGGAAAAAAAGTCTTCTTTATTCATTCTGGTTTATGGGATGCAATTGGCAACTGGGCTGCCACCTCCTCCAGATCAAGACCATGCTGCACTGGGGAGAGTGGACTAGGGCAGGTAAAAACACCATGAACTTCCTGACTATTTTGAATGTGGTTTTTTGTTGATTGGTTGGTTGTTCACTTGGTTTCTATAAACTTTTAACTTTCATAGTGCTCTTATAAGGTTATCTTAGTCAGTTTTTGGTTGCTTTTGATGTCTCTGTGGGGAAGCAGAGCTTGGCGCTTCCTACACTGCCATTTTGTTCCATCTCTTTCTTTGGAAAGGTTTATAGTTGACGAGAGAATTGGAACGCGGCAGTTACCAAGCTCTGGGTGCTGGAGGAAAAGACAAGAAGTGCCTAGTCCTTCTGAGAGCGATTGAGAAAGGTTCCTGGAGGGGTGATAATTGAGTGAGTCTCAGGGATCCCAGGTAAACGAACTATCAAGAACATAGGCAGAGGCTTGAGAAGGATGGGGGTGCTTGGAAAACATGGAATCTGAGAAGTGAAGAATGCAGTGGGACAAAGAGATGCCAAGGGATAAATTTAAAAGGAGCTTGTTTATCAAACCAAGTAGCTTATATCTCAAAGTGATGGGAAACCTTGAAAATTAAGTATGGCAGTGACATGATCAGATTTGCCTTGAGAATAAGTGATTCCGGCAGCAGCCGCATGTAGGGTGGATTGGAATTAGTCAAAAATAAAGCGGCGTCACTAGTTAAAAAATCCCTAGGACAGTCCTGAAAAATGACAGTGGTTAGAACCATGACAGTGGTGGTGAGATAGAGAAGAAGAGGTACATTTCAAAAGGTGAATTAACATGATTTAGTGACTTATTACAGGTTGGGAACTGAGGAGCGTGGCCTAGATGGTGGTGTCATTCCTGATGCTAAGGAATGTGAGGGGTGGAATTTTGAAAGGCAGCCGATATTTTTAAATCATTAATTTTTAAATTACACAAGACATGATGGCGTATTGCTTTGGTGATAAAAAACAAAAGTGAAACATAGAGATGAGGCCGTCGCCCCCACTGGCCAACAGGCCCAATCCCAAGTCCTTCCCTCAGCGGTCACCACTGCCACCAGCTTGGTGTGTGTCCTTTCAAGCCCTATTCTGTGCATTTCCATACTTACCTGGAGAAACTGGAGAGTGCTGCCTTAGATACATAACTTAATATTTAATAATCTATATATCACTTGAGTTTTGTCCTCATACAACTAACGTTTTAGAAGTTTTGCTAAGTCAGTGCACGTGAAGTTATTTCATTCTTTTTTAAGTTTGTTTTGCTGCAGAGTATTCCAGATAACAGAGTAACTCAACGTACCCACTGACGGATAGTTTTGTCCCAGATTTCCTGTTCTAACAAATGCTGCAATGAATGGACTTTTACATGATTGTACAAGTAAATTGCTGTGTTTGTTTTTCCCCTCTAAGAATAATTACTGAGAAGTGGGATTACTGGGTTCTAGGTGTATACCTTTATTTTGATAGCTGTTGCCAAACTGCCCTCCACGTGGCTGCTCTGACTGGACAGTGTACAGCGTGTTCTTTACACCATTCTCTCCTCAAAACTTGACATGATCAAGATTTTTATTTTCCCTCAGTGAAAACTGATAGATCATTGCTTTAATTTATGTTTCTCTGATCACGAGCGAGGGCAGGCATTGGTTTTCTTGCCATTTGTGTGTCTTTTATGAGTCACTTGTTTTTATCTTTTCCCCATTAGTCTGTTGGGCTGTATTTTTCTTACAGATTTGTGAGAGTTTAAGAATATTTTTATAGCCAATCCTTTATTTGTTTTATGTCACTGATGTCTTCTTTAGCCCCGTGTTTATCTTTTAAGTTTGTTTATGATGTGTTATTAACTTTTATGGAGGAGAAAAATTTATCAGTGTGTTGTTCCCTTACGGCTCATGTTTTTTAGGACTTATTGTCATAGGGATGTTTTAGTCTCTCATTTTGACTTTTTTAAGGTTTGAAATCGAGGTGTTGGTGGGACATTTGAGTAGAATGATCTAGATGGCAGGGATTATTTCAGGATGGAGTGGAAGTCGAAACCGAACTTGAGATACAGCTTGGGGGTTTCTCAGCGTGGAAGATACGGTGGACACCAATGGCATAGATAGGACTATCCAGAAGAAAGCACGTGAAGTTAAAGAGAGTGGGCCAGGGACACAAACCTGAGGAGCAGCGATATTGACAAAAGTGAGCGAACCAAAGGATATTCAAGAGACCTAGAAGGACTGGTCAGAGCGGTAGGAGGAAACCCGGGCAATGCTAGATAAAAGGAACCTTGTCACAGCCTTGCCTGTAACAAAGCTGCAGTCGTCATGGGTGTTGATGATGACGTCCAGCCACTTCTATTGTGACATTTATTTGTCTTCTTTTCAAGGAGACAATAACTTTACAGAGCAAGCGCCTGGCTTTATTCTCATTTATGTTCCTAGAACTGAATGGAGGAGGGGCTCTGCGCATGGCGGCATTCATCCATCTCACATATAATCTATAACTCTACAAATCTAATAAAATCTGTAAAGGCTTATTGAGTGAATAAGTTTCAAAATCTTCCCCTTTCCTTGAACCAATTTGTCAACAAAAATCTTAACAACTGACTAAGAATTGTGATAAGGTGCTGTGCCCTACCTGCTTACACAGTATATTTAACACTGGAGAACTAGCTCCCAGGTCTCTGTCCTTGGGTCCTGGCCTCTAATGGACCAAGACAGCATCCATGAAGCCTCAGCTTGAGAAATGTGATGTTTGACCTGCACACCTGGGCTGGTTTGGGAGGAATTTGGGGTGTGTTCACAAAGGCCAACTTCTCTTTCATGTGCCCTGCAACTACTCCGAGGCTTCAGATTGGCTGTTGTTCTCCTGAGGTTAGTTAGTTTGTGGATTTATGAAGCACCATTCCTTGAACTGTCAGACCGTGGATTGTCTGTAAAATACAGTCCATAGGGTAACGGAATTGAATTATTCATAAGATAGTTTCTACCTCAGCCTGTGGTGAAATTACTCACTCCGGGTATAATTAAGTCATAGACACACTGGCCTAAATGTGCATAAAGGTGGAAAGGAAATCATTCCTGCTCCAGTTTGGATGCTTTGTGATACTTGACAAGCATCTGGTATGTTGATCCATGAACTTAGGAGAACTCAGTGTCCCTGTAAAGGATAGAGGTTGTTTTTTTTTTTTTTTCGTTGTTGTTGTTGTTGTTGTTTTTCCCCAGGAGAATTGGAAAATAACTGACTGGGGAGGAAAGGAAGAGGCAGAATTGAAAAGGCTTAAGATTGTCAGCGGACGACAACAGTGAAGTCTGATAGGTAAGGACGAGGTAGCAAAGTTGAAGCCTGAGAGAGAGGAAAGCAGGAAAAAAGAAGGGTCAGGTGATATGGCTCTAGACTGCGCGGGTACAGAGCACGCACGCGCCCGAGTACACGGGGAGGAGCTGGGACAGGCCCGCCCTCCCGGACACAGAAGCCTTGACAGCGGGGCATGCTTTGGCTACACCCTGTGCCGGTTCATAGTGCTCTCCAGAGACCATGTGTGCACATGGCCTGGTGAGTTCCCATCCAACCTAACAAAACACAAACACCCAGATATTGCAGACAAATTAAAATTTATTGAGACAGACAAAAATGCACCTACTCAGGACTACAGTTAAGCAATTACTATTAACCAAAAAGTCGTGTTCACATTCCAGATAAGTCTACGTGGAAAAGCATTCAGAATTCACTAGGTTTTTCTACTTCACTATTTCATCTACAATAGGGACAACAAACTGACACTCAGGATTTGGTGGGCTCTCATTACACTGCTACACATTGAACAGGGACAAACATCAGTGACTTTGAGAAAAAGGTATAAAAAGACCAAAACCACCCACTGTAGAAAGGGCTCTTGGATGTTACTGTACAATGTGGTCCAGGTAAAAAACAAATGTGAATGGCATCCTGGGAAAAGCAGAGGGGCAGACCTGGACAGACACGTTGTCATTCAGTGCTGGGCCCGGGAAAATGGGATTCACGAAGGGGAAACTGATACAAAACCTCCAGTTCAGCATTAAGGTATTTCCATGCCTAGAATATTTGTGGAAACAAAAAGACATTAATATGGCCAACAACTAACCATGGTGGGAGAAAATTCTGGGATTTAAGTTGAATGCTAAGGAAATGATATTAAATAAAAGAAGCATTTATGGAATAAGAATAAAACTATTCACTAAGGAGTTTCCAAAAATGAGTTAGTGAGGATTCAACTCAATACCTGTTGCAAACACAGGAATGGATTGTTACTTTGTTACTGAAGCAGTTTTTTAAATAACGATTTTTATGTATACCTTGTCACTAGCTAAAGGACTCCTGCCAAAAGGAGGGAAACAAAAGAGTCTACTTCTAAGGCTAAAGTAACTAAAAAAAATCTAATCTTTAGTACTTTTCACAAGTGAAACTACTTTTCACAAGTGAAAAGTATTAAAGACCTGTAACAAATCAAACGCTGTCATGCCAAAGTGAGGCGTGAAAAGTGGTGTTAATGTTGCTCCATTGGTTTGGGGTTCTGGTTGTAGGAGGGCTTTTTATTTAATATTTTAATGAATCCAAATATATTCTTGGAATATCTCTGAAAATGAGCATCTCATTACCTTCCTGGGAATTGACTCCTGAGCACTCTTCTCCATCATTGAGTTAATGCTAAGGATTTTTAAGTGTCATCTTAATTTGACACTTGTCATAAGATAATTAGGCAAATTAAAATCAGTGGTTCGCTCTATTTCTACAAATTTCTATAAGTGAAAGCAATGTGTCAATTTTAATTTGTTCTTTTGTGCATTTTTCCAGGCTCAGAGGAGATAGTAACAGTGGTTTTCTTTGAGGGTCTAAACTGAGATCTTTTTTTTTAATGTCTTGATTCTTTTATATACTCTATTGTAATTTAGCTGCAATTAAGCACCTGTTTTCTAAATTATGATCTCAAAAATTCTGTGCAAGTTAGGAAAACAATATGAAAGCAGAGGTGATGGAGTTGAGATCCCAATGCAGAGCTTGCCCATGGTCTCCCTACACCTAGGGTCCTGGTGGTACTCGTGTCTGTCGGGCCTAAGGGATTTGCTACGTCAAGCATGTTCGTTTCCCATCTGAGACTAACTTTGGGGACAGTGCCTCTTTGTCCGGCCAATGCAAGGATTGGACAATGCTAGTTTGAGGCAGGCTGGTAAAATACAAAGAAATGGTCATTTGGGGTGGAGGGCCGGTCAGCTGCCGCTGAGATCGTGGTTTGGCTAAATATATGTTTTGCCTGAGTTTATGTGGTCTTCTCGTGGACGGACTGGCTGGAGCTCATGGAGTAGGGAAGAAAAATCCACGTGGGCCAGAGGGCCTTGCTGGGTGGCTGAGTAGGGCATCCGGGCAGGTGGAAACCGTGTGGGACAAGAGCTTAAGGGCCAGTGCTGAACTAAACGGGACCACTTGGAAGACTACTCTTTGGTACTTGTCCTTGTATCTGGGCCAGCTTGATAGGGAAAGAAATCCTAAAGACTACAGAGATGAAAACCCCACCGAATTTGGAGATGGACTCTAATAATACTTAGGGAAAAGAAACGCAAATGGTGAAGCACTTCCTTCATTCGTATCGGGACACTGGTGTGGGTGAGGGCATGGAGACAGGACGCGCTCTTACGAATCCAACCCTAGCTTCCATGTGCTGCTATGGAGCCCTTCCTAGGCCTCCCCCTGGGATTCTTTACAGATGGCGAGTGGTATAAAATCCACGCTGCTGTTGTACCCTCATCATGGTTGGCAGATAGAAAGTGGGCCAAAGCAAAACCTTGAGTTCAGAATCCTGCCTTTCCTTCTCCTAAGGAACAGCGTGGCACCGTGTTCTCGGTGAGCAGGGGGTATGTGCACATGCCTTAGAAAGAGCCCTTGAATAGGTAGGGGAGGAAGGACCTGCAGCGGATAGGACTGCTTCAGCCCACGGGGGGCTTTGAGCTGAAATGAAAGCGATGGCTTGTGAAGCTGCCCACGTGGGAGTCGCATGGCTTGTGGGAGCAAAGTGATTTAGGCAGACAGAGGCTCATCCCAATCCCAGAGGCTCCCAGTAACTCTGCTGGTGCACAGACAAGGAACCCCTCCGCCTGCAGGCTACAAGTGCCAACCGTTAGTGCAAAAAAGGACTTGATACAAATTTTGTATTCCAGAAATTGGGATCCAGGTCTGGACAAGCTGATAAACTTATCATTGTTTTTCCAATGAGTTTTTAATAGGTACCCAAACAGGTTTGCGGAGAGGTGTGTGTACCTTGCATACACATAGTCTCTTCTGTACATATATACATTTGTATGCATGTATGCATGTACAGAGAGAAGCATCCAGACACCATTTTTTTAAATAAAGAAAATCAGTTGCCCGAAGGGATTCTGGACTGAATTAAGGCTGTTGTTTGCAGGAAGCCAGATATAGTGACGTGAATAACTAACTTTTAATAATAGACACCAGGGGTGGTGGGGAGCAAAGGGACTAGAGTACACTGTGGTGTGTTTTCCACAACATTTACAAGACACAAGAAAAGCACTGAGACACCGTGAGGCTGGGAACCATGCTGTAATAACCACCAGCGTGGGTAGTCAAAAAGGGTCTTTGACATTTAGAGGGTGGGGCTCCCTGCACTGTCAGAATCCCACACACATCACATGCTCGTTGCAAACGTCTCATGGGAGGGAAGGAGGCTCTAATTCAGCCAGCCATTCCCCTGTCTAAAAACAAAACACTACACAACACCTTTCTTCCCACATGACCGTATGCAAAATCAGAATGCTCTGGGAACAAGGGCTTGTTCCCAAACCTTAGGTCGGGTAGAGAGAGCAACAATGGAGAAGAGACCTTGGTGCCGTGGAGTCTTAGATACAAATGCAGGAACAGGAAGTGACTTGCAATTGTGTGCCACCCTTGTGTCCTCTTCCTGGTGGGGACTACCATATGTACCCGACCTCGTCCTCTTTGTCATCGTCCTCGTCCTCGTCGTCCTCTGTCACTGCCCGGGTGTGCACCCTCAGCTTCCCCAGTCTGTCCTTTGGTCCCAGCTCCCGTTCGTCTTCTAGGTCATCCAGCAGGACCACTGAGCCGCCACTGCCAAAATCCCCTGAGGTCTCCTGTTCCTCTTCTGAAACATTAAGAAGGAAGAACGGATTTGAGGTTAGTTTCTGTTTGTACTTCATGAGCCCTGGCAGGGGTTCCCCTTGCATGGGACCTAACCACAGGGCAAAGCCATGTACTTGATTTTTCAAATGTGGGAGCATCCTTGTCCAGTGGGGTTAGTCTACATGGCATGGACCCCGAGCTTTGTTTGGATAGGAACCCCAGAATTCTTGAGGTGCTTCTACCTTCATGGGAGGTTTATGATCCCAACTGAGAAGTGAAGGCAACTCAGTGGCCCTTGGCCGGCAGCAGTTCCTGACTCAGAAACTGCTGTCCAGCACGGAGGTCGTGGTGTGCTCCTGCCACTGGAAGCGCTAGCTGTACACCCTCTCAGGGGATTTCCGTCATGAACTCACTGAGGGCCACAGGCACCTTCTGAAATTCTCCCCCTCAGATGCTAACACGTGAGGACTGACAGGTCCTCGAGGTCATCGTGGGGCTGCCACAGAAGGCCGCACTCACCACAGCTCACCGCGCCCTGCTTCCTGGAGCCAGCCAGCTCGTTCCCGTATTTATCCACACACCAGCACTGCCCCGTACTGCCATGGCACTGCGTGGCTTTGTAATAGCCCTCCTCATTACAGCGAGGTATGAATGCTCCTAGGGGAAGCAGAAGTACAGAGATACTCAGCGTTACTGCCCGCCGAGACACGGAAGGGGCCACACGTCAGAGGGTATTGGCTGCAGGACTCACAGGACAGAATGGGGTGGTTGTCTATTAGTAAGATGACATGGCCCTAGGACTCGCTCAGGGTTGGACAGGGGTCCTCTATTCCTTCTTTGATGAGTTTTTTTTTCCTCTTTAAATCATGAATATGTACTACTCTGACTGATAACTTTCATTTTTTTCTAGTTTTATTAACACACAGCACTGCATTAAATTTAAGGAGCACAGTACAATGATTCAGCTTAGATACACAGGGTGCCAAAAATATGTACACACATTTAAAGGAAGGAAAAAACTATTAAAATTGTAATACTCAACATATACCGACAACAAAAGATGAATAAAAGTCATGTGTATACATGTTTTTGGCACCCCTGGTACATAGCGAAATGATAACACAGTGGGTTTAGTTAACACCTATCATCTCATATAGATACAAAAAAAGGAAAAAAGTTTTCCTTGTGATGACTACTCTTGGAGATAAATACCTTACAGCGGTATTAACTACAGTCATCATGCATACGTTACATCCCTCGTACTTATTTATCTTGTAACTGGAAATTGGTACTTTTTGACACCCCTCCCCTGCCTCTGGTAACCACAAATCTGACCGCTTTTTCTATGGACTTGTTTTTTTTAATTTAAGATTTCACATATAAGTGAGATCATACAGTATTTGTCTTTCTCTGACTTATTTCACTTAGCATAATGCCCTCTAGCTCCATTCCACATTATTGCAATTAGCAGCATTTTCTGTTTTTATGGCTGAATAATATTCCTTTGGAGATACACACACACACACACACACACACACACACACGCACATCACAACTGCTTTATCTTTCCCTCAGTTGATGGACACTTGGTTGTTTCCATATCTTGGCTATTGTAAGTAATACGGGAATAAACATGGGGGTGCAGATATCCGTTCGAGTTGGTGTTTTGATGTTCTTCAGATAAATAACCAGAAGTGGAATTGCTGGATCATGTAGTTCTCTTTTTAATTTTTTGAGGACCCTCTCTACTGTTTCCCATAGAGGCCGCAATGATTTACATTCCCACCAACAATGCACCAGGGTTCGCTTTTCTCCACATCACCACCAGCATTTGTTATCTTTTTGATGAGAGCCGTTCTAACAGGCATGAGGTGCTCTCACTGTGGTTTTGCCTTGCATTTCCCTGATGATTAGTGATGTTGAACACATTTTCATGTACCTGTTGGCCATTTGTATGTCTTCTGTGCAAAAAATATCTATTCAGGTCCTTTGCCCATTTTTTAAGTGAATGATGATGATAATGATTTTTGCTATTAAGTTGTATGAGTTCTTTATATATTTTGGATATTAACCCCTTATCTGACATATGGTTTGTGTATATTTTTTTCCCATTCCACAGGTTGCCTTTTCACTTTGTTGATCATTTCTTTTTCTGTGCAGAAGCTTTTCAGTCTGATATAGCCCCACGTGTTTATTGTTTATTTTGTGGCTTGTGCTTTAGGTGTCACATCCAAAAAAAGTCACTGCCAAGACCCAAGTCAAGAAGCTTTATTTTCATGTTTTCTTCTAGGAGTCTCATGGTTTCAGGACTCACATTGAAGTCTTTAGTTCATGTTGAGTTAATTTTTGTGAGTGGTACAAGATAGGGTTCTAGTTTCATTCTTTTACATGTAAATATCTAATTTCTGATTTTTCCTGAACACACTGTCTTTTCTCCATGGAGTTTTCTGGGCCATTAGTCCTGTTCTGTCCCACTGGGCTGTGAGTCTGCCTTTACGTCAGCACCATAGCTTTATAATACAGCTGGAAACCAGGACATGTGGTGCTTCCTGCTTTGTGCTTCTTTCTCAGGATTGTTTTGGCTGTTATTTTGTGGTTCCATAAAAATTTCAGGATTGTCTTTTTCTACTGTACAGAATGCCACTGGACTCTTGATAGGGATTATGTTGAATCTATAGATGGCTTTGGGTAGTATGGACATTTTAACATTATTAATTCTTCTGATCCAGAAGACACAAATACATGAAGATATCTTGTCATGTATTTGTGTCTTCTTTCATTTCTTTCATTAATGTCGTATGGTTTTCAGGGTAAGGCTCTTTTGCCTCCTTGGTTAAATTTGTTCTTAAGCGTTTTATTTTTGATGCTATTGTAAGTAGATCAGTTTATTCCTTTTTCAGATAATTTGTTGTTAGTATATAGAAATGCTACTGATTTTTGCATGCTAACTTTTCACCCTGACAAATTACTGAATTGGTTGATTAGAGCTAACAGTTTTTGGTGGAATCTTTAGGATTTTCTATATATAAAATCACGTCATCTGCAAATGCAAACAATGTTACTTCTTTCTTTCCAATTCTGATGCCTTCTATTTATTCATTTTTTGCTTAATTGTTCTGTCGAGGACTTCCAGGACTAGGTTGAATGGGAGTGGTGGGAGTGGGCACCCTTGTCCTGTTCCTAATATTAGAGGAAAAGATTTCAACCTTTCCCCATTGAGCATGATGTGAGCTGTGGGCTTGTCACATGTGGCCCTTATTATGCTGAGGTATGTTCTTCTATACCTAATTTGTTGTGTTTATCATGAACGAATGTTGAATTTAGTTTTCTAGTGTTTTATTGGAGATTTTTGCATCTATATTCATCAGGGATATCAGCCTGTACTTACAGTGTTTTTTTCTGGCTTTGTTGGCAGGCTGGTCTTGTAAAATGAATTTGGGAGTGTTCCCTCCTCTTCAATTTTTTGTGGAAGAGTTTAAGAAGGATTTTTGATTACTACTTCAGTCTCCTTACTAGTAATTGGTCTGTTCATATTTTCTATTACCTCTTGATTCAATAACTTTTTAACAATTGGTAAAATCATGGTTTTTTTTATCCTTTACATACTTTTATGTTTATCCTTTATTTACTTTTAATGAGATGACTTACCAGTGGTTCAATTTAAAAAATGTATGTCTTCGCTTTCCTGGAATAAATATACTACTTGGCCATGATACATTGTTATTGGAATACTACTGATTTGATTTGCTAATCTTTCTGCATCTGTGTTACTAAGCGATAGAGGCATAAACAATTAATTCATACAATGATTCAAGTATTTTTCTATCTTTTTCTATACTCGAGACTGTTTGTATAAAATTAGAATCTCTTCCATGAAGGATTCACCCAGAAAAATATCTTGGGCCTGGTGCCTATTGAGAGTAGCATTTGATTTAAATTAATTTCATGATTTTTTTTTTTTTTAAATCTAGTTGGTTCTTCTGGTTCTTTGTGACCCAAATGTGCTAACTCAGTATCCATGGTAACTCAGTATCCATTTCAACTAGTTTTTCATGATTTCTATAAATTGGTTTATAGCAATGGTTCTAAAGTGTTCATACAGGACCAGCAGCTGGAAACATCTTAGAAAAGCAAATTCTTGGTCCCTCACCCAGACCTACTGAATCAGAAACTTTAAGAGTAGGACCCAACAAACTGCTTGAAAAAACTCTTGAAGTGATTGTGATGCCGGCTGAAGTTGCAGAACCCAAAGTGTCCGGTATTCTCCTATAGCTGAGGTTTCACCCCACTTTTAAATTCATGAAAGTATTTGGGCCAAAGGTTTATCTATGTCATTGTTTTCTGCTTCAGTCTTAATCATTTTGGTACACAGTGTTTTGTGGTTTTTATTTCATCTCTAATTATTTATAAAAATTTGGCAATCTAATATTTGACTTCTACTTGTGTTGTAGCGAGTGAATTTGATCTGATTTTTTTTGAGATTTGTTGAGTTTTCTTTTGTGGCATAAACCATGGCAAATATTTCATGTGTGTTTGAAAAGACTGGATGTTATATGCTTACAGGAATACACATATATGAATGCTAATTAATCATGTTCAGTTCTTCTGTATACACCAATTTATGATATAATATGGTAAAAGGAAATTTCAGCAAAATGATATTGTCTTTGTTTTTAGAATCCATAATGAAAATAAGTCTTTACTATCTTTTAAAGTTTCTATATAATTGTTTTCTATGTAACTCACTTTAAAAATACCAGTTGATAGTATCTAGTAAGTTAGACCCAGTTACATTTATTATAATTACAGATATGCTTGCTCTTATTTCTACTGCTCTATTTTGTGCTTTCTAGTTTTCATTTCCCCTCTTTCCTGCCATTTGTTGAAATGATCATGTTTTCTATCATGCTTTCTTTATGCCATGTTTTTCTTCTAGAGGTTTAAAAACTACATATTCTATTTCTTATATTCTTGTTGCTATTTAAATGTTCCACTAAGAAGCATATTTTTCCTAATAAGATCTAAAGTTAATCTATGTTTTCTGCCTGAATAAACCAGACATTTACCACATTTTCTCATTGTCCCCAACAGTCTGCAATGTCAGCTTACTATCAAAACACTGATATAGGACATATTTATTTAGAGATTTAGCAGTGTGTCTTTTTTTCACAATTAATCCCTTCTGGGCTCATTTATCGTCTGTAGAGTAAATCCTTTAGTAAGTCTGGGGTTAGTAAGTTTACTGCATCCATGGCTTGAGAATACCTGTCATCACATTTGAATGTTCACTGGGATATATTTGACGTGCTAGGTTCAAAGTGATTTCCTCTCCACACTTTAAAGATATTTTCTTTTCTTAAATCAGTGTTGCTCATCTGGTTCTCATTTAACTACAGGGAATCTTTATTTATTACAGTTTTCGTTTTTCTTAGGGTGTCTGTTTCATGACTGTGTACTCGTCTTCACAGGGAATTCTGAGTGGGAGCTGAGGAAACAACAGTGTCTAACCCAGTGGAGACAGAGGTTTCTGCGTATTGCTGTGCCTTTCTACTCCCTAACTTTCTGAGTATAACTGGTTTTGAATTTACCTTTTATTTCATGGACTAGACCCCAGAAAGAAGGGTGGCATGGGAGACAGAGATTTCTTTTTTCAATTGGAGAAGGGGAACAGGACTTTATTGGGGAACAGTGTGTATTTCCAGGATTTTTTATTGGGGAACAGTAGTGTGTTTTTCCCAGGACTCATCTGCTCCTTCACAGTCAAGTTGTTGTTCTAGAGTGCAGCTCAGCTCCAGGTCCAGTCGCCGTTGTTAGTTGCAGGGGGCGCAGCCCACCCTCCCTTGCGGGAGTCGAACCAGCAACATTGTGGTTGAGAGGACGCGCTCCAACCAGTTGAGCCATGTGGGCATCCAGAAGCTCAGCAGCAGCTCATTGACTCCATTCTAGTTGTGGAGGGAGCAGCTCACTGGCCCATGTGGGAATCGAACTGGTAGCCCTGTAGCCCAGAGCTCGAGCTCTAACCAACTGAGCCACCCGTCTGCTCCTAGACAGAGATTTTGAATTTGAATTTAACCCGATTCCAGGTGATTCTAAATACTATAAACCCTGAGCAATCCTGGCTATTCCAAGATGACCAGGCTCTGAGATCAGGATAGGAAGGTCCCCCCAGAAAACCATTCCTAAGTGGTAGGTGAGTCTGCTGATGCCACAATTGCAGTGGTGGTGCCACACTCTAACTTAGGGGCTCAGCACCGCTAGTCTTCAGAGAAGGAAAAGGAGATGCTTTCAATAACCAGAAGGCAGAGAGATCTATTAGGTTGGTGCAAAAGTAATTGCAGTTTTTGCAATTATTTTTAACCTTTTAAAACTGCAGTTACGTTTGCACCAACTTAATATAAACAGATTCGCACACAAGATCTGCAAAGGAGAACAAGTAGAGAGGTGGGGAAATGTGGCTTCTCCTCCTTGAGCTGCAGTTGGAAAACAGTAGCACTTAATACACAAAAACATATTAGGCCGAACCCCAGGTTGGTAAGTAGCAGGTGCTGCTCTAGATCTATAATGCCAGCGGATTACCACTTTTTCTAAGTAGGCAGCATTATAAAGTGTCTGTAATTTGTTGTTTTATTTAGTTTTTTAATGGAAATGCCCCTGAATACACATGTATTAGATTTCACTATCTGAAAAATAATTTATAAGCAGATCAATCATATTTTTATGAGTCAGCCAAGAGTAACACGTCTATGGGGAGATGTGTTAAGGTCAGAGTCCTGCTAGGACAAAGGTAGGCATTTCATTCATGTGATCTGGAAAAAAAATACATTTTCTCTCAGACCACATGCCTTATAAATGTCTCATTCAGTGTCAGTTAATGAAGCAGTAAGAAGATACCTATAACCAATGGAAACAATTTTTTAAAAATAGCATTATACTAGTTCTACTGTAACTACCTGTGGACCGTAGACACATCACTCAAACCCAAGATAACCTGCCCCATGGAGGGCTCAGATCTGTAAGCACAAGTCATCGCCCTGGAAAGGCCGATGGAAGAGGGATCTAGCCAATTGGCTTCAGATCAGAAAAAGGCCTCGTATCTTTTTACGGAGGAGCAGAACCTAGGCTGGTCAAATTCACAGCTTTGGAGTCCTTTCTGAGTTTAAGAGTGTTGTCAGATGTCGAAAGTCTGAGGCAAGCCACTGAAATGAGTCATTTTCCAAAGTAGAAGGAGTATGCACTCTGAGGTGACCCCAAAATTAAGAGGAGACATCGCCAGAGTTCACAGACTACCTCCATCTGACAAGCGAACTTGCCCATTTCAGTCAAGTAAATAGAATCACGTCCTTGAATCCTATCTCTGATAGATTTAGAAGGGAGTACAACTCATCTGTCTCCCTGAATGGACAACCTGATCTGGGGAATACAAGACATTCTATAATTTATAGGTGTCATAGTTTTAGAGTTGGAGGGACACTTGAGAGTTCCAGTCAATGGCTGTACTTGAAAGAAGAAAAAGCAAAGATTCATTGGAGCCAAAGATCAGGGAGGAGATTCCAGCCCTGGGGGACTTGTCCACCAGTCATGGGCTGACCTCTCCTCTTGCTAGTTCTCAATCAACTAAATTGTCCTCAGATTGTGTCCCACTGATGGTGGCATATTACCAGCTGCCTGTCGGGGGTGAAGTGACGCATGTGTCTCATGAAACACTGGTCCCTAACTGAATAACCATTGCTGCATTCAGTGTTACAAGAGACATGGTTTAATTAGGTGTTTAAATGAGTGGCAAGAAATTGTACTTACCCAACAGGCTTTTCCCTTTGCTCAGCTTCTGAATCCTGTTCATTTCATTCTGGCAAGGGAGACCTAAAAAAATAATTTATGAAAGTCAGTTTCCAGATGGTATGAGATATAATCTCTAATGATTGGCTTCACTCTTAATGTGAAATGTAGACAATGACACACCTGGGAGTGGAATTACTCCATATGCTGTTACTATGTAGCAAAACAAATTCAAGCCATTAGTGTTACTAATTAAAATAACAACTTGTACCACGAGGTACTTAAAATAGTATTTGGGGGCTACTTGCATTGTACAGGAGTTTTTCTTCCCACCATCAAGCAAGCAAATAGCAGGTGTCTAATAGGTGGTTTGCTTTTTCCTTTATAGAAGGAAGTAAATAATCAGCTAAGATTTCCATGAGCTGAGAACCAGGACCCAAGCTTACAGTAGTAAGCTTACGTACTAATAAGTATGTGTTCTGAATCCATAGACCAACTAACCAGCACGAAGGTGACAAATACTTAATCTATGCCACCATGTCTTTCTGTAGGAGAAAAACAGGATTAGAATTGCTACTTCAAACCTTCTGGCTCATTATCAGGGAAAGCAAAACACAGACTTCAACGAACCAGCTATGAAGATACACAAGAGATCTAGAGAGCGTGTATAGAATTGTGAGGCCTTACCTCTAGGCTCTGCCACCTCATAGCTGAATGCTCTGGGCAAGCTTCTGTATCGCTCTCGTCTTCTCAGTCCCCCGTTATGTTATGAATGAGCACAAAACTGTCAGTTCTCAATGCAGGACTGACATGGTGGGAGCCACGAGCCACGTGGTTAAGTGGGGCATATAAAAGTGTGTGGTTCTCTTTTACCTCCCAAAAGAAGAACTTACTTCCATTACAGGCAAAAAGAAAGGTGACCTTGCTCGTTCTTGAATCTTACCACGACTTGCTTTTGCAGATCCTGTGGCTCTGGGAGGTTGTGCTATTTGCTCAGGGTCCTCCACAGACACAGATGTTCTAACTCTCAGGGCACTGACTTTCTGCAGACCCCACACGTGCATCTACAGAGGCAGCATAAGTACCTATGCACCTATTTACAGCTCCTCCCCTGTGGATCTCCCAGTGCCACCTGGCCTTGCTGCATGTTCCTTGAGAGAAACTGGTTGTAAAATGCATTTTGTTGATTTCTTGGTGTAAGATACCAACTGAAAACAACAAAGAGAAGGGAAAACAAGTTCCATCTTCAGAGAAGGGAAAATAAGTTCCATCTTTGATGATTAAGGGTAGTATTTACGATGACAAATAATGAACATTTATTGAAGTCTAAGAATGTACCAGTGTGCTAGAACTTTACATCTTAGTTTAATCTTGACAACAACCATATTCAGTAGGTACCCATATTATTCCTGTTTTGCAAATGGAAATGCTTATCTCTGTAACTGTACAGAAATACAGAGAAGAAACTAGGCATTCAGAAGGCTGTTCCAGAAGAGAAGGAAAAATCAGTCATTCACATATAAAACACTGTCTCAGTTTTCTTTGAAACGAGTTTCTAAATTATAAGACCCCTCCCTCAAACTGTCCTACACGAATTTTTAAAACTCTGCTTATTGAAAGATAAGGAAAAGTAAATCAGACTGAGACCTACTGAAAATTGCTGCAAGAAAACCAGAGGAAAGAACAAGACAAAACTCCAGACGAAGAATTCATAACAGAACAATGTTTGCTGCTGAGCCGATGAAAATAATTACCAAAGATTTCTCTAAGTAGTGAAGGACACTAATGAAAAAGGGCTGTGTAAGAATAGAGAGGAAGGCACAGATACAAAGGCTCAAGGATAAAAATGACATAGAAAGTAAATTAAACAATTAAAGACATGAAGGCTCACGTCTGAAGCTACAAAACCCGATCATCCTGAGAAGAGACTCATCAAATGGAATGAAGTTTTACTGCTGGAGCGCAAAAGACGGTATCTCGAGAAAAAGTGATACAGACTGAGAAACACGAAGACATGTCCTGGGAAATTTGTATCCTTAAAAGGTAAAGAATCCTTTTGGCTTCCAGGCCAACTGGTTACACCACCAATAAAAAGGAAAGAAAAATTAATATGGGGTCACATCATTCTATATTTACACCCAGTGCTAGGAGAATAATATTTTTGAAAGATATCAAGGACAAACTGACTCCAGAAAGCTTATACTTAGCATCTTTTTGGTATAAAGAAAATATATTTTCAAATATTCAAGGACTGATTCAAAGAATATAATTCTGATGATGTTTTTGGAAAAAAAAAAAAAAAAACACACAAAAAAACACACACCTAAACTCAAACTTAGCTACAAAACTAAAGAGAATAATATCAAAAGCAGCCAACAAATCATCCTACCACATGAAAAGTTTAAAAGTGCACATCTTAGAGGCACACAGAGTCTTAACTGTAGCATTATCTACAAATTAACATAACAAAAATACCAGATATCAATACCTATGGTCTATAGCTAAACAATTACTTTGGAAAAAGAATTTAGCCTCAAGTACATACCTTAATAAACAGGAAATCATAATGAAATGTGGAAGTAAAATAAAAGTCCCAGAATTGGGTTAGGGACGGAGGTGGTAGGAACCTAACAAAAAAATAAAGAAACTAACTTAAGAAAAACGGGAGAAATACACAAAATGAGAAACAAACAGAAAGAGAACCACAACAAATTACCTTGTTCAACTCCTTCTGCATGCCACGTCCTGCCATAGGTGGGGTCCTGGCTTTCTTCAGTGGTTGCTGAAGGGGCAGCCTACCCAGAGACTCCCCAGGTGGCCAGCTCTGTCTATTGGTTAAGGCTGTAGCCTCACTATCAGGGCATTACACGCCCATGGGAAGCATTCACACAGAGGCTTCACTCAGGCTGAACTTGAACCCTGACTAAAGTCACAGGATTTTATATGAACTCCAGCCCAAAGCTATCGTTAAGTTTAATGCTGATCCACTACAAGCATGTCTACTGAAGTTAAAAAAAAAAAAAGAAAAAAACATGGCTGTTATTGAGCATCAATTTGGAGGGACTAGCTGATGTGATTAGAAAAGAGAAGGAAATGAGGTATAGAAATTGAAAAGAAAAAAAAATCATCACTATTTGCAGATGACAGACATGATTGCACAGCTGAAAAATCCAAGGAAACCAACCTGAATAACTAAACAAAATGGGGATTTAGTAAGGTGGCCGGGAACACAATTAATATTGAAACAACCACCAGTGAGGAAAGATAATGGGATATCATCAATTTCATGTACAACGGCAACAACGGTAAACATAAGGGAAGTATATTATCTGTGAGAACAAAACACGTAACTCCACTGGTTAATAGATACCATTCTGGAATAAAAAGACTCAATATTATATAACTATTAATTCTCACTAGATTAATCTAATTTTGCCTGATTCTAAAAATAATACCAATAAGAATTTTTTTTATTAAATAAACTCTAAAGCTCTAAAAGTTAAAATATATAAGACTATTCAGGAAAATTCTGAAAAATTAATGGTAAGGGAGGGTTGCACTACTAGGTATTAAAATGTATTGTAAAACAACTGTAACTTAAACAGTTTAGAACTGATTTATGAGTAGTTTGGTTAATAGGACAGAATACCCAGGAATAGACAGATATGCATATATCTGGTATATATCTTATATATGATAGAGAAGCATTTCAATTGGAGGCAGAAAGATGGATTAATTATGATTAGTCGACAAGTGACAGAAGAACTTGACCACCATCTCTGGGGAGGGGGGAGGGGCTGGGACCCTACTTGACCATCTGAAGAATCTAAAGTGATCCAAGATTGCAATAAACACACACACACACACACACACACACACACACACACACACACTAACCCCAAAAGTACTGAAGAGAAAACACAAAAACATTGCTTTACTATCTTAAAGTGGGAGATACTTTGCTAAACATAATGTAAGCTTTATGGCGTCTAAGACGCCATAAAATAAAAGATGGAGAAACTGGACTATCTTAAAATTTTCTTTCTAGCAAAAATACAGAGTTGAAATTGGTGGGGGAGGGGGGAGATTGCAATATGTATGACTAGAACAGTTCTAAGGTCCTTAGAGAAAATGCCTATTAAAAACAAACAAAAAAACACAACAACCTGATAGAAAAAAAGGTGTACGAAAACTAGACATTTCAAGGAAAAGGGGACTCAAGAGTCTCTCAAACAAAGATGTTCAACCTAAGTCATAATAAGAGAAATGAAATAAAGCCTATGAGGAAATATAATTTCCCTTGATTTGAAAACAATCACAAAGTTTGACAAGACCATGGAAAAATAGATATTCTTGTTTACTTGTTGCAATGTTACAACCTCTTGGAGGACAAATTGGAAACAATGCTAAAATTAAAAAATGCATGTGCCCTTCTGACCAGTGATTCTGCTTTTAGGACTGTATCTTATAATCCTATAAACATGCATGTCCTCACTTTCCAAGGATGTCCCTTCTGTGATGCCTACATCTTCTGCTGTGTGTGTGTGTGCGCTGTCTGAACACGCACACCTGTGTACCCAATTTAGATGCTCTAATGTTAGTAGCTATGTTCCCTTCCTGCGGGTGGGTTCTGACAGCCTACTATATGTTATCCTGGAGCCCTGACCCACACTGCACCAGATCTTTCTGGGACTTGGGACTGGTCTGCGCCAGTCCTGTGAGCTGTGGTAAACCACAGGTAGGGTCCCCCCACTTCCCCCCAGGGAGCTGAGGCAAAGGGAAATAAAGCCGGACCCAGGCCCCTCAGGGAGACTCAGCTCCTGCCTCTGGATTCTGGAGAGTCTTCTAGTCCCTCGTCCGCACACCTGCAGGCTGCCTCTCCTGATGCTGTGTTACATGAGATAAGCCCTGTATTCTTTCCATACATTCCTCAAATCTTTCTGCTTCCTTCCTTCAGTTAGCCAGAGTTTAATTATAACCAAAATATCCTTGTCTAAGACACTCAGGATAAACCCATGCTATCCTAGAAAGGCTTGGTCTAAAGGGGATCGTGGAGAATCCATGTGACAATGGGAATTACGTAGCAAAGGTTTCTATACCCATTTTACAGATGAAAAAGCTGAGGCATAATATGGTTTAGAGATTTTCCCAAAAGGAAGACTGAAATAACAGACTCCTTGATTATGCTGTTGGGTTTTCTAATATACCATGCTCAAAGTGGAAATATGATCGGAGAAAAGAGCCTTTGGGTCTGCCATTAAATGGGATGAATGCTTTATTTTCTAGCTGTGTCCTTCTGCCCGCTTATCTCTACCTTCCTCCCCAGTATGTGGCACGTGGTCCTTCCCTGCCCTGCACAGCTGCCCTGGACCTCACCTCCCCACTCCCTTACCTCCAGGCTTCTGGAAACAGTAGCACCACTCGTTGTTTGAGAGCTTGCCATCCTTGAAGGAGTCGCAAGAGTTGAAGAGAGGCTTGATACAGGGCTCGTACTTATCCAGGTAGATGGCATTGATCTCTGAGTGGTCAAGCAGGAGGTCATAGTTCATGTCCAACTTGTTGAACATCCAGCCTAGGGAGTCCTTGCAGATGGGCAGGATGCTGGTGTCAAACCCTGCCGAGAGAAAGGCACTTGTCAGCTGCCGCCAAGCTGGGTCTCTCCTGCCCCAGGAAGAGGCCCAGGGCCCACTCCCAGGACCTCCCCCTCCAGGGGTATGGTCTCAGCGGCACTCTCCTAGAATATGTCTTCGTTGCTTTTTACATGAGACAATTTAAAATGCACAAAAACGGAAGTCAGCATTTGAGGAAAATATGTTCTAATGGGAATAAATCCCCAATGCTAATTTATCTGTGAGTAAATACGGGTTTTCATGTACTAGATCCTTAAAACAGGGCCTGAAAGGAAGAGTGCAAACATGGTGAGTTGTGGGACTACCTGATAGTACTGCAAACTATATTTTATATTTAAGGGGGAAAGCAATATTGGAAAAACCAAAACAAAGAGACGACTGTAAAAAGGATGGCAGTAAAATGAAACTGTGTGGCACAATCCAGAAGCACTGATTATATCCTAGTGGACTGTTAAACCCAAGCAGTCTGAACATTAATGGGAAAACAAGCCAGCTTCCTGCCTCGGGTCCCCACGCTTCTTTTCTGCAGTCCCCTCAAGAGGTACATGATACGGAATCCAAACTGACGCAGACAATAATTTCTTTCTTATTTCCCTGGAGGAGTAGGAGTAGTTTTCTTAAAGAATTATTGGTTTCCACAATGGAAACTGTATGTACTCGAATAATAACACTGTGCTTAACACTTGGGATATGGAGTCTACTGTAGCCAAAGCCCAAGAAGGCACGCGCCAAATCGCAACGCTCGGCTTGCTTTCAGAATCCAAAGCACCATTCAATTTCAGGTTACTCCACAAGCTTGATTTCTAGGGCCGGCTTTATGTTCCTGGAAAAAATGATGCCAAAAGTGAACTTTCGTCTTAAGGTGCTCTGCTGAGCACTTTATGAATGATTATCTCACTGAGTCCCCCTAACAGTCCTATGAAATGATGCTGGGAGCTCTCAAGGCTTAAGTGACTTGCTCAGGGTCTGACAGTTGTGGAGCTGGGATGCAGACCCAGGCAGCCAACACTAAGGGTACATCCTCCATCTCCCCCCGCCCTCCCAGGGCTGTCTCTGCCTCGCCCCATGCATGACCCTCCTGCCCTGAGGACGTCCACTTGGCGAGGGTGCCATGTTTGAGGGTGGGCAGTGCATGGGGGAGGGGACACAGTGACTGCAAGTAAGGGTCCTGATAGAGTCGACCGCCTGCTCCTGGGGCTCCTCCCTACATCATGGTCATTGGGGTTCTCTGCTGCGTCACCAACCCCTGCTTAGCCAGTGGAACATAAGCCACAGCAAAGTGTGCCCACCCTTTTTAAAGCTGTGTCTCTACCAAAGGGTCTTCACTGTCCAGAAGCATGTAAAGCAGGGACAGGACCTCCCCGTGAGCTCCTGTAAAACCCAAGCTTCGGGTTATTGTAAATGCCTGTTATTAGACTCTAGACAAAGAGACTGTCTTCTTCCCTTCAGTAACCTCAGCCAATACAGGCACATAGTAAGTTCTCAATAAAAGTATTTGTCGAGAGAAATTTTCTAGCTATTGCAAAGTTCATGCCTGCAAACATTAAAATCTTTCCATTGTTAAATAGGTTCATTTTGATATCTTAGAGCATATATTACAACATCCTCTTTTTCAAGAAGAGAGACTCTAGGGACATGGTATAGCCTCTTCTTTGATTGAAGGTCACGATTGAACAATCTCTGTGACAATGGTGTCCTTAGAGTCTAAGGACAGTCACTTACTCTGGCACTAAGCGGCTCCACACTTTTTTGTATAGAACAGTTTATGTAACGTGCATCAGTTTTATAGGGTATTCATATTTTAATACATGGGAAAGAGGAGTTTACTGCTGACTGACCACCATAAAGAACTGGGCACTAATCTAAAGGTCAGGTGCACTTCACACCCATTTGGAAGGTTCTAGAAAAGAGGTACCTGCATCTGACATCTAAGGGGTGGTGGGGGGCACAGAGCAGCCCTTCTGATTGGCCCCACGCATGTGGGACTTGGAGGGTTCTATGGTTTCCCCTTCAGAATTCCTGAACTGACAAACATGCCTCTCCCACCTCTGGCCTTGTGGGCTGACTCAGCGTCACTCCTCTATGTTACTTTCACTACAGTTGCTTCAGGACAGCAAACCTAAAAGCCTCTTCAGGGACTCAGTTCACTTCTGGCCAAGGGCAGGTCTTTCACAGACTCCCCAGCTGTCTGCAGCAGGGAGGGTCTCCTGGGACTGGAGGCTGTGGAAGCAGCTCTCTGCACGTCAGTCTGCTCTTTGCTGAAAGGTTGCTGAAAGGGGCCAGCTGCTCCTGGGGGATCCCGGGAACAGTTTCTCCAGACCACCTGTGAATTAATTGTCTGCAAACTCCCAAGGAAGCCCTGGCAGCAACACAAAGAAACCATCTTACTTTCCCTTCCCCTCAGACACAACCACCGAGAACCACCCTATGGACATTTAGATTCTAGGACACAAACACGTTTCCCCTTAAGGCAAAAATTCCAAACTAGTGAAAGAACTGTCCCCTAGATCAGTATTCTCCACTAGTATCTATGGCTAGGAGCAACAAACAATAACCCAAAACTAAGGCTGAAGCCCTGGTTAAACTGTGGATTCCAGCAGCAAAACACTCCCGGTGGCTGAATCATTACATTGTGCTGTTGAGTTGTGCATTCTGTGCCCACTGGCCACCGTGTGGAGACACCTGTCCCCAACTAGCTGCCTTTGAGTCAGAGGCATCAAGAGCGCCCCCCAGAGTGCCAGTCTGAGGACCACTGTGAGTTTTCTCTCCAGTGTATGAAGAGGCTCTGAGTGTGGTCTCTGCCAGCTTAGTGATGGGGAGGACACGTGTCTGGGCGTTTGGGGCGTTTCTATGGAGAACAAAACGCGGTCTGACTCCTGTTCACAAAGCTGGATCACCAAAGACGTTTGCTACAATGTTGTTTAAAATAGCTGAACGTTAAGAACAAGTTCAGCGCTCCAAACTAAACGTCTATTTACACAAATTATGTTCTAGCCATACTTTGGGTGTCTGTATAGCTATTACAAAGCAGAATGCTACTCGACAACATAGAACGGTAGTCATAGCCTATTGTGAAATGATAAAAGGTCATGAAACAGTCTGCAATGTGTATGTGTGTACACACCCACACGTTTTTTTCCCTATATGACAAGGAAATAGAAGTATGTACCACAACATGCTTAACAGATGTTAAAATGGTGGGTTTACAGATTTTTGTGTATTTTTATATGTATTTTCCAAAATGTCTATACTAAACACATGATAACTTTGCGACCAGACTTTTAAAACTACAGCTGAGCCTTGAACACCAGGTGTTTAGGACGCTGACCACCCACAGAGTTGAAAATCCACATATAACTTAAGTCTGAGCTCTGCATACGCGGATTTCCAACCATGAATCCAAAACATGCATACGTCTTTGTACTGTCTTCATTCTAAGGCATTTTCCCCTCCTCTATAATTTAATATTTCTGACATTGGGACATACTTTAAGTCAGTGTGTGTTTCAGTTAGTGCTTCTTTGTTCACCCCAAAATGCTATCGCTCAGTCAACAATGTCTAATAACTTAGGAAATGTGGAATTTTAAATGAAATAAATTAGCAAGAGTAAAGTGGTCTTACGGCCTTGGGCTGTGTCGGAGCTGGTGGGCTTGATGACCCTGTTTGCATCCTCGTGAAGGGCTCCAAACCAGTCTTTCAGCCGGGAAGCCAGGTTCCTCAACTCCTTGTCTGTGCAGGCTGGAGAAAGGCAACGGGGAGAATCAGTCAGCTCGTGGTTTTGCTGCTCTTCTTAGCTGTGTCCTCACCACGCGGTGCCATCAGCAAAGCCAAGCCCAGACCAACCTCCCTGCCCCGCCATGCTAGAACGCCTTACCCCACTTTGAAACCCCCCAAAAGTGCTGCTGTCACAGGTCAGGAGTACAACAGAGCCTAGACCCCCAGGGCAGGGCAGGCAGCATTGTTCAGAACTGAACTTGTGCTGCCTCCAAGCTGTTAAAGCAAGTTGTCAGCCTCACAGTTGTCTAGCAGCCTCAAACCATCACGGATGCCGCTTGCTGACACAATAAAACTGGCTCTTGCAGTTTGCCAGAGAAGATGGTATTTTCACTAACCTCATGCTAAGAGATTAATACTCAGGAATGGCTAATTCTCTTAGGGAGAGGCAGCCTGGGACACCACAATGTCCCAGGAATAGCCGACTCAATTTTGTTAGCCCAAGGTTTGGGTTTGTGGATGTGGGGCATTTTGCTGGCCCTTTGACCATCTGTAGCTATCCAGCTCATCTTTTAGTTAGGATAGAGTAATTGGAGCCAAGGAATACTCCTGAGAACAAGAAGAAACTCCCGATGGCTGGATGGGTGGAGGTGTGGGCTATTAGAAGCCTCATAGAGTGTGGAGGTAGAACCTGGGAAAACAAATCCCAAAGGAGGGCCAGTGGTGCAGAGAAGGGAGCCAGCTGACTTTCTGTAGCTCCCTGATTTTACCCAAATTCTGGGTACTGAGAATCTTGACAAACGGTCCAGGCAGTGGGCCGCTACCAACAGACATTAAAAAAACACACACACACAAAAAAAAAACCGCAATGTATTTTAACCTTTAGCATCTGGAGGGAGAGAAGTTAGAGATCTGAGAGGCCAAAATCCCAATAAGTGAACCCTATAACTGTCACTTTTCCCAAATTCCAAACCTAGGAGACACAGGCTGCGAAGAAGCCAAGCAGAAACAATTGCAGTGCAGAGCCAAGTTCTGACCGTCTCCTGGCACTGAGCAGACTTAGGTTAAGGCTGGAATCTACCAGTGCAGAGACCCCAGCGAGCACCCCAGGCTCTCCGTTGGAAGGCATGCGGCAGTGACGAATGAGTAGACTGTCTCGCCAAAATTCCAGTCCATCCTCCAGTGAGTGCAGGACATCACTGAACTGAAGTGATAAGCCCTATCTGCTTTGCAGAGAGCAGGGTGAATCGTCTCCAGAGAAACAGCATCATACAGAGGCCCTCTCCTCCTCCTTACCATCCGTGTCTGCTTTCTGACAAGCCCATCTTTCCTTAGCCGGGGGCTTGGTGGAGAACAGAGCCAAACTTCCCAGACCTCAGGCAGGAAAAGTCTCTCCCACCCTCCACTGCAGGGGAGGTAAGCGGACCCAGGAGGGGTCTATGCAAGCTCAGCGTTCGCTATACCTGCTGCCTGCATTCCAGCCACGATCCAGATCTAAACTCGGCAAAGCATGTAGTGACGGTGTGGCTGTTGTTTAGACCTGAGCTGTTAACGACCTCAAGACACTGCTTTGCTTTCAACAACCAGGACAGGGCTGTATCTTACAACACCAGCCAGGACAGGACACTGAGAACGGACATGCCAGGTGGCGGAGAGTGACAGCTGTGGGCTCTCAGCCTGGACTGGAAGCCCCGCTTCACCACTTCCTGCAGGCTGACTCCCACAAGGCAGCCTCTCGGTGCCTGGGTTTCCTCGTCTGCAAAGTCAGGATATCCTTGTGTGACCGTGAGATATTAGACAGGCTGTCTAGATTGCTAAGCAGAGCACAGGGTAAACAGTAATTACTCGGCATATGCCAGCTGTGGTTTTTAATAGCATTGTTATTAATTTTTTTAGTTTTAAATTGAACATTTGTAAGAAAGCTTAGAGCAAACATCACAGCATTCAAAAAACCAGCAAGACTAATGCACCTAAACGAAACTGGCTTTGGCCACATAGGAAAGAGGTGAAAATGTATACGTGTGCTAACCAGTATAGTTGCTGGTACCCATATGTGGCTGTTTACACTTCAGTTAATTAAAATCAAAGTTAGAATTTAGTTCCTCAGTTGCACGCACCCCATTCCAAGTGCCCCACACACACACTGTCCCCCGTGGCCGTGACTCCCTCCGGGGTAGCACAGGTATTTCCATCATACAGAAGGCTGCCCCGGGTAGCGCTGGGTGAAGTCAGCCATCTCTTTGAGATTTCCAGCCTTTGGAGGTTCATCGTGATATCCTGACATCAGGGTTGTGCTCCACAACTTCCCTTCAGTCTTTAAAGGTGGGCTGGGGAAGGTTCCAAGCCCACTAAGCCAGGAGCCAGCGTGTCACCTTACGCCACGTACACACACAGGAGGGAAGGAGTTGTTGCCGACAGCTGCGACTCATGGCTTTGCCAGGACGGGTCCTTGGGAGCTGACCTGTGCTGACAAGCTTCCTGGCCCCAACTCACAAGCTCGGGGCGTGGGGGGTGGGGGTGGGGCAGTGCTCACTCCTATGTCTTCTCAGAGGCTGCACAGGTCGAAACAGGACAGGATGTGGTCTGTTTTTCTGAGGGAATATGATGTGGACTCCATAGCCAATCTCACATTTGAAAATGAAACATTAACAGCGTTTCTTTCTTCTCAATTGCCATCTATTCTAAATGTTCTCTAAGCAGAGAAAATTGCCAAGTCACCCTGCAAAGGGAATGAATCCCCATCTCACACTGTAGGATAAATTAGTCAGTCATGTTTAACTAAAGCCCGACAGATGTGCAGGTAATCTATATCTTTAGAAGACTGCTGAATTTCCCACAGGCTTCCCAAAGTACACAGGCTTTGGATGGCTGATGAAATCAGGCACTAGAATCCCGAAAGAGCAACTCTGTCATTCAGGGAGACGTCCACAGCAGGATGCCAGTGGCGTGCGTAGAGAAAGATGAGAAAGCCCAAGTAGGGATGGGAGGCACTCAATTACTGGGCCCTGTTCCCCCATGGTGTCCTCATCTGAATGGTCCTTATGGGGACAAAGTCAGGCATAGTCTGCCTGGAACAAGATACATCCCAGAGAAAAATGAAAGCCAGCTACCTGCAGAGAGCTGTTGGTTCAGATTTGGTATTCTAGCCACAACAGACCAACTGGCAATGGGAGAAAAATGCTTGCCTTTTAAAGTGCCTTTCGTAGCCCCAAAAAGGATTAATGCTTTAAGAAAGGGGGCCCAGAGGGTACATCCTGCACCCTCAGTTCCTTCCTGGGGAAAAGTGATTTCTGTGGGGAGAAAACCATAAAACTGTATCCACCTGCCGTGTTCCCACTGTGCCCTGAACTGGGCCAATCATTGTGATTTCAAGAGAGGGGTGTGTGATGGTCTCTCCATTCCTCCTGGTGAGAGAAGCAGGGGACTCAGGCCACCAGTATCAGCCTCTTCGGAGGAAAAGGGTCTGTCTTGGGAGAGGGTTTGGTTCACTCGTGACGGTTCGGACTGGATCCCCTTTGCTACTGCGTCACCTTCCCGAGGTAAGTGCCAGCCAGTCCTCTGCTCTCCCACTTGCCATTCTGCTTCCTCCCGCCCTCCGCCATGGCTTCAGCTGTCCTCCCCCCAGTCGTGGCTGCCAGCATGCCGTTCCTCAGTCTTCCCACATCGCCTCTTGTTCCTACAGGGTACTCCCCATCTCTCTTACGCGACCTCAGTCGGCCCCAGCATGGCCGGGGTGTTGGCAGCATCTCTGAAATCCACTGACCCCCAACCTCTGAGTCCTCCAGTCATCAGAGAATGGCCCTGCCAGGCACTGTCTCCTCAGGGCAGACACCTGGGAAGAGCCCTGAGTTCCTACGAAAGCTTCACCGCTTCTCGTTCTCTGTGCTGCCTTCATTTCCGTCCATGTCCCCACCACGACCTCCCACCAGCACCACGGCAACAGTCCTACCTGGTCACCGGTCTTGTTCCCTACATTCCCTTCTCCACGCAGCAGCCAAAGCAATCTGTGTAAAACGACACTGGATCAAGTCACTTCTCCTGCGTAGCTACTTCCGAGGCTTCCAGGCACTGGGCAGGGAAGTCCACACTCCATAGCGTGACCTGTGGGATCTGACCCCAGGGTCCCTGCAGCCTTTGTCTCTATTCTCCGTCTGGGCCTCATGCTCCACCCTGCCATCCTTCTGCCCAGAGCACATCTCTTCTCCATCAGATCTCTGCTTCAAAGGCACTTCGTCTTAGAGGACTTCCCTAACCCTCAGACTCGGTGAGTTTTCCTTTCTATAGGCTCCCAGTGCCTTGCTCCTCAGATGGCATGTGTCACACCTGTAACTTCCCGTTCCGTGCCCCCCCACCTCCAGCCCACCCCACCCCCATCGCAGCAACATAAGACAGGCCCAGAGCCTGGCTCAGCCCCTGGGGGCGGCATCTTCTGCAGTCGGTTCCTGGCATGAAGAATGTTCTCGACACACACGTATTAATCGACTATAATAACCCTTGTGTTGACTTTTGTAAACTTGAATTTGTCCATCTATAAAATGGCATAACAGAGCATAGCTCATACCCTGGTTGCATGAAATAAGATAATATCAGTAAAACACAGATCATAGCTACCGGCATAAATTTATGGCCCCCCTTCCCATATCCCAACATAATATGTTGGAATTTTATCGTATGTTTTTAAAAAGCCTGAGGAGATGCTTTGGAGATAAAGAACAACCTCTCTTCTTAGTTTGCAGATGGGATACTAGAAGTCCAGGAGCTTCTGCCCTCTCGCAAGTGGAAAAGCTCTGTGATGGAACAACTGGCCTGATTTCCCCACACCTGCATTCTCAGCACTTAGCAAAAGGATGGATGCAGAGTTGGCAGTTGTTCAGGTTACATGGACTGAAAGAGGAATGGACGGACACACTGCTTCCAGACTCCCAAAGTCTAATGGCTATCAGGTGGCAGAGACAGGACGTGGATCCAGGCTCTTACCCTGCTGGGCCGTCCCTGGGTACTGGGCTGTCTGCTCGCACAGACTGAGCATGGGGGGAGCCTGTACTGACTGAGGCAATTCACCTACTTGGTCCATACCCTGGGTTGAAAAAAATCGAAACATCAGGCCGTCACATGTAAAGGCGGTTCCGCAGGTGAGACAGCTGGCTAGGTATTAAAAGGCCAGATGGAGGGAGGGGCCTGTCAGGCTCCTGCCTTCATAGCTTTGGTCTGAAAACAGGGGTCCTTCGAAGGACTGTGCCCAGCCTGCTGCCCTCCTCTCACGCTCCCAGAAGCACGTGTCACATGTGAAGCCACTGGGGCTTCATTAGGGAAAAGTACAGCCCTGTTGCTCATTACTCTGACATGTGCAACACGCAGCTCCCTCCCCCAGGACGGCACAGCGCTCAGGCAGAAGGAGGGAGGGCCCAGGTAATTTGGTGCCCTCCCAGTAGACTTCCTGCCTGTCTGGAAAATAGGAACAAAATGCTATAAGCAAGTGTAAATAAGGCACATACAGTCTCCGTGGAGGGATATAGCCTTGGGAAGTAAATGGTTGCTTTTTCCACCTGGGAACCCTCTCTGCTCCCTTCCACCCAAGGCCTGGAGCTTTAAGGGGCTTGAAGCCAGACGGATTTGAATGCAGAGAGTAGTCAAACAAAGCCAGGAGGACATCACAGTCACCCAGGTGACAGGAGGAAGAAGGATGCACTGCTGCCAATACTGGAGGGCAGAGAAGCGGTTCCAGGGTCACCGCAGCCCTGGTGGGGTGAGGACGGAGGGAGGGAGGGGTGATCGGACCCATTAGTTGCTGCTCATGGGGAAGTCAGTCAGCCTGGGTATCAGATGTTGATGGAGAGAGAGGATTGCTTCTTAACTGAATGAGTAGCCATAGTCTGTCTCTGTCCATTCCTTGGGCCCCAGCACTCCATTGTTCCTGGCTCCTCTGTCCTCCTTCAGACTAAGCCAAGGGCTAGTGCAGAGCTAGTGAGGAAGTTTCAAAACAGGAAGTGGTTTTGGAAGGGGAGAGCCAGGAGCCAGGACAGCGAGCTGCTTTGAAAAGTGCCCCCAAGGGTGATAACGGGGGTTCCAAACTGGCCCTGGCTTATCAGTGACTTTGAGGGCTGAATAACACTCTACAAAGCTCTCTCAGAGGACCAGACAGAAAGGGGGCAGGTAAGGAAACAGTCAGGCGTGAAACATATTTAGGAGACGATACAAAAGGCAGAGGTGGAGACAGAGTATGGAAATGCTTTGTTCATGAAGATGCAGTGTTTAATAAAGTGTGTGAGAGTAAGTGTGAGTGTGTGTGTCTTTCTGTTACAAATCCTAACTGAACACCCAATGGAGGACGTTTGAAAATGGCAAATCTGACACATAAGCATTGTGAGATATCTGTAAACCTCTGCAAAGGAACAAATTACTGGAGTATTCGTATAACTCATGGAACCCTACAGCTAAAGAGCCGAAGGAGACCAGTGCCCACCTGTCACACGATCGACCTTCCCCCCTGCCCTAGCCTCACTAACACTTAGCTCTCCTAGAAGCCAATATGGAAACAACCAGAATTTAAACTTTCGTGCCTCCGAAGGTAATTAAAGAGTTGGGCCAGCCTGGAGTTGTCTGGAGCAGGCCAGGAGGCGTCCCAGGAACAGAGACACGGTGCTGTGCTGGCCGTGTCCTCCAACGCTCCTAGGTGCTACCGTGCACGAGTACTTAATCAGAGCACTGGGCCGGTGCTCGCAGAGTGTGTGCAGTTAGCACCTCCCAGGAGCGGGCCAGCTGAGCCCCCTTAGGGCAGAGCCTGGATTGGTGCAAACACAGGGATGCCTTCCTGAGCCACTGCTCCCAGGGTACAGTCCCTTCCTTCTGCCGTCCTCATGCTGCTAGCAGGTGGCCTCGGGCACAGGAGGGCTTCTGCTCTCAGCGGGGACTGGGTCCCTCGTGTCGTGGACTATCTAGCACACAGCAAGTGCCCCACTGCTGGGAATGTGCAGGAACCCTGAGGACGGAGCCACACTCGCCAGGAGCTCGAAGGAGAGCAAGCTGGGCTCGTACTACCTGGAACTCAGAGAGGTGAGGGTGGATTCTGTGTAGCACAGCTCGGGGAGCAGTAACCAGAGTCATTCTGCTTTAAAGGAATTCTGGGACAGCAGGAGAGAGTAACCAGACTCTGAGAAAGACAGAGCTGAGCTCAGATGCCAGCTCTGCCATCCTAGCTGGCACTGGACAAGTGACTTCTCCCAACCTGTTTCCTCATCTGCAGAATGCAGGTGAGAACAGAACTAGCTCATAGCATTATGGGGAGGATTGGACTGGAATGGACTTAGGCGCTCAGCCCTCAGCAGCTCTGATATTATTCGTGTTTGTGGATACGGGGCGGCATGGTGACCCACTAAATGGAACAGTATGGGAGTTAAGATCATGCACACAGTATTTTCACATGAAACGACCACCTGAAGCCAGCCAGTAAGATACGATTCTCCTGTTGCTTTTCAGAAGTTAGGTGACATCTCCAAGATCTACAGATAGTAAGTAGCAAAACTGAGATTTAAACCCAAGTTCCTAACGTGGAATTCCCTGATCTGCACACACAACACAACCCCAGGTGCCTACACCTGCGCTTCTACCCAGGCCCCATGGGCAGACGGAAGCTGAGCACCTTTTCCACACGATGTGGGCGTCAGGACCGCGCTCCCCCCCGAACACAACCAGGTGGCCAGTGCTGCAGTTAAGAGTTCAGGCTTGTGTGTCTGACAGCCCAGGGTTTGAACATCAGCTCCTAAGTGTCCAAGCTGTTTTTCATGCAAGTCACCATTCTTCTCTCAGCCTCTATTTTTCTCATCTGTAAAATGGCATCGACCTCACAGGGTTGTGGTGAGGATTTATTGTGAAGATTAAGCTTTCAAAAACCAACAGGCAGCTACCACCATGTCCTCTAGGAGCTTCAGGTAGCACTTACATTTGAGAGGCTAATGGGTAATAAACTCCCAGCCATAAGCAGTTCTAGTGACAGAAAACACAGCCGGGTTTCCTGAAGGGATTTTTAAAATATACAAGGTGAATCCCCATTTCTCACTGGAGATCATCCAACAGAGATTTTAGCCACATTACACCTGCTCAAATTAAATTATTATCTGTAATTCAGGTTTTTACTTTTCAGTGCCTAAGACATCAATATATATGCATGTTCTCTTATCCTTGGAGAATACATCGTTTTATGTAAAAACAAGCCATGAGCAAAGGAATTAGGGCCCCTTTATGCAGGAGCTTGCTAATAAAGTCCTTTTTAAACAGCTATCTTTGAAACAGCTTAAAATACTGACATTAAACTTGGACGAAAATGAGTTAAACTAATTAATGGTACAACCTACGAGCAAAGATGCATAAATTTCCCTATTAAGCCCATTAAAGCCCATTCTTAGTACCCTGACTTGAGGAGGCTTTAATGTTCCCCTTGATTCTAATAATAATCCTTCATCTGGAGAAAGAAATACAATTGGAACTTACACAACATTTATAAATGTGCATTAGTGGAGTAACACTTATTTTTTTCCCCCTGAATAATCCAGAGCAGGGAGGTCAGCCAGATGAAATAAACTTTTAAAGCTTCTGATAATATCCATACCTTGCGTTTTCAACACACCGGGATTAAAAAAAAAAAAAAAAAAAAGAAAAAGAAAATAGTTACCTATGCAAAATACTGGTTAGAAATGTGGGCTCTGGCTTTCGCTGTGTGTCCCAAGCTGTGGGGAAGCATTTCCCTATGTGGGAAACCCAGACTAAGCCATACTGGAGAAAACAGCATCATGCCCAGTAGTTTCACGGAAGGATTTTGTGGCCAACCAGATGTCTCAGGCACTCAACTAGGACAACTGCTGTTCTCACTTAAAATCAACAGTGGCAGGTGCTTTGGGACAAGGTGTGGGACCCAGGCTCAGCCCGGCCTGAAAGTACCAGGGGTGGGCAGAGCCCTGGGAAAGGGGCTGGGCTGCTGACGGTGACCCCTGTGTGAGCTCATCCCCCTGCAGAGAGGCGGACATTACATTTTGTTAATGTTGGAGCTCAAGTGACTGATGACATTCAGGGAAGGCTTCCGGGAGGAGGCGGTGGCAGGACTTGAGCTAAGGCTCCTGTGCAGGGAGGGCTTAGGAAAGGAGAAGACATTCTAGGCAGGTCCTAGAAATAATGAGGAAGCCAGTGTGAATGAACTGACTGATATTTCAAGCCGATTTATACTTAAGGTCAGCTCTGCTTCAATTAAACACACCAACTTTGGCATGATTAGCTCTACTTCTAAATCACAAACATGTAAAAATCAAATATATAGAAACGTATATATGTATATATATATAATTTTCTGTATATTTGTTTAGAGATATTCCAATATATTACACGTCATATAAGTGTGTATACAGTCGAAGGACCATCTTCAGACTAGGTGGCACTGACTGTTCCAGAATAAGCCTATTCTGCAAGAGGTTTTAGTGACAAAAAAACGTGTCTAGGGCACATATAAGATGAACCTTCATTCCTAATTGGCAATTTGTGTCCAGTTTAATGTGCTCAAATTCAGTGTCCAAATCTGAGCATTATGAAATGTAATTGAAATTTCTACGTTTTTCAGTCCTAAAGCACCACCAATAAATACATGCACGTATGTTTTTATCCTTAAACATGAAATAAACTTGTATTGTTATTTCATGGGGCAGGACGCCTCAAAGGATTGGTAGAGGACCATGAACGCCAAGCTTGGGATTTGAGATCTGATCCTGATGGCCTAGGACCAATGGACCCTAAGATGCCTCTTTAATTTGAGAGGAGGACGTTGGCATCCACAGATCAGGTTGGGGACCGGGAGCAGATTTGGGCCAAATGCAGAGAACTAGGAGCTCCTCTTAGCTCCCCTCCCTCGCTCCTCCCTCTGCTGGTCTAGAGTGGTTGGTGACACAGGTGTATGACTGACTGGAAGGATAATAGCACCACACTCTTCTTGTGACAAAGGTCCAGCAGCACCTCCAGAGGTGCTGGAACCTAGGATGGGGGTAGAGGTTGGAGCTGGAATTGGAATTAAGGCCAGAACAGAATGGTCCTGGAGAGGCCTAGAGGAGGCACAGCCTGGCATCTTCACCTTTCATGCTTTTGTTAATGTGTGAGCTCAAGTGGCTAATGATAGTCAGGGAAGGCTTCCAGGAGGAGGCAGGACAAACTGAAGGGACATAAATTAAACAGGATCTGAGGAAGAACTGCCTTCGGAAACCATACAGGGTATCTTAAACTATTTCAAATCCTGCCAGGTTCAGTATTTGACACTATTCTTCTCACTCTTCAGGTCATGCAATTCACTCTAAATTTGTGTCTTCCCTGGAAGGCTTAGGGCGTGGATAGGTATAGTAACTGGACATGAGAAGAATGTGGCATCCAAGCCTCAAGGGACATTGGGCTTAGAGAGAACCCTGTGACTGGCACAAAACTGAAATAGTTGCTATTATTATTTCTATTTCTAGAAATACTACATTTGATCAAAATTGCTTGTTTCAGAGGGCTAATATCTAACAAGGCAGCATGACAACAATTTCCCTCTGTCCCTCCTAAATATCATATATAATCAACAGCGTAAACAGAAAAAAAATCATAAATTCCATTTTCAGTAAAATCTTTAGAAGAGAGATATACTCCCAGTTTTGAACAATATGGCAGAAGCCACCCAGATGGAAGTAAATTTCCAGGGGCACCAATAAAAAAAGAATCAAAACTATGTTTCTTATCGGTAAAGGGTGCCTCCTACCGTGATAGACCCACATTTCCTGTTCAGCAAGAACTCGGGGATCTGGAGGAAAGGACAGGGCACAGATGGGGCAGGTGCTGCATGGGAAGGAAAACTAACAAAGCAGAGAAAGAGTGAAGTGGCCTGGGCACTGCTGGCCTCAGAAAATGCCCATCGAGTTGTTCTTCCTACAGAAAGAGGCTCACTCCTAAGGTCCGCTTCAGGGCAGCAAGAGAACTGGAGACGGAGTGAACACAGCTGATGATGGGCCTGATCTGTGCATTGAAACAGAAAAGATGGACAATATGCAGCCATTTTAGCAGGAAGCCGTCTGTCACTGGTGACAAACTGAGCAGAGTGCTTTCAGATTGTAAAGTCAAGGATGGCCTTGTCCTCTGCCATCACAGGACGCCCATCTGAATAGGTAGGCCAGTGAGGTCTAACTTATTCCAAAAACCATGTAACTTTTTTAAGATGCTGGCACACAGACTAAAATATAAATTTTATATACGTGTGTGTGTGCATGTGTGTGTGTTTGTGTGTGTAGAGGAAAAATTGTGGAAAAGGGCAGCAAAATGTACCACAGAACACTCAGCAGGAAAAGAATGGAAAAGGTGAAAATGGGGACCAAAATCTAATACCATTGATTGAAATGAAAAAAAATCACACTTGAAGGAAGACAATGAAATAGTTATAAGACTTCAGGGAAGAGATGAAGAGACAATAGAGGAGATGGCATGTGAGCATTTAGATCCCAGGAAAGAAGTAAAAAGAAAAACCAAAGTCATCATTAAAATGAAGCCAAAGTGGCAGAAGCATAAGGGAGAACAGACGCTGGGGAAGTTCAGTAGGAGAGAGGGTGCTAGAAGTGAGATGCGTGAGCAACAGGAAGAGGAAACCAACAAGGAATTGCAAAGGATTAGAGAGTAAACGACAGCTACAGAGCAGAGGCAAAGGAATTCCTACATGTGCATAATTGGAACCTCTGAAGAAACAAAAGAAAACAATTGAACAGGACATACATTTAAAATGTAATCCGTTAAACCATTCCTGCAATAAAAGAAGAGTTGAATGGACTTATTGAGAAGGCACAGTGTCAGCCAGGGAAAATCCACCTAGAATGGTCCATACTAAGATCTGCCCTAATGAAACTCCTGGATTTTAAAAATAAAGAAATACTGACCAAGTAGCCGAAAAGATATCCAAGTAATTTAGGAGAGGAAAGAGAAATAAGGCTGACCTCAGATTTCAAACCAACAACATTCAAAGCCAGAATCCAGCCGACTAATATCTATAAGATAGTCAAGAAAAGAAAGTGGAACCACGGCTTTTATGTCCATCTGAGCTACCTTTGAAAGCAATCCAGAAAACTAGTTTGGACACACAGTGACTCGGGAAACACTGTTCCCATGAGCCCTTCAGAGGAGCTACTGGGGGACTCCCTGTAGCCATCTGTGGAGATGACAGGAAATGCATTTATTTATGAACAAATGAAGGTGGCAATTAGGGTGACTGAAAGAAAGCAAATTCCACATCTCCCCACAATGAAGAAATGATACAACCACCAGAAAAAGTAGGGCAAGTGTGCTGACAGCCTCCCCTATAGTAGTTTGGGGGTCCGATAAAAGCATCAAAAAATGACAAATCAAATAATATAATAATAAATCATAAAAATGAATTATTTGCTAGAACGAAGGTAAACTCTAAGAAGGTTAATGTATTAACTATTATTAAGCGATAGAAGAAAGGTAGGGGAAGTGAAAAAAAAGGGGGGAAGGAAAAGGGGAGAAGTATCGTATTAATTTTAGCAGTGTTTAAAGTGATAACATCCCTGAATATGAAAAACTACACACACACAAAGAAACTAGAACACACAGTGGGGAAAAGCATACATTTAGGAAAACAGAACAAAAATAATAGAGCGGATAGGACCAAATATAATTTTTACATCAGTAAAACTAAATGAGTTAAAATTCACCTCTTAAAAGAATAAGATTTAGTTTTAGATGGGGTCACAGAGAAAAACCTAAGTCCATATAGATGACAAGAGACATAACAATGACAAAGTGTTTCAGAAAGGTGGCTAGGGATTTTGACTCCAAAATTCCACTTTGGGACTCTAAGGTATGAGATGCATACACACATTTGAGCTCGCATTATAAGGCACAAATAATCCGTTACAGCATTATTTGAAATAGCAAAAGGCGGGAAAGAATTCAAATGTCCGTGGTTAAGTCATTTATAATACATCCACACAATGGAAAACTGTGCAGCTATTTGTAGGGTAGGCGAGGATCTCCACGACGTAAAATAAGCGAAGTGTAGAACAGTATGTGTCACATGCTACTATCTCTGTCAAAGTGGGGGGGCAGTGGACAAGAATTTGTATTGTGTTTACTTCTATGTGCATCGAGACCCCCTTCCAGGGTTCCATAAAATTAATACTAATGGCTTCTGTTTTGTGGGGAGGTGGGAACTGGACAGATTGCGGACAAGAATCAGAGGAAGAATTCCTGTATTCCTTTTTGCTTCTGATGTGAATAGACACCTCTTTGAAAAATTAAAGTCGGGGGTGGCTGGTTAGCTCATTTGATTAGAGCGGGGTGCTAATAATACCACGGTCGCCCGTTCGAGCCCCACATGGGCCACTGTGAGCTGCGCCCTCCTTAAAAGAAAAAAAGAAAGAAAGAAAAATTAAAGTCTGTTTTCTTGTCTCTCTGCCCACTAATCTGTGTGATCCTGAATGCAGGGACCCTGTGTCCCACTCACTCAGTTGTCACCTCAGCACCGAGGGCAAGGCCTGGAAACACAGGTGGCTGGTGGAGGTTTGGTGAATGAATTAACAAATGAATAAATGAATGAACAAAGCATTGCGGGACAATTGCCCCGAGGCGGAAAAAGCCCAGTGATAAGACCTCCAGAGAACTGTTAGCAGTGGAACCCAAGACAGTTTGCACCAATCCGTCAGTTCTAATGCCACATGCTAACATTTTTCTTTCTCACCCAAAGGGGAAAAGTAACCCCTCAATGTGGGATTTTTTAATCAGCGCAGTCTGTGTGCTGTTCTACCCGTTCCCTGTCACCTTGGGCAGGTCTAAATCTGATTCCAGCACTCCTGACTCAGACACTCTGGGGACAGAAAGGTGATTATGACATAGGCCTGGCCTGGCACTCAGCCTGCCCTCTCCTTATTTGTAAAAAGAGAACATTTTTCCTCCACAGAATTGGTGGAATTTTAACAGACCTGAGCTGTTTCCTCTTCCAGAATGCTCTGTCCTGGAGAACCCAAGCTCGGTTCAAATGTGTTCATCTGTGGTACCTTACCCAGGAAGATCTGACATTCCCCCACCCCATCCCCCACCCCTGCCCGAGTGTCCCCAGGGCCCTCTACTGGCAGTTCCACTTTTACATGCTATGTCACAACCTGATGTCCCTTCTGGACTCTGAGAGCTGATACAACAAGGATTTTGCAGCAGCCCCCTCTACACCTCCCCCAGTTATGGCAGAGTGTCTAGTTAAAAGGAGGCACTGACAGATGTTTGCAGACACAAAAGAAAATATTAGGTCACATGAATACTTCAAGCTAAGAGAAAGAACTGCTCCCACTACCATAAAAGCACCAAGAATAAACATGACAAAACAGGTCAAATAAGAACGTGGCTGCTGTGTGCCTTTGAGGATGAGGGACAGAGTCTAACCAGCACTGAGACAAATAACTTCCAGCCAAAAGGAGACTGGGCGTGGGTGGGGGAAGAGGCAGGGGACACGCCTCTGAGGCTGACGGAAGAGACACACACTGTCTCTGTGATGAAGCCTGGAGGCTGATCCTGTTGTCTCCACCTCTGAGAATACCTAGGCCTAGGTAGGTTAGGGACCTTGCCCGCTCTTGCCTCAGTTTAAATGTCACTGAAATGCCAAATGTGGCATGTAAACCCAGGACCGAGTCCTTCCCGCCCATGCTCCTCACTCCGCCCAAGCTGACTTGCTTCTGGGAAGGAAGGACGGCCTCATTCTTCTGCCCCAGACGTCACACGGGCTCCCCCACCCGCAAAAAGGAATCAACCAGGAAGCCTCGCAGCTCCGAGAGCAGGGCTCCACAGGCCAGTATCAGGCACACAGGCTTACAGATTGGCACCTGCCCACCTGCTAGCACCTGGACCTCAGCCAGCCGGGGGGAGGCTGGGGGTCCCTGAGATCTCTTTTTCCTGTTTCTTTGCTTGTTGTGATTGAAGGATGCTAGAACGATTCCACACACCTGGCTTGTCTCAGCCCTGGCTTCTCATTCCTGTCTGGATGGTTACCACTAAGTAATTTAGTTTATCCGTGTCTCCGTGAGCATATTTGGAAACCATGGAACGCTGCTTACAGAAAATTAAGCTTCATTTTCTTTAAGCATTCAGCCAGCAGTGCAGGCAGGAGACGGTGATTTGGAGCTAACTGGCTTATGCATATGTAAGCATGATGCATTTAGCAAATTATGTAGACTTCACACTTCAGAGCACTGAAGAAAACAAAGGTGCCTTCCCAGGAAACTTCAGTGCAATAGAATCCCTCTGAAAGGAACACAGAATTGTGGGTTTGTACGAATAGTTGAACTCAGATACGAAAGGGAAATAATGGTTTTCAAGGCAGAAAATGGGGTGGACATAAGCAGAATTTGAACAGGTCTCATTTTAAGGGGTGTTAAGGTGTCTCTAAGGACTTCAAAGAATTACAGCCCATCACGTGCCTTGAGACTGAATTCATGGTGTAACCTCTTCATTTCAAACTCCATTCCACTGCGACTCATCATGCTTCATGCAATTTCCCTGCGTGTGGTGTTCTCCTTGGGCCTAGAGAGAGAATTCTAGGTCTACCTTGAGCTCAGAAACATTGCAGTGAAGTGTCCCTGCAACCTATTGTGGCGCTCTTGCATTCTCCACTACGACCTGTTGCCTCAGGGCCTTCTAATAGCTCATGCGCAGGAAGTGCACGAAAAATGTAATCACAATAGGACTCCGCTAAGGGCAGTCTCGAAGCCAGCACCGTGGACGTTAGAAGTCCTGGACAGGTCAGGCTAGAGAACTGGTCGGGAGGGTTTCCAGTCCGCAGCCCAAGGTAGAGGCGGGTCATCTGTCTACAGGCGTCGTGGCCGAGGGGCCCTGTAACTGACAGAGCTTGAATGGCCAGCTATCGACTACTAGGGGCAGATGGCCCCAGCACAGCTCAGCCTGTGCTACAGTCACCAGTACTAAGACCAGTGGTGATAATACATCCTGAGAGCTGCCATAGGTTAAACATGTACGTACTATTGCCAAGAACCACGCCAGCATTTAGCCTTCATTGTTGTCTCATTGTTGTCCTTTAATCCTGGTGATAACTTGTTGGAGTCATTATTTCTAACTTCCTGGTGTGGAAACAAGTTAGGGCGGTTAAGTGACTTTTTGTCTGGCCACCACTGAGTCCTTATTACATGACAGGTGCTGTACACACAAGCACGACCTCACCGACTCATCACACCATCTCTCTGTGAGGGAGGGAGTTCCTTGGAGTTCCCTTAATGTCTGTTTCACAGATTGTCCACCAGGAGGAAGGCACATCACATGTCTAAGTCAAGCTAATAAATGGTGGAGCTGGGAGTCACAGGTCACGACCACTGCCGTGTCTGTCCTGATGTGTCCTGCACGCTTCACCTTTTGGAGAGCGGTCTCCATTGCCAGAAAAGGAGGAGGAGCTGAGGAAGGAACACCTCGGGCATGCAGAAGGCATGCTGGTCTCCGGAACCCAAACGTCACCGTTCTCCCCAACTTCCTCCTGTACATACCACACACATGCATGCACGCACACACACGATTCCAAGTGTTAGACTTGTAAACCCTCACAACTCTTTGAGGCAGCACTAGTATTATTCCCATTTTATAGCTCTGGAGACTGAGGCTTAGAGAAATTATGTCAACTACTCAAATACAGCAAAATATGAAACAGCAGGGTCAGGTTTGTACCAAGGCTGTCTGACTCTGGGTCCTGTACTCTTAGCCAGGAGGTCTTGCAATAGTTAATCTAATCATTAGAGACATGTTATTGATGGCCCAAGAGCTGGTTCTAATTAAGATTCTGTCTCAGGATGAGCAACACACACTGAAAATTATGACCCTTTAGTAGATTTTATTTGAGACCTAAATCAACCAAACACAGATGGCTGCAAAGATTTAGTTGTATGTTACAAACAACTACGATGCTTATAACACTAAAAAACAAACAAACCCAGAAGCAAGTGTCCAATAACAGGGAGTAAATTATGGTTCACAAATATGTTAGAAAAGTCATTAAAAAATATGACTGAGAAGCCACTAAAAAGTATGACAAAGTAGGATACTATGACATACAAAATGTTTGTAATATATTAAGTGAACAAAAGCAGAATACAAAACTATTGTTTGAGCTCACTTTTGAAACAAGAAATAGGTCGTATGGACATGTGGAAAGAGAGAGAGTGACAGTGACAGAAGCAGAGGGGAAATATACGGGGAAAGTTCACAGTGGTTCTGTTATGTGGGAGGATCTTTGTTATTCCTTTTTCTTCTTCTGCCTGTTGATGTTTCCTAATTGTCTACAATCAACAAATATCCATTATTCTGTGATCGTTAAAGAGTTGCTCTTTAGGCCTAAGAAGGTATACAGAGTTGAAGGGAAGATAAACCAGTCCAACGAGGCTCAGAGAAGGTTGCTGGAGGTCAGAGCAGAATTTCCCAAAGTCTGGAGTGTGTGGCTATTTCCAGAAAAGGGTTTTGTGGTGGAATTCATTTGGTAAATATTCTTTCTTTGGTGACTTGCACTGCAGAATCTCAATTAAAAGAGAGTTCTTTTAAATTTGCTTAACTTCGAGGTCCCCAATTTATATGACCACAGAAGACGTTTTGTGTGTATGACATAATATCTTGCAGCTCTGAGGAACCCAGTTTGGGAAATGTTTGCCTAAAGATAGTTATTTATTCATTTCTACAATCTGGGCACAGTCCAGATGCCAGCCTCTCCCTCCTAGGAATTCCCTTTCTCTAACACCTGTGATACTCATAAGTTTTTTCCTCTCAAATATCCCCCCAGGATACTTTCAGAATTTAAAAGAAGAAGAAATAGCATTGAGCCCTTCACCTATTTCACCCTCTCTCCACTCCCTGCTCAATTACAGGATGACAGAAACAGGCTTTTAGTGGTGAGCATGATATAGTACATACAGATGTCAATTTATAATGCTGCATACCTGAAACTCGTATAATGTTATAAACCAATGTTACCTCAATAAAACGTAATTTTTTATAAAAAAGAAACATTCTATTTCCTGTTAGACGTGGGACATCTGGATTTGTAGACATCATCTGAAGTCAAAATACCTTTTTTGTGATGCATGAAACCCTTTATTTTCAGTGCTGCTGCTAACATGCGTGTTATCAATGAGTAATGCACTTTTTTTGAGAACTGGTTTGGAGCCATATCAGCAAGCGTGAGGTCTACTCAGAAGAGGTGAGCAGGTGGCTGAGACAGTGGCTGCCTGATGCACTGGAGTGATGTGCAGTGGGGCAGCAATAGTGGCTCTGATTCGATGGGTTCCTTGTTGAACACAGTTTTCCTTGGCCATGGGGTCCCCAGCGAGGGTATGGCCTAAAGAACGTATGTCCTTGCTAGTCCATGGGTCGGGGCTCAGGGCATTGATATGTGGGGTTATTGCGAATGTGGCCTCAGACATAATTTAGCAGCTAGTTAAACCTGCAGCATCCAGATTTTAAGTGTTCAAGATAGAGGGATCAGACAGAGGCCCTCCTAGGTCTCAGCTCTATCTGGGACAGGGTCTTTCTGTATCAATACTCATATGCCTGAGCTCATCACCCATCATGTACATAGCTGAGACTCATTAGTCCAATATCCTATCTCAAGGGATAAAAATCCTGCCAGGAACGAATCCCTAAGAGGGTCACAACACATCATCTAGTTTGTTTTCCTTTTTTAGATCTTGTGTAGTGATGTGAGAGCTCCCGATGACTCCGACAGAAACCCCTGTTGCCTTGGTAATAGTTATCCTATATGCAGCGAGGGTCTCAGCAAGAAAGCCTGGCAGGGTGAGCAAAGGCCAGACTCGTTTGACAGTGACTTCTCCAAGGCAGATGATTCTAATCCTATGAAATCAGGCTGGGGCTGATTAAAAAACTCTCTTTCGGTAAAAGTCAATTCTGAAAGACTCATTTTTCTACTTTCACCAAGAGGCACCTTAAGTCGCTGTGGAGAAGAGTTTATACTGTGGTTATCACATTAGTTTTGGGAAAGAGGTAACAGTCTGCTTTTTAAAGAGCAGAGCAGGGATCCAGACACGAGTGCTGGTAAATTCATGTTCACGTTCAGGGCACGTCTCCCCCGCCCCCAGACAGATGGCAGAAGGAGCCTGGAGACCTGCTGGGAAGAACAGTCAGGGCTTCTGATGCGGCCGCCCCCTCGCCAGGTCTCAACGGGGAAGGAAAATGGGGACTGTTTAGTTGTGTGCACATGTGTGAATGTATTACGTTGGTGCAAAAGTAATTGCAGTTTAAAAGATTAAAAATTGCAAAACCGCCATGACTGTTGCACCAACCTAAGAGGAGACTGCACAGAGGCAACGTCCCATCCCACCCTCTACGCTCACACACCCACAGGTTGACAGATTTGTTCTGGGCCATGTGTGCGGTCCACGCCTCTGGAGGATGGGGAAGAAGGGAGACATGAGGGGACTGTTTATTAATGTCACCATGTCTGGACACCATTGCAAAGGTCCTGACACTGAGCCTGACAACATACGGCTCTGAAGGGGATCCAGCCAGACCGAGGGGTTGTGGAGGGAAGGGGGAGACAAAGGAAACGTCCACATCCTGGACCCAAGATGTGGAGCCTGAAGGATACTCTTATTGAAATGGCAAGCGTTAGGCAGGCCAAGGTCACTGGTAAAAGGGAAGGGAGAGAACCTTAGGCAGAGAAGGGTTATGGAATCGGGATCTCGCTGCCCCTTTAGAATAACGCCACTGTGCGTTGTAAAACCAAACCACTAACGCCTGTGCATTCTGTCTCGGGACCTGGAACGCTCGCTCTTTGCCTTAGTTACTTAGGACTCGTCACAAGTGAGGAATGGAGCAGACAGTACATGCCAACATTTATATTCAAATGGTTATTTTCGAAATAAGCAGACTTAGAAATCTGTGGAAAACAAGTTCACACCAAAAGCAGAACCCAGATTAGAAGGACTTGGAAAAATTAGCTCTGTCAGCTTAATACCCACTAGTGTCTACCAGCTGTAACTGGAAGGAGTTACTGAATTCTGACATATTCTAGTTTTGACCGCAGGGATCTGGTATGCTTTTCTAGACTTCTGGAAAGAAGCCAACTAACCGGCCTTCAGGTAAAAAGTTAGGTAAAGGAAAGACTGCTCAGGCACCCAGTGAGGCTGCCAGGACCCAGACCAAAAAAGAACAAAAGAATCAGAATGACCAGCCCAGGACGGCCCCGCATAGACAGTATATGAGCCTGCCCTGGGGGGAGGCGGGGGTCTGAGGAGAGAGGCTGAGGGGGCTTCATTCAGGCTCCAGTCCTGTGTGCTCAAGCACAGCTGGGGTGCTGGGGGGCTGCAGCTCTGACAAGTCTGTGAGGCCCGAAATCGTGCTGTGGCATAGTTTTCCTCTCCTGCTCTTCTGGTTGACACCACGGACCAGAGGAACGAAGGACTGGGAAAGGGAGAAGCTTCACACCCGGCTCTGCCTGAGGTGGCCTGTGATGGGCGCTCGCAGGGCTTCCTGATGCTTTCGTGAAGGCAGGGCCCTGGGCTCCCGGGTGGGAGTGAAACAGAGCCAACATGGACCAGAGGGGGCAGCACATGTGGCTTTTGGTTTTGAGTCTGTCTCCCTACCAGACTACAAAGACCTGAGCAGTTACAGACAGCGTTATATTTCTGTCCCTCTTACGGTGGCACCTTGATGTGGTAGGAGCTTCACTGGTGACCAATTAGGAGAGGCTGAGGCTGCCATGCTTGCTTCTTTTCTAAGCCAAATTCCAAGAAAAATATTTCAATGACTTAAAAAAGTCCCCAAAGAAAACTAGGGGACTATATTATTATACTATATATTATTCCCAACACCTAGGTGTGTGTGTGTGTGTGTGTGTGTGTGTGTGTGTGTGTGTATAAATAACATGTAAGGAGCTGCTTTACTCTGATATTTTTTTTTAAATGCATGATAATTTGCAAGAATCTTTAGACAGAATCAAGTAACAGAATATGACTGTAAAAGTAGTAACTTAATGTCTCAAGGAATATCACAATGGAATTTTTCAACCAATGGCATCATTACATTTATTATTTTAAAAGAAAAAAAAAGGCAAAAAGTTAAAGGCTCACCTCACAATACACATCAATGTAAGTTTCACATGGATTAAAGGCTTACAGTAAAAACAATTAACAGTACCAATTATTAGAGGATGCAGAAAGGAGGATTCTGCATAAATCAAAGCAACCAAAGAAATAACGAAGTGTTAACAAAAATGTGTGTAAAAATGAAAGGTTTATATTCATTAAAGGACTTGCCCTAGCCCCACACTGGGGAAGAGAGAGCTGTACTCAGCCAGTGACAATCCCACCAATTGTCATCAAAACAAATAAACCTGAACCATTTGCAAATTACAACTCAACTCAAAGGCCCCAAAGCCTGTAAGGAAACCTCTAGCGCTCTCGGGCCCATGTCAATTTAGCCTAGTATAGTGGTTCTCAACCAGGGCCAATTTTGCAGCCCAGGGGACATTTGGTAAAGTCTGGAGACACATTTGACTGTCACAACTATACCAGAACCACTAACATCTAGTGGGTAGAACCCAGGGATGCAGCTAACTAACATCTTACAGTGCACAGGACAAACCGCATAACACGGAATCACCTGGCCCAAAGTGTTAGTAGTGCCAAGCTTGAGAAACCCTGGCCTGGAGGAGGAAGGACAGTTACTCTGTAGTACTCATGACCAACAGAGCGATGCCTGCTCAGGTGACATAGACGAAGAAATGCACAAAGGCCCAAACCTCAGCACTACCAGTGTAAAGTGGAAAACTTACTGAGTTAATTCCTTTCATAAGCTGCATAAATCTTTATCTTGCATGTAGTTGTAATTTGCTGTCTTCATTTCCTCTCACGTTGCCCACTCCCTCTAGTGGACCTTAGAATGATCATGAATATTCACAGCCCTTAGAAACGCGTAATGATGGCCTATTAAATATATAGAGATAATGTATGGATCTGTACGTCCAGAGAGGAATGACTGATGAGACAAATCACCCCATCCGCTCGTCAGTTAAAACCCTCTGCCTCCTCTCCTGAAGGTTTTTTGCAACTTCTTTTAGAGTTATATTTTATTTACTTTTTCTCTCTTTATTATCAACATGTATATTAGGATGTTTTTGAATTTATGTTTTACCCTATTTACAATGATCGCCTTCCCTTTTTCCAAAATATATACCTGAATCATTTTTAAAATTAAATATTACAAACAACCAAGTTACTATAAACGATATTTAAAAGACAGGTTGGAAAACAATTTGAAAAAAGGCAGGGTCAATATTCTTAATATATAAAGAGTTATTTCAAATCAATAGGAAACCATTAAGAATGTAATTGAAAAATTGACAAAGGGTAGGAAAAAAAGGCGCTACTGAAAGAAGAAATACAAATGGCCAATAAAAACACCCCCCCAAAAGCACCTGACTTCAATACTAATAAAAAAGTGTAAATGAAAATAATAATGAAATACTAGAGTACACTTATAAAATTGGCAAACATTAAAAATATAACTTCTACTCATGCAGTGCTGAGGTGGAATGTGACTGTAAATGATCCAATCTTCCTGAAAATCATTTTGATTATGGGTAATTTAAAAAAATAAATAACTGGTTTCTAATTATAAATGCTGTACTTGCTCTGGTGGAAAGCTTATAAAATATTGAAAAATGCAAAAATGAGAATCAGACTTGCCTAGCACTTCAACACTTGAGAAACAAACAAACAAAACTTATTTTTTTGCTATATTTTCTTTAGCATTTTTCAGGGTGTGTGTGTGTCTGTGTGTGTGTGTGTCTGTGTGTGTGTGTACCGTATTGTATATATAGTTTGGTATGCTGCTTTTTTCACTTAGTATTGCCTGTGAGTATGATCCTATACCATCGTATTAGCTCTAAAAACACAGAAATTTGATTGTATAATATGTCATGTGGATGTATTTGTATAATAAACCATTCCCCTCCTATTGGACATGTAGGTTTTCACTCTTTTTTGTCTGCCATAAATAATGCTGTGAAAACATCATTGTGAGTCAGTATTTCCTGCATTGTCAGTAATTGCTTTTTGCCTACATTGTTTTTTAGAATAACAGGAAAACAAAGATATCATGAGACAAAAAGTCAGATATTTTGTCACACATGGATCATCATTACAGGGATTTCCAAAGGACACACTTGAGACTGAAAGAAAAGAGCCCCAGACAGAACTTCTGAAATGAAACAGGGATGATGGACAAAGAAAAAAGGCAAACATGTGAGTTAAAGCAAACAAAAATTAACTGTATAAAACTGATATCTTGGAAGTTAAGAGAATTTAGAACTCAAACACATACGAACAATAGCATATGTAAGTGTCCTAAGGTTCTTCCGTATATTATCTGGGAGGAGGGCAAAGATACTTAATGACTCTGATAAGTAAAATATTCACATCAAATTTTCAGGATTAATCACTACTAGGATAGAAATAGATTGACTAGCTTCAAAACTGATGGACAAAATATAAATGAATAAAATTACAGACAAAATAATCCAAAAGAAGAAAAAAGGGGAGGGAAAAAGAACCGTGGAAAAGGCAAAGCAAATAAAAAGAAAATATTAATAAGAGAGCAGAATGACCGTAAATATATGTGAGTTGAATGCTTTAGTTCAGATAAAGCTTGTAACACAGAATGAAAAACTAACCCAAGCGATTGGCTGTTAACAGATAACTAAGACTAAAATTAAAGAAAGGTTGAACACAAAAAGATTTTTAAAAAAGATCACACTCTAAGAGAGCTGATGTAGCTATCGTATCAGAAATACTGGAACTTTAACACCAGAATTCTTAAGTATCAAAATATAAGGCATAAAAGCGCGGCTGGTTAGCTCAGTTGGTTAGAGCGCAATGCTCGTAACACCAAGGTTGCCGGTCTGATTGCTGCATGGGCCACTGTGAGCTGCGCCCTCCACAACTAGATTGAAACAAGTACTTGACTTGGAGTTGATGGATCCTGGAAAAACACACTTAAAAAAAAAAATTTAAAGCATAAAGATTACTGAAAATAAAGGGTCCAAGCACAGTGATCAGAGGTTCATTTCACATCACCAGGAAAGCAGTCTTCCTCAACATGTACGCACTTAATAATCCAGCTGTATTGTACACTCAGACATCAAAGAAAACAGTATAAAGGATTCAGGAGAATCTATAACAGAATATATTGACAACCTCAAGGTAGGGAAGGATTTTTAAGTAAGACCCGATGGTTCAAACAATAAGAGAAGTGTGAAAAATTGGGCAATATTAACAATGCCTAGATAATAAAAGACATCACAGAGTAAAAAGCCAGCAGCCCACAAACAGGGAGAGGATATCTGGAGCACATAACAGAACAAAGGCTAGTATCCAGAATAGAAGAAGAAATCTCCTATAAAAAAAATAAATAAGAAAAAGACATCTCAATACAAAATCCAAGAAAAGACTCAAACGAGAATTTAATGAATAACAAAACCAGAAAGACCAATAAATATAAGAAAAGATGTTCATAAATGCCAAATAAAACCATAATAAGTCACTATTTAACGTATATTGGGTTGGCAGAAGTTAAAGAAAGAAAAAAAAAACCAGAAAGTAAGTGTTGGCAGGGATGTGAAATAACCAGGACTTTCATATACAGTAAATATTAATAGAACAATCACTGTGGAACGCAATTTGGCACTTCTAATAAAGTTGAAAGCAAGCATTTGTTATTCCTCAGCAATTTCCATCCTGGGTATGCACCCTGGGAAAACATCTGCACATGGATACCTGGAGTATAAGAATTTAATATCAGCGCTGTTTATGATTTAAAAAATGGGAAAAAAGAAACGTCCATCAAACAGCAGAATATGTTGCTGCGTACAGTGTTGAATGCTGTATCACAACAGTGGATGTGAGTGAAATCCAGTTACATGTGGCTGCACCAATTCATCTCGAGAACATTGCATTGCATGAAAGAATATAGTATGACTCCAACCATAAAATGTTCTAAAAAAAAAAAAAGCAAGTAAAGCTAAACAAAATAGCACTAAAGGATGCAAATATGTCCCAACTATAAAGAAATTAATGTCGCAGCGAACACAGAAGTCAGGATAATGGTTACCTCCAAGTGGGGAGCAAAGGGGATGACACAAGGTGACATCAGAGTTAATGGCAATGATTTTATTTACCTGGGTGTTTTTTGTATTGTCAACTGTTAATTCCTTTTATGTGTTTCATAGATAAAAATGATTATTTATATTAAATAAAAACAATTCTAAAAGAATTTGAAAATAATGAGTTTGCTAGTTCAAAATGTTTGTTCATTAAGGCAGGCCTGGCCCTAACCCTATTCACATAATATGGTAACCATGAGAGGCCATCTCTCTGTGAACTAGAAAATACCAAAATGCAACTTTGTTATACTACAAATTATTCTGGTTATAGTCACCATCCCTGGAATTAGGCTGGATTATGTATGCTTGGGACAAAGAAGAAAATATTTTCAGTTGATCCGTACTGCTCGAGATGCATACTTTTTTTTTTTTTTGGATACCCAAAATGTCTCACTGAGAAAACAGCTGATATCAACCATGAGTTTAAAGAGAAATATCTGTGCTGATTGAAATGTTGGCTTGATGCAGAAGTATTATCCCTAGAAGGAAAAACAGTCTTAGAAAAGGCTATGTGGCAGATTGTATTTCCCCAAAATGGCCCAAACACGTTCTTCCTTATAATATGACCTTGACACAACTCACATAGGGAGCTGGAGTCCCTAGTCCCTCTCCTTGAAGTTAGAACTTTGTCAATCAATAGAGTATGGAAGGAGTGATGCCCTGTGACTTTTGAGTCTAAGTCCTAAAATGGGATAGAGCTTCTCTCTCTCCCTCCCTCTCTACCCCCTCTCCCCACCCCTCTCCCCCCGCCCCACCTCTCTCCCAACACTTGCTCTGCCAAGCTCTGAGGAAGTCCGAGAGAGACCACATGTGGATGTCCCAGCCCACAGCCCCAGCTGAGGTACTAGCTGATGGCCAGCATCAATATCAAACACACAATGCTTTCAAGAGGACTCCAGGCCCAAATACCATCTCACTATAACCACACGACAGACTCCAAGTGTAAACCACCCAGTTGAGCCCAGTCCACTCCAGGAACCATGACAGATAATAACAATAAGTGATTTGTTGTTATTTTATGTTACCAAAATGGGGGTGGCTTGTTACGCAGCCATAGATAACTGGAACAGACTATGATGCTAAGCTCCCTTAAAGCAAGTAGAGGAAAGATGATGCCAGAAACCCAGGGTACAAAATGCAGCTTTGCCACTGAGTAGCTGTGTGCCCAGTGAACCTCTGTGAGCCTCAATTTCCCTAAGTGAAAAACTGGGGATTCATATCAACTTATATTTCTCAAAGCTTTTTCCAGCAAGGGAATCAATATCACCATATTGTATGCTGTACACAGGAAACAATGAAGGCTAGCTAATGATATTGACATTATTATTGATATTAGAGCTGGTTCCCATTCCCTTCCAGACCTCCTCCGTCATTCTATGAGCCATGGGTAGAATTCTCCACTGCTTATAGGCTGGGAATGCATCAACTGTGTCTGCAACTCTGACATGAGGGACCATTCGGTTAAACTTTCATCTCAGAGTTTTCTCTTTTTCTCCCATTCCTCAAAATTGGTCATGGTTCCCACATGGCAAAGCCTACCAAGTAAGAGAGGCAGCTCAGTGCAGTGCTAAGAGCAGACTCTGAGCCTGGCTGCCTGAGTTCGAATCCTGGCTCCGCATCTTACTCACTTTGTGACCTTGGACAACTCGTATCCTCTCTGTGCCTCAACTTCTTTATCTGAACAATGAAATTAATGATACCGTCTACTACGTAGGGGTATTACAAAGATGAGAATAAATGAGTTGACATATGCAGTGCTTAGAACCTAGACTGGCACATAGGAAATTCTTCATAGGCACTGAGAGCACTTGGTCACTCAGTTGGAGGGAAGTGCCTTATTTTGGCAATGCAAAGAGTCGGACTCAGTGAGAACAGGAGGGTTGGTGTCACTCCCAACCAGCCACCACCAGACAGCGCGTGGGAACTGGGATCTGGCCAGAGGACCGGGTGCCTCTGCAAGGCTATCTCAGAAAGAAACCCCAGGGGCCACTGCTCAAAAGCCACTAGAAAGAGACAGGAGGGCAGGATGTGATCTGCTAACCGTTGCTGTGCTTTTAAAGTCTGCAACAGACAACTCACGCCTCGAAATGACTGACGTGAAGGGGTGACTCATATACCAGATAATGCCTCGAGAACAGGGCAGAAAGTGAGGCAACTTGAGCCACGGATGGGGAGAAGGAAGGCACGCTTTCATCTGCAATGCAGTGTCCAAACATTTCAATACCCTCATTAGAATACAGGAGAAAAATGCCAATTCTTTGTCCTCCTAAGTGATGTTCATCCCGTCCCTTCACCCTTTGTGCTCCTATGGGAGTGAGGGACAGCAGGCTGATTGGGCCCTTGTGAAAGACTGCTCCCCTCAACACACTGAGTATCATTAGTAGGAAATGCTTCTATAGCACAATGCAAATAAAGGTAGTAAAATTCACATGACCACAGCAGGTTATGTGATGAGATTGGATCTAATTAGCAAGTGTCGATAGAGTTTCCTTGTTCACGTTAACAGCTGCACCCTTGTACTTCCTATTAAGTCACTTTATATTAATAAGGTAGCTTTGCTCTGAAATTCAAGTGCCAGTCAGCTCCCTAAGTGACAAGAAAGCAAAGGCTGGCTTTGGAGCTGCAAGATCCAGCAGCACACGTACCGCTACCCTGATAAGGTGGCACAAAGTGAGGGAGTGCAGCTGAGGGTGACAGGTGTAATTAAAATTATGTTCAGCTGCTGATCTGCCAGATAGATAAATTCCATAAGCACTAAATTGCATCAGTTTACTGAAAAAAGTTACAACTGATTGCTCATTTCTTGTTATATACACCATTGATTTAAAGCTGGGATCCTGGAACTTCGCTGTGACTAATGAAATCTCACCGGGTCTTTGGAAGAAAAAGAACACCAACCTTTGGGCCCATAGAAATGTTGAAGGTATTAATGTAGCTCCTGGAAGAAAAATACCCCGCTGACTGCTACCTGCCCTATTGGGACTCTACAGTTTGGACATCTTGATCACGAAAACAAGTTTCCTGCTATAGAACAATTCTAGGAGGGGGCTACCTAGCATGCAAGAAAAGTAGGCGAACCAGAAAGCCTGGCAGAGAAATGGAAAAGACCGACTAGTTGCTGATGTCATGATGTGTGAATCATCTCTGGTGAGATAAGGCTGGAAGCAGCACAGAATGGTGAGGACTTGGATGTTTGCCACATACTAACAATAGCCCTAATAATACCGCTGCCTGTATCACTCCTTTCCGTTCATTCATTCAACATGTAATCAATAGATATTTCACAGGTATCTATTAGATTGTAAGGATTGTTCTATTTACATGATGGTAAATCAAACACAGTTCCCGGTCCTTAAATACAACAAGGACAAACAGTCAAGAAGAAATTCAAAAATGGAATAAAAAGTGCTACAAAGGGTGCCAATGAGACAATTAGTATCCCATTTCACAGATGAGGGGACTGAGACTCAGTGAGGTCAGAGCTGGCCAGCGATGGAACCAAGGCTGTAATCCAAACCTGTCTGACTCCAAACCTGGGATATTTCCACTCCATCGTCAGCTTCCTTCCAGCTGCGGGAGGGAGGAGAAAATACTGAAGGTAGCTGGAAAGACGGTACCCCAACTCAGGACTACAAGTAAGACTGGGCTTGAGGAGTAACCTATAACACGTAGGTGAGGAAGCTGCCTTGATGAATTGTGAGACTATTCCTAAGTAAAAAGACACGTGGAGAAACATATCTGCAAGATGTGCATTTCTATGTGCCTCGGGTCATCTAGCTGCCATATGGGGTAAGACTTAGAAGGACTGCCCCAGGTAAGGAACCACAGAGGGAAAAACATCCATGCTTAGTGTGGCAGGGACCTGCACAGCAACGACATCCTAACTACCAAACAGAGGTAAGACGAGACGACTGCAATGGTTAATTTTACGTGTCATCCAGATATTTGGTCAAACATTATTCTAGATGATTCTAGAAGGCATTTTTTTAGATGAATTAACATTTAAATCAGTAGTCTTTGAGTAAAAGTAGATTATGCACCACATGCGGGTGGGCCCCATCTAATTAGTTGAAGGCCCAACATACACAAAAAAAATTGACCTTCCCTGAGGAGGGATTCTGCCAGAAATCTGTCTTTGGACTCAAACTGCAGCATCAACTCTCCCTGGGTCTCTAGGCTGTTAGCTTACCCTGTGGATTTTGGACTTGTCAGCCTCCACAATCGCCTGAGCCAATTCCTTAAAATCAATCAATCAATCAATCAATCAATCAATCAATCAATATCTCCACACACACCCTATTGGTTCTATTTTTCTGGAGAACCCTAATACAACTACATCAAAATATGGAACTAGGAACCAGCTTCATGGCCCTGAGAATCCCACCCCATCTAGTAAAACAGGATGAATCCGAACTGTCTCCCAGGTGCCGGTCTGAGGGGCTGGGCCTGGCACCCCCAGAAAGTCCATGGGGGGCAAAGAGGAAAAGCAGACTGCATGGCTTAGTGGACTCTCTTTAGGGTGAATAATTGATTCATTGAGTAGATTTTATTGAATGTCTACTCTGTGCCATGCCCTCCCTGTGTTAGATGCTGGGGAATCGGGGCTGTTCCTGGTACACAGCAGGCATTCAATAAATACCTACTGAATGAATATAATCTTCATGCTAAAGAAATTAAACTCACTTATTATGATGATTGTTACATATTCTGAAGAACTCCCAGCTGACTGAATCTGGAACCCAAGTCCAGAGACCTGGAGGGCAAAGATCACATTTGGGCACGGTGACAGTGGACAGACTTAGGGTCCTGGGCCCCTGTTTCACAGCTTGGAGGTTTTCTCCTGAAGTGCTTTCTATCTTTTGAACCTGATTCTTTTATGAGTGGGAACGTGTGCGTCCCAGAGATAGCGCCTTCAGAGACAAACAGGCCCCCACTTACACAAATCATCAAAAGCTCTAAGGCCAGCTTTGTATACATGCAGTGCTCTTGTTGCCATGTTCAAGGAACACCGAGGTGGATTCGTGTGTAGGTGAGTGCCTAGAGCGGTGCTGACAGAACCTTCTGTGGTGATGGAAACGTTCTGTGTCACCCAGCCCAAATGGTAGCCACCAGCCAAGGCTAATGACTGATCACTTGAAATGTGGCTCATGTGACCAAGGAATTGACCTTTTAGTTCTATTTCATTTTAATTCACTTCAGTAGCCAAATGAGGCTAGTAGCTATCACATTGGACAGCACAGCTCCAGACTAACTGAACAATGTGGTAATCGGGTATCTTAACAGAGTGTGCCTGTCCAGCATGGGGACACTTCTGTCAACACTCCCACGGGCAGATCAGTGCATTAGCAGTCTGGCTGGCCGTGGTCTCCCCTTCCTGCCCCAGTCCCCACCACCGTTCTGTGCCCCTCAGCCTCCTTTACACATGAGCGGGCAGCAGATAAACCTAAAGGAGACCAGGTGGCTGCCCTGCTGAAAAGCTGCTGGACAAGGAACTGATGAGGAAGAGGGGATGGACCACAAAGTGGGTGATGGAGAGAGGGGGTGTCTAGGAAGCTCTATGGTCAGAATAAACTCATCACCCTCAAATTCCTGTCTCCTTCAGACTGTAGGAAGCCACCTTTTCCATTTTCCTCAGATGCTGAGGAGGAGGAGATTCTTCTGCCTTGGGATACCCACACCTCCTTTGCTCCTCTCTCTAAGTCAGGGTGACTCTGACACATCAGAGGGTCTGGTTGTCCCCATGTCACAGCTGTGAATCTCCTCTGTGGAAAGCAAGTTGCTAATGGCTGAATGAGTGGCAATTACAGGAGATGACAAATGTTCTCTGGCCATGGGAAACAGAGTAGAAAAATAATCTCAGCCAGACTCTCACTGAACAAAATGCCATGTCCCAGAGGAAAGGTGCTTCATACCACTACCACTTGTTGACTCTAAATGACAGATTACAAGACCTGGCCAAGAATGTTTGCACATCCAGCATGCCAACATGGGAACATGGGGCCGGTGGTGTTTCGTGTGTCCACAAACATGTTCAAGGCACCTGTGAGCACAAGAGCTCCCTGGGGACACAAGACAATTTGTATATGTTGGTGAGGATGCCATCCCTGGGGGTGGGTTTCGCATTCCATACCACAGCTTATGGTAAAAAGTTTGCAGATGACTCATGGAGTAGAGAGGGCAGTGACGTACACACCTGTCACCTACCCACTCACTCTGGAAGTGAAATTGACCTCAGGGAGGTGAATGACAGAATCAATATGCAAGTAAAGACACATGAAAAATCTACTGACACTCAACTCTACAATGAAAGACTTAGTGGCAATTAATAACTGATTTAAAGACAACAGCGCAGCCAGATAAATGATGTGTCAATCAGCAAAGGAAGTGGCCTATATAGAACTAAGAAGAAAATGAGTTTGAGAGGCAAGTACAGGCAGTGCCCATCAAAACTCTCCGTGAAGGAGGTGGAGGTCGTGGCCCATGGATGGCCATACAAGACAAATCCTATAAGAAGAACAGGCCCTCAAGCTATCCTAGTTGGGGTATGGGTGGGAGGGTTGGCTTCTTACCATCAGCTAAGTCCCCTTGCTCCAATTCCCTGCTTACCCAACAAGCACTACTTATAATCTTGTTGAACTCCCCAAAGGGGAGAAGAGCTGACCTATGGCGCGAGTATTCTACTCCCCATCTATGTAATAACTGCCCAGACTTGATAAATTATCTTGTTCTTGGTCTATACACTGGTCTCTTGAGAACCTGGCTAACGTGACCTCATAACTGAGAGACAGAGCCACTCTTGATGAGAAAATAAAATCATGTTTCAGATCTGTAAAACTAAATTCCAACCAGAATCAGAACACGGCAGATGTGTTGAAGTAAAAACCAACTTTTGTCAGAAACAACCAGCTACATACACTTCCTTAACGGTAAACCCATGTGACTTCACTGCTAATATGATACTATTATTTAGTATCTGCTCTATACCAGACACTCTGCATCATCATTTTGACTGGCCTTTAAAAGGTTTATTTCCCAATTTTAAATACTAATGAACTGAGACCCATAGAAGATGAGTCATGGGCCCAAGAGCTGGGATTCAGCCCCAGGTCTACCTGGCTCCACAGTCCTTGCACGTCAGGCTTTAGCAATGATTTCCAAGCTTAGTTTGGCAGAGGTCAGAGTTCATGCTAAGGGGTAAGGTAGAGGCCAAGATGAAACCACATTTATTAGCTTCTATGGAAAAGGTGCTGGCAGAGATTTTTGTTTTGTTTTGTTTTCTACAGATTGAATTTGACCTGTGTGGTGAAAACTGCCTCGCAGAGGAAGCACGTAAGAATAGAAGGGTCACACACACCCCAGAATAAGGTGAGCTATGAAGCTTCTGCTCGTTCATGAAATCACGTGCCCTTTCTATGGGTCAAAATGCATCCTCTTAAGGATGGACGTGTGTTCTGAAGGGTTGCCTTGAATGAACTGGCAAATCGTATTGTAAACGCCTCTCTTTTAGACTAAAGTCCTTAAAAGCCTACTACACAGCCTGACACACTTAAAAAGCACATTGGGCAGAATGATGGCTGACAGGATGAGTACATGAAGCAATGTCCTGCCAGTCCTGGGAATCACAGCCATGAGCTCTTGGCCCTGCGCACATCAAACTACTATGTTATGGTTCATTTAGCATTTATTCAGCAAACATTTATTGTTGGACAAATGGCCAGTTGAAAGATCTGATCCAAAATGACTCAATGCAGCTTAATGAACCATTCGTGACTATCCCTCGGCAATTCAGTTCAGGAGCACTCAAGATGTTCGGAGATGTTTAACATGACCTCTAAACCAAAGGACCCAAACAGCAATTCACAAAGGAACTGCAGATCGCCAAATAAAAAAGAAAAAGTGTTCAACCTCACTAGCAATCAAAGTAATGCAAACTGAAATAAGAATTGATGGGGAGGGGGGTGTCTAGCAAATAGGCAACATTTTAAAAAAATTTGTTTGTCCCCTTTAAAACAATAGTCAGGTTTGGAAAGGCTGTTGGTTAATGGCGGATACGACAGACTGTAAGTTGGTACAGCATTTTTTGGCAGATAAGTTGGCAGTGTGGATCAAAAGACTTAAAATTATCTATATATTTGACTTAGTAATTTCAATATAACCATTTACCTTATTGAAGACGTATACAAAAATTTATGTGTGAAGATGTTTATAAAAGAAGTATTTAGAGTAGCAAAAAAAAAAAAAAAAGCAAGCAGCTTAAACCAAGAGACTGGTTAAATGCATCATGTAACAGAATGCTATGCAGCCATCAACAACCATTTCTCAAAACATTGATTTGTGGAAAGTGTGCAATACATCTCAATGAGAAAAAAGCAGGCTCAAAGCATTATCCAGAAAATCATTCAAGATTTTTTTTTTTAAAACAAAAATCCACATTTTCTGTATTTTCTTTTTTCTGCATCCAATAATTAATATACAGTAAGTCCTCAGTGTTGTCAATAGGTTCTGTGACAAGTGAAACAAAGTCTAACAAAACCAATTTCTGCATAGGCTAATTGATATAAACAAGACTTAAGTTCCAGGTCATGTCATCAGTGTTATAACAAAATGACATTGAATGACATGTTATTCGACGGTCTGCTGTACATTATTTTATAATTTTATTTTGAAAATAGTATAAGTCTTACAAATAAAACTGACAATAACCTCTGACACTCATGTGAAAACTCCCACCATTTCCTCACTCTCTCATTGTTATCCACGGTACTTCTTTCTGATTTGGAGAGAGGAAATGTCATGTTCAATGCTTTCTACTAACTAAACTCCAGAGCCAGGTCTTACACTCAGCCCCCTCACTTCAAAAGCAGAATTGTTTCCATTGCACTAAAGCTGGATGTGCCCAGCCAATCCCAGTGCCAATTTCCAAAACTGATCAGATCTCATGGCGAACTCAGAGTTCATATGACACAACTGCCTTTGAAAATCGCAAATGTAATTATGCCATTTGTCTCGATGTAAATATTCCCCAATGAGAATACCTAGCAGCTACCACATGTTTTTAATTCTAATTGTTCCCAAAGATTTTTTTAAAAGAATTATAATATGTACAGTAATGAAAGAGTTTTGTTTTTTAAGTGTTTTGCTCCAGAATGATGAAAGCACATTCTTCCTTGTAAATTATACACGGCGTAATTACAAATAGATGGGCCATGCTTTGGGTCTCATTTCAAAGTGGCTCCATTTTAAAGCATTCCCTTTAATAAACACAAAACACTCGCAGCCTCCACTGTGGAACTATCTGGAATTAATGGACAGTATTTTTAAAGGGTACATATAATAGTGGTGGGGTTAACATCATATTTTCAAAGCCTAGCTTTATTCCTGAAAAACTCTTTTTATGATAATCATAAGATCAGGAATTAAGAGAGTTTTGAAAATGACAGTGGCAAGAACAATGAACTATATAAATATAGGCCTAGCTTGCAGGTGAACCTTCAAAGAGGAATTTAGAATAATCAATATACATCATCATTTCTCCAGATAAATTATTTCTCTAGCTTCCTCTGCATCTGTCCATCTCTTCAAACACACTGAAGATTTCTGGATGGTCTGATACATTGTAAGACCTTGATAAATGCTTGCTGGGTAGCTGTGAATACCAGTGAAAAAGATCTCCACCTCTCACCCCTCCACAGAGGTTTTAATCCAGAGGAGAAATCCGTAGGCTAGGGTGGCTTTGTGGGCTGACCAAAGAAAGAAAGTATTCCAAGTCTTGGGAACAACAGAACCAAGAGTCAAACCAAGATCAGCGGAAAGTTGGTTGATGAGCCCAATTATACCAAAAGGGAAGGACAGCTGTTCCCTCAAGTAGTGGGTTTAAAAGATTAATCTGGAGGTGGGGTACAGTGGGGTGTTAAGGAGAAGAGTCAGGAAAGCCTGGGAGCAGACCACTGCAGTGCAGGAGGTGAGAGGTGAGGAGGACCGAGGTGATGTCAGCAGAAAAACGGGTAAGAGACGTCATCAGTGAACAGAAGTTGTGGACTAGTCAAACGTGGAAAACGATGGCATAAGTGAGAAAAACCAAGGAAGGAAAAGTCAGCACAATCAGGTGGCGAAGCCCAGCACTCCACTGTAGAGAAGGGAGAAGAGTTTGCAGAAGGAAGGTGATGGTCAACATGCCCCAATTCCACAGAGAAGTCATGGAGGAAGAAGACCGAGAAGTATCCTAGAATTTAGCGGCGAGGATTCTGCGTCGGTCCTGAAGACTAAGTGTAAAGATTCAAAAAGGGTGAGTGGGAGAAAAGGGACTAAGAAAGAACTAAGAAGCTTGATAGTTACCAGGTGTTCAAGATGGGGGACTTGGAGGGGACAGGGATAAAGGAAGGTGGAAGATGGAGAGTCATCAGGGATGAAGGAATTCCTCTTCCTGTTCCTGAGAAAAGGGAAGGATGGGCTCCCAGAGGCTGTGAATCAGAGCTCAGCCCTTACAACCTCAGGGCAGCGCCGTCAGGAGGAAGCCACCTGCTAAAGGGAGGAGGGCAGGAGGGGAAGCAGGCCTGGGGCTGGGCAGGGAAGGGAAGGGGGTGCTCTTCCCTCGCTGCTCTGGTGCATTGAATCAATCGTCCTTCCTTCATTCCCAGGGACTCACCTTGTGAGCTCTCTTAGAGCCCCTCAAATGCATGGAGGTACCTCCCACCCAGCAGCCTCAGGTGACACTTCTCCCTCGGCCTCATGAACACCCACCTACTAATCCTTCCAACCTCAGGTCCGATGTCACTTCCTAGTGGAAGTCCTCCTGCCCTGACTGCACCCAACAAGGTCACGTTCTGCCCTCTTCTTCGTCACGGCCCCTCAGCCTTGTTCTTCAGGTCTTCTCCTGCACGCTTACCACACTCCTAGCCTTGTGGTGTGCTGTATAGTTGCATCACGACTGTCCTCTGTCCTTTCACACTGTAAGCTGCATGAGGGCAGAGACCTTTTTTTTTCATTTTTTACTCACGTCACACCCCAGGTACTAGCACAGCGGCTGTCCCCAAGTGGGCACTCGGAAGTCCCTGCACATAAACAACGGTGAGTGAGCTGGATTCTGATTGTTCACGTGCTATGCTCTCTCCCACATGGCAGGCTCTGTAGGGGGCAGGGGTGCGGGGGTGTCTCGAGCATCTGTAGTCCTCCCTAAGTGTCTACTTGTGGATGGGCTGCCTGCCTGGCTGGACGTGGCAGTAAACCCCAATGGCCTCCGTTCCCTGTTTGGTAACAGGACAGCTGGACACCCCGAGCTCTCAGATCCTGTCTGTGGCTAGAAGGGACTGGGAGAATCAAGTTCTTCCACATTGAGTGCCCACTCCTAAGGGGCAGGCCCCATTGTGGGAGTAGGGAGACTGTGGACAGTGAAGTAGCTCCTGCCTTCGAGGACGCCTGGGCCTAAGGATGGAGACAGACAGAAACATGGCTTTTCAATCCAGGTGAAGACACTGAGAGTATGTACAGCACTGATGGGGACCTTTACCACTTGGGGAGTACTTGCCGGCACCAGGCTCCATGTGAGAACCTCACACAGATGGCCTCATGGAACTCCTGACGATACCTCTGAGTGACCAAGTGGTGGCGCTCGCTAAGGGGACCGTCCATCCCTACAGGCAGCTGTCCATCACAACCACGCATGCTGGAGCTTCTGCTGGAGTTCAGGCCCCAAATGAAGTCTTTTACAGCCTCACCTCATGGTTTTGTCACACTCCCACGGACTAAGTGTTATTATGTCCTTTTACAGCTGAGAGACCTGAGGCTGGCTCAAAGAGGTTCAAACGTTTGTCCAGGCACAAAGCTCAGATGTGACTGTGACAGAACGAGGCGTGAAACCCAGGTGTGTGGGACTCCAGAGGGAACCACTGGGCTGTAGTTAAGGAAACATGCAGTCCCTGGAGGAACCACGTGGTGATGACAGACCAGTAGTTGAGAAAGGGCATCCAGGGCAGGGACAACGGGCATGGATGATGGGCAGCTGTCTTTTCCAGCTGATGAAGCTTGAGAAAAGTCAGATGGCACAAAGGCATACATGCTGGCAGTCCAGAGGGTGGCGGTGGGAAAAGGCAGATGCAGCAGCTGGCGGCTTGCCACTGCCCGGAGCCTCCCTGTCAGTGAGTGAGACCACAGAACAGCTTCTCACACCGGGGTCTGGCGTGCACCGGGCTGCACAAGTTGGCACCTGAATTGACATCAGTCCAATTAGTGCCATTACTGCAGGTGTCTGTATGGCTACTTCTTTTCTCTCCCTCTGCCCAGAGGAAGAGAGGGAGAAAGAGAGCCGCTCAGCAGCACGGCTTCATTGGGACGGGAGCTGCTGCCTGCCAGCCCCCCACAGCACCCCCAAACAGTGCCCTGTCCTCCAAACCAGAGAAGCCTTGAGGAAGCCAGGGATCTAGACCCTCCAGGAAGCCATCTCCAAGCAGAGGCACAGTGACAGACTTCTCTCTGCAAGATGGTGGCTTTTCCAGAAGGAACAGGCAGATGGGAAAAAGGATGGCAAACCTGGGGCAGGGCAAATGTAGGTGGGAGGGAGAGGGGTGGTGGGCCATGGCCAGGGAGCATGCTCACCTGGGGCCTCTCGCCAGCGCTGCCCTTCACAGGTGGCCTGTCTTATTTCCCATGCCCTGGGGGTGGGGTGGGTGTCCAGTGCCTGTGACTTGATGAGAGGGAAGCAGGGTCCTGAGGTCACCCATGGCCTCCCTTGTCACATGAATGAATCTTAACCAGGCCCTGCTGGGACCTGCCTAAGGCCAGCTGGGGCCCTGAAGGTGGGGCATGTGTCTGCTGCAACTCCACGCCCCACGGTGCCCAGGTGACGCCCCATTCACTTTCTCTCTTGGCTAAGCCAAACCAGGATGGTGAGAACATCCGGAGAGGGAAAACCAAGAGTCAGAATGGGAGCAGGGCGGCCTTTTCTCTCTGCTTGGACGCCCTCTATGTGTCAGACCCATGCTCCATGTTGGGAGTTAACGAGGGAACAAGAAAGTGGAGCTGCCCCCAAGAAACTCCCCACAAGAATGAGAGTGCAGAGCCAGACAAAAGTGGGGGGTAGCATGAGAACACACCTGGGTGGGGAGAAACCTGGGCTTCTATAAGAAATCGTGTGTACACCTAAAACCAATATAATAGGTTGGTGCAAAAGTAATTGTGGTTTATGCCATTATTTTTAACCTGTTAAACCGCAATTACTTTTGCACCAACCTAATACCGTGTTTCCCCAAAAATGAGACCTAACCAGAAAATAAGCCCTAACCGGAAAAAAAGCCCTAGCATGATTTTTCAGGATGACAACCCCTGAACATAAGCCCTAATGCGTCTTTTGGAGCAAAAATTAATATAAGACCCGGTCTTATTTTCAGAAAAACACCGGTAGTATTGACAACTATAGGTAGTATTGCCAACAACAGGAAGGAAGAGAGGGAAGGGGACAGAGGAGGGAAGGAGGGAAGATGGAGTGAGGGAGGAATGTGTGCTGGCAGCAGAGAAGGACTGAGCAACCCTCCGGGGCAGAGGCTGAGGAGAAGTAGTATCTGTTTTCTGGAAGGGAAGGGACCTAACACCTACTGGGCACCAGAGAGGTGGCCAACATCATTTATTTTTTTCTAATTAACCCTTGTCCACCAAGTAACCCTGAGTAGAGGCTGATTGTACAGTCCTACATTTCTCTGCCTCGCCAAGCCCTGACCACTGTTTTGTTTTGTTTTGTTTTTTTCTCCCCCCAATCAGAAGTTCTGGAGCAATGGAGTAAGAAGCGGATGGCAATGAAACAGCAAGACATCTGCAGACCTCCTTCTCTCCAATCAGGAAGCCCTCTCTGTCTATCCCATCTCCCCAGACCGCAGAGACTTCCCTACTCCAGGCTTTTCATGCTACCCTGAGTGCTACCCCAGCTAAGCCCCTAGGGAAACTGCTTCATAAACACTTACTTAGCAAGACATTTAAAAAGCTATTGATTTCTCTCCTCGAAAGGAGAGGTGAGCCAGTGATAGACACAGTGAGCAGTTAGCAACAATGAGGCCCCTCCACCCCCGGCCAGGAGTTATTTCCCTTTCAGATTACCAGCCTGGCAGCCCTGGGAGAGACGCTACACACTAATAGCGGCAGCTGCTCTCACCAGCAGGTGCGCTGGCTCCGACAGCAGCAATTAGAGGCTGGAGCTTCCTTTTCTATAAGACCATTAAAAATAAAGCTGATTTCAAACAGTGTACTTGCTTGCAAGGCATCTTTCGCTCCTATTTAGGAAAAAAGGCAGGCAGCCACACCTCTCCAGGAGCCAGGATCCGTAACCTCCGGATCAACGTCAGGCCATCGTGGACGAGGTTTTCAAGCACTCACTAGATGCTGGACATGGGAACACGTGGGCTTGGGCAGCAGGAACATGGAGGTGCATACAAACATAGCTTGCCCTCTGGGTCAATGTGTGTACGGGAAGAACAGCTGTGTACAGCACATACTGGCTGTACGACTGCCGCCCTAGAATATATCAGCCCACGAGAGCAAACCCTTCCACCCTGTTCTTTGTCATTGGGGTCCGTTAGGGACTCAATGTTTGTGTGCCCCAGAATCCATATGTCGAAGCCCAAACCCCTGATTTGATGGTGTTAGGAGGTGGGGCTTTAGATGAGGTCATGAGAATCCCCATGATGGGGTGAATGCTTTTGTATGATAAGAAACAGGCCAGGGCCCGGTCTCTCCTCCATCACAGTGACACGAGGACACAGTGAGAAGGCAGCCGTCTGCAAGCCAGGGAGAGAGTCCTCACCAAGAATACAATTGGTCAGCCCCTTGGTCTTGGGCTTCCTGGCCCCGAGAAATGTGAGAAATGAATGTCTGTTGTGTAAGTCATTGCTAGTCTGTGGTATTTTGTTCTAGCAACACAAGCTGAGACAGGGTCCCAGCACTTGATGTAATGCCTGTCTCATAGCAGGTGCTCAATAGACATTTTTTAAATTAATTTCTGTATCAGTTAGGGTAATGGTAGCTGCTGTCATGGATAATCCTAACATCTAAGTGGTTTAATATAAAAAAATAAAAGCATATAACAACTAACTGTCCCCTCCAACTAAAACAAAAAGGAAGCAAGAGCATCATGCACATACTCTCGGCCTCATTTACAGATTTCTCTGGGGTGGGTTCTGCCCACGGATGTCCCAGCTTAAAAAAAAAAAAAAAAGTCTCCTGATACATAAATATGCATCGGAAATAACAAACAGAAATGAAGTTTCAAAACACCCGTCACCTACATCCGATGTTTCACGGCCAAGGCACAGCGGAGCAGGGAGAGGTGACCCAGAGTGACTGGCCTATTTCACACTGGTGGAACACTGCCAGTGGCTGCATTTACATATTTTAATGATCACATGAATGGGGGTTTGTGGCAGAGGCCACATCAGGTTTGTCACAGGCTAGAAAATGCCTTCGGGAAACTAGGTATTAGGGACCAGCACACCTTTCTGCCTACCTGCAAGGGGGGCTGAGATGTGTACTCCTGACTTGGCGTGGAGACATCCCTCCTGGGAGTTTGCTCAGGACTGGGTGGAAGGAAAAAAAGACACAGAATCCTCTCTGTCCCCTCTGACTTGCAGAGGGTAAGAGAGTTGAAGCAGCTATTCTGGACCCACACTTCTGGCCACCAAACTCTGGGACTCATGGAAGAGCTCAGGAGATGCCACGGGACTCTGCCTCAGAGGAACTCGGCACCTCTGACACCACCACCACCACCACCACACCCGCCCCCATGGAACTGCCTTGGATCCAGGATGTTGGCATGTGGCAAGGAAGAGGCAGGTGATGCCTGCCTAAAAGTGCACCTGCGAAGAGGAGATGTGACTGCCCCCTTGCTTCTCCTCCTACAGAAATCTTTTCAGTGCCACGATATCAACTAACTGAGGGGGTTGGGAATGAAGGAAGGAGGGGTGGAATTGGAGGTGGGGGGAGGATTTAAGAGGTAGTAGAAAGGGAATCTCTACTTGATGGCAAAACAAAAGAGTAGTGAGGAGCTGGGCAGTGGCTTCTGTCCTCTCTGGCTTCTGTCCCCACTGTTCACAGCAACAGGGCTCCTGTGATGCACGCTGACAATGACAGGAACCAAGGAAGACCTCATGCGTCAGGGCGGCTGGTGCAGAGCTGAAAGCCATTCCATTGATTTTCCTAGCAATGAGTAATTGCATGTGGCATTGCTTATTTTTCTAATCATTGAAATTTAATAATTTATGAATTTTCACCTCAGAAGGTGTTAAGTTCTACGAGAGGAGAAACGGTGTGCGTACACGTCTGTATTCCTGCATGCAGTAGGCATTAAGAGGGTTTTCTGATTTTCGTTGAATGTGAGGCGCTGATGACAGAGAATGGAAAGGATGCTGTTCGATGGGCCGTCCGATTACCAGTAACAGTGTAGACAGTGCATCACTCCTTTGCTGCCGGCCATGCCATGCCTTTTGCAACAGGGACATTCTGCTCACATTGGAGCCCTGGGGAGATGGGGCTAAGCCTGAGGCACGTGTAGGCTCCTGACCCCGAGGGCCCAATGCCCCTGTCCATGATGGTAGCATGTTGGGTGCCTGGATTTCCGTTACTACTGCTCATCACTGCCACTCCACCCCGCACGCTGCCTTTGCAGAAGACCCGAGTGGGGGCATGCAAATTCAGATCACAATTGTTCATCTGTCACCCTTAAGGCTCCTCCCAACCCAGAGCATCCAGGCAGCAGGCCTCCTCAGCCCCATGGGCAGAGCCCGAGTGTGATTTAGCCTAAACACCCTCTGCTGCTGGCAGCTTCCACTGAGCCATCACATCGGGCTGGCCCTGCAGGAGAAGGACAGAGTGGCTCACTCAAAGGGGACACTGGCTGCTGCCTCCAGGGCAATGCTGCACCGGCAGGTGCACAGGTGGCTGGTTGGCCACCTGAACAATAGCTTCCCTCCCATGCCAGCCTTCCTCAGGTTAGGTTAGGACTAAATGCCTCAACAAGTAACCGACTCATTGCTCAGATGCTTTGAAAAGTAATAAAACCAGCTGCTGGCCTGGGGCTGCCAAGACTGCCTTCCAGGAGAGCTGCTCCGGAGGTTAACAGGGAGCTGTTCACTCGGGCTTCTGTGGCTCCTCCTGCACTTGTCTCCCCGCTTTGGCTGTGTCCAGCTGCTGCCCAGTGCATGCTGGGCAGTGGTGCCAGCAGAGACTGGGCTCTGACCTGGGAGCAAAAGGGCCATCAGTACTGATTGGCTTCCAGCTGAAGTGGGCCTGCCCAGCAAGCCAAAGAGGTGGGAGGGACGTGTTAACAGCACTTCGTGAGGGCTGGACAACTGTTCTAATGCATCCTGATGGGCTCCATCTGCTGCCAATCCACACTGGGCATATGTCTCCTCGCTTCAGCATTACATTTTGGCTGGAAAATGCATCACAACGCATGTACATGCACTGCAGAGAGGAGACAAATGCCGGAGACAGTCTCCAAGCATATCTGGGAGCAAAGGAAGGCAGGTGGAGAGGAATATTCTGCAAATATAGACCCAGAAAATGCCTAAGGGATGGATACTTCCTAAGACATTCACCAATTCCCAAATTGCCAGACAACACCAGAGCATAAAAGTGATCCATAAAAGTCTACACTGGCTGGAGCTGTACCTGAAATATTTACCGGACTGCTTCTCTTGTTTCTGTATGGCACGGTCAGCGCTCTCATTCTCATTCAATTCTGAGCTCCAGTTTATCTCAAATCTCTGTTTTTAGGTTAAGAACCATCAATGTCACAGACCTCTTCACATCTCTTCATATTAATGATCTTCACTAGGAATCAGCTCTTTGGGGAACCACAAGTGCGTGTCACCTCATGAGAGATACTGAGACACAAGAGCCAGTGAGATGGCTATGTCAGCCCATCTGCTGGACTCACTGGCTAGCTAAGGGAGTTGTCCTGACCCTGCGCTCCCAGGCAGTCAACACAAGATAATGAGGGCCTACTATGTGCTCGGTCAGCACAGGATTACCCAGACAACAGACAGGTTTGAGGCAAAAAGGCTGGGAACCAAACATATTTACTTTTCAAAAACAATTTTATATTACAAAATGTTTAAAGAATATTGTAATACTGAAGAAGAAACACCACGTAGCAGTTTTCATACTACCAGATTTCAAGACTTACTAAAAGGCTACCATAATCAAGACAGTGTGGGAGTGGTGAAAAAAGAAATAGACACATAGATCAGTGGAGCAGAAAAGAGGGCTGAGATGTAAATCCACAAAGACAGAGTCAACTAATTTTTGAAAAAGGAGCAAAGGAAATGGATTCAATTCAATGGAGAAATGATAGTCTTTTCAGTAAATGGTGCTATAATAATTAGATGTTGAAATGCAAAAGAATGAACCTCGACAAAGACATTATACTTTACACAAAAATTAACTCAAAATGGATGATAAGCCTAAATGTAAATTGCAAAACTATAAAACTTCTATAAAAAAAATATAGGAAAAAAAATTATGTGACTTTGGGTTTAGTGGTAAGTCTTTGGATATAATACCAAAAGCACATCCATGAAAGAAAAAAGAGATAAGTTGGATTTTATTAAAATTTAAAACTTCGGCTCTGTGAATGAGACTGCTAAGAGAACCCAAACACAAGCCACTGCCTGAGAGAAAATATTTGCAAAACACATATCTGACAAAAGACTTGTATCCAAAATGAGATACTCAACACTCAACAACAGGAAAAGAAACAACCCAATTTGAAAAATGTACAAAAGATGTGAATAGATAACTCACCAAGTAAGATGGTAAATAGCCATCTGAAAAAATCCTCGACATCATTTGTCATTAGGGAAATGCAAATTACACATACCAACAATGACATACCACCACACCCATATTAAAATATCTAAAATAAGTAAAACAAGACTGATATCAATTGCTGGCAAGGATGCAAAGCAACAGAAAGTCCCAGTAGAAAATGGTATAGCCACTTTGAAAGACAGCTTGGCAATTTCTTTTAAAGATAAACATCTTACCATATGACCCAGTAATAGCACCCAACTGATTTGAAAACTATGGCAACACAAAAACCTGCACTCAAATGTACATATCAGTTTTATTCATAATTGCCCAAACTGGAAGCAACCAAGATGTCCTTCAATAGATGAATGGATAAACAAATTATGAAAAATCCATACAATGCAATACTATTATTAAGTAATAAAAAGGAATAAAATATCAAACTACAAAAAGACACAAATGAATCTAAATGAATATTCCTAAGTGAAAAAAGGCAGTATAAAAAGGCTACATAGGGGTGGCCTGATGACTCAGTTGGTTGGAAAGCGAGCTCTGAACAACAGGGTTTCTGGTTCGATTCCCACATGGGATGGTGGGCTGTGCCCTCCACAACTAGATTGAAGACAACATGCTACTGCTGAGCTTCCAGAGGGGTAGCTGGATGGCTCAGTTGGTTAGAGCGTGGGCTCTCAACAACAAGGTTGTCGGTTCAATTCCCGTGTGGGATGGTGGGCTGCACCCCCTGCAACAAAGATTGAAAAAGGCAACTGGACTTGGAGCTGGGCTGGGCCCTCCACAACTAGACTGAAGGACAACAACTTGGAGCTGATGGGCCCTGGAGAGGAACGCTGTTCCCCAATATTCCCCAATAAAATGTATTTTAAAAAATAAAATAAAAAGGCTACATAATGTATGGTTCCGTTTATATGACAGTTGGAAAAGGCAAAACTATACGATGGTAAACAAATCAGTGGTTCCCAGGGGTTTGAGGTGGTTGAAAAAGTAAAGCACAGAGAATTATTTTAGAGTGGTGAAACTATTCTTTATGTTACTATAAGTGTAGATCTATGACACTGTGAACTTGTCAAAACCCACAGAACCTTACAACACAAAGAGTGAACCTTAATGTATGCAAATTTAAGAAATCGTTTAGGAGGTTGGGAGATCCTAGGATGAAGGGCAGAAAGTGACAAAACAATGTAACCGTATTACAGAGATGCTGACCTGAGTAGCTTTGGAAATGAGTGCAGACTATGAGACTAAAGGCAAAAGGATTACACATAAGCACTGCATTCTAGTTGATAAAGTTCTTTCCCACAGAGAAGAGAGTCACAATTCTGACACTACTCTACATGCGTACTGGAATTGAAGAATTAGGTAAATGGATGGCAGCTGCTGGGAGCCACGTTTCTCACTGTTGGAGTGGGAGGTTACAGACCAGCAAGGCAAGAGGGACAGTGATCCATATGGTAATGGGTTAGAGCTTGAGACATCAGCATGAACTCATATTTAGCTTAATACGGATACAGGTGGCTACATATAGAAGAATTTGTATATTCTTACAGATTCCAGTGGTTATAAGCACATCTAGCACCTAGATTTTGATTTCTAATACCGTTTTCCATTAAAAGGAACTAGGGCTGCTTGGAGATATGGCTGATTCTACCACTGGGATAAGGAATAAGCAGGGTAAACGTTGAATATCTTGTAGTGCCAGAAAGTAAAGAAATACTGAAAAATACGTAAATACACTACAGTGAGATTATATCAAAGGGACACAGGAGTCCACAGGATGAGCTCCCAATGTTCAAAGATGGAACAATTTGAACAACAAAATCTTTGGACTGGATTAATACAATAGTATTGGATTCAAACCTCAAGTACAAAATACATTTCTATCAGTGTATAAATCCATGACTGAATAAGTAAATGGGAAGAAGAGGCAAATCTCCAGTGCAGAAGAATTCCAAACACTTATGCAGCTGTTCCATCCAAGAATTAAGTGAAGAGATGGCAGATGCTAGGAGCCAAGCAGGTGGCATTAGCTCCCAAACCCTTACATGGGGGCTGTACCTAGTGCCTTCCATCCAAAGAGTACAGTATGAGAAGGGGGAGAAAAAAGTAATGTTACTGTGGAGAAACTGACAAACACCACCTTGGCGCTAAGTCTTGTTAACAGTATGTACCCTTGATATGATGTAATGAATATGGCATTTTACCTCTGTGGTCTTCCTTTTAAAAATCTGTAACCCTAATCTACTCATGAGGAAAACATCCAACAAATCACAACTGAGGGACTTTCTAAAAAATAACTGACCAAGTACACTTCAAAACTGTCAAGGTCATCAACGCCAAGGAACATCTGAGAAACTGTCACAGCCCGAGGAGCCTAAGGAGACATGACAACTAAATGTAATATGGTGTCCTCAGTGTGATCCTGGAGCAGAAAAAAAAAGATATTAGGCAAGAACTCAGGAAATCTGAGTAAAGTATAGACTTTAAGCGATGATAATGTATCAATATTAGTTCATTAATTGTGACAAATGTGCCATACCAATGTAAGATGTCAATAATGGGGAAATGGGTGCAGGATAGATGGAGACTCTGTGTACGATCTTTGCAATATATCTGTAAATCTAAAACTTTTCCAAAATAAAAAAAAAGATTATGCAAATAATGGATACAGATGTCATGACTTCGAGAAACAGAACTTTGTTGGTTACCAGTCGCTGAAAACCAGAGAGGCACAGTGCACTAAGCATGAAGAGTGACCGAAAATTGAGAAAGCCAAGGAGGTGATACAAGAGGAGTTCACCAGACCAATCACACACAGACACACTGTGCAACGGCCTTCACAAGCCCATGGACATTGGTGCCCCAGCAAAATTTAAAATAACCATACCATGGGCTTCTTAATAAAGAAATATTACTTCCTCCATTCTGGAAACTTTAGCCCAAGCATTAAGACACACACACACAAAGGTAACATACATATTAGTAGTAAAGTACTTTTAAAACTCCAAGCTGAGGAGTCAGACGGATCTGGGTTCACTTCCCAGCTCTGCCATTTGCTGGATGGGTGACCTTGAGCAATTTGAATTCACAAGGTCCATTGTCTCCTTTTGAAAATAAGGATGGCATTGCCTCTCATCATGGGGCTTTCAGGATGATTAATTGGAATCATACATACGTGTGTGACACACAGTGTCTAGCACTAGTGAGTAATCATTAATGGCAGCTATTTCTTAAAATTTACATGGGAGAGAGGAAGATAAAATGCCCATTCTCTACAGACGAGATTAAAGATCCAAAATGATCAAATAAAATAACTATCAGCATGGATATCAAGTAGAAGATATCCTACTTGAATGAAATAATCATTTAACAAAGATGAAAAACAGATTTCATTCATAAAAAGCAATCATAAACATCAACTCTCTAGTCATAGATACAATGAGAACTATGGGAGCCTACGTGAAAGCAACTTGCAGACATTTCCTGGGGAAACTTGGAAAGAGAGACATGCCATGTTTCCAGATGGAACAACTTAACTGTAACATCCTCCATTCTGCTCAAATTACTTTGTAAAGCCAATCTAAATCTCATTTTCTGAAAGTTTTCAAGATGATTTTTAATGTCATCTGGGAGAATAGGTAAGAAGAGCCATTGAAAAATCTGAGAAAGAGGATAACATTGTTAGATAAAAAGATGAATTACAGAGTAAAAAATCATTAAGAAAATGAGCTATTTAAAAAAGAAGAAAAGTACAGTTCCATTTCCCTTTGAATACTCTAGAATAAGTATTAGATTGATTAAAACAGTTATTTTTTCAACTCCTGGTCACAATCCATGAGTGGGTCATGAACGTATCGATCTAAAATATGAAGCATAATGGCAAAGAATAGAAAATAGCACATATTATACAGAGTAACAATGAGTGCTGCTTGGTGAAAGCTTTAAGTACTGGCTCACAGTGTAAGTTATTCTTCCTGTCTGAATGCCACTAGCCTAATGCATCAAACATGAAAAATTCAATCCATGAAAGAACAAAATGAAAACATAGGTGAAGTTTTTACCCAGCCTCAGAGTGGGGAGAGATTTCTAAACATACATCAAAGCCAGAAACTCCAAAAGAAAAGAATGACAAACCTGAAAGGATTAAAAAAAAAATCAAAATCTTAGTCTATCAGAAAACAACATTAAAGGCAAATGACGAAGTGGAAGAAAAAAAGGTGAAATATATCTGATGGATTCATAGTCTTAATATGTAAAAGAACCACCTTATAAATTAGTGAGAAAAAGACCAACACCCTAAGAAGGAAAATACAGACTGTACGAGGCAATTCAGGAAGAATTACAAATAGCCAATATATATATATATATATATATATATATATATATATATATATATATATATATATGAAAAAAGAAAGAAAGTTAAACCTGCAGTGTAATCAAAGAAGTGAAAAAATCAAACTGTGATAGAGTCAGGTAATTGCATCCCAAGATCCATTCTGCTTTTCTTTAGTAACAAGAACTATGATTTTTAGCCTTTCAGCTTAAAAGTTTATATTCTCCAGCAACCAGGCAGGGCCATGCAACTAGACTCATGCTGAATTCAAACCGAGTTGGCCAGTGAGAAGCAAGCAGAATTGTACACAAATTCACCAAGGTCTATTTGAAAGAAACTAGTATGACCTGGTTTGCTCTTACCCTTTATCTGTTGCCTGGATGACAGATGGAATGGCTGGAGCTCTGGTAGACATGCTGGACCAGGAGGCTGGATGCTGAGGTTGCTAGAGCAACAACGTGGAAAGGTCTTGAGGACTGAGATGCTGCACACCAGCCCCGGACATCCTCCCACTTGACTTGGTTTGTATGAAAATGATACAAACCCTCTTCTGCTTGAATCACTGTTATTTGAGCACTGGTGTATTTATTATGTACTGCAGCCAAACCCCCATAAAAGTACCTTTCCTCTTAACCAAGTAGAAAAATTATAGTATCCAAAGTTGACGAGTGCCCTCTGAATAGACATTCTCATATATTGCTTATGGCACACATTTTCTGGAAGAAATTCTGCCAATAAGTAACAAAAGAGTTACAATAGGCTTGTATTTTTACCCAGAAAATCCACTGCTAGGAATGTATCCTATGGAAATGATTAAGATGTGTGCAAAATTAATACACAGTGATGTTCATAAAAGCAGTGTTTGTAATAATGAAAAATCAGAGAGAAGCTAAATGCTCAATAGAGGACTGGTTATAAAAATTATAGTACATTTATAGAATCAGACACCACGTAGCCATTAAAAATTTGTTTTGAAAGAATAATTGATGATGTGGGAATATTATTAAGTACTATTAAGCTAATACTAATGATTTTAAAGTAGTATGTGATTATACTCAGTTGGGGAGACCATGGGTAATGTTAAATGTTCTATAACAAACATGTATAACTTTAACAGTTTGTTGTTTTTTTCTAGTTCTAGTTAAAAACTTGCACGTATCTACTGTCTCTCACCACATACCGACCTGTCTTCTGACCAGCTGGGTGGCTCCTTCTGCTCACCTTCATGCACACCATGTTTTAGTCCAACCTGCCCAGCTAATTGGTACCGTGGAATACCCTTTCTGCTTCCTTATCAGTAGTCTTTGAAAGGGATGAGTAAAGGTCAGGTCGGATACACATCTGACCTCCCACTCCAGGCCAATCCAAGCCCCTGAGCATAGTCCTGGGAACTACAAGCTCCTAAGACACTCCCTTCTGAGTGACGCTCTAGAGGCCATCTGGGGTGTCCCTTTCCCTAGATACTAAGATGCCATCATCCCTGGCTTCTTGGGAGCTCCTGGCCTCACACCAGTACTGCCTGTCTCTAAGCAAACGATCTTTAAAAGGATGTGCTCTGTGTCAATTAGAGAATGTGGTTAGCTGCAAAAACAGAATCCTAGCTAGTGGATATGCAATAGTAATAGTGTAATAGTTAGTATGCCCATATTTTTCAGTTAGTTTCCTTGTCTCCCCTATATTAGATGAAGTCTAGCTTACCTGACTGTGAGACTACAGCAACAGCAGGTCAAAATGATAACAAAGCACTCTGGAGTGTCTGGAGTCTGAGACTTATACATACAACTCCAAAAACGAGATGGAAAACAGCTCAGCTCTAGACAATTGTTACCTTGGGACATAAGTGAGCTCCACAGGCAGACACGCGAATAACATATTATTGATGTATGTGGTGTTAAGAGTTCTTGACATCCCACTTAGGGGAGAGACAACATAGGACCTGGGCATAAAATAGGCATTTAATAAATGCTGGATGCAAGGATGATGGATGGCTGAATGGACAGATGAATGGAGGGATGGGCGGGCGGATTGACGGACAAATGAGTGGGTGGATGGATGAATGGATTATGGGTGGATGAAGGCATATTACTCACTACCTCCAGACTCAATCACTGCTCTCAATTTTAGAATACAAAACAGCTGTCAGTGTTACCTTATGCTTTAAGTTTTAATTTTAAATAGGGCTTAGAGATCTTCAGAAGCCAGGTATGCAAAGCCACAGACCAGTGTTATCTTAGTTCACTACCTTTTTCCTAAATAGACAAGTTTCCTACTGGGCACAGAGATGATCGGTATTTAATCCAATTGTCCCACAACACAGAAACATCTGTTTCTTGTACCCGAAGCTCTCAACCCAAATGAGAGCAAACTCTTGCTATCTCCAGATACGCCCTCCTTGGCTTAGCCATGTTTTCTGTGTTCTCATGAGAGCCCGAGGAAACACTGAACAGAATGTTCTATCCCAAAGGATACTACACTTCTGTTATTGAGGCAAATATACTTGTTTCCTGAGATACCTGGAGCCCCCGTCCTCCGTCGAGGAGGCAGGATATAGGACGAGGGAAGACCTGCCTGATCCCGGTGTGGTGATGCCATCTGTTCCCAACCAAAGGAGCCAGAAACACACACAACAGTCATGTTCCAACCTGAGGTTAAGCCCCCCAGTGACTGATACAAGGAAGGCCAGAGACGGGCATCTTTGAATGGCGGAGCCTGCCTCTTCAACAGGAATCCAGACCTACGATACCCAACCTTTTCAAGGGCTGCGGCTGCCCCAAGCTCAAGTACATGAAAGCGCTTTGAGAACTGTAAAGCCTATACATTCCCTCAGTTAACTCATTCCACAAATGATCAAAGACGGCCTCATCTATGCCATGTACTGAGCCTACACGTGCTGGGTGTGGTGCTCCCAGCAGTGACAGGGACAGCTGGGGGCAGAAGACCCAGTGGAGAGGACAGACTGGACAGTGCAGAACCACAGACAGGAGCCTGGTGGTAAAGGGTCGCCACAGCAGCCACCCTTCAACCTGGGGAGGAGGGATGGGGGGTGGTGGCTGGGGGAAGTGCAGGTGTCAGGTTTTGAAGCCTGGGCAAAGCTAGCAGTACCCCCAAGCCTGGGAACAGGGCCACAGACTGGGATCCAGACACCCACCAGGCCAAGGGAGTGAGGGCACATGATACTTTCCCCTCTAACGCTGAACACTCCCCGGGGACTAGCATGGCTTAGGACGGAGCCTCAGAAGTTCTAAGATCCAGAGAGTTATCGGGACAGGAACCCAGACCCCTTCAGCCTCGGTAACACCTCTCACAGGATTAGCAGCCCCCATAAAAAGGGCTCTTTTAAAACAAAAATTGGCTCAAGATAATTTTCTGAAAGTCATTTTTTGAAATATTTCTTGGTCCTGTGCATTGGTACGTAATCATAATTCTGATCAAAGCTGCTGCCCACACTAATTTTCCGCTCTATGACATTCAACTTCTACATCTGGTTTCACGGCATCTGTGACCATGGCCTCAGTGATTTCTGAAGCTGGGGATAGTCACATCCCTTACTAGGGTGGGACCCAGAGGACTGACCTGGTTGTGAGCCTTGCCCCACCCCCACATATGATGTGCTAGAAAGAGCTATTTGGTTGGACACAGCATAGCCAGGCCAAGGAGGCCAACATGAACTGATACTCTCCAGGCTGGATTGGGAGGAGAGAGGCCTATGTAACTGCTTTCTTGGGGAGCCCAGGCAGATATGGAACAAGAGGCCTGGTTCCTACACATGGGAAACTTCATCAGGTGGGAAGGGCTTGCCAGCAACATGGCCTGCTATTGCAACATTGGGAAATATGAAATTCTGCAGACACCCCCCCATACACTTTCCTCTGCCCCCATGTCACTGTCCCTCCCAGAACTTCCCCTAAATTGTTCTGACGCTGTTTCTCCTTTTAGTTCATTCTAGGCCTTGAAATAATGAGACTCACAAGTAGAACTTTCACTGTGTGAGCAGGTCTGCCTCCTCTGGCCACACAGCTCCTTCTGTTCAAGCAGGAAGGCCCGGGGACTCCTCTCCTGGGATCAAGAAGGACCACAAGGCTTCACCCTCATGACACCACCGCGATTTGCAGCCGTCTCCCAGGCCTGTCCTCTCCTGAGGCCTCCTCAGACTGAAGAGATCTGACTTGTGGTCTTGTGTTTTTGTTTTCATAGCAGTCCCAGCCGATCTGAATATCTATTACTATATTTTTTACCATCTGCTTATTCTGGGCTTTATCTGGCATCGTTATATGGTCCTCAAGTTGATTCATCAAAGTGCCATCCCTGCCTCCTCCTTGTCTAATCACCACTTTTAGTTCTTAAACAGAGTCTCATGATGATGATGATGATGGTGATGACGATGATGATAAAACAGCTATATTTTTTAACTCTAACTTTATGTCTATAGTAAAAATTGTAACTATGACACCTGTTAGAGTGGGGCTGCACCTTCCTTTGCCCCCAGCCCTGCCAAGGGCCCAGGCCCCCACGACCACACTTGGATTGAGAAAGCAGGCCCACCAGCATTTTACAGAGCAGCTGACTTTGTGAGGTGGCAGCCATTTGCTTTCTTTCAATTATAATTTCAATTTACTTTTTATTGTAATGCTGTCTTTTCACAGCAACAGATAACAAGGCAATGGAACACTCGAAGTCAGGACAGATTACAAATGAGTTTTTATCTTTAAGGAGCGAGGTTGCAAACTTGAGGCTAGCAAAGAAGCATAACGTGGTGGGAAGCGATGAGACGATGCCGGTGTGTTGATAAACTTCAGAGAGCTAAGCGTGCTCACAGAAAGAAAGAGGAGAAAATGAGCGAGGACGTGAACTCTCTCACCTCAGCAAAATCCCATCAGAGAGGCTGTGATACCCATGAAGGAATGCATTCTGTGAGTACTGAAAACACGGTAAAAATCAGTTTACAATGTGTGTGTGTGGTGCACGTTTCTTTTTCCAAAGGAAGCCTGCCCTTTCAATGGACAGTCACAGCAGAATGTGAAGGTAACAGCACAACTTCCAGGAAAGGCTTCAAACCCTGCTCTGTCATTTATTAGCTGGGTGGCCTCAGGCAAGGTACTGGAAGGCTCCCAACCCCACATTTTCTCCTCAGCAATAGAGATGACATGATTTGGTTGTTAGAAGAATTAAATATATAATCAAGTGCTTAGCAAAGTGCACTATATCTTAAGTACCTTATACAGACTCTCTTGACGTAATAAATCTTTTTTTTTTTTTTTTGGCTATTTTCAACATTGTAAACTATGGTACATCTATAAAACGGACAATCCTTTAAAAAGAATGAGGTAGAGTCATTCAACTTTTGACAGATAATTATTCAGAATCCAGACTCAAAGACCTTATTCATTCTAGTGAGGCGAGAGATGATAAACTCACTAGGTAAACAAATGATCAACTATATTAGAAGGTGAAAAGTGGTATGAAGAAAAATAAAGGAGGGAAGGGGGATAGAAGTACTGGGACGAGCAGAGGGGGCGGTTCCTGAGGCGTCACATCTGTGTGGAGAGTTCAAGAGGTGGCTGATGGAGTGACCTACGTAGATGTCTAGGAAGGTGGTCCAGGCTGAGGGGACCATCTGTGCAAAGTCCTGAGGCAGATCAACACATCTGAGGGACCCCACGGAGGCCTGGAGCTGAGTTAGCAAGCAGTATAGTAACAAAGGTGGGGACAGAGACATACCAGGGGACCCGAGCATGCTGCACCTTGCAGGTCGTTGAAAGGATTTTAGTTTTTCCTCGTCACAAGATGGGAAGTCACTGGAAGGCCCTGAACAGGGGGTTACACAGTCTGACTTACACTTTACAGAATCAGTTTACCATCGGTGCTCAGATAAGAATGTAGGGGCCAGGAGATCAATTGCAAAACCATTCGAGTTAAAGAGGAAGAAGTCTTGGACCACAAGGGTGGTAACAGTGGAGGTGAGAAGAAGCGACATGTTTGAAAATCCATTTGAAAGTAGAGTCAATATTATATGTGGCATGTGAGAAAAAGAGGGTTTTCTTTCTTTTCTTTTTTTTTTTTTTTTTTTTTACTTCAGCAAATCAAACATGAAGCTGCCATTCATTAAGCAGGTAAATACTGCAGGAGGAAGGAAGGAGCAGATTTAGGGGGAAGACCAGGAGTTTGATGTTGGATGTGTTAAGCTTGATATGCCTCTGGGCATCCAAACAGAAATACTGAGCAGTCATGACATACTTACGTCTGGAGTTCAAGGGAGCAGCGTGTGCAGGTTGGCTAGAGGGAGACAGACGCACAGGTAGATCTCTGTGTATTTACATGAAAACATATGTATGATATACAAAAGAGGCAGAGTACAAAATATTATGTAGAATAGGATTCTAACTTTGGATGAGCAAAGTTTAAAAAGTACATGAGTATATGTATACCAAAAATAATTGGAAGCTTATGCAACAAAAAGCAAGTGGAACTGGGAATATGAGAAGCTTTTGCCATAATATTTAGATTTTATATTAGAATGTGTATTAATTTACAGATTTAAAAAAATGGCAGAGGAGAGTACTCTTTGGGTGAACTATCAAAGCCACTAATTTCTGGCACAAACCTCTATCCCCTTCTCTGGGCTCCAGTTATGCCCAAGGCCACCCTCTGCCTCAGTTTACCCTTCTCTTTCTTTTCATCTCTGGCCTACTTTCACAGAGTTGAACTCACAGAAGCAGAAGAACCTGAGTTCAAAGCCAAAGTCAGTGGTTACCTCAAGACTCCTGACAGTAAGTTTTTCTTCTTTGATGCAGTTGCCAGTTTAATTCTAAAGCTTTTATTATTTTTTTTAAGTTGTGACATTTAGAAAAACAAGGCCCTAAAAATTAAATGTTCCTTTTTATGTTTAATTTCTGACTATAATGTAGTGCTGAATAATAAGTGAACGAAGCTGAATGGGTATGGAAAGGTTAATATAAACTGCTTTTAAATTGCAAGTCTGCAAGCCTGAGGCCTTCACCTTGTTATACAATAGGCAAGAAAGAAAAACTATTCTTTCCTGGATGCAAAGATAAATCTCCATTTTGCTGGGAGCCGTCTGCAGCAGGATTCTTGTAGGATTTTTCCATCGACACATCACAGCTAGGAAGAACTCTATCCCATCTCTTTGGCACCACCTCCTGTTCCTATTTAAACACATTTCCCCAACTCTACTTGTGATAAGTAATGGAATTAGACAACCATCCGTCAACCCAAGACTTTTTTTCCCAGAAACTAGCCCTCAGGTTGAAATCACCAGTTGAGAAAAGAAAGTCAACACAGGCTATTTTTCTACTGTTCCAAATAGCTCAGCTGGAGGGAAGTTGTTATTTTCTCTTTAGCATGTCCTGCTGGGAAGACTTGCATCCCTCTTTCCTCCCCTGCCTGGACCCAACATGGCCCCACTCTGCCCCACCTCCCCGGCACATGTGAGGCCGGTAAGGGTTACAATTCCACAGCTTTCTCCAGAATTTGAGGTTCACTGGCTCCACCCATACCCTTTCTCCAAAAGCTAATCTGTGACAACAGAAGCAAAGAGGGAACTGTCCTTAGAGATCGTGCTGTTTTACTTCCTCCTCAAATGTTATTCAAAACATCGCTGGTGGGGGACACAATAACATTCTCTGCCTGATGACTGACACTTTAAGATCTGGGCAAGTGACATCAGACCCTGGAGAAATTAAGTCTAACTACCACCAAACTCAGCTGCAGACCCTCTACCATCTTCAGACTGAAGACTCTGCTGACCATGACCTAAGGATGTACATACAGCGGGAACAAAGGCCGGGGTCCCAAGGCCCAGGCTCTGCCCCAGCTCCACCACAACCCCCTGTCTGACCTCAGGCAAGATTCCTTCTCTTAGTGGGTCTCCAGTTTCCTCTTCTGGTAAATGGGGACTGAATAAGGATCACTAATGGTCAAACTCATTTCCTAGAGATGTCACCTAACGTGGTAAGGCATAAAATGGAGTCACTAGGGGGGAGGCTGGAGGCTCTCCCCTGGTCCTGATGGGGACACCTGAGGCACCTTGTAAGAACACAAGGGTACCCTCAACATCGTATGGAATAAGATAAGTGAGGTCTTTCTTGATCTGATGTCCTACATCCTACAACTGCAAAGTTTTCACCTCAGCAATGAGGGAGCTCCAAACCCTTCCTCCAGATGGACAAAGCTGCCAAGCCCAGGCCAAGGGGGCATGTTTTGTCTCTGTGAAAGAGGGAGGGCAGGCAGAGTGGGGACAGGCTCAGGTTTGGAAAGGGAGAAGTGTTGACTAGTTTAACAGGGAAATAAGACGTTCAGATTTCCAGGTATAAAACAAACAAGTCATTGGGATGTAATGTACAGTATAGGGAATATAGTCAATAATATTGTGATAGCATGGTCTGGTTGTCAGATGGTTGCTGGACTTCTCATGGTTATTACTTCTTTGGGTATATAAATGTTGACTAACTGGTGTACACATGAAACTAATATAATATTGTATGTTAGCTGTATTTTAATAAAAATCTTAAAAGAAATACATAAAAATGTATCTTAAAGACTCTAATTGTAAAAGATCTCTATTTTCCCCTTAGATTTTCAACCACTGTAAATAAATCAGGAAATGAATACTTCAGGCATTCCTCATAATATTCACTGAGGACTAAAGAAAAAGCAGCAGCAATACCTGGGAGCTAAAGAGTTAATGTTTGATATAAGAAATGACTTCCTGACTGGGCTGGCTGTTGGATACTAGAAAATACCAAGAGAAATTGGGAAGGATCTTTCCCGGAAGACTGTGTGACAAAGCCCAGAAACCCAGGCTTAACACTAGATTTTAATTTCATCTCCCTCTTTTTAATTTATTTTTTTCTTTTTCCTTTTTTTTGGGCAATCGTTACTCGATACTCTTGAGGCTGGACTGGTGTCATAGAGATAAAAGAGATAAAGCAATTAAGTAACTTGTCCAAGGTGGTGAAGTAATTTGGAAGTGTGAGAGGAAATATTCCGAGATATTAAGGGACGGTCCCACCATCTACCATGTCTTCAGAGGCCACATCAAAAGATGACATAAAAAACAAGGAGAAGAAAAAATATCAACCACTTGGCTTTGACTTCCCAAAAATATTCCTGACACTTAAAGCTGAGATAAGAGACATCTGACTTGCAAGAGCTGGGCATGTTATGCTTCAAAATGCCAAAGGCTGGAAGAAGCAATGCACTCTAGAGAGTGGAAAGAGAATGGGTTAGACCCTGCCCTCCTACACCTGCGATATACTCACATCCAGTATTGATCAAAGTTGGGACTATAAGAAGTGACATTTTGGGAAGGAGAACAGGTAGAGGCAGGTGAGTCCCTAGGAAAGGCTCTGCTCATCACAGTTCTCCCCATCTCCAATCCAACTCTGGGTCCTGGATAGGGCAGAGGCACTTGTGAAACCCCAGGCAGGTGGAGAACCCCAGCTGCAAAAAGGACCTGCGTTTTGCTACCAATATGAAATCTAATTTGAGGCAAGCCTCATAAAAACACCCTCTGCATAGATTAGAAATGGCTGCCAGGCAGATCCAAGGAAAGAGAGCTTGAGATAAAACCCCGCTACAGTCTTTCCTGACACCAGGAGATCACAGAAGGGCATCCTCAAGTTTCCTGTGGCCCTGAAGGGAGCCAGGGAGGGGTTGTGTGAGGATTAGCACACCCAGAAGCGTAGGACATAGAAGAGAGAGGACTCAGTGTGACCTTAATGGACATGGTGGGCAGAAGTCGTGGTTGGGATCCAAACGTCTCTCATTGGACGCAGTGAGGAAGAACACTGCAGGCCAACTAACTGAAGACAGCAAGAACTCTGCAAAGGCGGGTGCCAAGAAAAGATAACCCCAGGAGCCAACTTCCTACCAATATCACAGCTCATAAGCCCCCACCCACCCCCTACTTCCTAGAATTTAGATAAAACCCTGAAGTGACAGAATGGACCTGGAGGGGATTACTTTAATGCTTTTATTACCAAATAGAACCAAGGTTCAAAACAGCTAAGAAAAGAAAATATGGACAGCAATAATAACGCCACATTTTGATAGACCTGTATTTGTGAGACTATATGAAACATCATTTCTGCAAGAGACACAGAAACAAGATGGCTCCTGACGCGGTCCAGAGCCAAGGTGTGTCTCAGGAAGGTAAAGACTGCTACTCCCAGTGCCTGCAGCTGCAGGTAAGGGGAGGTGGACTGCATGGTCCCTCTTCCCCCTCTCTCCACCCCCACAGCTGAGTGGCCAAAAGAAAGCTGCCATTTCACCTCTGACCTCTCTCTCCCACCCATCCCTTCCTCCTCCTTCCAAGTGCTACAACCTCAGCTCAGTACTCATTGCCTATCACAAATTATGGTGAGAGCTGCATGGAAAGAACTGTCAAATCAAAGGAAAAGGTCAGCCTTCCCTTGATTAATTTGGTCCAGGTAAAAATGTGATTAATTTAATCATTTCACATAACATCCCTAGGGATTTATCAGGGCCCTCACTGCCCATAATATGTCCTTACCCTCCAGACAGTTTCTGTTTCCCCTCATGCTTATATAAAAACACTACTGTTAAGTCATGGCCCAGAAATTGGGTCTTTAACCAAGACAGACAGTCTCAGAGCCTCATGGAAAGAACTGTACCAAGTCTGAGCCATACTTCAAGCAACAGATTCATTGTCACAGGCTTCCACAGTGATATTTCTCACACAAATTCCAGATGGTATTAGAGACTCGGTGTGGAGTTCCAGGACTCCTTCCAGAGGCAGATGACTTCATAAAACCAAACTTGACCCAAGAGCCAATGGAATACAAAATGATTATAGAGAACTGAAAGGACTGATAAGGGAAATATAATTTGGATTATTTGTTTTGGAACAGTGTTGTTATAATATTTTATTGCTCTCATTTCGGAGAGGTATATGATGAGCTTCTTTCTCTTCCTTCCTGAGCTAGCTCTCACTGTTAACTTAGTAGTCTTTGCTTTTACAAACAATTTGAAATGAAACCCTTTTAGGCGGTATTCTTCTTCCCACTGAGCTCTCCAAATTCAGGAACAGCATTGTTTTCTGAGTCTCTTTACTTTTAATGGCAATGCAGTTACTCGCGTAGGTCCAAGAAAAACGTGTTCTAATTTTTGCCAGTACGTAATTGACCACGTGGATGGTGCAGTCTGGAATTTGAGAGTGAATCCATTTAATCAGGTATGACAAGCCCACCACTAAGAAATAAGGGCCATACTTTGTCTGGAGAACCACAAAACCCTCCCAGAAAACTGGTCTGTTGCCTTAAGATGGCAAGTCAGGAAGCCTTAGCAGAGCTGGACACCCTTGACAAGAGATGCGTTCACCCCCATTTATAGATACTACAGGCGACATGGTGGAGATGAGTCTCTCGGTTTGGTCTCCATGCCTCAGAATAGAAGCGTAAATAAAAGCAATAAACGATATACCTGAATAGAGGCTATTGAAACTTCCTATGAAGATTCTTAAGAAATCTCCACACAGAAGTTAATTGTCTGGATTCTAGTTGCTTAACAGCACAGGGCTCTAAGTCTTCTGTCCATACAACAAGGGACTTATTAGTTAATATTTATGCAGCTGTAGAAATGAATCAGGTCACAGTGCAATGAGATGAGCTTTTTGGTAATCAAGAGGACTCTATGGAGATTAGCTGTGACCACAGTGGTTTATGGTTTACAACATCCTTCCACATCTGAGTAAAACCTCCCAAAGAGCCTGTTAACACAATTTCCACAGTGACCGCCATGCACACATTTAGACTGGAACAGCGTCTGTGTGCCCTAGAAAACACAATACGACTTAAAAAGAGGCAAGTGGATAAACACACCCTATTCCTTTTCCTGTTACAAACAGAAGACACTTTAGAAGGCATGTGCGTGCGTACACGTGCACACACAGAGACATGCAACATTTGTCATGGACTAGCCAGTCACAACTGAAAAAGCCCAGCTCCGCAGAAGGAAAATGCAAACTTCTATCGTGGGTCTCATTAGGGAAGCCTCAAAAAGGAACTGAGACCAGTGGGACGACATTACTTTCTCCACCATAAAAACATACAAATAAGCCCAACCATCCTGCCCTTCTCTGCCATGGAGGGGAAACAGCTGCCCCCAGGGAGGTAGTCTCCGTTCATGTGTCCTTTGGCTCTGTGCTGTATTCCAAGCAGAATGTATAAATAAGGAAATGCCTTTGGGGGCGGGGGAGGGGGGGTACTCTCCACCATTATGACATCTCTGCAGTCTCTGTTTTGAAATTTGGCCTTGAGAAGTTCAAAGGATTTAGAGATTAGAGTTCAAGGCAGACCAAGATGTACCCCAGGGCAGGCCCTGGTCTCAGATGCGGAAAACACCTGACCTTCCCACACCACAGCCAATTTGACCTCGCAAAGGACCTAGTGCATATGTTGGTCTAACAGAATTAATTTCAAAGACTCTAGGCTCTCCTTTTGCTTTTTAATGGTAGCTGAAGGCAGTCCATAAACAATCTGCAGTACGTGCCACGTAAGCCCCTCTCCCCAGCCTGGCTCTGAGGTGTGCCACGCTGCCAGCCTCTGGGCACAGCTTAGCCATACCAGCCCTTCGTACCACCTATCCCTCCGTCGGGGAGTCTCCTGCAGTCCCCACTCACCATTCTTTTCTGCCTTGTGCTTCGGTGGCTCAGGCTCCGGGAGACATGGACAGGGCCCATCGCAGAGGGTGGTGAGGCTTTTGCCAGTAGAACAAGCATGGAACTCCATCTTGCACTGCAAAAGAGAGACAGGACAGGCCTCAGGAAAGAGCTTGTGCCCCTCTAACCACCGTTAGGTCCACAGGAGCAAAGACAGAGAACAGAGGGGTCCATCTCAGTTGAAAGTCTGGATTACAGAACACTAAATAAGAAATGGCTTTTTATGTTTTTCCAGATGCATAGGATAATGTCTAAAAGCACAGCTGAAGCACTGCAAGGCTGACTTGAATAATTGGCAACTCAACTGGAACTGTTAATAAAAGTATTAGTCTGAAAGGACGTCGTGGAATCCCACAAGCCCCACAAAGAACCCTGACCTCACAGCGGGAGGCTGCTTCTCCAGTTTCCTTGTTCCCACCTACCGTGTTTCCCTGAAAATAAGACCTAGCCAGACCATCAGCTCTAATGAGCCTTTTGGAGCAAACATTAATATAAGACCCAGTATATTATATTGTTATATTATATTATATTATACCCAGTATTATATTAAAATAAGACCGGGTCTTATATTAATGTCTCCAAAAGCTGCATTAAAGCTGATGGTCTGGCCAGGCCTTCTCTTCGGGGAAACACGGTAGGAAAGGTCTGCCAGCAGAGCACCCCCTCGTCCCTCTCCTGCTCACACGCTCTTCCTGGGGAGGAGCGTCATCATCTACCGTGCTGCCCCTTGGGAACAAGTGGGCACTGAGTGCTTTTGCTTCAACCCCCTAAACCTAAGTTTGCACCGTCTTCCCCTGCTCCCTGGAGGACACCTGTGGCTGTGTAGGTAGCCTGTGAGTACTGGAAGTGTCTGCCTAATTCTCCATTCACCATGGAAGCCCAAAGCCACCTGTCCCCTTGTCAACCCTTTCTCAGTAGCAGTGGTAGTATTTGGGCCCCTTTCTGCCAGCTTTTTACTCTTAAGTCTCAACTGATTCAGAACACAAGCAAGAAAGAAGGATGTTATTTACAGGCGCAAAACGCCACAACAATTAAGAGGCTGTTTATTATTCCTACATCAGGGAATAAGAAACAGAGACTCAGAGAGGTCAAATAATGTGTAACCGATCCTGACGCTCACAGGGGTGGGGCCAGGATTCACAGCCGGTCTGACACCAGGAGTAAGCACCTCATGGCCCCACTGCACTGTTTCTGTCACGTGGGTGAGTTTGTGGGTGGGCTGGAGAGAACAGACAGCCGCACTGTCCTCTGTGTTGCTATTGGCCTGGATCTGAGTTGCCTGAGAGCTCACTCCTTTACTGTAAAATTCTCAAGATCAAGGCCTGTGTGTAATCAGTTTTCTGCAAAGGCCCACAAGTCCGGGACTGTGTTTGTATCTGGCTGGTGAGGCTTCAAAGGAAGGGGAGATAGGCAAATTTTACCCCCTGTGTGTGCAGCCCTTATCAGGTGCCAAGGGGAATCTTTCAAAAGACAGAAAAGAGGAGATACAGCCCTCGCCCTTGGAAAACACTAATGCATATCTTTGGAAAAGGCATTTGCAAAGCAGCACACGTGAATGCAGAGGAACGGTGGCTCGTCGTGAGAGGAAGAGCTATTCAGTCTCCATACCAATGACAGACTAAGGCAAAGTGTGCTTTTCACCCAGTTCTCTATGTGCTGGAGTCACTCTGGTGTAATTCCACTGTCACCCACACAGCCGCTGCCTACCCTTGTGGAGAGAGAGCAACAGACAGGTCTGCAGGGTGCTGGCTTCCTCTTCATGCAAAACTCCCTTCTGTACATATTTGTTAGGTGTCTCGTATGTGCCTGGTGTGGTAGCAGCGGGTGTGCAGGCTGTATGAAAGGAAGCCGTGGCTCAGGCCTCAAACATCAACTGACTTAAGGAGAAAGCAAAAAACAGAGTGTTCTTCTAAAGGCACATGGACGTGATTGTGAGGGGAGGCAGGCTATGGGTCTATATAGGGATGCAGCACAAAAGAGACCTGCCAATATGGACAGGCCTGCAGACAGTCAAATGGACAGAAGATAAGCCAAGAGGAGCGCTGGAAGGTGGCAGGTGGGTCACCACTATAAGAAGCTTTGTTTCCAATCGCAGAGCGTGTGTGCAGGTGCCCAGGGCCCGGCCTACCTCCTTCTTCTCCCCTGGATCAGCTTTCTGGAACAATCCTCGGTTTCAGACTAGCAGTTCTCAAACTGTTTTGTCAACGGAATCCCTTAAAGCTAATTTAGGGAAAACTATATTTTTATATAAAAATTTATTTTGTAAAGTCAAAGTTGATTACACTTACTTACCATAAAGCTTTATCAGACTGCTACTGTAACTGCCTGTTTCTATCTGTGATAGGCTGTAATATTTTTCCCAACTTTCTCCAGCCCCCCGAAAGAGGAATCTACACGTTACTCACTGCCCTGTGTGTCTCACAGCACAGCACCGTCCTGTGGGAAAGTGGACTTCCTCTCCCCAGTGACATCAGTCCTCGTGGCCACATGACTTGCTCCAGCCAGTGGACTGTGAGCAGGAGTGACGCAACCAGGTCTGCTGTTTTAAAAACCACCGCTTGGTTTCATCAACTATCTTGCTCTTCCCTCTACCGTGAAAATGACATGTGCCAGATAAAGGCTGCTCCTTCTGCCTGGGACCCAGAAGGCAGAGGACATGGAACAGAGCTAAAGCTAACATGCAACATGCACAAGGGATGGCTGTTTGCTCTTGTAAGCCACCGATGTTTGGGGACCATTTATCACCATAGCACAACTGAGCAAAAGCTGACGGACAGAACAACTGACTTCCTGCAATACCATGAAGTACTTAACAGCTGGAAAAGGTCTCAGTCACTGTCTTAATCTCTAGCATGATATGACACACCTATGTACTATGTACACCCCTGGCACATAGTAGGTGTTCAGGGAATAGCTGCTGAATGATAAATGCAGAAGGAACAGTGGCAGGTTCCCTCTGCTGCTCTAAACCTCTGTTGCGGCCACCACGAGCTACCAACGGGGCTGCACAGGAGTGCAGGTGCTGGAGCTCAGTACATGAGATGTGTGTGGGGAGCCATCCCTGACTGTCATCTGCTCCTGACCCCTCTCCTGGAACTTCACATGCAGCACTTGGCCTTACAGCCTCCCTGCTCACCTCAGTCTTTCCCTGGAGTCCGAGTTAGTCCATCTGCTTCCTGGATGCCCAGAATACCAGTTGCCTGGGGGTCCTTCCCTAGGAGCCCCTGTGGACTATCGTTCTAGTAACTCGGGCTCCTTGGCTGGCCCCAGTGCCCCATCGCCTGTACTGCCACTGTCGCAATCTGTGGAGACAACTGGGCTTCCTCCCCGACTCAGAAAGATGCCACCAGAGAAAACAAGATTTATCTGCTCCGATGAAAATCCATGTTTCAAGGGCACAGATCTGCTTTTTGTCTTCTAGGACAATATGTGGCATTTAAATGAAGCTCAAGGGCTGTAATTACATTTTGTATAATGCTCAAAACACGCTAGGTAGAGCTACATAGATGTGTGGTAAAAGCAACTTGAAAACGGGGTGTGTGACAAACACCATCAAGATAGGGGTTACCTTGGGGAAGGGGGGCAGGAGGACAACGTCAGCCCACAGAAGCACTGTGAAAACTGGGAGTGGTATGTTTCACAGGTGGGTGTTAGGTGCTGAGGCTTTGGTTTTGTCACTAGGTTTGGCGACTTACATGAATAACACATACATGTATGTGTACGTGTCAAATGCTTTATGATAAAATACAAAACAAACTGTATAGGTTTCTACAGAGGAGACGACCAAGCTACAAGCACCCCTCCCGGGGACACCTGTTAGGAGGAGTAAGTGAGAGCCTGCGTGGGCATCTCTAGGAATGGGAGAGGGCACACAGGTATGTACCTGACCGTCATCTGCTCCTGAGGCCTCTCCTTGAACTTCACGTTCAGCACTCTGCCCATCGCTGGGCAGAGGTACCCTGAAACTCAGATATCGCATGCACCTTCCCTCCGGCAGTGCTTCTCTAAGTCCCACCCAGTCTCTTACCCCATCCCCTCTCCCCTGGGTTCCTGCCACAGTAGAACAGATATAGAAGCCAAGAGGTGATCAGCGTACCAGATTTACCCAGAGAGGCCAAATTCCTCTCAGAGCACACGGCTTCTTGCTGCGTGGGACTGGGCAGGGTGACCGAGACCATCACCCCAAGTACACACCTCCGGCGCCTCCTCCCAACTTGTAGGTCCGAAGAACAGAGGCCCAGGAAAGCCCTGGCCTCTTACCTGTGGATCACAGATGGGGAGAATGCACAGAACTGGGTGGACTTTGCAAAAGTGTGCCCTGGTCTGTGTACACACAGATTCCGAAAACCTGAGGTGGGCATGCTGCCCCTTGAGTACAGGGCTGCCAAGGGAACAAGAGGCGGCCCATGTTATCTTCCCAATGCGGCAATTCTGCTCCTTACAGGGAGTATGTAACTGACCCAAGAGACATGAGGCTCCCACCATCAGGACACATGCAGCTTCCCTTGGGAAAGAGGTAGTGGGGAACAGAGAATAGGAAAGTGAAAGGATTCTCCTAGAGAGATGTGAGGAGGGGAAATAAGTGTTCCCCCAACACCACAAGGCCATCCCTTGTTCCCCCAAATCAAGGGTTCAGAATCCTCACACCTTCTCTCTTAAAATATGCTCAAAGCAGGAATGGAAAAACTGGCAAAATTCTGGATGGTGATTTCTTTGCAGTAAGGACTTGCTCAAATAGTATCTTCCACCTCCTCCCCACCTGCCCTGCAGGTCCTGAGGCTCCAGGCAGTCAGCCGGCCCACCCAGCTTCGGTGACTTGTGTCAGAACAGAGTCTGCGGAGCTCTAGGTCACAGAGGGTGTACTGCGAGCCTCCTTCTGAGAGTCTGCACCCCACAGGTGGAAAAGCGGAAAACAAACTACAAAATGACATTCTTGGGAACTGATAGAGGGACACCCTAACTCCTCCCTTTGGGGGGGAGGGGGGTGGAAAGGAGGAAACAAGTATAAATAAATGTCTTGGATTTGGGGTGGAGAGCCAGTCAATGCCTCAAAACTCACACAGAGCCCAAGCAAAAGGCACGCCCCAGCGCTCCTCCATCGGAAGGGGAAAGAGACACATGGCAATAAACGCAGTCTCATCAGATGGTCACTGCTACGTGGGGAGGAGAGCCTGCCTCACCCTGGTCCACACTGGAAGTGGGCCTCAGCGGAGAGAAACCACTCCTGTTCTGGCCCCCACTCTCCCTCTGGAGAAAGCTTTGCACCTTGTGTAATGGTTGAATTATATCTCTCATAAAAGATATTTTGGAGTTCTAACTTCTAGTATTTCAGTGTGGCTTCTTTAGAAATAGGGTTTTCACAGAGATAATCAAGTTAAAATGAGCTCGTTAGGGTGGGTCCTATTCCAACATGATGGGCATGCTTATAAGAAGGGGAAATTTGGACACAGAGGGAAGATGACAGTGTGAAGAGACATGGGAGGATGACGAGGGACCACCAGAAGCTAGCCGAGGGGCAGGAGGCACATTCTTCCTCATAGCCTCAGAAGGAACCAACCCTGCCACCTTGATTGCAGGCTTCTACCTCCAGGACTGGCAAACGATAAATCTCTGTTGTTTAAAACCCCAAGTTTGTGGTGCTTTGTTACAGCCGCCCTAGCAAACTAATATACCTTCCATCCAGGTTTTTTAAAAGAGTCTCCAAGGAATGGAAACTCCTTGTGTTTAGTTTATAAAGCACAGATCTTTGTGCCAAGGTGGCTCAGTTCTCCTGGAAAGAAAGTAAATAACATGGAACAGCAGCCTCGGGATATAGAGCAGTTAGACATAAAGAACTTGGCCAAATTACATCAGTTGTGACTAATGCCCAGAAAAGAGGAAATATGAAAAATGCAAGCCTTTATATTGATTTTTATGATAAAGCAGTCAAATAAATAATTAGCCATAACTATTTAAAGGAGGAGAGCCGAGAAAGCAGGAAATTAGTGAAGGACTTTTAAACATTATACTGGAACCCATTTCAAATACACACACACAAGTATAAATATAAATACAAAACACAAGTTAAATATAAATACAAAGCCCGGAAGCTTCTAGACCCCTTGACCTGCTGGACAAAAATGCCTTTCCCAATCATCACAGAAACAGAGAAGATGGAGAGAGCCAAAGATTTCACAAATGGGCAGAAATATTCAAAACGTTGACCTACTTAAAAATAAATGTGCCAGCAGATTTCCACCCAATCTTTCGTTTTGTACAACACGCCAACACGTCGGAATGAGTGAATGTTCTCCTGCATATGACCAGTAAATCTTTCTCCTCTATGATTTGTAACGCAAAACTAATAACCCCTGTCTGGTTCACTGCTCACGCAAGTCTCCACCGAGGACAATTCTCTACCTCTCCACACTCTTCGCTTTGTTTTGCGTGCTTTGGGTATTATTTTTTAACATGTTATTTAAATGACTTCCTCCACTGTTTTTCATCAACCTATCATCTATTTTTAAACCAGACTGTTGACAGTTCACAGTTGACAACTGTGTTCACAGTTGATGGATTCTAATTTGTTTTTATTCCCCTAAAATCATGGCAAAGGAGGGGGAATAATCTCGAGGTTCTGCTGGCTTTAATAATTGGGCGCAGAGTGACTGCACATGGTACGCCTGGCGGATGCAAAAACAGCCGTCGATCTCTGCCCGGGCCGTGAGCGGCTCAGTGGTCATCAGGAAGGAGCCCCGAAGAGCAAAGCTTTGGTCTCACTCAGAGCTTTGCCAAACATGCCTTTAGCCTTGTTCTAGGCTATGATATGAGCCAACAACAGAACAAAGGCCCCGTCTCGTGCCGTTTCTATGGTGGGTGCTGACAGGGGCTGCGGAGAAGCACATAGGAGAGTGTAAGAGACAGAATGATGGGGTGCAAATGGTATATTATAGGGGTGATCAGGACACCTCTGGCAAGATGAAGACATCTCTGACAGAGATGTGAGAGGACAGAATAAAGTGAGCCATGCAGCTACCTGGGAAAGGGGGTTCCAGGCAAAGGGATGTGCAAAGGTCCTGAGGTGAAAGATGCTGACTGTACGTGAGAGACAGCAAGGAAGCCAGTGTGGCTGGAGTGGAGCGAACAGGCAGGAGAAAGGAAGGGGCCATCTGAGGTGAACTATTGAGGGCTGGCCTTCTCCAGAAGTGTGTGTGACTCAGTCTTTAGTTCTTGTTCTCTCTCTCTCTCAATCTTTCTCCCCCCACCTCGCTCGCTCTCTCTCAAACACACACACACACACACACTTTTCTGAGTTAAGAGTTCCAAAGAAGGCAGAACCCTAAACTTTAAAACCAAGTTGCTAAAAATGTAAAGCAGGAAAAGCTCTTTTTTATAGAAGAATGTCAGTTAAATAAATTTAGAAGGAAGGCTAAAATTAGAAAATCATCATTTTGCAACTTGCCATGTAATAACTGAGTCATTTGATGTTTACTGAAAATATTGGGTGAAAGTTAGTGGGGCACAGGACAGTAACACAGCCTGCAAGTGTCCCCCCACATAACACCTAGTTATTAAAAGAGGAAAATGTACATTTGCAAAAATATGGCAGTTGCCCCTTAACAAAGGGGCTCAGGGGCCGATTCCATGCTGGTGTGTCCCATCTGATGTGCTACAAAAGGGATGCACAATAGTACCTGTGCCAAAAAGGACTAACCTGAATCTATTCATTAGGAAACAAATCCAAAATTGAGGTCATTTTATGAGATAACTGCCTGAACTCTCAAAAATAAACAAAAAACCCTGGCACGAGTAGGTCATTATTCTAGATTAGAAGAAATTAAATAGGTGAAACGAATGCACTGGGTGAGATTTGACTGGATCTTGAAAAATAGTAATTATACACAGCTATAAAATACATTCTGGGAAAAACTGTTGTGATTTTAACATGGACTGTATATTAGGTAATATTCAATTATTGTTCTCGTAGGTACAATAATACCTACTAAGGTGGCCGTAGAGGAGAATGTCTGTTTTCTTTTCTTGGGATAAGATGTCACAATGACTGCAAATGATTTCTAAATGGTTCAGGGGAATAAGCGTGTACGTGCATACAGATGGAGGAGGGGATTAACAACTGCCAAATCTTGGTAATGGGTATACAAGTAACCATCACATTAGTCTTTAAACTCTTCTATGTTTCATAATCAACAGCTAGGGAAAAACAAATGTAACTTGCTTTGCCCGGGGGTACTAGGAAAGTTCTACCCAGAAACCACTCCTATTTGCTCTCCTGAACGGCTCCGTCTACAGCTCTCCATGCCCCCCACCCCCACCCCGTCCCCCCACACTGCAATAACTTTCCCTCCTGGGCCTCCCCACTAGAGGGTGAGCTCTTGGAGGACACTGAGATCTTGTTTACAAGGCCTGCAGGACCTGGCCTAGAACTGTACAGAGCAGGCCTCCCACGCGGATTTGTTAAGACAAATGATTGAGGTTTCCCCGAAGCACCAATTCTCTTAATTGAGGTAAACAAACAACACTGCAATGAGAAAGCTAAACAGAGGCTCCCTGAACTGCAGCGTTTCAGGTCTTGCAAAGATGCTCGTGTTGCATCTGGGGAAACTGAGCCTGGAAGAAGACAGGCACCTTGTTTCAGGTCATTCTCTTAAGTAACTTCTCCTGACCTTGTTTATCTTGTCCAGGATGAGAGTAGCAAACCCTTTTCAGCAAACAAGGAGTCAAACTTCCGCCCAGCTCGTGTGCGAACTGTCACATGTTTGCTTTCAGAGGCAAGGCGGAGTAAACTTTCTCTGACTCGCTTAACAAAACCCATGGGAAGTCCTGCACATGAAATGCCAAAGGAATGGGGCAAATCCAGGTGAGGGAGCCTAAGACAGAGATGCCATCTTCCCTGAGGCCGGAGTCATGTGACACGTGACAGGTCTGAGCCAACTCCTCCAGCCTTTGATCTGCGGAGCCCGCCAAGCAGTGCCTCCACCAGTGACTGGATCTCAGTTACTCTGAGGTGAGGAGAGCGCCCTGCCCCAGGGTGTGTGCTCCACCCAACACCTCCAGGCTCAGCTCCCGACTCCCCACCCCCTCCCTGGTCCATGCGGTATGCTCCCCCTCAGCACACACCTGGGGCTCCCCATCAGCACACACCTGGGGCTCCCCCTCAGCACACACCTGGGGCTCCCCCTCAGCACACACCTGGGGCTCCCCCTCAGCACACACCTGGGGCTCCCCCTCAGCACACACCTGGGGCTCCCCCTCAGCACACACCTGGGGCTCCCCCTCAGCTCACACCTGGGGCTCCCCCTCAGCTCACACCTGGGGCTCCCCCTCAGCACACACCTGGGGCTCCCCCTCAGCTCACACCTGGGGCTCCCCCTCAGCTCACACCTGGGGCTCCCCCTCAGCACACACCTGGGGCTCCCCCTCAGCTCACACCTGGGGCTCCCCCTCAGCTCACACCTGGGGCGCCCCCTCAGCACACACCTGGGGCTTCCTTGCCTCACCTCCATGGCTTCTCACTGCTAGGACTTCACCCTGCTCTCTGCTTTGCCTGGGATCCTCTTAAGGCTGGCTAATATTTTGACATTTGAAATTTTTGTGGGAATTTTCCTCTGTCTGGGATTTGGGGAGTGCAGACAAGAAAGGACTTGGAATTCCCAGGCCCTGCTTCCTGTCGGCCTCCTAGGGAGTCGGCAGACGCACAGATGCACAGACTCATGGAGGAAGGACAGCATGAGGAGAGGCAGGGCCACGTACTACCTTGCCACGCAAGGCCTGGAAGCAGCAGAGGGTCCCAGACCCAAAGGGGCCCCGGAAACAGGGACACCTAAATGCCACTCCCTGCTCCCCTGTCTTCTTCAGGCCTTGGCTGGAATGGCACCTGCTCACTGAAGGCGTCTTCCTTCTGAACCACTTTAACATCACAACCGCACACCTGATCCTCTTACACTGTTTTACTTTGCCTTTTGAACATAAAACCTATCACCTTCGCACACACTATAAATTTCTTTTTTGCTTTGCTTATTTTATTCTCTGTCTTCCTTGGTAAACTATGGGTTCCATGACAACAGGGATCTTTGTTTTGTCCACTGCTATATCCAAAGTACCTAGAACAGTCCCTGGTACACAGTGTGTGCTCAATAAAAACATGCTGAGTAAAGGAATGAGTGAACCAAAAAGCAAGGGTGTGTGTGCAGACATGACCAGCAGACCGGCACCTCCACCCAACCCCATGTCTGACTACAAACAAGAGCTCGGACCCTTAACAGGACCTCAGCAAGGGGGAGAAATTCACAAGATGACGGAGTCCAGGTTTCCTGCCAGCCCGGCAGGAAAGGGGATCCAAGTAGAAATGAAACTGATTAATATAGCAATGAAGAAGTGTGCCACTTCAGGGCACCTGAGTGGGAGAACAGGAGATTCAGACCTTGCCCCTTTCTTGCCCAGTTCGTTCCCCCTCCAGGCAGGCCTCCGGGTTTCCTGCCTCTGCGCCCCAGTGCCACTCTCTCTCACTCACTCACCACACTGCACTGCACTTGCCTGCCCACACAGCTGCCTCCTGAAGGAAATATGCATCTTTGTCTAGACCCCCAGCACACAGCTAGTACTTAATACATGTCTGTTTACTTACAGGAGATCCCTTATACAATACTATGGGAGAGCTGATGTTGGCAAGTTCCTTTTTCCAGATTAGGAAGTGAAAATCTCAAGAAAGCAAATGACTGCCTCAAGGACACAAGGACAGTAAGTGGCAGGTCTTATTCTGAATGTCCATCATTCAACTTCTCCCTATTCCACTGCTGTGTGTGGGGACTCACAGACTCCTAAACAGCAAGGGGTCTGGCAAAGCCTTTCCTGGCATCCCTGGATGGCTGAACGAAGAGGCAGAGGACAGAGAGGAAGGCGAGATGGAGAGAGGAAGGAAGTCCCCTGCTGGAGGCTGTCACTGAGCTGAGCTACACTGGGGACATGAAGCCAGCTTGACACGTCTCCCTAAACTGTGCCAAATGAAACCCACGCTTGTCAACTGCATTAGTGATAAAGATGTTATTCAAAAGGCACTTTCAATTCTTGCAGTTAGCTAAGATCACTTACAGGAGTCAAGCGGATCAGCCAATAGGCTGGCTAAGGAGATGTGGGCCTGCACACCTTCCTTTTGTGTTCCAGAAGCTGAGCGTACCCGGCCTGGTCACCTCCGGAGGCGTAAGGGCCTGCAGCTATTCCTGGCTAACAGAGTAACTGTCAAGTATAATGGCACTCTGCTGAACAAACCATTTTCTAGGGCTGGCAGTCCAGAGTGGCCCAGCCAGGGCCTCAAAAAGGGCGTCGGGCATCTGAACTTGACTCCTCTATCTGGTAGTAAGCTCATTGAGAGCAAGAACTGGACGCTGTCCATGCTCACGCCCACCAGGGCCAGACATAAGCCCTGCATCTCGAAAGTAGGTAGAAAGGGCTTGCTGAAATTAGCTAGTCCTCTTCCCAGCAACTCCAGGAGGCTAGGGACTGCCACTCCCATTTTACAGATGAGGAGGGCAAAGGTAAGGAAAGAACACAAGAATGACGGAAGGAGAGAGGAAGGAAAGGAATCAGCAAAGGAGGCAGGGCAGAAGGACAGGAGGGAAGCAACGTGAGAAGAAACACAAGGAACTGAACGGAGGAGGTGCTGCAAGAGCAAGAAAAGGCAGAGGCCCTCCGGTAGAGGCTCCAGGACGTGCGAGAGGCAGGTGCGGTGTGGGCAGGGGTCTCCTTCACAGTCTCTCGCCCAGCTCGGGTGTGTGGGCTCAGGCAGCTCCAGAAGAAAGGAAGAGAATGTTCCGAAGTGCTGGCATCTGCTTAAAATAAAAATGTCTCCGCTGCTATAAATGCCCTTGGGATGCCTGACTCTCCAGCTATCCCGGCTTCCTTGGAGGGCTTCGCCCACTGGAAGCCATCTCTCCCTCTGCCCATCCCCCACATGGCTGGGGCAGTGCCCCCCACAGACAGGATGCACAGGAGGCAGCAGGCAAACCTAGGGGACACCTAATTTGTATCATGACTCTCACCTCTCCAGCTGTGATGATGGAAGGAGAGAAGCTTTCTGCCCAGGTTCTTTTCTGCCTCCCTCATTGCAAACCTAGAAGGCTATCTGACACTCAGAGCTCCAAGGTTCATAAGAGGCGAGAATCTGAGCCATCTGCACACCTTGCCCAAGCCTCCCTTTCCTTATCACTAAGTAAAGATAATGCCCCCGCCCCCTGCAGCTGTCAGGAGACCGGAATGGATAACGGAGGGATCCTTAGTGCCTGGCAGCATTCCTGGCACACAGCAGAGAATGCATCTTAGTTCCCTCCTCCAGCCCTCCCAACCCTGCCTTCATTCTTCCCTTCCTCCAACAGCCTCTCCACACCAGTGCGATCTCTGTAAAATGCAAATCTGTGTGGGATACTCCGCCCCAGTTTACACCCATTGCTTGTTGCCTGTCATCCTCAGATGAAAAGTAAAGCTTTTGAGCCCAGCAGAAAAGCCCCCTGGTGATTTATGGCCCACATATCCCTCCGCCCTCATCCTTTGCTTCTCTCCTAAACACATGCCCACTCTGCTCCAGAGTGCAGACTCCCAATCAATGACACATGCTCCACCTTGGCCCCCTCCTTCTCAACACCTTGCTCTGTCTGCAGCCCCCACCCCTGCCCCTGAGCCTGTGGTAGGGTCCCTGAGGGCTCTGAGCACCTGTGCCCACCTCAACCCCAACCTGTCTTTCTTAGGAGCTCCACACACGTGATGTTTTAATTCACTTGTTTGCCCCAGTGCCTAGTAAAACATCTAAAAGATAGCAGGCACTAAATAAACGTTGATTGACAAATGGAGGCTTGGGCAGATGAGTGGATGGATGGTAACCCCACCTATCTGGCTGCCTGTTGCGCAAGTACACATGGCTCAGGGGTCCTCATCTCCAGTCAAGCTGCCCAACGACGTCTCTCACTACACAACTCCAGGCTTCGACAGCCCCTGGCCCCGTAACAGCAGCTGGGTTCACAGTCTACCAGGTGCAAAGCTTGGACCCAACGTGATTCTCCCTGCTTCTTGGGAAGTCAGACCAAAGGTCCCCCAATGCTCACATTTTTCTCACTGCCCAGTTAAAACTCAAGTCCTCGTTTCTGAGGCCTCTCCCCCTCTGAGGCCCCTCCCATCTTGTCCGGATCGGTCTTCTCTACTGCATCGCCCCAATCCTTGCACAGCTGGCCTCCGCCCTCTTGCTTCACTCTGAGGTTCTGCTCACCTAAAAGCCTTTCTCTGTTCCTATTCCAAGCCTCCCCACTCAGGCCACGCTCCTCTGGGACACTCCCTGACCACTGCTGCTCCTGAGACCGCTCTGGCTCCAGGCACATTTCCAATCAACACCTCTCGACCCACACAGCTCTGAGCCGGCTCCTCTGCTTTGCTCTTGTTCCCTAATGTTCCTCCCCCCTAGTAACTGAGCCGCTGGATGTTAGGGCTTGTGTGGAGTAGACCTGCGTGTCCTTCAGAGTAAAGCTGCTAACACGAAGGATATTTGTATCCTCCACAGTGCTGGTAGAAATGGCTTATTAAGTCTTAATAATATGTACATGTAATTGTTCACTATAATTAGTTGTCATGGAACCAGGCATTGTGCTAAAAGGTTTACCTACACTTTCGTCTTTAATTTTCTCCCCAGCCTCTACACCATAGGAAATACTGTGACAGCTATCTTACATATGAAGGAATTCGGGCTCAGAAATGTTTGCCCAGTGGAAGCCAGCTCTAAGTTGCAGAGCCAGGATCCCAACCCAGGCTACCTGACTCTACAGCCTGTGTTCTTAAGAGGTGAACTATATGGTCCCACGTCAAGGTGTTTACCAAGTTCACCCAATGGTCCCTCCGGGTCAGCCCATGGTGCCCAAGGAACTACTGTCTTACAAAGAAAGCCAGGTCACACAAACTGTGGGGTATTCTCCAAGAACTGGGCCAAGGTCACATGCCCTTATGGTTGCATCATCCTGCATCTGGAAAGGCAGAGAGGTGGTGATCTTCCCAGGTGTCTAGTAGGGCCACAGTCATGATGCCACTGGAACGTGGGCTCCACGTGGGCACGGCTCTTGGTCTTTTCATTCACTGATGTGTCTCAGGCACCTAGGAACAGTGCCCAGCACATAGTAGGGACCCTTATTTGTTCAATGAAAGAATAAATGAATGAGATTTAAAACAAGCCCCTGGAAGCTCTGTCAGACATGTCACCAAAGGAAGAATGAGTTTCTTGGAGAAATGAGGGACGAAAACCACAGACATTCTAAGTGGCTACAGCAGACAGAGCACTTCACAGCCCCTAACCGGTGGGGGTGGGATGACCACGTCACTAATGAAAAGGAAGGTCGGAGCAAACAGAAGTGTATATCAAATTCATAACGTCTACAAAGCAGCCTAGCAAAGACCTCTTCTGTGGCTTCCGACTCATTTTCTCCTGGTTCTTCTTTTTTTAATTAAAATGTATTGGGGTGACAATTTTCTCCTAGTTCTTAACTCCTAAGGATGTAGGCTCCCCAGGAACTTAATCATTTGCAGCTCACACAGTGGTGAAGCCACCTCTCTTCTCTGATCCCCTCAGCAGGAGGGCTGGCTGCCTCCTGTTCCAAAGCTTCTCTGAGGGGCATCTCAGGTCTCTTTCCTCATTTGTCTGCATTTCTTTGTCATTACTAACAAGCTGTGGAGACAAGCTCCAGATTCTTGCTTTCTGAAGTGGTGACCTCTCTGAGAGCCCCTGCATAACCCCGCCCCCTTCCCTTAAATACACAGACGTCACAGATAAGGGGAAAAGGTGCAGACAGAGAAAGAGTAGCAGTAGATTTCTAGAGTGATAGAGTCCATGTCGATCCCCAGCAGCCCCTGACATTCTGAAAAACGAGAAAACAGATGCCAGCTAAGCATCTCCACCAACTCTTTTCCAAAGCTAACACTTCACAAGGTCAAAAAAAACCATTAACATCTCACCACCGCCTGACACAAGATAACCATCGCCAGCCGTTCAGCTTCACTTTATGTCTGTGCGTCAGCCCCATTTCTTCCTCTCTCCCCTCTACTTTCTCTAGAAAATAAACCCCAAATGCCTTTCTGAATAAAGCCCGCATATATTCATAAGAGCTGGCAAAAATGAAGCTATAGATAAAGGGGGCCAAAAACGCCAAAGCAGATTTTTGACCAAACGCAACAAGATTAAGGTGATATTTTTAAAATGAAACAGTAACTTAAACTTTGAATTACTGCCTGATTTTACTGCTTAGAGATGAAAGACCCTGTAGTGCTGAACGAAAAAGCCATATAACTCAAAGAGGATTTTCTTTGCTTGGCATCACCTCTGTGAAAAACACATTTAAGTAATAAAATGCCCTTGCAAAAGTTCATTCTCTGATGGAGGTAGGCTGTGAAACTGATGGGGGCTGGACAAAGTCTGTCATTTTTCCTTCCTTTTGATTACACAGTTTCCCCCCAAATAGGTCTCATCTCATTTCTCCTAGAACCCGATAAAAGGTGAGCAAGCTAGGCCAGGTACTCCGCAAGGCTTGTGGTCATTCTGCCCCGTGAGGCAAGTGTGAGCTGCTGGTTCCCACTGCTCATCCCCTGGCCAGAAATGTGTACGTCTCGTCATTCGTGAGGACCCCCTCTCCTTTTATACATTCTCTTGAGGCTAAAACGAGGGCCCCAGTGACACTGAGACAGCCATGACTTGACACAGGCAAACTTTCAAGGCCATGGGAGGTGTAGGCATCTGATGCTGGGATGTAGGTACCTGGGTAACTTTTGGAGATGTACAGAAAAAAAGCAGATCTGAAACCAGGAGCTCAGCCCTGGGGACAAAGGAAGCACTTGCAAAAGACATGTCCAGCACGTGCGAAAAGCTCAGTCTTTTGATGAGACGCCAAGATCCCAACCAAATGAGTGAGATGGTTATATAAATAGATCAAAGGGGTAAGCAATTGGCATGGGTCCAGAGAGGAGGGGCAGGAGTAGGGACCCAGGTATAAGGAGGTGGGCATTTGGGGACAAGAAGCCACTAGAAGTCGTTGTGAAGACTATAGACTATGATGGGTTTAGATGAGGATGCATGACAGTTATCTAGGTACGGAGGCATTGGGACAAAAGAGAAGCAGTTGGTGCAGATTTTCAAGGTCAATCAGCCTGAGATTTGCACCTTGGCTCATGTCCTTGGGCATGGAACAGGGTGAGGAAGGCCCCCTGAGTCTGGGCTGAGCCCCAGTCTACAGAGGTCTGAGCAAAATGGTGCAGCTGCAAAGATTTAAGAGCTCATTACACAGTCAGCCCTCAGCTCCAAGCCTCACACAAGCCTTTCCTTCCCTTGATTTCAAAGTTAGAAAGTTCAAACTAGTCTCCTCCCACCCCTACCAAGTTTCTTCTTGCATATTTTGATGTCACTCCAGAACCTGTGTTAATCAGGCCAAAATTCATTAACGGAGGCCAACTGTGATCTCCAGGAAGCTAGCTGCTCTCCATCTAACATAATTTGTGTTTCCTACAGCTGAGCGATTTTTCAAACACCATAACACCAAGCTCTGGGGGGGGATGCCCGTGAACGTAATGGTAAAGCTCTCATCTCACGGTGCTCGCTGTCGTGGGCACACTCCCTCCCGTGTCAGGGACTTCTGGGCTGCAGAGTAATAACGAGCACTCACGTTGTGGCACCCCTCATCATGTCATTGCCACAGATAATTAAGCTCATCAATTATCTCCTTCCTTTTGCTGCATTAGGAGGATGCTACTTGTGAAGCTCCCAGGGAAGCCAATATATCAGCCACTCAAATCCTCGGGAACTGTACTGCTGACTTCCCAGAATAGCAGAGCAGGGAGAGCAGAAGCTCCAGAATCATCTGACCTGGGTGCAAATCCTCCTTGGCTCTGACCTCCTAGCTCCGGGAAAAGTCATTCCCCCTCCTGTGCCTTTGCTCCCCAATCTGTAAAATGGGGGAAATAATAACACCGGTCTCAACGGGCTGTTGTACTCCATGTATTCAGCTAATATTTGTTGAGCACCTACTATGTGCCAGGCAGTGTTCTAGCTGCTAGGGATATAGCAGTGAATGAAGCAGGCAAGGTTGTTGGGGTTTACATCGTAGAGAAGGAAGCTAGATACAGGCATACCTCATTTTATTGCATTTCACATGATTGCGCTTCAAAGATGTTGCGTTTTTTAACACACTGAAGTCATGACCCATGACAAGCAAAAAGACTACAACTTGCTTTACTGTGATACTCACTTTACTGCAGGTCTGCAAACAAACCTGAAATATAAGGTCTGCCGGGACTAGAAAAAAAATTAATGTTAAATGAAATGACGTATATACCATGCTTGGCACAAGGACAGACAAAGCACAGGCTCTGTGACAGCTGGGACACGCAGAATACACTTGGGAACACATCTCCCCCACCACGCCTACCCACGGAGCAGATGAGGATGAGCAATGACATTCCTTCAGCCTTCATCTTGGGGACACTTGCCAGGCTTCTATCCCTCTAGTGTAACAGGAATAAACGATACCACAAAGAGAATCCTACTAGGATCAGGGGTGAGGCAATGGCATGGAGAATGAAGGAAGTGGAGGCAGACAAACCCGGACTCAAATCCCCCCTCCTGCTCGCTCACTCTATGACCTAGAGCAAGTCACTTCACTCTCTGAGGCTCAGTTTCTGCCTCTGTGAAATGGGGATGCTAACGGCACCTGCCTCCCAGAGCTGTGAGGATTGGCCAGAATGATGGTTCGGGCTCAGCCCAGTGCTTGGCATGGGTTAAGTGCTCATCCCCCTCTGCCAACCCCGCCCTCCACCACATGCCGACTCAGGAAGCTGCAGCTGTTCTGGAGCCTCCACTCCACTCCTGAGACTGTGCCCAGAGTGCCTGAGTCATATAGAAAGGAAAAACCAAGGTTTAAATTTAGGGCCATTACGAACCACAGTTTTGAGGCATTTGAGAGGCAAGAGCAGGACGTGACATTTCCCCAAGCAAGAAGCTCAGTTCCAGTGAAATGACCCCCCTCACCATCTGTAAGGGGTATAAAGCTGCCAGCTGGCCCTCCTCTCCCGACTTTCCCATTCAAAGGAGGGAGGAGGCTACAGACAGAGAGGGCTGGGAGGACATGGCTTTAGAGAAAGAGGGCAGTGTCCTGGTGAACGCTAAGAACAGCTGTGCTCTCTACGCTGGGGAGCCAGAGCCTTACCATTTACAAGGGACGAAGAAAGGGAAAGCCAGCTGCACGCCCATATGGAAGAAAATGGCCAACTCCACTCCTGTGAAACCATTACTACTGAGAATGCCCAACGATGACGGCAATGACAGAAATGATGACGACAATAGCTACTGAAAGGAGAGCTTTGCAGACATTAGCTCATTCGATCCTCACAATAAACCTCTAAGGTACACATGCTTGGTCCTTACAATTTTTGCCAATCGGATGGGTGGAAAATCGCACCTCACTGTTGTTGGACCCAACGTAAAACCCTTCCCTTCCTGCTCCCACCAGGCAGTGCCATTCGGGGCAGGGGGCATGGGCTACGCAGTCAGCTCTCAGCTGGGTCCCGGTTCTGCCACATACTAGCTGAGTCTGGTTATAATCCCTACTTGCAGGGCTGTACATTTAAGACAAATGAAATTACAAATGCTCATCCAGTGTTCAGCTCAGGGACTGCCCATCTGGCCGTCCTCCCCTTCCCCCACTAAGAAGGGCCTGCATTAACCTGCTCCCTGACAGCTGATGACCCCCACGCTCTTCCTGGCTCCTTCCCTCTACTCCTCCCCACCATCTGTCTTCCTCGATCCACTCTGCCCAACCACAAGGTTTCTTCGTAAGGGACAGAATAAGCCACCCCCAAGGTTACAAGGTGCCAAGGGCTCATCTTCCCCCTACCAGCCTCCACCTCGGGGCAGACACTGAGCAAGGACAGTCACAATGTTTCTGCCAGCATTCGCTTCGTTTGATGGATGAAGAAACTGAGACTCAGAGGTATCACATGGTTTGTCCAAGGTTACCAGGATAATTCGGAGTGAAGCTGAGACGTGACTAATGTTTTCTGGGTCCTAACCAAATGCTCTGATTATGTAACAAGCTGTCATTTCCGCAGCTGCTGGGGAAGTCCTTGTAGATGTGTGTTGAAATGAATGAAATCAATACAACAAGAAGTACCAGGAAAAGTTTCCTAAAAAGAAAGACGAAGGGAGCAGGGCACAGACTGTTTTTCTTTCCCGCCCAACTGGTTAACTGCAGCAGGACCAGAGGGCAGAAGGGTCACTGAGTGACCTCCCTGCTTCACTGTAGGGGAGGCCACATCTGCAGGCTGCATCTAAAAGGGCTGGAGGCTGGAGGTCTCCACCCCCCAGACCTCTGCTCTTCCCAAGAGGCTCAAACAGGTCTGGGCGTGAGTCCCAGCTGCATGAACTCAGACGCGTCACCTCACCTCTCTGAGCTTCCTTGCCTCCCTCTGGAAAATAGGAATACTGCCACTGACACCTTTGGGATATGTACTAGGTGAGACGACAGAGGTAAAACTCGTGGCGTAGAGCCGCGTTCAAACAGGAGCTATTTCAGCCTCATCGTCATCATCATCATCGGTATTCATATCATCAGCGTCATCCAAAAGATCTATCCCCTCAAGGCTTCTCACCCTCAAAAATCTGTCATCCTTGGGCCTCTGTATGGCAGGGAGAGAGGAGAGTTTGCTTCTCTGTGAAGCAGGAGCCAGGGCATCTCTCCTGGTGAATGGCACAGCATGTGTGCCAGGGCAGGGGACCCGGGAGCCCTGTGACCATGACATGCAGGACAGGTTGGAGTCAGAAGCTCAGCATCAGCCTCAGGGGGTGCAGAGGGAGTTCCCCAAACCCCATGGGAGGGAGGAGACTGAGGTGCCTGAGGAAGGAGGTCAGGAGCAGGCAGAAAAAAAGGAAGCAAGGGGAAGCACAGGATCCAGGGAAATGCATGAGTGGCTCTATTTAACTGGAACCTTCCACCCAGCACTTATCTAACACTGACTGACACCCCATGTTCTCTCTAAGCTCACTGGTACCCAGAGGCATCTACCATCCTCCCATGAAAAGCTCTCGGGTGGAAGCCAGGAGACTCAGGTTCTAGACTCTGCTTAGACAATAACCTGACTTCTGAGGTCTCGGTTTCCACATTGTTGGTGGTTGGGGAGATGGGACCAGGGGAGGCTGGACCACTTGTGTCCTATGCTTCCGTCCACTCTGCCTTCATCAGCCCACAGAACGCCCTACCTCCAGACTGAATGGGTCGCTCCCCAGCGAGGGGCTACACCTTCTATTCCTGCAGATGCCTGCAGGGCATGTGACTCAAGTCTCCGAGCACCATCATGGACCTGAAGTGACATCCTTATATTCATTAGGTAAAGTTAACTTCCGAGCCCCATTGATTTTATCAATGTGATCGGTTGGATGTTTGTGTGTTTGTTTTTTAATTTGCTTCGCAGTCTCTCATAGATTTGAAAGATGAGCAGTGTGTCACCCAAATGGGCTTGTTTCCACTTTTGGATTCAAATCACCTGATAGGCTCACTCCAAGCCATTTGTAAAATAAAAATAAAAATAAAAAAATAGAAAGAGTGACATGGGGATGTGGGAATGTAAAATCTATCAGCCTCTTACAGAACGTTTGCTCACCCTCCTGCCTCTCGTCTTACCCACATCACTCCTACCCTCTGGATGCCATTAGCTTTTCATGCCAATGGTGGAGACAGTATGTTGAAAGATACACAAAGAAGGGACAAGGTAATGGTCCCTGCCCTCAAAGAATTTTCAAGTGGTTAACAAATGGATCAACTAGCATGTTATACCAGACTGGCCACAGCTGTATGGCAGTGAGCTCAAGCATTGTGGGGGTGAAGAGAGAATACCCTGTGGGGAGAAGTCTGCCAGGAAGCTTTGCAACTTGGTGCAAAGTTCTGAAGCTTTGGAAAGAACAAGGCATGGGGGAGTCCAGGACCAAAGACAGAGATTGGGGAGGAGGCTCAGAACCCCAGCTGGATCCTGGTCTTGCCGTGAAGAGTAGGAAGGAGCTGCTACAGGTTCTCCATGAGAGGAGGTCGGGAAGGGCAGTGTGACCACAGCCAAAAGGACGTCCTGGAGAACTGGTGAGGGACAGAATCCAGGAGCCAACACAGGCACGCAGGCACAGAGAGAGGAGGAGAGGGTCTGCTCCGGACAGAGCCGGCACACCACGCGTCCCGGCTCCCGACCCCGTCCTTGTCCTGCTCCTGGGGTCAAAGTCGTTGACATTCCAAACCACCGTGTCTCAATGGCATCTTCTAATTTTCAGATTAGCGCTGGTGGAGAAGGCAATTAAATATGCCTTCAGGCCCCAGGCTAAACATTGTGGTGGCAGCTCGGATCTCAGATTGACTGCACTCACCCTAGAGGCTGACATGTTCACTGCCACCCTCCTCCTGCTCCCATACCTGCCACAATGTGATGGCACAGGACCTTGGTGCCAGTGCCCTGAGAGCAGTGGGACGCAAACAAGGTCCCCTTCACAGCCAGGACCTGGGGAGCTCCACTGCTGGCTCTCAGCACCTCCTCAGTGACTTCGCCCAGCCACCGCTTGTGACTTGAGTCACCAAGAAAACTGGGCCGACTTCTGGAGCCGATGGGCTTTAACAAGGAAATACTTGCCACTAAACTTGGACGTCTGGTCAACTTCAAAGTCCCATCAGATGCATCATCTCCTTCTGAGACAAAAACATCAAAATGTACACTAACTTTTAGTCACAAAATAAGCACAAAACTTGAGAGCAGGCTTTCAGAAACTCAACTTTTCAAACACGCTTTGTGCAGCCCTGAGGTAGGGGGCTTTGTAACTACAAGAGACGGCTCCAAGGTTTGAGCTGGAACAAGGCAAAGAAGAGCGCCTTCTGAAATACACCCAGGAGGTGAGCCACGCATGTGACAGAGGCCACCAGCAGGCTGGAGAAGTCCAGTCCCCAAATAATCGGCAGGGTAGAAGCACAGGCTCTAACATCTGGGTACCAGACATGTTTTTGCTCTCCAACCAGGTCGGGGCTCCGAGGAGAAATGGAGTCAACTTAGCGAGGGTTCATCATTTTACAACAGAAATGGAAGCAATACTTTCTCTAACAAAATGTGCAAACCCCACGTGAGACAAGCTGCTACTTTTAAGGTTTTATTTCAATGAAAAAGGGTTGAGCTTGCCTCAAGAACAAACAACTTTTTTGCAAAACAGCAATTTGAAGTTCATTCTTTGTCAACAAAACTGCTGCATAATTTCCTAGCTTCTCACAGAGAAGCAATTAGCCAAAGACTCCATCCCTCCTCATGACACAGTGGGAGGGGGAGAAGAATCCATGAGCTGTTCTCCACCCCAGAGCACCCTCTGCAAGAGAAAATTTCATCCCATGGGCTCTGCCTCTGGCCATATGCAGGCCTTCTTCCCTCTGTACAGGAAAGCATCTGGCACAGACTTACAGACAGCTTCGGGACACTTGAACTTCCACTTTAGTGCAGCTCATTGTGTAGAAATCAGTGGCAGCTACGACTATCAACTCCTCGAGGGCAGGCACCGTGTCCAACCTCCTCTCCAGACCCCCCCACCTACAGCACAGCCAAGCCCAGGGACCAGGACACAGCCAGCACTTTCGCTGGCCGAGTTAATGAAAGAGCAGAACCCCTCCAGGTCAAAGGCTATATAGAGTTTCATCTTGAAAGCATGAAACACCTCTCAAGTGTTCCATTGTCTCCAAGCTGGAAGAGAAAAAGGGGTCACGGCACAAACCGAATAGGCAGATTTTGTAAAAGGAAACTTCCTTTGTTCCCCTGGGCTTTTAAGCAAGGGGCTTTGATAAGATGCAACTTGATTCTCCTGAGACTCTTGGGCACCTGTAGTCACAGAGCAGTTAGTTTCTCTTTCTGATGGTACTCTCTGGCCGGGTTTCAGATTCCAGTCTCACTCCCTCCCCCGTCTCCTTATACACTAATACAGGCATGGAACTGAGCTAAGGAAAGAGGCAACACAAGAGCACTGAAAACTGGCCCACAGGCTCCCTTTCTGCCGCTCTCTGTTCAGTGGCCAAGAGGCAAAGAGGAGGGGATGGACATAAAGGGTGCTAACAAGTGTGTTTCTACACTGGCCGCCTATAATTCATTTCCTCCACCTTCCCAAGGATGAGCTATCTCTTTTCTACTCCATCCCTTCCTTCCACAAACATTTATTGAGCGCCTACTAGCTACTAGACACTGTAGTATGTGCTATGGATATAAAGTAATGGCTCTAGCGAAACAGTGCCATGCCAGGGTGAGAAGACACTCCCAAGGGTTAGAGTAAACCGAAATGACAAAACCCTGGCTGGAGCTGAAGCTGAGGAACAATTCCTTCATTCAAAGCATCAATACAAGGCAGCTAAAGGCCCTGGGCTTTACTTGGACAAGACCTGTGCATCTGTCCCCTGAGCGACGTGCCCATGGGCAGCCTCTGCAGTTAGGTCTTGGGTCCTGGGTAGCGGCACATAAAAATAACATTCTTTGGAGACAGCCATATTTAATTGTCAGGTCCCCTTGGCTCCCAGGCTCTCTGAGCCTCCCTCCATCTCAGCAGTCCAAGTTTCCTCACTGTTGGAGAATTGAAGCTTATTAACCCCTTTCTCCAAAACTCTTTGCACATGGGAGTTCATCAGACCTTGGAGAGTCCTTATTATACTTACAAAGCATTCTATCCACCAAGACCAAAAAGAATCGCCAAAGTACTCAACCACATGAGTCTCTAGAGATACCCTGAACTCACATTCCCATTAATGTCTTGTCTAGTCCCTCGATAGGCCACAGAGGCCTTCATGACCTTCCCTGCTCACCACTCCCCTCCCCCCACCAGCCTCATCTCTCCCATCCTCACCCACCTACCTTCCAACACCTAAGTGACTACAGAGTCATTTTCCTGAGCCAGGCGTTATGCAAGCTGCTCTGTGAGGAACTGCCGACAAGGAGCACCGATGGAAGCAGGGAGACCAGTGAGGGGCCAAGCAGTGGTCCAGGAGCAAGAAGACGGTGACACCATGTCATGGGGACAGCACTGGTGATGAGTGGTCAAATCGGGATATAGTGTTGAGGCAAAGACAACAAGTCTTGCAAATGGGTTGACTGGAGGGCATGAGAGAAAATGAGGAGTCAAAGATGACACCCACGGTTTGGCCTTAGTCACTGGTGGAAAGCAGAGTCATGGCACATGGCGGGCGGCCCTGGGGAAGAGGGGAACAGGAGCTCTGTTTGGCCACCATGAATGTGAGATGCCAACTATCTGAGTAAATAGTTCTAGCAGGCCATTCAGAAGCCACTCTATATATGGATCGTGCCAGTGCTGTTCAACGCCATTAAACCAGGAAAGTTTAATACTTTTTGACAAAAGACCAAAATTATTCGGGCTCAGCTAACTCTAGGTTCAGTTCCTCCTCTGTCGCTTACAGGTGTAGGAGGCTAGGCAAGGAGCAACCCCTTTTTGTGAGTGTCTGTTTCTTCATCTGTAGAAATGAGGACAGAATTGTTTCAGCCCAGGGTTGCGAGAACCAGACTCGGCGGTGAGCAGTCCACACCCAGGATGGCGTCAGGCACACAGTAGGCCCGCATGCATCTTGATCAGCTCATTCCTGAGAGCCAGGTCGCCGCCTGCCGGCAGGAGCTGGGTAAAGTCAGCCGTGGCTCTCCATTCTTATCATCAGCTATCATTCTCCCTAGGTTGATGGGAACTTTATGAAGGAAAAAGCCTGAGAAATTCCAAAGCAATACAGTAATACTGTTTTGAGTGACTGAAATAGCAGGTCAAGAAAAATGACAGCTACAGGGATAAAAATGTGGATCTATGAAACATGCAATCAAGAAAACCTGTGAGCTGTGAAAACCAAGTAACCTAAGGAACTCTTACTCCCTCCCACAGTTCCCAACAGTACAGAAGCATACGGGTGGGTGGTGGGTGGTGGGTGGGCAGGAGGGAGGGAGCGCCGCCCTCATGGAGGAGGTTGTGTCACCTAGAAGACCCGACTTGAGGAGGCTGTCAGCGCTATTGGCACCCAGGGCGAGTGACAGGAGTGCTTTGTTTTCTATGATACAAAAACGGGTGGTGTGCACAGCGGCCTCCCTGAGGACGCCCCAGGCCCGCCCCACCCTCAGCCTCTGCCTGTCTGCAGTGGCCCCCAGAATTGCTCAGTTCCAAGCTGTGCTCATTTTCCATGGCTTGGGCACTCCTCTCCTTCCACGTGGCTGTAGTAAAACAATGACCAAGTCACAGAAAAAGAAAACAGGTTTGCACGACGACCGCTCTGAGTGAGGGTAGCACCACACGGTACGAATGGGGTCATTTAGGGAGATTGAGCCCCCCACCTCAGGCCACCAACACCCAGACACCCTGCTCAGGGCTCTGAGAAATGCCATCCTGAGCTGGGCCTGGGGTCATCCAATCACCAATTTGGGGCAGAAGGGGTCTGCTGAAGGGGAGGAGTTAATGCAAACACAACTGCACAAGGAACATTTCCACCACTCAGAGAGAGGGGCCACTCACGATACTTGAAAACAAATCATCACTGCGGCACAGTCGTAGCTAAGAAATCCACCAGCTGGCCCCGTCATCATTTGTACTTATTATTTCCCAAGGCAGGACTTAATAGACCCCCGGAGTATTTCCTCCAAGTTAAGAAAAACAAAAATCTTTTAAAATGATTTGTAATTAAAATCCAATTTTCTTGCCAATTCTGATGGAATGCCACCCATCCTGGATTAGTCTGAATCAGGCAGTTCTGTCACATCAGCTTGAGCAGTGTTGTGATTGTGACTGTCGGGCTCGGCGAGTCGTCAGGGTGACGTTGTGCATGCAGGAGCTGAGGGACCACAGACGTGTGAACAGCCAAGTCTGGCTTTATAAGCAGTGTGAGAATTAAGTAAGACCTTGGCATGTCATGTGCATAGCACGGCGGTGGCCCAAGGTAAAGTCATGTGGTATTGGCACTGGCGTTGGTGTGGACCACACCTAACAAAAGTTAGTGGTCAACAAAAGTTGGGGAGAGCTGGGGTATGATGCCCAGGTCAGGAGACGTAAAACTGGCCCCTGGAGAGGGGCAAATCCTAGACTCCGACCAGGTGATTAAGCACAGGGGCTGCCTCTGCTTAATTCCTTAGGGTGGGGGATTTCCAGGAAGGAACAGACCTACACCCAGTTATCTTCTCCCCTTGCACATCTGGCAGGCTTGGCTGGGGTCACATGTCTGTCCATCTCCTCCAGCCCAGGAACGGTCAGGCCAGCAACCAAAGCTGCTGTCCCCTTAGTCCTCCCACAGGGCCATCTCAGGTACCTGAACCCTGGCTTAGAAATCTCAGCAGAGCTACACCGACGCCCTAGTAAGTGCAGCCAGCTCAGCCCACCTGCCTCAGCAATCTGTACACGTGCCACACGGGTCAGAGGGGCTCCCAAGCATTTGACAAATGAATGAATAGTGGAGTGAGGATGCAGTGATGTCAGGGAGAGGAGTGAGTGGGCACAACACATCCCCACCTGCAACGCTGCGCAGGTCTGTGTCCACGTCCTACCACCTCACGATCTCTGTAAGATCGTTCTGAACTCAGGCCCACCCTGATTTCACTAACTGGAGCTCAGCCACACCTGAATAGCTGTGGCCTCTTGCTCAGTACCTGTTGGTGGAATGAATGAAAAGTGGACGCGTGTGCCATTCCTCACCAACAGGTGGGGAATCTGCTTGATTAGCGATGAAGCAGATCCTGTGCCAGCCTCTGCTACAGAGCATGCCCTCAAAAAAAGATGCCAGCTACCATTGTCACATCACCGCCTCCGCTGTTCAGAACCAGAGCAATGGGAGGAGGCAGAGAAGACCTCAGAAAGAAAATGGAAAGTGGGATGTAAAAGCTGGGCCACTGGGGCCAGAGAGAGAACTGGTTTTCGAGAAGAGGTCCATCCGACTTCCTGGGGGAGGAGGCAATTAATATTTACAGGCGGCTTTTCTATGTACCAGATGCTGCTCTAAGAATTCAGTATGTAATCACTAATTTAACCTTTGCAAAAACTCTTTGAGGCGGGGAGCATCACCCCATTTTGTGGACAAGGATAGCAGGGCCCTGACAAGCTTCCTAACGTGGGCGGGTCACACAGCTGCGGACAAGCTGACCTGGGCTACACCACACAGTTGCACCAGGCAGGCTCTTAACCATGGCACCAATGTGCCAACTCTTCCTCTGCCCTCCCACATGGCACCTCACCCTGTCCGTGCTTTTATCACATTCCTTAACCCGCTGACCTAGGAAACTATCTATGTTCACACATCTGTCTTCCCCAGACTCAGGGACCAACCTGGAGACAGAACCAGTGTCTTGCATGGCCCTGGAACATGGTGAGTGTGTCTGGTGACTCTGGAGGGGCTGCCCTAGAAGAGGTTCCCAAGGGCGGCACCTGAAAAGTCTGTAGCCTCCTCCAGCTCTGAAGACTTGGCGGTCTGAGATGGGAATCAGTGAGTGGAGATGACACGTGAGGAGTCAGAAGATGAAGCAGCCTCTCCCAACCACGTGACCTTCAGAGGTGCCATCTCTCTCATTCCCCTATCAGCTACAGGACTGATGGCTTTGTCACATCAGTCCCAAGGCCATGTCAACATGTCACTCTTCCCTCACCTGCTCTGATCACTGATTTTTGTCTCCCAGGTAACTACATACTCTGCATAGTTTCTTCTTGACACACAGTGAAACTTATCTGTCCCTTCTGCCCTTTGAAGCAACCTTTAAAAGGCCACTAGGTCCACAGGCTCCATGGGCCACCCCTGGAGACCTCTGCCATCCCAGTCACTCCCTGTGTGGCTCTTCTCGCTTCTGCTCAGCCCCTCAAGACTTCTGCTTCTCAAAGGGGGCCAGTAGAGCAATACCAACAAATGAAAACCAGGCTCTGTACCCAAAGGGATATTACAATCCAAGCCTCACTTTAAATACAGGGGATTCTCCAGGAAAGGAGAACACAAATTGATTGAGTGGTCAGAGTAACTTGCATCTTTTTGTCTTTCAGTGTTTCCCAGGAAAAAAATCTTTGAAAAGTGTCAACTCTATTTTCTGACATTCCTCAGGCTAGACAAGACTACAAAGTGGGATCTTCCTAAATAACGGAGGATACCGCATCAAAAAAGATACACAGAGAAAAACGTGGGTAATTGGAAGAATGTGCTAATCTTGAGACATACTCTACAGGCCTACATACTCTTTTTTTAACTTAAACAGCTGTATTGAGGTAGAGTTGGCAAACAATAAACGACACATATTGAAAATGTACAATTTGATGAAGCTTTGATAAATATAAATATACACACATTCATGAAACCAGGACCATAAACGAGATAACAAATCCATCCTCCCCAAAAGCATCATGCCCCTTTATAATCCTGCCCTGCAACACCGCCACCTCCCCTCCCCCCAGCAAACCACAGATCTGCTTTCCATCACTATAGATTAGTTTGCATTTTTCTGAAGTTTCATATCAATGTCATCAAACAGCATGCACTATTTTTGTCTGGTTTGCACTCGGCATAATTGTTTTAATATCCATTCAAGTTGTTACATGCATTAGCAATGTAATGTGCCCTTTTATTTCTCGGAAGTGGTCAGTTGGATGGATATAGCACATTTGTTCATTCATTCACTTGATGGACACTTGGGTCATTTGCCATTGGGGGCTATCACAAAGAAAGTTGCTATGAGCATTTGAGAACAAGTGCTTCTGTGGACATACACTTTCATCTCTCTTGGGTAAAGACCTAGAATTAAGATGGCTGATCATATAGTAATTTTTAAAGAAACTTCCAAACCATTTTCCGAAGTGGTTGGAGCATTTCACATTCTCACCAACAGGGCCTGAGAGTTCTATTTCCTCCACATCCTTGCCAACATTTGATATGATCAGCCTTTTAAATTTTAGGCATTCTAGTATAGTGGTATGTCACTGTAGTTATCATTTGCATTTCCTTAATGACAAATAATGTTAAGCATTTTTTTATGTGCTTATTTACCATCCACATATCTCCGTTGGTGAAATGTCTGCTGAAATATTTTGCCCATTTTTATTGGATTGTTTACTTATTACTGAATTTAGAGAGTTCCTTATATATTCTGGACACAAGTCCTGTATCAGACATATGATTTTCAAATATTTTCTCCTAGGTTGTGGCTTCATTTTTCATTCTCTTAACAGTGCCTTTTGAGGGCAGAACTGAAAAAATGTGTATCAATTTTTTATTTTATGCAGCATGGTTTTGGTGTTGTATCTAAGAAATATTTGCCTAACCCAAGGTCACAAAGATTTTCTCCTGGTTTTTATTTCCTGGAAGTTTAATAGTTTTCGGTTTTATTTTTTAGTCTATGAGTTATATATGGTTATAGTTTTACAAATTTATCACTTTTGTTTCTCCTAACACTCTCGTTTTTCCTGTAAATACAGCTTCCTTCCTTCTTTCTGCTAATATTCATTTCATGTGTTCAACATTGGAGATAAGATTAGCAGGAAACAGTTTCTCCCCCAAAAAACATACTTTTAAAATTTAGGATGGATTTTGAATATATGTCAAAGTAGAGAATTTAGTACAATGAATCTCTATAACCTCAGTTCAACAATTTTCAAGATTTTGCTAGATTTGCTTAATCGTACCCTTTTACCCTTCTTTTCTTTGCTAAATTATTTTAAAGCAATTCCTCACAGTATATCTCTTTAAAAATGTGTTTTTCTTACTCAAATACAATGTTATTACCATATCTAGCTTCCAGTCCATGATCAATTTTCCTGAAAATCCCCAAAACATCTTTTTTTCTTTTTAAATTTTGGTTGCTTGGTTTCAATCTGGATTCAACTGGCATTCCCAAAACATATGGCAGCAGTCTCCCACTCCATCTGATTTCATGAAGTAACTGCATCCATTTTCTGGCTCCCCAAATACGTCACATTCTGAATTTGTCCGTGTGCCTCTGTGTGGCCTCCCTTAACAAATGTCTCTCCTCCTGCATACCCTGTAAATGAAAATTATAGCTGTAAGCGTGACTAGATTTGGATTTGACGCCTTTGGGCAAAACTACTTCCCATACCTACGAAGCACGTGCGTTGCTGTGTGCTTCCTACCACATAACACGAGAGCACAAACAATGTCTGAGATGCATCAGAGGGCCTCAGGTGACGACAGCCTGAAGTTCATCGTCAGCCTTTTGTCTAATGTCTTCATCCATACTCCATGGATGTGTGAATTGGAAGCACATACTCATTAGGGGCTGAAAAATGGCAATTTCCTAATGCTATTATTACTTCTGCACTGATTAGCCATACTTCTGTAAAGAATTTTCCCTACTGAGTAGAGCTTTAGGGTTACTGTGAAATATGGATTGAACAGAAATAATGTTTAATTATTTGTTTTTAGTGCGACATTTAGAATAAGGAGCTGGAGCCCTGGTTTCTTTCCCATGTGTGTTTTCTTCATTACAATGTACTGTTAAAGATTATATTCCTCCCTTCTAGAAGTTTCAAATTGAGCTGGTATTTTTGATAGTATGTCATTCATTGCTTAAGTTTTAAACTGCCTTTTGCGTACACATTTTGAACATTTGAACTCTCTTTATATTCTGTACCTGAAAAAATTCATCTCTCAAGTTCTCGGGGGTCTAATTCTGCTGGTTGTTGTCTCTGCTGCCTCTTGCTCATGGTGGCTTATTTCCTTCTATGGTTAAGGAATTATGAGTCATTTTTTGGCAGGGTTTTGAGGGAAACATGTGAAGCCTGAGTTGATGGGTCAGCCCCACAAAGAGGATTCATACTTGCTTCTTCCAGGAACCCCAGTGCATCCCCCACCCAGGACCACTTCAAGTGAATTAACCAGCTTCAGATTTCCTGGACCACATAACGAGTGTGAATTGGAAGCACATACTCCGGCTGCTGTTCATACTGTGTGCCACCGGACAGCTCAACAGCCATTGCCTGAGCTGACTGGTCTGTGTCTGTATCCTACATAGGTCATTACACGGTTTGTGCACCACCCTTGCCCTCTGTGAAAGAATGCAGGTCCTCTGCTAACAAGTTATCTAGGTGACCTTTTCTTTCTCTAACTAGAGTCCAAGCTGAAACTGACAAGTGTTCTTGTTGTCTCCCTTTAACAACTGGCAGATTTTCTTTTCTTTTCTTTTTTTTTTTTTAAGAAATTAAGGCCACTCTTTAACTCAGGCGGAACATGTAAAGGTTTTGGATTTAGATGTGAGGCCTCAGCTCCAACTGCCCACCTTGTAAGGACTGAGGCATTGTCCCCAGTCTGCAGGCAGCTGTCATCCCCAAAGCCTGTTGGGCAGATCAGCTAACCGTCCACCTCTCCCACCCCCAGGGCCATGGGCACTATCCACTCTGGTTGTTCTTCTCCCCATCCCCCAACTGGGGCTGTCCCTTACATCTTACAAACTCAGCTATTTAGAAGGATGTTTATTATATCTAGGAGCTTTGTATCACGGAGTTTTCAGGATCTCTAGCCCACCATAGGGCTGGGTATGTACACTTATCTACAGATAATTCCAATGTGATACAATAAATGCTCCAACAAAACGATATGCCTGGTGCTACTGGAGCTCAGAGGAAAGAATCGGCCCAACTTCATTGAGGAGATAAGCTTTGGCTCAGCCTTAAAGTTGAAATCCTTTTTTCCGTCGGGATAGATGTGCGTAAGGGAGCTTCAATCCATTTTATCCAGTCACGTGCATGTAAATGCCAAAAAAACCCACACCCATCCTCTCTATTCCACCTTTAGCTGTCCTTTGTGTGGTACCAGAGAACTGGGTTGTGTTGGTGTGCTGTAAAGAGGGGGCTATGTGGCTGGTCCACAGAGCTTCCAGCAGAAAATAGTGGAAGATAACACAAGAGATGTAGCAGATCTTGCTCAGAATCCCGTTTGGGGCGCCCCACCCCACGTACATAATATCCTCTTTTGGTCTTGCTACTGGAAGAGGAGAAAGCAAATAATCACTTATAATGAGTGATTTTTTTTCTATGATCAATCTGGTCAGGGTCCCCAGGTTCCTACAGCACCTGCTCTCGTCTGGACACCATGACGCAGCCTACCTTTGGGCATGTCTGGATTCCAAAGCAGTCCTCAGTGCCAAAGGTAAGAACTTGGGAAATGTTGCTCTTTTGGACATCGGGTCCTCCCTGCTGCTGAAGCTCTACTGTTCTGAGCACCTCGCTGGATAGATCCCAGCATCTCAGGACGACCACCCTTGGCCAAAGGCTGAGGCACTTCTGTTCCATGTAAAGATTCCAAAATGTGTCATTTGTTTTATAAAGGAAAAAAACCCAACAACTTGCGCTGGTAAAAGTCACAGCATCACTAAGGCTATTTCTCTCAATATGCGGTTACGGTTCAGTGCACGGTAGATTCTCACCAGCTAATATTCCCTCCTTCCCTCGTACAGCATATAGCTCCTAGTCTAAGGCTTAGAAAATACTATCAGCCTCTGTGAACATTAGCTATATCTGGTGCTGAAAGTTTCTCTTGGAAAATGTCATGAAGAACTCTGTACTCTTTTGAGTAGTATGCCAACAGGGAATATTTGGGTTGTCTTTTAAAGAAAAACAAAAGCAACATGATTGTGAACTTAATTAAAGTTGTTTGTAATGATTTAATTAGATTTTTAGCACTGTACATATTCATTCTGGCCGGGGACCATTCTGTCTTCTAAAGGCTTGGTTGGCAGCGATCTCAAGTGCTTTGCAATTTTACCTAATCCTTAATTTCATCTCCCAATGAGGTGAGGATGAGCACAATTGTGTTCAGGTAATTGCTTTATCAAATGGTTTAATTGTGCGTTCAACAGAACTGACAACAAGAAGGGTTTTCTTCCTAATGCGTTTTTAACAAAAGCGCTGACTAATTACATGGCATTCTACTCAGGGCATTTGAGAAAAAGAAATGGAAACCTATTCTTCAAATCTTGGTTAAATGCACGTTTGCATATAGGACACAGAAATATGTGGTAAAATAATTAGGTGAATAGCTTTCTTCTGCTCTAACTTCATAACTTATCTGCATGTTGAAGTAGTCTGTGGAAGTTCTATGGATGCGTTTTCACCACAGACGGTGTTTGAACATCTGTGCTTTCTGAAAATGTCACAATAACCGTTTTGCCTGAAAGTGTATCCTCGGGAGACAACAAGACTGTGCTATCTTGGCATGTTCCACGAAGAAATAAATGCTTAATAGAACTGAGGACAGATGTCCCCCCAATCAGAAGAAAGTATTATAACATTGGTCCAAATGGTTTTTAAAAATCTGAATTAAATGATGCTGAATCTAGTTCATTTTAGAAGAACTTTCTCTTTAACTAGATAACTAATATATGTCCTACAGACTTGTCTTACCTGCCTTTCTTGGAATGCTTGGCATTCCAAGAAATAGCATGCCTTAATACATTCTTACAGGATCAAGCTAGTGTCATTTATTTACCTGAAGCCTCGAATGAGACTAATATACTTGATATTTTATTTATTTTATTGTTATTTATTTATTTTTTATACTTGATATTTTAGAAGGTGATGATGTACTATGCTATTTTTAAAATTTCACTCAGCCCAGTAAATAGTCTTTCCCTCCCACTTGTTCTGGTGGGGGGAAAAAAAAAAACAGAAAAAACTACTTTTGATCATAGTGAAGGGTAAGAGTCAAGAGGGTCATGTGACTATAGTCTTTGATTAAAGGATGAACACATGATTCAAAATGAGCCAATTGGAATCCATCCCTGGGATTGAAACACAGACCCTGGCAAATTTCTTTGGCATTTCCAGGCTAGGAGCAAATGAATCTGGGACTGTCAAAATCCACATCCTCTGCCAAGGGAAGAAAGCCTCCTTGCAAAATGAAGACAAGCACCAAGCAGAGACAGACAGACAAGAGAGACAGAAGGAAATGGAGTGTTGTCAACACTGAATTTCCCCTTCTTTCTCTGGGGCCTGCTTTCTAGTCTTGAGTGCCAGCAAATCTCCACTTTTGGATTATGCTAAGTTTGAGTTATGTTTCTGTCACTTGAAATGAAAAGCATCCCGATGATATAGCTGGTAGTTTACATGACTCTTTGGATGGCTTTTCGCTCATGGAAGTACAGTCTGTGACTCTAGAGTCAGACAGACCCACGTTCAAATAGCTGTTCTGCTACTGATGAGCTGGGTTAACCTCGGAAAAGTTGTATAGCTTTAGTTTCCTCATCTTTAACGAGGATGAATAATAGTACCTACTTCATAGACTTGTTGTGAGAATTAGATGGACTAACAGAGGAAATAAAATACTCTGACACTTAGCACAAGGTCATATTACTTATTATATGTGCAGTTCTTTTGTTGGTGTTATTATCATTTAAAATATTACTATGGTAGAGACTGCTAGATAACCCCAATATCCACTCTATCCTGCCTTTAATAATAGAACTCTCAAATGTAGCCGGGCACATGGGTTCCTAGAATAAAAACTACGTTTCCCAGACACCTTTGCAGCTTTGTGTAGTCTTGTGGTTCATTTGGGGTCAATAAGATGTGAGAAGTGATACAAGTGACTCCTGGATTGTGCCTCCTTCCTTTCCTCCTTCCTGCTGGCTGGAGAACAGCAGCCATCTTGGACCCACATGCAGAAGCTCTACAATTAGAGTTGCTGAGAATGACAGAACAACAAGCTAAAAGGATCCTGGTCATTGAGAGTCTGGAGGCAGCATATCAGTCCCGGGCTGCTTATCTTTGGAATATTGACATGAGAGAGGAATAACAGAAGCTTATCCTATTTAAGCCCTGTTTCATTTGGGGGTTTTTGTTTTAACAAACAGAACCTATATCCTAACTAACACACAATTAACATTTTAAATATTCATAGTTGTTCCTTCCAAAAACCCTGTGGAGAAAGGATGATAATAAAACTAAGGTGAGAACTCTGTTTAAAGTGACAGTGGAGGGTTTTCATACTATGAATACTTGCTCTCATTACCAGATAATATTTGGCGACTTCAGACTGAGGAGGAGGCTGAAAACAAACAAGGCCTCAGGGGAAAAGGCAAGGTTGGGGCATCAGCCATGGAGGATTTGTTCCCAAATCTCAAACTGTTTAATGTATAAAACAGAGTTGCTTCGACTTGGTTAGATGCCACTGAGTATTCACCCAAAGTCATAACACCTCTTTTGTTAGTTTTTCCTAAGCAACAGAAAATCACAATAATGCAATCTGCTGTCTGACTCCTCCGTGCATGCATGTGGTCTTTGGGTGCAGGACTCCATTCTCCCTACTACCTGCGAGCACACACGGGTGCAGCTGGGGGCTTCTCCTACTTCTTTTCCGTCCCCAGGTGGGAGCATCTAATGACTTCCCTAATTGCCGCTCTTCCTAGAAGTCTTAGTGCCATTACCATTGCTCTGGTGCTTTAGTCTCCCGCGTGCAAGACATGCAAATGTAACCCTCCCACCTTCGGTGTCCCATCATTTTATTTTCTGCTTAGTCAGAAGCAAGGCCTTCACCCATGAGCCATTTGCAACTGAAGACAATTCTCACCCAGCAGGTTCTATGGAGGCAGGGCCATCTACAAATGTCCCTGAAAATCCTGACAGCCTCGACTCTGCCAAAAAAGCAAAGCAAACCTCTCAGCCTGTCATGATCACAGGGCCAGAAAAGTCGGGGTTTGGGGGGCGGTGACGGAGGAGATGTACTGAACTCCAACCTATCTTGAGAAGTCTTATAAATCCACACCCCTAGATTTGCTCTAACCATCAAACAGCCTGTTTGGGGAACAGGGGTGGGGGGTGGGGGAGGGAACACAGCCAACAGAGACTCCATTTGCCAAGAACTTCAAACATGACCTTTACTTGGTAGCGATTGTTGAAAACTATTAAGATGACTCTGAAAATAATATAATCTGCAGCGACAGTATGTTGAAAGAAATGCCAACCCTGTAAAGCAAGCTCTCCCTCTCCCCCTCCCTAATGTGTGCACATACAGAAGAGAAGCATTTTCCTCCACAGCAGTTCTTAACTCTGCATCGCTCTTCTGCGTCTAGACATAAACGAGCCGTTTGCTAATTGTTTAACAGCGATTAAGGAAGTAAACGTTGTGGGGAGGGAGGGAGAGCAGCTCGGTATTTGCCTGCTTGTTTCCCAATTACCAACAGCAAGGCTGATACCAGAGAAAAGGGCTGGTTCTCCGGGGCTCCCAGCTGTACTCCAAGAGGCCCCTCTCCTCAGAGGTCAGGCCAGGTACCGGAGAGCTTCTGGGTAGAAAAGAAGCAGTCCTAGCTCTGACATCTGAGCTTTGGTCAAGTGGATGTAGAAAGAGAGGTCAGTGGAGTCCTGTTCAAAGAGGCCCGGCAATGAGAGACCTAGAAGGGCCAGGACCTGAAGCTCTGGGGACCTCCTCCCCTGCTCCCTTCTGAGCATCCAACCCCAGCAGCATTCTAGATCCATTCACACTTTTCAGAACAGCTTTTCCCTCCAGGGAGTGAAAGCTGAGTTTGCCCACCTGAAGCCTGGGCTGGCCAGAGTCTAGTCAACAGCAATAATGCTTCTCTTCTTATAGGCAAATCAGAAGTTGGCAGCCAGGACCCCATAAGCTTTCAGTTTTCCATGTGGATAACAGGAGAGACAGGCAAGGCTTTCACAGATGATGGGGTCCCCGCCAGTATAGGCTGAAGCCACAGAGCCGTTGGCAGGAGGATTTGCAAGTCCTACCAGGACTAGGATGGTGAAGACGTCCTTCTGCTGAGCTCAGAGCTGAAATAACTCCTATGTTTGAAATTCAGTCACCAGACCAGCTATGACTTCCCAGATGCCTCTTTAGACTATTTTCAATCCACGTCTGCAACCACATACAAATCCAGGGCTGGCCCACGCCAGCAGGCTCCTCAGCCACCCTGCCTCCAGTCCTGCCACAGCCTCTCCCACCCTGCAGCCAGTGTAAGCAAACTCTAAAACATAAATCCTTATAGGATCCTCGAAGCTGTTAGGATAAAGTCCATCCCCCCTCATATGGCTTTCACGGCCCTGCAGAAAAGTGCCCCTGATCACTTTTCTAGCCTAATTTCTGTAGCTTAGTCAATTCTGCCCCCAATCCACATGTGACCCAGACACCACAATACTGTCACTGGTTCCTTCAAGGGGCTACGCTCTTTCATCTCTTCACCCCACCTCTTCCCTCTGATGAATGAGCTGCCCACGCCCTCTGCCCCCACTCTTTTTCTGGGTGATTCCTTCCAATTTCAAGATCTCAACTGAACCTTCACCTCCTCTAAAAAGACCACTCACATCTCCACACGAACTGAGGTGGCCCTGCTCTGTGTCCTGCTGCACCCCAAAGACCCCTTATCGGAATACCTATCCTAATGAGAAGAGATTGCTTTTCAATGTGTCCACCTTCCTTGTAAGTTCCATGAAAATGGGGCTTCATCTATTTTGTCCTTTGCCATATCCCTAGTACTTAGCACAATGCATGGCCCAGAGTCAGAAAGAACTCAGTATTTACTGAATGTCGGGACTCCTGCATTTTTCTCCTGTCCAGGAGAATGGGACATCAAGGGCAGTTAAATGACCAGGGTGATCGTTACCACCTAGAAGCCACGTCAAGGGGCAGGATCTATGTCACATTCTCAAACCAGCTTCAGCGTTGACCTTCCACCCGTCTCCTCCCTGTGGAGGTTTGCTGCCCCTTATCTTGTATGGGTTATCCTTCACAGAGTCTGAATAAACAGGCATTGCCATGTAACACCTTCTACCCTTTCATCTCAAAACTTGGGCATTGTTGTCCACTTTATCTCTGGTCCTGGGGGAGTCACAGAGCTCTGCGGGCTGTCCCTGGTGCCAGGCCACTGGAAGAACCCTGCTGTGGACAGGGCGTCCTAAATGCATCCCCCCAGTTCTAGAAGCCTCTGACTGTTCAGGCCCAGAAGCAGAAGGAAAGCTTGTTTGATATGACCCAAGGACAAACACCCGGCGTGAAGGCTAGAGCTGACGTTCAGCCTCCCCCCGTCTCCTGCTTCTGACAGCGCTCCCTACGGCCTTCGATTGTTTATTACGGGTATCGGTGTCCTTGGTGGTGATGGGACTGGGGCTGCAATATACTTTTACCAACACTAATTTTTGTGAATCTGACGTATAACATCAAATCACCTCCCATTGTACGGGCATCATGGTCTCATCTCTCTTTTGTTTCCTGACTCCACTGACCCAAAAGAGGCCAAAGCTCCAGGGGATGGAAAATCATCTGTTCATTAACTCATTCACTCTTATTAACTGACCATCGGCCTACAAAAGCTTTGTCTGTGAGACTAAAATGTCCTCTTAAACCGCAAAAAAAGCAGGTGGTCAGGTATGTAGGAGCAATAACTAAAACACCCCAATACTAAACCCTTCTTGGAAGGAAGCCTCATTGAAGGCAGGAGATCATGGGTGCCAAACTTTGCCACTGTCCTTGGCTCACTGGGCCTCAGTGTACCTGGTATGGAGAATGGGGAGATGGACACTACAGTTTCTGATGAGAAGGCTTTAGGTCTCTTCTCTTTCTCCAGGAAAAGACAGGTGAGCAGGTCTGGGAAATGGAGGAGTGAGTCGGGCTGGTGTAGGAATGAAGGACACTAGAGGAACAGCAGGCTGGAACTGGGGAAGGCCTTTCAGCACTCTGCCCAGGGGTATCTGGAAGTTAGTCCTCTTTTGAAGATTTAGGCATCACTGCAAAGGACTCTTCCAAATCCTGATCCTGCCTCTTAAACAAGCTATTTACCAGCGTCTGTAACAGGCAACCTTCTGGAACACAAAAAGCCAATTTTCCTTCCCAGGCTGCAGGGGGCCCTCGACCAGCGAGCTGGGCCCGCCACTGACAGCATTTCAGGTCACGTCTGACAGGAGACCACTGCTCCTTGTAGGGTGGGAGTCACGGGGAGCTGGCATTCTAAGCTCCTTCTGTGAAGGAAAGGCAGAGGTGAGTGGGCCGTGTTTTGCTGGGGTTTGCTGTGCGACATGCCACTCGCCCAAAACAGCCCTCATTACTCACTGACATTTCATGGTTAGTCTCAACTCTCAGGCTGGAGGATCAGACAGTTTACTCCTGAGCTGGAGGGAATGACTTCAGCAGCACAAACTGAATTTGCACAAAGAGAGAGTCATTGCAAGGAGCCTCTAACTCTCTACAGAGCCCCAGGCTAGGTGTTTAGCTAAGCAACTTGGCCCAGGTGGGGATGGCTTATTTCTCTCATTCACGAAGCTCTCTCCAAACCATTCAGTCAAATCTTAGACGTGTTCCACAGACCAGAATCTCGCCATTCCTGCTCAGCTAGAGTCCCCAGTGGCCCTCTCTTGTCCTTCCTCTTACTGACCACCCACTGTGCACTGGCCTGTGCCTGGAGAAGCACCTACTATGTGCTGTATGCCTGGGTAAGGTGGTAACTGGCATTGTGTCTGCCTCTAGGATCTCATGTCTGTAAGGCAAAAGGCGGCACTTACCGTAATAAGTGTCCCACAAGCCTGGCATTGCCCAACTATCTGCTCACCTTCTATGTAGCTCTGGTTGAATATCATGTCCTAAGAATCTGTCCTGTTCTTGACATCCTTCCTGCTCCCCTCATCTCATGTGCCTCTCCTGTCACCAGGAGAGCCACACGAGCATCCTCTCGGTTCTTCAAACACATCATCCTGCCAGAGAGCCTTGCCCCATGCTCTTTTCTCCATCTGGAACATTCTCCCCTCCCACTCAGTTTTAAGAACACCTTCTCAGAGGGCCTTCCCTCACCACCCCCTACAAAGCAGGCCTCTCTCACTCTTGTTCTCAGCGCCATGCTCATTTCCTTGTCAACACTTACCAAAATTTGAAATTACAGACTTACTTGTTTGGTGACTTACTCATTTGTGTCTCCCCTACCAAACTATAACCTCCAATGGTGTCTGTCTCCTTCCCCACGGCCCCTGCTGTGTTCTCCACCGCACCCAGAGCAACCGGAAGTGCTCACCACACAGGCGCTGAGCAAATGAATGCAGGGTTTTTCTAGGATGAGTGGTGATGGAGCAGAAACACGACAGGCTCTGGAGGGCTTTGTGAGTCACAAGAAAGGGTCTGAGCTTCGTCCTGGCGGCAAAAGGAAAGCTACCCAAGCATTTTAGGTGTGGGAGACACACAAATAGACTTCGATTACAGAACTATGCCCCCCTTCTGTCATGTGGCAATGGACTATGGAGCAGGGAAAAGGGCTGACTGGAGATACAGAAATCTATCAGGAGGCCCCTATGAAAACCGAGGTCCTCGCTAATCAACGTAGTCTCTGGACGAGCAGCATGGACATATCTGGAACTTGTTAGAAATGCAGAATCTCAGGCCCCACAGATTCACTATTCCAGACGTGTTCAGGTGGTTGGAAACAAGCCCCTTTTCTACAAACTTTCTCAAACTGTGATTCCATCAGGGGTCAGGGACGGTAGGGGAAAGAGAAAGGGGGCAGAGGGCTGCTGGGCAAAGTTGGGCCAGGGCTACTTAGCCAGGATGTACTGGTCGTGACCTTGGGCAGAGAAGCTGTAATTCACAGGGCAGGTTGGGAGGTAAGGACTACTGACTGGCTGTGAAGAAAAGCCAACTTTTTTATGTCCAGTGTAAGTTTCCCCAGCACCTGGCCCAGAGCCTGGCATACAAGGAGGGCTCAAATGGTACTTGTTAAAGAACAAAGAAACTAATCCAGTAGGAATTATGATATTGAGGTCCTAAAGCAGATTACATGGGTCTGGATACAAGCTAGACATATGTTCTGACTGCCTGTTTTGTTAAATATGTTACCTTTGGTTAGGAAAATGTGAAAATCCGAGGATAAAACTCTATTTTCAGGGAATGAAAATATGTGACCTGTGCAACATAGAATCAGTAGGAAAGCACAGCCCACCTCAAAATACCTCGAATAAGCCTCTGAGGGGAGCAGGCGGGAGAGTGCTCCCAGGCCTGTGGAATCTACCAGGCATAAGGGACAGGATGGTGACAGGGTCAGAGAACAGAAGCTGTCAGCTGTGTGCAGTGGGGCAGGGACAGAAAGGGGACCCAGCAGAACAGCCTGAGTTCTGGAGCCTGAGAACCACATGGCCATGTGACCAGAAGTGACCGGGGTGTCACTTCTCTTTAGCCCCAGATTCCATTCTGTGAATGACTCTTACGTGGGAAAACACGGGGCGGGGGGGGGGTGAGACTGGAGCCGGAGGAGACGAGAGGGTCCGAGCCCCGCTTCTCGCCCCCTCCTCTGTCTTACAGAAAACTGGAGACACACACTGACTCCTTCCCACCCAGCGCAGTGTCAGCCACCAAGGGGGTACTGATTTACATTTGTTGAATCCAAGGACAAATAAGCAAACTCATGTCAAGTCTGTGGATTCCCTTTCTTTGATTCACTACGCCAGTGAGATGGACCCATTTCCGTACAGATACCTTATCCTGAGAAGAACGTTTGAAGTTCCAAGAATGAATTATCATTTCCTTTCTCCGTTCTTCACCCTGATAACCCCTGCCTCCCTGCCCATAAATCCTATTACTACAGCCCAGAGGAAACGCCCCGCCTCCGTGAAACTTCCCAGTCCTTCCAATAAGTAGGCCCACTTGATCCCTAGTCTCCTTTTCTATGAAACCATATTCTTTTCATAGGTTTGAGTGAAAACGACCAGTCACCACACTTGTCCCCCCCCCCTTCTCACACTGGGCTGTAAGCCCCTGAGACCCATCCCCTGAGGAGGGAACAGTGGCCCAGGTAGCCCCGGAGCCTGGTGCCGTGCTGGATGAGTTCTACATGCACAACAAATGCCGCTGGAATGCATGCTAACATCTATCCCTTCCTTTCACCGGCCACACCACCGTAGGGCAGCTTCCTGGGCCTCCCTCACAGGTTTGCACCCCAATCGCTGAGCTATATGACTCGCATCTTTGGAACAGCTTGCTACCTCACCTTCTCCAGGAAGGTCCTCTAGATTAACTTCAGGATCACACACCACTCTCAGAGTCACCCTCTCCCCTCAGCCCTTGCCCACTCCAGAACACAGGAGGCAACGTTTTCATCTCAGTTGTCTCTTTGGTGGGAAGGTCTGTTCATGTGGCAGCTTCGAGGGCAAGGGCCAGAGCCCACTGAGCGTGGTCACTGAAACTTGTCAGAACAAGCAGGCATTAAGTATTTTTGATGACAGGAAAGACAAAGGTGACTGACCTTGGATGTATAGGTATGGCCATCGGAGCCGCAGACCATGACCGACTGTGCCATGGGGCAGGGCTTGCACTTGACCAGATTCGAAGGTCCAAGCCAGTGTTTGTGGGCCACGTTCCCCTTCTTTTGCCTGAGGATGAAAAAAGAGGAGATAACAATTAACTAAAGCTCCCATCCTCATGGGTCTGTTCTCCACGTTACCTGGACAAGGGCCAAATAAATGAAAGGGCTGGTCAGACAGCCAGCACCCCATTCATTCTGACTCACTGATCAGGGGCAGGAGACAGTTCTGAACGCCTAGGGTCAGCCCTCCAGATGGACGAGGGAAGCCATGTGGTCATTACAAATGCTGTAAGACATCCCTTACTGACATGAAAAGAACTCCACAATGCATTAAAAATATGACAAAGGAGTGTGGCTCCATCCGCTTACCCAGCCCCCGTGCAGGGCGGGGCACACCCCAGGTGCCCAGAATTAGCACCCACAGCCTCAGACTCCCCCGGGGCTGACCAGGAGCTTCCTGAATGGGATGACACACAGACGACTCAGCGAGCATCTTAGATAGAAACGCATCTCCAAACTCAACCAAATGACTTTATCACAGCTGTGGAAAACGATCTCTGGATAATTTTAAAGCAATCTCAGTCCAGCTTCCAATTTGCCATCTGATAGAAGCTCTGGGGTGATGTCACTTTCAACTGCTAAAGTAATCAGAATTTTACTCTTTCATTCCAGCTCCAGTTCCTCCCCATCTTAACCTTTGTCATAATGATAAATGGTGCTATTAGGATGGCTTATGTCCATGGAAGGAACCCCATCCCCATATCACAAACCACTAAAAGAAAGGCCTGCAGTTACTGCCACCCTTTCTCCCTGAGTCGAAGCTGCTCTCTCAGCAAACCACTGCGTATGACTCTCACGGCTATGGGGCTGCATTCCCCATAGAGGACAAATGTCTCTGGACTGCCCATCAATCAGGCGATTAATGTGCCTTTGGAGTGTTTTGCATTGGCAGTCCTGCATGGTGGTTAACGTTTGGGCCCTGGTAACAGAAAACACAGGTTCAAGTCTCAGCTCTGCCTCTTACTCACTGTGTGAGTAAGGATTGTTAAGTTTCAGTTTCCACGTCTGTAAAGTAGGGAAACAGAATCTACTTCAAGCATATCGTATGAGGATTAAATGAGCTGAGGTGGGCAAAATACTCAGTATAATGGGTAAAGTACTCAGTATAATCCCTGGAACACAGGAAGCAATAAAAATGGTAGGTGTTGTTATAATTATTATTTGCCCCAAAAGATGAGGGTATAGAGGATGAAATTACCACTGCCATAGAAATGTGACTTAATTTGAAGGCCTTAGGTTTGTTGGCATTTAATTCCTCAGAAGAACTCATGAGGCTACAAGAAGGAAATCTTTTCTACCAGGTGTGGAATGGATATCCATCCCCTCAGGAATTATGGTTTGGTGTCTCAGGTAACCCGCCCTCTTCCAAATGAAGAAAAATGACTGAGAAAGATCACCCACCATCTTGGTTCTTATCCTACCTTAAACCCGCCCTAGTGATTTGGGGGGTGGCGGGCAGAAAGAAGAGGAAGGTCTGTTTGGGGAATTAGCTTTGAAGTTTACATGCAGGAGGAAGATCGTGTACCCACAGCACACCCCGTGGGACGATGGGGATGCCGGCATGGACGGGTCACAGGGCTTAGCCTGTCTGACCAATGCACCAGAAAAGCTAGTCCTACAAGGGCCCGCTGAGATCACGTGACACAGTTTACTCCTTTTACCAGTGGGGGAAACTGAAGCCCACATTGGGGAAGAGCCTTGCCAGAAGTCATGGAGATGACTGGTGGCGAGCCCTGTGATGACACGTCCCCACACAGCACGTGCAGGGATGGATCTCTCTTCTTCAGCCCATCTCAGTCCCACCTAGATGACTGGCTAGGAAATTATTTTGGGTCACCTACATGTTTGTCACCGGGGGTCCTCTCTCCAATAACTCTCTGCTTCCATAGCAGCCACCCACCTTGTCCTGGCCTCTCTGTCTGGAATAAAAACCTCTATTACTTGCATTTCTAAATCACATGGATAGGAGGTTTCCTACTATCCTTTGTCGAACACACTTTAGACTTTCAAGGTTTGTTTTGGAAAAAAATGGGTGGTGGGGGATGGGACTCCACGCAGCAGACAAGCAGGCTGTCAGCACGGGGTTAATCTTCGAGGACATGGTTCCGTCAGCAGAACACCACACATTTATCATCATTCGCACAGCAGATTGCCTGACACTGACAATGAATCAGAAAGTACAGGCAGCAGTTGTGTCTAGCAGCCCCTCTCATGGGTCAGTCCCTAGCGTGCATGCCCACGGCTGAAGCAATTCTTGTTCTGAGTTCCCAGAAAGGGGCTATAAAGTCCAAAGAGTGGGCAGTTTTGCCGAAGCAGACATAACCATGTGCAATGATGCCCCAGAGGAAAGAAGCCTGAAGGAGCTTAGCCAAAGGCAGAGAGCGGAGAAATGAACACAGAGCCAACAGCTTGGAGACAAGGTGGAACCAACTTTGAATCACCAGTAATTGACAGGTCATCCCTGTCTCTGGACCCGAACTTAACGATTGGATTCAGTTCATTAAGGGGAGGCAAAGAGGCGAGGCTGGCCAGCGTGTGCTAGAAAGCCCAGTGCATATCATTGATGCTCAGTGTATCTCTGTTGGGTGAGTCTCTGTGTGCCCAGCACCACAGCATTGGTTCCTGGGTGGTTAAATCACAAAATCACAGACGGTCATAACCAGAAAATACCTTAAAACAAATCTAGTCCAACACTTTAATCTATACATGAGGAATCAGAGACACAGACGGGAAGTGACTTGCCCAGTGTCACACGAGAAATATGGCAAAATTATTTCATATATATTGATCAAACTGAAAATGACGACGCTGCTGTGGGACCATTTTAGTTCCCGGTTTCAGAATTTGCATTGTTACTATCAGGGCTCAGTTTTATAAATCAAGCCCCTCTGAAACATTTTCCCTAGTTCTATACCTACAGAGGTGCAAGCTCCCATATCCAGTGTCAACGTCAGGTGGTCATGGATTATGCCCAAGAGGAATTACATTTGACCCTCCTAGGAGGCCTTGGGGACTAGAAGTACAAAGGCAAGCCATCCTGCATTTTCCCAATTCTAATAAAACAAGCGTACCTATTATATTTGGGCACACTCAGGTGTTCCTTACCTCACGAGGACCCTAGTGGAAACAATACCCAAACCTGTGGTCTCTATCCAGAGGCCAAGTTATGCCAAGTTATGTCCTAGTATATGTGAGCCCAACGAGCATAACTTCCTGCTTATTATGTGTATATTTCAATCTCCACAATTCAGTGCAAACCGTAAAAAATAACCAACCCAGTCGAGGCAAGGGACTAAACTTTCTGACTGTAAGATATTTCACTTCTTGAGTCAATGAAGAGTGAAATCCGATAAAGGTATCTTGATGGGATTGCTATTCCCAATGTCACAGACATTCATCAACTGGGGTGACACAAGCAATTTAGTCTGAGAGGCAGGTTCTCCCATCCTTTCCATTGGCCACAAAGTCCTAACTCTACCCCAGCCTGGCTAGTGCTGGGGGCAGCCATACCTCCTCCCCTACTGACAGCAGGACACAGACAATCCCAACCCACAAGCCCTCAGGATGGAAGGAAGACAGACATAGCAGATAACTGGCATTTCTTATTCTCTTTGGCTCAACTGCTTATTCTCAAGCTTCCTTTTTTAAGTCTATCAAAATAACAGCACTTATGGTTTTGAAGCAAAGTGATGATTTGTAAGTACAAATCTGATGATGTGACTACCATGATGAAAACCTCATCTTCTGCCCACCTCCTAGGGCGTAGTTTAAACTCCTAGTTTGGGTATTAAACTGACCAAGCCTACCTTCACTGGGTTACTGTCTGCCTTACTTCTCTCCCCAACACACACACTCACACACACACACACACACACACACACACTTTCACGCACACACATGCACATGTACACACATGCATGCACGCATACACATACACTGACCACCACCATCACATATTTTTCTCCAACCACCTTTGCTGCTTCCCCGGGCCCACCAAGGATCTTTGTATCTCTGTGCCATCATGTGGGTTTTTCCTCCATCTGACACAACTTCATTCCTACCTACATTTCTCCCCACTATCCTCCACTCCTCTCTGCCTCATGAGTCTTGCTTTAAGGCCCAGCTCAAAACTCCCCTCCCCCAGGAAGTCTCCCGCGGCCCCTCCACAGCAGCCCGGCTGCACTCCCATTCCACCACGGTCCTGTGATTGCTTCTGGTCAGGCTCCCTGACTAGTCTTCAAACAAGCACCTTGATTCAGCTTGACCAAAAGTTAAGAGGCTACTAGTATTCCAATGGGACATGGGATATACCCAGGTTAAAATCCAAGGAACCCATCCTGGACACCTTCCTTTCCCATACTTATCACCTCCCCCCATCACTCAGTCCTGTTGATTTTATCTCCAGCCAGTCATATCAGCTCTTTAAACATCTCTTACATTTGCTATGCAAATTAAAGTCTATATGACTTGGCAAATGTTTACTATCCGCATAACAAATGTCTGTCCCTTGTTCAAGCTTCAGATCAATTGCCTTCTATGAAATCTTTCCCGCCCCCCCCGCCCCCCCGTGAGCCCTATCACACTAGAAACCATGACAGCTTGTTCAGACACCTTGTTCAGAACCAACTGTGACTTTCACTGCAGCAGAAAGCAGTTCTTTTACGTCTGTCTTCCTCAATATTCTCAAGGATAGCAATGGGGGCTTAACTGTTTCTGTGCTCCTGGTCCTTGGAAACAAGAGTGACCCTCAAGATACATGGGTTTATTTGCTCAGTGAAATAAGTGAATTTACTCATTTGGACCTTTAGAATTTTCTCCCTCTATTTCTGGAAATTATTAGCACTAACTCAAGGACAAAAATGGCACGTTATTTTAAGCAAGAAGAATTCAACAGGTTCTTGTTTCCAGAAATCCTAATTCAGACTTTAAACAACAACTAGCCAAAGTTCCTAAAGACGATTGCAAAATGGGTGGAGGGAGCTCTCCTGGGCAGCTGAGGGCTGCAGGGTCCCCACACTTCAGAAGTCAGGCTGCCTCCAAAGCCGAGGGACAGCCTCTGATGTCATGGTTCCAAACTGGCAACACGTAGTAATGTTTAGGATTCAGGATTGAGAAGTCAGAATTCCCAGGAATCCTCAAAAATTGCTGAAACAATAAACTTTTCCGTTTTCTTCACCACATTTTACTTATGTGTTTGTTAACAAATAGGAAATACTAAGTTTAGTAGTATTTCTTAAGAAATGTAGCCTAGCGCGAAAAGTCAAACACTGGAAATTGTTGCAAACCTTATTGGGTAGGTAGTACTTAAATAAGGTGACATTTGGGTTTTCTAGCATGTTCACAGTACTGCCCAGAACCACATGTTGGTATTGTCAGTTTAAACATTTATTTTGTTCTAACACTTCTCTGGAACACCAGGCCCAGGATTCCGATAAAGTATGCTATGCAAATAAATGTATGAATATTCATTTTATTTACAAGAGCAACTCACCGTTGGGAGCAGACTGTACTGGAAACATGTGCTTCTAAGATGGCCGCAGCGACAAGCAAGACTGACCAGATCATGACGGCTCTTCCAAGATGTCCCTGTCCTAGTTCCTGGACATGTCCACGGTGACTTTTAAGACCACACCTCAGTGTTTCCTGCTCTCGCTTCCTGGACCATGCCAGGCCACTCCTTCCTCAGATGGCCCTACCCTCACCAACTAAAGCAAGTCCCATATCCTGACTCTTCCCTACTTGATACCGAGAGTCTTTGATGACCTCAGTTGTGACCCAGGCTTTCACTGAACCATGGGCAGAGCAGGGCAACATTCAGGGCCCAGTGCAAAACCGTTGCAGGACAGAGACGTCCTGAGTCATTTTGTCAGCAGCAAATACATCTGCAGGTGTAAATGTCCTGGCATCAATCCCACAGGATGAAATTTAACAATCTGTGTCAAAAATATTGTAAGGATGCACTGGGGTTGGGGGCTGCTAAGAATACATAGAGAATTGTTCACCTTTTTTCCCTTTCATTTATTGAAGAGGGGGCTTTCATTGTATACAACACACTGTGCGTTCTACCGTGTGTCTAACTTTAGACAGAAAGGTTTTACTGCACCTCTGAATGTCTGGTGAAAGAGTAAAGCAATTGCAGATAATGAATAATAGCAGCCACACTCCAGCTGTTTTGTGTGGCCACTCCCTGCCAGCCTCAGTGCCCTAAACATCTCCCCGAGTCCTCAGACACTATGACCCTCTGATGGCACATGCCAGTCCTACCCTCACTGACAGGAAGAACCCAGGCATACGTAACCAGTCCGTCCTGCCTTTGTTCTCACATCAGATCTCGAAGGCAGACCCGCCAGCTCAGAGGCATGAAGAACCCACTGGAGAAGAACCCTTTCCAGGATTCACAGTGTTTGTCTGCTGACAGCCAGCATTATATGCATTTTATTTTCCTGTTAATATCAAACTGCCCATTCAGAAACAAGATTAAATTTGTTTGGAAAATCAGAAGTAATTGCTTCTAAAACAAGGATGGAAGATATTCAGATAGCTGACAGGGTGGCTCTTTTGAACCAGAGACAAAATAATGAGTGTTAATTGAAATGAAAAACATGTTAACCATTGGAATAATCTGTCATGTAAAATGATGCTATAATTCCTCTGTTGTTAGGGTTATTTGAGTCGTTATACTGAGTCATAAAATTACACAGGCAGGGTATAATGGCCTTTGTCATTTACAAAAGCTGCTTTGATGAGAGACACAGGCCCATGACTCCCCTTCCTTTTCCAAATGTAGAAGGTCCCAGACATGAGATCCTGTCGGAAGACAGTCCAATTTTCCTAATAAACAGATGTTTCTGAGAGAACTATAGAACTGTAGAAAGAGAGCTCATCCTCCCAGGAGTATCCCACGTGTCTGGGCTCTCCGCTGCTACAAGACACGCTGTCTAGAGCAGCTCGAAATTTAAAAGGACAAATACAGAATAAGGATAATAGCAGCTAAATTTTGATTGAGAACTTAACTATTCTGCTGGTACTGCTACTATTAATACCAACAATAACAACGACCACGTTTTGAGCTCTTACTATGTTTCAGGCACTGTTTTAAGCTCTTTACACTAATTATCTTATTTACTCCTCCCGACAGCCCCAAGAGAGGGAAAAGCATGGCAGAACTTGGGAAGGTGTGCTGGGGGGTGAGTCAGGGAGAGTTCGTGAGCAAAGCAGACTGGTGGGGATGGGAGGACCCACTCACAAGGTGGGCCCCAGTCATCAGAGGAGAGCCCCCACTGATCCACTGATGCAAGCTGGCATATCAACCACAGGAAAGCCAGCACCTTCGTGTGGCTTCATCCCACCTGACTTGACCCAGGTAAGGAGCGTGAGGCTCATGATGTATTCCAGGTCAAGGCTCAAACACATCAGCAGGGACACGCAGGCCCCAGAATAAGTAGAGAGCCATCAGGCACGCTTCTAAACCATCCCCAAGCCAGGTTTCTAAAGCACCTTCAATCCTAGAGGAAAAGTACATATTTTTAAAAGTTTTGGAGCAGAATCAGGGCCACCAAAAAGATATGTACCTGGTCCAGGTCTAATTCTAAAAGCATGAGCACCTCTCTGCATGCGTGTGAGTACCACACTCTGGACTTTGGTTCATTTCAACTCGAGCATCTGTGACTGCCTTTCACTTAAGCTGTGTAATTTGGGGCATCAGCTACTTTGCACAGATCTGAAGATTCAATCGCTGGATGAGAGTTTGCAGAAACACTGTATGTGCATGTGTAAGTGAACTGAAAATGAATAAGAAGGCACACTCCTAACACGGAAGACACCCTGAGTGAGGGAGGGCTGAGGCTATGAGAAAGGGAACTTCCACTTTGTGACTGTGTGTCTCTATCATTTGACTCTCTGATAACCATGTATTGCTGATCTAATTTATTCAACGTATAAAAAAGAAGTGCATTTTCAGAACTTTTAAAGAGACGCATGTCGCCAGCCCCACACCTGTCTGCTAGCCCCCCGCCCCCCATCTCTCCAGTAGTATATAAAGAAACCAAAGTGATTGGAAGAGAAGAAAGGCCTCCCAGGTATAGGAAGGAGGGCTGGAAAAAAAAGGAGTTCACCTAGAAAAAAGCTCCTTGACCAGTCCTCAAAGGTTTCCATGAAGACCAACCAATCTGAACTAAATTTCCGTATTACTATATTTTGAGGGTCTGTTTAAGCAAAGCTATCAAAACTGAAGCTGTAAAATGATCCAAATGCGGTTAGGATACTAGAGATAATCTTTACTTGTCCAACGAACACTGATAAACACCTACGATGCACCAGGAATTGGGCAAAGAATTCCAAGAGAACGCTAGCAGAGCAGTAAACGTACTTCCTGTAACATACATTACATGCAACGATTATTGCTACGCATAATGAGCATATTATCCTGAGTGGCTGAATTTATTCAGGGTAGGTGTTCCCTAAACTGTTTTTTTTGTGTGTGTGTGTTTTTTTTTAATTTTTATTCACATCTTGAGACACTAGAGAGTCTCACAGACTGCTAACTTATCCAAGAAAATCCCTACAGGACAAGAAACTTGCTGTTAATTTCAGGACTCCTCCAAACCATCCTCCAGTTAAGAGTACCCACGCAATTTGCATGGCCAGTGGGCAAACGACAAGAAGAAAAGGAACTTGCCAGGTCATTCCCCCAGATCTCTGGTGTTACACACATTTCTGGACATGAATCCAGGTTTCCGTATACTTGAAATGAAATACATATGTTCAGAGATCCTCGTCAAACCTCCTCCTAGCCTCCACTCACAAGGCCCCGAGTGTTCCCTGACCAGATCATGGAGATTAGCAGGCTGATGTGATTATGTAAATTCCACTAACCGGTGGGAGACGGCAGCTGGTAGTCACCTTCCATTACAAGAGTGACAGAGCATGGCCAGTGGCACCAAAGGGCTCTGTGAGGCAGAGACTGATGGGGTTTTAATTCGAAGTTCAACTTGCTGAATGAGCACAGCCACAGGGACCGACAGGCAAAAACAGTTTGCACACGTGTACGTACACAGGTACACACACCCCAACTAGCATTCTGCTTCGTTAGGGAAAAGTGCCAAGCCAGCAATGCCATAGCAAGCTATTAGGGAAATATAAGTGAACAGCTGAGCTTTCTTTATTCCCTTAGAACCATGGATAGCAGTATACTCTGTTTTAAAAATCCATTTCTTCCTAAAAGGTGGGGGGCAAGGGGGAGACTGTTACTATTATCCACTGACCCTCGGCATCCCCGTTTGATTTCCTGCTTCATCTTTTTGTGTTCACTGGCCCAAGAAAGAAAAGTCCCTTTCTAGTCCTGAGACCTTAGAGGAAATTTCTAGCAATGGACATGCTAATTGAAAAAAAAAAATCAAGCGAAAAGCAAGCAGGCCCAAGACCAAGAGTTTCCTCTGGCCTTCCTCCCTGAGCATTCTTGATTCTGCCTCTTTACAGGAGGGGCCAGAGAACTGAGGGTTTTGCTAACACAGCTTCTAGTTAATTGTGTGTAAGCTCAGGTGTGCACACAAAGGTGTGTGCAAGCTCAGGCAGTTCCACCATGGGCTCTGCTGCTATAATCTCAGAACACACGTGCTTGCATTCCGGGAGAGGGGGGATTAATTATTATGAGATGTGTGTATGAGAGAAAAAAACAAAAACTTGTATTTGTTTTCTAGTCACCAGCAGCAAAGCACCCCATTCCGGGAGAGCTGTATATCATCTAATCTACTTTAGGGAGAACAAGTCAGAAAAACAAAGAAGAGGGTAGATAGCATCGGGGTCACTGCTGTTTCCAGTGCAGGCCCAGGGACAGGCAGGAAGCTGGCAGAGACGTAGCATTCAGAGAGCCAGCTACACACCAACACGCACACACCGTCAACACTGGCCATTCACTCAGAGCGCCGCAGAAGGCAGGGACAGCCACCCCAGCATCCCAGCTCTTCCCCTGCTCTGACAGCTTTCTTCACAGTCGGTGTCGGAGGAGAGAAGCTGGAGCCCTGACAAGCTCCTGCCCGCCTCTGTGGGCTTCACTAGTGGGGAATTTTCTGGACAGGTGGCCAAGAACTAAGGCCGACTCCATGCCCCTTGTGCTTTCTCCAACACAGATCTTCTCCTGCCTGTATCTTCCTGCCGTTTCCCATGGGCCAGCTCCAATGCCACCGTCTCATGGACAGACAAAATGAGCAAGAATACATTGCTGCAGGGAATAGTAACCCAGTGTGTCCCAGGGCTGCTCCACAGCAGAACCTGGGCCACTGTGTAGACATTACCGACAGAAAACCTTCTGACTCGATGTAAGGAAGAAGCTCGCACAGGGAGGGAGAGCTGTCCAAAGACGAGGGTCTAACTCAGAAGGTCAGGGAGGGAGGCTCCCAATATTGGAATAGCTCAAGCTGAGGTCACCTCGAGGAAGGGGGTTCTATAGCAGGCACACTGAGATCTGTGTAAGCATTCTTCTCTGCATGAACAGGGAAGGGACTGCTTCCATTTCTTTAATAGCATCATCAAGGGTACTGAACATGCTTGCACATAAATCATTAAGTGACTCTCTGTTTACTTCCATGAGGTAGATTTTCCAAAATGGAGTCGAGGGTCAATGAGGCCAAAATGCCCACCAGAAACGTACCAGCTTGCACGTCCATCAATAGCATCTTCAGGGAGTTATCCATTTCCCACCACCTTCACTCTGTAGAGACCTACCAGGTACTGCTCTGAGGGCTGCTATGAAGCCAAGTGTCTGGAGACACCACCAAAGGTCCACAAGTAATCAACAGAGCCATTAAGAGCAACAAGCCACTTGGCCTCATACACAAGGTGAAAAAAAACTGGCACACGGAGACACTGCTTAAATTGGAGAGTGGGTAGATTATCAGGAAATCCAGTGTCACCCCAGCATGTTCCAATCTGTTTGCAGGCATACTGCGGGCACACACAGGGGAGACAGCAGCGGCTGTGGGCCCAAGCCCGTCCCAGGGCACAGGCGGCTCATCACCCAGCACCTCTGCACTGGGCTTCTCCCCAGGGCAGAGAAGACGAGCTGGTAAGAATGCTGCCTGCTGCCTCCCCAGGCTTCCTCCTAGCTGAGCGGGCAATGTGGGCTGCAGGCAGTCCTGTCCTGTCCTGTTCTGAAGGGCAGGAAGGGTCAGTCCCAGGGTTCTAAGGGACAGAGGAGTCAGACCTCAGACAGAAGTGACCTGGAGGCTGCAAGCCTCCTGGATGAAGCAGGATGGATGGATGTGGGCCAGTGCCGGGGGGGGGGCCCACTCCCCCGGGGGGGGGGGTGAGCATCAGGGAGGAGCAGAGAGCCAAGCAGGCTCTTCTCGTGACTGCCGGCAGAGCGGGTGCCCAGCGTGTGTCCCTTTCCTTTTTCCTTCCTGAAGGCAGATTCAAAGGCCACTCTGCAGCAGTCGGAACCACACAGACCTCCAGCTTTGAGAAACTCAAGGTGTCAATGAGACAGATGACACCTTATCACCAGCAAGTTCAAGCCTGTGGCCCCAGACAGCGAACCTTTAGAACTGTCCAGTCACTCAGCACAGAGAAAGGGTGGGCAAAGGGACAAGACCCCAAAGAAGCAGTCTACTGGGGTGGGGCAGGGTGCAGCGTCTGCAGCATGTTGACCTATCCTAAGAACTACTCTAAGAGACACTTCCACACCAGACTGACACGTTTCTCCCCATTTCCCTGTGGAATCTCACAGGCACTGCCTGAGCATTTTCTGAGTGCCCAGGAATGTGGTAAGTTCTAGGCAGCAAACAAAAGGAAACAAGATACACCTCTGCCCTCGTGACAGAAGCAAACCTGGAGCACTGCTTTGCCACTTGGCTGGCCCATCAGAACTCCCAGTTAAGTACATCAGCCTGGACCTGTATCTCCAGCCCCTTTTCTCGACTTAATTGATTCTTCCATCCATTAATACGTTGTGAACCCCTACATGGTGCCACGACCTGAGACTTACCCTCCAGAGGGAACCTGGAAATTTTAAGTAAGTGGATAAGCATAACACCAAGGGCAGTGCACACTCAGCCAGTGGAGGACTTAGAAATCATGACAACTGACACCACCCAGATCAATAAACACAGCAGGGCTTTTGCATATGTGAGCTCATAGAGGTCTCGGTGGGGCTGGCCAGGATTGTTCCCCCATTTAATTGTCCCCTTAGAAACAAGCAGCTCACACGGGAGACTAACTTTATTGAGCATCTATTATGTGCCAGCATTATCCTTACCACAATGCCTCAGTGTGGGTTTTAAAGTCATCGCTTGATAAAGACATGGATATTCAGTATAGGGACGTGTCTCGAGGGCAGAGTGGCTCTCACACAGAAGATGGGTGTGAGGGCAGCCTTACTCTTGTCCCCTGTCTCTGCCCCATAAGGCTGTGCAGTACTGAGCAAGTCGCAATGTGCCCAAGCCAGAGTGTCCGCACATGCGCTCAAACCATTAGTGAATGCTGCCCCTTCTCTGCCTCCCGCCCAACTGCAGCTGCAAATGCTTGCCCTCCTCTTGGAACTTTAGCCTGTGGGACTTTTTATTTTTTAGCTTAGGTTATACACATTTGGGTCCGTAAGCTGGTTTATTAGGCTGTAAGCTTCAGTGAAGAGATCTTCTTGCTCTTCACGTGAGCATGTGCAACACACACATAAAAACACACGCACAGGCACAGGCACACTCACACTCACACCCGGGGCCCCACAGCTTCTCTCACACAGCACATTGTCTGGTTTAAAGAACAATTATTCAAGAAAATTCAGTCCACCCTAAGCCACACGATTCTGTCACTCTCCTGCTTAAAGCCACACAAGATGTCCCTTCACCACTGCCCACGGCCTTCAAGGCCCTGCAGGACATGGCCCTGCCCCTCCTCTGCAGCCGCGTGCAGCTATGCTTCCTGTCACAGTGTCCCTGCAGCACACGCTTCTCCTCTCACTTCCTGTAGGAGATACCAAGGACCTTCCCCTCCCTGACTCCAGGCCTTTGCAGAGGATGCTCCCTCCTCTGAGAATACTTCTCCCTACTCTCTGCCTGCCTGGCACCTCCCCTCCTGACCTCCCCCTTTCACCCAGCCTAACGGTACCCTGCTCTTACCCTACCTAACGCGCATCACAATTTATTATACACTTAATTTCTTCCGATCTGTCTTTTCCGATAAACTTTCATCTCCACAAGGGTAGACCATGTCCATTCATCACAGAACTCAAAATACACAGCAGTGTCTGGCAAATGGAAGGCACCATAAATATTTGTGAGGGAAAGAAATTTTCAGACTCCGACTGAGTGGAGTCTGAATTAATGACCTTTATCCCATCATCACTGGTAGATGTGGGTCATCATTTTCTAAGAGCCAGTCCTGCCAGAATGATGACAGGAGGGACCCAAGACCTAAAGGCCTTCATCTCCATCATCGGATTCGGAGATGGGCTCCCCTGACATCTGCCAGGAGGAGGAGCCTAGTTGCAGGCCGGAGGGGAGCCCTGCCCCTTTGTGTTTCATTGGGAATTCCTTAGAACCATGGGCGGTTTGAGCCACGATGCCCTCCCTCCCGTCAGGGAAATGGGAAGCTAGACGTGCAATTCAGGGGAAGCATGCACAGCAGCACCTCCCGCTGTGGCAGGATCATGGATGAGGCCAGGAGAGGGGCCTTCCACTCCTCGGTAACAAGCCACATCCCTTCCAGTGTGTGCCCATGAAAAACATCATTTAAGAGAGTGCCTTGGAAAGGTCTCCAAACTAATTAACTTTCATCTTCCCTGTCCCTCTGTGCATGGAGGACCTCGCCCTCTGCCCACTCTCTCCACGAGGAACATTAAAGGCAGGACATTAGCTTGAGAACATGCTATTTAAAATGAAAGTACTTCTAAAGATAGCCTTGGATGCCCATCTAAATCACCCTGAGTTCATTTTCTGGCCCCAGGACCCGCATGGTCTGTGCCCGAAACGGGCCCTATGGTGGCGCCCGATACTCATAAAGAATGTCTTTCACAGTTCACTGGTTGAATTAATCTGATATAAAACGTCTGAACTGAAAATCTGTGAGTTGGGATTTTAATGAGTTTAGGCAAGGCGACAACGAAGGCCACCGGAGATTTATAAGTAACAAAGGTGAAGGAAAGAGGTTTCAGAAAATTAAAACAGAAGTTAGTGAAAGTGGGAAAATTCAATCTGACCACTTTGTGAGGGGTCACGCAGGCCTTGGACTCCCGGACTCCTGGCTGCTGTAAAATGGGCACCCTAACATCTTTAGTGAGCTGGGGGGCAGGGTGGGGGGGTGTCTGTTACTCAGCGTTTAGGGCCAGACGTGCTAATGTAATGAGTCACACCTGTGTGGTACCCAGCCAGCCCCGAGCCCTGGGGGAGATCGTACCCAGGGAACATCTCTTCAGAACTGGCACACCCACCTCACCCTCCGATTTCTAATCGACTTAAATCTGATGCCTGGAATAAATATCTGATGCCTGCGATATGCGACGCTGTGCATCCCTTCGTGTCTAAGACACCAACAAACAGAACAAAGGCAGGCCTGCCCCTGCAGGCACAACCACAGAGCAAGTGGGTGAGCAGTGACATGCTGTGCAGTCCCTCCCAGCCCCACAGACTCTTGGGCTTTCTTACTCTCCAGCAACTTGGCATCTGGGCACACGCACATTCTGGACCTTCCACCATAAAACAACTCACTCTCCTACAGCTACAACGCGGCTCAAGAAAAGAACTTGATCCCGCGCTTTGGGGCCCACTGGAAATAGGAATCGCCCCTGTGGTGGCAGGACTTCTCCAGCAGGGCAGCCTGGGACGGGAGGTGACAGGCTGGTGGGCGGTGCTGGAGCCGGCTCTGGTGGGCAGAGGCTGGGGTCCTTTGGAGCCACACCCAGACACCACCCCGCCAGGCAGGAGGCCATTAGACTTACTGAGAGACCCCACCTGGTTAAAGAAAAAAAAAAAGGGAAACAAGGCAGGGCAAGGGAAAGATGTGGGTCTGGTAAATTTTACTGGCTGTCAGGACTTTGATATATTTTTCAATGCATTTTTAAAACTTGCCTAGTGAATTTGCCTTACAGTGTAAGACCTGCCTCTCACTCAATCCCCCTGCTCCAAAGGGACTAAAAATCCCACCCAATTATTCACATCTCCATTGTGAACGGCTTTCTACTCTCTGCTGCTCCTGTCATCAAGATCGTCTAATCAATACCCTCAGTTCCAGAAAAAACAAAGGAACAGAGAAGGCAAGTGGCTTGCATGAGTTAAGAAATCTTACTCAGAGAAGTCCCCAGTAGTAGCTGGGTCCTTACAGGCAGAGGCATATAGTCTTTCTATTGTTTGGGAATAAAAAAGAAAGAAGGAAAGAAAGAAAAAAAAGAAAAAGAAAAAAGCTGCAGTTTAAAGTAATTAAATATCTCTGTTTGAGTGACTTGTGGTTTGAAGGGTTAAATTAAAAAAAAAACTACAAAAGGGAAAAATGAACCCAGAATTATGCTTTTGGCACAGAAAGGAGGAAATAGGTTTAATATCCATTTGTCGATCACTCTGTAAAGAGCAGGAGTTGGGAGAGAAGGGCTCAGGCCTGCGTGCAGCAGCGGCACCTCTGGGCCAGGAGCAGATGGGCTGGTGGCTGGCGGGCGTCAGCACTGCAGGGAAAATTAAACTAGCCAGTGAGAGCTCAAACCCTTGACTCTGCAGCAGGGGAGGCTGCATGGCATTCTTCCATTCTGGTTCCAAATCTGCCCCTTACTATTCCTGTGCAATCAAGGGGGTCATTATAAAACCTCAGGAGTCCCATCTGAAAACTGGGGATCATAATACTGACCTAACTGACTGTTGGGAAAAGTCAGCAAGATCCCTTCTGCCATGTGTGCCCAACATGGTAGGTGGCTAGTAAGTGGCACCTCTTGAACCAACTACTCTCCCTTTGTTATTCACAGTGCCCAGTGGCAGGTATTTGCAAAACAGATCACAGTGGTGATTTTTTTCTGTTTATAAAGATGACGGAGTGACAAGTGGGCCCAACCCCCAAACTCAGCTTTGTTAATTCCACAAACAGCCTAGAAATAGCACCAAGCTCTCATAGACAACCTACCCAGACCCAGAGTGTGGCAAATGAGGCTCCCCCAAATTTAAACCAGAACACAAGGCAATGCCTGGGCCCCTTGGAGAAAGGGTGTGAGCTACATAAATATAAAATTGTACTAGGAGATGTGGGCACACTCACACTTTGGTAAGTGCCAATGCCTTGAGTTGTAAAATACCAGAAAGCCATCCTAGGAATCAGTCACCTTCCAAGTGTCCATGTGTCTTCCAAACCAAGACAGATACGTGTTTGTATAATCAACCCGCTCAAAGCCCCTATAGCAGGAGGCAGTGCTTTGTTGTAAAACAAAACTGAGATGAAATAACCATCATCCTTTCAAATATCCTCTGAGAGTTTGGTATTTGAGGCACATTCTGTGATGTACTTCTCTCTGACCTCAAACGCTTTGATTCTTTTTTTTTCCAATTCCCATAAAAGACAGAAAGCACTCACATTGGTCTACTACACCACGAGCCTTCAGTGAATCTGAATTCTTTGCTGGTGCAGAGAATGTGTTGTTATTCCAGATAATTAGGAAGTAGAGATAAAGGGCCATTACGTTAGAGGCCTAGCCCATTGAACAGCAGCCTCCTTATTTAAAACCAGATTAGTTTCCACTGCTCCCAGAAGGTTTGCAAGGGTGCACTCAGATATTGAAAGTCCCATTCTGATATCCTTCCCTCCCATTCACAATACACTTGCAGAATTTGAGAATATGGCTTGTCTGCAAGGCTTACAACAAATGCTTCAATTTTCCATTCTCCAAATAAAAATCAATGACAACAGAGAGGTAAAATCAATGTTCAGTGCTCTGTAGGGAGAAACCAGCCCCACCCCCCACCATCTCTTACCCACCAAGAACAATAAATCAGAACTAGCCATCCTGACTGGCGGCCAATCGCTGAGAGAGGAGCCCTCTGCAGGTTGTATGACTGTCCATCCCTCTATCCCTTCAGAAGGTATTTTCTTTAAGAAGACCCGAGAATATTCTTAAAACCTAAGTCAGGCAGAACAACACATTGCTATGTTAAACACTTTCTTCCCCAAACAAACTCATTTGCCAGTGGGATTTTTGGCATCTAAGACCAGAGTTTGACTTAACAGTTTTCCTAAGGATCCGTTTTCCATTAGCAAGCCTCAGAGAATTCTCAGGCATTTCATCCACTTGCTCCCCGCAGAAAACCAATGATTGCCTTCCTGTCACCACAGATCAGCTTGCATTCTTTAGAAGTTTTTCTAAATGCAAATCATAGAGCATATACTCTTTGGTTTTCATTTGGTCTCTCTTCTTTCACACAGTATACTTATTATGAAATTCATCCATACTGTTGCATGTACCGATAGCTTATTTCTTTTCATTGCTGAGTAGTATTCCATTGTAATGAGTATACCACAGTTTATCCATTCATCTGATGATGGACATTGGGGTTGTTTACAGCTTTTTGCTATTGCAAACAAAGCAGCTATGAACATTCAGGAATCTTTGTAGGGACATACACTTTCATTGCACGTTCTACATACAAATCTTTTGTTGGACATATGTTTTGCAAATACTGTTTCCTAGTGTGGCTTGTCTTTTTATTTTCATAGCAATGTCTTTTGAAGATCAAAGTTTTTAATTTTGATGAAATCCATTTGTTGATGTTCTCTTTGGGGGGAGGGGCATTTATAGTTCATGTTTTTTTATGTCCTGTTTAAGAAGTCTTTATCAAACCCAAGGTTGCTACTATTGCTTCCATCTGAAAGTTTTGTAGTCCTAGCTCTTATATTTAGGTCGATGATTCATTTCAAGTTACTTTTTGCAGAGTACGGTACACAGTCATTAAAATTTATATATGTAAAGGGCTCGTAGGATCATAAAAAGACTCATTTATCAATATTAACTAAAGAGAGCCCAATATGAATTTTTATATACAGTATTAGCACCACTCGATAATCAAGTTTTGACAAAAACAAACCAATGAACAAAACCTATGACTAGAAAAAAGAATGGAAGGAAGTATGCTGGGATGTTTTCATTCCTGTTTTTAGATTATACAACCATTGCCTATTTCTGGTTTCTTTTTTAAATTTTCTATATTTTCAGTTTTCTGTAACAAGCATCAACTATCATTATAAAAATAATAAATTGCAATATTTTTAAAAAGTCACTTAAGAGAGGGCTTCCTGATGCCAAGCTGCCCTCACACTGCTCTTTAGTGCATAAATGACACCAGGCAGAAAGGTGAACACACCATCCCAAATTCCTCCTTTCCCAAGCTTCACAGCAGGAAGAGACGAAACAAAGAATTTCCAAAGGGAATGTGAGTTTAGCTGAAGCCTCTAGAAGAAACAGAATACAAACCCAAATCCAAACACAACCCTAATAAAGATAAAGAATTCCCGCGAAGGAAGGGCTGGTTGCCCCCCTTGCCCCCCCCCCACCACCACCACCAAAATTGCTTGCACTGAATTCTGCAGTCACAGATGTGTGTATCAAAGCACTAGCTGGTCCACTCACTCAGTCTCCACAAGCAAGGAAAGCTAATGAAATGCTCTCACTGTGCTTCTGTCGCAATCTGCTTGTAAAGACAGCCTAAGTCTGCACCCTCATAATCAGCCCAAGGCCGACCCAGCCGCCTCTCCATGTGTGTGCACTCCTGACCGTCTGGTAGGCAGGATTTGCCTCTTGAGCTGCTGCAGAGGCCAGATTGGCTCATGGAATTGCCTACAGATGTTTCACAGAGAAAAAGATTACTTTCCTGATTGATGAATATATAGAGTTGTCAACAGGGTCTCCCTGCTCAGGGGGGACCCCTGAAGTATAATGTGAACGGGCAGATGTTTCATCTGGGAAGGTGTCCAATACCCTAAGAAGAAGCATGCACTTGGCTGATGTGATGGGCTGAGTAATTCAGGATCTGAGAGAGACAGGAGGGAAGCTGGACCCCACAACTGCAGCCCACACCATTGCAGGGCCTCCCCGGTTCAGGCCACCCCCAAATCCTAAGAAGGGAGTGGCATGCCTCCTAACCAGCCTATTCTTTGGGCTGTTTTTCCAATGAACCAACGGACACTGTTATCAGAAATGCAGTCATCTCCTTAGTCCTTAACTGCTGTGAATCACAGAAGGGGCCGCAGAAATAACACTGTCACCCTCAATTTAAACCTCGCAGGCTTCCTCAGGCAGGAACAGCAAGAGCAGGAAGGATCACACTGGGAATGGGCAGTGTACCTGGAATGAGTTCCTTTTTTTCAGGAGCATGCAACTCTGGGGCTTTCTGGCTGCCTTTCCAGAATGAATCAGACAATAATAACTATTATCATAGCTGTTTTAGGAATTGGAAGATAGCTGTCATTATGTGACACTAGACTGTGTACTTTATACATATTATCTTATTGAACTCTCACACAAACATATACACAAATACCCAATGCAAGGGTTAGTAAAATGTACTACCCATAAACCCTTTCTGCAAGAATTACTAGAGGATGTATTCCAGCAAATAGAAAAGAGGAATGGGGTAAATACTTTCATTAAACCCTTTTTACAGATGAAGAAGCACAGATTCAGAAAGGTAAAGTAATTTGCCAATTTCACATAGCTGGGAAATAGCCAACCTTGGAATGGAGTCCTAATTGGTGTCATTCCCAAATCCATGCATTTAGCCACTGCAATTTTGTGGTCACCAGGAGATGTGGGAGATGAGGATTATACTCTCAACACAAGCAATAAGGTGTTAGTACTGCCAACACAGAAACATGGCATGCCCAGAAAAATACCATTTACACCTGGACCTCTCTGAGAACCAGTAAATTTGCTGCCTCTGTTTCAAATAGATCTGAGCTTAAAACTAAAAACCTCTTATCTGGCACTTACAGAAAGGGCTATATTCTAGGAGAAAACTGGGAATGGACTCTCCACGTTGAGAGAGAGAAAGAGAGAGAGAGAGAGAGAGAGAGAGAGAGAGAGAGAGAGAGAGAACCAAATGGCTGAACAACCCAGAGCAACACCCCAAAGGGTATTTGGGTATTTGCAGCAAAAGAGGCCATATCTTCCCTCCTTCAGAGAAGGAAGAAATTAAGTGTGGCAGGAGAATCTAGGATACTTTCCTCATAGTATGTATGCCCTAAAAGGAATTTCTAATATAAAAAAGTTATTTTTTTTATATCCCACTCTGTGGTGAACTTGATTTTCCTTGAGGGTGGGAATAAGGTCTCTTGCTTACCTCTCTAGCCTCAGTGTTTAACATAAACCTGACACACAGCAGGTACTAATGCCTTTTTGTTGAGTGACAACGAATGAATGGATAGACAAGACAGGTCAAATGAAGATGTCAACACACGGTAGTGATGCAAACATAAGCTTTGGAGCTAGATGGTCCTGGGTGTGAATCAATGACTGCCATTTGCTAGATATACAAGCAAACTACCAATGCCTCTCTCTGCTCCTGTTCTCTCATTTTTTAGAGTGGAGACAAAAATAAATACCAACATGACAGAATGGCTGGAAGAATTCAAGGGCATGGGTGCTGAGCCCAATGACTGGGTTGTGCTAGGGTTTTGGGGGTGAGATCTCTCTTTACCTCCAGGGAGAACACTCCTGTCTGGGGAAGAGCAAAGCAGATTATAATAACCTCCATCTCGGTTTTACAGAGACAAAGGATGACTATTTTTAGGTGAACATGGAAGCTAGGTCTGTTGTTGTGGATTTCATGTTTGTAGAGGCAGAGGAGACAGGGGTTCTGCTCAAAGGAAACCACTGACGGGACAGATGGTAATTAAAACATCCCAAGAGCAGTAGCCAAAGGAACCAGCACTACTGAGCCTTCAAGAAATAAGCGATGGGACAGGACACATTCTTTCTGGTTCTAGGGCCAAACTGAAACTAAGCAGCAAAAGTTACAGGGAGGCAGACTCAGTGGGAAGCGAGTTTCAGAAAGGCGCTTTCTTGTCCTAAGGTGACGGTGCAGTGCAGGTGAATGGCACAGCAAGCTGCCCCATCCAGAACCGGGGTCCCGACTCCCATCCCCTCGGCCACGCCTCTCTGTGTTGTCCTGGCAATACAAGGAGGGGACAGAATACGTGCCTCTGTCCCTCCTCTGCCTCATCCAACCCTGTTGTTAAAGAAAGGCTGCTTTTTGTGTTTATGTGTCTGCTTTCTTGCTTTCAGCACTTTTACAGAACCGAAGGCAGAAGTAGCCTGAAATCAAAGGCTCATTCTGTCCTTTGCAAAAGCCTAAGCCCACTGGGCAATGATGCTGGGAGTGGGTGGAGGGTAAGGGGCACAGGTTGTAAGGAACCGGAAGAAACGTGGAGACCTCCCCTGGGCGGGAGAGGAGGGGGTATCAGGTGCTGCCCCCTGAGGAAAGAGCAAGACAGTTCTCAGAAGGAACAGTGCTACGGTAATCCTGAGGCGGCAGGACTCCAAACCAGGGCACCTAGCCTGGCAAAGCTGCCCCATCTATAGGGGCCTGGAAGCAGACAGCCCCTGGGCCTCACGGGCCCTCAAGGATCACCACAGAAAGGATGTCAGTGGCAACCAGGAGACTAAAGCTTCAGCCCCTGTTTTTTTAGCTACGCGCCTCCTTGATCTTGGGGTCATTGGTGGTGGTGGGGGGAACAGTGCCAGTAATGACCGCGAAAGGGTTTTCTGATCCTCTGCTTAGCTGAGGGCTCAGAGGCAAATCAAGTTGTTTAAAGAAAGGAAAGATATTGACATTCTTTGCAAATCTGTGTTTGAGAACCATAGCAGGCGTGCAGGCACCAAACAGCATAAAAAAACAGCCACACAAACATCGGCTCTCCCTCTGCCTGCTGTCCCCAGTCAAAGATGGGGTACCCTTGGTCCCACCAGCGGGAGAACACCTCCCAGCCCCCTGCCTTACCTGGGGAGCAGGTGCTTGCGGCTGACACACAGGGCAGTCTGGTAGTCCTGGGTCACGCACACTTTGTGAGGGCTGCATTTCACCTTCAGGCAGGGGTCTTTGGATGGGTCCAGGGCTAAGGTGAAAATAACAAGAACAGGGCAGTTAGGACCTCCAGGGAAAATTTCATTTTTATTTCTACTCAAATAGACGAGTGGGAAATAAACAGACTGTGTGTTTGTACTCGGCTCTTTTCTTAGGTTGGTGGAGATTGCAGTGAAAATCCAAACCCGGTACTTCTGTGTCTACTGCATGTTTTCTTTAACAGGAGAGCAATTGCTTTGTGCCATGGGGAGTTTCAGCATCTTCATCTGGGGCAGGAATCACTTTTAAAACCCTCTAGAATCTCTCCTGCTCCAAGGACCAAGAGTTACTTTTCCCTCTTTGGTTATTTGTCCGCTATTGCTTTTTATGACTTCTTCCATGTCTAATTTTACTCATTCCCTAGAATATAAAAAGTCCTTGAGGGCAGAGGTTTGTTTTTTGGCTTCAGTTCAACCCACATGGACGAGGTGAATAAATAAGCCTCTTTTAAGTTTTATGAAGAACTTCTAGATGTGCAAGACAGTTTCGTGCCACACAAAGTGACAATACAACAGGGAGGGAAGAAAGCGTACCCATAAATATTTATTGTGCGAGGGAGAATTAGATAAGGGCCATGACGGGCATATAAAGTGATAACAGAGCCGGAGAAAAAAACAGAGATCAATTTCTGGGGCAAGGATTAATGAAGCATTAATATGTGAATTGGATCTTGAAGGATGGGCACGATTTTGAAAAGCAAAGAGAGGAAAGACACTCCAGGCAGTCCGGCGAGCACACGTCGATGAAGGAGGCATGTCTGGGCAATCATAAGATATTCTATTGGACTAGTCGATGTGCTTTGTGTGTGGGAATAAATGAGATGAGGTGGGGGGGGGAGTTGATTCAACCACATCATTCGAGAAAGGGTCTCTAAGGAGAGCAGTACATATATTGCAACATTTCCGAGAACAGGCAGAGCAGCAGGCCCTGGGCTCATGAGCAGTCCACATGCTGAATGGCCACGCTCATGATGGCACAGAAGTGGCCACAGGGGATTCTCTGCAAAACAAAAGCAATTGTGCCATCTCCCTGCTCTGGGGCCTGAAGCATATTAGGCGGTAGATCTTTCATAACTGCTCTCTGCAGCCAGGGAGGTGATGTTTCCCTGTTCTCCCCACGCAAGCATGAGGTTAAACAAATCGGCATCCAGAGCAGGGACAGCAAAACTGCTATGAGAAATACCATCGTCCCCTCCACCATTCACCCCTCAGCCCTCATGACCCCCCACACACTTAGAGGAAGTCATCACTCCCCTCAGCCCACCCAGACCCAGAATCTCAGCTCCATTTTCTTCAGATGGCTGCCGGGAAGGTTGCAAGGAACCTGAACACAAACATCCAAAGGCATCTCTGCGGCATGAACAGCTCAGGGTGGCTTCCTCCCCTACAGCAGCCTCAGCCGCTATACACAGAAACCAGGTACATTCTTAGGCCAGTCAGGTCAACAACAAGCCCTCAGCCCTGGTGCATGTCCCACAGGGGAGTCCTCTGGCAGAGCCTACTCCCGAAGGGATGTGTCTGCCTGCTGCAGCTGAGCAGAAAGAACCGGGCTGCAAGATGAAAGAGGCTGATTCGAGCCCCAGGGACAGAGTGTTCACTCAGAGCTCTTCAGTTGAGGTCTGCCTCTTGGAGAGGGATGCAGGGGGGCCTGTGCCTGCCCTCAGAGTCCTCTGAGGCTGGGCCTTCCAGAAATTTACACCAGGAACTTCCTGGTCCCAGATGGAAGTCTCTTGGTCCCAGGGACATCCACACGAGAAGCCAGGAGGCTGGTGTGTCTCAGGCCAGTGATCTCCTTGTGCCCTGGGCCCCATCCCAAGCCAGGTGGCAGTCCAACCAACTTTGAGTTGCTTTCCAAGACTTAGCCAGAAGTGAGCCAACAATGGAGGCTGATTACCAGCTGTCCACTCATGATGGCCATGCCGGTTCTTTGCTGCTCCCGCTCACACTTCCAGCCACCACAGGATGAAGGAAGACACTTCTGGATCTCAAGAAACTTGGGACCAGACTACTGGCAACTCCGGCCACAGGTACCAGCTGAGAGGCATTTCCCTGAGAGGTGCCAAGTGTCACAGAACCCTTGGGATTTTCACTGGAGTGGAGCTCAGACATGAAGACTAACAGGCTGGCCTAGGGTGTCAAAATCAGCTGTACGACATGACAAGCATTATGGCCAAATGCGAGCTACACTTTCCCTCTGTGGTCAACTTTACAAACATGCAATGTCCACATTGTGCCCCGGATGGCTTCAGTGGACAGTGTGACCTCAAGGCAGGTAAGCCAGCCGAGCTCTGTAGGAAGAGCACGAACTCTCGGTGCAGTACTTGAATTTGAATGCTGGCTCTGCTGCTTACCAACCTTTCTGTACCTCGGCTGCCCCTTCTGTTAAATGGGGTAATAACATTACCTACTATTGATTGCTTTTGGTTGTCGGAGGATGAAATGAGTTAATATTTGTAATTAGAAAAGACCTGGTAAATGCAAGTGCTTAGAACACACCTCTTAGGTGCTTGTTAATTTTTTCTGTGTCTGTATTTTGTTCCCAGAGTGAAGACTAAGCCTTCATAATAACATGAACAATTGCTAACACTTACCCAGTGCTTTTGACATGCAGGCAGTGAACTAAGCCCTAAAAGAGAAGTCCCTGAGAGGTGCGGGCATTGAACACCTGGGGGGTTGACTGCAGAACCAAATTCCTTACCTCCACAAGCCAGCAGCTTGAGAGTCACCCAGCACCTCCTTTAAAAAGTTGATCACGGACCCAACCTCACACCAAGTATAGAGTACCATGTACCTGAGAAGCCTTCCGGGCAGAGTTAGTCTGACGGGGTTAAAGTAAGGGGCAGCCAAGGGGCCTGGTGCTGCCCAGGCTGGGCCACAGAGGACTGCCCCAACCTGCCACACACACAGCTTCAGTGCTCCCCCAGAAGGTGGGGTGCCCAGCCCTTGGCAAGTGCGCCCTCTGCCTACTCCCTCTGAATACAGCAACCCCCGAAATGAGTCAACTGACCAATGATCTGGTCAATTTCCTTATTTCAACCTTACCATCATCTGTCCCCCTACCATTGGGCTGATACCACAGATCACCCCTCCTCCAATGCTTGAAGCTAACATTTTAGAACAAAACAAAGAACTCCAACCCCAAATACTACTAAATAAAAACCATCAGTTATTTAACTCCATACACGTGCTTCCTTAACAATTTGCATTTAGAAATCATGGCGGCTAAAATTAATTACTGGGAACTGCATACTTCAAACATGGATGCGAATTATTTAAATGAACTTCACAGAACAACAAAACAGTAACAAATCAAGCTGTCAGCGTTTATTTAATCACCAGGACGCATCTTGTTTTTGAAAAACAGCAACACTGGAATTACAAGGGGATATAGATGGTAAAGAAATGTGTCATTACAATTTAAACAAGGCCTCTGAATTACGCTTTTCCTAGTAGCCCACAGCTCACATCTGAAAGGCACCCAGCCCCCTTTTTGGACAGGGCTGCTTGGCTTGGATTTCTAATGGGAATGATAAAACACCAGAGTAATAAGTGGCATTTGAGCGGCCCTTTAATAAGGTATGGGGAGACCGTGCAGGTGAGGAGAAAAGGACAGAGAGAGAACCCAGTGTCAGTATAAAGCCCAGACCAGGGTTAGAAGCTTCCTTGTCAAGGTGAGAATGATTACTGGACACTGTGGTCCAAATTTTTCTCTCCGGGCACATGCTTGGTGAAAAGATGCAGCGGTCCCCTTAAGACAGCTAAGTCCTGTGTCCCCTCTACCTCTTACGTGGACTTACATTGGAGAATGTGCCTAGCACACGGCAGACACCCACAGGAGCTTACTTCCATCTTTCCTGCCGACGCACAGAAACCCATCAAGTGCCCAACTGGCCCATGAAACATGTCCAATTAATTTTTAAATAATTTTTACAAAAACCTTTTTGAAAGAATAAAACAAGGATGATTCGTTTAAAGAGAGATTTGTTGGGCTGAAAAACACTGAATTCAAAAGCCAATTAATTACAGGTTACGTGTAAGTTCTTAAAATTAATTTTATATTTTAAGCTCACTGCTTGATCTCAATTAAGGTAGCGATATTTTAATTATCTTAATTGTTGCTGAACTTGTTTTCAGTTCGAGTTATTTTTTAATTAGCTACATTGATTTAAAAAATCCTGAATCATGCCTTTTTGCTGTCCTTGGGAGCATCCTATAAGCTCACAGGCCAAGAGGCCTAAGAGCTGTAACTGCAGAGTGGGGTACCACCGCAAAGATGCTGAGAGGAGAGGATGTTCCATTTTTTGGGGTCCGTGAGAGTCACCTGGGGAAGTGACACATGCCTGTGTTTATTCCATTAATGTTTGCAGAGCACCTACTCTGTGCAGGCCCGTTTTTGCAGGCTGGAGGCCGGCACCTCTAGAGTGAACAAGAAGTCGCTCCCGACCTCCAGGAGCTCACAGCTCAACAGAGGAGACAGGCAGTGCAATGGGAGGGTAAGTTCTGTATGTCATGGGAGACAGGGGAGGTACCACACCCACCCCCACCCAGGGGTCAGGTACGACTTCCTGGAGAGACTGACATCTATGCAAAAGTGGGTTTAACCCACATAACAAGATGAAGAAGAACATTCCAGATAAAAAGCTCCCTTTCCAGGCACAAGAGAAATCATAGCAAGTTTGGGGAACTGTGGCATTTCATCAGGCATTTCCCTAAACTTGACCAGGGGTGGCGTGAGAAGACTGGAGCGGGCGGCAGCAGCATCATGGAAGGCCTTAACAACCACGTGGCCCCCAAGTTCCACAGTGACAAGCACCATGGTAGAACCTGGGGTCCTTGGCACACCCTTCCATGCTGAAATTGGTGGGACGGGGTAGGAAGAGAGAACCCTTTCCACACATTTTATGTGGAACGTGGCACTTTGATAAGAAGAGATGTGTTGCACACCCTCACACTCCAAATGAGAGGCAGGTTCAGGGTAGAGGTCCCCATGGCCAACTCTTAGAGCTCCATTTCCTCCTCTGAGGAACCCCCATGCTCCCTCTACCTGGGGACATTATGCTGCACAGGATTCTGGGAGGCAGCAAACCTACCTGGTGAGACTGATAAGCAAAGACCTGGTCTAAACAGCCATGCCCACTGGAGGTCCACTCTGGTGACTCCTGGAAACTTCCCTGGACAAAAGGCCATTCAATTTGCAAAAAGCTGACAAATTAAAGACTGTTTGTTGTCTCCTTATTGCTTTTAAGTGTGCTCTCTGCCCGAATAATCCTCATCCGAGAGGTTCATCTGAAGTGAAGAGTCACCCCCAATGATTCACTACCAGTGACTTAATGGATGATTGACAATGAAATTACTCCAAACTGCTAAAACCTTGTCAAGCTAAAATCCCAAACATGTATTACAGCTTGTCTGTCCCCATGGTAACCCATGCCTGCATCTTGCTTCTTTCCCTCTCTCCAGAGGGGCCTACGGCAGAGCCTCACAAAATACAAAACAGGAGATTCCGCCCATAGGATTTTGCTGGAACCAGAGAATGGGAGTGTGGAAAGCCTCTGGCACCATTCTCAGCTTTCAAATCAAGGGACTGCCCAGGTTCTCTAAGGCCGAACAAAGGTGCCAATTGGCCATGTGTCTAAATCAGACTGACAGTGAAATGATGCAGAACATATGTGTCCAAGGAGTGGGGGAGTGGGCAGGGACATGGGAGAGACAAGTACAAAGGGGCAGAGGATAAAAATAATGCATCTGACCAATAATACTCACCCTGGGAAGAGACCTCTTCTTTCCCTTCCAACCAAGGGCCTGAGGATTCTTTACTTTTTGTGTTAAAACTAAAAAGATTCTCTCTCTTACATTACGTGTGTGTGTGTGTGTGTGTGTGTGTGTGTGTGTGTGTGTGTGTGTGTGTGTGGTGGGGGGGGGGTAGGTATCAACTATTAACAGCCTCTTTCTGAGGGCAATTTTTCAACCATGCTTTTAAATGATAACAACTGTTAAACACAGTTGGATGGGTGTGTGGGAGTTTATGATATTATTCCTTCAACGCTTCGGTAGATATAAAAATTTTAATAATAAAAAGAAAGAAGGGGAAAAGAAACATCTTATGACCCAGCAAGTGAATGCATTAGGCAAAAATGTGCATCTTAATGGTCATAAAGAGGGAAAATTCTAAACAACTTGAATGTCCGTCTCTATTAGTCTGCTCAGGCTGCCATAACAAAGCACCGCAGACCGGGGGCTTCCACAACAGGAATTTATTTTCTCACAGTTCTGGAGGCTGGAAGGCTGAGGTCAGGGTGCCGACATGGTCCGTTTCTAACCAGAGCTCTCCTTCTGGCTTTCGGACAGCCATTTCTGGCTGTGTCCTCACAGGGCTTTTTCTAGGTGCACTTGGGAGCACACTCACTCTCTGATGTCTCTTCTTATAAGGACACCTATCCTATCAGATCAGGCCCCACTCTTGTGATCTCATTGAACCTCAGTTACTTCCTGAGAGGGCTCCTCTCCAAACACAGCCACAGTGAGGGTTAAGGCTTCAATACAACGTTCAGTCCATAAGACCGTCTACAGGGAAATGGTTCCTTGAATTACAAGACGTCCATTTATGACACATTCTACAGCTATTGTAAAGGTGGAAGCAGGTATGTATATACCAACATAGGTAGAAGTTTGTGATACACTACGTGAAAAAGCAAGTTAAAGATGAGAAAACAGATTTGAAATGGCAAAGTGACTTCCTGACACCACACAGCTAAGAAGCCAGTATTCAAAACCAGGTTTGTCCACTTCCAAAGATGTCCTTTCCCTTTCCTATCGAAAAGAAGCCCTAGCCCCACCCCCACCCCCGCTCCTGCCACTCACACACCAGGGCCCTCAGCTTCTCCTCTCCCGGAGCTACCCCTGCAGTAACCCTGTGAATTAATTCAGACTCCCCATGCCTCCAGGCCAACACCTTCCCTTCCTGGAGAATCTTGCCTGCCGCAGGGAAACCACGACAAGTCATGCCCATCACTGGGGGCATGAGCAAGTGTCCAGCCCTGTGAGATTCTGGCATTTGTCTCTGAGATACGAGTTAAAGCCGCCCCATGCCAGGCCGGAACTAAAGGCAGCGGCTAGGAAGAGCCTTGCCCCTCTGCTCACGTGCCCAAGACAAGACATGATAAGCAAACACTGGTAACTCCAACATGCCTAATGTAAACGTTCTGATCATTAGAAAATAATGCATTAAGAGAGGTTTACTAGAGGAGCTGGGGGAATATGGCCCATAAAATCATAGGCCACAAAATTGTATTAGCTTGGCCAGCCAATCCCTGCATCTCAAAGCTATCCTCTCCCACCTCCTCCTGTTCCCCAGCTACTCTGGGACGGTGACAACAAGGCGCCTCACTCCACGTTTTCACCAAGAAACTGATTTCCCTTTACAGGTGGGATGGGGAGAGGATGAAAAAGAAGAGCAGGGGAAAGAAAGGGAAGCAGGGAGCATTTTATTACATAATGCATCATTTCATTAGGGGGCTGACCAGGGAGACAGTGACATCCATCGACCTACAGAATAATGCACTATTATTCCCATTTACCAAGGAGGAAACTGATCAGTTTATTATTAATTCACCAATGAGGAAATTGACACAGAGATGTTAAGTAATTTGTCTGTGGTCGCACAGCTGGTAAGTCTGGATTTCAATCTAGGCAAGTCTCACACCAAAGCTGATACTCAGAGCCACTGGCCAGTCATGAAAATGGCTTATAAGGGGGATAAAGGTGATGGCTACAGTGCCACGCATCATCATACAGATGGCTTCTGTCACCTCCCCCAAGAATCATGTCACTCGTAGGATCCCAGAAAAACTTCTTATTGTGAAGAAAACATTGCACTATCCGAACTCAAAGCCGGATTGCTGGATATCTGAATAAGCTTATATTACTTTTCTAATGCATACAAAAGTCAAGTTTCTTTTCAAGACAATATCAATGCCCAGCGAACTTAAGTCTCTCTGTGACTGAAGAAACAACACCCAACATGGACCAGGTAACCCTTGTGGTTCCCTCTGTGAAGGGTTTTATGAAGTGTGTATATGGCCCCACCACTGATGGGGATTTACACAGTGCCTGGTGCTGACGGGGGACGGGACCAAGAGGTCCTGAGAGCAGCCTCAGTTCTCAGTAGAGGGACCAGGCACCACCCTCAGAGAAGGCTGAACCTTCTTCATCATGAAAATGGCCAGGATTTATTAAACTGTTGCAACAGTAAAAGTACTTAGGCTCTATTTCATTGTAATTGACAGAAATTATTCACAAGACATTTATGAACAAAGGAGAGAGAATTTCTTAAAATACATAAGAGCCAGTTCTATAATCTAGGAGAATAAAAGGACATAAAAAGCACAATAAAAATAAAATACTCCAGGAGAACGGTATACTTAAAAGTGTTGTAGCTCATAAAAGTCCATCTTTTGTACCCGGGCTTCACTTTTAATGCCATTAAAATTACTATAAAACTCAGAGCTTTTCCCAGACCAAAGGGATCCAGAGAACGAACTCCTCTGGTGCCAACGAGCATGATTCTGTCATTATTCAACAGCTGTGGCTGTGGGCCATGTGAATGGGGACACTCAGACATTCCACAAATTAAATAAATGAATAAATAAAGTGCACCTAGAAGAAACGAACCCAAGGGTGCGGGTCAGAGAGTTGTGGATGTGAGAGGAGAGGCACCGCTGTGCCACTTTCTGCTGATGTCATCCTGACAGATTACTCAGCTCTTCAGGATTCAGTTGCAGACAGACCTGCTTCCCTCAACTGTGCAGGACGCATGAAAGCTGCCTCGCACAGGGCCCGGCACACAGCGTGTGTTCAGGTACCATCCTCCTCAGTCTTACCAGCTCTTTTTAGCTTGCTCTTGGAATACAGAAAGGGGATGCATACAAAGGGCAAGGAACCCTGGATATTTCAGAGACTCTCGAGCCTGGAGCCCGGATGTTGGTCAGCCTTTCCCATCTCAAGTTGGTAGACTCATCTCCACAGTGAGAAACACTAATGTTTCTTTTTGAATATCAAGCTCAGGGGCCACTTTACTCAGACAACGTTTGCTGATTAACCAGATCTACACCACTGCTGACACCACTGTATGACAGCTAAGAAGTTCATCCACCTCTAGTCGAGTCGTGCTCTGCTTTGTCTCACGTCAGAGTTTATGAGGTCTGGGAATAAAGAATGAACTGCCACCCCCCCACCCCCAATTCTGTGCACTAAGAGCACACAACAAAGCCTTGTACATAGACCTACATGGTCGTTCTCTCTCTCTCTCTCTCTCTCTCTCTCTCTCTCTCTAGAGAGAGAGAGAGAGAGAGAGAGAGAGAGAGAAGGCCTTTGGGCTTTGAATAGCCTCTACTGGAGAGTCATGGAGTGTGTCAAGGTATCCCAAGGTCCTATATTCAGGCATCTTTGGTAAAAGGCTAGGACAGAAAGAGGAATAATTAAGGAGAAAGAATACAGCAAACACTCTTGAGGCAAGAAGACAAGGGCTTGGGTCCAGGGAAGTTGGAAACCTGTGGGAATGTGGTACATAAGGGACAAATGGACAGGGAGGGTTCCAGAAGGCAGGTTTGGTGTACAAGGTTGGTACTTTCTGATCCTGACAGAGCCTGTGCATCTGGCTGCTTTCTGCCCTGTTCCATAGGTTTTGGCAGGGTCAGGTGTTATGTGAAAACAGAATAAGAAAGTCTGCAGGGAAAGCCTGCCCCAGATTGGAGACAGAGATGCTAAAATAACCTCTGAGGGCCTCCAGTGAGGCTGTCCCTTCCATAGTGCGGCATCCTGAGGCAGGGAACCTTAGCGAGAGCTCCCCGAGGCAACACGGTGCTCATTCACTGGCCACGTCCATGACAAGTCCAAAATTCAGCAGACGGAGATACAGGCCGTTCCATCACAGATGTATCCACTATAGCAGGGTCTCTTTTTCCTCATTTCCATAATCTAACCTAATCCTTGTTTCTCACACTGTGGTAGGCCACGGAAAATGAATGCAAAGCTACCGTGGACCTCACTGCAGCATGTATTTTACTAGATGGTAGGTAATTTAACACTTTGTTTTATATTAAGGTAATCACTGGTCTACTATGGAATAGAACACAAAATTCATATAAACTTGTCTAAAAGAGACTTCAAAAATGTATGTGCTCACAGTGGGTTCTGCCCCCAGAACCTCAGAATAGGTGTTTGTTCTTACTTGCCTTTGGGGTTCTTTGGTAGAAAAGTTTGAGAAGTGTTGAAAGTGTTTACCAAGTTTAAAGGGTCCTATAATGAAGCAGAGAGCTCTCCAAGGTACTGATATCTAAGATGGAAAATCAATAGCAGTAAAAGTACATACAAAGACCTTCACAAGCAAATTGCTCATTCTTACCGGACCACAACGCAGCTCCAGTTCAAGCTGGTTAATCAAAAATGTATCCCGTGCCCCTGCAACAGAATCCTCATGCCATCTGTTCCCAGGGAACTCAGTCCCACTGGTGAAAGGCCCCCGGGTTTTTCAAAGAACTGACCTTGCATAGTCTAAAGTTTTTTGAGAATGTTCAACGTGCCAAGTATTGGGTGAGGTTTACAAATGAGTTACAAAGTATTTGTGGCTCCCCAGGTATGAATCTCAATATTAAAGCTGTTATTTCTTTCATCCCTCCCACTGTTAATTTTTCAGAAACATTTGGCTCTGGATTTATAAATGGGTAATTGGAGACTATTCATTTCCAAGTCCTTTCTTTCTCCAATTAGGGAAGGTTCAGTTCTGCTTCCTTGGGATGGTTCCCAAGGTTATTAAATTCCATTCCTTAACTGATAACATTAAAGCAATCATGACAAAGTTAGTGCTGATTGGACCTGGGGTTTCTTGGGGGCACCTTCGAAGCTATTAGAAACCACCTCAAGCTGAGAAAAGAATGGTTGCATCTCCCACTGTAGGTTTCAGTAAGTGCTGTATCAATTAAGTCTTGTATATTCTTGTTTCCCTGTTTTTTTCTTCCTGAGTCCCATGCTGTTCAATCATTGCTAAAATACGTTTCCTTATGCATCCAAATAAGCTGAACAATTCACAGTTTTAACCTTTCCCACAACCAGCTCTCTTTCCTGCCTGTCTCTTCACCAACGTGCCACTCAATGGTCAATTACCTCCCTGCCATTACTCTAAGATAAGGCCCAAAGTGCTAATATGAAACATAAATCAGGTCTTAACTACACGTGGGAGACAGATGCACCAATAAATAACGGGCAAATGCCTATGAGGTTTCCTAAAACAAACATGGAATAAACACAAGGAGGAAAATCTTTCATGTTTATTCTTTAGCAATAAATATTGAGTGCCTAGCAGGTAAGACAGAGCAGGGAGATAATCATCTCTAAATACTATAATGGCTGCAATTTTTTTTTCACTAAAGAAAAGGAATTGATGTTCTTGTTTTTGTTAAAGTTATGTATTCTCTTTTTTTTTTAATTTTACTGGGGAATATTGGGGGACAGTGTGTTTCTCCAGGGTCCATCAGCTCCAACTCCAGTTGCCGTTTTTCAATCATTAGTTGCAGGGGGTACAGCCCACCATCCCATGTGGGAATTGAACCGGCAACCTTGTTGTTCAGAGTTTGTGCTCCAACCAACTGAGCCATCTTGGGAGCTCAGCAGCAGCTCAGCTCAAGGCGCCATGTTCAAACTTATTTGCAGGGGGCGGAGCCCACCATCCCTTGTGGGACTCGATGAGTTGAACCGGCAAATTTGTGGTTGAGAGCCCACTGGCCCATGTGGGAATCAAACCGGCAGCCTTCGGCGTTAGGAGCATGGAGCTCCAACCACCTGAGCCACCGGGCCGGCCCTCTCATTTTTTTTTTAAAGAGCTTCATGACTCTGTCTTCCACAATCTGCCCTCAAACTTCCCTTCCAGAATTTAGTCCCCATTCCCAGCCTGTATTCTCCTCATCCTCAGTATTTACCCTGCTTTCATTTACATCAGACAACTCACAAACTCTCCAACATTCCGTATGCTTTCACTCCTCTAGAGTCTAGATTGCAGTGTCCAATACAAAGAACCATTCCATTCTTACAATCACCTTATGAGGCCGATATGATTTCCACTTGAAAGATGAGGAGGGAAAAATCAGAACTTGCCAAAGGTCATGTAATTAGTAAGAAGCAAAGCTGGGATGTGACTCCAAGTCTGTCAAAATCCAGTAGAAGCCTCAGGTGAACACAGACAGTACCTGTGCTCCTCGCCACAGCATGCGTGCCACCTCAGCAGTGTCTGGAATACCATGGGACTCAGTTATTGAATGACTGTGTCAATGGTCCCTGGTCCATGGATGTAATCACTACTCCGTCCTTCGCTGCGAGGCCAGGGACCAAGTCTGACTCATCACTTCTGAACCCCAAGGCCTCTGACATGTGTCTGCTCTGAGGGATGTGTTCAGTTAATGCTGAGTAAAATGTCTGTGCAAGGAGCATCTTTGGATGAATCTTTTAAGTTGGGATTTCTAAGTCACAAAGATTCAGAGCTAGGAGAGTCCCTGGAATGTCTGCCTCCAGGCCAACACGTTCATATTTAACACAGGACAGACTTTAACCCGTCAGTTCAGCAAACATTTATGAAACTAATTTTACATGCCAAGTACTATTACAAGCACTGGGTGTTCAGAAATGGGTAAGACAGAAGTTCCTGCTCTTAAGGAACTGACATTCTATTAGGGGGATAATAAGGAAGGAAAAGAGAAAGAAAGGACAGGGGACAGAAGGGAAGGGAAGGGGTGGGGAGGGGAAGGGAGGAAGGAAAGAGGGAGAGGAAAGAAGGGAGAAAGGTAAGGAGAAAACATGAGATAGGAGTAAGAGTTAAGCAGCTAGTTTTAGGAGTGATGCAATAGAGGGCTCCTGAGTAGTCACACTGGATTGAGTAGTCCGGGAAGACCTCTCTGAGGAGGTGACATTTAAACCACGATCTCACAAGAAGGAAGACTTTCTTTTGAAGATCAGTGTTGCAGATCATTTGAGAAACATTCCGGGAGAGGGAATGCAAAGGCTCCATGGCGGGACACGGAGTATTGGATAAAGGGACAGGTCTCGACAGACTGCATGACTTTCCCAGGGACACACAGTGAGGGTAGGACTAGGACTTATCTCTAGAGAGACCAGTTCTCAGCTGTGTATCCTTAGAGCAATGAGTCCCCAGCTATCTGACCGACATGTTGAAGTCTGAGGTGCTTTGGCCACTACATGCGGGCCTTGCTCCAGACCTGGACTCACCTTCATGACCAGCTCCATCCCATGACAGGCTTCAGCACAGGGGTCTTGACCAGCTATTGTTCAGGTTGCTGAAGCTAAAGGTAAACAGGCTGGAGAGAACCTGGCTCTCACGCTTCCCAGACACTCACTGTCTTTGCTCATACAAGCAAATCGCCGATGTGCGTGATACGGATTATGTGGAAAGGTCGATGGAGCATGGACTTTGTGCTCCACAGATCCAGTTCATCATATCTGAGCTCAGCCCCTTGGTGCTGTGTGAGCTTGGGCAAGTTATGCAGCGTCTCTGAGCTGTATATCTCCCTTATTGTATATGTGCGCTTATATCTCCCTTATATAGTGGTTAGGAGGACTGTCTGAAACAATGTGTCAAATGCTGAACACTGATCTTAGCAAGTACTCCACAAACGTTAGTTTCATTCTTTCCCACAAGATTTCCCTTAAACATTCCTTAAAGTTGTTCTGGTCTGCATTGGACCCCTTTTCTCCTCCAGGTTTTACTACCAGGTCATCTTCGAGCCAAGACACACCACTGAAATCATCCTGTCCCTAATCTCTATTTCCCAGGAGACCTCCAGGGCGCTGCCTCTGCTGCCAGCCTGGTCCTGTTCTCTGCAGCAACCCCCTCCAGCGATGGTCCCCATCGCCCACAGTCAGCCTGACTCCACCCTCACCAGGCCCTGCATCAGAAACCTGCACTCATCCTCCATCATCTCCCAGGCGCCAACACAGCAATGGTTTACGCTCTCCATGCAGTGAGGTCAAGCGGGAACCCGACACCTGGCACTCCGAAATGTACAGAACAGACTGAAAGGAGAAGAAAAACAATGAATAAAAGGGATCTCCTTTCCCCTACACACTGCTTCCCTATGCAAATGTGTAACAGAGATTTTTGGCACCCGATCCTACTGGCTGGAGCTAAAGCAGCCATCAAGCCTTTTGTGATCCTGAAAAGCTAATGAGAGGATGTGTTTCTGTGTAATCCAAACAGTATCCATTTCATGCCCAATCGTTTTTTCAAACAGGCAACAAATCTCCCTGGTGTGTTTCTTCCTCTGACAAACAAAAACTCCGTCTGGTCTCTTTGTGGGTCCTGTCCAATCAACAAGGGCAAGAGGCTCCTGGTGACAATTCCAAGCCCCCATCACAAAGGCAGACATGCTGGGCTGTCTTGCTCCCTCGTAACAAGCCCAAGCCCAAATCCAGGATACAGAATCAGACGGATGAAGTCGCCCACTCATTTTTAACTCATTTCTAAATTGCAAGTTGACCACATTGTAGAACAAGTTCACTACTATTTCAGGCGATGGCATTAACAGATGGAGCATAACAAAGCTTCATTAGAGAAGGCAGAAAATTCCCAGAACCACAAAGGGACCCCAGGACTACTTCCATGGGGAGGCAAGAAAAGTGCCTTTATACCCTGAGAAGCAGGGGGTGGGGTGGGGGAGACACGTGGCAGAACGACCGCCAAGTGTTGTTGCAAAAATGAAGTGACCTGTTGGACATGGTCTCGTGTGCTCAGCTGGCATCTGCCATTGTACGCTTCCAGGGTCATAAATACCACGTCCACCCTTCCCTTCCCTCACGAACAGTTTGCATATTCATCTCTTAGGGGACAATGCTTCACAGGAACCCATGTCCTTAGCAACTCCCTCCCTGGACTTCAAAAAGGAAATCAATAGGAGAACAGAATTTACTCTAAAGTAGTTTGGCATCCAATAATTCATCCATTTGTTAAGCACAGAGCCTCATGGCGTGCTCTTACGTGACAGGTATCATTTCAGGAGCTGAACAAGAGCGGGCCTCTCCCCATGCCTGTGGCACTTACAGGCCCATGAGAGCTGCCAGCTACCTGCTGCATCCGATCTCATGGAATCCTTACAGCGACCCCATGACGCAGGTGTTGCCATCAGGCTTGTTTTACAGCCACGATCACAGAGGAACGTGTAAAGAGAGAACGAGGAACTTATCAAGCATCTAGATCCAGAAGGTGCCGAGCAAGAATTCAGACAGAAGTGGACCCAGAGCCACCCTGCACCAGAGGCCACAGAGCAGGGTCACAGCCCCAGGCCCAGTCGTCCCACAGGTACGTGTGACTGGCCCAGACAGTGCTTTTAAAGTTTTGAGTCAGTTGCTAGCAATAAAAAATTAGGGAAGGTCATATAAAAATCCAGCATGCATTTCTGGGTTATTTCTAATTGGAAGAGTGGGCCGCACTTGGGTTTGCCTTCCCCCATGGCTGCCTCCTTGGCCTGTCATCGGCTTCTGTTCCCTTGTATCCTCTGCGTTGCCTCAGTCCTGTCCCTTCTCCTTCTCTCTGACATTAACTGCCTGCCTGGTCCCGAAGGCACTGCTGTTTGTACCACCCACAGCTGCATAAGAATATACCATTTCTTCACCAAATAAACAACCACACCATTCAAATTCTGTACATCCTTCGTTTAGCACAGACTCCCAAGACAATTGAGACAGAAGGGTTAGTTTTCTTTAGTTTAAAGGCAGTTTTCATGGGTACTTCAGTGTTTGGTAAGCAACATGATAATTTTTTTTTTTTTTTAAGCTTTAACAGACTAATTATTCTTCCTTTGAATTTTCACATTTGTATAACGAATTCAGCAATCCTTGGCCCTGGAGAATTTTCTTAACAGGCTCTACTCTTTTGTTGTTTTTTTTCTTAGAGTCTGGACTGTCCTGAAGATCAGTCATAGTGCTGTCAGATCCCAGAGGTGACTCCATGACAGGGGAGCAAAAACAAGGACCTCTCCCCCCACCCCAATTTCCCTGGGGTGGGGCTGTCACCATCATGTATCCCAAAGTGGCAGAGGAGGACGTCTTCAACCTGGCTTCCCTCCCTGCAGAGCTTTCTGTTAATCACTTGGTCCACAATTAATATCCTCTCAATATCACAGCCCACAGAAATCCCACTCCCTGGGCACAAACGTCTAAAATGATACGAACAAACGGAAATTCCTTTGGATGCAAGCCTGCTCACTGGGGGGTCTGTGGACATGCTTCAGAGGGTCTAAAACCTGCCCCCAAAATGTCACATGCATTTTTGCGATGTGAGTGACCCAGAGTGGACGTTTGCTTTCAATCCTGCAGTCCCCCTTCTTATCAGCGTCCTGCTCCCTTACACAGAATCTTCTCTCCCCATTGGGCTCAGGCTGGGCAGGATGGCAGTTCAAATGGCCCACTTCCTGCTAAAAAACACAGGGCTGATGGGTGCCAGCTGGTCCTTCTTCTCCCTGTCCTGGTTCACTCAATCCCAGGGACGTTCCTGTGACTCTACAATGTGAGGGAGGGGACACCAGGGCAGAGGGGACCCCAGGCATTATGAGCCTGTGGTTCCTGCTTGCTGTCTAGCCCCCCGGAAATCCCTTAGTCCTTTCCAAGCCAGGTTTTCCACTCCAGCCTCTCACAGCCTCTGTGAACCTTGCACGTCCTTCCTGCAATACTTTCATGGTGTCTAGAGAATATCACAGGGGTGCTGAACAAGAGCGGGCCTGTGGTTAGAAGCCACAGTTTTAGGGTACTGAACAGTCCTCATTCACCGGGATGCAGCCACACCTGGAGCAGTAAAGCACTGACCCAGTACGACCAGTGCTGCTGTGACAGCTCAGAGGGACTGGTGAGCAGACCCTCCTCAATTTCGCAGCCCACAGCAAGCTGCTCCCTGGAGATAAAAAACCCCGTGGTGGTCCCTGGAACATGGATAGCGAGAATTACACAGAACACTCCCTGAGGTTAGCGGGGTAGGGGTGTTGGCTGTGCCACAGAAGAGCAAGAGTCCTGAGGGCCCTGTGACAAGGGAGGGCCCGTGGAGAGAGGACAGGCTGGGCTCTGAGAAGGCTCCTAGGCAAACCTCATCCTCCACAGGGTGGCCCTGTGATGGCCTGCTTCTCAGGGCATCGGTGACCAGCACATGCAGAATCTCCTTCAGAGAAGGCAAACCACCAACTTCTCCCACAGCTTCTCCAGGTTTCATGGGAATTGAGAGCAGTACAGATTAACAGGCATAGCTCCCATCACGTGAAGAGACGCATGTGTCTTAGTCCTACATCCAAATCCTCCTCCTGGAATCAGGTCCAGCTGGCGTCAGCTGTCCACCTTGACCCTATTAGCCATGGCCTGGGGTAGGAGGCAGGTCTCAGAGAGGAAACACCGCGACCAGTAGCCCACCCATAGGGGATGTCCTTCTTTTGTTTTGATGGGGATAACAATATTTCTGAAGAATGTTAGTTTTGATTGGAAAGGATACCTCACAGGATATCAATCTCAGAGTTATAGGAGACAAGTAGATAAGAGCCTCTTAAAATGGGACCACCTCTGTTTTGAATAATCAAAGCCATTGGAATAAATACCTTAGAGTTGACAATTGAGGTCAAGTGTCTATTATCTCACCAGTCTCCAAATAGAGCTAATTAGGGTCATAATCAACCTCCTGATGCTTTAGATAAAGTACATCAGGTACCCTGTATTCCTCTGGAGCCTCCAAACTCTCTCCCCAGGTAAGGCTGACCGGTCCTGTCAACCTGAGCTCACACCTGTATTTCTTTGGGCTCCAATGGCAATTACTGCTTATGTTATAAAATCATCATTGCTTTCGTTTATAAATTTAGTTATGATTTATATTTTGATTTATTTTTGTCTTGTGTCACCTACCAAGTTGTGAGCTTGTGTCTTATAAATATCGTTGACTTCTCTAACAGCAGCCCGTATCACATTTTGTTGAAACAATATTACCAACTAATTTATAATAAACATCTTGTTTACCATATTCTGGCACCACTGAAAATGCTGTTTTCTCCCAACTGTTTTTGTATTCAAAAATCTCTAAGATGTGCCTACATCTCAGCTGTAAGCAAGGTAGAAAATTTTAAAAGCCTATCTTTTTCATCAAGTATTCAGTGCCACAGCTACCCAATTTCCATGATGTAAGAATAAGATCCAATAGCTATCACAGTCTGGGTAAGATCTAAGAGTTGTCACTCCCTATTATCATCTTTGGTGATATATTATACACAGAATTATCTCAGTGTAAATCCAGGGCCCTCGCACAGCATTTGAGCTAGTTTTCTATTTTTACTTTCATGCTGGTAAGAAAGTTTTTTTCCTTTTTCTTTTCCTTCATCCCTAGGGGAAAGTCCTCTGATCAATATACTATTCCCATTTCTCTAGCCTCCTGAGAAAACCTTCTGTCTCCTTATAATGCCATCTGAAGTAAGACTTGGGAAGCATATGTGCTTAGATCAGGGATTATTTGCCTCCCACCCTTTCAAGGGACATCTGGCAATATCTGGGGATAGTCTGCTTGTCACAACTGATGTGGGAAAGGGAAGCAGGATACTACTGGCATTTTGGAGTAGAGGTCAGGGGTGGCGTTAAACATTCTACAACTATAGGCCAGCCCCACACAATGGAGCATTATCTGGCCCAAAAGGTCAATGGTTCCGAGGTGGAGATACCCTAGTTTAGACATGCAAGGTATGCTGGGAGGAGCTGTTGTTTACAATATTCTTTGGTGCTGCATTCATTTCTATATGGAGGATGGGAAGTAGGTGAGCCTGGATGGACCTGGAGGCATAAGAAACAGGAAGCAGGAGAGGGGGCTTTGTCACTAAAGACTCTCCAGGGAGCATATTTATCCCATGGTACATGGGAAGGGTCCTCTAGAAATTATAAACCAATTTTTCTCATGGTACTCTTGAGGAACTGGGGTCCAGAGAGGGGAGACTGACTCGTCCAAAGTTCCTAAACAAACTAGCTACAGAGCTAAAACTAGAAACCGGGACTCATCTCCCAAGCCCAGTGTTCTATCTACTCAATCTCACTGATCCAAATGAAAACAGAAAAGGAAATGCATCTCCAAAACTACCATCGGCCTTTACATTCATTCAGGGAGATAGGAAGTAAGAAGAGAACTTTCTGGCCCAGGTGGGAACCAGATGCACAATCTGAAGACTGGAAGGCAGTGCATTCATTCAACAACAAACATGTATTTTGTACCTACCATACGCCAGACACTGGTTTAGGTGCTGGAAATACAGCAGTGAATGGGAAAGACAAAGTACCTACTGCCACAGGGCTTACTTTCTAGTGACATGTGCACGAGTGGCAGGCATGGCCACCAGAGAAAGGCACAAAAGCTAAAGCCAAAGATAAAAAGACATTCAAGGTAAGTCTTGTACCCTAGTATTCCCACCAGGGCTCAAAGACCTATAGAAAGGCAAACTCCTTAGTACCTTCAAAAAGGATGCTTTAGGACGATGCAGCACTTTCCTTCAGGCTCTGCAACTTTCATAGGTCACTAACTATTGCATTACCTAGAATTACCCTAGTAATTACTTAAAGCATTACTAGGTAATGTAATAGTAGTAATAATAATAATGGCCAATATGCCTGGACACGGGTATATGTGTAGGACACTGGGCCAGGTGCTGTATATACATATACCATCATATTAAATCTTCATTAACTATCCTATGATGTAGGTATCCATTCTGCAATTTATAGATGCAGAAACTTCAGTGAAGCAAAATAACTAATCCAAGGTCACACAGTCGGAGAAATTCACATCCAGGTCTGTGTGCTTCCAAGACAACCTATACTCTTAATGACAAGGCTGGATGGTGCCAAGACTTTCTATGCTTTCAGAGCTAAGACCTGCCAGCCAGCATGGCAGCCAGTCCATGCCAATGTGTGACTTGATTTTCCATGGCGTCAATGGCATGCCTGCAGTCTGCCCGTAAGATCAATACCGAACAACTACCTTCATTAATATAGATTATATGTCTTTCTGTTCCGCGTGGCTTCTCTGAAAATTTAAGTTGTCAACAAACCATGCATTTCAAACTCATGCATTTCATACAGACCACAAAAGGACACGCTGCTGTGAGGACCACCTTGTTTGAAATGTAAATGTCCGTACACTGCTAAAGTCTGCAAAGCCGGGAGGTTATGTGAAGTTCTCATCTGCACTTGTGAACACCCTCAGGCAAGACAGATTGCTTGCTGCCCCATAAATTTTCACCACTAGATTAAATCCTGTTAATGGCACCAAGAACATTCATTCACAATAACCCATTTTCCTATGTGAATATTGGACCATTACTTCTCTACCAGATTAAGTTTATCATTGTATTTTTTTAATCCCCGTCAAGAATCTCATCAAGGGGCCGTCTGCTCAGGGACATGCCCACTGGGTCATGGAGGCCCATAGGAAGAACAGCACAATCAGAGCGGTCTGGGAGGAAAGATCACAAGAGGATCAACTCCCCCAGCTCTATGAACACCTCAGGGATAAATATGTGACTACTTCACTCGGCCAGCATCTAGAGAACTCCTGCTACGTATTGGAAAATACAGGTGCTTTCGCATGGGCTGCCTCGTTTAAACCTCACCAGAAGTCTGGGAAGTAAGAGTTATTTCTCCCATCTCGCCGATCAGAAAAAAATAAAAACTGAGGCTCAGAGCAGACTGATCACTGCCCTGGATCACACAGCCAGGACATGACCAGGCCAATATTCAAATATATTGCTCTAAACCCAAATTCTGTTCTTTTTCTCCCTTCACAGGTGTTTCTATTTAACCAGTCATTCAAGAGAGGCAGCCATACACAGAATACAGCCCTAGCCTTGAGGAACTTAAAATCCTATAGGGAAAGAGATAAATCGAGGCAACTCCACAAGTTAACGTTTACAGAATACTTACCATGCGCCAGGCACTGGCCAGGCTCTCTGCAAACATTACTTAACAGCAATCAGGTGAAGTCTTACTATGGACTGAATTGTGTCCCCCGCCAAATTCCTATGTTGAAGCCCTAAGACCCAATCTGATTGTATTCAGAGGTGGGGCTTTTGGGAGTAATTAGAGTTAGATGAGGTCATGAGGGTGGGGTCCCCATGATGGGATTAGTGACCTTTTTCAAAGACACCCCAGAGAACTCACTCACTCTCTCTCCCCTGGTGCCTACAGAGAAGTGGCCATGCGAGGACAGAGTGAGAAGGTGGCTGTCTACACTCCAGGAAGAGAGCTCTCACCAGAACCCAACCCTGCTGGCACCTCAACTCTGACTTCCGGTCTCCAGAACTGTGAGAAAATAAATGTCTGTTGTTCAAGTTATTCCATCCACAGTATTTTGTTATGGCAGCCCCAGTAGAGTAATACAGGGGCTAATGCTATGACCATTTTAAACATAAAGCAACTGAAGTTCAGAGGATGCTATGAAAGCCTCCTAGGTGCACAGAGTAATATGCTGTGACTCAGACCCTCCCGGTGGGGGCAACAAGGCCCTTACCCCCGAGCACGGGCTCTAACACCACCACATGTACAGGGAACCAGACATGAGATTGTCACCAGGAGGGGTATAAACACGTGTGTCCTAGTAGCCCGCACTCTATCACCTCCCACCCCTCTCCCCTCCTATCTCTCTCCTCCTCCCACCCCACCTCCATTACCACCTGCTCCGGCCCAATTCCCTGGTCTCCAAACTACACTCCCCTCCTATGGCATTCTCTACCACTACAAACTCTTAATTGCCCCAGGAACTCTCACTATTTCCTATTCTGTCTCTTGACTAGTAAACACCCCAGGTGCCCCTCTCAGAGCCCTTCTCAAACTTTGAATTGTGCACTAGAACTTCCACTTGGAATTTCTGTTTGCTAAAGCTCTCTGACTCGTATGTTTTTATTTCTGATCTTTGACTGGGGAAAGAACAGGGGAGGCTGTTCCTCTATATTTTAAAGGGTTAGATTCAGGAAGGATGGAAGGAAGGGGAGTTTGAACTCATGAAGGGGAAAGAGAAAGGGAAGAAGTCTCAAAGCAACTCTTGAAATGGGAGAGTCAGAGTTAAAAAAAAAGCAATCTGAAAAAAGCATGAAAAAAAGAAAAAGAAAAAAGCCACTCATCAGTTTTAGTAAAAAAAGAGCTGTGAGAAAAAAAAAAAAAAGTTAACTCAAAAAAAAGCCAAACCAAAAAAAAGAAAAAAACTTTGAAAATTAAAAAAAAAAAAAAAAAAGGCACAAGAGAGAAAAACAAAAAAACACAAAACAGTAACAAAAAAAAAAAAAGAAGAGAGGCATGAATAAACAGGCAAAAAAATTCCATGACAGCACGCAGAGGCCACTCTGCCTTTTCTTATTAAACCATATTACCCACGTGCGCATGCAATGGTAATAACCTTTCTCCTAACTTATGCCCTTAAAACAACCATCAACCTCCGCTTGCAACTGGACTTGTTCTGTGCAGGCCCATGTTAAAATTGCACTTCTACCCTCACCTTAAATGGCCTGGAAACCAATCCCCTGAGCTGCAGGTTTGTGCATTGGACTCTACTGCCTGGCTGGTCACAGGTGCCCTCCTCACTTGGAATGGCCTGAGTACCGTCTGCCACCCTCAAACACAACCCTACACAACTTCCTCTTGCACTTGCACTTCAACCATGACCCAAAAACAAAACCCCCTTCTACCTGCTTCCAAACAGATACCAACCAAAACATGACCTCCAAACCAAAAGTCCAAACAGATAAGACCCAAATGGAAGAGCCAAACCCCAACCTGGTCATCCCTGACCATACCCCCACAAAAACCAAACGGCCTCTGGGTGGCTGCTGCACTCCATGGGACAAGGATCTAGCCATCTCGGGAAACCGCCATCCACACTTGGGCGCCCAGCCGCCATCTGGATGCTAGCCCCATTCTCTCTCTCATATCCTCTCACTGGCCACTCCACCCACACTATTCATAAACCGCCCTCCACCCTCTCTCTCTCTCGCAACTAGCAGCCCAGCCAGCCCCTTCCTCCTCCTCTCTCCTCCTCTGCCTACCAGCTGCCAGCCTCCTCCCCACTCTCCCAAGCCTGCATGGCTATTTGGCCAGCTAGCCGCCACCTCCAGCCATGAGGCATGTTCTAGCCTGAGCTGGAAACCAGCCTCTACCTGACCGCCCTGTCACAGGAGCCTGGGGTGAATGCCCAATCCTGGACACAGCCAGGCTCTCTGGGCACCTGCAGGGCCTCTCAGGGCACCACACACCTGTCTGGGCACAGCCACTCTTCCTGGACTTCCAGGGGCTCCACCTGTCTTCCCGGACACTGCAGGGGTTGGGCAGGGCTGGACACAGCCAGGCTCTCACAGCACAGCTCTCCTTTCTCAGGGGGCCACCAGACTTTCTGGGCACGGCCAGACTTCCTGGACACAGCCAGACTTTTCCTGGGAACAGCCAGACTTCCTTCCTCACAGCAGGGCTTTCAGGGCACTGCCACTCTCCACCTTTCTGGGACCACTTCCACTCCACACACACAGCCAGGGCAGCACACACACACCACAGGGGCACCAGGACACTGCCACTCTCTCACAGGCACTCTCACTCTCCTGCCACAGCCCAGGGCTCAGGACACAGCCACACAGCTCAGGGCACTGCCAAACTTCCTGGACTCAGCCAGGGCCACACTCTCACTGGGAACAGCCACACTTCTGGGGCACAGCCAGGCTCTCAGGGGACTCAGGGCTCTTCCTGGACCACTGGACAGGGCCAGGGCTCCTGGGCACAGCCCGACTTCCTGGGCACAGCCAGGGTCTCAGCAGGGCTCAGCCACTCTCTCTGGACACAGCCAGCAGCCAGGGCTCTCTCACACTCTCAGGGCTCAGCCCGACTTCCTGGACACAGCCAGGGCTCATTCAGGGCTCAGCCACACCTCTCAGCGCTCTGCTGCTCTCTCAGTGCCTCTCAGGGTACCCTGCTGGAACAACAGCGACTCACAATCAAGTCAATTACATATTCTCAATGGCGGCCAGTCAAGAGAACAAAGCCCATATCCCCAGTCACCAACCAAACAAACAGTCAACAAACAAGTCACACCTCCATTAAATTAGGGATCAGAGGCAATTCTCCATAGTCCATAGGACTATAAGTCCTGTCTCCCCTCACCTGGGACGACCTTGACCTCACCCTCTCATCCCACGGAGGACACTCAGCTCCTGGCCCCTCCTGGGACAGGAAGTCCTCCATCCGCTCTGCCGAGGCAGGAACTCCCCGGCCCACAGGGCTGCACGACCTTCGCTTTCTCCGGCCTGTGCTGGTTGGGGAACCCTCCACATCTTTCCACCTCTCCACGGGCTGCATCTGCTCAGCAGCTCTCCGGCTTCTGCTGCTCTGGTGGGAGTCCAGTCCCCTCCCTCTCCCCCTCCTCAGGGGTCCAGCTCTCCGGCAGCTGCTCCTCCTGGTCTTCCTGAGACTGGGTGTTCATACACACTTTGGCTCCACCCACCTCCTGCCATTTGTCTGCTCATGCGGGAGACCCTGCTCGCTCGCCCATTTGTTTTCGCCATTTGGCAGGGTCTCTGGGGTCTCCTCCCTGCCCCCATACAGAGGTGAGGCCAAAAGGAGGCCCAACACCACCACCAGGGTAGGTAGAGCCAGGTCATATTCTATATCTCTCTCGGCGGCACTATACTCTCACTGGAGGCTGGATCCACTGTCCGAAACCGCCATCCACCCTTGCCCAGCCAGCAGCCCCCTTCTTGCTAGCCCCATCTTCTTCTCTCTTCCTCTCTCCTCTAGCGTAGCCACAGCAGTTATATTAGTGGCCAATGGCTCACTGGTTACAGCTGAGACGGCCAACTAGCCACAGCTGATGGCCATGCAATCACAGTTGGCCATTTACTACCTGAGCCAGCACCTGTCTATGTGAGGCCGAGCCTGAAAAACTCTCTGGGGGCTCCGCCCCACACTCCACCCCTACAGGCTCTCGCCTCACACCCACGCGACAAGCGTCTTCCATGAGGGACCTGTGCGAGGAGCCTGGGGTGAATGCAATATCCTGGACACAGCCAGGCTCTCTGGGCACAGCCAGGGTTTCTCAGGGCACCACCAGTGCTTCTGGGCATGGCCAGACTTCCTGGACTTCTTAGGGTACCACCTGTCTTCCCGGACACAGCCAGGGTTTCTCAGGGCACCACCAGTACTCCTGGGCACTGCCAGACTTCCTGGACTTCCTAGGGCACCACCTGTCTTCCCGGACACAGCCAGGGTTTCTCAGGGCACCACCAGTACTCCTGGGCACTGCCAGACTTCCTGGACTTCTTAGGGTACCACCTGTCTTCCCGGACACAGCCAGGGTTTCTCAGGGCACCACCAGTACTCCTGGGCACAGCCAGACTTCCTGGACTTCTTAGGGTACCACCTGTCTTCCCGGACACAGCCAGGGTTTCTCAGGGCACCACCAGTACTCCTGGGCACAGCCAGACTTCCTGGACTTCTTAGGGTACCACCTGTCTTCCCGGACACAGCCAGGGTTTCTCAGGGCACCACCAGTACTCCTGGGCACAGCCAGACTTCCTGGACTTCTTAGGGTACCACTAGTTTCCCCGGGCACAGCTAGGATTTCTCAGGGCACTGCCACTTTCTCTGGGAACAGCCACACTTCCTGGACACAGCCAGGGCTTTCAGGGCACTGCCACTCTCTGTGGGCACAGCCACACTTCCTGGACACAGCCAGGGCTTCTCAGGGCACCGCCACTCTCTGTGGGCACAGCCACACTTCCTGGACACAGCCAGGGCTCTCAGGGCACCGCCACTCTCTCTGGGAACAGCCCGACTTCCTGGGCACAGCCAGGGTACCTTCAGGGCTCTACTACTCTCTCTGGGAACAGCCCGACTTCCTGGGCACAGCCAGGGTATCTTCAGGGCTCTACTACTCTCTCTGGGAACAGCCCGACTTCCTGGGCACAGCCAGGGTATCTTCAGGGCTCAGCCAGACTTCCTGGACTCAGCCAGGGCTCTCAGGGCACTGCCACTCTCTCTGTGCCTCTCAGGGTACCCTGCTGGAACAACAGCGACTCACAATCAAGGTGCTTACATATTCTCAATGGCGGCCAGTCAAGAAACAAAAGCAAATATCCCCCAGTTCCACTAACAACAATTCCCAAACAAACAGTCAAGCGGTCCATTAAATTAGGGATGGAAGGCAATTCCCCATAGTCCATAGTCATTCACCAGGGCTGTCCTGGGGGTGAGGGACGACCTTGACCTCACCCTCATCTCCCACGGAGGACTCAGCAAGCGTTACCTCCTGGGACTACAAGTCCTGCATCTGGGCTGCCTGAGCAGGAACTTCCCGGCCCACAGGGCTGCAACGACCTTCGCTTTCTCCGGCCTGTGCTGGTTGGGGAACCGTCCACATCTTTCCACCTCTCCACGGGGGTCCATCTCTGCAGCAGCTGCATGGCTTTTCCTGTGCTGGTGGGAGAACCGTCCACGCCCTCCCACCCCTCCACGGGGTCCAGCTCTCCGCAGCTGCTCCTCCTGGTCTTCCTGAGACTGAGTGTTCACATGCACAAACTGCTCCACCGTCCTTTGGAGAGCTTTGGCCGGCACCATATCCTGCCGACTACGCCATGTGTCATGCGGGAGACCCTGCTCGCTGCGCCATTTGTCGTGCTGGGAGGCCTGCAGGGTCTCTGCTCCCGCTCCCCATACAAGAACGCAGGATATGGTGAGGCCAAAAAGGAACACCCACGGAGCCATAGGTAGGGGAGTCATACCACTATATTCTCTCTGGCGGCACTATACTCTCACTGGAGGCTGGATCCACACTGTCCGCAAACCGCCATCCACGCTTGCCAGCCCAGCCGCCATCTTCTTGCTAGCCCCCATTCTTCTCTCTTTCCTTCTAGCATAGCCACAGCAGTTATATTAGTGGCCAATGGCTCACTGGTTACAGCTGACGGCCAACTAGCCACAGCTGATGGCCATGCAATCACAGTTGGCCATTTACTACCTGAGCCAGCACCTGTCTATGTGAGGCCGAGAGCCTGGAAACTGCTTTCTGGGGCTCCGCCCCCACAGGAGTCATACCACTTTATTCTCTCTGGCGGCACTATACTCTCACTGGAGGCTGGATCCACACTGTCCGCAAACCGCCATCCACGCTTGCCAGCCCAGCCGCCATCTTCTTGCTAGCCCCCATTCTTCTCTCTCCTCTCCTCTCCGTAGCCACAGCAGTTATATTGTGGCCAATGGCTCACTGGTTACAGCTGACGGCCAACTAGCCACAGCTGATGGCCATGCAATCACAGTTGGCCATTTACTACCTGAGCCAGCACCTGTCTATGTGAGGCCGAGAGCCTGGAAACTACTCTCTGGGGCTCCGCCCCCACACTGACTTATATGAAAATGCCGATACTTCACTGTGCCCTTCCATTCATTTTAATGCCTACGTGATGGCAGGGTAATGAAGATTTGGAAAACAAGACTCAGTTGGGTCCATCCCTCCATTAATAGACGGCGCTAGATATGCTGAGGGAAATCGTAACAATATTTCCGAGCTATCTCAGTTGCCATGTAGAAAACCCAATTATCCAGAGGGCCTTCTCCCCTGCAAAATGACAAGCTCTCTGTGCATCAATATTTCATGCACTGTCATCTGTGCATTATTTAATAAAGCAATTGAGGGGATGAGTTTATTTTATTTTTCAACCTTTCCACCAGAGACCCAGGCCTATGATACATGATGCTGGAACTCAGCTGGCAATCATAGAGATGTATGTGCCAATTTTTTAAGGCCGAAGGTTTGTTTCTCGTCTTAACTACACATTCCCAGCATCTAACACACACTCCTTACTCCAGGGACACCCAATCAGCATCTGTTTGTGCTGCTGGAAGTGTACGCACTTTAGAATCCAATAAACACTGGTGCGATCGATCACCAGATCACCAGACCTTAAGCTGAGCACCACGCTGGGGGTTACAAAGCTTATAAACTGGGGTCACTGCCCTCCTGGAACCTAAAGGCCCCCTGTAGAGACAAGATGAAAACACATGGATAGGTAAACGACGGAGACTGCAAACCAGCTAAGGCCATGACTGTCACACTGGTGGTGCACGAGACCTGGCAGGTGACTGGCAGGGGAACACCTGCTGTGGGGACAGAGCCAGGAGTGCAGTTTCCAGGCTCTCGGCCTCACGTGGAAAAGTGCTGGCTTGGGTAGTAAACGGCCATCAACTGTGATTGGATGGCCATCAGCTGTGGCTAGTTGGCCGTCAGCTGTAACCAGTGAGCCATTGGCCACTAATATAACTGCCGTGGCTACGCTAGCAGCAAACAGTGCTAGCAAGAAGATGGTGGCTGAGCTAGCAAGCGCAGATTGCAGTTAGCATGGCGGATTGCAGCTAGCAGGTGGGGTTGGTTGGCAGAGAGAAGTGGACGGCAGGTTGCGGATAGTGTGGCTCCTGCTTCCTGTGTCTCCAACCCAGCCACCAGCGAGACTATAATGGTATGACTCCCCTACCTATGGCTCAGTGGGTGTTCCTTTTTGGCCTCACTGTGTTCTGTGTTCTCATGTGAGGAGCGGGAGCTGAGACCCTGCAGGCCACCCTGCATGACACCTGTCTTCCTGCTCAGTATCCAACTCCCTCCTTTCTAGCACCCAGTCTCCCATTTCTGTGTAGTGTTAATGGGAATGAAGTTTCCATTGACACTTGCCTTTCACCCTATTGGTGAAGGGACCAGATACTTCTTTTTACCCGAGCATGGAGTCTGCAGGGAGTGACTGAGAGAAAACCCGAAGACCAAATACCACAGCCAAGGTGACAGCACTGGCACCTGGCCATTTCCAATGTATGCCCTTCAGTAGGGCCCTGAGTTTCTGCCCGCTGTCCATCCTCCATCCCCAGCAGTGCTTTGCACTCCTGCCATCCTTCTAATAAATCAGCTGTTTCATAAGCTTTCTTAAGTCAACAGAGGTAGCTTCTGTTTCTTGCAACCAGACACAGCCTGATCAAGTACTCAAGAACTGCTTGTTGGAGGAGAGATCGAAGCTTGGATCCAATTGCTGCTCTGTCTCATCAGCAGGACTGGATTATCCAGCCAGCAGACAGAGCATGCGCTTAGGGTACCAAAAACATTTTTATAAGACTGCAATATTAAAAAAACAAAAAATTGCCAGAGGGTAACGGGGGGGGGTGTGTGGGAGGTGGGAGATGAGGGTAAGGGGGATCGAATATATGGTGATGGAAGGAGAACTGACTCTGGGTGATGAACACACAATGGGATTTACAGATGATGTAATACAGAATTGTACACCTGAAATCTATGTAATTTTACTAACAATTGTCACCCCAATAAATTTAATAAAATTAAATTAAAAAAAAAAATTAAAAAAAGCTAAACACCATCAAGATGTGGATGATAACTATCAAAACTCTATTGGTCTTTCTTGAATTTATTTGTAGTTTGGCCTTGTTTTTATTTTGAATTGCTTATGGGTCAGAGCTGAGAGATCCTAAAAATTCTAGCCTGGCTCTGCTCATTGAGCAAATATCTGTGCATTTATCAAATCTCCTTAACCAGGGTACTGACTCTTTTAAGGTAAAGGCTAAGTAACATTTCTTAGAGTAAATATCTAGCTAGCATATATCTAGCACCATCCATGTATTAGGTGGTTACTAAATTGTGTGTATACCTGTTACCATTTAATCCTCACAACCTCACCACAAAGTATGCATTATTATTACCAGTTTAGAGTAAAGGGGATAGAGACCCAGAGAAGTCAAGTAACTGGCCCTAATTCGCACAGCTGATGAAAGGCAAAAGTGAGATCTGAACCTACTCTAAGAGATTAAGAGCTCCTGTGTCTAATTTAACCCCATTACGCCACCTCACGGTTACTCTCAGGCACATATTATATATAGTAGCTTTCAAATCTGATGACCAGGTCCTAGGGACAAAAAAAAGTCCCCTGAGCCATACCTAAGCCAGCTCCCAGTTTCTGCCTAAGCTTTCCTTCTGGAAAGGGGGGCACCTTCTCCAACCTGGATGTGAGCACCTCCACAACAGCTCACACCAACAGGTAACAACCCACATTTAGCTGAAACCCTTCCTTTTCAAGTTTAAACATACTTCTCTCCTCTCCGTGGGGAAGAGACAAGCTGACCTAACTCGGTGGTATAATTGACTCTCATAAGCTTCAAGACAATTACTAGGTCTCCCTGCAGGCTTCTTTTCCTGAGGCTACAATTCCTAATTATTTTTCATACATGTCCTAATTTCCAGCTCCACAATCAAATCTGTTGCTCTCTTTTGAACGGTGTCCTAGCTGTCTTTTGCAGTTAGTGGTCCTAACACATGGACATCACGCCCGTACCTGGTCTTGTCTGTCCTCTTATGCCTGACTCAGGTATCGGTGTCAGTTTGGCACAGGTGAAGAGTTTCATTCCAGGTGGTGGGTGACAGTCTCTGTTCCCAAAGGGAGTATCTTCATCACAAATTCTGCCCCAAAGCTGGTTCATTGGCAGGTCCAAAGACCTAGGAGTTCATATTGGACAGGGAAGAAAAACCATCCAGGCTTGGCATCAGGGAAGTCTTGGCCCTTCACCAGTCCTATGTCCTCCAGGGAATGACAGAGATAGCCAGAAAGAAAAGAGGTGTCCAGCACATGTCCACAGAGAGGAACGCAGGAGAAGGGGATTCTATGGGTCCTAACAAGAGGGCATTGCCCAAGGAATGGTATCTTGCCAGGACAAGGCCATTACCACCTTCTTACACACGCTGTGTCTGAAACATTACGGCTCACCACACATACACCACCACCACCCCTCTGCAGATCTGACTCCTACTCATTCTGCAGCTGCCTACGATGTAGTCTCTGCCCTCAAGGAGCTCATAAGATTACAAAAATAAAGGTGACAGATGTCACAAGAGAGAAAAATGACAGATGACTATGGAAATGAGTCATGAAGAGAAATTACGACCTACACCAGGCATGATGAAGGCTTATAGCAAAGAAGGCACTGCAAGTGGGGATGTGGGGGTGAGCCCCTACATGGGCCCCTCCAAAATGAGAACAAGTAGAAATTGTGGGGTAAACATGTGACCAGTGGCTCAGAGGCAACAATACAAGCACTGGTAGGTTGCCTAAGCAGGGGGCAACTGAGGTCTTTGAGCAAAATCGTGATATGCCTGGAGCTGAACATGATTTACAAGTAAATGAAAGAGAACACCTTTACAGGTACAAATGTTGATCTCTGTAATTGCCATGCAAGCTGCTTAGGGACAGACAACAGTTATGCCAGGAAACATTCACTAGGAGATTGATACATGTATGCTATGGTCTGTGCACTACTGGGAATTGCTGGATTGTTCTATTACGCATTATTGCCAGTCAATATAGCAGAGAGATTAGGAGCTAGGCTCTCACTTCCGATCCCAGTGTCACCATTTACTGGTTGTGTGGCCTTGGACAAGTCACTTACTTTTCTTGACCCTCAGTTTCTCTAACTCGGAAGTAGAAAAATAATTATAGCCATCTCATAGCGTTGTCAATAACACAAGCAGGTAATCAAAGTACTTTGCAGAGTACCTGGCATACAGAATGTGTTCAAAACAGCTCTTACACCATCCTCCCTGCCCCCCGCCATGACCATCCATTTGTATGACCAAGATTTAGATCAGTGTAATGTGAATATACCTACACACACACACACACACACACACAAACACACACACACAGACTTGTTTATGACAACCAATAAGCAATGACTCCCTTGGGGAAAATGCGTAATTTGTTCAAAACTCACAACATTAAAACGTATCTGTAATAATAGTAAAGGCAGGAGGCTTGCACTGCCCACATCTATTTTCAACTACACTGATCCTAAGTCTAACGCCATAGAAAGGGACTTCTGGACCTGGATATCAACCCCAGGGAAATGCCAACAGCATTAAACCTTTACTCTATCTTCCTAATGACTGAATTAAATCTAAGGCAATAATCATTAACACCGCCAACGCATCTTGCTTTATAAGCTCATAAAAGCAAGAGTTCCCAGCAAATCCCACAATGATGTTCTACTTGTTTTCAAGGGAGAAAAAGCCTATTCCTGCATCACACGAATGGCCCGTATGTCCTCAATTCTCTTAGGTGTTTGCCATCAAGGTCATCTTGTACTGGCTCAGAGTGAAGACTCTCCTTTGACCTCCTGGAACAACTGGAGGAAGGAGTCCTGGCCCCTCCTCGGCAGTGGACGCAATAACAAGTGGGGTGGTGACACGACTTGGCACAAGCCCTAGAGCTGGAAAAACCCTTGCACATCTCGCGGACATGTAGACACTGGTAAAATGAGCTTGAAATGTCATTGAAAGGCTCAGAATCCTGACAGGCTTCCCAGTGATTACATAAATCTGCTTCGCCACAATCTAGTATGTGTTTGTGTATACATATGTAAGCACACGTTTCATATACATATAGGAACACTTTTTTCATCAAGAATGAAAATCGACTGTACGAACCCACCACCTAAGTCGTCAGAAAGACGACTCCTTCCTCGGAAAAGGCAATAACTCAAAATGACGTTTTCATCAGTACAAACCAGCCACAGCAGTAGGACAGGCTGAAGGCTGGTATGGACGGAAAAGAAACATGATGCCAATAAAAAGACTGCATATGGAGCTAATTAGCGATACAGGTTCATCAAATGCACCCCTCGATGACACACGCCAACAAAGCCCTAGGGACTGTGCACCCCCTTCTGATGACATCCTGCTCAGGTGCATTCCTGGTGGGAGAGGTGACAGGGCTAAGAGCATGGCCGCCACCCCTTTGCTTTCTACTTCTGCAGGTTTAGTCCATGTACTCCTCTGCCAGGAGTGTGGCAGTGGCACCCAAAGCCTGGAACTGATAGAAGGGAGTAAACCTCTAGAGATTAGAGGAGCGACTTAATTAGCAGAAGGCTGGATACAGTGTGCCCAGGAGGGAGGTGAATGAATGACCTCATGGAGCAGTGTCTGCCCCGCCGTCACGGAATGCTGGGGGTGCATTTCTCTTAGTATCTGAAGAAAGTCCTCCCAGAGAAAAATCCACCATGTGGCGATAAAGACAACATTTGCTTTCTTTGAAATCAGGGCAACTTCAGCCAGCAGGCAAAGCAGCCCCAGGTGTGCCAAGGGTCATCCAGACACTATCAAAGGCATCTTCAAAGGAATCTGGAGCAGCGGGCGTCCAGAGGCCACTTCACTGGGAAACAGCCCCGGGCGGCCATTGGGTTAAGGAGCTGAGATGTTCGGCTTGGGGAAAGAGAAAGTAAGGGTAAGAGAAAACCTGAAGGGAATGTAGGAGGGGAAGAGGTGGGAATCAAGAGGGAACAGAGGAAAATAGATAAGGAAAGAGCCAATATACTTAGGGAAAAGAGACTTAAGGAGTTGGGGAGGGGGACGAAAATGGAGGGCTTGTAAAATCAAGTTTAAAACTCCCTTTCACATTAACGCACCTTAAAAAAAAGGTTTCCACAAAAATGCTGGTGGGCTCCAAGATAAGAAGAAGGGGAGCCCCAAGCATTTAATTTGAAGAGTCTTTTAAAAAGCTGTGTTTGGTGTGAGCCAGCAGAGAAAAATGAGGAGGCGTCAGAGGGAATGGAGGTACCTGGAAGGTGCAAGAGAGGGAACAAGGGAAGGGGAGAATCACCCAAAAAGCCTCCCAAAAGGGGGGGGGGGTTAAAGAAGAAAGTCAGGTAAACCCATAGCATCCCGTCCTATATGGAGCCATACAGGTAAGACAAGGTGTGGCCACGAGGCCAAGGAAACAGAAGAGCCTCAAAGAGAACAGGTTGAGAGGGAAGCGTGCCTGCACTGTGGCTCTCTTCTGGAAATCACCAGGTGAGCAGAGAAAGAAGGCAGCAGCTTTGGAGAGATGAATCTGAGGCCATTTCACCTCCAGCCCTTGGAACAGTAAGCCCATCTCACTGCTCAGCTCGCAGCCCCAGGGGCACCGCCTCCAACAGGCTTCCAACCATCCAGTGGCTTAGGTGAAACTGCCCGGAAATTGGCTCATCTATTTGTTTATTTACCATTGATTCCCCTGCTAGTTCCACAAGAACAGGACTTTGTCTGTTTACCTCTCAATCCCCTGTGCTCAGCACATGGTAAACACACTTTGTGGAACAGGCAAAAGAATTGCTCACCTGTTCCAATCCTTAGTCACACAAGTAGCATCGCCAGCACCACCTTCTTTTAGGGAGAGGAACCATCGTGTTTGCAATGTCTGCTCTGCACCAGGCACTTGATACAAGCCATCCGTACACCTTCCCACGAGGAAAGGAGACTAGGCTCAGGGAGGTCACGGCGCTTGAATTTTTGCATAACTCAAGAGCAAGAATCAAATTTAGAAGCCCAAGGTCTTTTCTCTTTGGAGTTTGGGGAATGGCAGGGTCTAGTACCAGCCCGACCAGCTCACCCTCCTCTGAGAGAGCAGAGCTGGAGCCACCCTCATAACCAGTCCCATGCCCTCAGATTTCCACCCCCAGTGGATGCATGGGTCAATTCTGGAACTACAGCAAGTATCACAGGACAACTGAGCTTGTGAGAGGGGAAATGGGAGGCAATGTAGTGCTACTTTAGTCGGAGAAGGGAAAGAAGGCACCCTGGGTTTAGCAAGTAGACTGGGCTCCTTGAGGGCAGGGCTGCACCTCACGTCTACATCTCTGAGCCTGACAGCTCTTGAGTGTCAAACTGTGTGACTGAGGGCTGATCTGACCCCTCCACTTGTCCAGTCGGGAGCTCACACTTAACATTCAAATACAACATTCTTGATTCTGCAAAACCTGTTGTTCACCCAGCCCTTTCCATATCAGGACATGACAGCACCACCCACTGGGCCCTGAAGCCAGACACAGAAGAGGCCACCTTGATTCCTCTTTCCTTCGCCTCCCACATTCACACCATCGATCAGTCTCAGTGGCCCTCCTCCTACGCATGTCCCACATGTGGCCTCTTCTCTCTCCATCCCTACCACCTCTCTAGACAGCTGCAGCAGACTCCTAACGGGGCTCCCCTTGGGTCCTGCGATCTCCCCTCCACATGGCAGCCAGAATCATCCTTAGAAACGTGAAAGCCTCTCCTGCTTGAAAACGCTCCAGTGACTTGGAAAGCCTCTCCCATGGTCTGTAACATCCTACACGATATGTACCCTGCCCTCTTCTCTGCCCTCATCCCTGGCCCTCTCCCCGCTGGTGCAGCCACAGCAGCCCTCCTTCCTTTGGACCCTGTGCCAGAAAGCTGGTTCGCGCCTTAGGGCCTTTGCCATGCCTGCAATGCTCTCCCGGATCACTGCACGGCTGGCTCCTTCTTCTCACTCACACTCTGCCTGTCTCCTCAAGACCCTCTTAACCACCCTTTGTAAAGAAGCCACTTCTGTAATATCATCCTGACTTGCCTTTGTAGCACTCAGCACTATTTGATATTTTCCCGTTTATCTCTCCCAGTAGAATGCACACCCAGGAGATCAGTAATCTTTTCTATTGTATAAACCACTCTATCCCCAGGGCCTAGGAAAGTGCCTAGAACGAGGCAGAAGCTCAGTATAACCTTAACAAAGGGCTAGGTGCCCCCAGGGACTAAATGCACAGCACTTGGCCCAGAAGAGCAGGTGTGCAGGAAAGTGACGACACGTTGGGTAGTGAACGGTGACATCCATTTCCAAGTTGGTAATAAATGGCTGGCTAGGGAGCATTTCTAAGGCCATCCAGGCTATTTCAGCTCTGGTATTACTTTTCCGAAAGCATTAAAAATAGTTTTTGATTACGAAAATGGGACTATGCAGAAAAGGTAGGATCCATCTCCAGTCTGCTAAGAACCAGACCCAGAATGGGTTAAAAATGAAAGGGACCAATTTTCTATCCATACCCAGTGAAAAAAGAAGGTCTCGTCCCCCTTTCCCCATTTGTTCTAAAAATAAAAGCCTGGCTCTCAGCTCCTATGAGAGCATTTGATCCAAGCTCTGATTCTGTCTCAGAAAAGGCAGCGTTTTGCTCCCCTTACTAGGGCATAAAGCCACCAATTAGTTAACGTACACATTTAAATTGTGACACAGGGTGAATTACAAGCTGTCAGGGCTGGTGGGCCTGCAGGGGTCTCCTATGCCCTCTCTGCTTTGCTGGGACATCCTGGAGCCCTGGAACCACTCCGCTCTTTAAGGGAGGGGCACGTTCTCATGATACCCACTTTTCTAACCACTTTTATAGCCCCCAATCCCTCCTAGTAGCAGCCTATGTCCTGCACAGCACTATAGTAAGAGTGTCTGCCTGTTCTTTCTCCAGCAGAGACGGCCCAAAGTCCATTGCACGGGTCGGGGAGCAGGAGTGTGAGGCAGCCGACCTTCTCTGAGCCCCCTGCTTAGACACTTCCCAGCTGTGCGAATCAGGGCAGGCCCTTTACTTTGCAGAGAAGGAGGGATGCCTGGGACGGGCTCTGTGTACCTCACAGGGCTTTGGTGGGGAATAGTCACAGGTGAGGCCCTCTTCCCCCTTGGGCTGCACACCCCGTGAGGTCTAAGGCCCTGCCCCCCTCCTCCAGGACCCCTCACTAACATGGGCTGTACCCTCACCAGATGCCAGGCAGCAGACTGTTACAGAAACCATCACCTTTCACCCTCAGAATTAACCCCGGTATCTCAATTTTACAGTAGAGAAACTGAGGCTGAGAAGGGTTAAGTCATTTGCCCAAGGTCACAGAGCCTCGGGGTGGCTGAGCTGAGATGTGTGGGATCCTGCAGAAGCGAGAGCTCCAGCTTTACCCTATCCTACCCTCCTGTACAGCTGTCCCAGAACCGGGCACCGGGCACACATGAGCACTTAACCAAGCTGAATAGAACATACTACGTAAAGCAAGCAAGAAAGTATAAGATGCTGCCATTATTTAATATTACGTTTTGTAATAACATTTGTAAGTCTGTTCTGAGGCAGTTTGAATAAGGGGGTGAGACTGGGGTGAGATGAGGGGAGGAAAAAGGGATATTTGACTGAAGTTATCTGAGTTATCATATGTTATTCCTCAGTGACTCTGGGTGACACATGATGATGCTCATTTTATAGGAGACAACATCAAATTCAAAGAAATCTCCAGCTTCCTAAGCCTGAAGCTGGGGTTGGGGAGTGGGTTATTTCCTAAAGACCTGCTACAGTCCCTGCTGCAAGGGGCTGTCTGACTCCCTGGCACCACTCCCCTGGCCACGCACTGATGCCTCCAGCTATGGCCAACGCTCTACTGTTTCGCTAAAAGAATATCAGGTGAGCCAATGGCTCCAGAATATTCAGGTCAGAGCTGTGAGGGGCCTCTCCCCCTCCTACCATAGCTTTTCTCCTTCCCACATGCTGAGGAACAGTCTCAAAATAGAAAGCCCCAGGGATCAGGCACTGGAAAAATGGAAAACCACATGAAGGCATGAAGGAGCTGCTCACTGGCCTGCCCCTCAAAACAAAACACTGAAATAACATGCGATCAAGTGGAAGGTCTGGGCAGGTGGGGCCTGGAATAGAATCCAATCCTATTCACATGTGAGGTCTTGGGCTGGGCACGGGGGGAGGAGATGGAGACTCGGGGTGACCTCAAGATCATATCCTTGGATCTTCCACCTTAGAGTGCCAACCTCACGAACGACTCGAACCGAGTCCAAAAACACCAAGTGGGAAACACAGATGACACCTAGCAGAAATGGAAAGGCTCTGTGAGGAGACAGTGTTACCCTGAGTGCTGAAGAGCCCTGGAGATTTCTAGCAGATAGAAATGAGGCATTCTGGGTAGAAGAAGAAGCATGATGAAATGTGGGAAGGAGAGGAAATTGAAGATGTGGCACGGAATGTTCTAGTCCGGATGTGTGTGAGGGCAGTCTAGTCTGAAATGAGAACAGAAGAACCATAAACACTGTGCTGGACAGTTTGGGCTTTATTCCGTACTCAGTGAGAGCCACAGTTTCTGGGGAAGGGAGTGACACAAAGGGATGTACTTTAGAGTCCTTCACTCCATCAGCCCTGGGGACCAGGGTGGACTAGAGGTGACAATCAACGGGGGACTGTGGTTCAGCTCACAGAATGGGGCTCTCTCAAATTCCAGCCTCAGAGGGGAAAATTCTGGGCTGGTTTCAGAAAATGAGAGAAATGGTCCCAGGGCAAGACTGAGAGGGGCCCCCAGTGCTAGCTTCCCAATCCTAGAAGCTTCCAGCTTGTTATCAGCTTTGCACCTTTCACTTGCTGCATTTGAATAAAACATCAAACAGAGCTGGAAGCATAATCCCCATGGAGGCAGGAAACTTTGGAGCATTAGATGACAAACAGGTTTGCCGCTGCGTAAACTCCCAGAGCAACTGCAAAATGTGAGCTAATCTTGCCACCATCACAAGTTGTCCAAGCTGAAGATAATGTATGATAATCGAAATCGGGTTAGGCAGATGCCTGCCTGGGAAATCTGATTAGGATTTGCTAGATGATTCCCTTTCACCCTCCAGGAGGCTGCGGGACATGGCAAACCAGACCTGGTCATGAAGTTGACATATTCCCCCCACCCTCCACCCCATGCTCCAGTCCCCAAGCACTCATCCCCCAAACCTCCACTGGTGGCTAAAAGGGACATGAGGACAATAGTCTGTACATAATTTTGTCCTAAGAGTGTGTTCATGGAAAGAATCCCACAGCTTAATTAACACACAGCTAAAGAGTTCAGAGTCTCTCTCTGTATATAGACCATACATAAAGCACAGGCTCGTATATGAAGCGCAGGACCGTATATGAAGCACGTCTTTGCTGGCCATCTTCCAATGGATGCCATCAACTCAGAATCAGCATTTAGGATGCTCAGAAGGGCACACCTCTCCAGCCCTCACCACCAGTGGTTTCCACCACCCACCACTTCCCACCTGGGTAATCCAGGCACTGCCTACCTCTCCCTGAAGGCCTCACACACCTCCACGGCTCTGCCCTTACAGTTCCCTCCACCTGAAGTGCCCCTCTCCTCCTGGATAAATTGTATGCGTGCTGTAAAACACAACTCAGAATCTCCTTTTCTGGGAAGCTTTTCCTGAACAGTGTGTCAGCTCTCAGCTATTCAACACACACGTGTCAGTGTTTACTGCATGGACATGACAGGTACCATTACGACCCCTACTTTACAATGAGGGCCACCAGAGAGGTCCTCTTGTTGGCGGTCACAGAGCCATGCCTGGGTTCACCCCACACTCCAGTCTGGCTTTTGGAGCCCTTGTCTGAAGGACCTCCCTGTCGACACTAACCTCTTGTCTGTATTCCTCAACAGACTGAAGTCCCTGAGGGCAGAGATGGCCGGACCCATCCCTCTGGCCGGCGCAGGGATGCTAGCCTGAGCTGAAGATCGCCAGATGGCCAGGAAAGCTGGCCCTGGCACCACCAGGCTAAGCACGAAACTCCAGATGCCCTCCTCTCTAGACCCACATGCCCTGGCCTCTGGCCAACCACCTCTGGCCCATGACATCAATTTTCATGGAGACTTGGTGAAGGAACGTGAACGGTTTAGTGGAGGGCCACTCCCATCATTTCAGAAACAACTCCTAGTCTATTTATTAGGTACAAGGTACCAGCACTTATGTCCTTGGTCTGAATGACGTGAGAAGCCCATTAAGATTAAGATCCCCCATAGCCTTCACAAGGAAAGATCAGGAGACTCTATGTAAACACATGACATTGGTTACCTATAAATATATCCTTTCAAACATCCCTTCACCCCACAAATCTCTATGGAGTACTCACCACACGGCAGAGGCTATGTATAAAAAATGAGTAAGACCCAGTACTTGCCTTCAGTGAGCATCTGGCAAGGGGACTGAGCAGATGTGCAAGTCTACACATGGCACGGCAGTGACGTGATGGGGTTGCAAATAGAGAAACAGCCAATTCTACAAAGACGAAGGTCAAGAAGAAAGACACAGAAGACAACCTGGCCTGCAAACTGTTACTCACGGTGTACGTCTCTGAGAATCAGATGGAGCGGGTGAAAATCCCAGTTCCACTCTTTCCCAGCTGGGTGACTGAGCGTGTCACTCATCCCCTGTCTGTGCTTTAGCTTTCTGTATGCATAACATGAGCTATGAATATTAGCTACCCCCGAGGAAATAATCCACGTAACACACTTAGCTCGGTGGCTGACACCTGGCATTTACCAAATGCTTACCTGCTATTGTGACCCTCACTTCCATGGGATGGCAGTGTGGCTTTAGTATTTAGTCCACTGACTGACCACCAACAGAAGGTTTCCCCAGGACTGGAACAAACTTTATCAGAGTTTTAAAATCGTGCTCTTTAATTACTATGTAGAGTTCGCTTTCTCCAGTGAGCGTTTAGGGTTTAGCTTTCTCCCAAAGGCGCAAGGCTGTGTTTAGGAGGCTAGCAAAATAAGCTCATGAGAAGATACGATCAGATAGCCAGAATCAAAGGAAGCCACCGAGGTGGCCCCAGCCTGGTGCAGGCGCATTTAAGCTGCTCTCCTTTCCTGATGCTGGCACCCAGCCACAGAAAGCCTTTCTCTCTGCTGGCCCCGCACACGTTTCTCTTGACCACACGTGCTGCCCCTTGTCTCACTCCAGAACATTCCAGCAGCTCCTGGCCACCCAACATGGCCCACGTTGGGTGAAGGTGAAAACTCCTTCCCCAAGCTGCTGGCTGGAGCTCAGCAGGGTTTCAAATAAACTCAACACCCACGTCCCTAAACTGATGAAACCAGACGTGGCCCTTCACAGCCCTATGCAGAGAATATTAGGGCAGTCACATCCCAGCCACAGCTCGGGATGAGCATGGAAGGCAAACGACACTGCGGCAATGGACTTCAAGAATCGAGAAGCAGGCATGTTGGCACCAGCCTCTCTCCACCCTCCTCTACCACCCCTCTCCTCTCCCCTCTTATCTTCCCGCTCAGTGCCTCGCGGTGTTCCCAAAGCATTCCAAGATCTTTCCTGCTCGGGGGCCTTAGGACCACTGCTCCCTCTTACAGGCCTGACCCTCAAGATGTTCTCATGCCAGGCTCCTTCTCACCGCCCAGGCCTCATCATAAACGTCCCCATCTGACAGATGCTACTCCTGACCACCCTGCCCCTTTCATTCTCCATCATGGTAAACGGCATACAGTAGTCTCCCCTTGGCTGCAGGGGGTACATTCCCAGACCCCTACTGGATGCCTGAAACCATGGATAGTACCAAACCCTATATATATTTTGTTTTTCCTATACATACATACATCAGTTTACTTTACAAATTAGGCACTGTAAGAAATTAACAGCAACTAATAATAAAATAGAACAATTATAATAACATACTGGAATAAAAGTTATGTGAACGTGGTCTCTCTCAAAATATCTTACTGTACTCTACGTGCAGTGTGGGTACGCTGGACAAAGGGATGATCCACGTCCTGGGTGGGCCAGAGTGGGTGGGGCGCTGTGAGATTTCATCACGCTACTCAGAACGGCAAGCAATTTAAAACTTATGACTTGTTTATTTCTGAAATTTTCCATTTAATATTTTCGGACTGCGGTTGACCACAGGTAACTAAAACCGCAGAAAGCAAAACCGTGGAGAAGGTGGGGCTACTATATTCCCTTCACAAAACTTAACTATGCCTGTGATTATTCTGTTTTTCTCTATGTTGTTGACCGCTGTAGCACCAGTACCCAGCAGACTGAATAAATGAAAGGACAAAGGGAGGGGGCAGCGCACGCAGAAAAGAGGAGTTAATGAGAAGGTTCAGTTGAGGGAGAGAGAGAAGAAATAGATGCTGAAACAGAACAGAACAGAAACTGCACTTCTTGTGTCCTGGCTGGCCAGGCCTATTTTTATTTCTTGTTTCCGTTGTCTTGGAGGCTGATGGAGGCAGCACACAAGTTCCACTCCGTCCATTTCAAATATACTTGCTCCAGGGCAGAGGACGCCTCCTCTGAAGTTCCTGCTACCAGACAACAGCCGCCGGCTGCCCCCACTGCCTGGCTGCCCCTGGGAAGAAACCTGTGGGTCCTGAGCAGTGGCCAGACCCTGAAATTTCTCAAGCAGCTGGCATGGGATCCAGCACTGAAGGAGTCTTAGCAACGACTTTAATTTGTGGAGTTGCTCTTTCTGATTCAGGAAGCAGAAACAGACAACTTAACTACACTTGCATGACTTTAATATCTAACAGTTTTGTAACAATTGTTTCTTCAATCCAGGACCCACTGAGGCTCTGAGGCCTTAATAAAGAAATAAAGACAATTTTCAGAGGGGAATGAGGTGAACACAGTGGGGACTGGTGTGTGACTAGGGGACGGACCCGAGTGGTGCCACGTTGCCCACAGGAGGCCATCTCACTAAGGGGAGAGAAAATAGATGTGAGCCAGGCCAGAATCTAAGGCTGTCCTGGCAGGACTGCAGAGAAATACTGCACAGGGAAGATGCAAGCTGTGTCTCCATGAGATAAGACCTTTCAAGGTACATCCCGGTAATTGAAAACAAAATGAATGTGGTATTGCTACAAGACAGGCACTAACAAAATGCTGCGCTCCATCCTGATAAGCCATGAGAAACGAAGTCTTCTAAAGGGGCAGAAGCAGAGATGGCAGTGTGTGGAAGCAAATTCCCTTTGGGACCAAATTTATCTGCACCGCAGAACAAAAGTGATTATTGGAGATCCCAAAGTCCCTGTCCTCGCAGGCAAAAGGCCTCCCTTGGTTCAGAGCTCCGTGTAGGGCTGGACAGGCGCAAGTCCCCCCATCCTTAACAGAAGAGCTCTCAGACCCTCGTCCCCTTCAGCTACTTTCCTCTCGTTTACCTTGCGCAACCAACCTTCTTGAAGGAGACTGTGGAAAACGAAATCACATGGATGACCACCCAGAGGCCTGGTAAGTCAGGCAGAACACTCTCATGGGGCCCCCGACCCCCTGGGTTCCTGCTAGTGGAAGCAGCTATCGCTGTTCCTGCTCCAACTATGGGTTTTGGAATGTACTTGTCACTAGCACTATACTGGAAGGACTCAATTCCACTCCAGGAAAACACCTTTTAAGCCCTGGGCCAACCTGCACTAGGTAACGTCAGTAACTTTCCTTTAGCCTCCAGAGACATTGGGAGGGACAGAGGCCGGGGGAGGGGGGTGCAATGGTTAGATCCCCTGTCGTGAGCCAGGTGTTCTCTGTTTTCCCTTCAGTTACCTCAGAATCCTCAGCTGTCCACCTGGGGGAGGCAGGAGGCAGGGAGCCAGCTGCTCAGCTCCACCTGGTCGAGTCCTCCTGCCTACACTACCTTAGCACCCACCCCCTCATTCAGCTTCCTTCCCTATCGTGTCACTCCACAGAATACTACAATGCTTACCAGGGGACCAGTGACCTCCAGGCCGCTAACTACAAAGGCCACATCTGCGTCCTCACCTGGCTTGGCTTTCAGCTCCCTCCAAACCCTGACCCCATCCTCCTTCCTTCCGGAGTGAGAGTCTCCCTGCGGTTTCCACAGTACAGTGATGACGCATCCCAACTTCCCACCTCTCTGGTCACCCGTGTGCATGCCTCCTGCTTTTCAGTCCCTCCACGTTTCCGTTCCTTGGGGTTCTCTCCTCACTTCTCTCTCTCTCATCCTAGCTTGCTCTCCCTGAAAACACAGCGACGCTCCACCCCACTCCATGGCTTCAAATACCCTCTTCACGTTGGGGGCTCCCAAACATTTCTCCAGGCCCATCCTTCCAGGGAGCTGCTGCCCTCATCCCAGGGACAGTCCACAAGCAGTATGACAGCAGCCTGGGCCCTACACTTAACCTCATCCCTTCTTCCCCCAAACCACCTCTTCTTTCTGTGTCCCCATCTAGTCAGGTAAGCCAGAAAACTAGTCACCTGTAACTCCTTCCTTTCTCTAACCCCCACACCCAAACTCACCCTTCAGCCTACCCTCGGTTATGCCCCGTCAGTCCCCTTCCCCACCAACCCATCAGAATCTCATCTGATCTAACAGAAACTCATAGACACAGACAATAGTTTAGTGGTTACCAGAGGGTAAGGGGGGTAGGGGGTGGGAGATGAGGGTAAGGGGGATCAAATATATGGTGATGGAAGGAGAACTGACTCTGGGTGGTGAACACACAATGGCATTTATAGATGATGTAATACAGAATTGTACACCTGATTCTATGTACTTTTACTAATAATTGTCACCCAATAAATTTAAAAACTAAATTAAAAAATAAATAAATTATTGAAAAAAAAAAAAAAGAATCTCATCTCATCTATAGTAACTACCTCCTTAGCGAGATCTTGCTGGGCTCAAGCTTAATCTCCCTCCAACCCACCTTCCAATCTGCCATCATTATCTGTCTATAACTCATACATGCGTGGGACTTCCACTGTATACTGGGCACTAAGGACAAAACGACAGCCTCTAGGTACGTTCCTGGTGGCGGTAGCTTCTACACAAGATGGAAACAAGCCATTACACTTCAGTATATAAAACAGAGGAATCTAGACGGAGTTCTGTGGAAGCCTGGGAAAGAGAATAATAAGGCCATCCGTGTCACTTCCCATCAACAACCTTCAGGGATGCCCCTTGTAAGCACACTGAACAGAGCTACCAGTGGTGGCATCGTGACACACAGGAGGCGGTGACGCAGTGTGAGGTGTCCCAACTAGTTTGTCAGCACAAAGTAGTGAGAGTAGTAACGGCCCAAGAACGGGACCTTTCAGATCACTCAGATACAACGCTGTCTGGCAATAACAACCCTCCTACTTAGTTGCAGTTTGAAGGGAGAAGCTACTATTCTGCAAGGTGAGTATGAGCTCAGTCAGAATGTGCTGAGTCAGGTAGTCACTGCAGAAGAAAAGGCGCAGTGACTCTAATGAGAGTGGCCTTTCAGCTGCTGTCATTACGTCCTTATAACATGGCCCCAGCCCACCTCACCTCATACCTGTCCCCAACCTGAGTGTTGCTCCAGCCCTACCCGCCCACCATTTTCTGACTATACTCTGTTCTCCCAAGACTTGGGTGCCTTTCTCATCCTCTTATCCCCTGCCTGAAACGCTTTTCCCACACTGCCTACCATTGCTGAGGCCACATGTTACAGCCCTAGAAAGCCTGAGCCACTGCTTCCCTCCTTCATGGCCCCAGTATCTATAGTCTCCCTTCCCTGCTCCTCCTGTGATCCCGGACAGGGCTGGGGTGCGGGCAGTGTGTGACCCTACGCTGTCTGCACCCAGCCCACGTCAGCCCCTGGCCATGGATGCAGCTCCATACACATTTCCTGAGCAAACCAAGGAGAATACATTTGGGGGCCCCCTACTGCAGGGCCTTAAAAAACAAGCCTGCCTGGAATGAGGGAGGGAGCTTTGAAAGAACTTCTTGTCTGTGTCCCCACTTTGCATCTGAGGATAGAATGTTCTAGGTTGTTTCTTTTTTTCTTCTCCTCTCTTGGTTGTTCTGTCTTATCTTCCCACTTAGAGGCTGCAGAGGGCCAAGACCTAGCAGACACAGAAGAAAGACTTCAACTCTTCTTGGCTATGTGACCTTGAGCAAGTTATTTATTACAACTTCTCTGAGAGTTTCTGCTTCTGTAAATGAGAAACATCAAACATCCCACAAGTGGATTTTATAAAAGCTAAATAAGTTAACACTTGGCTTACAAAGCACATAGCAAGTCCTTGTTTAATGTCACCTTCTTTTCCCTCCCTCTCTCCCCCTTTTCAGTAAGCCTCGCCAAGCCAGCAAACCACAGCATCTCACACCCACCTGCTCTAAGCAGGAAACCCTGCTGCAGCGGACTCCACAACAGCACGTACTTTGGAGCTATCCTGAGAAGTTCAATGCACTTAGATTTGGGACATATACACCTTTGTTTAAAATATGCTAGGTTGCATCTGGTAGTTCAAACCTTTGTGTGAATCATACATTTCCTTTGCAAGGACTGTAGAACCTGACCCGTGGTGTCAACAGGTCAACCACACCCTTCTATCTCCATAGTATCAGTGGTCTCTCAGGTAGAATGGGCTTGGAGCTGCCTTTTCATTATGGAAAAGGCTTTCTATGAGCCACCACAATACTGACTGGGTCCCACTGCCTTTAGACAAGGTCACTGGAGACAATGGGAGAGGAGTAATTTGGGGGGAGTAGTCCCCAAAGTCCATGAGTCTTAATGCTGAGGTGCTTGGCTCCAGAAAAGCCCATCCCCGATGTATGTATTGCAACAAACTCACCATCTGCCCTTATGGAAGAGATACAGAAAAGGGGTGATCATAAAGAGAGCAGTATGAGAAACAAGCTCCTCCCCAGCGCTGCGTCCTGCATGGAGGGTCCATGGGGAGGGAGTCTTGTAGGAGGACCCAGAATACACAGAACTATGAGCTCGCTAGACCTGGTGCCAAAGGCAACAAAGCCCAAAGTTGTCTGTCAGTCACCACCACGAGCCGCCACTGCCAGTTGGGAATAAAGAACAGCCGAGAGTTAGCCTAAGTTAGGATTTCTCCACCTCCCAAGGCTGCCTTCTGCCTGGGGTTGGCCTGTGTGGGGCTGTGCAGTCACTCGTGTGGGGACAGCCACATGAGGCCACGAGGGCTGGGACAGCCTCGTCTTAGGGCACTGAAGGGTTGTAAGCAAGGGAGAAACTCGGTCTGATTTATACTTCGAAATGATGACTCAATATACACCAAAGAAGGATGGACAAATAAGTCGCGTACACAATAGACCAAAGTGAATGTGTTAGAACCACGTGAATCAGCAAAAACCTCAAAAATGTGTTGAGATGAAAAAAAGCACAGCGTGACACCATTTACATGAGGTGTAGAACATGCAAAACAACAGTATGGGTGTTTATTTACAGAAACATACATAGTAAACACACACACACAGGCATGAAAAATTGAGGAGTGTAGTTGCCTCTGGGGAGTAAAGACAGGATGAGACCTGGAAACAGCATCCTGGGGCCTTCACTAACATATCTATGTTGTTTTGTTTCTTTAAGTAAATAATCTGAAGCCGGCGTGGCTGTGTTAAAGCTGATAAGCAGGTAGATACTCAGGTATATTTGTAAATATTAGGTTGGTGCAAAAGTAATTGCGGTTTAAAAGGTTAAAAAGAACTGCAAAAACCGCAATTACTTTTGCACCAACCTAATATACCAGTTATAAAGAAGAAAGTGTCACTCTGATGGCTGTGTGGCAAATGGGCTGGAGGTGGGCAAGACAGGAAGTGGGTGGACCAATTGGGAGGTTACTGCAATAGTCCAGACAAGAGATGATGGGAGGGGTGGCAGTGGAGATAATGAGAGGGGGACAGACTCTGCATATGCCTTGGAGGTGACCCAACACGCCTTGGATGTTGATGGGATTTTTAGGATGGGAGGAGGCACTTTGATGTCCAGTTTCCTGGTGGGAATACCAGGATAGTGGGAGCATTGGAGAAGGCAGTGGAGGAGAAACATCTGGCCAACCCAGGACCAACCATCCAGCACAATCCTCTAGCACAGGCACCTCCCCAGATCCATAATGGGCCGTCACCATAGAGTGTCATGAGAATTCTTTCATAAGCCATGCCTGGCACCTGCCTTTGATAAAATAACCCAATTAAGAAAGGGATGGAAAGGACAGAGCTGAAGCCCCAAGTAGCAATGCAGCCTGTCTTAATTCTGCCCTCAAATCTTTGGGTACAACCAGCAGAAAAAAAAAATAGGGAGATCTAGATGGTGTCCATGAATAGTTGATAGCTCAATATAGCTTTGGGGGTGCAAATGACTATGAAATATGAACAGCGCCTGGCTGCCCCTGAGAAGTTACATTAGTGGTAATAACTCCGCGGCTATAGGTACAGGATGCTGGTAATTTATTTCCCCTTTAAGGATATGTTAGGAAAGGCAGATTTAATAGTGTGGAAATGAGAATGGGTGAGAGAGACATTGCAACCATGTAGATAACCTCAGGCTCCCCCAGCCCCAAATGGCCCTTCTCCCATGGACAGCTCTGAGGCCCCCGCAAGCTTCTTCCCCCACCCCCACCCAAAGGCACACCACACTCTGTTTCAGACTGAATATTCCCAGAAGTCAGGGACAGAGTTTGGGCCTGCCACTCTACACAGTGTCACCGACAAGACAGAAAAAGAGATGGATGTAACAGCAATTTCTTTTCCTTCACGCGTTAGAATCAATAACCCGTTTTTCATCACCAAAGGGAGAGAAGCAGCATTGAGGGCTCGGTCATTCACATTCATTAACAAGGTATTAAGTACTGGCCATGCCTGGAACTGTGTCCAGCTGTGAAGGTGCAGGGGACAAGTGAGCAGGCCACAGAGCACTGTGTGAAGGGCTACAGCACAGGGGAGACACAGAGTGTCCAGGGGAATCCACTTCACAGCTGGGAAGGCTTCCCAAGGGAAGCTGAGGCATGCAAGACAAGAGGGTCTTAGCCAGACAAAGGGTGTGGAAGGGTGTTTCAGGAAGTGGCAACAGCATGAGAAGAGCCCAGGAGTAGGAGGACACGTGGCCTGTCAGCGGCACTGCAGAGTGGCACGTGGTTCTCCCTCTCTGCCTTAGGGTCCCTGTTGATCACTGTCCTCCCAGGTCGAGACGAAAACCAGGATTCAGTGGCAAGATCGCATCTAATCCCTCGCCAGCAGACTGCACTCCCGTTTCTGGTCAGAGCTTTCTGATAAAGGATGCTGACACTGTGTACAGCAGCACAGGGGACCCTAGTCCTGTCTGGTCAGAGCTGACAGGTTTAACCACAACGAAAACAAAACGCTAAGAGCAGCAGCACTCTCTCCCAGTGCGATTCAGACTCCCTCCACGTCCAACATGTGCATTAGGAAGACAGAATGGCTGGCAGCAGTCCGTGATTAAATTCTCCATGCAGCAAAGGGGTCATCCATCACTTCTTTTGTTTTCTACTCACCCTAACAATGTAAAATGACCCTCTTAAAAAACTGAAGTAAGTAAGCCGATTCGGCCTCTCCTTTTAGTTCCCCTTCACAGAAAGCATACCTACCTGAGCACAGGTTTCCACTATCCCCCCTCTGAGTTGTCACTATATATCTTTCCAACTTGAATGTTTCTCTACTCACTTAAATGGTTCAGATTCCAGGGAAGGCTCTCACTGAGGTACCACCATAGCAACGTGCCTTGATAGAGGCAATGAGCCATTAACCTGAATCTCACAGACATTTAAAAAGGGAACTTTGCAGTGCTCCGGTTTTGCCTAACATCAAATTTTTTTAAAAAAGATATCTTAACAAAGCATACAGATGGCCACGAAATTAGCTAAGGCCCAGCGCTACCATCACTGTCACCCCCACCAGACAAGAGGTGGAGTTACATGTGGGAGCGGGGGAAGTGGAGGAAGGTTGGGCCCAGCCTCCTAGGCCAGCCTGGAGCTTGGACAGCCATCAGTGGGCGTGGCATGGCATGGGGCAGCCCCCAGCTCCAGATGTGGGAACTTTATGCCAGTCATCATCCAGACTGTCAGCGGCCAGGGAGGTGACTCGGCCCAGCCAAGTTCACTGCCTCTATAGTTGGAAAGGAGAGGAGACTCCGAGTACATGTTGGTTGGAAGCCCCAGGGATAACATCCCTCCACTGACGGCTGGTCTAGGCTTCTCCAAGCCAGGGATACAGATGTCAGCACTCAGGGAGGGGGGGGTCAGTAAATATGCAGAATCACTGGTACCCCCTGTGATACTGTGATTTACAATAAGAAATATATATTGTGGTCTTCAATCTGTGCCTGGCACAGAGCTCCGCCTTGGAATTTCCTAAGTGATAAGAGCGATAGAAGTATCTTTTGTTCTATAATTGAAGTGACTTTTGAAAAACACCTAAGGATGGAGGCTGGTTGTCAGGAGAACCAACCATGTGATCAGAGTGTGTGACTTTGAGTCCCACCCCCAATCGCCAAGGAGGGGAGCGAGGCTGGGGGTTGAATCAATCACCAATGGCCAGATAATTAATTAATCAATCACATCTGTGTAATGAAGCCTCCATAAAAATCCAAGAGGACAGGGTTAAGGGAGCTTTCAGGTTGGTGAGCACATGGAGACACAGGGCGAGGGGCACACCTGGAGAGGGCACAGACACTCCACCCCTTCCCTATACCTCGCCCTGCGCATCGCTTCCGTCTGGCTGCTCTGAGTTATATCCTTTACCATAAACCGGTGCCCAGAACAGTGCTAACTGCCATGCAGGGTCCTAAGAAGCAGGAGCCTCTGAAACGCTCCTTTACCAGCGTCATCTCATTGATCATCCTGTCAGTCCCTCCTCTGCCCCCTCCCACACTGAGTCCACCCACCTGCCTGCATCTCCAGCACCACTCCTTTCTATTCCAACCCAAGACTTGTCAACAGCAACAATCTCCCAACTGCGGACCCAAGCCCCAGCACCCCTTATCCCACCCATCCTCCACACGGCAGCCAGTGGGAGCTTTTCAAAATACAAGTCTGTCATGTGACCCTCCATGCCTCCCTGGGCTCGCACTGCTGCTTGGGTAATGCCAACACTCCTTATGGTGCTCTGCACGCCCCCTGTGCTCCGGCCCCAGCCAGTCCCTCTGTCTCGTGTCCTGCCAGGCTTCCCTTCGCTCTCTGTACTCTGGCCTCCTTTCAGCCCTCTTACTTACCCTGATACCTGCCATGAGAGGACATTTAATCATGCTGTTCCCTTTGGATGCAATGCTCTTCCTTCTCTGCTTTACCCAGCCAGCTCCCTCAAGTCTCAGCTCGAATATAACTTGCCTAGGGAAGCTTCCTCCTTCCTTTCCCAGTTTCTGAATGTTGGAGATCTGAGTTATTAGTCCTAGTCATCAGACCGCTTTGCTTTTCTGCCTGCACTTACTCCCAGACTTATCTCATCCAATCTGATGGTTCCCAACACAGTACAACTGATGACTCTCAAAACTTGCTCACCTCCAATCTGGATCCCTCCCCTGATATTCAGACCAGTATATCCAACCATCAACAGTTGAACTTGTAACATGTCCCAAAGTGAACTCCTGACCTTCCCCTGGCAAACCAACTCCTCCTGAAATCTTTCCCCATCAGAGTCCACCAGCAAATCCACCAAAATACAGCCAGAATTCAACTGCACCTGACCACCCTAGCCCCCCTACTCCCCCACCCCCGGTCCAAGCCACCATTACCCCTAGCCTGAACCAGAACTGCCGTCTCCTAAGCGGTCTCCCTGCTTCTGCCCTTTTACCTTCCAGAGTAAAGTCCTTACTATATTTTTTATGGCCCATCATCTCTGTTCTCATTTCCTAATATCCTGTCCTCGTGCCCTCTCTTCCAATGTCCCTGCGATTCCTCAAACAGCCAGGATACACACTCTCCTTAGGGCCTTTGGGCCTGCCGTCCCCTCTTGTGGATGGTCCTTGAATGTTATGTGACTTCTCCTTCCATCTGGTCTTTGCTCATGTCACCTTCTCCACGAGGCCTTCCCTGGCCCTCTCGAAACTGTCATTCGCCCCAAAATAAATAAAAAAAATCAACTCCCCACTTTCTGTCCCCTTTCCCTGCCTTATTTTTTCTCTCTGGCACTTATCCCAACAGGCCCTAGATTTTCCTTACTTAGCTTGACTATTGACTGGCTGCCTCACCAGAAACTAGACTCCCTGAAGGCAGGCATTTCTGTTTACTGTCACATCTACCGTAACAGTGCTTGGCACATAACACTACTTAGCTACTCACTGAATGAATGGATGCATAGATGGATGGATGGAGCAACAAATCCCTCTTCTACAAACAAGAAAGCAGAGGCTTGGCATAGTTAGAAAGCCTCCCCAGGTTGGAATTTGAACCCAAAACTGATTCTATAAAGAGGCCTCTGTTTATAACACTGTGAATAGGAATTGAGGGGTTAAGACGGTAACACTAGGACTGGAAACTGGATCTATTTAGCAAGGCCTGCTCTGTTTTACAATGTAGAGGACAAGTTGTCCACTGTAGTTTTCTTGGAAAAAGACAAAGAGGAACAATGTAGACATCAAGGCCACTGTCCTCTTGAGTTGGCTCAAGAAGAGGAAAAGGTGTCAGCCGGACAATGCCCAACACTAAGTAGGAGAGAGAGTGAGGGATCTGACTGACGGAAAAGGAGAGGAATTAATTCATCAGAACAAAAGAGAGCAGAAGGGCTGGACCAGCAGACAAACAGGATGCACATGGAGGCGCCCCATGGATGGAATGGTGATTAAAAAACAAAACCGTCCTAATAGGATTACAGCTGAGAGTGAATTCACAACAAAACTCTGGAACAATGGTAGGATTTTAACAAGCACCCCCCAAAGAGCAGTCCGTCAATTTCACAAATGCCCGTTCTCCTCATTTCTGGGGAGGAAGACCGCTCCACCTAGCAGTTTCTACATTAATAATGTGCTTCGTTCCTGTTAGGCCCCAGAGACACAGCTGCTATAACATTTCAAGCTGTTTGGGGGAGAATTTTAATATTCTCCCTGCTGATATAAACAGAACCTTCTTAACCAAGTCCCAGAGATGCCATGTTTGGGAAGTAATCTTGGGCCCAGTGCCAATTCCAATGTTAACGTTTGAAAACACGTTGTGTGCACATTTCTTTTGAAGAAGGAAGGCAATATAAGCTTTCCCTTTGAAAAAAAGAAGGTATTCTGTGCCCAATGAGAAAGGCTGCTAATCCTAATTTGGACAAAGAGTCCAGTAAATGATGCATACTGTCTCTTTTTTCTTCATTGTTTTCACAGCAGCCACTCTCCCTCAGCTCTAAAGACTCTGCTATAAATATAGCCAGTTCCATTCCACGGAGGGGGAAATGAAAAGAGAACACCCACGCGACTTACATATGGATTGAAACTGCATTACAGCAGGCCACACAACCCTCAACCCAGCCGAGGCCCCGCTGTGGCTCCCGTGCCTCGGCTCACTACCCAGCAGCCTCACAGCCTGTGTTTGCACATTCCATTGCTCAGGGCCACTCCGGGCTTCCAGGCACAATATGCTGCCAATCCTGGGAGCAGAATGAGGCTCTGCATCACGGGGTTCAGTCATTCCCAAATCATCCTGATCCGGTTCTTATGACTCAGCCTCTGCGGCTGACTCAGCCTCAGCCCATCCTCACGACTTCCAGCCCCAACACAAGAAAAGCAAGTCATAGAATGGGGAGACGGAGACAGCGAAATGAAGAAAGGAGTAGAGGGGGACGGTATGGTTACCTGGTTGTTCATCATCCAGACGAAACGCTCATTATGTGGATATGGTGCTAACATATATTGAATTTTTAAAAAATGTTCCCCTTGTAATGGAAATAAAAGGGAAAACCAGAAGGTGTCATGCACTATGACAAACCAGCAGAAGCTCAGGAAAAGCTGGTGTGCGCTACACTTAGACCTGCTATCACGCATCCTGCTATAGATGTACCCAAAAACATACATACACAAATGCACACGACGCATCAATTTCTTGGTGTTTCCAGCATATATAAATGTTTCCAGGAAAGGCCAAGAGTGGGGGAGAAAAAAAAGTGCGGAACAGCACTTAGAGGCTTTATTTGAGCTCAAAACTCCTTTCCTCTATTTGTAAATGAATTACCTGTTCAGAGGCTGAGACAACTCCTGCATTGGAGGAGCTCAGAATCTGCAAAGGAAAATCACAGCAAGGCATTCTTTTCCTGGATTTAAAAATCAGGTCACAGTAAACTCACAAGTAACGCTGTAAAAACTAAGGGTGGGAACAGAAGAGTGATTCTATAAATACTCCCTAACATCCATTGTGCGCCTTTGGAAAGCGCTGGCCAAAGAGCTTCAGAAAAGCAATGGCTGATCTGAACTCTTTGCGTGGGGACTGCCATCCATATTCACGTCCTGGATGCACGCTAATCAACAAATCAAAGCGCTCGACTAATTAAATGCTGATTGCTTGTTGCACAAGGGTGCAAGGCAACCATCTCCGCCAAGGTTTGAGTTATTCTAAGAAATGACGATAGTTAAGTGTTTTCAAGCCATTTTATGCCTAATGAGTACATTGCCCTTAATGAAACTTCACTTCAGCTCATGATTACCTTGGCTTAACAAATAACTAACTGATGACAGCCTGTCTTTCAGTGCCCTAGATCTCTAGTCACTGACCTGTGGACATAGCTGATCAACTCTGAACACTTTTCTGGGGTTGGGAATTGACAAAGGATTGATTGGATGCCCCCCCACCCCAAAATGAATGCTCAGCCTCACGATGGAGGGACAGTGATGCCTAATCCGGTCCCCTTAATGAGAGTGTCAGTATCACTGTGTGTTTGAGATGAGAACATTTCTCAAGGTGGCAAAGCTGAAGGCATGAGACACTCCCTTGAAGCAAAAAGGGGTAATGAACAGGTTCCAGGCCTGAGCATCTTGTTACCTCCCTAGGGAAGTCCATGAACTTCTCCTAATTACTGGTGCTCAGTATACGATTTCCTTATCATCACTGCTATTTACCTTTTTTTCCTTAGGATGCCATTACCATATTTACCGAAGGGTAATGCGCACTTTAGCTAAATGAGAAAATCATTCTGTCTCTCAAATCCGTAAGAATTTCGCATATGGTGCCGCTTAAATGAATTTAAAGTATCTCACCAAGTCATCGACAAAAATTATTTACTCTAGCTGGCTTACCACTTTGTGATTTACAAGGTGCTTTTCACGTTGCACATGTAAACAAGGAACTACGCGGATCGGGAGCATGTCACTCTTGCATAACTGTCTCTCCTTCAGAAATTAATCAGGCTGATTGGAGGGATATTATGGAAAACCCCTCTTAAGCAATGTGGATTAATGATGCACTGCCTCTTCCAAAGGGGGGGGGGGAAGGAGAACTCTTGCGAGACTTGGAATGCTGGCAACATGTGGACTAGCTCTAGCTAGTAGGTAAGAGTTTAAGCTCTAGATTCTGACCAGTCTGGATTGCAATTTCATACCATGTTTCCCCGAAAAGAAGACCTAGCCAGATCGTCAACTCTAATGCGTCTTTTGGAGCAAAAGTTAATATAATACCCAGTCTTATTTTAATATAAGACCGGGTCTTATATAATATAAGACCCGATCATATATAGTATAAGACCGGGTCTTACATTATATTATATAATATATTATATAATACCCGGTCTTATTTTAATTTTTGCTCCAAAAGATGCATTAGAGCTGATGGTCCAGCTACGTCTTATTTTCTGGGAAACATGGTACTATGCATTTGTTAGGTGGCCTTGGGCTGGTTAATTAATCAACTCGAGCCTTGGTTTGCTGCTCTGTAAAATGGAAATCATTACCACCAGCTGTTGGTTTGTGATAAGGCATCAATTAATATCATGACTATAAAGTCTTCAGCACTGGCTTGATAAACGTTAAATATTCGTATTATTTTTAATTTTATTCTTAATATTATTAGTAACGTCCAGCCAGTAGCACAACAGTTTTCAAAAGAACGGAAATTTTTTTTTTTTTTAACTCCATCAAACAAAACCTGAAGACCTGAGTGCATGCCCCTCACTGTGTCGAGGAGAAAGCAATATCCATCCCTCCAGAAACGGCTCATCCTTGATGGGGAAGGTGGCAGGCTGACAGAAGGGAAACACACCAGCTGGTTTCTAAGAGTCACCAATAAATGGCACCATCTCCACCTCATGATCAAAGTAGTCAAGGTAGAAATCTAAGAGCCGTTCTTAATTTCACCTCTTTTCTCTTTGTTCAGCCCATTACTCTGTACCACAAATTCTACCTCTGAAACAACCCAGGTTCCCACTCCTCTCTATTTGTACTTCCAGCGCTCTACCCCAGGCCATCATCTATCTGCTCATTTGCAATCTTGCAACTAGCCTCCCACTTCTTATCCTATGTCACTCCCCGGCCCACCAAATCCAAGTTCCATCCAACAAACGACTTGTCTGCTTAAAACATTTAATGGCTCCCTATTGCCTTTGAAGTAAAGTCTAAATCCCAAACAGGCCTCTGCCAGCCCCTGCAAGTCACATCCGGCCACTGTCTCTTCACTCAGCCCACTCCAGGACCACTGCCTTTGTTCCTCTGATGCGCTCAGCTATTCCCACCCCTGGGGTGCAGCACAGGCTGTTTTCTCTGTACAACAGGCGACAGCCTCGCCCTCTGCCTGGCTGGCTCCCTCTTTGTCATCAAGATACAGCTGAAACATGTCCTCCTGAGAAGTGAGAATCCTCACCCCAGGAGAGATGATCTACTCCCTGTCATAGTACCCCCTGCATTTCTTGACAACAGTTTTCTCCATCTGAATGCCGCTTTGGCTGGTTTACCTGTATCTCTCCACTAGACTGCAGGTGACACGAGCAGCTAGGGCAACCCCTCTTTCATTCACTGCTGAGCTGCCTGCACTTAGCACAACATTTGGCATATAGTTGTAACATGGGAAAGAATGAATTATTCCAATGTCGTCACGGGGCAGTGAGATTTGGACTTTATTTTGCATGGTTCAGAGTAGAGAGAAAAACCATATGAGGGGAAGTTTTGAGGCAGTTGACACATCTCAGTGAAAGGAAGGCATCCTTGACTCACAAGAGCTGCCTGCCCTGTGAGCAGTGAGGTTCCTGTCTCTGAGAGTGGTCTAGCAAGGACTAGTGAACAACTCATAGGAAATGACAGATAGGACTGCACCACCTGGCAAGTGGCTTTCACCTCTGTGACTCTGAGATGAAAAAGGTCAGCCCTTAGCAGCGATGAATCATGCAAGTGGGGTTGCAGGAAAGGAGATGGCAGACCGTGCACTTGGGATCCAGCGGCTCTCCCTGGGGCTGGGGTTGCAAGTGTCCCCGGTTCCTTGGATCCAGAAACCTGGCTTCAGTTTTAAAGGAGATGCAGGATCAAGTCACACCCACTGCTGAAGGTAAGCAACGCCTTTCCCTTGCTCAGCAAACACAGACTGAGTATGTCCCTGTGCCAGGCTGGCCTAGGCTGGCCTGAAATGAAAAACGGTTAAGAAAAAAAATGAACAGCTAGCTAAGTTTCCAGATCACTTACTTGTGCCTGGCATGGTTCTAAGCACTCTGCAAGTGTTAACTCACCTTGGCCTCTCCAGAGCCCTAGGTGAGAGGCGTTATCACTGCCACCAATGAATGGATGGAAACATTAAGAGGCCGAGAGAGGGCACTGCACAATGCCCTGGGTCAAACATTCTCCACATGGCAGAGCCGCGACGAGGACCCAGGCAGGCCGACCAGAAAACACACTCAGAACCCTAACACTACCCTGTAGCACAGGAACTCGGAAGGCGAGAGTCAGCACGTATCATCCTGTTCAATTCCTCTGGCAGAACCACTGGTGGTATTCAAACATCCACTGAACATCCTTCTTAAGGTAGCCAGGTGGGGCTGGATTCCAAGAAGAGCACATTGAACGCTGAAGCCCAGCTTACAGGAAGAGGCTCCTGAGAACGCACAGTCACACAGTGGCCTGAGAACTCTGGTCAAACGCCTGCAGCTCCTTGCACATGTGACGCTGGCCTCCCAGATGGCCCACACTGTGGGCACGTGCACATCCCCCCAAGGGCTTCCCAACTACACGGGCCTGCCAAGCATACCGAGAGACAGGTCAGAATCCCACTATGTAGAAAAGCCAAACACAGCAGAGTGGGAGAAGCGCGGACGGCCACGCAGTGAACTCCTGGCCCTGCTGAGGCATATGAGGCAAGTGACTTATCCTTCTGGGTCTCTACTTACTCACCTGTGTTACCAACTGCTTCTTAGGGCAGTTATGAAATATAAGTGACAGATGTATTTAGGCAATGCTAATATAACCCTACAAATTAAAGTCGCTTTTAATATCCTACAACCAGCATTATTAATATAAACAGGAGAAACGTCACATAAATATAATCATAGCTGACATTTATTAAGCATTAACTATGTGCCAGGCGACATCTTATGGCATACACGTACGTTGTTTTATTTAATTCTCAATCGCCTCATAACGACAGGACGATTAGCCCCCATTTCACAAGTGAGAAAACTGAGACTCAGAGATTCAAGAACTTGCTAAAGGGACACAATGCCTAATGAGTGTCAGAGCCCAGACACGAACCCAGCTAGGCAACCCCGGAAGCTGTATGCTAACCCACATCACCAGCCCATCCAGAACAGGAGAAGATGTCATGTTGTCCCTGAGCACACATATTATAAAAGCATACTCCTTTGTCCTGAGACTTTCTCAGATCCAGTCTCAGGTCTTCGAATCTTCTCTCACCCAGGTTCTCTGGTATCCGGCGTGGGCAACTTGAGTGGCCCGTCATCAAGTCCCTTCCATGCCAGTCACAGACCAGCCCAGCCGTCATTCTTCTGGGGTGGCTGACATCCCACACCCCCCAGGAAGGGCGCCTGCAGGAGCGGACAGTCCCACTAGTGGAGAGCTTTTCTGATGGAGCTACTCCACGTTGGGACCAAAGCATCAGCTCCGGCCTTCCCTTGATTTACTGTTACGTATTAGGGATGCCGAACAAACCACATACAGATGCACACATATTTCCTTCATGGTCTTGCCAATCAAACTTCTCTTTAACTGTTAGGAATGAGGTCCAGGCTTCCCTTAGAGCACTTCACTGCAGACTGGCCCTGGGCGTGCGTTGGCCTCACCTCCAGGTTAAACCCAACACCTGGGCTTCTATTGGCCCAGCGTGACATGGCAAATGGGGGCATCACCAGTGTGCCAAGTGAAGGACAGCCTGCAGCAGGAGCAGGGACAGTGGAGGAGGCAGCTAACCTGCGTTGTGACTTAGGGACTGAGGAAAGGGCACAGGACAGGTGCTGGGCCCGGTGCTAGGTGTTCCCTGGGGCTGAGAATCCCATGAGCAAATGCGAGTCAAGGCCTCAGCACTGGGCCTGCTCAGCACACACTCCACAAACACTGACTGTGGTTTCTGTGCCTTACAACTGTGATTCTCACCTTTAATTAGCACCATGCCCTACGAATCCAAAGCCCTACACAGTTTAGAATCAGAGCACAGCTTACTCATTTACCTTAAAAAAAGGAACTCCATCCTTTAATGTCCCTGAAAGGCATTTTAAAAACAGCTGCTTGTACAGCTCCCAGCAGCACCCCAATGCCTTCCTTCCCACGCATCCCCACCAGCCTCACCACCGGCCAAATCCCTCATCTGCTTCTAGTCTAAATGTCACTTTTCTTTGTCCCTCATTGTTTTGACTGGGTTAGCCTCTCCCCCAACCAGAAAAACATTTCCCCCATCTACAAGGAATAAAGAAAGAAAAAATGGGGTCAACAATTGCAGGGTGCTCTTCATGGTTGACAAAGCAGGGAGCTCTACGGACATGCCCACGTTAACTATTTTGTCCTATCCTAGTACCACTAATATGGATGAGATGACCACGTGAATTGGCGATACTGTCCCCATTTTCATAGATGCAGAAATAAAGCCTAAAAGGGATTAAGAAAAATACCAGAGGGGACAAGAGGTTGGGGGGAGGATGAAGAGGGCAACGGGAGTCAAATCTATGGTGACGGAAGGAGACTAGACTTTGGGTGGTGAGCACACAACAGAGTAGACACGTGTCGTATTATAAAGTTGTACACCTCCAATTTATACAATGTATTAACCAATGCTACCCCAATAAATTTAACTTAAAAAAGGCAAGTGCCCAGGCCACAAACTCATAGATGGGAGAGACTCCATCCTGCTTCCCTAAAAGAAGTTATAAAACCACACAGAATTCTCCTTACGGACTGGAGGAAGGGACATTGGGTGTGGAGGTAGCCCTGCCAGAGTGGGGAGCCCGGTTCTTTCCTTCCTGATGTGGTGACCACGCTAGCTTCTTGACCCTTTTCACCTCCCTTTCCCCATTCACAAACCTGGGGTAATAATCCTTGTTTCATAGGGTTGCTGTGAGAATTCAAAGAGCACACTCAATAAATGTTATTTCCTCCCTTCAATCTGATGAGCCAGCTTGAAAAATAAAAAAATTTTAAAATCTCTATGTAGCCTCCTCCTTCAACATGGCAGCAACAACTTTTTCGCCCTTTCAATATCAAATCTCACTCCATGGTAAGAATTACTCGCAAAGAGTGTTTACTATTTCCTATTTCCAAAATACATTTTCCATTAGGTAATTCAAAGCTATTAAGGCTGCCAAAGGCTTAAATAACCAGGCCCCATCAGAGCCAGCATTGCATGACCCGCACGCTATAAATGAATTGCTTCTAAATGTAAGTAGATATGGAGATACTTTGATTTTGCTCCGATATGACTCAAACTGATAGAAACACTGTAAATATTCTTCCCCAAGTTGGAAGCAGGCGACATTACCATTGGCAGCAAATGTGAAACCATTTTCATAATAATTTGTTGAGCCAAGAACCGCAAGAGTGGCTTGTGTGACAGATGAGAAGGCACTGGGCTTGATTGAATCAGACTAACCACATATTGCTTTGCTTCCATTATGGGACCCCTGAGAGTTGAGTCGCAGTGTCAGTCAAATCAGATACAAAACAAGAACCCAACTCTCCAGCCTGAGAAAGGCCGGGAAAGTTATATTAGAAGGTAGAAAATTGATTCAGCCAATTAGCATATGGTTACTGGGATCAAGTTTTAAAAGATACATATAATACACTTTGTACACAAATATACAAGAAATGCAGGGAAATATAAAGTCTTCCAAACACTAAATGCAATAAATCCATATTGTGTGTTCTTGGGCATTAAGACTTAAGCACTTGCAGTGCTTTCAATGTTCCACTGTAGCCTTTTCAAACTTGTGTATTTGCCAACACAACTAGATTTGATACTGAATTTTTGTTACAAAGCCAGGAACTAAAAGAGCTTAGAACCAAATACGTGATCCAGGGTAGCCAAGTTTTGTCCTGCATTTCCAATTCTGAGGGTGACCCCTTTCCCTCTGTTATATATAGGACAGTTAAGCAAAGGGATGGGAGATATCAGTTGTATAAAATCAATTGAGTTTCAGTTTCATTCCACATTCTGTGAACTTTCCCTCTTCTTTCACAGACACGTGTGTGTCCACACACACACGTACACACACATACACACACACACCCCAGACAAAAGAAACTGCCCCAAGTTTTATATAAACTCATCTCAAATACTGAAAATGGGGTGATCAAAAGAAGCAGAGAGCTCCCAGCTTCTTGTTACTTCCCAGGCTAGAACCGGGTAAACTAAGGACCCTTAAAGCAACATCACATCTTCGTCTTTGGAGGATTAAGCCTGAACCACTTATACTTGTTTCCGAAATGCTTTCAAATAATCGGTTTTGTTTTATAAATAATTTTATTTTTTAGAGCCTCCTAGCAGCTCTGTTTATTAATTCAGGGAGGTACAGGAGAGAACGCAGAATAAAAGGCATTTATAACCCAGGTTGGGTACCTTGTGTGGGACCAGAGGCCACCTGAGAGGTAAAGCAAGCCTTTTCACCATCTGCCATCACTGGGAGTCCAGAGCTTTCATGTTTCAGGTGAGCCAATCACCGGACAAGGCACGCAGCGACAGCTGGGGTGGGGGGAGGGTCTTCTCAGGGTCCCACTTCACAGCACTCATCCTCTAGTTGTCTCAGTTCTCTCCCCCAGTGCTGTTTTATGCCAGTTAGGGAAGAGAGACGTCTAGGCCCAGAACTGCCGATAAGCTTGGCCGGATGTGACTGGAGCCCGTGGGCTCACGGCTACGGCTGTTCATTCCCCTTCGTAGTCTCTCCACAGCCACTTAGCTGTGATCTTCGCCAATGAGCCGAGCCAATAGGGAAGCGCAGTTCTCCTCACCCCCAGCAGCCAAACGCCAGCCGCAGGGAGGTGAGCTTGAGTGAACACACAGCCCCCGCACCCCTGAGGCCCACAGAGAAAGCGGACCAAGTTCTGGAAGGGAACTTCCAAGCCCCCGCTCTAGTGCTCTTTCTTTAAAGATGAGGAAACGGGGGGCCCAGAGGTGGAAGGGACTATAACCCCACAATTGAGCTCGCATGACCCTGGGTCATAGTTTAGCCTAAGAGTTAAGAGCAAGATCTTCAAAGTTAAACACCTCTCTGATTTCCGCCTGAGCTGTGTGACTTTAAGCAAGTCACTAAGCACCAGAGGTTCAGGTCCATCCCCCAAGTGTAACAGGAGGGGACTGACGGCACCTACCTCAGGAGGGCTGTTATTAAGAGTGCGTGACGGGTCCCCGAGAGCGTGTGGCCTGGTGCCTGGGAGAGAACAGGCAAGCCAGACAGCGTAGCTAACACGATGCCGATGGTGTGACTTCTCAGCACCCTTCAGACCACAGTCCTTCAGGATGACCGTTCTCCACTCAACAAATACCTACTGGACACGTACTTGGTGCCAGGCACTGGATTCAGCAGTGGCAGATCAGACAGCAGGAATCTCTCATCTCTCAATTCAGACCTCGGCCTGAAGTGCTTGCGTGGGCCTGGTGAACAATCTCCTCTCGGTCAGGTGAGGAGCCCATGTGGATACCCGTTGACTCCGCGACTGACTACAAGCCCTGGGCCAGGACAAGCACTCATTGTTCTATTCGGCTACAGTTCCAAAACCTCCTGAATATGTATTTTGTGTGTTGCCAGATTTGCTTCTCTTGCTTCTGAGCTTCCTGGCAGGAGACAAGGTCAGAGGCTCAGCTCCTTGCACACAGATCACAGCTCCTGGTGAGGGGTTGGTCAGGACACTGCACTGTCTATTGAAGAAGGAGAAGGTGGGGGCAGGGAGGCATCCACAGCCCCAGACTCTGCCTCTGACCTGCCAGACTCTGGCTGCTGCCGGCAGGGAGGTGGGCGCCGAGCTGGGTCTGGGGAGGGAAAGGCAGTGAGCCGTGGTTTCAGTGCATTGCTGTGGCCTCTGCACCTCACTGAGGGTCCTTTCAGGATGGCAAGAGCCAGCTGACGCAGCAGCTAGAGATCACCAAGGGTGTAAGTCAGACGCACACGGTCATGGGTTTCATTCTTGATAAGGGGGGAAGAATAGAGAGGAAAGGAAAATCACCAGCATCATCACCATCACAGTGATAACAAATCCTTCCTGAGCACTCTCTGCTTGGACCCAGGTGTGAATCAGGGCCGTCTCCGTCTTATTCATGAGGACACTGAGTCTTGGCGAGGACAAGTAACTAACCCTAACCCGAGGTCACACCACAAGTAAGCTGCAGGTGGTCTCAGATTCTCCACGTGACAAGACTGACAACAGAACTACCATAGCCGAGCTCTGTGCAAAGAAATTACGAAATTACTCTCTCTCATTTCATCTCTATCAAACCTCTATCAAGTAGGTGCTGCTTCCCATTTTACAGGAGAGAACACTAAACCTCAAGTTATGTCACACAAGTGGGTGACAAGGCTGGTGTCTGACTCTAAACCCTGAGTCCCTAAGCGCCATGCTCAGGATAGGACGAGATTAGGAATCAGGAAACCTCGTTCTTGCCCCACGTCGCCACTCACTGATCACATGTCCTCCACTGAGTCCATAATCTTGCTGAGCCTCTGGTTCCCCATCTGTGAAATGGGATAGCAGTGCCTGCTTCCTGGAGCTCTAGCAAGGTTCCAAGGGCAAGGTACAACACACACACCTGGGAGAGCAGTGACTTCTGTGATAATGACCTTCCTCCAGACCGGGGGTGCTGCTGGATGCAGCAGGGTCCCAGACCCAAATATTATCCTGGGACTATCATTTTAACTCATTCTACTCTTAAAGCAAGAACAGTATCAACAGACTACGCTGCCAAAAAGGCCAAAGATTTAATATATTACATATATAACACATAATGTGCATTCATTCACGTCTGCATTCAATGTATACCAGCACTAGGAAACTTAGGCCAAAGAAAACTGCTATCAGAAGTCTTTAATGGCAAGGAGCTTTGTTGCCATGCACACACATACCCCAATACTTAGCATCACATCACCCCGAAATCTACCACATAATAGGAGCACAAATATTTCTAACAGTAAACAGTTAACACATTAACTATTATTTACTCCTATGAACCAGGTGCTGTATTATCTCAAGCAACCTCCCCAACGTATGAAAGAGGGATTATTTTTATTCCTATTTTACAAAGGAAAAAAACCCAAACTCAGAGAGGAGAAGGTCACAGAGGCGGTAAGGGGTAGAGCCAGAAGTGCACCCCAAGTCTGTCTGAAGCACGCCCAGAGCTCGCTCCAATGCTGCCACCAAGTACAACCAGAACCATCAGACACCAGAAAGTTATGTCACTTCTAGAGACTGAAAAGTGCCCTCACAGGGACAATGGTTTCATTCTTCAGAAAGAAGAGATCATCTTTATCTAATTCACCAGCATTTCCCTGGAACCCAGCACACTTCCGGTACATGGCAAGCACTCGACAACAGCCAAATGGCCAGCGACTGAATGAGCCTGTATGGACAGCCCCCATCTACACCCTCAAACCAACCAGGACAAATAATAAGACAAAAGCATAAAAAGATAAAAACAATGTCTCACACACGGAATGTAGATTTCACAACTGATAAGGGTGAACGGCAGCAAAGAGAGGGATCAGATGGGCCTGAGGAGGAAACTGTACATGAGCTGAATTTTGAAGGAACTTAGCATCTAAGTAAGAAACGACATGAGGCAGAATTCAAAGCACATTAAATCTTGATCATTTTGTTGCAGAAATATTCCATTCCAACACAAATATATGTTTTAATTAGCAAGTCCTCCCCCGTTTTTAAAAAAAAAACAACTCAATGTTTCCATTCCCAGGGAAAAATACATATTTATTCCTTAATTAGGTGCAGACCAAAGGAATACTATGTTCGAAGCATTAGCAAGCACTATGACTCATGCAAATGAAAGATAAAACCCAGCTCTCTGAAGGTACTGCATAAATGAGCTGGGAGGGATGGGTGGCAGGGTCTGCAATTTCAATGAAAGCAAACAAATCTTTCAACATTTGTTGTTTGCCAAGAACCAAGCTCTGCATAGGCTTTTTCATCTAGGACCTACAGAAAGTAGTTTTACTCCTTCCAACGACTGTCAAAAATCTGGTTTCCTCCTGAGCAAAGAGGTAAACTGTCTTCTAAGTAGCCTCATCCCCTTGGTGACCTGACCTCACCCTCCACCAAGGTCAGGCCATTGAGTCTATTAAGGGAGAGTCTGGTTCTGTAGGCTCCCTGAGGTCAGACTTCCCCAGTCACCTAGAGAAGATTTCCATCAACTAATCTCTAGGGAACAACAGAGAAAGCCAGAGCACCACCATATCCAGTGTAAAAATTAGAGCAGCTGTGATGAGACCACCGTCCTGGAATGCAAATTTTAGTGGGTGGCAATTTTACACATTTTACACACCAAAAGAAAGACATATTAAGTGATAGAATTCAAAATATGTATGAATTTTTTAAGATGAAACCTAAGACTTCAAAGGAATTTAAGGTCTCTGGAAGACTGCTTCAGGCCATAACCTCAAACCTCCCAGTATGGCTCATGTTCCTCCACCCTGGGGGGTTTGTGGTGGAAAGTTCTATAAGGTTCTGGGTGAGTCAAATTTTGCAGATCTGGAAGCTGCAAACAATCTCTGGGGTGACTGCACATTTCTGATCTGATGCATGAGGGTTCATTTTGGAGGTGAAACCCCAGACACTAGGATAGCTACAAATTCTTGGAAACACATAACTCCCTATTCTAGAGCTAGAATAACTGAGACATAAAGAGGTCAGCAGCTGGCCCAAGGTCCAAAAGCGGCAGAGCAGGGGCTCAATCCACGTTCAAATTCAAAATATGGTCCCTCTCTTATAGGAGCAAAGATCCAGGTGGCACACTGAAACGTACAACGAAAAGATGACTCGTCACAACACGCTTCCTATCAAATGAGTTTTGGATTGAGTGGTGAGCATAAGGCAATCCAAGGCGTGGCAGGGGAATGGGGCACCGAAGTCAACCCTAAGTGACAGGCAGGACACAGACAGGTGAGAGATGGGAGATGCATTTGGCAGGTGAAGACTATCTTGGACAAAAGCTGGTCACCAGTTGTGACTTTCATTCACCATAAAATAAGAAGTAGGGGATCTGAAATCTCAGCACCTGCATTCAAATCCTTACTCCATCACTCACCAGCAGAGCCTTGCAGACAACTTATTACAATCTCTGGGTCAGTTTTCTCAGCTCTCAAATGAAGACCCTAATTGACACAACCACACCACGATCTCCAGATAATCAGATGAGATATTTGTAGATGGCTTAGCAAGAGCTATTACAGTCCATTCAGTTAAGACATTCAAACATTTATTAAATACTTGCTCCAGCCACTGTACAAATGATAGGGGATAAACAACTGTATAATATATCCTTATTTCCTTTAAGGATCATGCAATATATTGATTTAAAATAAATAAACAAGTATGAAATGAGAGAGCAGAGAGTAGAGAAACCAAAACCCACCCAATTCTGCCTGGAAGGGCCCGGGGTAGGGGTGGTTTGTGAATCCATCACTAGGGAAGGCTTAAAAGAGCTGACATGTGGGCTTTCAGGATAAGTAGGAAATCAGAAGGAAAGGAGTGGAGCAGGGGGAAAGGCACTCCAAGGGGAGAGGATGGCATGGGCAGAGGCCCGGGGCCTGGAGAATGCAGCTTGGGAAGCCTGTGTTGGGGGTAGGGGCAGGTTGCAGGAGGCTGCAAGAAGCCAAGTTTTAAGCAGAGGCACGATATGGTCAGATGTATGTTATTAAAACAGGGATCAGACAGGGGTTTAGGGGCTTAAGGGAGTCCAGAGGCTGGGAGGTGGGTAGGGAAGTGAGATTCTGAAGATGTCATCCTGCAAAAGGGAGTGGAGAGTTGAGACTGGACACGTGAATAGAGAAAAGGCAGGGAGGCATGTGGGAAGCCACAGGGAATCAAGATAAACCGACAGAAAAAATAAAACTCTGTTGACTGAAGCATTTCTTTCCGGTCCTGGAGGCTCTTCTCCAACATAATGAATAAATAACTGTGCTTCCAATGACTACAAAGCAGCACTTGGCTTCCCTTTAAATTGCTCCCCAGAGAGGTGGAGAGCCCTGAGTGAGGGCGCACCAGACGGAGGTGTCTCCTTCTCTCCCTGTAGGGACCACTGACCTGGGCAGCTCTAAGGTCAGCTCTAAGAAGAGGGGAGAGGGACAGAGGGCAAGGACATGCTAGAGTATGAGGACAGAGTCCACTTTGCCTCCACGTCACCGGGTGACCTTGGACAAGACATGCCACTCCCTAGAGGCCTCAGGCTTATGTTCCCATATGAAAAACATGGCCTCTGCAATCCCCTCTAACTCACCTGTTCCATGCTTATAAAGATGGAATTTCCTGGCCATGTCACCTCTGGACGGCTCTGAAGTTGTCACCCACACCCATGACGTGGTCAAATTCACAGTGGTTTAGAAACAAAGGCTGCCTGGCCGTCGGCCACTGTTCCTGGAGAAAGTACTAACCACACTTCTTACATTAGTTAATACCAGCCCAGTCACATTTTTATTGATTACCTACTATGCAAAATACTTCAAAATGTCTACTCAATCCTCATAGCATTCTTATGAGGTAAGGACTACAGCATTCTCCTTTCGCTGATGAGAAAACTGCAACTTAGAGCAGACAGTAACTTACCCAAGGTATCACAGCTAATAAGTGGCAGAGCTGGGACAGAAATCAGTCTGCACGGCTCCAACCCCACTCCTCTATGTTGTAATATTAGGTGGGTGCAAAAGTAATTACGGTTTTTGCAATTTTTAACCTTTCAAACCGCAATTACTTTTGCACCAAGCTAACATCTCACTTGCACAGTCCCACTGCTCTGATGTTACTACGTATATAGGTAGAGAATATCAGCAGTGGAAGGGGCTCTGATATTGCCTGGCTCAGGGATGTCACCATTCAGCCTTTCCTTACCGGTGGCAGACATGGCTAATCAAGCACAGAATTTTTCCCAGCTGACAGGACCACAGATTAATTGCTAACTAAGCAAAGTTCAAGATGAAAAGCCTGATCCTTTGTGTCCATCTTGGCCTTGGGAAAGCTGGATCCTATCAGAGGGATGTGATTTGTTTAAGCTAACAGAGCTTGTTAGTGCGAGCTGGCACTGGCAACTTCATCTCTTGACTCCAGTCTAGCAGCCTGATGGTGAAACCGCCCTGTGCAAAGGAGAGGGCCTTTTCTAACAGACTAGAGATAAGCAGTAGGAGAGTTACACCTCAGATGACCACATCGTCAAGTTCCAGAAGGAGAATGTCCCAAGGCTAGCCCTAACACGTGGTTCTCAGATAGTACAAATCACCCAACTAAAGGCCAACTACAGAATAGCATTTCTGCTTACTCCTGATTGAAATGAATATGTGTAAAGCTGGAAAATTAACTTTTTTTTCACGCTAACAAATATTTGAACTGGAAATCCCAGAAAGCTCATTAATTAAACAAAAGAACAATTATGCTACTCATGTCATTCCTTCTGGAGGGACTTAGATTTTCTTCTTTTTCGACACGTTATGTGACTCAGCTACATCAAAAGGGGGAGCCATCCATCCCGTTCCAGGGACACGGCAGAATCGATTTCTGTAGGAACCAGTCACGTGCGGCCCCTTCCCCTGAAGCATACAAGCTGGTGGTCCCAGACCTGCCCAGAAAAAGTTCCTCCTCATCAAACACCTCCTCAGAAGTGGAGGTGCCCCAACAGCACCCCCAAAAGTCAGGAACAAGGCACCAGCTGCCGAGCACCTGGGCAGAGGCAGGCATTGAGATATCAAGGAAGACCATCATCAAGGAGGAAAGCAGCACCCAAGCTGGCTCCAAGGAGGCAGAAACGGGGCAGTCGGGAAATTCAGGGTTCCCGCCAAGGCACTCCTTCGTTGCAATCCCTGGGTGGGAGGGGATCCTAAGGAGGCACATCAGAGGAAATCTATTTGATACAAAGCTGTCTTTCCTGGAAGCTCATCTGGACTCTCTCCAAAGAGATGACTGCTGACAAATTTGCACCCGGGAAATGCTATCATCACTCTATCAATTTGTCCAGTGGCCTGTTTACACAAATACACAGTGTCCTTTGTGGGAGCAGGAATAGTAATGCTAACAGTATAAAACTCACTCATCCAAAATTATTTGCAGAGTGGGAAGCAAGCAGGGTCCTGGCGGCGGGTGTCTCAAAGGCCCTTCCATTAAACATTAACTCTTACGAGTGAGAGGTAGAAGTGATGGGGATGGAAGGGATGGGAAACTGGGAGAGTGTCCCCAGACTCTGCAGGGCCTGCCCCAGGGAAAGTCATGGATCTCCAGAGCTAGGACAGGCCTAACGAGCCAGGAATTGGCATTTTGCAAATAAGTTTCTCTCTAAAAGGGAAATTTATTATTCCAGGAATTGCATTTCTAAATTCATGAAGGTAAAATTACACCAATTAAGAGTCTTGCCTTTTCTTCTCCAAATGAATTAGAAGCAGCTCAAAATACTGCCAAACAAAATCTAAGGTCAAATTCCACGAGAAAATGCACCTATTACCAGAAACACACACACAGAGGTGGAGAAACAATAATGCACAGTCCCTCCATTTAATGTTCTACACCTCACTGTGATCAAAGTTCTCATTCATTCATTCATTCATTCACTCACTCAACACGTGTCTGTCAATCACGGGGCCCTGTGTTAAGTACTAAGGAAGCTGAAGGCTCAGCCCCAGATGAGTTTTCTATCTAGAAAATAAGCTAGTATGGCTTTTTTTCTGGAGAGAATGATGATTTTATAGGGTTCGAGCCCCGTCTTTTAGAGTTGCTTTGCCTCCTAAAAGTGAGCAGGCCCTGAAGATGCCACCAAAAAAAAGGTGAACCTTTACAGAGACACAACTTTCAAGATTCTCTCGTTCTCGAGTCTCAGCCTGGGACAACACAGCCAGCCTCCGTCTGCCTCAGCAACCGATTCTGGAAGAATCTGAACACCAGGCCCTCCTCTAGCAGGGTTGCCTGCATCTCCGGACCCTGAGCAAACTGGTAAGAGCTAATTTTGGGGGGAGGGGTGCAGGAGGAAGAAGACAGAGCAGTAAAGAACAAAATCAAACAATTTCAAAATCACGACCTACACATCCCATACTGACAATCCCTTACTCCCCAAAAGCACTATTTCAGTAAGTCTGTAGAAAAAGAAAATGCTCTTTCCATCTTTTTTTCCTGGGCATACAAGTGACTCTTTCACTGGAGTCGCCCCACCTGGTGGCACATCACTGGATGCATTGTGAGTCCATCTCCATAGCACCTGTCTGTGCACCTATTAAATGGATTATCATCTTCCGGACATCACCACAGGTGGGGGCTATACTTGGAATGGATTGAGACAATTTAATTCCTAATGAACCCTGTGAGGTTGGGTCTATTTTTAACCCCACTTTAAAGATGAACAAAGTAAGCCACAGAGTATATAAGTCATTCGGCCAATGTCACACAGGGCTGACACTCCATCTAGTCCAAACCACATTAACTCCGCTGCCTCCAGGTATAACTGTCGGGCTACCTGAGTCTCCATTCTACTGTGAGGACACTGGAGGCCAGGGCTGAGTCTGATTCATCTCTGCCTCCCCAGCCCCTTGCAGAGGGACCAGCACACAGTAGGCACTTAGCAAATGGTCACCAAGTGGATGTGTGAGTGGATACGCAAATGATTGAATAAGTGAACGTTGCTGGTCTTCATGCTGAAGCCTCAGCCACCTAAAACAATTCCAAGGAAAAATGTAACATCAAAATGAAATACAAGTGAAAAACTCTCCCAACTTTATTAAGATGTTTGACATAATGTATACCTTTTCAAAGCATGTTTGCAATTATTGTCTTTTAAAATGACTCATTTAAATTAACACCCCATTACAGTAAAACAATAGCCATCAAAACATGGTCACAGAAACACATCTGCTGAGATAGGTATGCCTCACTTTAAGAAAAATTGGGATATAAATCCCAAATATGTATCTGGAAACATATATAGGGAGAGGCATTCAATTATAAAGAGGATTCACCATAAGGTTCCTCCAAATAGCCTGTTGCCTTGGAAATTTCAGTTTTAAATGTCTAATTTTAACACCTTCCAATAAACACATCATTTTAACTTCTGTCCATCCTAAGGAAAATGACCAATCAATTACATAGGCGTATCTCATCTTATTGTGATTCGTAGATACTGTGGTTTTGTACAAATTTCTGGCAACCCTGCATCGAGCAAGCCCACTGGCACCATTTTTGCAACAGGCTCAGAGGACAGTTAGCATTTTTTAGCAATAAAGTATTTTTAATTAAGATATGTACATCGTTTTTTTTAGAAACAATGCTATTACATACTGTGTTTCCCTGAAAATAAGACTGGGTCTTATATTAATTTTTGTTCCAAAAGATGCATCAGGGCTTATGTTCAGGGGATGTCATCCTGAAAAATCATGCTAGGGCTGATTTTCTGGTTAGGTCTTATTTTGGGGGAATCATGGTACTTAATAGACTATAGTAGCATGGAAACCTAACTTTTATATGCACTGGGAAACCAAATATTCGTGTGACTCGCTTTATCGCGATACTCGCTTTGTTACGATACTTGCTTTATTGTGGTGGTGTGGGCTTGAACCAGCTGTATCTCCGAGGTATGCCTGTAGTTACTAAAAAGAGTACAGGGCTTCATGTTATAAAAGTCCAGACCAGTATCAGAAACCTACAGGTGCCTCTGGCTGTAACAAAGCTCCAGAAGATGTAACAACATCCCTAAGCCCACTAAAATGAGAATTACAAGGCAGTATTTATTGCATGACACGTGTAGGTCTCATTTCAATGAATCTGACCCAACAAAGCAAATTAAAAATTCAAAGCCTTTTCACTTTCAGTCAACAACTGCAATGACAAAAGCTCCCAAATTTAGGAGCTTAACATTATGATTACAGCCACGAGGGTCAGACTATCAGAACCATTCATTATTTCTGCTTAGGCAGTAATTAAATTCACTTTGACATGAATATTCATATTTTTTTGTAATTGTTGGTAGACAAGTAAGTGTGAATGTCCATCTTCTCTCCCAAGAAAATTAGCATCTGAATGATTTCTGTGGAGGGAAAAAAAACCCTTAAAATGATGAATAAATACTTCCCTTTCTGGAAATGAACATAAACAGTCATTTCTCCTAAGGCATCTCAAGGAAAGCAGCATCCACCCCCACACACGGCTTCAGGCACTGGGTTTGTCTGCATGATGGGACAGCCTTGGTCAGATTCCAGCCTGCGAGGGTCTCCTGGTCTCTGGCATCTTAAAGGACATATACCAATTGCCCTGCTTCTACTACTATTCCCATCACACGGGATGGCATGAGCTCTCTGGTTTTCGTGTTTTGTTTCATGCAACAGAAATGGCTGGCTTTTAGCATGCCATATACATAGGCCATCAGGTAGGCAGGCAGACAGAGAAGCTGCACATTACCAAGTGATCTGAAAACATGCAAGGTGCCTGGGTAAATTCATGGCATATTCAGAAGATCTGCTGAAATGCCTCTGTGAGTTTCCCACCCCTGCTCCAGAGCACATCAAAAAACCTCTGTTTGGGTAAAGCCACCATGGGACCCAGCAAAATGCTATCGGGGGCTCTAGTCACCAACCAGGTCAGTTTCAGCACCACAGCTTAAGTGGGAACAAAGGCTAATGCCAGTAGCCAATAAGAGTCTTTAGTAAATTTGTGCATTGCCTTTTTTTGCATTGATCATCCAGGATAATTGTCTATAGGTTTAAATAAGACCCTTGGTTAAAGCATTCCGTCCTTGGTGATCAGAGCCACTGAAAAAAAAGAATAAGGACTCAATACAACTGTGGGAAGTACTCCAGTCCCGTCAAGAGGTTAGCCAACATGTGTTGACCTCTACTGCAAAAACAGACAAACAAAACCAAACCTCTATGGAATTTTAGGAATAGACACTTGGAAACTATTACTGAGCACCTGTTAAGCTCCAGGTCCCACCGTTGGCTTAGGTCTAGAATGTACATCCTTAAGACAGCAGCACTGCTCAAGGGTGAGAACTCGCTTTTGAGGGATGGAAAAAAATTCTTCCTCTTTTACGGATAAAGCACAGACATACATAGAGTACATAAACAGATATATGGTATATCTGGTATTATTAGGTTGGTGCAAAAGTAATTGCAGGGTTTTTTTTTGCAATTATTAGCCTTTTAAACAGCAATTACTTTTGCACCGACCTAATAAAATTTCACAGAAGGGGGCAATTAGGAAAAATATGTCAAAAATGTCTTCTTAGGAGAGTGGTGATGGGGGAAAAAAGCTGAGAAACACTGGTCTAGAGCAATAAACAGACAAAAATTCTTACCCTCATGGAGCTAATATCTACTGGTAGCAGACAGACAATAAGCAACATGTAGAATGTGTAGTTTATTGAGAATAAGTGCTATGAAGAAAAATGAAGCTGGGGAAAGAAGACTGGTCAGGAAGGAGCAGAGGATGGAAACAGGAGGAAACCACCACTTCTATTAATTACTAAATTTTCCTCCTAATTGTGGCTGCTAATGAGATCTGTGATGCCAATATGAGAAAAATGAAATTCTGACGACAAATTAAAAGGGTCGCCCTCTAACCCAGTTATAGAATACATACTGATGTGTATATAGTCCGTGTGCTGTAATATGGAGGGGGAGAGTAAAAAGTGTGATGGTCAAACAACAGATCTACATATTATGAGGGGGTAGAAGGTTGTCTGGTACCTAGTATTGAAAAACATTATGAAATTCCTAATGACACCATTTTGAAACATCATCTTTGATGACATAGTTTCAGCCATTCATATATGCCCTTTGGTTTTCTTTCCTCACAATTGAATACCAGTTGGCCATATTTATTCCAGTGTCCGTCCATGTGAGACTAATGATCTGCCATTTGGGGCATATGCCTAATAATTCCCAGTGGTATCTTCACCTTGATGAGCCCTAAGCTTCAACACCATTATTCTCATTTTATCACACACGTTTATGAAATAAGGAGCAAAAACAATGCACAAAAAGTTAGAAGATTTGCTCAAATATGTAAGGCTGTACAAGCGAAGGTAATGATTCTACCCAAAAGATGAACTCCTGTCTGGCAGGCCCTGCCAGAGCTCAGAATGTCTGTGTGTCAGGGAAGAGCTGAACAATGATATATAACTAGTGAGTTAGGGTCTCCATGGGCATCAGTTCATAATGTATTAGGTTGGTGCAAAAGTAATTGCGGATTAAAAGTTTAAAAATACACACAAAAATCTCAATTACTTTTGCACCAACCTAATACCAGTGAGGTTTATGCAAACGCTGAATCTGAAAAAGGTCGGACCACCTGAGTGCACTTACCTTTTTGGTAATAAGAGACATTTCAAGAGTCACTTCATCAAGTTGACTCCAGAGGAATTTTTCCCTTCACTAATACGGCTGCAAAGTTTCCAACTTCCTGTAACACTCCAACATCTTTACAGATGGCAAACAAAGTTATCCTCCAAGGGAGCAGGTGTTGATTTGGAAGGAAGAACGGCATCGCTCAGCACTGTTCCTAGGCTGGGTTCAGCCTCCCAGCTTTGCCACAGCTTTTCTATGGGGAAATTAACAAGTAAAGCTCTTGGCTTAATCCATTATTGGAACTTGGCTACAAGCTAATTGAGAAAGAGGGGGGGAAAAAATCACAGGGAAACGCAGTCTACTTCTGGATGTCTCCAGTATAAGAATGGAAAATGGTGAGACACTCTGCGGACAGAGAATTGAGTATCATGTAGACACATGTGACTTACTGTGCATGGAGCCAGACACTTGGTTGGAATAAGCGACATGCTTCCAAGAAGCAGATGGCAAAATCATGGTCCATAAGGAGGAAAAAGCCAAACAGAAATCCTTAAAGAATGTTAGCTGGGAAAGGAAGCCGGTGTAAAATCAAAAGGCCAGTTCATACTTGAGTCCCAAAGCGCCCATCTACCTACACATTTAAGAGCCAACGAGAAATCTGAAAACCCTCACCAATCACCCTGTAGGCAGCAAAGGGAGAGTCAGAACTGTCTCTCTCCGCTGAGCCAAATAAACAGCAACCTCACACACATGCCCTCATGCAGCCTTCTACATCTCAGCCCGGGGTTGTTTCTTCCCCTTAAATAAAATTAAGTTGTTACTGCCACTTGTTTAACAATAAGAGGACTCCACAGAAAGATGTGCAAGCAGCATGAGACGCTGGTCCCTCTTGCAGGCTGCTGCCACCACCTGGGAAGACAATTAACCAGCCCACCCCTACAGTTTAGCTCCTGTGAATGGAGTGTGTGCTGGCCCGACCCAATTTAATAGTCACTTGTTCACACAGTGTGCATTTCAAGTGCAAAACAGTTCACTTCATTTTCTTGGTTCTTGTTTGTGCTTCTAACGTTACTCTTGGAGAGGAGATAACATACCTCAGTCCTTTCACAAGGCTCTACGCTAAAACAATCAACCAAGCTGGCCCAAGAGGCATATACAGGAAAACCTGGAGGTCTGGAAGCTGCCATCCCCAGGAGTGCAGGGTCGTGAGCAGAATGACAGGCGGGTTACATTGCAGCCGGCAAGTGTGCAGACCTGTCTCAGGTGCCATCGCGGCCACTTGGGTGGTCTTGAGCAAGTAACTCACCTCACTTTTACTCATTATAAATGGAGCTAAAAGTAGCTACCTCATAGAGGTTACTGTGAGAATAAAACGAGATCACCCACACACAATCTTGGGCAGAGAGACTGGCATGGAGCCCACGCTCAATTAGCTGTCATCGACGTCACTGAGATGCTAATAGGTATGAAGAAGCCCTAATCTTCACTCGGCCCCCACCCAGGGGCTCTCTGTGCAGAACCTTCCCCAAGGGCACCCACACTCAAACACAAACTTAGATCTTCCACACGCCTGTCTGCTGCAAAGGCATGGAGCATGACGCCCCCACATGCACACCTGCGGAAGCAGGGGTTCCCAGCTTGAGCGAGCGTCAGAATCACCTGGAAGGCTGTGAATACACTGGTATTTGGGCCCCATCCTCAGATGCTGATTCCATGTGTCTGAGCTGGGAGGACTCAAGAATTTGCAAGTCTGATGTCCTGATCCAAGGACCACATTTTCCTAGAAAATGAACCACTGGGCTAAAGGACAGAGAAATGGGAGACAAACTCAAGAACCGAGAAAGGGATACACAGATATAAAAGCCACCTTTGAAAGACTCAGAACCAAAGGGAGTCCAGCCCTCAATGAGACCAGGCCCCCACGAGAGCATGAAGAATGGCTGCAGGCAGGCATATCCCATGAAGGCAGTCTCACCGGGCTGCTAGAACTTGGGCTGTGGGGACGACCCAAGATCACAGCCCAACAGGGACATCCAGACCACAGCCAGGCTCTGAAGAAAGGCAGGTTTCCGGAAACAAGATTACTGGGGGCTGCACCCACCCTGCTCAGTTATCTTCCTCTGTGTTAACACAATGCCACAGCACAATGCTTCTGCTCAGGGAGACTGATGGGCACATTTCACGCAAATTCTTTCTGGAATTGGGAGGCTTTTATTTTCCTCACATCAAGAAGAAAATGATGGCAGACATTTCCAGGAGAAATGCCACTGCATTCTTTATAATGTCATTCAGCCGCCGCCAGAATTAATCTAGTGACCAAATTAATCTGTTTACCACATTCACTGTGGCTCGATCTTCTTGCCCTGAGGGCTGAAATGTCATGCCACAGCGGTATCTACATTTATTATCAGTAAGAGGAGCTGGGCCACCAAGTGCCACATACACAGGCGGAGTCTTCAATGCTATGGAAGCAACACAGAGAGAAGCAACCCTCTAACCTGCTTTACTCTTTTCCAGGGCTCCCCAGCTCCCTCAGGGCTATGTTCAAACCTTCATGACATACACACGAGGCCTGTATGATCAGACTCTCATGTACCTCCACAGTTTCCACATCCTCCATTCTCATTCTCCATGTTCTGGGCACCTGTACCCAACGGCTCACGACACCCCCATCTCCGGGCTTTGCACAGGCTGTTCCCTCTGCCTGGAAGACTGTGCTTTCTTGCTTTCTCTGTGTTTAACTCCTACTGATCCTTCTGGCATCAGTTTAAGAATCACTGATATGTGCCCCAATCGTACCTTCTATGGACTGAATCCTGCCCCGCCCCCCAATTCCCATGTTGAAGCCCTAAGTCCCAATGTGAATGGTATTTGGAGATGGGGCCTTTGGGAGGTAATTAGAGTTAGATGAGGTCACAAGGGTGGGATTAGTGCCCTTATAAGAAGAGGAAAAGAGACCAGAGCTCTGTTTCTGCCATATGAGGACACAGCAGAAAGACGGCCACCTGTGAGCCAGGAAGAGTGTCTCACCAGAAACTGAATCTGCCAGCACTGTGATCTGGGACTTTCGGCCTCTAGAACTGTGCGAAGCGAGTGTCTGTTGTTCCACCTGCCCAGTCTACGGTATTTGTTCCAGCAGCCTGAGCTGGTTAATATAGTGCCCCTATTCCTCCCCATCAGAGCACTCATGTTTCTGATAATTATTTGTATCCAGATTGTAAGCTTTATACACATACTGACCAGGATCTCTCCAGAACATTGTACAGCTATGAAATAGGTGCTCAGCAAACATTTATAAATTAATGAGCAAACGAATGAATCAATGAGCAGTTAACCTGGAGCAACACCCTGCCTCTTGGAGAGCCTCCCTTTTCCATCTATTAAATGAGCCATTTTGACCAAGGATTTCTAACAAGATTTGTGGCAGGGGACACAGCAGGGGCTCCAGAGCAGCTGCAAGAAATGAAGTTCCAGCAGGCAGGAAATCAGGAGACCCTACTCCAGGCCAATTCTGTGCTATGTAAGCGACGTGAGCTGCTCAGACTTCAGCCTTTAAGACAGTGCAGAATATCTCTTAAAGCCTACGACCCTCCAAGCAGGAACCCTGAAACCAAGAGTTCCAAGAAAGAGCCTCAGAACCTATTGTAGAACTAACCTGAGAAATGCTGCTTTAATCAATTGTATGTACAGGGTTCTAGGTGAGATTCCATTTGAGAGAAAAATGGGTTTTGCTGCTTACTGAAAACAACAACAAAAAATAAAATTTGAAAGTCATGGTTCTTTTCTAAAGCGTTAGTCCCATCAGTTGGCCTTGCCTCACGGAGAAGCGCTTTCTAGGGATAGAAAGTTGAAATGTTTAACATATTACAACTTAAGTCAGACTATTTCATAAGGGTCCTGAAATCCTGATGACCCTCTGGCTCTGGTATCATCAAAATAACATAAGAATTTGGGGGAATTTGGCACCTATTTCCCAACTCGGCACCTGGTGCTGAGGTTTGCGTTGAGAGCCTTCCAGTTTGGTTTAAAGAACAAACTAACCTGCATAGCAACATCTGTCAAGTGACGGAAACACAGGTGATGACCCAAACCAAGTGACACTCTTAGAAGAAAGGCCCATGGCTGCAGAGCAGAACCCTGGGCTTTGTAAACAGAGATGAGGGAAAGTAAAGGTCGGGCGCCTAGGAGCAAAGCACAAGCCAATACCAGCACGAAGAATACAGACCAAAGTGGGTCTGTGACGTAATAACAGCACGCCTCTCAGTCCCTCCTGCCCTCTGGATCTTTGGGGGATTTCCATGGTTAACAGGGGCTGTTATGAGGCAGATACACCTATGAACAGGAACCGCCAAACCCCACAATCTGGACTATTCCCCATCCCTACCCAACACAGAACAAGTGTAAATTCCATTTCCTTAACCAAGCTGACGAGACAAAAATGCCAAGATGAGCAAATCAAGCCTGTTTTTCTACTTTTCATTCTCCCCTTTCACTTAGCAGAGAGGAATGTGGGGCTTTCTGACCACAGTCCCGAGAGGCTGGAATGACTCAAAGAAGCTTCAGGATTTATAAATGGCACACGGCTGGTACAAGTGCGGAGAGGGCTCTTGCCAACATCTGTGACTGAGGAAGGCGCAACTACATGCACTCTGCAGAGCTGGCTCTCAGGCTGACCAAGCCAGCCCTCAGCCTGCACACACCATAGAAGCACCTCTTTGCAAGACCCCACCCAATATTTGAAGAAACACTAATCATGGCAGATGAGGGTAAAGGGGGTCAAATATATGGTGACGGAAGGAGAACTGTCTCTGCGTGGTGAACACAATGTGATACCGTGTTTCCCTGAAAACAAGATACTAGCTGGACAATCAGCTCTAATGCGTCTTTTGGAGCAAACATTAATATAAGATCTGGTCTTATATTATATTACATGATATAAGACTGGGTCTTACATTATAGTAAAATAAGACCAGATCTTATATTAATGTTTGCTCCAAAAGACACATTAGAGCTGATTATCCGGCTAGGTCTTATTTTCGGGGAAACAGGGTATATGAATGAGGTATTAGAGAAATGTACACTTGAAACCTATGTAATTTTACTAACCACTGTCACCCCAATAAATTTAATAATTAAAAAAATACCACTTGTATGTTACTCAAGTGGAACTACAGTATAAAAGTATATTTTTTTAAAAAAAACAACACCTCTATTAACATTTTAAATATGTTTTTTGCCACGGGCAGAAAGCATATATAAATATAGTATTTTCAGCTTAATTACGACATAGCAGTTCTTTCCCAGATAATGGATTTACCTCGGAGCAATGTCAGAATTTAGGAACAACCTAAATATACCTCTCCAATCACTCACGAGTCCCGCTACATGAATTTGTTAGGACTGAGTCTGGGTGATGACATCAAGCCCTTCAGCAACGAGAGAAGCTCACACACCGCAAATCAAGGCACTGGCAACGCGGGCTGCCCTACTCCAGGCCTTTCAGGTCTGACTCGGGGGAGAAGCACGCGATCCTGGCTAGACATGAAAAGGGAACCTTCACCTGATTGTGGCTAGGACACAGCAGGGACCTTGAAGAACAACATACAATGGTGTGCTTATTTGCCCTCTCCTTCTATAGCTAAGGACATAAGCTACCAGGGAGAAGAAAGAGGGAAAACCATGAATATCCATCTTGGAGAGGATGAACCAGGACACTTGAATGCACATGCAGAAAATTCGACAAGGATGCTCTGAGCCAAGGCACACACCACACGGGCTCATATAAGCAGCTCAAGGAGTGGCTGGTCTTGGGGTGATTGGTCTACCACAAAGTCCTGGAAGCATGAGCTCTGCTAGGTCTCAGGCTCCCAGTGCCACCAGGGGGCATTGATTCTATGGGAAGATGACAATCTCATCTGAATTGCTAGGTTACAGAGGCGAAGAGGCACATCTGCTAGCAAAGTGGACGGCTACTGTTCTTGGAAGACGAAACAACAGATGTCCAGGACAGAGAGCTCAGAGGACAGACGGATTAGGCTGAGAGCAGCCTGTCCTTGCTGTGGAGTGGTGGACAGTGAAGACAATTTTTGACCTTTGAGGGAAAGGCAATCCAAGACTCCCTAGTTCTCCACTCATAAGAAGCAACAAGAAGCCCTTGTAACGAGAGGGGCTAGTCAAAGACAGGCCTGGATATTCCAGACCCTACACAATCCCCACCTTTCTTTATATACAAACACTCCTCAAGCAACTACCTCACGTCAGCTCAGAGCTGCTGAGGGCATGTAGGAAGCATGTTGGGTTATGTTTGTCAGCTTCTGTAATTTTGCACAAAAGCCTGTCTCAGACAGTAGCATCCCTGAAGAAAGATAGGCCCAGTGCAGTTGGAAAAAAAGGCCTCACACCCAAGGACTTGGGGATTCTCCTTGAAAAGAAAAGACCACCCTACCACCCACCGTAAAATGAATCAGAGGAGGAACCAGTGAAAGCAAAAGAAAAGGCTGCAGCCTGAGCTGTCTGTGAGAAGCCACACATACAGGTAATGTTTATGTTCTTCTTTGGGCTTATTTGCAAATTCTAAATACAATGCACCTTAGTACCATGTAAGAAGAAAAACAGTTTCATTTTTAAAAATATCTTTGAAGTATCATTATCTGATCAGAACAAAACTGATATATACATATATATTATATATATATAATTTCTATTAATCTATCAACTTTGGGACAGGAATTTTCGATGGCATATTGCTCAGTCCTTTTCTATATACTTTTCTGAAAATTTCATAGTTGGGCCTGTTCGATCATTTTTAATGCTTTCAAAATATCTTGTATCTTTCTTCATTGAAATGTTTATTAAAATCATTGTAGATTCATAAACAGTTACAAGAAATATTCCAGAGAGATCCCATATGCCTTTATCCAGTCTCACTAATGGGAACACCTTGCAGAACTACAGCACAAACTCACAACCAGACCTTCACGCTGACACGGGCCATCAGTCTTATTTGGATTTTACAAATTTTACTTATACCGTGTATATAGGTGTGTGTGTGTCTGTTTAGTTCTATATAATTTCTTCATGTGTAGGTTCATGTATTGACCAAATGTTCCATCACCCCAATCCCTTGGATCACCACTTTATAACCATGCCATCCTCCCTCCTGACCTTTGTTAGTCTCCCTGCTATCTCTAACCACTGGCAACAATGAATCTTTCCGTCATTTCTAAACTGTTGGCACTTTGACAATGTCATATAAGTGGAACCATATATTATGTAACCTTTGGAATTGGCTTTTTTCACTCAGCAAAATTCCCTGGACATTCATCCAGATCGTTGCAGGTATCAATAGCACGTTCCTGTTTTATTGCCTTCTGTGGGGTGGCTACGCTTACGTTGGCAGCACTGACTCACAGCTCCATAAGGTTTCATAACCTTGGTATATCAGTGTCTCACAGCTGTGTTCGTGCCGACGTGTGGCGGTGTCTTGCTGAGTGGCGTTCATTATTGTTTGTGCATGTTTTTGTGTGCCATCACGAGAATGTCTGAGCTTCAGTTAGAGCAACGAACACACATTAAACTTGGCAAGAGTGGAAGTGAAATCAGGAACATGTTAGTCCAAGTTTATGGGGATAACGCCATGAAGAAAACGGCAGTGTACAAATGGATAAAATGTTCTTTCTAAGGGGAGAGAACGCATCACTGATGAAGAGAAGTCAAGGGGGCCAGTAATGAGCAGAGCTAAAAAAAAAACATTGCAAAAATTCATCTAATTTTGCATCAAAATCGTCAGCTGACTGTGAGAAGCACAGCAGACCAAGTACACATCAATAGAGAAACAGTTAGGAAAATCTTAACTGAAAATCTTGGCATGAGAAAGGTGTGTGCAAGAAAGGTCCTAAAGGAGCTCTTGCATCACGACAATGCACCAACTCACACGACATTATCTGTGAGGGAGTAATACGACGACAGCTCTGATGGCCATTCCAGAAAAAGAGCTCCAAAGAAGGGTGGACTAGATGCTGATGTGGTGCACAGCTTCCCAAGGGGAGTGCACTGAAGGTGACCGTAGTGATATTCAGCAGTGAGGTATGTAGCACTTTTTCTAGGATGAGTTCATGAATGTAATTTTCAGACCTTGTATACCCTATATAATCAGTCTTGGTCATTCATATAAAACAATCTCTTACATTTAAAACAAACATTTGTGTACAGGTTTTTGATGAGCATAAGTTTTTATTTTTCTGGGATAAATGCTAAAGAGTGCAATTGCTGGGTTGTATGGTACTTGCATCTCAGAGTGACACATCATTTTACATTTCCAACAATGATTATGAGTGATTTGGTTTTTCCACATCCTCACCAGCATTTGGTGTTGCACATATATATGTGTATATATGTGTATGTATATGTATATACACATATATTAATATGTATATATGTGTATATATAGTATATATATGTACTATACATATATATATATATGTGTGTTAATTTTAGCCATTCTGATAGGTCTGTAATGACATCTCACTGTTATTTCAATTTGTATTTCAATTTGTACCTGATGGCCAGCAATGTTGAACATCATTTCATGTGTTTATTTGCCACCTGTATATCCTCTTCATGAAAGGTCTCTTCATATTTTTTGCCCATTTACTAATTGGCTTGTTTTTTAATTCAAGTTTTGAGAGTTCTTTATACATACATTCCAGATATTAGTCTTTGGTTGAATATGCGGTTTGTAAATCCGTATTTCCAGTCTATAGCTTGTTTTTTCTCCTTCTTAACCAGGTCATTTATAGATGACAAGTTTTTAACATTTTGATGAAATCCAATGTATCCAATATTCCTTTTATGGACTGTTGTCAGGTATAAGAATTCTTTGTCTAGCTCTACAACCTGAAAATTTTTTCCTGTTTTTTTTTTTTTTTTTCCCCCTAAAAGTTTTATGGTTTTACATTTAAACCCATGATCCACTCTCAGCGAACTCTTATATAAGGTTTGAGGATTTGGGTTGAGGTCCATTTTTTGGCCTAGGGATGGCCAACTGCACCCGCACCATTTGTTGAAAAGGCCGTTTCCTCCACTGAAATGCTTCTGCACCTTTGTCAAAAATCAGTTGAGCATATTTGTCTGGTTCGTTTTCCAGGTTCTCGGTTCTGCTCCCTGATCCAGATGTCTATCCCTCTGCCAATACCACACTGTCTTGATTACTGTGGCCATAAAGTGAACCTTAATATGAGGTACAGTGATTCCCGCTGGTTTATTCTTCTTTGTCAAGATTCGCTTAGCTGTTCTAGGACCTGTGCCTTTCCATATAAATTTTAGAATAAACTTATCTATGCCTACAAAAAACCTTGCTGGGATTTTGATAAAAAAATTTTTTAAGCCTGTGTATCAATTTGGGGAGAATGGACATGTTTACTATGTCGAGTCTTCCAATCCATGAATGAGATATGCCTTTCTACTAACTTAGGTCTTCTTTGCTTTCTTTCATCATATTTTGTAATACTCAGTACATAAATCCTATACATGATTTAAGGGTGTATCTAAATATTTCATTTTCTCTGGAGTGATCATAAGTGGTATTGTGTTTTAATTTCAGTTTTCACATCTTCATTGTCAATATACCGAAATGGGATTAGTTTTTCTGTGTTTATCTTGTATCTGTGACCTTACTGACCTCACGTCCTGGTTCTATGAGGTTTTTTAAAACTATTTTTTGGGATTTCTACACAGAGAACCATGTCGTCTACAAAACAGGCACAGTATAAGTGTGACATCCCTTTCCCATATCTTTTCTTTTTCTCACCTTATGGCTAGAATTTCCTGTACTATATTGAATAAGAGTAGTGAGAACAAACTTTTTTGCCTCCGTCCTCACAAAGGGGTTTCCCCAGTCCAGGCCAGCAGGTGTCTCTCGGTTGGGAAGGAGAGTTGGTCCCATAGGCGTGGGAGATGTCCCTGCCTGTGTGCTGTGCTGAGCCTCCCCCAGCTGCCCAGGTGTCTCTGGGTATGGGAGGCACATCTTAGGTTCCCAGGGACAAAAAGCCTTGCCTTTCTTGCTGGTCACCTCCCGTCAGCCTGGTGACCCTTGGGGGGGACAGGAATCTCAGGCCCAGAAGGGAAGGAGAACACTTCCCCTGGGCACCACCTGCTAGTGGAGCCATTGCTGGCTTCACCTAGTGTTGTCAAAGGGACTCCTGTTGCATCACTGAAGGGATAAGACTTGGGTACCTGGGCTGCTTTCTGATGCTAAGCTGTAGGCCGGGAAATTCCATGCCCAAGTCACGTTCTTCTGTTAGGTATCGGAGGGAAGAGGATATAAGATGTACTGCTGTTCTGCTGTTCTTCACTCCTGGGGTCCCAAACCAACTCACCTTCCTCTTGCCACCCTTTACATCTCTTTGGTTCCCTCTTGTGCTATTTCCAGGGTGTGTGGTCACACTTCACAGGGAGGAGCAGGGAGAAACCACTCTTAGTCCAGACCAGAAGTTGCACTAAATACCTTTTATCTTGTTAAAAGTTGGAGTGAGTGAAATCTTTCCTTCAGGAGAATTCCAAATAATATATGCAGATACTGCTCCCCACAGGAGGAAGCGCTTAGTTCCTGGCCCTCCCTGCCACACAGCCCCAAGGGTGGACCAGATGTGGTGACTTGCTTCCAAAGAGGAGAGTAAGGAAAGGGGAAAACAGCAGCTGGATAGAGAAGACCGGGAAATACCACTTTTACTGAGTGATGAAAGGCTGGCGTTTAGTTGACAGTCAGGTACCAGTGCCAGTTTCTTAGTTTTGACAAGCGTACCGTGGTAACGTAAGATGCTGTCACGGGTAAAACTGGGTGACGGATACATGAGAACTCTCTGTGTGTGTATCTTTGCAGCTTTTCTGTCAATCTAAAAACATTCCAACATAAAAGTTCATTTTTTAAAAAGTAATGTCAAATGAAGCACAATCCGACTACTAAATGCTAAACCTATTTCCGGCAAAAATTTCTCATCACACAGTCGGGCATCTTCTAATTTAAGGCAGAACGAGACATTCACATTCAAGGGCTTTTGCCCAAATACTGCTGACCTGGAAGTGTTTCACTAAGCACATTCTGTTCCATCGCAGAGACAGGACTGCTATGGAAATGAATAAAAAGGGCGAGCTATTTATGTCTGCCTTCCAGTGGGCAGTGACCTGGAGATCACGTATCCGGGGCTGAGTCATTGGCTAAGTGGGAGCTGAGCCCATGGCAAGATCCAGGGTCACTCAGTCTTCCCCGTATGAGTTTCTCCGTGTTGAGCTACGACATAGGATGCTATAAGGAACCCTGAGTGCTTCTCAAACATCCAGACAAGGGAGCCATGACCAAGCCCTCTGCAAGGCTGGGGGACATGTGTCACCTACCGATGCATGGCAGATGCCTGGGTGTTTGTGTCCAGATTACCTTGCCATCATTAGTAAATGAAATGTGATCAGTTTTCATTATTCACTAATGTGTCATAAGTAGACCCTCCATCAAATAACTGCACCAAAAATCCTAAAGACTTAACTTAGCTGCTAGTTTCAACCTGGTCCTTCATGATACCAATGATGACAACTGCTAACGAGAAAAACATCCCAGATGAACTAAGGGTAGCCACGTGTTAGAGCAGTGAGTACGGACAGTCAGCTCACACAGAGGGGCACATCTTTTAGTCCCTGGGAAGTGGTTCATTTAGCACATGTATCCTAACCCACCACACACACACACACACCCCAGGGAAATATCTACTAAGCACAGAAATACGTCAGTCTGGAAACTCTTAGAAATGGACAAGATACCTGACAGCCAGTTTCAGCAAACTATACTTGGTCACTGGTAAACCCACAGCATCCTCACAGACCCAAGCCAACACCACTCAGATCTAATTACCCTGGGGTAACAACAAATGCAGGGACGAGAGGTAAGTCACTGAAAACCACTTAAGCACTGCTTCAGCTCACAGCCACGCTGCCCTCTAAAATGACTTTACCCAATTAGCTTACAAGTAGTTTGCCTTTTGTAAATCAGCGATGCCAGTGAAATGGATTCTGCACCCAGAAGGGAAGGGCACGCAACTGGCAATTGCACGGAAATCATCAATTGGTTTGAGCCTAATTGGCTTGAGCCTTTTTGGTTAAGTGAATCATCATGATTACCTCAGTTTGGTGACAATGTGTGGAGACGAAGTCGAGCTGGCAGCCCACCAAGATTTCACCTTCCTCCCAGCATTCGTTCATTCAAGGAAACAGAACAAAGGTCTCATGTGCCTGTCAAGGAGGCAGAGAGCAGAGGCTGCTGGGTCCCTGCCCTAACAGCCTCCACCCCAAATCTAGTTAGTTCCAGGAAAGTACATCATGCATAGAGGGTATATGTAGAAAACGTGCAAATCTGCGAACTGCTCACACTCCTAAAATGAAGTCTCATTAGTTTGCTCGAGATCTCTGCCTAGACAGAGGCTGTGAGTAAACGATGCTCTCTATTGACATTTCACAAGAATGTTTAATTTTCACAAGTTTCACAGGGAGCTTGGCTCAGCAAATACTCCCTTTTGTGAACAAGCCGAACAAGCTGTAAGGTGTTAAACAAACAATAAACCTTTATTCGAGGAGAGTAAATGGAGGAAATAAAGAACATTTGCCCTTATTCACAGAGTCAACAAGTTAACAACTACTAATATTTAGACTGAAGGAGAAGAATAGCCTGCAGTTTTGAAGGCAGTGGTTCTCAAACTTTGGTGTGTGGGCCCGGGGATTGCCTGGAGGCCTTATTAAAACACAGAGCACTGGGCCTCCTCCCTGTGGTTTCTGCTTCAGGAGGTCTGGGTAGGGCTTGGTCATTGAATTTGCATTTCTAACAAGTTCTCAGGTGACGCAGACCCGGCTGGTCTGGGGACCACACTTTGAGGCCACTGCTTTAGGAAATGGTGTTCTTACTTCCAATGACCTATAACAACTCAAATTTATTTACGAAGTAACACAGCATGGTGGTCGGGAGTGTGGACTCTGGGTGAAGCAGAGTTTCACTAGGTTTAAAGCAGGATCCCATCCATACTGGCTGTGTGATCTTGGATAAGTCACATTCACCTCCTCAAAGTCAGTTTTCTGTAAGTTAAAAGCAATTCTTCACAGGGCTATAGAGAGGATTAAAATGAGCTAATATATGTAAAGTCAGCCTACTACCTATTAAACTAATTAGTTTAACTAGATAACTAATGATCATTCAGTATAGCTTTCTATTAATACAAACAAAATGTTAACAAATTATTTTCCATACTTTGTCTCCCCCAAAAGACAAACCTTATCTTTATTAATAGCTTTAATTTGTATCCACATACATAAACGTACTCCTAAGTAGTCCTTGAAACTATGTGTTTCTTTAAGCCAAATATGCTTCCTACAATCTTGTTCACAACATAAAATTATTTCGAAAACCCTCCTTCACACAAAAAGTAAAGGTAACCTTTTGAAAATAAGTGCAAAACCTCATCATTATTATGCATTAAAGAAAACTCAAGACCAATCTCATTCATAAATATCAATGCAAAAATATCAGCACATAGAATCACGAAGCACAATAAAAGAATATTAGATCACGACCTAACGGAGTTTAAATAAGGAATGCAAAGATTGCCTAATATTAGTTATTCCATCAAATGAGTTCATCATATTAACAGAGCTCCAGAGTAAAATCATGTAAGCATCTCACAGACATTGAAAAAGTACGGGGCAAAATTCAACAACCATTCTTAACAACAAACACCACTCCACTGAACAGGAATAGATATATAATTCTTTGACAAGGTAAATATATTCAATTCAATCCCAAAGCTAGGCTCATGCTTAATGGGACAAGACTAGAATACAAGCCATCAAGAATCGGGACCAGGAAGGGACCAAGACAAGGATGGATGCTCGCTGCCACCACTGTTATTTCACATCATGTGAAGGGGAACCAGGGAAAGCCTAGAGAAGTATAAAAATTGAAAAGGGGTAAATAAAACTAGGGCCATTAAAAGACAAGTTGATTACAGTAGATTAGAAAGTGCCCTCCACCACAAATCAACTGAAAAACTATCATACACCACAAGACAACTCAAAGTCAGCAAAACATGAATTACTTGGAGATATCCATAGCTTCCTAACAGATAAACCTCCACCAGTTAGGAAACCTATTCCAAGAAAAAAAGAATTCCATTTAATATAGCACACATGAAATAAAATACCAAGAAACTGACTAAATAAGAAATGTGCAAAACCTTTAAGAAGAAAACGTTTAAAACCCTCTGAAGGACACAACAGACTTGAATACTCAGGAAGACGTAGCACGTTCCTGGACAGGGAGACACATGGACAGAGATGTCCATTTGTCTTACGGTAATTTATAAATGTAATGTTCTAATAAAAACATTGTTTGTAGTTTGTGAATTACGCAAGTTTATTCTTAAGTATATTTAGAAAAATATATATATAGGACTATCAGGAGAAGAAAGAAAACCCTGAAAAAGAAAAGTAACGGGGAAGGGCAGCTCCATCAGAGAATATGACATATTATAAAGGCTTACTGATTAAAATAGTGCAGCACTGGTAATGGAATATGACTATAAAGACAAACAAATGGATGACAGTACAAAGTCCAAAAATCAATCCGAATACAAATGAGATTTCAGTATACAGTAAAGCTGGCATCTCATATCAGAGTGTGTGTGTGTGTGTGTGTGTGTGTGTGTAGAGGAATATATATCCAACTAGTGATATAAGGACAACTGGTTCATAGAAAAAAGAAAAACAGTCGTTCAGTATCTTATAGAATAGACCAAAATAATTTCCAAATAGGGGGGAAAAAGGATGGGAGAAAAACATAGGAAAATTCCTTATTAACTCTGGAGTGGAAAAGGCCTTTTGAGTCATGCCTAAAAGTCCAGAAGCCATAAAAGTCAAAATCCACAAATATGAACACATAAAAATGAAACTTTTATGTGGCAATACACTATAAGGAAAGTCAAAAGGCAAACACTACCAGTGTCATGCATTCAAATTATAGGCAAAGGGCTAATCTCCCTAATGTATAAAAAGCTAGAAATGAACCAGTAAAGGCCAAAGACCTACCAGAAAAATGGGCAGAGGACTTGAACAGCCATACCAACTGGCCAGGCTGTTTGGAAACAGTTATTCTCAATACTTACCATTGTGGAGGCGGGAGCAACTTGGCAATAGTTACCAAAATTATAAATGCATATAACTTCTGATCCAGTAGCTCCCCTTCTGGGAATTCAGCATATGAAGAACTTGCACGTGATGTGTGAGAGGACATAGAAAGAGGGTTATGCATTGCAGCACTGCTTCTGAAAGTAAAATACTGGAAACAACTCAAATGCTCATCCATGGGAGATGGGTTAAATAAACTTTGGGACATACACTGGAGGACGAGAAGGAGAAGTACAGCAATGATCTCCACACACAGCTGTGTAAAGATCTCCAAGATATATTGATACTTGTAAAAAGTGGGGTACGGGACATTGCCAACAATAAGAGGTCTGAGAATCGAGTTCACAAACTTTTTGCAACGATGCTGCTAACTTTATTTTTATATCACAGGGGTTATTTGTTTTGAATGTGTACCACCTAGACAGTTAACCACGTTTACTATTTGGAAGTGCTGAAAAGGCTGCATGAAAAAGATAAAGGACCTGAACTTTTTACCAACAATTCGTGGCTCTTGCATCACGACAAGGCACCAGCTCACACAGCACTGTCTGTGAGGGAGTTTTTAGCCAGTAAACAAATAACTGTATTGGAACACCCTCCCTACTCACCTGATCTGGCCCCCAGGGACTTCTGTCTTTACCCAAAGATAAAGGAAATATTGAAGGGAAGACATTTTGATGACATTCAGGATATCAAGGGTAATACGACGACTGCTCTGATGGCCATTCCAGAAAAAGAGTTCCAAAATTGCTTTGAGGGGTGGACTAGGCGCTGGCATCAGTGCATAGCTTCCCAAGGGGAGTACTTCAAAGATGACCATAGTGATATTCAGCAATGAGGTGTGTAACACTTTTTCTAGGATGAGTTCGCGAACTTAATTGTCTGACCTTGTAGTCTACGCATCTCTTATGCTTTTAAAAAGGAGGAAAAGAATACACACACACACACACACTAATGAATGCTTAAAAATATCCCTGGCAGGATACACAAGAGCCTAATTAACGGTGCTTATAGGGTGAGAAAACTGAGCACTAGGAGGCTTTTTACTTTATTCTTTTTTATTTAATTTTCATTTTTGAACCATCTGAATGTATCCCCTACTTAAAAACTATATTTAAACGACAAAGAAAATAAAAAGGAATGTGATCATCTTCTGTGGGATGATCTTTTAGAAACTGCTATCCAAACATGCCCTGGGCGGTGCTTCACCCCACTTATAACTGAGTCTCTGGTGTTCCCCTTGGCTCTCCCTTGAGCCCATGTTCCTTTTTCACAACAGCTAGCAGCTGGAGGAAAGCATGACAAAGTCTTAGGATGCCACATAATCGGGAGCTATTTTAAATCTCTTGAAATTACAGCAAAACTCACCCAAATGTCAAAAGCAAGCTAGTATTTTATGTTTTAAATGTCGTACCAGAGCCTTTCTATTTTCTTGTGTTTTCAGTCTCATTTTCCTAAGACCAAAGACATGTCATTCAAAAAGGTAATTTTCCAATACTGGTAGAAAAACAATGTTAGGATCTAAATATGGACTGCCACGTTCCTAGGAGAGTACAGACCGGAATGAGCTGGTCTCAAGTCTCTGAGAGAATGGAAGCCTTATTCATGGAGAGACCTCTCTCCCAGTGTTGCCCAAAGACCCTCAACCAACTTGCCTAAGAAATGGCTCTGGCCAAATCCACTATTACAGTTTTACAGAAGTTCTGCAGGAAAATGCCATCATTTCATGCACTGATGGTGCTACTGATTCAATTTTCTGGTTGCATACATAGCTGTTACGTCCCTTATTAGGAATGAACACAGCCGGCCTCAGGTATGAGACCTCCAGTTCTCATCACTGCAGGCACCAGACTAATGATTCTGTAATGACTCAAAACTGACAAACGAGTGGGCCAGCCTCACCCACCACACCGTTCTGTGGGCTGTAGGAACAGCGCTGGCAAGGAGAGTCAGAATCTGTGGGCAATGAACAGGGATTAAAGGATTATCTAAGGAGATAAAAGCGATGGAGATGAAACCTTTTCTAATAAGGTGGCCACAGCACTCTTTCCAAAGGGTGGCAGCAAGCTCAGGAAACATTCCAGAGCAGGGTGTTGCAGCTCATGTTGTTGTTGATGAAAGATAGAACGCTAATAAAAATTCAGTGAGCATAAAAAATGTCAGAGATGGTTTCATTTCATGTGTACTAAAAAAGGCACATAAAAATAACATGTTGGCTATAAAGAGACTATGCTGTGTTCAATATAGTATGCAAAAGCACAAAGTGAGGGACTTAAGGAGACTGCTAGTGGCACAGGGATCCACAGAAAATGAACCCCAAAGTTCGACGTGTACAAAATGCAACTTCACGCTGGGACCAAGAGAGAGCAAATGCCCCAGAAAACACACTGTCCTTCATGGAATTGCAAGCCTGTAACTCTTACGTAGTGTTTACAAAATGAAGGATGTGAGGAGGAAAAACACATAATTTGGGGAAAAAAAATTTTTTTTAGGTGTCTTGAAGGACTCAGCATAAATTAGAGTTGATTTCTCGGTGTCTTCCCAAAGCCAAGGAACCAAAATGGGGGTGGGGGGAAATGGGGAATGATTTCTGAGAGAACTATAAAAAACGGGGTAAGCAGTCTTAATTTTAAAATCAGGAGGAGGTCAAGTCTGTGGCTCTTCATTTAGGGGTGATCTGCCAGAAGACAGAGTGCTACCCCACCCTGGTCCTCAAGGTTTTGTTCCATCCTCGATGGAAGGTGCTTATACCCAGAAAAAAGGAATCGGGGCGGCTAGACCTCCAGGTACGACAGCAGGTGACTCCACTGAGCAAGGCTCTGTGTGACTGCTGGCAACTGGGCAGGCCTGTCCCCACCAGATGCTCTGCCATGCCAGCACCTGTCACCTTGGCCTGGTGCCCTCCAACATGGAAACTAAAGATCCAACCCTCTACCGGATGGAGGAGTCAGATTCTTTCCAACAAAGACCTTTGACAAATTATTTTTTAAATGCTAATTTTACAACTTACCCATGTCCAGGACAAAATTTACCTGCATTTAATAAGAGAAACTAACCATAAAAATTAAGTTACGATTTTCAACTCTGAGTAATACAAAATAATCCTCCAATAATTTTTTTTTATTAGTTTCAGGTGTACAAAACAATGCAATAGTCAGAAATTTATCATTTATACCCCTCACCAAGTGACAACTCCCTCCCCCAATCCACTACCCCCCCACTGACATTGCACACAGTTTTGTTTTTTTGAAGATAATTACTCTCCCTCCCAAAAAAAATTTAGGAGACATTAGCGAACATGACCACTTGTCCCACTAGAACTAGAAAATAAACACTGGCATTAAGCTGCCAGGTGAGAGCTAACAATTAATTGTAAACACATCATGTTTCATTATGATTCTCCTTGATGCTAATATTAAAAAGAAATCAATGATCTTTTCAACTTAATAGCCAATCTGAAAAGCAATTTTAGAAAAATAATTGGTTTCAGAAATGGAAAAAACACATGGGTGTAAGTACGAGTATATCTTTCCATTACTTTCTGGAACATTACAAGGCCATTCCCAGGACTCATACAACATTTATAAGAAATCATTATGCTTCAAATGATTATTATACCAATTGTTGGTTCTAATCAATAGTTAAGGACATAAGCAGAGGAGGGAATTAATTACACATTCAATATTGCTCCTTAAAAATGAAAGCAAAATTGAAGGCAATGCGAGCATCATGGGCGTGAGAAAAGCATGTGTTTTGTTTGAAACTGCCCAGGCACAAAGGGTTGCAAAGGTGCCCAGCTGGTTACGGAATTGAAATCTCAGAGACGTTAACAACGTCTTAGGGGATCTGTGGTCAGATGGCCCAGTCATGAATCCTCGGAAGCATGAATTTTCTCACAGTCACATTTGTAAAAAAAAATTTTTTAAAATTAAAAAGTCTTCTAAGGAGCTTTAACTACCCTGAGATAATCTTCAAGAATGGAATCCATGATCACGAAAAGAAAAAAACTCTAAAAAAGAAAAGTAATGAGGACGGGCGGTCTGAAGGATGAAAAGGCATAAACCAGGTCAAAGTTCACAGGACAATAAAAAAAAAAAACCAATGTCTCTTTACTAGGGAAAAAAAAAAAGGCCTTATATTAACTCTTCTATTTTTCTACACATACCTTGGAGGCTAAGAGTTAGTGACCAAGCAAAGATGTAGCATACTAAAATTAAATTCACTATTCCTTTGGGTTCATTTCTAGGTGAGGGAATATAGAGAAGTGTATGTCTTCTGAGCCCTTCTCACCCTTAAAATTGTATAGCATCTTAATCGATACACCATACTACTTAGCCCCTGATAATATACAGTCTTAAAGGGTTCTCTAATTATTTTATATGTACTTGTTTAATTCATTCGTTCAGTCAACATTTGCTGAGCATCCTTCTGTGCCAGGGTCACAGGTATGCGAGTAAGTGACACACCATCCTGTCCTTGGAACTCAGTCTAGTAGAAAAGCCTAGTTCCATCACCAGCTATGAAGGAGGAGGCAGAAGCCACATCTTCTATGGGTTCCCTCGTAACTACTGATCGACCAATCTCTATCACGAAGAACAGGGTACACGTAAAAATTTTTAGATGACCAGTGATAGAAAATAGTGTACGTGGTGGTCAAGGAAGCGAATTTGGGAGTCAGCACTGGGTTCAAAGCCTGGCCCTACTGTTTGCTGCGACGTGACGCTGGGCCACTCTGAACCTCAGTTTCTTCATCTGAACACAGAGATGAGAATAGATCCTGCCTTCTAGGGTCACTGTGCATATTCAAGGAGATAATTCCTATAAAGGGCTTAGTACAGAAGCTGGAACAGTCAATACTCAATCGATATATAAGCTAGTAACAATCCTCCCTTAGGCCTTAAGAAAAATTCATGGAAATTCACTACAGTTTTCACAAACCACTGTTGCTTCCCATCAGAGAATCCTGGCCAGACATGCCCAAAGCACATTTCTTTTGCTTTTTCTTTCTTTCTTTTTCTTTTTTTTAAAAGGTGGCTGTTCTTTAAATAGAAGTCAAAGATCATAATGAGATCTAGAGCCCAAAACCTTACTGTTACCATGTATTAATTCTCTACCAACTCTTTTGAAGATGAAACATGACCTATTTCCTCACCAAACAAAAAAACAACAGATAACTAGAAAAATTACAGGCGGCAGGAGGGAGTCAATTTTCCCATTAGCAAGGCTGTTTGCTCTCTGTAGACATTCTTGGCGTAGGCAAATAGCTTGTTTGAAAATTCATGTAAGAAAAACATTAACACATCAAAAATGCCCATCTCTTTTGATGCAGTGACTTCACTTCTATGAACTTATCCTACAGAAATACTTTCAAAAGCATGATAGCTTTACTTACAGCAACATTCAATGAACCACTTTTGGTAATCACACACACACGAAAAAAAGAAAATAAAAGAAAAGAAAAAACTGGAAATAACTCAAATCCAAAAAATTCCCATAGTTAAATATAGATTGGTACAAAAGTAATTGCAGCTAAAAAGGTTCAAAATAATTGCAAAAACCGCCATTACTTTTGCACCAACCTAATAAATAACAGTACTTCAGCAGTACACACACAACAGAATACTACACATCCACTGAAAATAACATATTGATAGATCAGTTGATAAGGAGCGTTCTCTGAGATGTATTACATAAAAAGCAAGTATGCAGATAAAAATGAATATGCATACACACATTGTTGTAGTCACACAGTCAACTTCTAGAAGGAGGCCCAAAAAGCTGTTGACAATGGTTATCTATGGGAAGGATTATGAAATAAAAGGGAGCAGGGAGTGAAAATACTTTTTATTTTATACACTTTTGAAGTGAATTTTTTTACACCATGTACATGTTTGTTTCACTTTTTGAAACTGTACATTTCAAGCTGTCAGTTCAAAAGCCAAAATGCCTCCCCAAATTATAATTAACACTGAGCTAAGAAGAAACAAGTTCTGAGGAAATTAAAATTAGACCTTTCTTGAAAAACTTGACAAACTTCATGATTAAGGCAAATAGCACTTTTAGTACCGGGTTGTTTTTTTGGTGGTTGTTTTTAGAATAAACAAGTTAACAGTCAGCTACCTCTCCTTATCATACCCAGCATAAGATGGTGGAGATTAAAACCTGGTTGTGCAAACACACCAGATTTAAACTGACCACAGGTGACTTGAAACCAGAGGTCAAAGCCTATGGTCCAAGGACCAAGGGACCAAATCCAGAGCCAATCTGGCCTGCCACCAGTTCATGTATGGCCTACGAGCTAATAATAATTTTTACCTATTTAAATGGTTGAAGAATTTAAACTAATAATATTCCATGACACATGAACTTTTTACAAAATTCAAATGTCAGTGCCCATAAGTAAAGTTTTACTGGAAGAAGCCACGCCCATCATTTGCATATCATCTATGGCTGCTTTCACACTGCAAAGCAGAACTCAATTGTAACGGGATCATATGGGGCCCTACAATATTTACTACCTGACTCTTTACGGAAAAAAATTTCCTGGCTCCTCCTCTATCTGAATGACTTAACTGAGCCTCAGTTTCCTTACCTGTAAAATAGGTACATTAACAGCCCCAATTTCACAGAGTACTTGTGAAGATTTAACGTAATACTGTGTGACTATCACTCAGCACTCTTTTTTATATTGTTTTTTCACATGTTCACAATGAAATCAAGATTTTTTTAAACAATCAATGGCATGTCAGTTTGATTAGTTTTGGGGTTTTTTTTTTAATGGTATATAAACTAATCTATCTTTCAATCAATGGTATCTGAGATTAGATGAAAGAAGGCCCCAAGCCCATCACATGTTGGTTACCTAATACTTCTGTTTATAATCATGATAACCATTACCTTCACCGATAAGTCCCCACACTCTAATCCTACTCAGCTGGTGATCACCTGTCCCTCATAATGACTACCCGCTTTCTCAGAAGCAGCCTTCCAGGTCTTGCATGGACCTGGGTCACTCACCACACAGCCTTCCTGCTGCTCCCTCAGCCACATCCTTCCCCTTTTCTAGCCAACATGAGCTCCTTACTCTTATGGACGGAGCCTTGGAAGCCAAGACTTCAGAGAGGTCCTCAGGAAGACACATGGAATAGCCTCGACATTCAGGAATAGGCTATATTAATCTACAGGGAAAGGAAAACCAAAGCAGCCTCAGAGGGACATGATAAGAGAGGGTGACAGTGATATTTACCAGTCCAAGAGGACTGGAGTAAATGCATGCCCCAACTTGATTACTTGAGTAATGCTGTCCAGTCACACTCACCTGTATTAGCTCACTGACTCTCCCAACAATTCTGTGGGTTAGGTTTCACTATACCCATTCTATAGACAATGGAAACTGAGGCCCAGAGAAGTCATGTGACATATCCCAGATCCCAGCTAATGGAATGGCAACACCACAGAGCAAAGTACCATCTTCTTTCCTTTTCACCAGTGGTTCTCCAACGTGAGCATGCCTCAGAATCACCCAGGGGCTGCTTCTTGGTGACATGGATTGCTGGGTACCATACCCATAGTCTCCCGTTCAGTAGGTCTGAGGTGAGGCTGGAGAATTTGCATTTCTAAAAAGTTCTCAAGCAATGCCATGCAGCTCTTCTGAGGCCCACACTTCGAGAATCACTGAGTCATTGAAAAAATAAAGCACTGACCCCTCATCATTTTTCCTACCTCCTGCTCCCTGAAGCAAATCCTACCCAACCCCACCTGCCCAAGGAGAACACTGTCTCATCTATTAGCCTCTTTGTCTTTCAGAAAAAGATCACTCCTTCCTTCCCATTGTTGTCTGAATAGGGCTAAACTCCTAAGACCAGGAGCCTGTGGTCCAGTCCTGACTGGCCAGTAATTGGCTGGGTAGTTTTTGGCAAATGATATCCCCTCTATGGCCTCAGTTTCCCCTCCGTAAGTGAAAAGGCCATGACATGATTCTCAAGAGCCCACCCAGCATGACAATAGAGGCTGATGCTCCAAATCTGGCAGAGCAGACGCCCGCCCTTGGGCTCACTGTAAATCATGCAGCTCTCAGAGGGGCCTCTAGGTAACAAATGAACTGGGGACTGACCGCAGGACACAGCAGAACCGTGCCCCTGGTCTGCTTTTGGATGGCTGCTTGACACCTGAGACCATGTAGTCAATCAGCGTGTAAATCATTAAAGGAGATGATGGGAAAATCCAGACGCTGTCGTCTCTGCTGAAAGAATGCTTCGTTTTCCCTCAAGGTGTGCTAAGGCACACAGAGGCTCCCTGCCACACCCGCATCGTGCTCAGAACCTTCTCTCTCTCCTGGTGATCAACTCCCTAAAAGCCCAATTAGTGCCCAACTCTCGGGCTCTGGCTCTTCAAAACTTTGGTTGGGGATAGGGCCGATACAGGATTTCACATTTGCTGTTTCCACTGGGCACTGAAATGACATGGCCTTAGAGCAGGCTCTATACCCGGTGCTCATTATGCTGGTGCTGGGCATCCCACAGCCACGTGGTGCTGAGCTGGGCACCAAGCTCACCAGAATCTAGTTGGGGCTGCTGCCCCTCTAGAGCAGGTTTCCTCAGCCTCAGCACTACTGGCATGGCAGGCAGCATAACTGCAGAGGGCGTCCTATGCCACGTAGGATGATGTTAGTAGCATCTCTGGCCTCGATCCATTAGCTGCCAGCAGCACCTTCCCCTCCCACATCCCCCTCATGTGAAAACCCAAAATAGCTACAGACATTGTCATTTATCCCCCAGGGGGCAAAACCTCCCCACTTGAAACTACTACTCTAGCCACAAAAAGCGTGTCACGAACAGAACCCAGGCATAAGAGCCAGACAGGCTGGAGGTCAAATGCCCCCTCGGCCACCACACTGCCGAGGTGACCTTGGGCAAGGCCTTACCTTTCTTTTACTTTTGATTTAAAAGAGAAGCTCACACTAATTTTCTTTTTAAATAACAACATAAAAACAATACAAAGTAAAATTCCTCATGCTCCTCTCAGCCTATTTATCAGAGATAAATGGTTACAAGTTGGTGTTGATTCAGATATTTTGTATGCAGATATAAACATATGTACATATATAAACACATAGTAAAATCATATTACATACAAGGTTTTGCTTTTTTTATACCTGTATCATGGATATTTTTCCAGATGACTTATGTATGAATAACATGAACCCTTTTAAAAGCTGCCGAATATTCTACTCTGGACATTTGAACCCAGTTTCCCAATTATAAAATGGGAGCAACCATTTTTTATAGAGTTATTGTCGGTGTTAACAAAGATTATGTGTGTATACCGACGCATTTTTTAAAGAGAAATACATAGGACTGGCATACAGTAGGTGCGCAATAAATGCTAATTCATATTTTTTTTTAACTCTGTGCTTATTTTGTGTCCAATTCTACCCTAGACCCTGGAAATACAAAAGTACACAAGGTAAAGGTAGGTTTGCTTCCAAGGAAATCACAGTCTAGCCAAGGAAACAAACAGCAGATTCTTAAAACTTATTAAATCACAATTCCATGAACTATTAGGAGAGAGTGACCTAGTCTAGGGTCAAGAGAAGGTTTCCTTCTGTAAGTGGCATAAACGGAGACCTCCAGGATGTGGACAGGCCACGTGAAGGGGTCAAGAACGTGTTAAGCAGAGGAAGCAGATTGTGGGAAGGTCCCAGTGCGAGCTATTTGCTAACTATTATGATCTTATAGCAAACACTTAAGGGAACAGTCAAGTAGCTCAGAGATGAGCTAAGTATAATTCTTTCTCTTCCTTACAATTCTCCTATCTCCCTCCATACTATCTGAAAAGTTACACCACCCAGACAACTTTCCATTTTGCACACTGAAAGAATCAACCTCATAGAAAAAAGCGCAGTTCTAAGGAAAATGGAAAAGAAACAAAGAAGAAAAGTGTGAATCGTAGAGTCATGAGTGCAGCAGCCACTGAGAATATTCTATAGAAAAACAGCCACATCATGACCAACAGCTGGCATTATGATTTCTTACGGAGCCCCTACCCTGTTGAGCTGATGGTTCAGCCTAACTGTCCTTGGAGGCACAGATGGTCTCTCCCCTTTCCCTTCCAGGGCAGACTGGCTCAGTGTTGGCCACATGTGAACACGAGGTACATAGTAATCCCTCTTTGTCTGAGAGTTGCTGGGTCTTTTCTTTGGTATCTGAGATAGCATGACGTTCTCAACATCGAGGGAGTCATTATGTGATGCGCTAAGGAAACCGCATTTAATCCTGCATCCACTTCCGATTTCCCCAACAATACAAGCTGTCAGATGACAGAAATTGGTACGAGCATGCCCTTTGTGGCTGTGGCAGAGAGTCATGGATGGGGCTCTGTCTCATATTCAGGGACCAGGCTCTCCCTGAGAGCAGAAGACCAGCCTAACCTACTCCTTCAGGCCCGCAGTGACTTCTCTGTCAAGGCAGTGGTCCCCGTGTCCTTTATTCACTCACCCTTACTGAAGCATCTGCCTGTAATGCACAAACCTTTCTTTCTCCACAGAGGACACCCATCTCTCTACTCTGAGCCTCACACTGAGAAATCGCACTGCATTTGGAAATGTATGCCTGTATGTGTGGCTCTGGCAAGACAAAACGTGGCACCAGAGCCATTTGTTATCTTGCCATTCTTGCCAAAGACAAAAGAATCTCCTCAGAAGAGGTTAGTTTCAAATGCATGGAACTGAAGCTCTAAACTGACTGGATTATTACTTTCCTTTACTAGGAATAGAACACCCAGCAATCCGGTCATTTTTCTTTCTCAGTCCCTCGTATTTGCAATGAATGAGGCTTCAACCCAATGTAATTAGGTATTCATGCAAAGCTGCATAGACATAACTTTGGTAAACGGAATCTACCTCACATGTGCCAACTAGGCAGGCTGTTTGAGGAAACCCTATAGGGAATAATCTCTATTATAAAATAAATTATCACCTCTCAACAGACCTGCTTGCCTTATCATAGAACTACATAAACTCAAGGTCAGACGCAATGTCAGCAGTAAGTACTCCTGTCCCCACCCAATGTTCGGTTGCCTCAACAGCAAACCACCATGCGATCCCCCAGTCCCAGGTGTACACGGAGCGATGGTGACTCTGCCCCCCACCCCCACCCTGAGGCCGCCTACCCCATCCCCACACAGCTTGGACTGTGAAAAGGGTGTAGCTGAACGGAGTCCAAACCCGTCCCTTTGCAGTCCCCCACCCACTGCTGCCTGGGCTATCACTTGGAGCCAAACAGAAGCCTCAACTCCCTCTCCACCAGCAACCCAACCAAAGTCCCAGTGCAGCAATCACACCGAAGGAGCTCAAAACCCCATGCACCACGCTGGCACGTGTGGAGGCTGACACACACCCCTCAGTGTCCCCACACCCCACCTCTAGTTTTAAAACTATACATGAAGCCCTTGAAACTATTTCTGGATGAAGAAATCTGTGCCTGGCTGTAAACACAGAATGACAAATGCTCACCCCTCAGCGGACAGGGTCATTTTGCCATCACAAACGGGGAATTTCTCCTCCTGACTAATCACTGACAGAAAGCAGGACTCAGGACTGACCTCGCTAAAAGCAAAAACTGTACTTATTAGCAGATGCCTGCCAATACTTATACAGCTCATACCCCCCAAATTATATTTTTACCTAAGGGTATATATTTTTATTTTTACAAATAATTTCTGTCAGCAGGATTGCTAAGAAGACACAGGGCTTAAATTGGGCATTTTATGTTGTTTCTGTTGAGTTTTTAATGAGTGCTTCATAATACTGGCTTGAAAATATTCCAGAATGAAAGTGTGGCATCTAGATGCTGGGGCAGTGTGCCCAACTTCTTCTACCACGAGGTCAGAAAACACTTGTGAACTGCACCCTCCCCTGCACTCCTCCTAAGGCAGCCACTGTGCTTACAGTTCTGTTGGTGGCAAAGGATTTCATAACGACAAAATCTCATAGAAATTTGGGGATGTCTTTAAATAAAATGTGACTCTTACTGAGCATGGGGTTTGAATTGACTTTCAGTCTTGGTGTGGAGGAGGATGACGATGCATGCAGGTATCAGAGTTTGGGTTTGGATTCTGAATGTCTGACGATGACACTGGCTCTAACCGCCAATGGGCTGATGAGAGGAGATCCATTTGCTTTTGTTGATTGGCAGCACGGACTCCTCCTTCCTGCCAGGAAAAGCCCAGAACTCTCTGTTCCCAATGCTCATCTATTACCAGAAACAACACGATCAGAGTATTCCCGATGGAGATGCAGGCTTTCCCTTCCTCCTGGTATTCTCAATTTTACCCATTTATCAAACCAGACTTTAAAAGACTGTGTACTCTGTACTATGTTGGCCTATGACTGAGTTAACTTACAGAACTGCACTTTGGCTGTAAGCCACTGGTGTGCACTGACAGACCTTGGAGGAAGCAATCATAAAAACTTAACCGTGGTGATATTTACTGTAAGACTGTCAAGGGTGTGGTCCACTCTGACACAGCTCACTTTTTGAGCACTCACTGGAGGAAGGCAACCCTGGCCTCAGTACCAGAACACTTCATACGCCTCCTGCCTTATTTCCAGTTCACAGGCACATAAGGTTGTGTGTTTCCTTCCTTACTTTGGCTGTTAGGAAACCCTGGGGCCAGCTCTAGAAGCGCACAGAAATTTATCGTGCATGTGCTTTCAGTTCCCCCTTTGCTGTAGCTTTATTTATTTATGTTTTTGCTTATATCCAAATATTGTCAATCTATTCATTTTATCACCTGACACTTATATATTTCTGAAAGCTACTTGCTAGTGAATAAGACACAGAAAATAAATTATTTTAAAAAGATAGAAATGCCAGATTATCTGCATTTGGTTACAGACCTGAGGACAGCTGAGTGACATTTCACGTATGTATCTAGAGGGTAGGTGAGCCTTCATGGACCGGGAGTGAGTGTGGCAGAACTCAAGAACGTTTACCTCTATGTCTTAAAGTTAGATGGAAAGAGAGGGGTTGGAGTCAAGTGTGGGCAGGGTTTCTTGGGCAGCACAAACCCTGGGCAAATTCAGGGCTAGACTGTCACAGTGGCTCCAGTGGGCTGAGTATACTCTTTCTGGGGTCTTCTCCCCTTGGCAGTGAGCGCATCTGACATTTTCCACCTTTTCTATCCCTTTCTACCATCATTTATTTGTTTATTTATTTTTGGCTAAATAAGACCAGGAACAGGCTAGGGCCAACTGCTCATTGCACCACCCATTTCCTGCCGATGGCTCCTCCAGACCAGGCTGCCCCTGTCCGTGGTGCTGCCCAAGCCATCCTGAGAGAAAGGAAACTCAACGCCTAATGATATCACTCGCAAAATCAAAGGGGCTCCATTTTTGCTCTGTGGCAACTGGTACGTGTCCTAAATCCCTGTGGTACCTTATTTCATGTGAGTTGTGTGCGTGTAAGAGTGTGGGTGTGTGCATGCATGAGGGCAGAGGTGTATTTTCCTCTTCTGGAGATTAAAACAATCCATCGAAAGGTGGTGCGGGGAGGCCGCCAAGAACAACAGCTGTAATAACGCCATGAATTGCCTGGGGCCCGCTTCAGCCTCGGGGTTCCTGTGCTCATTACATGTGGCTTCAGGCCTCATGGAATCTATGACGGCCTAGGCAAAATGACACACTCAGGCAGTGTGTCCCCAACTCTGCCAGACACTGCCTGCACCCTCGGGCTCCCCCACTGCTCCAGGTCAGAGGGACCCCAAGGACTCATCAGCCTCCTGAGCCACAGGCAGAAGGCCAGGTCTGACAACGAGGCTCTTGGCTTCCCTCTAGGAGAGAAGCCACAGACAGTCTAGAGACATGTTTGTTTGTTTGTTTGTTTAATAATGGATTTATTTGCCAACACTGAAGAATTAGGAGGTTTTACACACATATAAAAACTTCATTTCCTGCTCCCCTTCAGAAATTATAAGTCCTGGAAATGCTGGGTCCCAGCACCTCACAACCATACCCCTGGCCTGTCACAGACTCCACACCCTGTCCGGTGTCCCTGCACCAGGTCTGCCTCGCTGTTTGCAGTCCCTGCTGGAGGAGTATTTCTACATCAGAATGATCTTCAGAGACAATGGGGTAAAATGAAACAGCCTGCTAAAGTAATGACTTACCGTTTCCTCTTATGTCTTAATAAATGTATTTTTAAAAGAAGTGTCCTATCAAATTTCACTTCTGTAGCCATTGAATGCTCAGCTATCAGGAAACACTCTTCCCATCAGATGCTGCCCCTCCAGCCTACCTCCAAACATCAATCCATCCTTAGCAAGGCTCACGAGTCACTCCCTCTAAGACCCCTTTCCTGACCCTCACCCAGGAAAGGCTGACTGTCCCCTCCCCTGAACGCCAAGCTACAAGGTTCTGTCAGGGCATGTCAGACACACTCTCAGGGTTATTCTATTCTCTTCCTCTCTCTCCCCATGTCCCCTCCCCCATTTCTCCTCTCTCTCTCTCTCTCTCTCTCTCTTTCTCTCCCTCTCTCCCTCCCTCCCTCCCTCCTACATAGACTATAACCACCCTGAGGAAAGTTTTTGTCACATTCCTCTTTATAGTTCCTACATGTAACCAACTCAGCATCTACTAAGTGATCAGCTTTTGACTGAACACACTGATCAATTACCTCCCACACTGGATGGCGTTAGTGGGCACATCAAAAACCTCTAAGAGCCCTGCAAACCTGAGAATCCTGAACAAAACATCAGTCCTCCATCTTTTATCAAAGCTTGATTGCCTTTATCTCGGTCATTGTAGTAAGTCTGGATCAGGCATTACATCAGGAGTTTTACTGACCCCTCAGTCAGAGGTGTCATAAAAGTCATAGTCTCTATTTTACAGATTAGGAAATTTAGGCTCAGAGAAGTTACGTGCTTGCCTAGCTACATACAGCTCTTAAAAGGAAGAGCTGGGAATTGGACCCAATCTTTGAGACTGCAAAGCTCAGGGTCTTTCCAATATATCACAATGCCTCTCATCATACACAGTTATTAGGGCAGAATGAATGTTTGATAGGCCTCCAGCGATAAACTGCTATATAATACAACTGAAGACCTTAACAAAAGAAAACCTCTCCCTCTCAAGCACAAGAGCTATGGGGACAGAGGTGATCCTGGCAGTGTTTCTGCAACCAGCTATCTCCCTATTGTGAAACTGCTCTAATCCACTCGACAGTCTCAAATGAGGAAAATTTAAACAGCATTATTGATCGATTTTAAAATTCAACTGACTTTTTCCCTATTGAGAATTTCCTCAAACCAAGGCTGTTTCATTAGGACTCAACAAATACAATATAATTAATTCAGGGGCTGTTGTTCTAGCAGGTGGAATAGCAGGAAGGATTTTTTTTTTCTTTTTATAAAACTAACACTACATTTCACATATATGGGGAAAAGGTAATAAACATGTCTTTAAAATGGATGTGTTTGTGCTAAAAGAACCTCTTAAGCATAGTAATAGAAGGCTACAGTGCCCCATAATTGCAAGGAAAATTTTACTACCCTTCACAATCCCCTATTTTACTACCCTTCACAACCCAGAATGGCTGTTGCTCCTTGGTTCTGGAGGCACTGGGAGGTCCTAGAGAAGCCATGGGGAAGCCAGAACATAATGCTGACACAGCCATTGGCACCTCATGAAGAAACGGCGCCCACACAGACAGAGCTGACTGAGCTGGGAAGAAACTGAGGTTTACTGAGCACACACCACACACCAACTCCAGGCCTTCACAAACATGATCTCACTCAATCCTCACAAACACCCCACATGACAGATATTGCAGCCCCACTTTACAGATGAGAACATGGAGGCGAGATAAGTCAAAGTACTCAAATGTATGCAGCGAGTTAACGGGAGAGCCAAGACTTGAACCTACTCTTTCCTCTACACCTTGCAGACTCAGGGAGAAGAGCAAGTACCTCCTCCTTGGGCCTTTTCTGCTTTTTATTGTGAGCCCCCCTCCCTAGTCCTGATGTTTAAAAGGCCCATTTAATTTCATTGGTTTTATTGAAGTTACATTACTACCTCGTTGGTTAAACTGCAACCTTTGACATAAGAGCATCAGGCTTCACATTTTTTCCACTTTTATGAGGAAAACATAAAGACTCTACACTGCCTGCTTAACTATCATAGATGGAAGGACCCCAGGAACTATCTAGCCCACCCACTTTATTTAAGAGATGGGCAAACTGAACTCAAGAGAGGCCACGTGATTTGCCTGAAGTTGCACATTTTAATAGTGGCAGAGGCGTGTCCCATTTAAGCCCCCTCCAGAGATGCCCTATGCTCTAGGCCAAGTTGCCTGATGGAAGAATCAGTGTGTTAGAAATGCTACAAAAAAGCAACCCCAACAGCAAAACACATGGAGACCACATAAATGTCCACCAATATGGGAATGAGTAGATAAACTATACTATAACAGAATATTACACACAAAAAAAAAACCACACAAAAAAATCAAAAACAATATTCAGTAAAATAAACAGGTTGGAGAAAATAATTATTTCTGTTGTACAACATATATGTAACATGTTTGTTGTAGATAAGCATGTATGCTATAAAAGTATAAGAACATGGACAAAAAATTGCATGTTAATGATATGGTCACCTTTACGGAAAAGAAAATGGGAAAAAGGACCAAGGAGGGGCACCCATGGGATTTCACTCTTATATCTGACGTTTTCTTTCCCTAAAATAAGCAAATAGTCAAAGGCAGCCAGAAATGAAAGATAAAAGTTTTAACTTCATCTCACTTCAAAGAGGATAGCCTGAGTGAAAGCAGGAGCACACCCATATTCGAATTAATAGGTTTTCTGTTTCTTCCCTGGAAGAAATGACTTGGAACATTTAAAAGTCAATACTCAAAAAAAAATTTAATTAAAAAAATTTTAATACTAAGTATTTTATTGTCATAATCAAGAAAACAGAAGAGACAGCAGTGGGAGAAAGTCTAGAGAGGTTGTGGCGGTCTGGGGCAGGTTGAGCAAGAGGAACTGTTTCTATCGGGGGAAGAACAGTCCTTGAATTATGAGGAACAGCAACAGTAAGAGGGAGAAATCAACCAGGTGAAACATGAGGGAACCAGGAAACAATTATTTAGATGCTTCCCACAAACCAGGCCAGCTGCCTCTGAAAATCAACAGCTCAAAGTATGAGATAAGGTGAATAGGTCCTTAAACACAAAAAATGAAATTGTTTAAGGCTGTATGAGTGCAAATCAGAGACTCTTTGTGGGGTGAGGCTAAATTCCCCATCAAGAGGAAAGCAGTGGGGACTTAAGGTTCCTATTAAATCTATCATGTAACATTTCAGATTAATCTGGAGGGAAAAAAATTCCTTTCTAAAGGACAATTTTTGAAATCAACAATCTTGCCTCCCCCATAAGCCCTTTAAAACTACAACAAAACACAAATGCCGAGATAAGCCATGGGGTTCTGGCTCCAGAAACACCGCTGGGACACAGGAAGAACTCTCTCCTTTTGAGTTTTAGAATTTTCACCTTAAAACAGTCAGGGCCTTGGTCGGGATTTGAGCTTGTCAGGATCTTGGTATAACAGATTGCAAGTCAAAGTGCAAGTTTTTCTTCTTTTCTTCTATTCAGGTGAACAGCATGAGTGAACGGGGCCCTTGACTTTCTGAGCTTTATTTTTATCTGGAGATCAATTTCTACAAGTTCATATTCTGCTCTAAAATCACCAGCATCACCTGAGATTTAGTTCCCATCAATTTAGTTCCAAGCGATTTAGTTCTAGTCGCTGTTCTGGAACAGTGATTAGTATTTATTTTACTCCAGAAGAAAAAACATTATCCTGAAAACCAACAGGTACATACTTTACCTGAAACATTCATTTATTCCACATTAACGGAATGCCACTTGTCTCAAAAATAGTTCCCTATGATAAATCCCCCTTCAGCCATTTCTCCTAAAATGGGTTTGTCTCATCAAGTGGAGCTTCATAGCCAAAAAAATCAGTGGGTTCCTTCCTGAGTGAACCATGGCTACAGTACAGAACCTAACTTGTGTCCCATCACTTCAGGACATCTTCAGGTAATCAGAATGTCACACTAAAGTGACGTATTGGTTATATCCATAAACTACCTTCCCAACCGACCAATGCAATAAGAAAACCTTTTAGTCAACACAAGCATTTTGAATAATTCCAATTTTCTTCTTCCAAACGGACTGGCCAAGCAGCTTTGAAACAACTTGTTAGAATTCGCTTTCCTTCTTGTTCATTCCCTATTCTGTGAATCCCCAAAGCAACACCTTTTATTTATTTATTTTAGCACAGTATTGTGGTTCATTAAATTCTCTCTTTCTGTCCCCTCCAGGCCCCTTAGTTAACCTTCCTCATCAACCAGCCCCCTCCCTCCAAGGGAAAAGAATCTTTCCTTCAGCACCTTTATTATGTATCATACTGAACGTGTTATCAGCTAAGGCTGGTGGTGCACTGATCCACACACCACAGCCAAGTGGTACAAAAACCGTCACCTCAGCTAAAACTGACCTGTGTAACTTATACAAGCACTTGACGTCTTACAGGTTTCTCTGTTTCCCAGACCAACCCCCTTTCCCTTCCCCACTTGTTCTTGCTCCCATCCCCATCACCCCCAGGACAGTGGTCCCCCTTACCCATGGTTTCGCTTGCCACGGCTTCTGCTACCCATAGTCAACCTCAGTCTGAAAATATTAAATAGAAAAGTCCAGAAATAAACAATTCATAAGATTCATAAATTGTGCACTGTTCTGAGAAGTGTGATGAAATATTGCACCGTCCTATCCGGGATTGAGTTATCCCTTTGTCCAGTGTCTCCATGCTGTGTACACTACCCACTCATTAGTCACTTAGGAGCTGCCTTGGTTACCCAATCCGTTATATGAGAGAGAGAGAGAGAGAGAGAGAGAGAGAGAGAGAGAGAGAGAGAGAGAACATTCAAATAACTTTTATTACAGTATATTATTATAATTGTTCTGTTTTATTATTACTATTGTTAATTTCTTACTGTGCCTAATTTATAAATTAAACTTTATCATAGGCATATGTATAGGAAAAAACAGTATATATAGGGTTTGGTACTATCTGCAGTTTCAGTCATCCACTGGGGGTCTTGGAACAAATCCCCACGGATAAGGGGGGACCGCTGTACTTACACATACTCCATGCCTGTGTAAGACCTTGGATGGATGACTTATGACAACCTGGAACGTCCCACAGAGAGGCTTTCCTTTGTGTGGTCCCCATTATCTAACACAGCAGGTTTAAACATGGAGCATTTGGTAACTGTTTACAGAATAAATGCCTGAATGAATGAATGAATGAATGAATGAATGAACACAATTTAAGAGTCTGAATCTCTTCAGCCCCAGTAATGAGGGTGCAGGCTATACCACTACCATGACCCACCTAATATAAAACAAGCCAGCTGCAATTGAGCCCTGAGAGTTTCAGAGCATTACAACTCTGAGGGCCCTGAGCGGGGGATAAAAGGAGAAAGACAATCTGAGTGGGAAGGGAGAGGAGCAACAGGGAGAGGCAGCTGAACAGGAAGAGGAGGGAATGAAAAGATCAATCGCTTACTAGAACAACTGTTATCGAGCACTTCCTAGATGCCAGACATATTACCTCATTTCATGCTCTTCATTGTTTTTGCTGTTGCCATTTCCAGATGGGAAGGCTTGGAACCAGAGAAGTTAAGCAACTTGCCTAGAATCACACAGCTAGTAACTGGCAGAGTCAAGTTCTGAACTTGGAGAGTCTCACTGCAAAGCCCAAGAACCCATACTGCGCTTGCCAAAGCGTATCCCACAGAATACACTACTCTCTCGGTACCTAATAGGTGTGATAGGTGTGCGTGGAGTGAAAAAATAAAAACATGCGGTCAAGGTAAATTTGGAAAATGGTAAGTTAAATGGGCTTCTTTACTAAAAGACTTCTTAGAACTTTTGACTTGCTAATGAGATGAACAGAGTACATGTATGAACCAAACTTATTTGACTAGGGATTTTTTTTCTTGGGGAAGTATCTCACTGGATCAGACGCTGCTTTCAGAAGCATAAAGTATCTATTCAACCCCCATTCTGTGCTCCCAGGTTTGCCAGGTCCAGTTGAGAAAAGATACAGAGACCACTGTGGGGACAGAGTCCCAGAGAGCCGTTTCCAGGCTCTCGGCCTCACATGGAAAGGTGCTGGCTCAGGTAGTAGATGGTCATCAGCTGTGACTAGTTGGCCGTCAGCTGTAACCAGTTAGCCATTAGCCACTAATGCAACTGCCGTGGCTAAGCTAGCAAGCGCGGATTGCAGGATGCAGAGAGGCGCAAATTGCAGTTAGCATGGCGGATTGGAGTTGACAAGTAAGGTTAGTTGGCAGAAAAGCGGTCGGCGGGTTGCGGATCATGTGGCTCCTGCTTCCTTTGTCTCCAACCCAGCCGCCAGCGAGAATATAGTGGTATGACTCCCCTATCTATGGCTCCGTGGGTGTTCCTTTTTGGCCTCACCAGGTCCTGCGTTCTTATGTGGGGAACGGGAGCTGACACCCTGCATGACAACCACACTCGAATCACCCCAGAGCCCTACAAGCCTCAGCCAGCCCCCTGCATGCAGAGGTCCTCCAAGGGCCTCCACCTCTCCTGCCTGTGCAAGACAGGAAACCACTCACATCTGCCCCTTGCACTCTCAATCTGTGCAGCTTGCCCAACTCTTTCTGTAGATTGTCCGTCTTTGTGGATTTCACAAAGGAAACTACTCACGTTAATTATTCCTTTCAATTCAGAACACATGTCTGTCCCTTCTGTGAGACTTGGCATTAAATCATTATAATCAAAAAGGATATCCTACTCTACCCAAATCTCAGAAAGAATTCCTCTTAGAAAAGCCTGAAGCTGAGGGCGGTTGTACACCACTGATGGAAGCATTAATGATTCACTTAAAGATAAGGTAAAGACATTTTCAGTCTGGTGGCAGGAGGCTGACAGGTGAGGCACTTTTCTGCTGAGTGTCTTGGAGTCAATTACATGATAAGTGCTCGGTCTATGAAGCCCTATTGTTCAAAGTTCGGTAAATATCCTTAAGCAGAGAGAGCAATTACAGGTAATTAACTATTTCTTGAATACAGTGAGTGTCCTAACTATTCACCCCAATACCTAAGACAATTAGGAGCTATGACCATTTCAGAGGTCAACTTGCAAGCTGAATGGTAAGTCTGACCACCTGTGACAGCCAAATTCCAAGGAAATGACCAGACGATGGAGAAGTTCCTCACGAGTCCTGGAGGAGGAGCATCATTTAGCAGGTATGTCCTGGGCTCCTAATCACAGCTGTTGAGTCACCAAACTAAGTCCTCGAAAATGTTGTCCTTGTCATGTCACGCCTCTGCTCAAAAACTTTCTGTGGCTCCCCAGTGCCAATAAAACAAAATTCAAACTTCATGGGTTGGTATGGAATGTCCTTCACGACCTACTGTGTTTCCTCAAAAATAAGACGTAGCCGGATCTTAATTTTTGCTCCAAAAGACGCATTAGAGCTGATGGTCTGGCTACGTCTTATTTTCAGGGAAACACGGTACCTCAGGTCCACCTCCAGCTGCACTCTACCTGAATCCCCATGGGCAGCCTTCCTTCCCCTTTTCTTCCCTTTCATTTCAAGCCCTCTCCACACCCACCGTCACCACGAGGCCCCTTCCACCTCTATCCTGGTGCATATTTGTCATGTGAAACTCTGAAATGCTTTCAACATGTTCGGTTTCTACAAACTGAAAGTTTTCCCCAACCACAAAACCACCGTAACCATGTTTGATTCTGTTTCAGCTGAGGAGGGGAAATGACCTCTCCGTAGCTGACAACTTCCACTGGAATCCAGCGAGTCTCCTATTTTCTGGACGATGAAATGCTCTACATCTTCCACGCCTGTGGTTTATATTTCAGCCGGTGGTGTCAGCGCTGATACAGTAACCTCCCATTTTTATTGAGCAGCACACAATGTAATTGATGACATCTGCTGGGCCTGATATTTTAAGTAAAGGCTATTCTCAGCTCTGCCTCCTCTCCCCGTGGCTCTGTGTATAAATAGCCAACAGCAGCTACACCTGAGGTACAAAGTGGAAAGTGGGGCTTCTTGGCTGAGGTCCTCAATTATAGCCCCATAAAGTCAGGAGGTTTTCTGGGAGGATTTATAGAAGCAGATCCAGCTTGCAAGCCTGCAATGCTAGAAAAAGAGGGGACAGAGGGCAGGGCTGTGCTGCAAATAGTTGCCATCATTCTTTGGACTTTTTGGTTAAGCAGATTTGAAAACCATGTTCTTTTGGGTGCTCAAAGTTTTTGTGTTAACTCCTCAAATCAAGAGAAGTTATTGTTTATATCCCCAAGGGGAAAATGAAGCCCACGGTCATGTGTTAGCATTCCCATATGTATTAGTAACAATAAAAATGTCTTCCCTGGGTAAAGCTTTTGTATTTACTCGCAAGCCCTGGGGAAGAATAAATCTGGCAGTTATTTAGGCAACGTTTGATCCTTATTGGACAAGAACCTATTTCCGGTTCTGGGCTAGAAAGAATCAGCTCACTGCCACTGTCAGCTGAGGCGCCTCCGTAAGCAAACTCCTGGTAGGCACATTGATAGAGGGGTGTGTTTATCAGGCACAAGCAAGGTGTTGCTCTGCATGTGAGTGTTTTTCCAAAACAAGGGCATATCCTTTCAAAACAAATTTTTAAAAATGTTGACCATTTTTGATGGAAAATTTTTAAACTAAATTACAAATACCTTCATATACTTAATGTGATGTATTGTGATGATTCAGTCGTTGCTAAAATTGTAAGAGTGAGTCCTGGGAGGCCACTAATATACATCTAAGCCCAGCCAGATGTTCCCAAAGAAAGCCTTCCTGGCACCTGCTCCCTACGCACACGCACGCACACACACACGCAGTAAGCCCGTCACCTACAGACTCAGTACTTCCCCACACCCCCTAGGTCACAGCTATAACAACACACCCCACTGCAACTGCTGACTGAGTTATCTCCCAACTCCCAACTCTGGGCTCCTCCAGGGTGGGCCCCACAGTTGTTTTGTTTTATGTCCAGAACCTAGCTTGGTGCTTGCGCTCGATGTTTGAGAATGAACGAATGCATGTATGTATGAAAGAAGAGAATGTTGCCCTATTTGAAGGCATGAGCTAAAAGGCATATGTGGACATTTTAATACCAATTCTGCTTATAAGAAAACCCGAGTCCAGAGAGAGAGAGAGAGAGACCCATTAAAATGATAAAGGAGAGGGCAGAAAGGGCACCTTCCGCCACGTCACATGTCAATGCCTCCTTTGACTTCTTTGTGTCAAGTTTACCACCACGATCACGTCAAATACTCAAGCGGCAGAACTGAAGTCACCCCAGGAGCATGAACCTTTGAGACCTGCAGGATAATATTTTTCCTCCACGTTTCAGCATTCATTGCATATGCAGACTTGAAGTAAAATCTACCATCATTTTCAGCAGCAAGGTCTGTGCCACACCAGCAGCAGGGGCCACACATGGGACGAAGGGAAGAGGATATGATTCACGGCGGTCCTCGCTGTCTCCTAAATCACTCCCAGGGGGACTGGTGGTGACTTACAATGGCACCAGGACACTGGCTTTACGCTTGCTGGTGTGAGTGGAACAGCCCTCCCTCTGAGGACCCAACTTAAACCCAAGGGGTCAGCAAGCCAACTCGGAAACTAGTTTCTATTTAGAAACCATGACAAAGTGTTTTGTTTTTGTTTTTGCTTAACAAATGAAATATCGGTGCCTTTGAAAGCCTCTCGGGATTAACCTGTTTCTAGAAAGAAAGTTTCATTTTTATGGCTCGTGTGATTTGGGCAACATCTTCAGGCATAGTCTCTCCCATGAATGAAATCACTGGACTCAGCCCAACAAGGCACCAGGTTAGTCTGACAACCATTTTACTGTTTTGTTTTGTTTTGTTTTGTTTTGTTTTGTTTTGTTTTGTTTTGTTTTGTTTTGTTTTAACAGAGGCAACCAGTGATTATTGTGGTCAATTCAATTACGTTTTTTTTTCTTAATCTGTCTTAGGCAATCTCAAACAAATAACTAATTTGATAAAAACAATTTCTATCACCCCAGTCAATTCAGTTCCCAAAGTCAATAAAATAAGACAGCTAGCTGGCCTGTGTGCAAACTGTCACTGAGCATGCAAGGAAGGAAAAATGAGATAGCGTTTCTCAGAGAATACACAGCAAGAAATATCCTTTACCTTGGTCAAAGGGCTTGTTGGGGTTCCAGTTTCTGAAATAATCATCCTATATAAGGAAAAAAATAGAAAATGGAGGTCAGATTTCAGAAAGCTTCTCACATAACAGCATAAAAAGCTGCCTTTCTCCCCATTTCCCCAAAACACAAAGGAAAACAATAGCTCAGAACAGTTTTCCAAAACAGACAGACATTAACATGCAAACAAAAATATCAATTTACTTTTAAATTCTTATGTTTCAAACTGTAAGGATTAAACACTGGGACAAGTAAAATCATTTCTGCCTCGTATGGAAACAGCACTGCTCTCCTTGGTCTGACAGATAAACCAAGACACCTTCTCAGTGCACAGTGTATGTTCTATCAATTATTCTGCAAGTGATGCCTGGTGGCTCTCACTGATCATTAAGCCTGTTTGTAACAGCTGATAAGTCAACGGTCAACATTTCTTGTATGTGTAGACATGTAACTCGTGGTGCCCAGTTCCAGTTTTCCAGCACTCACAAAACCTAAGAACAGAAGGCCATTCCAATGCTGGAATTAACCACAGGCATACACGTAGCTTAATACCATTTGTTCGGGGTGTGTCAGGAAAAACCCCAAAGGCTGACCAATCTGGTTGATTCATAACTATGTCTTCCTTGCCTGCAGCTGGCATCAATTTATGCTCCAAGGCTAGACACTCCATTACTTAGAAATCGCAAGGGTCTGGGTCACTTACTCCTTCCTAGTTACATTTAATCTCTCCCCCACTTCTAATAACCCTCTCCCTCCAAACCACTGCTGTCCACTCTCTCCAGCCCCTGAGCGGTAAAGGGAAGCCCCCACTGTTCCCCTGCACACCCAATCTATCAGCAAACCTGAACAGTTTGCAAGGTGCAGAGGCTTCCCCCAGGTATGTCTTCCCCACACTATTTTTAGGGCATGTGCCCCTTTGTCTGTTAATTTTCTCCTGACTATACCCAAATTATTTGCTATATGTGTTTTGGGCAGGTACTCTGCATGCTGCAGTCGGTTTCAGAAAGCTGTCCAATTTCTCTTCCAGAGAAGTTAACTTACATCAAAGTGCACAATTAGTTCAAATTATTGTCCATGCTGTCTCCTGCTGCAGTTTATCTCTGACACGATCTCCTGTGAATTTTATCGGCCTCCGTGTCGTTCAATTACCTGGCTTTATTAGATCCTTGTTGAGTTCACCTAAGCCCTTAAGTAGATTTTAGAAAACTGGATTTTGAGTAAAATCAGAACATATCGCTTTTTGGGCAGTGATTCCATTTTCCCGAGCATGAATAAACATGAACAGGTTCCTCTGGGTCCTGATGACTAGCCACTAAATTAGTTTTAACTCCGAGGAATTGGCTCATTCTGCTATGGCTTTAATTTTATGGTACCACTGGCCATCTCACGCAGCTGTTTAGGAAGTCTCTGATGTCTGCACCCTGAAATATCACTGAGAAAGCTTCAAATAATTGCTCTGCCACATCTCTCTCCAGCCACGATTTAAAATACAATCCAAATCTTTGGAGCTACGTGGCTTAAAACTCAGCAGCCAGTGTTAAGTGATTGTAAGTTAAGGGCTGGATGGCAGGTGGAAAATTTAGGTCCTGATTTCTCAGTTTGATGGTCCTAGACACCAACATGGTGTCAACACGTTATGCTGCTCACGGGGTAAGAGAAGAGATAACCCCAGATGAACTCATCTTCACCACTGGAGAAAAAACATAACAAAATATTCATCCTTCCAACAGTGGTTCATCAGTGCCCTCTTCACATCCAGAGGGCGGCATCATGTCCAATGGCAACATGGCATCTGGGAAATGCTTTCTACTTGAGTATGCTGTTCTAATACAAGTCATCGGAAGCTTCGGATGTGTGTCCAACATGTCACATTCTCTTTGATATCAAAGCAAGGTTTGAACCAGTCTCAAGAACTGAGTATTCCCGAATGATTGTAACATCCTTTATAACTTGGATGGAATTTGAAGCATGTGTCTGGACTTCGTCACTTTTCCAGGTTAACTGTAATTGTCGTTTTAACAAATTTCTTGGGGGGAAATCATAGTTTTAAATATAAAGCCTCTAAAAGCAGATATCTGCTTTAGAATATCTGGAACCCATTGAAATGTAGTAACACTGCCTAATTGCTGCTACAATGTGAAAGTACACCTTGAGTGAAAGCTCATTATGCAAAATGAGTCCTTCAAATAGCCCCTTGCTCAGCAAGGCCAAGCAGGGAAAGAAAATGATTCCTTGTATCTGATTGCTTTTGCTGTCTTAGAAAAGTGGATGGCCAAAGCAAAAACCAATGAGCCAAGAGCTGATAAAACCTTGGGTTTTTAACTGCTTTGGCTACATTTTCTCTGAGAGCGAAAGCCCATATCAGGGGCCAAGATCATGAACATGAGGAAAACACTGGGTACCACGCCCACTTGGGGGATGGTCACTGAGCCCGGAGGAGGGGGCTACTTCATGGGCATTCTGCAGCAAGATCTGCGTGTGCGATGCCCAGACACACGGATCACCCTTCCATACTGTCCTAGCCAGGTCTGACGGGCGGGCACATATGGCAGGTCCAAGCAGGCTGCAGCTGTATCCATCGATTCACTCTGCACCTGAGGGAATTTCTGGTGAGGCAGCATCCAAATCCACACAAAAAGAGCTGAAGACAAAAGCATGCCTCTGCTGGAGCTTCACCTCCCGAGAATGTGCTCATCCATGAGTCCCACTTAACCATCCGGATGCTCAACGGACATAAGGACAGCTGTCGGTGGCCTTGAACCAACACTCAGTAACGGGGCTGGTCATTTCTCCAAGGCCTAAGGTCTGGGGGCAGTACCATCCCAGCTTTTATTTTCTATCTAAATAAAAATATATAGTGTATATTTTATATTATCCTAAAACAGTTCTGTGGACAGTTGTATCAGTTTTCTAACAGGGATAATTCCCACCCTGGGAAGTCGGGTGCCTGCCCGCACACCACCTCAGGGCTGCACTGGATCGAGCTGTGTTCCTGCTGCGTGGACCCCAGGGTCCTGTCCAGATCCCAGGAACATGTAGGACTCTAAGAGCCCTTGCCTCTGATCTTCCTTCTAGCCCAATATAGTTGTGGCCTGTTAAAATTCAGACTGTGTTAAAAAGCCTGTCAGATGTGTTAGATCAAACTCGCCAGGAGACGTGTATCTGTCTGAGTTGGCCTCTTAACTGGTAATTTTATCATCTAGTGATGAAGCTTTTAAAAAGGACTTGCAAGGGCCTCGGCGACAGTTAATTTTTAACACAGAAACCTAAATAGGGTGATGCAGATCTAAATATAGTTATTTGCTAAATTCAGTAACTCCTTTCAGTGCATTTAAGATAGCTGAGGCGTAAAGGATGGCAGTGTTAGGACACACGTCTATTTTGTGGGCTTCACGGCACAGTGTGATTATGTCAGGCCTCTACTGGGCAGCGCAGAGAGCAGCCTTCCTCTAAATCTGACCCATATGAGGAAAGGCTGATTGCACATCACCGTGCCACTTCATAAATGAAAATTGCCCCACTCTTTAAGGACTGTTAAAATCTGGAAGAACCTATCCATTTAAACACAGTCTCAAACTTGAGCAAACTGACGTATGTCTGAAATCATGAAATGTCTTAGAGTAACATAAAGTCATAGTAAGAAGGCATAAAAAGTCAGCATAAAGATCACAGTAAGTAAGTGACAAATTGTTACACATTTAGGATGAGGACGAAGGAGGTGATACTGGGGTAAAGGGAGAACCAGAGACTGGCATGGCTCCAATTTATTTTTTTATCTTCCACAGCTGATCAATATACATAAAACCATATTTCTTCATTTATCTCACTAAATAAATATCTTACTAACATAGAATTGGGCCCTATGAAATTATCGGCACCCAGTGGCTGGTACAAAGGAATTTAACTCTGGATTTTCAGCTACTTTAAAGACATTCATTGTGATAAGCATTCATGGAAAGGAAATCTGTTTAAAATGTATATATGTATAACATATTGTATATTCTCATACATAACAGATATTAAGAAGGCCATAATATTTACCAATACATAATTTAATAAAAGATACATGTACATATATATTCATATATACCAAAGAGCATTCTGCTCTACATAGTATCTTTCAATAAAATCTTTAAGCCTCAATAACATAAAACGATGCAAAAATATTCCTGCTATAATTTGAGTGATTAAGTCTCTTCATCATGGATGCTCATAAGCAACTGGAAAGTCTATGGTTCTAGCCCATTTTGAATGGAAACCTGAATTTTTCTTCCACCATCCGACAGCCCCAAAATGGCTGATGCAATTTAGTTTGCCGATTCCCCAGGGATCTGCCTTTCCAGAGCTGCTTATCTAGGCTCCAAAGATTGTCAAAGCAGACTCTGAGGAAGAGATGGGTGGCAGAACCAAAGGGAAACCATTTTTGAAGTCCGACTGCTGTATTCCCACCTCTGAAGATGATGTAATAGACTGTCTACCTTACAGCTTCGGACACTACAAATCAAAGACACTTAGCTTACATGAAACAGATCATTTCTGCTTCATAAATATTTTAGCTAAGTTATTTGAACCTGCAGTTTCATCGGCAGATCACCTGAGATAATACAAACTACCAGCCTAGAAAATAAATGGGAGCCTCATTTATCTCAACCAGGAGTGAGTAATAAGCACACAGTAAGTCCTGGCCAAACTGTATAAAATACAAGTAAGCTGTTCCAGCTTTAACATCTCTGTATCCCTGTGAAGTATCCATAACTGTTACTGGTGTGTATGTAAATACAGGTGGGTGTATGTTTATACACACACTCTAAATCACTTTCTTCCTGAATAGGTTATTCTTTGATAAATTGGTCTGACATTTGGTATAAAGTCCTGCAGGCCTCAGACAAACTGATTCAGAAAATAACAATGTCAGTTGCTCTGCTCTTTCAATAAATAACCCACCAGTAAAACACAGATAATAACTGACAGTCATACTTGTACTGTAACTAATGAGAAAAGATAAAGCAGCAAATGGACTGTTTATATGCATTTGATAAATTGCATCCCCTGGATATACCATTGAAAAATAAATGTGTGCGGTGCTGGTTCACTGAACTAAAGCAAATATTTACCACTGAGATTTAGGATTTAGAATGAAATTTACATTTTATTTGGCAACTATTTCGATGTTATATCTACGTAATAGTTGAAAAGTCAAAAACCTACCTCAACTTCCTGAGTACGAAAGCATTATAAATGAGAAAAAAATAAAAGAATCACATCAAATAGGAAGGAATGCAAACATTTTTTATAATTGCATCAAATTTTCATATTATCATAAAATTAGAAAGGTCATAGGCAGATATTTTCCCTTAAGTCACCAACCATCACTCCCTTGAAAAGTTCCCACCATTCACTAAATTCACGGGAAAGAACATCAGGTTATGGGGTGGGGGGGGATACTTGAAGTGGGGAGAAATCTGAGTGTGCTCTAGTGATCTATGTCATTACTGACAAACAACTAGCAAAATGATGATTAAATCCAACTCTCAGTCATGATTACTATCTATGAGAGTTTCCAATGAACAATTTCCTGTGGCGTAGGTCCAAAGGGTGAACTTCAATAAAAACCCCGAGACAACATCAGAGACCAGGAATAATAGACTAACATTTCTACAAAGAAATTATTTTGCCTTGCAGCTCCAAAATAACTTGCAGGGGTCTAACACCTGAGAAAGACATGGACCTATGGTCTTAGAAATATGTAAAATGAACGAGATTGCCATGGCACCTCCAACCAATTCAAGGATTATAACCACCACAAAGAACACCCCATCCTCAGGACTGTCTGTCTGTCCCTGTCCATCCAAGCTGGGGAGGGAGGCAGGAGTGACTTGCGGATTTGGTCTTTTCCCAAAGAGAAAAACTGAGTTTGAATTTCCTTCACAAAGTATGCACTGCATGTCGCTTTTACTTGTGCGAAATGAATGGGTATACAATGGTCCATTTGTCCTCTGACCAAGACAAGGGGTGTCTCCCTAGATTGAAAGCCATCCATACCCTTAGACCTCATTAGCAAGATTACGGAAATGTCTGTGCTGACCAGGAGCAGCCTCGGAACATCCAGCAAGGAGAGAAGCAGCCAGTCCTACAGGATCAAAGGCACAGGGGCCACTACCAACAGGACAGGCCCAGCAGCAGATGTACCTCCAGTTTGCCTCTAGCACTCGCCAGCTGTGTGGCCTCGCACAATCCACTTAGCTTCTCTGAGTTGCAATTCCCTTATCTGTAAAATAAGGCCACCACACCTCCCTTGAAGGATGGGTCACAGGGATTTGTGATGACGTGACAAAGTGTCTGGTATACTACTCGACAAATAAAATGTTTACTCAACCAATTGAGTTGAGGAGAATTATTCCACAAATAAAAGATGTGCACTTTTGTGTCCATCTCCAGAGGTTTACAGTACTGAGATGTCCCGGGAACATTGACAGAAATGGGCTTTGTAGAAATAATATGTTTAAAATTTCCATGATGTGAATTCTTGTGCATTTGAACCTTATCGAGTGGGCCCAAGTGAAGGGAGACCAATTGCATCTGGGAAAAATAATCATGAAATATTTTAAATGCATGTAATTGTGTTAGTCTCACATACGAAGAGTGGCTGAGAAAAAAAATTCAATGAAATTTGAAAACTTCAGCTGCAGGCACATCTCTGTTTAAAGGTCAGGCTCCTTAAACAGATTTAGTTTAAGTCTCTGCGAGATTTAGTGACCCTGTCTATTAAAAAAAAAAAAGTAATACTTATACCACAGAGCCATTTTGTGCATCTAGTGAGGTGTTTTGAACCGTTGTCAGGTATTCCATGTCACATGACACACATGTAATTATAACTAACTATACCCTGATAAGGAGATGGGGCTGAACAGGGAACATTTCTGCATAACCATTCATTTACATGTATTAAATAGGTGGAGAAACCCTGAAAGAGTCTATCTCATCGGCACACCAAACAAGACCTTTGCCACCTCGTAAACCTTCACTTCACAGAAAATACAAATTATACTGGCCTGAGGCTCAGCCTTACCCAAGTATCACAAATTCGAAATTAATTAGTTCCTGTCATCTTTCTGAGAATGCCACTCCTACCACTCCCCCGAGGCCGGCAGACCTCCATAAACATCCAGATGCTGCCTTTCAGAGTATAAAACACCGGCTAGTAGCTATCACCCCACCCCTTTCTCTCCACCCATCCTTCACTGGAGGTGCCGGCCACAGGGATTGGGGAAAGCAGTGGTTCTCACCCTTGGCTGACTACTAGGGTCACTGTGGAGCTTTCCAAACACTAAGGCCCCACCCAGGAGATGCTGACTCAGTGGTCTTGGGTGTGGCCTCCCCAAGGGGATTTTTTTTTAAGCTCCCCAGATGATTCTAAGGTGTAGCCCCATTAGCTAAAGGGAGCTACATACTAACTCAATCACAGTGACAGGGAGATGACCAGGAGACAGTCAGGGCCAACACAAATAGCAAGTCAGGCCTTCTCCCCCAGCTTCCAGAGCTTTCCAGAGTTGTCTCCATCTTCCACTCTCAGGTCTGCTCCATGAGCCCAATCTAACCCGTTGCCCAGGCAAGAACGCAGGTCTCCGACTGGAGTCCTCCCCCTTCCTTCCCTTTGCACTCAGACAATGACCAAGTCCTCTCCTTCTCACTCCCGGGTCTCTCTCATCTCCCGCTTGTCTGCACACCCACAGCGCCCCCCTCAGGTCAGTCCTCCACAGCCTCCCCTGGGGTTACACCACATGCCCTAACCAGCCTCTGCCTCCTCCTGCCCTGCCCAGGGCGCTCTCCACGCTGCTCCTATGGTGACCTTCTGAAGGGACACTCGGGTCACATCAGCCCCTCTGCTTAAAATACTCAAGTTGCTGCCCCTGACTCCCGGACCAAGGCCAAGCCCAGCAGCAGCTTACAGGACCCAGCAAGCTGCAGCCCCTGCTGGGCCTTCCAGCCTCCCTACAGCCACATGCCATCTCACGTGCTTCGCTCCAGCTGCAAATGAACGACTTCTTGGCGCTGCAGCAGTCGTGCTCTCTTCAACCCCTGAAACTGCACGTGCCGCCCCTTCTCTGCCTGAAGCACCTTTCCTCGCCCCTCTTTGGTCAACATTTACTGTGCTATCAAATCCCAGTTTAGACAATGCTTCTCAGGGGCGCCCTCCCTGTCCCCAGTCCCTCCACACCTCAGTGTCTCTGCTGTGTTGTGTACAGCCCCCCGTGCTGTCCCCTGAGCAGTGACACTCCCACACTGCAGCAGCTGGCCACTCCTGCAACTCAACCACACAGAAGGCCAGGAGATGGACGTCTTTGCCACCAAACCTCCAGGACCCAGGACAGTGCCTGTTTTGCAAAGGTAGTCGAGAAACATCTAGTACTGAATTCAGGAATAAAGGGAAAAAATCAAACTCTGCTGCTTTTTTTATACCAGTACCTTGGGCTACAACTGCCCAGCTAACCACAGGCTCTGGGACCTGGAGGTTTCTGAGGAAAGGGAAATGGTCAACTCCCTTAGCGTGACCTCAAGAGGGACAGTAACCAGAACCTGGGACCAGCGGGGATGGCAGTGGAAGGTCTTGGAGGAATCAGCCAAGCTGCGCAGGAGGTGGACAGGTGGCCCTCTGACCCACGCCCTCGCCCCACACCTACTGAGGCCCTGAGTCAACCCCAGGGACAGGGAGACTTCATGACCTGGCTCACCACAGCGAAACTGAAATCTGATGCAAGATTCAGGACTTGTTGAAATCAAATCAAATATTCAAAGTATTGTACTATTAATATTAATCATATGGTAAGAACAGCAGCTACCATTTTCTGAATGGTTACAATGTGCCAGGCACTGTACTACGCCCTCACTGTGTTTTATTTCACTGAACCCGTACAATCCCCCTCCGAGATAGGCAGCATCAGCACTCCAATGACACGGTTGGGGAAACTGAAGCTGACAGAGACGAAATGACTACGCAAGGTCACACAGCTACTGAGAAGCCAGAGGGCGATCTGAACTCAGTTTTGCCTGGCTCCAAAGATGATGCTCTAACCACCACACTCACCACCTCCGTGGTGCTATAGGAAGTGAGGAGCAGTGAGGTACGAGAAGACTGGAGACCCTGAACACAGACAGCGGCTGGCTGCCCTGTGAAGATGCTGGCAGGAGATGCCAAGGGATGAGAGATGAGCACAGGCCAGATGCCTCCCAAGGGGCCCTTCTACCACTGCCATGCCTTAGTGTGTCTCGCCTCAGCTTTCCCACCTGTGAAATGGGGGAGGAAAACACCTGCCTCATAAGATCTTTGTGAGCCTGGCCAGCCAGTCCATCTGTCATGCACCTGGCTTCAGGAAAGCAGGCGGGACAATGTGCCTTTCTGACCTACTCCAACTGCAGATGGCTCCCTGGCATCCAGAATCGTGGCCATCAGCCCCGATGACAGCAGCCTCAGGAGCCCTCGGCCTTTATGCACTGTCTGCCGGCAGCACTCCCTGGGGCCCAGTTCAAAGTGGAGCATCCTGTGCCAACATGAAGGCACGACATGGAGAAAGTGATGGCTTTGGCAGCAGCCATCACTCCGGGAACCTACAGCCGCAGACTTTGCCTGAAATTATCATTCGCTGCATGGCTAGGCCTGCTGAAGTTTCTCCCAGCCCTGTCATTCAGCCTCTTCTCTTCAAGGGAACATCTGGGAAGGGCAGCAATAAAGACTCATATTACTATGTCCCCAAGGGTGCCCTAGCAGCCATCCTGCCTGCCCTCCTTTGCATCCTGAGGTTCTGGCCTTTGGGCCACGTACACAGCAGGTGTTCCTCACCAAAGCCCCAGAAATAAATCCGCTCAAGGTCTTTGGTCCACTTCAAGCCACTGGTGTTACAATCAGCATCTGGGAGTGCTCATTTGAAGTTTGCAATTTCTGAAGTGACATTTCCCCCATGGTAAGAGGTAACCAGAGTAGGAAACATTCCCGAGCCATAGTTTACTTCTACAATCACCAGCATGGCCTCCATGGAGAAGGGTGGGAATCCCCTCTCTGAGGTGCAGCCACGGTTAAAACTGGGGCTCACCAGGAGGGTGGGACACTCCTCTGAGACTGACTGAAGACTCTCCAGGACCCGTACTCCCAAAGGCTGCTGGGTCCAACGAACACGAGATCATGGAGACGAGCTACCTTTCTTCTCACCCACAAGCCTTGATGCAGCTCTGCGATTGATCGAATGCAGTCTCTCACCCCCAGCACTGCCAAAAAGGTGCCTGGTAGATGCAGGAGACTTGGAGAGACAACCATAAAGCCCTTCAGCCAGGCTCCACACTTGGGAACTTGCTCACTGGGCCGCTTGGTCCAGTCGATAATGTACTTATGTTATGTGACAAGATGCAGAGCCCAGAGAAGTGACAAGAGAACTGTCCTCACACCAAGAACAATGTGTGAGTCCCGTAATGGTAGTTCAGCCCCCAGTACCAGGGGATCCATGGGTGAGTCTACTCCATGAATGTGTGGCTGTCCTATTCCCTGCCAGGGGATTTCTACAGTTGGCCATGCTCAGGTAGGGCCTGGGGCACCCAGAGAGAGGGGCTGAAGCTGGCAGAGGCTCGAAGACCTCAATACCCAAAGAGCCATGCAGACTTTATCTGTAAGCACTAAGGAGCCACTGGGAGGCTTAGTTGGGGGTTGACACCATCAAGCTGGTATTTTCTGAAGCACACTGGGCTCCCTGAGTGTGAGACAGGTTACAGGGAGCGCACGTGAAGGACACCAGAAAAGAAGATCACTCGACATCTGTCGTTGTGCTATAAAAAGATATGAGTCACACCCAGCCCTCACCTTCAGGAAGCCCACAGTCTGACCAGGGAAGAGAGACCCAAAAATGAAAGCAAATGAAGCATAGTATTATTACCTGGTAATGGGTCATTGTAAAAGATAATAATAATAAAAGCTACAGGAACACAATAGTCACCAACTCTGCCTGGCAACCAGGGCCGACTCTACTGAGGAAGTGGGCAGGACTCAAGCTGGGTCTGGATGGACAGGGAGTTTTCCAGGCCAGGAACAGGCAACGGGGTGGGACAGGGCGTTGCAGGCAGGGGCACCAGCCTATGCAATGAGCATGAACACAAGTCTTCACTGCGACAGCCCTCAGCTCGAGCAAAGGGCAATGAAGCCTGAGCCCAGGGGCAGCCACGGAGACAAGACAAAGGAGACATCTGCCAGCTTTGCTCAGGTTCCCGCAATGCCCAGTCTACCCTTTGCTCTGTGGCTGGTCACTGGCATCATTACACTCTATCCACTCGAGCTGGAAGGCCGAGCAACGTCACTATGTCTGGAGGAAACACACCAGCCCACGTGTGCCACCCCAGAGATAACAGCCAGCTCGAACCCCAGCCGTTCCAACCACATCAGCAAGAGTTGCCATGCCACCTGTTAAAGACACATGTGAGTCATTATGGACCACGACTGGAACCAGCTAGTCTGTGTGTCTGTCCCTCTCTCCATCCTGCAGAGACATATTGTCAGCTTGCTACACCTTTCCTTTATTAAATAATTAAACATCTTTCACTTAGGAGGGGAGCTCCCTAAGAACAAGGGCCATGCCGTGTGACCAGGCCCTGGGAACCAGGACGCTGGAGGTCCCCCTCCCAACTCCCAGCAGTGAAAACAACTAACAGCCTCTTGCACTCACTCAGCCTTTAAAACATCCCACTCTTATTTGCAGGGGACAGGGGTATGGAGGGGAGATGAGATGAAAAACCAGGGTTCCCTGGTACCCATCTTTTAAAATCAAAACCCTCCAGGGCAAAATTATCAGATAAGTTCATTTATATGGCAACAAAATACACATCCATAAGGACATATTTATTTCTTGTGGAGGAGCACTCAGCTGGCAGAATCCATGTAATACTTTGATTTTTACACTTTCTTTTCATTTATTATTTGAGGGAATTACAGGAGTGTTAATAATCACAATGCAAGTCCCTTCCAGCTCTAAAATGCAATGATTCTAGTTATGCCAAATAATCAATCAAATATGCCCAAAAGCTCTGTGTAAATAAAGTAGGAGCAATTTTTCACAGACCGGCAAAGACTACAATGTACTGGAAGAATCCAAGGTAAACCAAAGCAATATGGTGCTTTTCCTTTAAATGTAAGGGCCTCATATGAACACAGCCAGTAATTATGTCCTAGGTCTTTGAAGTCCCTTTCCTATGAAATAACTTACGAACATTAAAGAAGAGTCCAGTTGGGTTTCTTCACATGATGCTCAGAGCTACTAAGAGAGAATTTCTTTATTTCTTTTTATTTTTTTTTTTAATTTTTATTAGGGAATATTGGGGAACAGTGTGTTTTTCCAGGACCCATCAACTCCAAGTTAAGTCGTCGTCCTTCAATCTAGTTGTGGAGGGCGCAGCTCAGCTCCAAGTCTAGTCGCTGTATTCAATCTTTAGTTGCAGGGGCTGCAGCCCACCATCCCATGCGGGAATTGAACCAGCAACCTTGTTGTTAAAAGCACAGGTTCTAACCAACTGAGCCATCTGGCCGCCCCTCAGATGCTCAGTAGCAGCTCATTGTCTTCAATGCAGTTGTGGAGGGCGCAGCTCACTGGCCCATGTGGGAATCAAACCGGCAACCCCATCGCTAAGAGCTCGCGGTCCAACCAACTGAGCTATCTGGCCACCCAAGAGAGACTTTCTTGAAAAAAAGTTCCCAAGATCAAATTCTTCAGCCAAATCACCTTCTCATGAGTGTTAGAGACTCCTAAAAGAAAGTCACATACAAAAGCATGGGCAGAAAACAGAAAACCAAAACCCAAGAAGCAGAAAGAGAACCAAAGCAGCAGTGATCGCTCTACCTCCTCTGGGTGTCCCAAGCCCACCTCCTCAGAGGCCTGTGAAGAAAGAGGCAGCCAGGCCACTGACATGCATGAAGCCACAATAATATGGCCACACTGGAGGGGTGCTGGGTCCTGGTCATTAAAATTGATTTCATTTAGTCAGTTGCATGGTCACATTTTCTGAACTATCCATAAACAGTGCCCACAACCCACTGTAAGAAGGAACAACAACAACAAAAATATATAAAAGGATTAGAGAAAAATCAAAATGGTACCAATGGTTATCAACAGTTGGGCAAATACAAGAGTTTTCTTCCTGCTGCTACTTTTTTTTTTTTTTTTTAAGTATTTTTCAATTTAAAAAAAAATTCACATGGATCACTTCATGTATTTGTATGTTGTCTACTCATTCACACATTCATTCACTCATCTGACGTCCTATGGGAGAGGGAAAATGAAGACAATGGTACCCGACCACTAGCCAGGGAAACTCGAGCCCAGAGAGGTGGAATCATTTTGACAGGAATTGACACAGCACAAAAATCTGCAGCATAAGATTCACATACACTAATAGCTTAGACTGAAGCAGTGGGAGGTGAATAGGAAGAGCTTCCTGAGCCATGACCTAGGACAGTGACTAGAAACATTTCCAGGCAGCTGAAGGGAACCACAGACCATTAGTATTAGCCGCTTTCTGGGCCGACACACAAGGTCACCATTCATTTATTCCTTCAGTCCAGGCATGTCTGCTACCCTATTAAGGAATGAAAAATCTGGAATAAGCAGGGGGGAGATGCTCAGCTCACTCACCCACGCACAGCCATGGCCCCTGCCAGAAGCATTCGGAAGGGCCCAGAGCTCACAGTAGAAATCATACATTTACCCACGAGGCGCTGACAGCTCCTGCAACAAACCCAAATTGTGGCTTGATTTAATAAGGCATCCGAGGCTCAGATACCTCATCTGATTTACCAGCAGGACACACAAATCACGGCTAGAACTGGAGACACCTTGTCAGGGCTGCCTGCTGGAATTATTTGGGACAACACTGCATGGGTTACTTTGGTGTTGCCCATCAAAGCCTCGTACGTCCATTGCTCATACCTCTCTTTTCACAAAATTCAGCTCTTAACCCAGCTTGGAGCTGAAATCAATGGTTCTGCTTCCCAATCTGAAACATAAAAAACGTAAATACCTATGGCAGCTTTTTAACTGATAACCTCTCTTGGCATCTGCACTACCATTGCCTAAGAGATACTGGGCTCAAAAACAATTCAGTGCTCTCGAAGCCTCAGTTTCCTCATCTGTAAACGAGGCCGAGGGTGCCGACTTTACCAGGATTAACTGGGATGATTATTTGAGACATATGCAAAATGCCCGGCATGGAATAGGCACCAAAAATGGTGACTGCATTTTTAAATTGACCTCAGTATATCCTCTGCTCTAAGCTGGTAACAGAGTTTAAAAAACAGACTGGTAGGTTCCTCTGGATTAGTGTATTTGTGATGCTGTCATCCTGATTCTGAGAAGACTTAAAAAATCAAATCTGGGTGACAGCTCCTTTGGAAAAGCAGCAGCCACTGCTCTGTGCAAAAGTGTAAATAAAATGCCACTTAAGTAATCACATTACTCACAGCTTCATGCATGTGATGTAGAGCTTCGAGCAAGCATGCGTGTGTGATGGATTTCTTATTATCTGTTGGCTGCCACTGCAGTCCATCCAGCCATCTGCAGGCATCCTGCCTGGAAACGTCAACATTCGCTCCTGATGGGACCCACACTCCTGCTATCAGTGGGAACAGACTCAACAGGAAAGAGGCAACGGCTTCATAATAAGGTGATGACACCAACAGACATGTGTGCTTGGGGAAGAGCTACCAGGTTCTAAGTCAGCCATTAAGGTCCCTTCCTCAGCTCGCAGGGGCTCTCAAAATAATTTGGGCCAGAAGAAATCTCTAGTTGAATCACGCTGGCCCCTGCCAGGTAGGCGCAGAGCCTTCTCAGATGCCGTGACACTGCCTACTTTGGACTCAGCAGTGCCAAGTGCCAGACCAAACACCAGTGGCAACGCTGCCCTGAATCGACGTCCTTTCGGAGGAGGGTCTCTGAAATACCAGGGGTTTCCATTGACTAGAGCCATCCTGACAAGTGCCAAGAAGTAACTGAGGATACGTTAGGTCCTTAGACCATTTCTGCTCTGGATAAAGGCAGAACTTCTAGAAAAGCCATTTCAGAATCCAGCTGCAAATGCGCTCTACAGATGTGGGTGTCTGCAGGGGCACAGGCTGGAATAACCCCAGGGAGAAATGTGAGGGTCAGTTCTTACAGTTAAATCTAGGTTCACTGAGGCCCCTTCTCCCTTTTCTTGGGGACAGAGCTCCATACACATGGGTAGCTTTGAGGCAAGGCTTGTCCTCAAGAGACTCTGCCCTTCCTGCCTGCACTGCCCGTCAGGGCTTCTGTGCCCTCATGGCCGTCTCCCCTACACTCCTGTATGCTTCCTTCCCAGCCAGGTAAAGAGGACTGTGCCAGCTCCCAGACCCCTCACATTCAATAAGGGATCCAAGCCCAAGGCGACAAAATCCTGCCAGGGTGTCTTCCAATAGAAAGACAAGAAATTTGGGGGGGGAGGGCCTTGGCTGGCCCCTGAATACGTGGCACACTGGTCAGCCTGGGTCCAGGTGACGAAGGAAGGGGAGGAGGACTAAGAACTAGTGGAAAGGGGAAAAGGGAATGAAAAGTCTGCAAAGAGCCGTAAAGGGAAAAGATAGAGTGACCAGGAAAATGAACACGGGCAATGTGAGCACATTTTTACTATAGACCCGAAATGGACCCAGTAGGCAGTAGAACAAGGACTTGGGTCTTAGGGAGGTGCTGGGACCCTGCAATTTTCTAAGGGGAGTTCAAGAGACAGCAACTCATGCCTGTGTTCAACCCACAAGGGGAGGCAGCAAATGTCTACTGAATATCCACCACTGGCCGAGCCCTGGGTTCTGCACTTGACATCGAGTTTCCCTTACAATCACCACAATGACTTTGCAAGGATGAAGTTATCCTCTACATCTTACAGCTGAGGGAACTATGGCTCAGACAGGTTAAGTAACTTCTTCCAGGTCACACAGCAGGAGCAGCAGAGGCGGGATTCCAATCCAGCTCTGTCCAACCACAGAGCTCTGGGCTCTTTCCACGCGCCCAGCACCCATCTTGGCCAAGCACCTCACCAAGTTCTGGACCATCAGCTCCCGAAGGATGAACTCTGCTGGTCCTGGCTCAGACCCGAGCAACCAGCGGAGACTCAGAACAGCTACTGCTTGAATCAGAGCTGGTATGGGAACAATTATGACTTCTCCTGGCAACTAGTGACTTAACTCTTTTCAAGGGACAGGCCCACCCTTGATAAAGCCCAGGGAAGCGGAGCCTCTAGGGCTAAGATGTGGGTGAAGCCAGAGTACGGAAAGAGAGAAGAAGTGAAATCTCAGGAGAAACATGTTATTACACCAGGCCTCCAAATGGCTGCCAGGGTGGAGCTGGGGCTGGAGGACAGAGGATGAAACAGGAGAATGGCCGAGGAGATGCACAGTGTCCAGCACATTCCAGGAGGGCCATTCACATTCTAAACAAGACCGCCTTGTGCTGAAGTCTCCAGTCTGATCTGTCCATCACCCCAAACTAACGTGCCTCTTCCCCCAGCAGCAGTGAAAGCTCGAACCCAGCCCAATGGCCACGCAGGCCATGGGGGGTCCTTTAGCACTCATGTGTGGGAGCACACACAGCGTAATGAACCTGGGGTCCACCTCCCTAAAACTCAGATGCAAATGTGATGTGGGTCACTGCTTGCCTTCTTCCACACTATTATGCCTGGATGGTAGAACTGGAGTAACTATTGAATAAATTATGAACACATTCTGGACCACAGCTCCCAGACCTTCTGTGCTTCTTAACACTGTCTCTGCTCTTCGAGGCCACATTACTCTTAAATCTTTCGCCAAGTACAACCGACCTGGGAGCATAAATCTTCCTCACCATAATGTGAACAAGTTCCGTGACAACAGCGGTCGTTCATTACCAAGCCATTTTTGGGCTACATTTCTCCAAGAAAATAAATAACCGGTTTAACGACTGTCAGAAAAATGTTCCGACACTCAGCTTAAACATGATGATTTATTAGAAATTATCGAACGCTATTCACACCTGTGGTTAACTGTAAGCACACGTGGTCCTCCATGAGTTTTATACCTAAAGGCGGGAAAAAGATGCAAACCACAGACCTGCCACAGATTTCCATTCTGAACGGGTCTCCAGGTGAGGCCCACTTCAGCCTTCACAGCTCATCTTGGTGATGGAAGGTGCGTGCACTAAATGCTCAGGCAGGGAAGAACCCTCTGGAAGGATTTGTAAGAGATGGACACTGGGAAAATACCACGTGTAGAGCAGCTACCCAAATGAGGGGTCCACAAACTTTTCTATAAAGGGCCAGAGACTTTATAAGGGCTGACTATGTGGGCCAACTACAGACTGTCACAAATTCTTCTCCCTCCCCCACCCTTTAAAAAATGTACAGAACTATTCTAAACCAGTGACCTCAGCTGCATTTGGCCTGCAGGCTGAGTCTGTCCACCTGCTCTAAGCAGACTACTCTTCAAGTGTTCCACCACTCCATGTGGTAGACGCTATTTGTGGATCCATTTTAAAGACAGAGGGAATGAGGTGCTGAGATGTTAGGGAGCCCACTTGAGTTCACACACTCAGCAGAGTGTCAAAGTGCAAAGCCAGGCAGGATCTAAGCCTACACTCATCAGTGTTCAAAGGTAATACACTTCCCAATATACCGCATGGCCTCAAAAATACTCTAAACACGGCAACTCTCTTCTCAGCCAAGAGTGAATTTATATTATGGGTAAGAAGGCTGTAAAAGGAACTCATATTTGTTGAACGTCTATTGTGTACTGAGCCCTGGCCATGGACTTTACACATGAGACTGCACAGGGCCACCATGGGTGGTTGCACAGGTTGCTCACTGCTCAAGAATGCCAGGTCAGGAAAAGGAGAGGGGGCTGAAATCCCATGTGCATCAGCTGCACCCTGGAGCAGGGCTGTACCCACCAGAGGCGACTCCTCCTTCTGTTTCTCACTAAGGGCCCTGGGTGGCTGCAGCAGCCCGGCTAGTGTGCTTCCTGAGGGGCAGGATGAGGGAGGCGCAACCTCACCACAAGCCAGGTGAGCCTACCCCGTGGAACAGTGAAGGGAGACAGAAGAGAGTCACGTGTGTAGACTCACAGAGCAGGAGAGTGGTGGGGAAGCCAGTGACAGGAACCCCGGCACCAAGCCTCAGTCACTAAGGGAACCAGAGTCACCCTCACCCTGATGTTTTATGATAGACTTTTGTCATAAGGAGAAAGAAAGACCACAATTTCACACACGGTGTGAATTAACGGGCTTCATTCTTCCAAAAGGTGATAACGGGGGGAAATTGGGATTTCAAAGGAAGATTTACAAAGATTCTGTTGAGCTCAATGGACATTTATTGACTCCCTTAGTGATCATTACCTTAGAGTTTATTAAAGGAAGCCAGGACCAGCTGGAGAATTTCCCTAACATCTTAAAATCTGTGTGGTGTGTTCCAGCCTTAACAAGAAGAGACTCTTCACCTGAAAGCAAAATGGGTGAGACCCACTGTGACTGCTCTTCAGGAGCTCCTGCGGCCCCTCCGCCACAGTTCTCATGACTGCTGCCTCCAAAGGCATCACCCCTCCCCCACCACCACTCAAATGGGGGACTTGCAAGGGCCCCGCACAGCTGTCGGGGCACAAACTGTTTCTGCCCAGAGTTCCTGGGCAGAAGACAGCCAGGGGCCCAGCCCCGAGATGGCCCATGGGTGCTATGCCACACGCTCCACCTCCAGGGCTCAGACTCCCTGGTCCTTACTTGCAGGAGGCGAGCTAAGCCACATGCTGCAGGTGGCCCCACAACAGAGGCCTACTCCTGCCTCAGCACCCGGTGACACTTCCTGGGAGTGACAGCACAGGGAAAGAGGACCCATGAGACTTCCTTCCTCCCACATCCTACCCACCGGGGGTGGGGGTGGGAAATACACTTATACTTGTCTTCCCAAGAGCTCAGTGGGCAAAAACTTAGTTCACTTCTTGGGAATTATTTAACCAATGAAAGAAACTGCATTTCTTTCCCCTTTTTTTCACCTCCAACTCCAAGGACAAGATTTTTCTCAGATGCCCCTAAAAATTTCTGCAATTGTCTGTAGACAGACACTAGTGAGGAGAGAAAGCAAATTGCTCTCAGCTATTACTAAGCTCTGAACTCTCTAAACTGCCAATCTTTATGCTGCCATTGGAGCTATGTCTACGGACGACTGGTTCAGGCTAGGGCAATCATTCCCAGGGCCCTTTGCGACTGCTAAATTGTTCCAAAGGCAATGTGGAAAATTACCCAGAAAACAGCTGTTTATGCTTTAGGCGGTACCTACATGGAAAGAGAAGCAGTGGGCGGGTGGAAGTCACAAGCCATAAAATTGAGAAAATACTATTTTCAAGTTAAATGTGAAGGGAAGTCCCTTTGCAAGAGGTAATCAATAGTCAAGTGGAAGCGCAATAAGACAAGACCCTCCGGTTAAGGAGAGAAGGAAAGTGGCAAGAGTCACCTCTGAGCGACAAGACACTAAGCTACACCAGTCCCACTGTTAGGGTCCCCAAAGCACTGAGGTGCCTCCTCCACTCAGTAAGAGGGAGCCAGGCCCAGCCCCCAGCTTCTGTGTGCTGTTCTCTTTCCATGCACACAGCTCCGCATTGTAGAGGCAGCTTCTGAATCAACTGTGGAAAATTGTGCTGCTGCTCAAGGCACAGTGCTACTGACATTTTGAAAGAACAAGCAGTAGCAGCTGTTACTCCATTCCAGTCACAAACCAAGAATCCAAGAGACTTGGGGACCCCTCGACATACCCCACCCTGACTTTGTCCCAAGTCTTGATAACAAGCTGCCCACCACCACATAGAGACCCCAGTACAGCGTCCTGAATCCTACTCACTGCTTCCCCTAAGAGAGTCCTGGCTTCCCAACCAGGGCCAATTCCCACCCTCACAGCTGGGAGGATTTGGTCAGTGGGCTGGGAAGTAAAGGTTTTCAACCAATGAAAGAGAATCTAGAAGCAGAAAGAGATTCTAATCACTGACCTCTCCTACATAGGCTGCCGAGACTGGGCGGTCATTTGTGGCTCAGCCTGGACATCACGCTACACTGGAAAGGGAAATCTGGACTCTCAGTGATTTTTGCAGCCATAACTCTAGGCCAGGTTGTTGCTAAGCACTCAAGCCCACCATATTGTACACAAAACGTCCGGGCCCTCCTGATGGCACCGGGGAACAAGATGCAAAGAGTTCCGGAATGAGGGGAAACTAAACAACTTTAGCAGGCACTGTGAGACAGTGACTGACTGACTTCTGAGAGGGAGACGTAAGGGAGGAGACGCTACCTCATTTTTAACCAGTACTGAACTATTTGTATCAGGAGGCCTGAAATGGGGTTTGACTGCCTTGACCCAAATTGCAAAGAACAAGGAGGCATCTCCACCAGCAGGGCAGAGGGCAGGGCACACAGTCTTGGAGCCCAGCAGAGCCCACTTTGAATCTTGGCCCCAACGTTTATTGACTGTGTGACCTTGGGAAGGTATGGAACCTCACTTTTCCAATCCATAAAATGAGTTTTTTTGATTTGTTTGTTTGTTTGTTTGTTTTTTAAATGAGGTTTTTAATGGGGCCAACTTCATAGACCTTACCAAGTCCAAATGAGGTAATCCATGGAAAGTGCTCAGCAAAAGGACTAGTTCATGTTCTCAAGGAGGAGCCATAACTCATAGAAGTATTGTTTTTTAGATGATTCTCAGTTATGTGCATTTTTAATTCCTCTACTTTTCAAAGCCTGCCCCTCATATTACCATTTTAGGAGAAAAAAAATTAAAGGGAATGATTGATTGGCCTGTTGTTTCTCTTTAGATCACAGCATTCACTGGCTCCTTGGTCTGAAAACAAATCCAAAGAGTCAGTGACTTAGAGTCCTTAAAAAAAGGAGAGAGAGAGCGAGAGAGCGAGAGCGAGAGCGAGAGCGAGAGCGAGAGCGAGAGCGAGAGAGAGAGAGAGAGAGAGAAAGAGAGAAAGCCCTAACCTGTAAGCCAGAGGCAAAGTTGAGGGAAGGTGGTTCTGTTTCACCATAAAGAAAAAGCAATTCAGGAGGAAAGACCACAAGCCTCCAAGCTGGAAATGTGTTGGTTGAAGCCAGAACAAAGCCACAGAGAGCTGTACACTCTCTCACCGAGAGCAGGAAACCACATTTCCCTAGATGTGCTTTAACATATGTAAAGGATATGGTACACAAAGAAGATAACTCATACAGCATCTTCCTCATCAGAAAACACCATAAGGAACGTGAAAGAAACAAGCCACAGAGTGAGAGAGGATATTTGCATCATTTAAAACCAACAAATCGCTTGCATCCATAATATATAAAGACACTGTATAAATTAATAAGAAAGACAGGCAACCCAAATGAATGGGAGGGGCACGAGTTCTGAACAGGCAGTTCACAGAAGAGGATACCCCCAGGCCAGAATATACCAGACGGTCTAAAATATTAAATGATGACCAGGCCCAGTGTGAGAAAAGACGCGTGGCCACTGGGACTCGGACGCACGCCTGGCGTAGCACTATCATGGAGCAGCCACGTCAGAAAACCGCTGGGCAGATACCTGGTGACACAGACACTCCACCCCTCAAATATACCTAACAGAAACGAGTGCAGGCATCCAGAAAGACACATGCAAGAATGCTCTAAGCAGTGACACTCAACCTTCACAGGAAACAGCTCAAATATATCCACCAATAGCAAAACGGGTAAATCTGGGTCTGTCCACACACGGGAATGCTAGGCAGCAGTGAAAACAAATGAACCGCTGCTACTATTACAGCATGGATGACATCACATGCTTCACACTGAGTGAAAAGAGGCCAGACAGAGAAAAACATAAACCGGATGACATCATTTACATACAGCTCAAAAAAGGGTGAAACTAATGATTAATGAAAAGTTAAAATAGTGGTAACCTTGGGAAGAAGGGAGCAGAAAGAAGGCAGGAGGAAGTGAGAGTCGGGGCGGATGCTTCGGGCTCCGGGTGCCAGCCATGTCCTGGACCTGGGTGCCTGTCACACAGGTGCGCTCACCTGGTGATAAGCCTGTTTTATTGGCACTTAGCATATACACATATTATACTCCAATAAAACAAAGTTTCAGAAATGAGCGAAGCAGAGAAATAGTCTGCTCTGGTGTGTTTATCTGATCCAGTCAGGTCACTGCTTAGTTGGAAAGAAAGAAACTCTCTTCCAGAAAAAGAGTTTTCTTTCACATGGCAGAATGTGATTTTCTGGCACCAGGTGAACCCCTGGATGGGCACACCCCACTGTCTGTGAAGGGGGGTGGGGGGGGGGCGTCTCCTAGTCTCAAACCTGAGAAGGTTGGGAAGCCAGAAACACAGAAGGAAAACCTAGCTCTGGTACAAACAGTAATGCACGTCCCGTGTTTCCCCGAAAATAAGACCTAACCGGAAAATAAGCCCTAGCATGATTTTTCAGGATGACACCACCTGAACATAAGCCCTGATGCGTCTTTTGGAACAAAAATTAATGTAAGACCTGGTCTTATTTTCAGGGAACCACAGTATTAACCACTTACTAAGCACCGACACTGTTCTCAACAATTACAACGTATTAACTCATGTGATCCTCATAAGTCCCGGTATCATTTTTCAAATGAGGTGACTAAGCACAGAGGAATTAAGTGGCCGACCCCAGGTCACACAGCTAGCGAGAGACAGCAAGGCTGGATTCCAACCAGGTGGTCTTGCTCTAGAATCTACGTGCTAGGCCACCTCCCTAAACTAACTGACAATTTAAGGAAGAACAAGAAATCCAACCATGTGCCTCAACAGAGGCATTCACGGCAGCAACGAGGGAGAGAAGACAGAGGCCGGGGGAAGGCAAGCCACTGTTTACAGAGCACCTACTCTGTGCCAGGCAGTGGGCTAAGTATTCTCTCCATGCCACATTTAATTTCTACAACCGTCCTATAAAGCAGCTACTATTACCCTATTCGAGAGATGAACAAAATGTGAAGGGCTCCGGCAGAATCTAAACCCCAAATGCCCTCACCTAAAGGGTCAGCCAAGTAGGTAATCCAGAATAGGCCTTGACAGCGTGGTGTTTCCATGGCAACTCTGGGGAGGCCATCATCAGTGAGTGGGGTATAGGTGGGGAAGTTCATGCCTGCATGGTTGCTTTATAGGCCCAGGCCAGCGCCAAACCCAGCTAGTAAGAACGGAGTGCTCCTGAGCTGGGAGAGGAGTGGGCTACACAGACAAACGCTCGAGCGAGGCCTGAAGATGCTGCATCTGGAGTGGTGGCATACACATCTCTTTTGTCTGTCCCACAGGGCCCCCCTTCTCATAAGAGAACCCTTTACTTTGGTTCAGGCCTGGCTGACCACACCCCCAGCCCACAGATGGCCACAGGACTCAGTCTGGCCAACGTCAGTTCACCCTCCTTGCCATGCCAGGGCGATTCCCCCAGGAACGAGCACGTGACCCCCGAGGTTTGCACAGGGATGCCGGAGAGAGACAGCTCTCTCTCCACACGACTCTATTAGGAAGAGCTGTCTTGGAACTTTCCCAGAACATCTTCCCGGCCACATGGGAGAAGCATGTCTGAGGAGAAAGCCTATGTGCCAAGGACCTGCAGCCAAGAGATGAAGCGAAGGTGAGAGCAGGCCATGGGTGCAGTCCATGCTCCCTCCGCCTGGATGGAGTCCAGCCCTGGACTTACAGACCACGTGGAACATGACTTGCTTTTTGCCTTAAGCTAGCCTGAGCGGGGTGTCATTCCCTGGGCAACCATCAGAGTCTAAGCCAGCAGAGGTCTCTGAATTACCTCTAAGGAGAGTTTCAAATGGGAACCATCTTAAGCTGAACCCCCCCAAACTGTTGTTCAGTTTCCAGAAAAGAAAGGCAGGACGGGTCCATGAAAAAAATATCTATGCTGCCCCCACTCACTGGTGTAGTTTAAAAAAACAAACGAAAACAAAGGTGAAGGGGAGCCAGACCAAAATTCTGGGGCAGCTACCACGAGTGCAGACGTGACCTGAAACAGCTGAGTCACCATCATCTTCCAGAGCAAATAGCTGTCAGAACGCAGCCCTGCCCTGGAAGAACTGAATGCACAGCCAGGCTTGTCACCAGCAATTGAATCTCCACGGCGTAATGAATCGACCCATCTTTAACAGGATTTTCCTGCGATTTTAATTCTGTGCAAGACTCAGCCAGTGAGAAAGAACAAAATGGTATTTTACTACCTGTAGAGGTACACCTTAACTTTTAAATTCATATCTTCAGATAGGAAGAGGAAATTAAATCCATAAATCCACTGATTTATCACAGCCCAAACACACAACGGGCACGATGACAGTAAACTCTTCGCAGGCTGTATTTCCCCCAGAGCCGTTGCTGCAAACACAGTGGAAAATCCTGATTTGGAATGAGAAATACTTTCATTTTAATCTTGTTTATCTTCTTGGTCTAGTAATCCTCTGTGGCCGCTGCCCATCTGGCACATTCCTGTAAGAAAACTGTGGCCCCTCTTGTTGAATTCAATTCTGTGGTTGGTTTGTGAAATTTTTTTTTTCTATGTCTACTACAGGCTTTGGGGTATTGGGCTTATTTTTCGTAAATAAATCCAATAAACCAACACTGAGTACCATTCACTTCAGGAACATGCTGTAAGTACAAATAACATGTAGGCCTCTTTTATGAAAACACACAAAATGCTATCTGCAGGGGAGTTAACAAAGCCCAACAAATTAGTCTAATTTCAAGGGGACCAGGAGGACCACCGCTGACTCACCGAAGCAATATGCAATTAGCAATAATATTGTGCCGTTCTGTGGCTCGCATCATCGGAGCACCTTAAGGCATGCAACGTGCCTTAATTAATTCTGACAGTGCCCTTTAACAGCCCCAAACTGCAAACTTTAGCCTTCCTTGGAATCCCAGAGAAAGTGGTTAAGAGAGATTCCTGGCCTTACCCTCAGAAATTCTGATTCAGGAATGCTGTCCTGGGGCTCAGATCATGGAGGTCCAGAGACAGCACTACGAAATGCCACCACAAAAAGAGGTATTCCCACCCTCACCACACACATGGACAACCGCTCAGGATAAGTGGCGGCCTGCCCCTGCTTGAGAGTGGCACTTGTCCTAAAGAACGTTTGGTGATGGTGGAAATAATCTGTAGTCTGCACTGCCCACTGCAGTAACCACATGTGGTAATGAGCACTTGAAGTATAACTCGTATGACTGAGGCAGTGGATATTTCATCTTATTTCATTTAAATTAATTTTAACTTAAATGGCCAAACATATCTTGTTTATTGAGCTATGCATCTCTAGATGGAACAGTAGTATTTAAGGGAAAAAATGGAGGTTAATGGGATTAGACTATATTCCTTTTCATCTTTGATTTTTCAGCAATTTCTTCTCTCTTTTTCTTCTGTGTGTGTGTGTGTTTATATACATGTGTGCATAGATAGATAGATAGATAGATAGATAGATAGATAGATAGATAGATAGATAGATAGATAGATGGTCTCAGTACCTTCTATTCTCAAAAAGTCCTATCAGGAAAGTTTTCTAAATAAGGAGTCTGAGGCTCAAAGAGCTACATGATGTGCCCAAAGTCCGAGTCACAGGACTGGATATGGCAGAGTCAAGATGTGAACACAAGCCCTACAATGCCAACACCACTGTTTCCATTACAACATGCTGCCTCCATATATATGAGCTCAACATAAAATACAAACAAGGGACAGAAATGGCGGCAGTGAGGTGGACTTCTTGAGTTCTCCCCTGGAACTTACCACAAATTAAACATCTGTAACTCAAAGGATTCTCTGCTCATCACACAGAACAGCTAAGAGACTCACATGAGGATAACCCGAAGGTGGGCAAATCAGGTGAGCAGGGGAAGAGGGAAGCGAGCAGTGTGGAGCCGCAGCCCACATCTGTGGCTGCAGAGATGCGGGGCCCCAGGACACAGACCAGAGATCGCACAGCCAGGTGCGGGCTCCCTCCTTGTGCCCTACAGTCCTGTCGAGAGATCAGCATAGAGGACGGTGGTGTCCAGCATTTGAGGCAGAAACCTCAGCTGAGAACTGCAGCTGGGCTCTCTCGGTCAGACGGAAAGCAAACTCCATACCTGGGCTCCTCCCCTCACTCTCCCACAGCTCTCCCACCCCAGCCCTTCCAGAGTCTTAAACTGGTCCCTCAACCGAGGAGGAGTGTCAGATTACAGAGGAGATACAGCCCTCAAGAACTGGAAAAAACAGGTTTACAGCTGTGACCTAGGGAAGAGGCTGGGAAATGTGTGACACTCCTGGGCTGGCCAGGCACCTGCCTGCCCAGCCCCCACCTAAAACCCAGGAAACCTGCGCATAGGGAAGAAGCCCGTCCCAGTGGCTCACTGTGGTGCTCTCAGCGCACGTTTGTGCAGGTGAGAGCAAAATCTGCACTGACTTTGTAGAAACTAACAACCATACCCCATAGCCCCACCCATCTACAACTCCATTGCCAGGGTCACTCTGGGCACCAGGTAGCCAGCTCTGCCTCCACAAGATGCAGAGGAGTCTTTGTACAGCAGAGGACATCCTGGAGATAGCTTCGAGGGCTTAAGCCAACACTGGCACCGTTTTTGTGTGTTCTTATTTTATTATCATTGTGTGTGTGTGTGTGTGTGTGTGTGTGTGTATTCCCCTTTCTCTCTTTCTTCCTTTTTACTTTTCTTGCTCTACTTTTCTTCCTTCTTTCCATTTTTCTGAATTGATTTTTTTTGGGGGGGTTGTTATTTTTTTGTTTTGTTTCTTTTGTTTTGTTTTGTTTTGTTTTGTATTTTTGATATTTTTGTTTGTGTTGAGTGTTGGTTGTCAGTTGTTTTTACATGTGCGTGTATTTGTATTTTGTTGTTATTGTTGTGCTTGTTGATTTTTTTTTGTTCTGAAATCGCCTTGCACCAGGGCCCAGCCCTAGCATTACAAGAATCAACACACCCAGTGGCCAACTCCAGACCAAACCAGAGCATTGCCAGGTTTGACCTACAAGTGACACACCCAGAGGGAATTCTCTACAGACACAAGAGCCCACAGAGGCCAAGCATCACCTGAGGGGTCAACCTTCACACAGCAGCTCATACACTACGAGCAGAGCCAATTTTCACAGTTGGTCACCCTGGGAGTCAATCCCACCTACTGACAAGCCAAAAGCAATTAAAGCTCACCTTCAACAGGAGAATACACACAACACAAGGGACACCTCTGGAGCACATGCACAGGAGAATAGGGAGGAGGTGCAATTCAAATATAAAGGACACATACTACATAAATCCACCCTGCAAAGACTGAGAGACCTAGGGGATCTACCTAATACATCGAAGCAAACACAGAGAGTCAGCCAGAATGAGGAAACAAAGAAACATGTCCCAAAAAAAAAGAACAGAAGAAACCTCCAGAATTGGAACTAAATGAAATAGAATTAACCAACCTATCAGAGACAGAGTTTAGAACACTGATAAGAATGTTTATGGAACTAAGTGAAAACATAAAGAAGGATAGACACATCATAAAAAACAACCAGTTAGAACTAAAGAATATAATAACTGAAATAAAGAACACACTAGAAGGAATTACCAGCAGGTTAGATGAAGCAGAGGATCGAATCAGCGATTTAGAAGACAAGATAGCAGAGATCACCCAAGTGGAACAACAAAAAGAAAAAAGAATAAAAAACAATGAAAATAGTTTAAGAGACCTGTGGGATAACATCAAGTCCAACAGCATGTGCATCATAGGAATACCAGAAGGAGAAGAGAGGAAGCAAGGGATGGAGAACATACTTGAAATAATGACCAAAAACTTCCCTATCCTGGTGAAGGAAATCAACATACAAGCCCAGGAAGTGCAGAGTGTTCCAACCAAGATGAACCCAAACAGGCCCACACAAAGACACTTTATAGTTAAAATGGCAAAGGTTAAAGACAGAGAGAATCCTAAAAGCAGCAGCAGACAGACAGCGAGTTACTTACAAAGGTGCTCCCATAGACTATCAGCTAACTTTTCTACAGAAACATTGCTGGCCAAAAGGTAGTGGCGTGAGGTATTCAAAGTGATGAGAAACAGAGGCCTACAACCTAGATTGCTTTATCCAGCAAGGCTATCATTTAAAATTGAAGGAGAGATAAAGCGCTTCCCAGAAAAGAATAAGCTAAAGGAATTCATTATCACCAAGCTAGCATTGCAGGAAATGTTAAAAGGGCTTCTTTAAACAGAAGAAAGATGAAAACAATATAACTAATGAAGACCAGAAATACAAATAACAAAATGGCAATACCTATGTACATATCAATAATCACTCTAAATGTAAATGGATTAAATGTTCCAATCAAAAGACCTAGGGTGGCTGAGCGAGCATATGCTGTATACAAGAGACTCACCTCAGATCAAAAGACACAAACAGGCTGAAAGTGAAGGGCTGGAGTACGATATTTCATGCAAATGGAAATGAGAAAAAATATCAAAGTAGCAATACTTATATCTGACAAAATAGACTTTAAAATAAAGAATATATAAAAGACAAAGATGGGCACTATATAATAATAAAGGGATCAATCCAACAAGAGGACATAACCCTAGTAAACATCTATGCACCCAACATAGGAGCACCTAAATATATAAAACAGATATTGACTGACATAAAGACAGAGATCAACAGTAACACTATCATAGTAGGGGAGTTCAACACACCTCTGACAACAAGGGACAGATCCTCCAGACAGAAAACCAATATGGAAACAGTAGCCTTAAATGACACATTAGACCAGTTGGATTTAATCGACATTTTTATAGCATTTCACCCAAAGCTGCAGAACATACATTCTTCTCGTGCACATGGGACATTTTCCAAGATAGACCACATGTTAGGCCACAAAACAAGTCTCAGTAGATTTTAAAAAATTGAAATCATATCAAGTGTCTTCTCTGACCACAGTGCTGTGAAATTAGAAATCAATTACAAGAAAAAAACTGGAAAACACACAGATACATGGAGTCTGAATAACATGCTACTAAATAATGACTGGGTCAACAATGAAATCAAGGAAAAAATCAAAAGATACCTCAAGACAAATGAAAATGAAAACACAACAACACAAAATCTATGGGATGTAGCAAGAGCAGTCCTAAGAGGGAAATTTATAGCAATCCAGGCTTACCTAAAGAAACAAGAAAAATATCAAATCAACAGTTTATCCTTACCTAAGGGAACTGGAAAAAGAACAGCAAAATAAGCCCAAACGGAGTACAAGAAAAGAGATAATAAAGATCAGAGTAGAAATAAACAAAATAGAGACAAAAAAAAAACAATACAAAAGATCAATGAAACCAAGATTTTTTTGAGAAGATAAACAAAATCGACAAACCGTTAGCCAGACTCATAAAAAAAGAAAGAGAACCCAAATTAATAAAATCAGAAATGAAAGAGAAGTGACAAAAGACATCACAGAAATACAAAAAAAAAAAAATTAAGAAAATACTATGAGCAACTATATGCCAACAAATTAGACAATCTGGAAGAAATGGATAATTTTCTAGAAGCATACAACGTTCCAAGGCTAACTCAAGAAGAAACAGAAACTCTGAATAGACAAATTACTACCAGTGAAATTGAATCAGTAATCAACAAGCTCCCAACAAACAAAAGCCCTGTACCAGATGGCTTTACAGGTGAATTTTACAAAACATTCAAAAAAGAATTATCACCTATTCTCCTCAAACTATTCCAAAAAATCCAGAAGGAGGCAAGGCTCCCAAACACTTTTTACAAGGCCACTATCATGCTGATCCCAAAATCAGACAAAGACATTACAAAAAAAGAAAACTACAAGCCAATATCCCTAATGAATATAGATGCAAAAATCCTCAACAAAATATTTGCAAACAGAATTCAGCAATACGTTAAGAATATGATATACTACGACCAAGTGGGAGTCATTCCTAGTATGCAAGATTAGTTCAACATCTGCAAATCAATTAATGTGATACACCACATTAACAAAATGAAAAATAAAAGTCATATGGTCGTATCAATAGATGCTGAAAAAGCATTTGACAAAATCCAACAGTTACTTATGATAAATACTCTTAAGAAAGCAGGAATAGAGGGATCATATCTCAACATAATAAAGGCCATATATGATAAACCCATAGCTAACATCATACTCATTGGGGAAAAGCTAAAACCATTCCCCTTAAGATCAGGAACAAGACAAGGTTGCCTGCTTTCTCCACTTTTATTCAACATAGTTCTGGAAGTTCTAGCCACAGCAATCAGACAAGAAAAAGAAATAAAAGGCATCCAAATTGGTAAGGAGGAAGTAAAATTGTCATTATATGCAGATAACATGATACTGTGTATAGAGAACCCCAAAGACTCCACCAAAAAACTATTAGAACTGATAAATGAATTTAGTAAAGTAGCAGGATACAAAATTAATATTCAGAAATCAGTTGCATTTGTATACACCAATAATAAACTATCAGAAGGAGAAATTAAGAAAACAATCTAATTTACAATTGCTTCAAAGACTATAAAATACCTGGGAATAAATTTAACCAAAGAAGTAAAAGATGTGTACTCAGAAAATTATAAGACACTGAAAAGAGAAATTAAAGAAGATATAAATAGATGGAAACACATACCATGCTCATAAATAGGAAGAATTAATATAGTTAAAATTTCCATACTGCCCAAGGAAATGTACAGATTCAACACAATTCCTATCAAACTACCAAGGACATTTTTCACAGAAATAGAACATATAATCCTAAAATTTATATGGAACCATAAAAGACTCTGAATAGCCATGGCAATCTTGAGAAATAAGAACAAAGTGGGAGGTATCACAATACCTGACATCAAATTATACTACAAGGCTACAGTAATCAAAACAGCATGGTACTGGCATAAAAACAGGCACATAGATCAATGGAACAGAATAGAGAGTCCAGAAATAAATCCATGCCTATATGGCCATTTAATCTGTGACAACGGAAGCAAGAATTTACACTGGGGTAAAGGCAGTCTGTTCAATAAATGGTACTTTGAAACCTGGACAAACACATGTAAAAAAAATGAAGTTAGACCACCTCCTTACACCATATACAAGAATAAATTCAAGATGGATTAAAGACTTAAATATAAGATCTGAAACCATAAAACTCCTAGAAGAAAATATAGGAAGTAAATTTGCAGACATTAGCCTTAGTAATATTTTTACTGATATTTCTCCTCGGGCAAGGGAAGTAAGAGAAAAATGAAAACATATGGGATTACATCAAAATAAAAAGTTTTTTCAGAGCAAAGGAAACCATCAATAAAACAAAAAGGCATCCTACTGAATGGGAGAAGATATTTGTCAATGATACATCTGATAAGGGGTTTATACCCAAAATTTAGAAAAACCTTATTCAACTCAACACCAAAAAAACAAACAAACAACCCAATTAAAAAAAAATGGGCAGAGGACATGAAGAGACATTTTTCTAAAGAGGACATACAGATGGCAAACAGACATATGGAAAAATGTTTAATTTTTCCTATTAGAGAATTAGAGAAAATGTTTAATTTTTCTAATCATTAGAGAAATGCAAATAAAAACCACAATGAGATACCACCTCACTCCAGTCAGAATGGCTATCATCAATAAATCAACAAACAACAAGTGCTGGCGAGGATGTGGAGAAAAGGGAACCCTGGTGCATTGTTGGTGGGATAGCAGATTGGTGCAACCACTGTGGAAATCAGTATGGAGGTATCTCAAAAAACTGGAAATGGAACTACCTTATGACTCAGCAGTTCCACTCTTAGGTATCTACCCAGAGAAATCCAAAACACTAATTCGAAAAAATTTATGCACCCCTATGTTTATTGCAGCGCTATTCACAATAGCCAGGACATGGAAACAACCAAAATGCCCATCGGTAGATGACTGGATTAAGAAACTGTGGTACATTTATACAATGGAGTATTACTTGGCCATAAAGAAGAATGAAATCTTACCATTTCCAATGACATGGATGGACCTAGAGAACATTATACTAAGTGAAATAAGTCAGTCGGAGAAAGACAAATACCATGTGATCTCACTTATATGTGGAATCTAAAGAACTGAATAAATGAACAAACTAAACAGCAACAGTCTCAGAGATATAGAGAAAAATTGAGGGTTGCTAGATGGGAGAAGGGTAGGGATGAGGGACAAGGTGAGAGAATTAGACAGCACAATAGGTAACCACAAGATTGCCACGGGGATACGAAAGACAGTTTGGGGAATATAGTCAATAATGTTGTAAAGATTTTGTAGGGTATCCGATGGACACTTGTCTTATTAGGGAGAGCACTTCATGGACGGTGTAGGTGCCTGACCACTGCAGTGTACACCTGAAGCTGAAGCATAATGAATGTCAAATATAATTATATATATATATATATATATATATATATATATATATACACATATATATATATGTGTGTGTGTGTGTGTGTGTGTGTGTGTATGTATATATGTGTGTGTATATATATGGAATACAGCATGTGGAGTACAGCATAAGGAATAGAATCAGTGGAACTGTAACAGCTATATATGATGTCAGAGGGGTAGTAGATTGGGGGAGGGGGGTTATCACTTTGTGAGGGGTATAAATGTCTAACTATTACCTTGTTTTGTACACATGAAACTAATAATAAAGAAAAAAATACAAAGAAGAGGTAATGGAATTGTTGCCTCCCTTATCCTAAATTCCTAAAATTTTTCATTGTTTTTCACATTATCAACTGGCATTACTATGTAGGTTTCTATCGACAAATAAACACAGCATCACACAGAGAAAGAAAAACATTTCAGGGGCCAACCACACACTGGAGGATGTCGCCCTCATTGCTCTTCCTACTCTGCAGCTTTCCCCTCCGCTCCCTCTGCTCCAGTCACACTAGCCTTCTGCTGCAGCAACATAAGGCACTCTCCTGCCTCAGGACCTTTGCACTAGCTGTTTTCTCACCTGACATGATCTTTCTTCAGATAGCCACAAGGCTTACTCTCTTTCTTGAGATCTCTGCCCAACTGTCCTTTATAAGTGAGTCCTTCCTTCACTATTATCTTTTTTTTAATTCCTCTTTTACTCCCTTAAGCCTCTACTCTGAGCACAGATTCTCTTCTTTATTTTTCTCTGTAGCATTTGTTTATTGTCTGTCTTCCTCTACTTCCCTGGGGATAGAAGTATGACGACAGGAACTTGTTTACTGACATATCCACAAACCTAGCCCATAGGAGGCACACAGTTAATACTCTGAATAAATACATAGGTACAAAACAAAAGTTTACCTGCATGGTTGCAATATAGGTGTTATTTTTGTTTTCACAGTTTTCTGTATTTCCCCAATATTCTACAATAAATATCTATGTCCCTTGCAGTTGTGAATCAATAAACGTTCTTCACAGAACATTTTCTACTCAGTTGTCACCAGGTTGCCCTCAAGTTAGCCACCTCCACAGTCCGCTATCTGCCCATACTCTCCACTCTTCCTCCCCTGAACTCCACTATAAATGGCACAGAGCTAATCTCCTTTTCAAAAAGAGATGGTCATGTTTATAGTTCATCAAACCGGCTGGATCCAAGGAGCTCGACCACAGGGGCCTGCCAGTGAATCATACTCGACTTCTTTCATTTAAGAAATACAACTCTATCATTTCTGACAATTTTACAATTGCATCCGAGGCTAAGAATTAAAGGTCCCAATATTTGCCAAAGTAGCTACACTCCCCTTCACCCCACCCACCAGTAAAGGCCAACGGTAACCATTGTTTATAATGCTGGCGTCAGGAAGCTGGGGGTACTCACCTCCACTGACCAAGCATGCTTAGATACTGCTTTTTTTTTTACTGAAAAAACAAAAAGCATTGTTGGATGTGGTCTCTGAGTTATATTAGTATTGTGGTGTTACATCGTATACAGAATAATAAATGCACATGGTGTACCATTTCCTTTTACAGAGGGCTTTCCCTCATGTATCACCTCATTGAATCTTCTGAACAACACAGTAAGGGGTGTTTTATTGTTATTCCTGTTCAGAAGTAAAAGAAACTAAAGCACAGAAAGGCAATATGACTTCTCAAATGTCATAAGTCATGCAGGTAGACAGAGGTAGAGCCGGGATTCAAATGCAGGGCATATGCTGGTTGAAGGGCATTCTCTGTTGTTCTGAGAGTTGTGAGCACAGCAGCCAAGAAGGGTGCCCAGACAACAGAGAAGTTGTGATGGGCAGCCCCGTGCAGCGTGGCTGACAGAACATGAAGCAAAGCAGCATCCCAGCTGTGAAAGTGCTCCTGGCTCTGCCCATGAACGGCACTGCCTGGCAAGTGCTACCCGCTGAATTGGTAGATGGAAAGGCTTCCCCACTAGCCTGACACTAATGCAGGCCTAGTAAGTAAACAGCACTCATCTGTGACAATCACAGATAAATCCTGGTTTAGGGCCCTCCTCTGGAAGTGCTGGCTGGTGGAGGTGACTGACGCTCCACTTGTCTGATGCATCATCCCAGGGAGACAGGTAAAAAGGTACACTCAGCACCACCAGAAGCCTGGCACAGGCTCATATGGCAGGGATTGGGGAGCCAGGGTTTGATGAGGCACAGACTGAAGATCACAGCTCATAGGCCTTCCTCCCAGGCTTCCCCACAAGAGGCCATCTGTGCCCTCTAGCACACGGGTGAGTGGCAGCAGTAACCCCGATGAATCTTAACACATTTGCTTAAAGAATTTTAGCTTAAGTGAACCTCAAGTAAAGACCAAAGATGAGACAAAAATATATTTTTATTATATATATACATAATTATATCATTTGCATAGTTGTATATTTGTATAACATATATGCACACATACATGGAGGTCAGTGGGTGCCTTCAACTGAGGTGCAAAAGGAAGATTTCTGCACATACTTAATATTTATAAAAACATAAAACTTATGTGAAATGGAAAAAGTACAGCTACTGTGTTTCCCCAAAAATAAGACCTAGCTGGACCACCAGCTCTAATGCATCTTTTGGAGCAAAAATTAATATGAGACCCAGTGTTATTTTACTATAATATAAGACCAGGTCTTAATATAACATAACATAACATAATACTGGGTCTTATATTAATTTTTGCTCCAAAAGACACATTAGACCTGATGGTCCAGCTAGGTCTTATTTTCGGGGAAACAAGGTATAAGATGTAAGGGTAGATAATGGACAAATTTTCATCAGAAAAGACCAGAGTTCCAAAAGCTCATCAGGAAAGGAAATGCAACTGCCCAAATATGATTAAGAGACCACAGTTAAATGTACTCGAGAGAGGGGCCTGGGGCGTCCCACAGACCTGGCCCCAAGCGCAGCTCCCCCTCCTACTACCTATGAAACTTAGGGAAAGTCACTTAAGCATCAGCTCTCAAACAAGCTGTTTGAGGTTTACATGAGTTAGTGTATCTAAGGTACTTTTTAGCAGCGTGCTATGTGTGCAGTGAGAACTTGGCAAACGTCACTGCCTTCTTCTCTCATTGTGATGGACTGATCAACCCTGGATGCAGGGTGCCCTTCTGCTTCAGACACCAGCATGGGGCCTTCCCAGAGTTCCTGTGTGGATTATAGGCACAGCATGATTTAAATTCCATTTATCTGGGATTTTTAAAACATTGATTTCTAATTTAATTCCACTGTGGTTAGAGAACAAACTCTAAGATTTCAATCCTTTGAAATTTGAGTCTTATTTTATGAGACAGAATGGTCTTTGTTGGCAAACATTCCATATGCACATGAAAAATAAATATATTCTTCTGTTGGGTGGAATGGTCTATAAAATCAATTAGATCAAGATGTCTGATAGTATTTTTCAGATCTTCTGTATTCTGATATTTTTTATCTGATTGTTCCATCAATTACTGAGAGAGCAGTGTTGAGATTTTCAACTACGATGAAGAATCTATTTCTCTTTTGAGTTGACTGTTTTTGTTCAACTATATTGAAGCTATGTTGTTAGGCACAAACACATTCATGATTGTTAGGTCTTCTAGATAAGTTGGCCCTTTTATTATCATGAAATGTCCTTCTTTATCTCAGGTAATATTCCTTGCCTTAAAGTCTACTTTGTCTGGACTGTCACTCCAATTTTCTTATGCTTATTTTGCACATGGCATACCTTTCTCCGTGCTTTTACTTTCAACTGATCCATCCATCTATATTTAAAGTGGGTCACTTGTACATAGCATTTAGCTGTCTTCCCTTTCTATCCAGTCCAACAACCTCTGCCTTTTATAAAAATGTTTCTTTACATTTCATCTAATAATTGTAATAGTTGGACTCAGAGCTGACATTTTACTATTTGTGTTCTCTTTTCCATCTGTTCTTTAATACTCTCACTTTTCCTTCCTTTGAGTTATTTGATTTTTTTTTTTTTTTTTTTTTTTTTTTTTTTTAGTATACCATTTTAACTCTTCTACTGGCTATTTTGACTGTATTTTTTACTTTACTTTTTTCAGTGACTGATATGATGGTTACAATATGTATCCTTAATTTATCCTTAACAGTCTAGTTCAAATTCTACCACGTAAGGTAAGAAACAAAATAATTCCATTTAATAAGAATTCCATTTTACCCCTAAAATAAATTCTTTCCTTTAAGAAGAAAAAATATACATAATTCCATTTACCCCATCCCCTATTCTGTCCCTATGGGCTATTGTTGATATTCATATATGTGAACATATCTATATGGGTGTATTTTCTATGTACATTATAAACCAAATACAGTGGTTTACCTTTTATTTCAAATAGCTATGTTCTTAAATAAATCAAGAGAAGCAAAATACATAAACAGTCCTATAAATATATGTGTGTGTACACACACACACACACACACAAAGTAATTCCTACAGATCTGTGTTGTCATCTCAAGTCACTGTCCTCCAGCTTGAAGAATTTTCTTTAGCATATCCTGTGGTACAGTTATGCTGGTGAAAATTTTTGCTTTTACTTCTCTGAAAATATTTCACTGTCATTTTTGATGGATATTTTTGTTGGATACAGATTTAAGAGTTGACAGATTTTTTAGTGTTCTTTCAGTATTTTAAATGTTCCATTGTCATCTGGTCTCCATTATTTCTAATAAGGAGTCAGTTTTTTTGTATCATTATTCTCATCTTATATAATATGTCACTTCCCCCGCCTCTGGCAGCTTTCAAGATTTCTCTTTCTTTAGTTTTTAACACTTTGACTACAATGTGCCTAAGGGCAGTTTTCTTTGCATGTATCCTGCTTTGGGTTTGCTGAGCTTGCTGAATCTATAAATTTATTATTTTCACCAATTTTAGAAATAGTAGGCCATTATTCCTTCGAAAAAATTTTTTCTGACCCATTGTCTCTCTCTCTCCTCTCTCCTTCTGAGATTCCAATTACATATATTTTACACCACTTTATATTGTCCCTCTGATCCCTCCTGCTCTGTTAACTTTTGTTTTTCAGATTGGATATTTCTTAATTAATCTAACCTCAGGTTTAGTGGCTCCTTCTTCTGCCATTTCCAATCTGCTGTTAACCCCACCTAATAAGCTTTTAATTTCAGATACTACACATTTCAACACTGTAATTTTCACTTTTTGGGGTCCAAACCTGTAGGGAATTTTTATAAGAGTTTATTTGAGCTAAAACTGATGACATATTCTGGGGAGCAAGATCTCAAATGCTTTGTGGAATTTTCACTTTTTAAAATAGCTTTCATACCACGTTTCCCTGAAAATAAGACCTAGCCAGACTATCAGCTCTAACACATCTTTTGGAACAAAAATTAATATAAGATCCAGTCTTATTTTAATACAATATAAGAGTGGGTATTACATAATATAAGACCCAGTCTTATTCTAATATAAGACTGGATCTTATATTAATGTTTGCTCCAAAAGATGCATTAGAGCTGATGGTCCGGCTAGGTCTTATTTTCGGGGAAACACGATATCTCTGCTTAGATTCCTCAATCTGTTTATTCATTAAGACTGCTATGTCCTTTAAATCTTTGAAAATATTTATAATTGTTGCTTTAAAGTATGAATCTCCTAATTCCAGTATCTCGATCATCTCAGGGTTAGTTTGTTTAACTGCTTTGCCTCGTACCCATAACTTATACATTCCTGTTTTTTCTAGTAATATTTATCATGTAGTGGATATTATATAGGACACATTAAAAGGCTATGGGCTTTTTGACCTTTTTAAAATATATATTCATTTTATGTTGTAGCAGATTGTTAATGTGGCTAGACTTAAACTCCAAAGTCAGTTTCCCCTGCCCAAGGCTAAAACTTCTTAGTTCCTTCTACTGTTCAGCTGTTGCTTTTTGCTGGGAACCTTTTGATGAGAACCCCCATTCATCTGAGTTCAGAAACCAGTCAGTGATTTCTGCAAATTTCACAATGATTTTCATGCGCCTCCTTATGTGGTTACTCTCCTTTCTGAAATTTCCTCCCTTACTTTCCAGTTGTTCTGGCAGTTCTGAACTCTGTCCTCCAACTCCTCAACTCACTAATAGCACAGTTGTTTTTGTTTGCTTACTTTTTGTTTGTTTTTCTTTTTTTGCTTGACTTCTAACCACCCTGTGCTCCAGTAACTGAGTGCCCTCAAGCAAAAAGCCATGTAAACACAAATTTCACCAGGTGCAGCTATCTTCTTTCAAGGACCAATCCCTTCTAGTTTCTTCTGGCACAGTGAAGAGACTTCTTTAGGATTCTAGTCTAAAATTATGAGGTCTTCAAAAAGGTTAAGACTCATCCTCAGCCAACCAGGAAAGAAAGAGACATTTTTGAGAAACTTCCAGTCCCTTAACTAACTCCTTGTTCTCTTATCCATGCTTCCTCTGGACTCTCTTACAGCCTCGGAACCCCCACCTGCGATGGCCAGAGCACACATAGGGAAATTCACCTCTCTCCCCAACAAAGGGAGATGACGCTTGTCTACTTACACTCACAGGATACGTGATTGTCGTGCGGGAGACCCTGCTCGCTGCGCCATTTGTCGTGCAGGGAAGCCATAGATGGGGGAGTCATACCACTATATTCTCGCTGGCGGCATCTGCCTCTCTGCAATCTGCTCTTGCTAGCCCAGCACCATCTTCTTGCTAGCCCCCATTCTTCTCTCTCTGCTAGCGTAGCCACAGCAGTTATATTAGTGGCCAATGGCTCACTGGTTACAGCTGACGGCCAACTAGCCACAGCTGATGGCCATCCAATCACAGTTGCTGGCCATTTACTACCTGAGCCAGCACCTGTCTATGTGAGGCCGAGAGCCTGGAAACTACTTTCTGGGGCTCTGCCCCCACAGTGATCAAAGAGCAGATCCTTAAAACTGCCCATGGCCGGCCCTGATCCATTAGTGATTGTTGTCACTCAAAGCAATTTATTAGCTCAGAGGCATCCATGACAACCCTACTATGTACACCTGGGGCAGGCACAGGGGGTATTATTTGGGGCAGGACTATGTGTAGTCATGTTCTCTGCCAACACCAGCTGTGAGCACCTTCAGAACCAGGAAGAGCTCCACATGAAACCCCCTTCCACTTCCCACATCAGTTCCTCCTGATCTATTCTGGAACAATAGTAGAAACTAAAGCAATACTTCATTTCCTTTTTCTTAGGTATGAAGTCTGGTTAAGACCATTAGGGACTCCATCAGCAAGCACATTCAAGCATTTCATCATTCTTTTTCTAAGGATGTTCTCACTTCTGGCAAGGACTAGTCAGGGTACAGATGGAAGAAGAATCACCCAGGTTATTTAACCTCGGTTGGCAAGATGATTCTGTGGCTTACATCAGCAGAGGTCATCTAGAGAACGAAGGAAATCAGTCTGATTTCAAGTCTGTATTTTGACAAGTCCAGTTTCACAAATTTTCTCTAAATAGCACTATTCAGATTCATAGGTGAATAACTGAAATGCTGGGAGGATAGCAAAGGCTGTAAGTAAGGCGACTAACACCCATGAGTACACGCTAGGTGGCCCATAGTGCTGAGGGGCATGTTTCTAAAACAATGTGCTCCCAACCACTATAAAATTGAATTGGCCATTGAAGAGACATCTTATAAATGGCCTGAACTTACCACTGAATATTACTAAAGGATCTATAAACAGACTAACAGAAATTCAGGGTAGCCCTACTCCAGGGAAATGCAGCTTCTTAGAATCAGAATGCAAATGCTAAGGGAAAAATCAAGTTAGATTTTGAAATCGTTTTGAATAGATAAGTTGTGGGAGGGCATGCACAGTGTAGAAGACTCCTTCACTTTACAAAATGAGTTAGCCCTGAGGTTCCTTTAACTCCATTTCAGATCCCATTAAAGGTCTAATTAAACTATGCTCTCTCCGAAGAAAAAAGGCACCTATGTACACACATGCATCACAAATTGTTTCAGGGGTTTGTTACACCCTGTGAAGTGTCCATGAACTCTCACATCCATTAGGGGTTCATGACTCAAGGTTAAAGAACTCAGTAATGCATCTCTGTTTCCCACCGTGTCACTTGTCCCAGTGCATAAAAGTGGGGAGTTATAAGGCTAGGACTGTTCCACTCACTTTCACCACTCTATTTTCGGAGTCTTGAACAGATACAGGGCTGGTACAAGATGGGTGCTCAATAAATACAGGTAGTTGAAAATACTGCTATTGAATCACAAAACAGAAATTTAAAACAAGAGTAAAAAAAAAATTTAAACATTAAAAGACTTTAGCTACCGAAAATGGAAAA